>NC_052067.1:133223529-134423529 GCF_015852505.1 Tachyglossus aculeatus | reverse complement strand
ACCTTGGGCAAGTCACTTCATTTCTCTGGGCTTCATTTACCTCATCTGTAAAATGGGGGTTAAGATGGTGAGCCCTATGTGGACTGTGTACAACCTGATTAGCTTGTATCCACCCCAGTGCTTAGTTCAGTGCCTGGCATGTAGTAAGTGCTAAACAAATACCAGAATTATTATTGTTATTATTGAAGTCACTAGCACAAGATCCATGAGGGGTTAGGTTGTTTCCTCCCATTTCGAGGAAGTTACTACAAAAGAAATCCAGGCACTTAGAAATGACTAAACCTTGTGCCTCAGAGCTCACCCATTTCTGGGAAACCATCAGGTTCTACTTTCATTTTCTTCACTTTGAGGCTGAGACTGCCTGAGAGAAAGCATTTGTGAGCAAAGGGATTGGAGACAGCACTCTTCCGAGTGAAAGACCTCCAGCACGCTCTCCAGAGGAACGGCTATCTGCCACGGACTGGTAATATCAGGGGACTCTCTCCACGCTGGGTTGGGGCCTGAGCTTGGCTTTCCATTTCATCTTAACTCCCCTAGGGCCACATAATCGCTGAGTACTCCATGTGCAGGAATATGGGTGGAGGAGGGCAGATGGAGAGGCTGGGGGAGACCAAGTTACGGGGCTGTGGTACCGAGGGGGAGGAGAGGAGCTGCACAGCTCTGGATCAGACAAATCCTGGCAATCTCCCCACAGTGTCACCTACCCCCTCTGGAGCCAGCTTCATCTCTCTGCCGCTCCAGAGCGAAGCACTGAGCTACCCTGGCAGAAGGTTTTCCCCCAGACCTTGTCAGGGAGAACACCGTTTGACCCAGGTGCTTTGTCTCCACCCTTTTCTGGCTCCAACACCACCATCTCGGGTCAGCTGCCACCAGGATCTGGGTGAAACCTCTTCAGGCACTTCCAGCAGGGAGACATTGCAGATTCCCTCTTGTCCTTGTAAGTACTCCTTTCCTCCCTCTTCCAACCGCAAACCTACACTCAAGGCAGCTCTGGTTCTTGGACCAGTTTCCCTACACCTGTATGTGGAATCCTCTTTCCCTTCCTGTGTGGCTGGCAGCTCCAGGCCACTTCTTCCAGGGAGCTTTTCCCAACTCATCTTCTCCATTATCCAACACACCAGCACCAGCAATGGTCCCCTCTCCTACCCCTCAACTCACTCTCACTACTATTCTGTCCTTTCACATATCTGGAATTATGATCTGTCTTGCCACCCTATTATCCTGTGTGTCCTTTAAAGGCAGAGAGACTGATTCTATTCCCCTCTTCCTGGCCCTGAAGGGGAGCATTTGGGTTGCCCACTATGGCAGGGTGGGGTGGTGGCAGGGGGCACTCAGTAAAAGTTTATCTCCCATAAGACTGAACCATTTGGGGAGGGAGTTGGTGGGCTGGGACCCATTTGGAGGAGAGGAGAGGGGGAATTTACTGAAATCATCAGATAGCAAATTTTGAGCCCCTTATGATCCTCTTTCCTGTGTCAGATCATGGGCTGTGGAGAACCACTTCAGCTGGTGGAAGTGAAGGGGGGAAACCTGGTGGTTCTTGAAGATTCCTTCCAAAGGAGCTTGATGAGGAAAGAGATAGCTGACCTGCCTGTATGTGTCATCTCCATTATTGGGGAACAGCGCAGGGGCAAGTCCTTCCTGCTCAACTATCTGCTGAGGAGACTGGAGAAGCTGGTGAGTGCTTTCCAGGTTGGGGTAATGGGGGAGAAATCAGTGCAGACACCAAAGTGCTGTGAGAGAGACATGAAGGAAGGGACATGACACCAAAGAGCTAGCACCACTACTCTCCTTGTTGCCCCTTCCTCTTTCAATACACATGAAAATGTGCCAGGCCGATACTGCCTGTTTGCCGCAGGCTCTGAATTATTTGAGGCCACTGCTCCCTGTGGAGTGACAGCCCATCCTGTTCTTGACCATCACACTGACCCCTTCTTCCTCACCCTGCTGACTCTGACCTTTCCAACCGAACCTGACCATTCTTTCCTGTTCCTTATTTCTGATACAGCATCTCCAAGGATTTTGCTGTGGTCTCTTCCTCCCTAATGTGGGAGATTGCAGATCTGAAGAAGGAGAGTGCTCAGTCACAGATAATAATATCTGTGGTATTTGTTATGTGCTTACTGTGTGCCAGGCACTGTACTAAGTGCTGGGGTACATACGAGGCAGTGGCATTGTACATGGTCTCTGACCCACACAGTGTTCACAATCTTAATCTTCATTTTACAAATGATATAACAGAGAAGTGAAGTGAGTGAGTTGCCCAAGGTCATACAGCAGACAAGTGGCAGAGCAGAGATTAGAACCCAGGTTCTTCTCACTCCCAAGCCCATGTTCTATCTACTAGACCAAAATGGGACAGAGTGTAGCCTATGAATATGTTATTTTTGTAACTCAGAGAAATTCAAATTGCTCCACTGGGAATTCCGAAGTGTTTCTGCTTCTCAGCTTTTCTTTTGTCCCTTATTATTTGCCTATCGCAAATATATTTTTATGGTCTTAGTTAAGTGCTTATTATGTGCCAGGCACTGTACTAAGCACTGGGGAAGATACAAGATAATCAGGTTGTACAATGTCTCTGTTCCACGTAGAGCTCACAGTCTTAATCTCCATTTTACAGCCAAGGTTACTGAGGCAGAGAGAAGTTAGGTGACTTGCCCAAGGTCAAACAGCAGACAGAGGTCATGGGTTCGAATCCCGACTCCGCCACATGTCTGCTGTGTGACCTTGGGCAAGTCACTTAACTTCTCTGGGCCTCAGTTACCTCATCTGTAAAATGGGGATTGACTGTGAGCCCCACGTGGGACAACCTGATCACCCTGTATCCTCCCCAGCGCTTAGAACAATGCTTTGCACATAGTAAGCGCTTAACAAACGCCAATTATTATTATTATTATTATTATTATTATTATTATTATTATTATTATTATGTGGAGCAAGGATTAGAGCCCAAGTCCTTCTGACTCCAAAGTTCATGTTCCTTCCATTAGGCCACACTAGTCAGTCAATCATATTTATTGAGCAGTTACTGTGTGCAGAGCACTGTATTAAGCACTTGGGACACTAAAATATAACAACAGACAGACATTCCCTTCTCATATCTGTCACTGTCCAATATCTGTCTCTATGAATCTCTGATTTTTTGACTGTCTTTTCTTTAATTTGTTTCTGTTTCTTCCACTGTTCCTCTGGTTTTACTACCCTCTTTCTCTCTATTTTTGGTTATTTCCCTTTGTTTCTCTTAGACAATGTTTCTCTGACATTAATGATCTTTCTATACCTCCCTTTATTTTTGTCTTTCTACATTTCTCCGCCTCCACCTTATTGTCTTTGTCTTCGCACGTTCACAATTACATCTTGCCCAGATTCAGTTCCAAGTCCACAATGATCAGCCAGTCAAGATCTAGGCACATATTGTTATGATGGGGAGGAGCGTGAGAAGACAGGGGATTGGGAATGCTGTTAGGATGGAGGAAAGAGAGAGCGGTATCTGAAAATTATCTCTGCTATATAGTCTAAACAGGACTCTGCTGATGATTCATGGACGGGAAAAAGTGATGAACTCCTCACGGGATTTTCATGGTGCTGTGGAATGGAGAGGCTCACCAAGGGAATATGGATATGGAGCGAACCTTTTCTCCTGGACAGAAAGACTGGAGACACCAGGGACAAGGTAGGGCTTGTAAAGGTCCTTGTATCTACCTATTTTATATCTACCCCAGTGTTTAGTACAGTGCAAAGTAAACACTTAACAAATAACATTAAAAAAAAGGATGGCTGAGGAAGAGCTCTTCCCTGGTACATCAGGAAATTATGGAAAGAGAAATCAATAAATATTTATTGAGTGCTTACTGTATGTGCCAAGCACTTGGGAGAGTGTAATACTACAGAGTTGGTCAATATGTTCCCTGCCCACAATGAGCTTACAGTCTGGAGGGAGCTTACAGTCTAGCACCGCCAATAATATTTACCCCAAGAATTTCAAAAACCTACATGGGTCAGGGCTAGGAAAGAGAGAATGGTGGGGTTCCTTCTTCAGAATGATGAGATTGTTTAACAGGCTGCAGAATGGCTCTGGAAGGAAAGGTTAATGCAATGGGGGTATTTACCTATCATCAACACCATTTATCAAGGACCCACAGTGTGCAGAGCACTATACTGTTTGCTCATTGTGGGCCAGGAATGTGTCTGTTTATTGTTGCATTGTACTCTCCCAAGTGCTTAGTACAGTGCTCTGCACACAGTATTATTATTAAGTGCCATTGAGTCAATTCTGATTCATAGAGACTCCATAGATATACTTTCTCCAGAATGTCCTGTCCTCTGCCATAATCAGCAACCTTTCTAATGGTTCTTCCGTTATCATTGTTATGAGCTCTATCCTTCTAGCTGCTGGTCTGCCTCTTCCATGGTTTCCCTGTACTTTTCCTAACATTAGTGTCTTCTCCAGAGAATAAGTCCTTCTGATTATGTGTCCAAAATATGCTAATTTAAATCAAGTCATTTGGCTTTCCAAAGACCACTTTGGCTTAATTTGCTCCAAAATACATTTGTTTGTTTTTTGGGCTGTCCATGGTATTCACAAAAGCCTTCTCCAACACCACATTTCAAATGAATTGGTATTCTTTGTATCCTGGTTTTTCACTGCCCAGCTTTCAGATCATACATTGTCACTGGAAACACCATAGAATTGACCATTTGTATTTTTGTGGTAATTGTTACATGAGCACATTTCATGACTTTTTCCAGGCTCTTCATAGCAAGTCTTCCTAACATTAATCTTCTGCATATTTTTTGACTACTATTATTTGGTTACTAATACGTTATTATTGATTATCGATCCCAGGAACTGCACACAGTAAGCACTTAATAAATATGATTGAATGGTAAGGATTTTTCTTGAGAAGCGGTGTGGCTCAGTGGAAAGAGCTCGGGTTCTAATCCTGGCTCTGCCACTTGTCAGCTGTGTGACTTTGGGCAAGTCACTTAACTTCTCTGTGCCTCAGTTACCTCATCTGTAAAATGGGGATTAAGACTGTGAGCCCCACGTGGAACAAGCTGATCACCTTATATCCTCCCCAGTGCTTAGAACAGTGCTTTGCACATAGTAAGTGCTTAACAAATGCCATTATTATTATTATTATATATTAAGAGCCCATTGTTTGCAGATAACTGTCCTGAATTCCTGCTTTCTGCAGGACACTGTACAGAGCACATACAATGTGCAAAACATTGTATTAGACATTTGGCCCATACAAGAGAAATAAAGTTATGGTTCCTCCCCTCCAGAAATTTACAATATGATGAAGACGACAACTGGATACAAAATGCCCAACATGCAATAAATAAAAGAGAATGAAAATAGATACAAATAATAAAAAATAGCTATAGATATAAAGATACCAATACTAAAGTGATTGATGGATAACATGACCCAGAGGATATGGATTAATCAGTCTTCTGACTGAAGTGGGGGAGAGGTGACAATAATTGTCTCAAAGAATGTAGAGAGTTTTATGGAGTAGATGCTGACCAGCTCCATGCCCTTTGAAATCAATCATAGGAAATGGGCTTAAAGTAGAGCAGGAGAGATTCTGGTTGGAATCAAGAAATAACTTCCTGACCTCAAAGTAATAAATGTACCATCCTCTGTTTTTAAGCAGGGCAGAAATAGCTGAGAATTCAAAGGATTCCCTGCCATTTTGTTGTTTTCGGATAAATACATCTTTTAACAGTTTCTGAGATGGGTGTGAACCTTAAAAGTTCAGAGTTAATGATGCAAGAAAAGTCAAGCACAAGATGAACTTTTGTTGAGAGAGAAAACTTCCCACTGATGGAAAACCATCAGACTTTTCTTCCAGAGCAGCATAGATTGCATACATCTGATAGGGCTTTATTCATTCATTCATATTTATTGAGCGCTTCCTGTGTGCAAAGCCCTGTACTAAGTGCTCGGGAGAGTACAGGCAGGTGAACACAAGATAGGGGCAACTCCATAAATTGCCCTAGGAAGTTTGGCTGTCAATGTAAGTTCAGGGCCAAGACTATACAGAAGATAGCCTCTTACATGAATAGGTTCAGACAGGTACTTAGTACTTTACTGACACTCCCCATCCCACCCAAATTATTGCTAATAATAACTATGATATTTGTTAAGCACTTACTATGTGCCAAGCACTGTACTAACCACTGGGATGAATACAAGTAAATTGGGTTGGATACAGTCCCAATCCCTATTTTACAGATGAAGCGAGGTAGAGAGAAGTGAAGTGTATTTGCCCAAGGTCACACAACCTACAAGAGACTGTGTCTCTTACTTCTAGCAAACTCTTCCAAGTGCTGCAGACAATAGACATTTAATTAATTAACTTACCCTCTGTTTTCCTCTTGTCTCCTGGGGACTGTTCTATTCAAAGAAGAAACTCCTTAATCCCCTGGAGCCAGTCTGTGTTTGCTGCCTTATCACATTCTGGCCCATATTCTCCTCCTCCTCCTTCTCCTCCTCCCCACCAGTGCATACCATAACAATGCTTAAAATTATGTGATACAAAAAGTATTTCCTCGACAAAAAATTTGGTGGGGTAAAATTCAGGTGGAGGTTCCTGGGAAGATAGGAAAAAAGAATATCTCAGGTCCTATATTATGAAGCTTGAAGAAGACACCAAAGACAGAGGGTAAATAGAATCGTGCAACTATCCCTGCATCTTGATAGCAAAGGAAAACTCATGTTTGACCAAGGCAACTGGGTATGGAAAGGAAAATCAGTAAAAGACTTGAAGCCTTCTGTGCAGAAGCTGAGGAGAAACTAGGAGAAGTGAGTCTGGTTACCTGCCCACGATAATAATAATAATAATAGTATTCGTTAAGCACTTACTATGTGCCAAGCACTGTACTAAGCACTGGGATGGATATAAGGTAACCAGATTGTCCCACGTGGGCTCAAAGTCTTAACCCCCGTTTTACAGATGAGGTAACTGAGGCACAGAGAAGTTAAGTGACTTGTCCAAAGTCACTCAGCAGACAAGTCGGGGGGCCGGGATTAGAACCCACGATTTCTGATTCCCAAGCCTGTGCTGTGAGTCTTGAAGAGAGGGAGACAGAGAGAGAGAGAGATTGCATATGAAGGATATTTCCATTCATTCATCCACTCAATCGTATTTATTGAGTACTTCCTGTGTGCAGAGCACTGTATTAAGCGCTTGGGAAATACAAGTCGGCAACATATAGAGACGGTCCCTCCCCAGTAACGGGCTCACACAGCCAGGCTTCCTTATTCAAACCATCACATTTATACCAGCTATATATACCAGATATATATATATATATATATATATATATTATATACATATATATAATATATATATATTCCAAGTATATCAAGATGATTTTTTATGTTTGATTTGCTTATATACCTCTTTTATCGTTTTAGCAAGATTTGATGCAGTAGAATTTTAGAAATAATTATTAAATTGCCACGCCTACGTTATTCCTAGGCTGGGAGAACAGTGGCAAATTCACTCCCAATTACCACCATTGTAGTTTCTAGAGGGAGGTGGCTTAGATTGAGGACGCAACCATTCACTTGAGGCAGGTGCCTTCTCTCAATTCCCTTTTGATCTTCCAAACTGATAGCTTTGGCCCTGAAGGCAAATTGGTTAAATTTCCTACCCCCAAACCTTAACTACAAATTTCCTGCAAGCAACTGGGTGATTTCATGAATATCTGAGAGAAGGGAGAAGAATTAAAAACCCCAGGCCACTAAGATGACTCTCAATCTGCGACGCTACCCAAATTCAGCTAGGAATTTCTCTGCAATGAACAATACACGTGTTCGCAAGACTGGCCAATTCATTCAAACATAACTCATCCTAAACACACTGTCACACCGAAGCGCTTGGGAAATACAGGTCGGCAACAAATAGAGACGGTCCCTACCCAATAACGGGCTAAAAGTAAAGCCGATTCCCCCTGATCAAACAAGATGTTAATTTCCGCCCACCTTCAGGACAAATGCCTAAATCTTTCTTCCTGCTCCACCCACAGCCATATACATAATCTTTCTTTAGGCATCACCTCAAATCTCAACTATTTGGCTTCCCAGAACGTCCTCCATTCTATGCACACAAAACACGAGGGGGTATAGTTCATGCAATCATTTCAACTCTTAAAGCAGAACGCTCTGCACGTCCACATTCTTACTCAAAGAGGTTGGGGCGCCCAATCCCACATTCACACAATGTTTTCAGTACTTTAAAACAGAACGGAGATGTTTTCTGATCATCATCAGGAACTTCTTCATTGGGGGTGTTAAGAATCAGCTTTGAGCACACACAGATCTCTCATATAGGAATGGTTTGGTGCCTGCAACTTAAAAGGAAACGGCTCTGCCCTCGATGGGCTGACAGTCTGACAAGAGCAGGAGGAAAGGAGAACCCCAACCTCTGACCACTCCCCAAATAATAATAATAATAATAATTGTGGTATTGCTCTGCACATAGTAAGCGCTTAATAAGTGCCATTGTAATAATTAATAATTACTATGTGCCAGGCACTGTACTAAGCGCTAGGGTGGCTACATGCAAATTGGGTTGAACACAGTCCCTGTTGCATGTGGGGCTTACAGTCTCACTCCCCATTTTACAGACGAGGAAATGAGGCCCAGAGAAGTGAAGTGATTTACCCAGGGTCACACAACAGACAAGTGGCAGAGCCGGGATTAGAACCTGCACTTGATGTTGGGGGGAAGGACCCAGAGAGATGAAGGTGCAGTGATTTCTGCTCTCAAGGAGCTGATGGTATGAGAGAAATATAAGAGCACAAAAAAAGGACACACACACACACACAAACACACACACACACACACAAAGAAGAAATGTTGCTTCATTCATAAAACATGGGCCTGGGGGTCAGAAGGACCTCGGTTCTAATCCTTGTTAAGAGAAGCAGCGTGGCTCAGTGGAAAGAGCACAGGCTTGGGAGCCAGAGGTCATGGGGCCAATCCTGGCTCTGCCACTTATCAGCTGTGTGCCTTTGGGTAAGTCACTGTCCCAAGGTGACCCTGGGGTACCGGCCATCTCAAGGTCAAATAGCCCCACACAACAAGCAAACCTGAGTTGAGACAAATGTCCATTGTCTAGAGTGTCCAACCCCAAATGTAACCTAAAGGCCTGTTGAGAATCTCCAAGGAACCAAAGGAGTGGCCACTTTCTGCCTGTAAAGTAGAGAAAATGAAAGTCAACATTCTTATACTCTGCTCTTGCCTTTATGTGTAATCTATTTAGCTCCTTGTGGTCAGGGATCACATCCACCAATTCTATTGTATTTGTACTTTCCCAAGCACTTGGTACAGGGCTCTGCTCCACCAATTCTGTTGTATTGTACTTTTCCAA
Organism: Tachyglossus aculeatus; assembly: GCF_015852505.1. NCBI lineage: Eukaryota > Metazoa > Chordata > Mammalia > Monotremata > Tachyglossidae > Tachyglossus > Tachyglossus aculeatus. Next base: position 134,414,140 of record NC_052067.1, on the reverse strand, counting down.
GCACTTAGTACAGTGCTCTGCCCACAGGAAGTCTAGTGGAAAGAGCACAACCGTGGTAGTCAGAAAACCTGGGTTCAAATCTGGCCCCATCACGTGCCTGCTGTGTGACCTTGGGCAAGTCATTTAACTTCTCTATGCCTCAGTTCCCTCATCTGTAAAATGAGGATTCAATATCTGTTCTCCTTCCTACTTAGACTGTGAGCCCCATGTGGGACCTGATTATCTGGAATCTACCCCAGCACTTAGTATAGTTCTTGGTACATAGTAAGCACCTAACAAATACCATAATCATTATTATTATCAGTAGTAGTAGTAATGGTAGTAGCAGTGAATAAATAAGCAGTGAATAAATACCATTCATTCATTACAAATTTATTACTCTATTTTACTAGTACATATTTACTATTCTATTTATTTTGTTAATGATGTGCATCTAGTTTTATTTCTATTTGTTCTATTTGTTCTGACAACTTGACACCTGTAAACATGTTTTGTTTTGTCTGTCTCCCCCTTCTATCATCATCATCATCATCAATCGTATTTATTGAGCGCTTACTATGTGCAGAGCACTGTACTAAGTGCTTGGGAAGTACAAATTGGCAACACATAGAGACAGTCCCTACCCAACAGTGGGCTCACAGTCTAAAAGGGGGAGACAGAGAACAAAACCAAACATACCAACAAAATAAAATAAATAGAATAGATATGTACAAATAAAATAAATAAAAAATAGAGTAAAAAATATGTACAAACATATATACATATATACAGGTGCTGTGGGGAAGGGAAGGAGGTAAGATGGGGGGGATAAACTTCTAGACTGTGAGCCTGTTGTTGGTTAGGGATCGTCTCTATATGTTGCCAACTTGTACTTTCCAAGCACTTAATACAGTGCTCTGCACACACTAAGCGCTCAATAAATACAATTGAATGAATGAATGAATGAATTGATTGATTGATTTCATGGTTCATATCTTCTCTCCTCAGGTAGCTGTGTTCCTGGTGGACACAGAAGGTACCCTGGATGTTACCACAGATAAGGACACCATTGTGAAGATCTCTACCATTAGTATGTTGCTCAGCTCCTTCCTGGTGAGGACACTCGATTCCCTTCCCATTCCATAGAGATCCCCCTGGTGTCTCAGTTATAGATGACCTTTTCCTGGGGCGTGGACCCTCCTTTCCTAACTGTGAATGCTGGGAGTAGTTATATCCACCCTCTTGCAGCTTCAACACAAAGGGCCCTCTTCAATTTTTGTGGCAGGTGCTGCCATGACTCAAGGTCTGAGAATGTGCAACAATTGGCATGTCATAGGCTGAGGTTTATTCTTCAATGACTGAATCTATGTACTAACAATTCAATAGTCATTTTCCCCATTGTGCTCCACATTGGGCCCACAGTCAATTCATCAATCATATTTATTTTACACTCACTACGAGTAGTGCGCCTCTCAGGGTCGCACCTGGAGAGTTTCCAGTACTCTAACATTCACAACTATGGGAAAGAGAGTCAAGCAGAGGCATATCCATTCCACTCCTAGCTTGGGCAACTTGTTACAAGACAAAACTCACCTGTGCTGGGCAGCATGGCATGGAAAAGAGCCGAAGGCAGAGATTCATCTCAGAAGCAGCGTGACTCAGTGGAAAGAGCACGGGCTTGGGAGTCAAAGGTCATGGGTTTTAATCCTGGCTCCGCCACTTTTCAGCTGTGTGACTGTGGGCAAGTCACTTAACTTCTCTGTGCCTCAGTTATCTCATCTGTAAAATGGGGATTAAGACTGTGAGCCCCATGTGGGACAACCTGATTACCTTGTATCCCACCCAGTGCTTAGAACAGTGCTTGGCACATAGTAAGCACTTAACAAATGCCATTATTATTATTATTACTGCGCAGAAGGAGGCAGAGGTAATCCGCTTCCATATTTTTACCAAGAAAACTCTTTGGATGCACTACCAGAACGATTGCAGATGGAGGTGGGGCATTCTGGGAGAGATGCCCTACTGATGGCGACTGTTGTTCCGGATGGCCACCAAGTCACCGGGCAACTAAAGAATTAGTCAGACAGCATGTGACTGCCGAAAGTTTCAATAAAATTTTTATTGGTAAGGCCGAAGACCGAATAGGGGGTTACGCACCCAGCGGGCTCATTTCCTTAAGGGAAAAGTCCCCGAGTGCCCGATACAATGGGCTTATATACTGCTGTTGCTGATCACAGTGATTGGTAGATTTGAAAACAGTGGGGACTGGATTAGTGCAGATTTGGTACAGAGCTGGGCGGAGTCTGCCTCCTTACGTGGTTTGGTTCCTGGACCCAGCCAGTGGGCTGCAGGGTCTAAGGCCCATACCAGATATGGCAACAGAACCGCATACATTCAAACAATATCTGCAACCTTTCCATGGTGCATGAGGGGCCCCCATCACTATGGTGTCGCTATGGGTTGGACACAACTTCCCAAGCGCTTGTGCTTCCTTGTACTTCCCAAGTACTTAGTACAGTGCTCTGCACACAGTAAGTGCTCAATAAATACGATTGAATGAATGAACAAATGAACTTGATAGCATAAGACAATAACAACAACATGTGCAGTGTACTATACTAAGCACTTGGGAGGATGCAATATAAGAGAGTTGGCAGATACATCCCTGTCCACAGCAGTCTAGAGGGGAGAGAGACATTTATATAAATAAATTACAGATATGAACACAAGTGCTGTGGGGCTGAGGGAAGGGTGAATAAAGGGTGCAAATCCAAGTATGAGGGTGCAGCAGAAGGGAGTGGGGAAAAGGAAATGAGGGCCTAGTCAGGCAAGGCCTCTAGGAGGAGATAAGCCTTCATTAAGGCTTTGAAGGTAGGGAGAGTGATCATCTGTTGGCTATGAAGAGGGAGGGAGTTCCAGGTTAGTGGCAGGACTAGGACAACGAGGATGAGAAATCAGTGGCAAAATAGATGAGATGGAGGTACAATGAGTAGGTTGGCATTAGTGGAAAATAGGTCGTCCCTTGTGGCATGGTTGTGCTCAATGGTTGTAGCATCTTGTGCTATTTTCTCTATTGACTCCTTGTCTCTCTTTCCATCTGAAGCTTCTGCTCAAAGACAGCTATTCCCTTTTTGCTGGTGATGAGTCTGTCCTCAGCAGTTGACTTTTAGTTCTCAGCTGGGATGCGGTACTGTTGGTGGCTTTTTTTTTTTACCATAACATTGAAAAGTTTTCCTCTGCCCTCCTTGCTTTTGGTTTTACAGTTTCAGCTCTCCATATAGCAGCTGTTTGGGTATTGGGCGTCACTAACTCTCCTTATGTATCCCACCCAGAGTTTAGTGTCAATGCTAGGACTACATTCCAGAATATCACTGTTCATGATCTTGTCTTGCCATTTGATATTGAGTCTGGCTGGTTAGTGTCGCTGGTGGAACTGCTCAAGGAGCCAGATATGTTGCTCCTTTGATCCTTAACGTCTCTGTACCTCAGTTATCTAATCTGTCAAATGGGGATTAAGACTTTGAGCTCCATGTGGGTCTACCTGATAACCTTGTATCTACCTCAGTGCTTAGAACAGTGCTTGGCACATAGTAAGCACTTAACAAATACATCGTTATTATGTATTATTATTATCCAGCTCTCCCAGCTGTAGAGAAAGCTGAACAACATTACAGCTGTGTAGATCTTTAGATTGATCTGGAGCCCTGATACCATGCTGCCACCATACTCTATTTCCCCACATTACTCTTCTATTAACTGGTGCATGAGCATTTTCAGAGAAGAATGACATTAATAGCTCATTAGGGGAAAATGAGAAAATGAGAAATGAGAAAGTGGCAACTGACTCACAGTTTTTAGGTGGGATGCAGCATTATCTGAGGTTTTGTTTCATTGAGAAGTACAATAGTATTGTTTCCTGGCCTGGAATGCCCTTCCTCTGCACATTCGTCAAGCTAGCTCTCTTCCTCCCTTCAAGGCCCTACTGAGAGCTCACCTCCTCCAGGAGGACTTCCCAGACTAAGCCCCCTCCTTCCTCTCCCTCTCCTCCCCCTCCCCAACCCCCCACTTTACCTCCTTCCCAAGCGCTTAGTACAGTGCTCTGCACACAGTAAGCGCTCAATAAATATGATCGAATGAATGAATTGAGTCTATCCTCCTTGTTTTCTATTACCCTATTTCAGCCCCCTACATAGCAGCGTTGTGTAATGGATAGAGCACAGGCCTGGGAGTCAGATGATCATGGGTTCTAAGCTGATTCTGCTACTTTTCTGCTGTGACACCTTGGGCAAGTCACTTCACCTCTCTGTGCCTCAGTTACCTCATCGGTAAAATGGATATTGAAACTGTGAGTCCCACGTAAAATACGGACTGTGTCCAACCCAATTTCCTTGAATCCACTCTGGCACTTAGTACAGTGCCTGGCACATGGTTAGTGCTTAACAAATACCAGAATTATTATTATTATTAGCTGCTTGGGTATCGTTCTGTCATTCATTCTCCTCACAAATCCCAGATCACCATACTTTCAATTGGAGGAGACTGACTTTGTCCTAGGACTTCATTGTTTGTGATTCCGCACTTGGTAGAGTGTTCACCGCAGAATTAGAATTCAATAAATACCATTGATTGATTCTGTCCTCCCATTTGACATGGAGTATAGCCTGTAAGTGATGTTCATGGAACTGGTCAAGGAGTAAGATGTGGCACCTGCCCAGATCTCAAAGATATAGAGAAGATTAGGCACCTCTGAGCTCTGCAAACTGCCACTTTAGTCTGGAACCTGGTGCCAAACGCTGTTTGAAAGGTTCCCAAAGGTTGTACTGGCCTTCTGAATTCATCTTATCTAACTCTTTGGTTATTATGGCATCAACAGTCCTTGTGCTGCTAGATAACCAAAGTCTGTAATAGAAATTAGCTCTGTGTAACAAACAAAGACTTTGTCTGTTCAGCCTTCCTGTTGCAGGCTGATTTATTGTCAAAGATTTCCTTTGCACTGTTATGAGCTTGTAACTACTGGCTGATTCAGGAAGTGGCTTTCAATCAGTCACATATCTCCTTGGGTGGGTGTGCCTCCAGGATGTGGAAATAATAAAATAATAATAATAATAGATGTAGTATTTATAGAGAGCCTTTTGGGTGCAATGTCCTATACTAAATGCTTCAGTGAGTGATTCAGAATAAAAACATTGACTGTTCAATTAGGTATACACATAAGTACTGAGAATGGGTATAAGAATATATTAGTGATAGAGGTGAGTGTTGGATCCATATGACTTAGAGATTTGGAATTAATTGACCTTGGGCAAGTCAAGGAAATCTTGTTGAAGGAGGAGAGATTTTAAGGGGAGAGTTGAATATGGGGAGGGCTGTGGTCTGGTGGATTTGGTGAGGAAGGGAGCTTCAAACCGGGGAAACAGCATGGAAAAGGGGATTACCCTGGATAGTCAAGAGTGTGTTATACTTAGAGTAACAGGTGAAGAGAGCAGATATAATAATAACAATGATGGCATTTATTAAGCACTTACTATGTGCAAAGCACTGTTCTAAGTGCTGGGGAGGTTGCAAGATGATCAGGTTCCCCCACGGGGGGCTCACAGTCTTAATCCCCATTTTACAGATGAGGTAACAGGCACAGAGAAGTTAAGTGACTTTCCCAAAGTCACACAGCTGACAGTTGGCAGAGCCGGGATTTGAACCCCTTACCTCTGACTCCAAAGCCTGTGCTTTTTCCAGTGAGCCACGCTGCTTCCCCAATATGTAGTAGCTATGTAGTAAGGGGTGAGTTGGTGGAGAGCCTTGAAGCTAATTGTGAGGGGGTTTTAATTGATGTGGAGGGACATGAAAAGTTGGTCATTGGAGGAGTATAGATCAGAGAGGGGAGAGGCCAGCATCAGGCAGTCCAGTGAAGAGGCTGATACAGTAATCTAGCCATGCTATGACCACGGTTGGTACCAGAGTGGTAGCTGTTCATTTATTCATTCATTCAGTCATATTTATTGAGCGCTTACTGTGTGCAGAGCACTGTACTAAGCGCTTGGGAAGTACAAGTTGGCAACATATAGAGACAGTCCCTACCCAACAACGGGTTCAGAGGCAGAGGAAAGTGGTCTATTGACTCTTGAAGAAGGGAAGACAGTCTCACTTGCTAGTAATTGAAGAAACCGTACACCAGGATTTTTTTTTTAATGGCACTTGTTAAGGGCTTATTATAACAATAATGACATTTTCTAAGTGCTTACTATGTGCCAAGCACTGTTCTAAGCACTGGGGGGGGGGGGATACAAGGTGATCAGGTTGTCCCACGTGGGGCTCAGTTTTAATCCCCATTTTACAGTTGAGGTAACTGAGGCTCAGAGAAGTTAAGTGACTTGCCCAAGGTCAAAAGCAGACATGTGATGGAGCCAGGATTAGAACCCTTGACCTCTGACTCCCAAGCCTGGGCTCTTGCCACTGAGCTACACTGCCTCTCTGTACTAGCATGGGGTAGATACAAGATTATCAGATTGGGCATAGTCTCAGCCCCACATGGGGCTCACAGTCTAAGTAGAAGGAATAACAATCACTGAATCCCCTTTTTACAGATGAGGTAACAGAGGCACGGGGAAGGTAAGTGACTTGCCCAAAGTCAACAAAGCAGACAGGTGGCAGAGTCAGGATTAGAACCCAGGTCCTCTGTCTCCCAGGATGGTGCTCCTTCTACTAGGCCTCACCACTTCTTGACAGTAGAGCCTCTTTATTGAAGTGTTCCACTGACCCCAGACTCTGCAGTACACCATTGCAGAGTAGGCTTGTAATAATAATAATAATAATGTTAGCATTTATTAAGCACTTACTATGTGCAAAGTACTGTTCTAAGTGCTGGGGAGGTTACAAGGTGATCAGATTGTCCCTCGGGAAGCTCACAGTCTTCATCCCCATTTTACAGATGAGGGAACTGAGGCCCAGAGAAGTGAAGTGATTTGCCCAAAGTCACACAGCTGACAGTTGGTGGAGCCGGAGTTTGAACCCATGATGTCTGACTCCAAAGCCCGGGCTCTTTCCACTGAGCCACGCTGCTTCTCTACCTTTTCCTCTACCTTTTCTCCCCTAAAAAACCCTCTTTACAAGCCTCTTAAACCCCTCCTCTTAGTTTCCATTTATCAGAAAGCTCTGCATAATGTAAACATTTTTCTTTCTTTTGAGCATAACATGCAAAAACTTTTGGGAGAAAATCACCCTTTTTGATGATACAAAGAGTCCTGGTTTTTCATTTTTGATGATGCTATGAGCAAAGCCCACTTTCTGATGATACAAAGAGTCCGGTATACATGGTAAGACAGTTTCTGGAAGGCTCTTCCATGCCACAGTCATTCTTTTCTAACCGAGAACCTCTAAAAGAAAGGAGAACCTAAATCATGGCTGGAGGACTTCCCAAATAATAGTCAATGAAAGGTGTTAAGCAAATCCTAATTGTGGCTTCTGGAAAAGGGGTTGTTGGAAAGTTTACTGCAGTGGTATATCCAGTGGATGAAAGAGAGCAAGGTTTCTAGTGTCTGTTCCCTGAGAGCAGCAATGTAGGCAGGGATCATGTCTACCAACTCCATTGCACTTTCCCAAACACTTAATACGGTGCTTTGCATACAGCAAGTGCTCAATAAATACCAATGATTAATAATGGCATCTATTAAGTGCTTACTATGTGCAAAACACTGTTCTAAGCACTGAATGATTCCAGGAAAGAGTAGTTCCATCAGAGGTGACCAAATTGTCCAGTGTGCTATCTTGTTATTATGACATTAATAATACCAATGATAATAATAATTGTGTTATTATGCACTTGCTATGTAGTAAGTGCTGTACTAAGCGTTGGGGTAGATACAAGATAATCAGCTCCCATCTGGGACTTACATTCTAAGTAGGAGGGAGCACAAGTATTGAATCCCCATTTTGCAGATGAGGGAACTGAGGCACAGAGAAGTGAAGTGACTTACCCAAGCTCACACTGTAGTAAATGGCAGAGGTGGAATTAGAACCCATGTCCTCTGACTCCCATGCTCTTTCCTCTTCTTCCCTTATTCTGCAGCTGGCCAAGGGCCAACTGGATCTTGGAAAAAGAAGGGACAGATGTGGGAGATGTGGTGAAGAAAGAATTTGCAGGATTTGACAATGGATAAGCTGGAAGAGCTGAAAGACAATGAGGAATCAGTGATGATGTTGAGGTTAGGGACTTCTGGGAAAGGGAGGATGTTATTGACTGAAAAGGGAGTTAGGAGGGAAGATGTGTAATTCAATTTTAGACTTGTTAAGTTTGAAGTAGCACTCATTCATCCAAAGGGGTGAAGCCCTGTGGGGAAGATAGAATGTAGGATTATAGGTCAGGGCTAGAGGGATAGATTTTGGAATCATATGCCTCAGGCAGTTAGCTGAACCAGAAGAGTAGATGAGTAGCTTGGGTACTTGGTATTCACCATAGCGTCAGCCCCACTGCACTTATATACATATCTGCACACAATAAGCGCTCAATAAATACAATAAAATAAATGAATGAATCTGTAATTTATTTATTTACATTCATGTCTATATCCCCTTCATGACTGTAAGCACTTTGTGATCAGGGAAAGTATCTACTAACTCTGTTGTATTGTGCTCTTCCAAGCACTTAATAATATTCTCGGCAAGCACTCAATAAATATCAATGATTGACTGATCAAAAGAGTTGGGGCAGAGCAAGAAGAGTAGGAGAGTCAGAAAGAGTCTTGTGGGAAACTTTCAGTTAAGCTATGAGAGGCAGAAAAGGAACCAGCAAATGGAACTGAAAAGGATCAGTTAGGTAGGAGAAAACCATGTTAGTAGCATTTCAGCAAAACCAACCAGATCATGTTTCAAGAAGGAAGTGGACCACATGGCCAAAGATAGCCAAGAGATTAATATTATTATTATTATTATTATTATGTTATTTCTAAAGTGCTTACTATGTGCCGACCACTGTTCTAGTCACTGGGGTAGATACATGGTAATCATGTTGTCCCATGTGGGGCCGACAGTCTTAATCCCCATTTTACAGAGAAGTTAAGTGGCTTGCCTAAGGTAACACAGCAGACAAATGGCAGAGCCGGGATTAGAACCCATGTCCCCAGACTCCAGGACAGATGATTTGGCAATTAAGAGGTCATTACTGCAGTCTCAGTGGAGTGAGGTGGTGTTAATCTTGATTACAAGAAGGCAAGAAGAGAGCTGAAGGCTTAAGCAACCCTTTCTAGGGCCCCTCACTCCTCTCCTCCCCTCCATCTGAGACTCTCTCCCCTTTCAAAACAAGCAGATCATTGCTTTACCCATCTTCAAAGCCCTTCTGAAATCCGATCTCCTTCAGGAGGCCTTCCCTGATTAGCTTCCCCAGTTTAGAAGCCGTTTGGCCTAATGGAAAGGGTACAGGCCTGGAAATCAGAGAACCTGAGTTCTAATCCCACCTCCTCCACCTGCCTATTAGGCAAGTCACTTCACTATGATTCAGTTACCTCATCTGTAAAGTGAGAATTCAGTATGTGTTCTCTCTCCAAGTAAGACTGTGAGCCCAATGTGGGACAGGGGCTGTGTCTGACCTGATAATTATTTTTGTATCTACCCCTGTGCTTAATTCAGTGTTTGTCACAGTCAGAGCAGCAGGAGCCAACATTGTTGATTCAAAAAGGGACAGCATTCATTCATTCAATCATATTTATTGAGCACTTACTGTGTGCAGAGCACTGTACTAAGTGCTTGGGAAGTACAAGTAGGCAACATATAGAGGTGGTCCCTACTCAACAAAGGGCTCACAAGTATTCCTTTTAAGTGGCTCAGCCCTGGCTCTGGGCAGGCTGCCCATTCCATGCTTCCTGCCCACAGGTGAAGCCTGCATGTCCTGGAGTCAGAAAATGAGAAATGTGGAATTCCCCTGGACTCTTCTTCTACTCTCCACATCCTGGAAAATCTATCAGGGATGGAGGGAAAAGTTCTGGATGGGAGAGTAGAGAGATAGGTGGTACAGCAGCTACAGGGCCTGGACCTGAGCCTGGACTGAGCCAGGCCTCCTGGTGGCCTGCCTGCCCCTATGGTAGTAGTAGTAACAATAATAATAACAAAAATAATATTTAGAGGGGACCATGACAGCCCTGGACCCCAGCATAATTGATTAAACCATGACTGTGTCATCTCCTTAGTGTTCTATATGACGAGGAAGAGCTCATGTGAGTGTTTGAACAATGTGGCCTCTTCATGCTTGTAGGTCCAGGCAGATAGGCTATCTAGTCCAAGTCCAATTTTTAGTGACTCTGAATGTTGCAGTGACTTCCTCAATGGTTAGGATAAGGTCACGTCTTTACATGATGAACAGTTCTCTGTGTTTAAAGGGCCTTACCTCCAGTAGTAGAATTTTGACACAATCATTTTTTTATGGTTTTTGTGAAGCACCTTTTAAGATTATCAAATTTAAAATGATAAGATTGGACACAATCCATGTACCATGTAGGACATGTGGGACAGGGAATGTGTCCAACCTGATTAACTTGCATCTACCTTAGTGCTTACAACAGTGCTTGGCACATTGTAAGCACTTAACAAGCACTTAGTACAGTGCTCTGCACACAGTAAGCACTCAATAAATATGATTGAATGAATGAATAAGTACCATAATTATTATTGTTATTATCTCATGGGGCTCACAGTCTTAAGCCCCATGATTTACAGGTGAGGAAACTGAGGCACAGAAGTTAAGTGACTTAGCCAAGGTCATACAGCAGCCAAGTGGCAGAGTGGGGATTAGAACCCAGGTTTTCTGACTTCTCTTTCGACTAGGCCATGCTGCTTTCCTACTTCCCCAAATAGCCCTCTCCACTTGTAGGGCAGGATCTTGTTGAGTTTGAGGATAATGTGGAGAGTGGGGCCAGATGAACCACTCGACTGACCCATCCTCTCCTTTTCTGGCAGATCTTGAACACGAACAAGCTGGTGGGCGAGACCGATATGGAGTACCTGGAGGTGAGTGAACAGTGTCAACCCAGAGTGATCTAAAAGTGAGCAGACATCACCCCTTTCCAGCCCTTAGAAGTAGGGAGAGGATTGAGACAGGGAATGTTCCATTCCAGTCAGTCTTTCGTATTTATTGAGCGATTACTATGTGCAGGGTAATGTACTAAGCACTTGGGAGAACACAATATAACAATATAGCAGACGCATTCCATGCCCACAATGATCTTACAGTCTGGGGGGACAAACATTAAGATAAATAAATAAAGTTACAGCTATGTAGTTGTGACCCCTCTCAGGATTGCACCTGGAGAGTTTCAGGTATTCTACCAGTCTCGGCTATGGGAGGGAGAGTCAAACAGAGGCAAACCAATTCCATTCCTAGCTTGGGTGAGTGGAAGGCAAGGTGCTACAAGTCAAAACTCACTTGAGCTGGCAGGAGAGACAAGTGAGAGAGTTGAGGGTGGAGACTCAAGTTTACTGCATGGAAGAAGGCAATGGTAAACCACTTCCATATTTTTACCAAGAAAACTCTTTGGTACACTACTAAAATGATTGATTGCAGATGGAGGAGGGGCATTCTGGGAGAGATGGGTCCATGGAATTGCTATGACCTGACAGCATAAGACAAGACATAAGTGTTGTGGGAGTGGGAGAGGGGATCATCATCATCATCAATCGTATTTATTGAGCGCTTACTATGTGCAGAGCACTGTACTAAGCGCTTGGGAAGTACAAATTGGCAACATATAGAGACAGTCCCTACCCAACAGTGGGCTCACAGTCTAAAAGGGGGAGAGAGAGAACAAAACCAAACATACTAACATAATAAAATAAATAGAATAGATATGTACAAATAAAATAAATAAATAAATAAATAGAGTAATAAATATGTACAAACATATATACATATATACAGGTGCTGTGGGAAAGGGAAGGAGGTAAGATGGGGGGGATGGAGAGGGGGACGAGGGGGAGAGGAAGGAAGGGGCTCAGTCTGGGAAGGCCTCCTGGAGGAGGTGAGCTCTCAGCAGAGCCTTGAAGGGAGGAAGAGAGCTAGCTTGGTGGATGGGCAGAGGGAGGGCATTCCAGGCCCGGGGGATGACGTGGGCCGGGGGTCGATGGCGGGACAGGCCAGAGCGAGGTACGGTGAGGAGATCAGCGGTGGAGGAGCGGAGGGTGCGGACTGGGCTGTAGAAGGAGAGAAGGGAGGTGAGGTAGAAGGGGGCGAGGTGATGGAGAGCCTTGAAGCCCAGGGTGAGGAGTTTCTGCCTGATTGTCCTTCCACCTTCCCCCTCATCATCATTATCATTAGTATTTACTGAGCATCTACTGTGTTCAGAGTACTGCATTGAGCACTTCTTGGGAGCAGAGCATTATGATCTCTCCCCACAGAGACCTCCAATTCCTTAACAACTTCCACTTATCCCAGGCCATCATGTCCCTGCCCTCAAGGAGTCTACAATCCAGTGTGTGAAACAGATACTAACATAAATTACAGGTAGAGGAAAGCAAGTTCAAAGGTATTGTCCCAAGTACTGTCAGGGAAGAGATGTGGTGAATACTTAAGTACTTAGAGGGTGAGACTCAAGGTCATAGGTAACTCAGTGGAGAGGGAATTAGGCTGAGGCGGTAAGAGATTATTCAGAGAAGACTTCATGGAACATATGTGATTTTAATAGGACTTTAAAGATGGGAAAGTAGTGATGTGTTGGATGTGAAGGAGGAGTTCCAGAGATGAGGAAAGAAAGATATAAGAGTGAAGCACAGTGGGTAGGTTAGCATTAATCAACAAATCAAAAAAATGCTATTTACTCAGTGCTTACTTTGTGGAGAGCACTGAACTAGGTGCTTGGGAAAGTGCAATACACCCAGTGCTTAGTACAGTATTGGCACTTAATAAATACTATTATTATAATAATAAAGCATGGTGTAGTGGATAGAGCATGGGCCTGGGAGTTAGAAGGTCATGGGTTGTACTTCCGGCTCTACCACTTGTCTGCTGTGTGACCTTGGGTGAGTCACTTAACTTCTCTGTGCCTCAGTTACTTCATTAATTCATTCAATCGTATTTATTGAGCGCTTACTGTGTGCAGAGCACTGTACTAAGCTCTTGGGAAGTACAAGTTGGCAACATATAGGGATGGTCCCTACCCAACAGCGGACTCACAGTCTAGAAGGGGGAGACAGACAACAGAACAAAACATATTACCAAAATAAAATTAATAGAATATGTACAAATAAAATAAATAGAGTAATAAATACTTACAAACATATATACATATATACAGGTGCTGTAGGGAGGGGAAGGAGGTAAGGCGGGGGGATGGGGAGGAGGAGGAAAAACAATGTTACTTCTACATTATAAGATAAGATGATAAGATGTTACTTCTTACATATTAAGTTACTTCTTATGCAAAATGGGGAGTAATACTGTGAGCCCCATGTGGGACATGGACTGTGTCCAACCTGATTACCTTGTGTTTACCCCAGCGCTTAGAACAGTGCTTGGCACATAGTAAGTGCTTAACAAATACCATTATTATTATTATTATTGCTATTATTAACCACGTAGGTAGACATAATCCCTCAGCACTTAACAAATACCATAATTATTATTATTATTAACAAAGTAGGTAGACATATCCCTGCCCATACAGAGCTTACAGTCTACAGTGGTAGACAGACATAAGTGCTGTGAGTCTGCGTTGAGCATCAGAGTGCTGTAAGTTGGACGCAAACCAGTATAAAGGTGACACAGAAGGGAGGGCGAATAGGGGAAATGAAGGCTTAGTCAGATAAGGCCTCCTGGAGGAGATGTGATTTAGGAAGGGTTTTGAAGGAAGAGAGAGTGATGGATTGTCAGATTAATTCATTCAATCATATTTATTGAGCGCTTACTGTGTGCAGAAAACTGTACTAAGCTCTTGGGAAGTATAAGTTGGCAACATATAGAGAGGGTCCCTACCCAACAACGGGCTCACAGTCTAGAAGGGGGAGACAGACAACAGAACAAAACAGTGGGGAGGGAATTCCAGACCTAAGAGAGGACATGGGCAAGGGATTGGTGGGAAGATTGATGAGATAGATGTACAGAGAGCAAGTTGGTTGTAGAGGAGCAAAGTGTACAGGCTGGGTTGTAGTGGGAGACAAATAAGGAGAAGTAACAGGGAGAGAGCTGACTGAATGCTTTAAAGCCGATGGTAAGGAAATTCTGCTTGATACAGGTAGGGATGGAGTAGCACTGGAAGTTTTTGAGGAGTGGGGAGTTGTGCACAGAATCCAATCAGTAGCTCTTTACAGAGGTCCTGCTAGGAAGTGGATAGAACTTGAACAGGAGGAAAGGATGGATCAGTGGAATATAATGGAGTAAGAATCAGGTGGACATAGACACTGAGCCCCCTGTGGGACAACCTGATCACCTTGTAACCTCCCCAGTGCTTAGAACAGTGCTTTGCATGTAGTAAGTGCTTAATAAATGCCATTATATTATTATTATTATTATTATTATTATTATTATTATTATTTAAAAGGTGAGCTGGTGAGAGTGGGAGGTTCTGGGTGTATTTTCAGCTCTTGACTAAATGTGATGATTCTCTTTCTTCCCTGTAGTTGTTTCTGGACCATGCCAAGGAGCTGACAAAAACTTTGGAGTGGCAGCCAATGCAGGTAAAATGTAACAATAATAATAATAATAATAATTGTTGTGTTTGTTAAGCACTTACTATGTGTCAGGCACTGGGGTGGATCCAAGCAAATGGGGTTGGACAGTCCCTGTCCCATGTGGGGCTCACAGTCTCAATCTCCATTTTACAGATGAGGTAACTGAAGCACAGGAAAGTTAAGTGGCTTGCCTAAGGTCACACAGCAGACAAGTGGCAGAGCCTGGATTTGAACCCATGACCTTCTGACTCCCAGACCCATGCTTTGTCCACTATGCCATTCTGCTTCCCACTCCATGCTCTCCCACTGTTGGAATTTACTAAGGGCTGAACCCAGATAGCATAGAGAAGCAGTGTGGTTCAGTGGAAAGAGCCCGGGCTTTAGAGTTAGAGGTCAAGGGTTCAAATCCCAGCTCTGCCAATTGTCAGCTGTGTGACTTTGGATAAATCACTTAACTTCTCTGGACCTCAGTTTCCGCATCTGAAAAATGGGGATTAAGACTATAAGCCTCCCGTGGGACAACCTGATCACCTTGAAACCTTACCTGTGCTTAGAACAGTGCTTTGCACATAGTAAGCGCTTAATAAATGCCAACATTATTATTATTCAATCAACCAATCAATCGTATTTATTGAGCGCTTACTGTGTGCAGAGCACTCTACTAAGCGCTTGGGAAGTATAAGTTGGCAACATATAGAGACAGTCCCTATCCAACAGTGGGCTCACAGTCTAAAAGGGGGGAGACACAGAACAAAACCAAACATACTAACAAAATAAAATAAATAGAATAGATATGTACAAGTAAAATAAATAGAGTAATAAATACGTACAAACATATATACATATACACAGGTGCTGCGGGGAAGGGAAGGAGGTAAGATGGGGGGGATGGAGAGGGGGACGAGGGGGAGAGGAAGGAAGGGGCTCAGTCTGGGAAGGCCTCCTGGAGGAGGTGAGCTCTCAGTAGGGCCTTGAAGGGAGGAAGAGAGCTAGCTTGGCGGATGGGCAGAGGGAGGGCATTCCAGGCCTGGGGGATGACGTGGGCCGGGGGTCGATGGCGGGACGGGCGAGAACGAGGTATGGTGAGGAGATTAGCGGCAGAGGAGCGGAGGGTGCGGGGTAGGCTGTAGAAGGAGAGAAGGGAGGTGAGGTAGGTTATTATTAGTTGGTACTCATTACTAGCCGTCCTGCATCTCAGAGACTGGTCAAACACTATTGAGGCTCTACACAGTGACCTCTTCCTAATCCCCTGCCAAAAGCACATACCGCCCTCCCCATACACTGGACCACCTCAATGGGTCTGCCTCTAAGCATGAGCTTTGCTAGTCTCTGGATTGGGCTCTTTGTGACTGGCTCCAGGGTTGGACTCAGACCTCTTTGTACCTGAATGGTCAGAGAACTTGGGCGCCTATAGTGCAAACCAAGATTGGTCATATTTAAAGGTCAGGAGGTCAAAATGGGCAGCTGGAAGCAGAGGGCTGGGTCACTATAGCTAGAGCACAGGCCTGGGAGTCAGAGGGTCATGGGTTCTAATCCTGACTCTGCCACTTGTCCGCTGTTTAACTATGGGCAAGTCACTTCACTTCTCTGGGCCTCAGTTACCTCATCTGTAAATGGAGATTGAGGTTGTGAGCCCCATGTAGGATAGGAACTGTGTCCAATCCACCCCAGCATTTAATAGTGTCTGGCACATAGTAAGTGCTTAATAAATACTATAATTAGTAATTACTATTAGCTGGTTGAGTCCTCTTGTCTTCAGGGGATCCCAAATTCCATACCAGGTGCTATCTGTGTCTTTCTGTTTCAGCATTTGGACATTCTGGTGAGGGATTGGTATGATGCTTCTCGGTGCTCGACTGCTGATGGGGAAGAATATCTGGAGAGGATCATCCAGGTAAGCCCTGAGCCCAGTACTTAGCATTTGTTCTTCCCGATCAAATCTTATGTATCAGGGTTTGGCTGTTAGCTGGCCAGTAAAACTGGGGTTAAATTGTGGAAGGACAACAGTTCCCTCCAGCTATGAATCCAACCTGATAATAATAATAATAATGATAAATTGTGGTATTTGTTAATGATTACTACGTGTCAAGCATTGTTCTAAACACTGGGGTAAATATGTGGTAATCAGGTTGTCCCATATGGGGGTCACAGCCTTAGTCCCCATTTTACAGATGAGGTAACTGAGGCACAGAGAAGTTAAGTGGTAAGTGGTGGCGCTGGGATTAGAAGCCACATTCTCTGACTCCCAAACCCATGCTCTTTCCACTAAGCCATGCTGCTTCTCCTATTTGTTAAGTGCTTACTATTTGCCAGGCACTGTACTAATCGCTGGGGTGGTTACAAGCTAATTGGGTTGAACACAGTCCTTGCCCCGCCTAGGATTCTGAAACAGCTCCAGATCCTGTCAGCAACCTCACACACCACTGGTCTTGGGCTCACCATGTCCTGAGAGGTGATTCATTTTATCAACATCTGACTTGGACTCAGGCAGCAGTCATGTAGTCAGTTCAGAGCCAGGTTGCATCTGACCCATGGGCTGGATTACATCACTTAACGGGCCTGGGCTAGTTCACGGGCCATGTTTTCTCCATCTCAGTCCTATCAAGCATAAACTCCTCACTATGGGCTTCAAAGCTCTCCATCACCTTGCCCCCTCCTACCTCACCTACCTTCTCTCCTCCTACATTCCAGCCCGCGCACTCCACTCCTCTGGTACTAACCTTCTCACTGTGCCTCGTGTTCGCCTGTCCCTCCACTGACCCCTCTCCCACATCCTTTCTCTAGCCTGGAATGCCCTCCCTCCTCAAATCCACCAAACTAGCACACTTCTCCCCCTCAAAGCCCTACTGAAGGCCCACCTCTTCCAGGAGGCCTTCCCAGACTAAGCC
Source organism: Tachyglossus aculeatus (assembly GCF_015852505.1). NCBI lineage: Eukaryota > Metazoa > Chordata > Mammalia > Monotremata > Tachyglossidae > Tachyglossus > Tachyglossus aculeatus. The sequence continues at coordinate 134,396,630 of NC_052067.1, read as the reverse complement.
CCCCTTTTTAATAATAATAATAACGATGGCATTTGTTAAGCACCTACTATGTGTGAAGCACTGTTCTAAGCGCTGGGGGGGGATACAAGGTGATCAGGTTGTCCCACGTGGGGCTCATAGTCTTCAAAGTCACACAGCAGACAAGTGGCGGAGCCGGGATTAGAACCCACAACCTCTAACTCCCAAGCCCAGGCTCTTTCCACTGAGCCACACAGGTTGAAAGCAGTTCCTGTACCATGTGGGGCTCACAATCTCAATCCCCATTTTACAGATGAGGGAATGAGGTCCAGAGAAGTAAGTGACTTACCCAAGGTCACACAGCAGACATGTGGCAGAGCTGGGATTAGAACCCATGACCTTCTGACTTCTGAACCCAGGACTGTGCTCTAGCCACTGCACCGCGCTGCTTCTCATGTCCTTTTCCTTACTCATTCATTACTACAGGTAACCTTAATATCGAAGAGGGAAGGACTGGGTTTGATTGGGCCCTGAAAACCTGCTGCAGCATTCTGACATTCCCACATGATCCAACACCTATTGAGTGAGGAGTTTCAACTTCTTGTGTCACCAAATCTGGCACTAAAGATGCTGGCAAAAAGCGACCTGATCATAGTCCAACTCTGCCTTCACCAGCCCAGTCTTTACTGGATGAACTAGTGAAGGTGGCAGAAAATAGACCAAGGAAAGTGGGAACAGCATGAACCAGAAAGCCAGTCAATCAAATCAATCAATAAATCAATTGTATTTATTCAGCTGTGTGCAGAGCACTGCACTGAGCCCTTGGGGGAGTACACTATAACAGAGTTGGTAGACACACTCGCTGCCCACAGCAATCTTAGCAGCATGGCCTAGTGGCCAGAGCCTGGGCTTGGGAGTCAGAGATCATGGGTTCTAATCCTGAGTCTCCCACTAGTCAGCTGTGTGACCTTGGGCAAATCACTTGACTTCTCTGTGCCTCAGTTACCTCATCTGTAAAATGGGGATTGAGAAAGTGAGCCCCAGGTGGGACAGGGATTTTGTCCAACCTCATTACCTTGTATATATCCCAGTGCTTAGAACAGTTCCTGGCACATAGAAAGTGCTTAGCAAATACCGTAATCATCATTATTATTACCATTAGTATTAGTAACACACATAGTAGTAGTAGTAGGAATAGTTGAATTTGAATTTATTTAGTGCCCACTTGATGTATTGCACTTTACTAAATGCTTGGGAAGTAGAGATTAACAAAAGGACATAGTGCTTGCTAGCAAGGAATTTACACTGTCGTGAATGTTCGTATTGATACGTTTTCTGCTATGGCATTGCTTTCTTCATACAGAAAATTCAGACGAATTCCAAGTTCCCAGATATTCTGGAGACTCTGAAGTCAAGTGTGTCCTGCCACCTGCTGCCAAGTCCAGGGCTCCAAATTCCTCGCAGCCAGCAAGGGACACTTAAGGGTGAGTCATTCATTCATTCAATTGTATTTATTGAGCGCTTACTGTGTGCAGAGCACTGTACTAAGCACTTGGGAAGTACAAGTTGGCAACATATAGAGACAGTCCCTACCCAACAGTGGGCTCACAGTCTAGAAGGGGGAGACAGAGAACAAAACAAAACATATTAACAAAATAAAATAAATAGAATAAACATGTACAAATAAAATAGAGTAATGAATACATACAAACATATATACATATATACAGGTGCTGTGGGGAGGGGAAGGAGGTAAGGCGGGGGGGATGGGGAGGGGGAGGAGAGGAAGAGGAAGGAGGGAGCTCAGTCTGGGAAGGCCTCCTGGAGGAGGAGGCCTCCTGGAGGAGGATGATTCCAATTGGACTTTCTTGGTGGACTAGGGTATCCAGATCTGACCTTGGACAAATTTATTCAGTTCATAGATTCAACATATATACATGATATTATCCCAGCTACATTGCGTTTGATGTTCATTTGTTTCATGCTACTGGCTAAGCGCTTACTATGTGTCAAACACAGTTTTAAGCGCTGGGGTAAGTACAAGTCAATTAGGTCAGACAGTCAATTCATTCATTCAATCGTATTTATTGAGCACTTCCTGTGTGCAGAGCACTGTACTAAGCGTTTGGGAAGTACAAGTTGGCAACATATAGAGACAGTCCCTACCCAACAACAGGCTCACAGTCTAGAAGGGGGAGACAGACAACAAAACAAAACATATAAACAAAATAAAATAAATAGAATAGTAAATATGTGCAAGTAAAATAGAGTAATAAATCTGTACAAACATATTTACAGGTGCTGTGGAGAGGGGAAGGAGGTAGGGCGGGGGGGATGGGGAGGGGGAGAGGAAGGAGGGGGCTCAGTCTGGGAAGGCCTCCTGGAGGAGATGAGCTCTCAGTAGGGCTTTGAAGGGAGGAAGAGAGCTAGCTTGGCAGATGTTTGGGGGGAGGGCATTCCAGGCCAGGGGGAGGACGTGGGCCCGGGGGTCGATGGCGGGACAGGTGAGAACGAGGCACAGTGAGGAGGTTAGCAGCGGCAGAGGAGAAGAGGGTGTGGGCTGGGCTGGAGAAGGAAAGAAGGGAGGTGAGGTAGGAGGGGGCGAGGTGATGGAGAGCTTCGAAGCTTAGAGTGAAGAGTTTTGGCCTGATGCGTAGATTGACTGGTAGCCACTGGAGATTTTTGAGGAGGGGAGGGTAACATGCCCAGAACATTTCTGCACAGAGATGATCCAGGCAGCAGTGTGAAGTATAGACTGAAATGGGGAGAGACAGGAGGATGGGAGATCAGAGAGGAGGCTGATGCAGTAATCATCATCATCATCAATCGTATTTATTGAGCGCTTACTATGTGCAGAGCACTGTACTAAGCGCTTGGGAAGTACAAATTGGCAACATATAGAGACAGTCCCTACCCAACAGTGGGCTCACAGTCTAGAAACGCTGTCCCTCATGCAAGTTCACAGGCTTTAGTGGGAGAGAGAACAGGTATTGAATTTCTATTTTACAGTAGAGGAAACTGAGGCACATTGAAGTTAAGTGACTTGCCCAAGGTCATACAGCTAGCCATTGACAGAGTCAAGATTAGAATCCAGATCCTCTAGACTCCCAGGCCTGTGCTCTTTCCACTAGGCCACATTGCTTCCCTGAGGTCTGATGTTCTAGCTTGATTTTCCATTCTCACCAGGTGGCATAACTCCCCCAGGGGTGGAAGAGAGACTGTAGAAGGGTTCTCCCCCTGGGTATTCTGGTCTGTATTCAGAGCAACTGAGCAGCCTTAATATTACCTGACTTTTGGGGTGCTTTGATACGATTTCCAGAAATTTGGGAGAATCCACCAAAACTGGGACTGCCATGGGGAAAATGGGAACCTTGTTCACCCATATACAATAGAGGCAAGTAATCCCAGTGCTGCAGGGTTTGTACATTGAGAGAAACTCAAGCCAGCATGGAAAAGGCGGGGTGAGGAAAGGAAGAAATTGGTTTCATGTTGGTTTGACATATTTTGCTCTATGAAAAGTTAATGAAACAATTCTTCAAGAGGATCCCGTTAAGTAGTGCTTTACAGACTCACCTGATTGGGTCTCTGCAAACTTCATAATAATAATAATTACGGTGTTTGTTAAGCACTTACTATGTGCCAAGCACTGTTCTTAGCGCTGGGGTAGATACAAGGTAGGTTGTCCCACATGGGGCTCACAGTCTTAATCCCCATTTTACAGATGAGGTAACTGAGTCCCAGAGAAGTGAAGTGACTTGCCCAAGTGGCAGAGTTGAGATTAGAACCCATGACCTTCTGACTCCCAGGCCCGAGCTCTATTCACTAAGCCACAAAGTTGTCAGATTTTCTGAGCATGGGGACGATGCTAGGGAAGAGGAGGAGGGACTTTGAGCTGAAAGTTCCATGATGCAATCGAGACCAACCCAGGGTCCCAGACAGAAGAAGGTCTCTTCACCCTGCCTTTCGCAGCAGTCCGACAGCCAGATCAGGGAAAAGTAGAGGAAATGGTCTGAGAGCCTGAAGGAAGAGCTTCGCTCTGAAAATAAGATGGAGGTGGAGAAATAGGGAGTGGGGGCAGGCAGGTGGGGAAGAGAATTTACAGATACTCAAATTATGCTCTTCTTTCATTTGAAAGTATTTGGGAATTAATAGGAAGCTGCCTCCTTTCAACTCTTTGACCTCTCTCAGAAGCATGAGTCAGTCAATCATCAGTTTGTGCTGAATACTGATCCAGGTGCTGGAGAAGATGACTGCAAATTGGAACATCTTACTTAAATAGTATGATTTAAAGTTGTCCTTTTTTCAGATCTATTTATTATAAGGACCATCCATTATCATGCTTGACTTTGATTTGCATTTTAAGCCAACTCTAGCTTCTACACATAGTTGTCCTCTTTAAGCATTTAATAGTCACCCTATTCTGAACACTTAACTGCACACCTGCAATTTAGTTTAATATCTGTCTCCCCCTTTAGACAAACTGGAGTTGGCAGTCATGTTCTACTTTGCTTTTCAGGGTGCTGGATAAGCCAGAAGAAAGATGTGCCGGGGGCGGGGTGGGGAGCTTATGAGAGCATAGCTAACTCCGATCCACCTCAGGGGAGGGGGAAGTGCCCTAGTTGGGGTCCAGCCTTGTCCTGGGTGGGAAGCACCAAGAAGCCTGTGGATGGGATCAGCCCCAGCCCCCATTTCAACCTCCCATTCCCAGGCCCCCATCTTTCCTTTCTGCTTCTCCTCCCCTGACTGAAATTCAAACAGAGTACACTGGCAACAGCGGGAGAGTTGGTGGTGGGGGTGGGGGTGTTACCTCAAGGGGAGGGGGTTTGATGCACCACTACACTGGGAGGTAGAGATAGCGGGAAAATAATAATAATAATAGTAGTATTTTTAAAGTGCTTACTACATGCCAGGCACTGTACTAAGCACTGGGGTTGGGTACAAGCAAATCGGATTGGACATAATCCCTGTCCCACATGGGGCTCACAGTCTTAATTCCCACTTTACAGATGAGGTAACAGGCACAGAGAAGTTGTGACTTGCCCAAGGTCACACAGTAGACAAGTGGCGGAGCCGGGATTAGAACCCAGGTCCCTCTTACTCCCAGGCACATGCTCTATCACTAGACCATGCTGCTTCTAATCAGACAAAAAAACCCTGATCTAAACTTGTGCACTCTGTTGTCTCCCACCCCTCCTTCAATTCTCTTCAGCGGCCTGCTGAAAGTTTTAGGGTCACTCATATCAATCCAATAAATCAGTGGTATTTAAAGGGCACTTTCCTTGTCACTGGGCACTCCCAAATACTTGGAAATTGAGGCACAAACTGATTATTTGACTTGACTCATCTTGCAACTGGAGCAAGCAAGGCTGTAAATTCTCCAGGGAGCGGGGAGCAGACAAGAAGGTGGGCACTAGGGATTGTGCTATATGATTGAGGGTGGAGGTGGGGGGAACAGAGTGAGGCAGTGCCATATAGGAGAGTAACTCAACCCCTTTGCCTCAAGGTAAATAGAATTGACCGGACACCCAGACATCCTCTGAAACCAACACGATGGACATGCAAAAATCGCACCTCTGTCAGAGGCACTGGAGAAATTCACTCTAAAATGCTGGGGACCAGCATTCTCTATTAGTAATATCATACTTGTTCTGTTTTCAGAGATGGATCCTGAGTTTAGAGACAACTTAAAACTATATGTAAATTTCCTCCATAATTCAGCTGGACAATATGCAAAAAAATATATGACGGAACACTTTGTGGAAAAGATTAAGGTAAGATATGCTCATTCATTTACTAATTCAACCATATTCATTGAGCGCTTACTGTGTGTAAAGTACTTTATTGTCTCACTGCCCTTAATAAAAATCCTCCCTTGACCCCACAACTGCCTCCAGTTATTGCCTTATCTCCCTCATACCATTCCTTTTCAAATTCCTTGAATGCGTTATCTACACCTGCTGCTTCCACTTCCTCTCCTCAAATTCTCTCCTTGACCAACCTCCCATCTGGCTTCTGCCCTCTTCGCTTCTTCAAAACAGCACTCTCAAAGGTAGCCAATGACCTTCTTCTCAAATCCAATGGCCTCTACTCCATCATAATCCTCCTCAATCTCTCAGATGTCATCAACCCTGTAGACCACTCCCTTTCTCCTGAAAACATTATCTAACCATGGCTTCACTGACACTGTCCTGTCCTGGTCCTCCTATATCTCTGGCTGTTCATTTTTTTAAATGATATTTGTTAAGTGCTTACTCTATGCACACACAAGCACTGTTCTAAGCACTGGAGTAGGTGCAAAGTAATCAGTTGGATACAGCCCATGTCCCACATGGGGCTCACCAACTTAATTCCCATTTTACAGATGAGGTAACAGACATAGAACTGTTAAGTGATTTGCCTGTTCATTCTCAGCTTCTTTCATGTGCTCCTCTTCTGCTTCACACCCCCTAACTGTGGGAATCCCTCAAGGTTCAATTCTGGGTCCCCTTCTAATGTCCATCTACACCTACTCCCTTGGAGAACTCATTTGTTTCTATGGCTTCCATAGCTTCAATTACCACCTAGAGGTGAGAAACTCCCAAAGCTACATCTCCATCCCTGATTTTTCTCCTTTTCTGAAGTCTCAGTTTTACTTCTGTCTTTAGGACATCTCTATCTATAGTGCCCATGGACACCTCAAAATTAATATGTTAAAAACATAACTCTTCATCTTCCCACCCAAGCCCTGTCTTTTCCATGACTTTCCCATTATTGTAGACAGCATGACCACCCTCTCTATCTCATAAACCCCTACCTTTGGCATCATCCTTGACTTATCTCTCCCATTCAATCCACATATTCAATCTGTCCGGTGCTTAGAACAGTGCTTTGCACATAGTAAGCGCTTAATAACGCTTGAACGAGTTGTCTACACGCGCTGCCTAGAATTCCTCAACAACAACTCTCTCCTCGACCCCCTCCAGTCTGGCTTCCGTCCCCTTCATTCCACGGAAACTGCCCTCTCAAAGGTCACCAATGACCTCCTGCTTGCCAAATCCAACGGCTCATATTCTGTCCTAATCCTCCTCGACCTCTCAGCTGCCTTTGACACTGTGGACCACCCCCTTCTCCTCAACACGCTATCTGACCTTGGCTTCACAGACTCCGTCCTCTCCTGGTTCTCCTCTTATCTCTCCGGTCGTTCTTTCTCAGTCTCTCTTGCAGGCTCCTCCTCCCCCTCCCATCCTCTTACTGTGGGGGTTCCCCAAGGTTCAGTGCTTGGTCCCCTTCTGTTCTCAATCTACACGCACTCCCTTGGTGACCTCATTCGCTCCCACGGCTTCAACTATCATCTCCACGCTGATGACACCCAGATCTACATCTCTGCCCCTGCTCTCTCCCCCTCCCTCCAGGCTCGCATCTCCTCCTGCCTTCAGGACATCTCCATCTGGATGTCCGCCCGCCACCTAAAGCTCAACATGTGGAAGACTGAGCTCCTTGTCTTCCCTCCCAAACCTTGTCCTCTCCCTGACTTTCCCATCTCTGTTGACGGCACTACCATCCTTCCCGTCTCACAAGCCCGCAACCTTGGTGTCATCCTCGACTCCGCTCTCTCATTCACCCCTCACATCCAAGCCGTCACCAAAACCTGCCTAGTCTCAGCTCCGCAACATTGCCAAGATCCGCCCTTTCCTCTCCATCCAAACTGCTACCCTGCTCATTCAAGCTCTCATCCTATCCCGTCTGGACTACTGCACCAGCCTTCTCTCTGATCTCCCATCCTCGTGTCTCTCTCCACTTCAATCCATACTTCATGCTGCTGCCCGGATTATCTTTGTCCAGAAACGCTCTGGGCATATTACTCCCCTCCTCAAAAATCTCCAGTGGCTACCAATCAATCTGCGCATCAGGCAGAAACTCCTCACCCTGGGCTTCAAGGCTCTCCATCACCTCGCCCCCTCCTACCTTACCTCCCTTCTCTCCTTCTACTGCCCAGCCCACAACCTCCGCTCCTCCACCGCTAATCTCCTCACTGTACCTCGTTCTCGCCTCTCCCGCCGTCGACCCCCGGCCCACGTCATCCCCCGGACCTGGAATGCCCTCCCTCTGCCCCTCCGCCAAGCTAGCTCTCTTCCTCCCTTCAAGGCCCTGCTGAGAGCTCACCTCCTCCAGGAGGCCTTCCCAGACTGAGCCTCTTCCTTCCTCTCCCCCTCGTCCCCCTCTCCATCCCCCCATCTTACCTCCTTCCCTTCCCCACAGCACCTGTATATATGTATATATGGTTGTACATATTTATTACTCTATTCATTTATTTATTTATTTATTTATTTATCTTACTTCTACATTTCTATCCTATTTATTTTATTTTGTTGGTATGTTTGGTTCTGTTCTCTGTCTCCCCCTTTTAGACTGTGAGCCCACTGTTGGGTAGGGACTGTCTCTATGTGTTGCCAATTTGTACTTCCCAAGCGCTTAGTACAGTGCTCTGCACATAGTAAGCGCTCAATAAATACGATTGATTGATTGATTAATAAATGCCATCATTATTATCTGTCACAAAATCTTATCAGTTCAACTTTGCAACATCTCTGGATTCTTCCCTTTCCTCTCCATCTAAACTGCTATCACAATAATCCAAGAACTTATCCTATCCTGCCTTGATTATTGCATCAGCCTACTTGCTGATCTCCCTCCCTCTTACCTCATAATAATAACAATTATGATATTTGTTAAGCATCTACTCTGTGCCAAGCACTGTTCTAAGTGCTGGGATGGATACAGGGTTGTCAGGTTGTCCCACATGTGGCTCACATTTTTAATCCCGATTTTACAGAGGAAGTAACTGAAGCACAGAGAAGTTAAGTGATTTGCCCTAGGTCACACAGCAGACAAGTGGTGGAGCAGGGACTAGAACCCATGTCCTATGAATCCCAAGCCCATGCTCTTTCCCATAAACCAAGCTGTTTCTTAATCCCACTTCAGTCCATACTCCACTCCGCTGCCCAGATCATTTTTCTATAAAATGATCTTATTCTAAAAGCCCGTTTCCTTTAACAAGCTGTACCTGACTTATTACCAAATCCTTCAATTGTATAAGCTAAGCAGCCATTTTTCTCACATGTACATTTATTTATACCCATCCTCAGCACTTGTGAATATATATATCTGTTCATTTGTACATTTTTATGGAATTTATCGAGCATTTACTATGTACCGAGAACTGTACTAAGCACTTGGGAAAGTGTAATACAACCGAATTGGAAGACATGCTTCCTTTCCACAAGAAGCTTCCAATCTACAGCAGGAGACAAACAGTAAAATAGATTAAGCATAGGGGATAGGGGAACATTTAATGATTAGAGTGCAGTAGAGTACATTTAATGATTTATTTTATTGACAAATAGAGAAATATAAATAAATAATGTGTCTGCCTCTGCCACACAATTATAAGTTCTTTGTGGGCAGGGTATATACCACTTCTTTGTGTTATACAGTACAATGTTAATACAGCTCAGTGCACACATGGGAGCTCAATAAATACTATTGCTCCTAGTCAGCCAGTCAATCGTATTTATTGAGTGGTTACCATTTGCAGAGCCCTGTACTAAGCGCTTGGTAGAGTACAACATTACCTTCCCACAATAAGTTTACAGTCTAGAGGGAGAGACTGACATTAATATAAAGACATTACAGGTATGTATATAAGTGCTGTGGGGCTGCAAAAGGGGAAATGAATAAATGGAGTATGTCAGGGTGACAGAAGGGAGTTGAAGAAAAGGAAAAGAGGGCTTACAGTGCCACTTACAGTGATGAGAAAGTTCAGGAGAGGACAGGGTTTGGGAGGGAAGATAAGGAGCTCTGTTTGGACATGTTAAATTTGAGGAGGTGGGAGGACATCCAAGAGGAGATGTCCTGAAGGCAGGAGGAGATGCGAGCCTGGAGACAGGGAGAGAGATCAGAGGAGGAGGTGTAGATTTGGGTATCATCCGCATAGAGATGGTAGTTGAAGCCGTGGTAGTAAACTCCAAGGGAATGAGTGTAGATGGAGAATAGAAGGGGACCTTGAACTGAACGTTGAGAGACCCCTATAGTTAGGGGATGGGAGAGAGAGGAGGAGCCCGTGAAGGAGACTGAGAATGAACAGCCAGAAAGATAAGAGGAGAACCAGGAGTGGACAGAATCAGTGAAGCCAAGGATGGATAACATATTCAGGAGAACGGGAAGGTCCACGGGGTCAAAGGCAGCTGAGAGGTTGAGGTTTTATGTGGGAAGATAAGTTCCGTTTTAGACATGTTAAGTTTGAGGTGATGGGAGCATGTCCAGGTAGAGATGTCTTGAAGACAGGAGGAAATGTGATGCAGCAGAAAGGGAGGGAAATCAGGGCTGGAGATGTGAATTTGAGTAGCATTCACATAGAGGTAGTAGTTGAAGCCATGTGAGTGAATGAGTTCTCCAAGGGAGGAGGGTAGATGGAGAACTCCACAACATTTCCTGGATTCATCCCTTCTCCACCAGTCAAAAAGTGATGATGATTATGGCATTTATTAAGCGCTTACTATGTGCAAAGCACTGTTCTAAGCTCTGGGGAAGTTACAAGGTGATCAGGTTGTCCCACGGGGGGCTCGCAGTCTTAACCCCCATTTTACAGATGAGGTAACTGAGGCCCAGAGAAGTGAAGTGACTTGCCCAAAGTCACACAGCTGACAGTTGGTGGAGCCGGAATTTGAACCCATGACCTCTGACTCCAAAGCCCGGGCTCTTTCCACTGAGCCACACTGCTTCTCTAGTGATACTTATTGAGCACTTACTGTGTTCAGAGTCCCATACTATACATTCTTGGAGAGTTAATAGACTTGATACCTGCCCTCAAGGAGCTTTCAATCTAGTGGAAGAGACAAACACTAAAATAAATGACAAATAGGAGGAAGAAATAGACACCAAAAATTTGCACACAAGTGCTACAAAGTGTGGGAAGGGTCTGAGTCTCCTAGTGCTTAGATCACTTGGAAATACCGAAGTGACAGTAGGGGGAAATAGGGTGGGGAAATGAAAGATAAATCAGGGAAGGCGTACCTGGAGGAAATGTGATTTCAGAAGGGTTTTAAGTTGGAAAGAGCAAAAGGAGTAAGTTACAGACAGAAGGGAGGGTGTGATCAAGAGATCAGCAGTGGGAGAAATAAGGACAAGGCACAGTAGCCAATCAATCAATAGTATTTGTTGAGCACTTATTGTGTTCAGAACACTATACCAAGCACTTGGGATGGTATGATATGACACTATAACAGACATATAAGAATAATTATTATTATGGTATTTGTTAAACACTTACTATGTGCCAAGCACTGTATTAAGTGCTGAGGTGAATAAAAAACAGATCTGGTTGGACACAGTCCCTGTCCCACATGGGGCTCACAATCTCAATTCCCCTTTTACAAATGAGGTAACTGAGGCCCAGAGAAGTGAAGTGACTTGCCCAAGGTCACACAGCAGAAATGTGGCAGAGCGAGATTAGAACCCATGACCTTCTGAATCCCGGGCCCGTGCTCTATCCAGTACTGCCCACAGCAAGTTCACAGATACAGGACTTTACAGTTCAGAAGGATTTGGCTGGAATCTTTTCAGCAACGAAATAGTGAGGTGGCTTGACAGTTGTTGCAGATGACTGCAGTTACTTTTTTTGAAGCCGGTAATGATGTTGTCATCTTTGAGAAAGTAACATTTTAATAAATGAGAAGCGTGTTGCAGAGTGGAAAGTGCATGGGCCTAGGAGTCAGAGGACCTCGGTTCAAATCCCAGCTCTGCCAACTGGTTGCTGTGTGACCTTAGGTAAGTCACTTAATATCTCTGCACCTCAGTTTTCTCAACTGTAAAACAAGGATTCAATCCCTGTTCTCCCTCTTACTTAGACTGTGAGCCCAATGTGGCACAGGGACTCTTTCTAACCTAATTAAGTTGTATCTACCCCAGTGGTTAGAACAGGGCTTGACATAGTCAGAGATTAATAAAATAACAACAACAAATAGGGCATTTTACTTAAAGTGAATTTTAAAGTTTGCCCAAATGTGTTTTTTTCCCTATTCAAATGGACGATCTGCATTAAAACAATGAAATAAAATGTAATGAAAAAGATGGCAGGCGTAGTAGTCATTGATTAATCTTCTTGTTACTTCCTATTCCTTCTTAGAGGGTGGTAGAAGACCTTAATGAGAGAGAATGCTACCTTGGATCTCCAGTACAGGTAATTTCTGTTTCTCTCTCCACTTTGGCAGTAGCTGAGGATGAAAGAATGCCTGGGCCCCCATCTTGAGTGACTCCCCCCATCTCACCGCTCAGTCTCCACTGCTTGTATAGTTGAAAGCTAGAGGACTAAGTCCAAGCACCAATCTAAATTTAATCACTCTAGGTTCAATCTCTGGGTCTTCAATGCTTGAATATTGCCAGATGGAATTTTCATTACTAAGTGACTTTACCACGAACCTGAATGGTTTTTGTTAACCTTCAGTTGGCCCATGCCCATTTTGACAATTCTGGGAAGCAGTGTGGACTAATGGAAAGCCACGGGCCTGGGAGTCAGAGGAACTAGGTTCTAATTCCAGGTCCACCACATACCTACTGTGTGACATTTTCTCTCTTCATATGCCTCCTGCCACTCTGATTGCTCCTTAAACATCTGCGCCCTTTCAGCTACTTAGAGCGAAAGTTCTCTCCCCTCCCCTGCACCTCAGCCAGGGTCCATCCTGAACACGCTACTTCACTTGATCAACATTGGCTCAAGGGGCTCGCAGATATATCTGCCCTCTGTTTTGAAATGACTCTCAATTCTATTTCTGGCACATTGCATTCTACCTGGAAATCATGCCATACCATCCAGCACTTAGTACAGTGCCTGGCATATAGAAAGCCCTTGTGAGCCCAACTCCTAGGCTGTGAGCCTGTCATTGGGTAGGAATTGTCTCTATTTGTTGCCAAATTGTACTTTCCAAGCACTTAGTACAGTGCTCTGCACAAGGTAAGTGCTCAATAAATACGATTGAATGAATGAACAAATACCATAATAATAATTATTATTACCTCACTGCTCCTCTAACATTCTCCCTGCTGCCCATCTCCTCCTCTTATTTGAGGATACCCCAACCCTGTCCTGTGACACACATATCCAGTAAATTAGTAAATCCTCAAGGCTTTGTTTGTGTTGGACCTTACTGGAGCTCACCTCCAGGATCTGTCTAGCCCCAGCAGCGTTGGCCAGTGCCTTATCTCCTAGGGCAGACATGCTGTGTGGCAAAGGGAGTGCTGAAATGCTCTGTCAAAGGTGCTGGAAGTGCCAGTGGCCATCAGAGACCAGAGACAGTAAAGAGGCATAGCTACCCAAAGCATTTCTGTTCTTAAAACTTTCCAGCTCTCAAGTCTTCCTGCCAAACAGGGACCCAGCAAAGAGAGAAGTGAGAAAATGAAGCCTGGGCCTGGGAGTCTGAGGACCTGGGTTATAATCCTGGCTCTGCCTTTTGCCTGCTGGGTGACCTTGGAAAAATCACTTAATTTATCTGTGCCTCAATTTCCTCAGCTGTAAAATGGGGATTCAATAACTATTCTTCCTCCTACTTAGACTGTGAGCCCCATGTGGGACAGGGACAGTGTCCAACCTGATCAATTCCCAGCACTTAGGACAGAGCTTGACACATAGAGAGTGTTTAACAAATGCCATAATTATTATTGCTGGTTTCCAGTGCTCCAGCCCCTCTCTAAGTTCAAGGGAAACTCTCTGAGCCCTGCTCCTTTCTCCTGCACTCTAATCTCCAGTATTCCCTCAAACTCTAGTGCCACTTCATTATACTCTCATATTGATGGGGTTAGGGAAATGAGCCTCAGTTCCTCTCATCCCTGACCAACCACAGCAAAGGGTAGTAAGAACAGAAGCTTTGTTGAATGAAGAGAACTACTCTCAGCCCCTTTTTTGTTTGTTTTTATGGTATTTGTTAAGAACTTGCTATGTGCTATGCACTGTACTAAGTCTTGGGGTAGGTACAAGAAAATCGGGCTGGACAGAGTCCCTGTCCCACATGATGCTCACAGTCCTAATCCCCATTTTACAAATGAGGTAACTGGGATACAGAGGCGTTAAGTGATTTGCCTAAGGTCACACTGCAGACAAGTGGCAAAGCAGGGATTAGAACCCAGGTTCTCTAACTCCTGGGCATGTGCTCTTTCCACTAGGCCACACTGCTTCACATTTCCTTGCAAGGAAAGAGTAGATGAGAGCTTGCTGGCAGAGGCACATTGGGCCTCTTTGTGGGCACTTACTTCCTCAACCCATTATAGTCCATCACTTTCCTCTTCCTTCTCCTTGCTCCATCCACATTTTACCTATCTGTAACCTCTTCTTTCACCTCGTCTTTATTAAATGATACATCACTTCTGAGGGGATTTTAATTTCACGTGTCCCCTCTCAAAAGCCTTCTCAACCTACCACATCGTTCTCACAAGTCAAGCAAGCCAAGTGGAGAGAGAGAGGTGGGGACTGTAGAAGAGAGACCTTAGCATTTGAATACAGGGACGTCATGTCATTGAAGGTCATAAGCAGGCAGAATGAGAACTATTTCCTATATTGAGGACATAGTGTGGGAAGATTCATTACCAGGCTGGAGGGGCTGAGGGATTTGGAAGGGAAGACTTGGAGGGAACATAAGTAACGCAAGATCATAAGCAATTTAACCTGAATCAGACTCATAAACCTTCTAATCTAGTAATAGAGATGTCCTTTGGTTCTACGACAACAGTAAGTGCTCAATAAATACAACTGAATGAATGAATGAACATTGACCTAGTCCAGCACTGTTTCTCTAACAAAGGCATCACTGAACACTTGGAAGCTTAGTGCTATGGTTGCTTTCCTGGGCAGCCACCAGACAGCTCCTTACAGGAATTAGAAGAGAGATAAGCGTGATTGGAAGCAGATAAAAGTATTTTGGAAGATATGCATGCTTTAGGGCTGCAGATAATAAACTAAGGAAGAACAGCAGTCATTTATCAGAGAGAGAAAAAGGGAATGAGGATGAGAATGAGGGAGTGTCTTTGACTCATCTCTTTCATTCAACTGACATATTCAATCGGTCACCAAATCCTGTCAATTCAACCTTTACAACATTGCTAAAATCTTCCCTATCCTCTCCATCCAAGTTGCTACTATATTGATCCAAGCACTTATCATATCCCACCTTGACTACTATATCTGCTTCCTCGCTGATCTCCCAGCCACTTGTCTCTCCCCACTCCAGTCCACACTTCACTCCACTACGTGGATCATTTTTGTAAAACAATGTCCTGTCCATGTCTCCTCACTCCTCAAGAGCCTCCAGTGTTTTCCCATCCACCTCTACCTCAAACAGAAACTCCTTACCATTGGCTGCAAAGCACTATGAGGGTGGCTTAATGGAACAAACCCGGGTTTGGGAGTCAGAGGATGTGGGTTCTAATCCCGGTTCTGCCACTTGTCTGCTGTGGGACCTTGGGCAAGCCGCTTTTCTTCTCTGTGCCTCAGTTACCTCATCTCTAAAATGGGGATTAAGACTGGGAGTCCCACGTGGGACAACCTGATTGCCTTGTATCTACCCCAGCACTTGGAACAGGGCTTGGCACATAGTAAGTACTTAACAAATACCAGAATTATGATTATATTACCTTTCCCCACTGATCTACAACAGCCCAGTCCACACACTTCCCTCCTCTAATCCCAGCTTTCTTACTATTCCCCAATCTCATCTATCTTGTTGTTGACTCTTCCCACGTCTTCCTTCTGGCCTGGATCACCCTCCCTCTCCATATATGCCAGGCCACCATTCTTCCCATCCCCCAACGCCTTATTAAAGTCAATTCTCCTCCAAGAGACCTTCCCTGATTAAGTTGCCCTCTCCAGCTCCCTCTCCTTTCTGTATTGTCTCTGCACTTTCACCTGCAACCTTTGGGTATTTGGTATTAACTCTACCCTTAACCCCAAGGCACCAATATTTATATCTATAGATTATATATTTTAAATTATTCATTTACATTAATGTCTGTCTCCCCTTCCAGACTGTAAGTTCATTTTGGGCAGGAAATGTGACTCCTAACTCTGTTGTTAATAGATAGTGTTGATTGATTGATTGAATGAAGACTCACAGGAACCTGGAGCAGGGGTGAGGTTTGAAGGTGCAGAGAAGGAGGTGGAATTCTGATTTAGAAGTGAGGGAGAGGAGAGGAATGAGAAATATGGAAGAGTTTCCCCCAAGAAAGTCAGGGAGGGAGGATATTAAAGGGTGGGAAGAGAGCTAGGGGAGGGAGTTGAACCTGTTTGAATCTGAAGATTCTGCTAGAGCAGCCCGTTGTGGTCAGTGCAGATCAGGGTGGAGGGTGTCCCAGAATTTGCCTGCCTCCCCAGTTTCTCACCCCCAAGCCCCCATGTAACCATCAGATCCCAAGATTCATTCGTCTCTGTTGCCCTGATACAGCTGAGAAGAACCATCAAGAGATTGAAGAAGGAGCGAGAGATGGACAGAATCCTAAAGGAGTTTCGGGAATTTCTTGATGAAAAGGTTTGTTCCCATGTAGTAAATGCCTAAAAAACAGGATGAAATTCTGTGGACCAAAGTCCAAGGTGGGGGAAAAGTGGAAAAGAGGCATTTGAGCACTTCAACAAGGAAGTGTCCAATAATAATAATAATAACTGTGGTATTTCTTAAGTACTTACTACATGCCAGGCACTGTTCTAAGCACTGGGGTAGATACAAGACAATCCGGTTAGACACAATCCCTAACCCATATAGGGTTCACAGTCTTAATCCTCATTACAGAAGAGGGAACTGAAGTGCCGAAGTTAAGTGACTTGCCCAAAGTCACAGAGCAGACAAGTGACGGAGCTGGGTTTACGACCCAGGTCCTTCTGACTTCTGGGCCTGTACTCCCTCCAGTAGGCCACGTTGTTTCTCAGCATCTGTAGGAAGCAGATTCTGGAGCAGTGGCTTCCCACCCAAAGTAATGAGGTCTAAACCCCACCAGAGTCCAGCCATGGCCCTTGATTTGGAAAGAAGACAATTCCCTAAAAACACCAATACAACTTGCCCCTCTGCAGCCTGGGGAAGCATATGCTTACCAGCCCACTCACCCATCTCTTTCTCAAAAAGAATGGTATGACTGACTTCCAGTCCCTGGACCCAGGTGAGCTTCTGCTGGTTTAATATCCAGTGATTGCCCTGAGGGAAATCCAGGCCTGAGGACTCTTCTTCAGCCAGTTTATTCCAGAAAGCACCCCTCTAACTTTTTCTCAGAGAAATGCTCAAACTCCATTCTTCTCCCCAACCCCAAACCTTTGACTCCACTGCCACTTTTCTCTTCTCCTAAGCCCTGGAGTTAGGGAACAGTTTACCTGGATAAAAGTGTGTGTGTTTGGTGGAGTGAGGCGTGGGGAGGGGTGTCTGAGGGTGTGCAGGGAGGTGTACAAGTATTTACAGGTGAAATGTAGTGTGAGATGTCAGCATGATGGAATGCTGTTTCACTTTTGCTCCTTCTCACAATGTTCCTTGTCGAGTCCTATTCCCTCTGACCCTGCACCATCCATCATCACCATCCTGTCCAGCTAGAAATGGATCTTGGGATGGATGGAGAATTGTGTCCCTAGAATCCCATACTACCTGGCACTGTCTCAACAGCCAAGGGACTTAGTGGGATCTAAGGAGCTGGCTGGGTGTTACCTCTTTGACACACTCTGGTCTCTTCAACACAGGTGTCTTCTTTTGGCTGGTTCAGTCTGGATCTTCCCAGGTTGGAGCAAGATGTCCGAAGGGAGTGTGCTACCCTTTTGGAGAGATTTACAGCTTCTCTGCAAGGGGTAGAGGCAAGAGAAGAGCTTCAGAAGGAACTAAAGATCAAATTGAAGGAAGTTGCGGAAACATTCCTGGAACAAGTCAGGGGCCGATTTTCAAATAAAATCAGAGCTGCCATCAATAGCTCTAAGGAATTTCTAAGAGGAGCAATGCTAAGAGCAAGGAGATTCCTTGGAAAATCTGTAAGGATCATTATGCAACCACTAAAAAATATTTTGCAGACTATCAAATGGACACCGTATGCAATGTATTTATTATGTACATTGGTTCTTGTGATTGAGATGGTCAAAGTGTTCCAGGCTTCGGTATGGTCAGGAATATGGCTTTTGGTATGAGGAGGTGTAGATTTGGGTATCATCCGCATAGTGATGGTCGTTGAAGCCATGGTAGTAAACTCCAAGGGAATGAGTGTAGATGGAGAATAGAAGGGGACCTTGAACTGAACGTTGAGAGACCCCTATAGTTAGGGGATGGGAGAGAGAGGAGGAGCCCGTGAAGGAGACTGAGAATGAACAGCCAGAAAGATAAGAGGAGAACCAGGAGTGGACAGAATCAGTGAAGCCAAGGATGGATAACATATTCAGGAGAACGGGAAGGTCCACGGGGTCAAAGGCAGCTGAGAGGTTGAGGTTTTATGTGGGAAGATAAGTTCCGTTTTAGACATGTTAAGTTTGAGGTGATGGGAGCATGTCCAGGTAGAGATGTCTTGAAGACAGGAGGAAATGTGATGCAGCAGAAAGGGAGGGAAATCAGGGCTGGAGATGTGAATTTGAGTAGCATTCACATAGAGGTAGTAGTTGAAGCCATGTGAGTGAATGAGTTCTCCAAGGGAGGAGGGTAGATGGAGAACTCCACAACATTTCCTGGATTCATCCCTTCTCCACCAGTCAAAAAGTGATGATGATTATGGCATTTATTAAGCGCTTACTATGTGCAAAGCACTGCTCTAAGCACTGGGGAGGTTACAAGGTGATCAGGTTGTCCCACGGGGGGCTCGCAGTCTTAATCCCCATTTTACAGATGAGGTAACTGAGGCCCAGTGAAGTGACTTATCCAAAGTCACACAGCTGACAGTTGGTGGAGCCGGGATTTGAACCCATGACCTCTGACTCCAAAGCCCGGGCTCTTTCCACTGAGCCACACTGCTTCTCTAGTGATACTTATTGAGCACTTACTGTGTTGAGTCCCATACTATACATTCTTGGAGAGTTAACAGACTTGATCCCTGCCCTCAAGGAGCTTTCAATCTAGTGGAAGAGACAAACGCTAAAATAAATGACAAATAGGAGGAAGAAATAGACACCAAAAATTTGCACACAAGTGCTACAAAGTGTGGGAAGGGTCTGAGTCTCCTAGTGCTTAGATCACTTGGAAATACCGAAGTGACAGTAGGGGGAAATAGGGTGGGGAAATGAAAGATAAATCAGGGAAGGCGTACCTGGAGGAAATGTGATTTCAGAAGGGTTTTAAGATGGAAAGAGCAAAAGGAGTAAGTTACAGGCAGAAGGGAGGGTGTGATCAAGAGATCAGCAGTGGGAGAAATAAGGACAAGGCACAGTAGCCAATCAATCAGTCGTATTTGTTGAGCACTTATTGTGTTCAGAACACTATACCAAGCACTTGGGATGGTATGATATGACACTATAACAGACATATAAGAATAATTATTATTATGGTATTTGTTAAACACTTACTATGTGCCAAGCACTGTATTAAGTGCTGAGGTGAATAAAAAACAGATCTGGTTGGACACAGTCCCTGTCCCATATGGGGCTCACAATCTCAATCCCCCTTTTACAAATGAGGTAACTGAGGCCCAGAGAAGTGAAGTGACTTGCCCAAGGTCACACAGCAGAAATGTGGCAGAGCGAGATTAGAACCCATGACTTTCTGAATCCCAGGCCCATGAATCATGTCAGCATGATGGAATGCTGTTTCACTTTTGCTCCTTCTCACAATGTTCCTTGTCGAGTCCTATTCCCTCTGACCCTGCACCATCCATCATCACCATCCTGTCCAGCTAGAAATGGATCTTGGGATGGATGGAGAATTGTGTCCCTAGAATCCCATACTACCTGGCACTGTCTCAACAGCCAAGGGACTTAGTGGGATCTAAGGAGCTGGCTGGGTGTTACCTCTTTGACACACTCTGATCTCTTCAACACAGGTGTCTTCTTTTGGCTGGTTCAGTCTGGATCTTCCCAGGTTGGAGCAAGATGTCCGAAGGGAGTGTGCTACCCTTTTGGAGAGATTTACAGCTTCTCTGCAAGGGGTAGAGGCAAGAGAAGAGCTTCAGAAGGAACTAAAGATCAAATTGGAGGAAGTTGTGGAAACATTCCTGGAACAAGTCAGGGGCCGATTTTCAAATAAAATCAGAGCTGCCATCAATAGCTCTCCGGAATTTCTAAAAGGAGCAATGCTAAGAGCATGGAGATTCCTTGGAGAACCTGTATGGAACAGTATACAACCACTAAAAATTATTTCGCAGACTATCCAATGGGCACCGTATGCAATGTATTCATTATGTGCATTGGTTCTTGTGATTGAGATGGTCAGTGTGTTCCAGCCTTTGGTAGGGTTAGTAATATGGCTTTTGGTATGTGTAGTGGGGTTAGCAGCTGGGTTTTTTTTCCATAGGAATGGGAAATAGTTATAGGGTTTCTGGACAATGGCATTTTAAAAAGGATTTGTACTGGCATCCTCCTTGCTCTAGTCATTTCTGCCCTTTTGTCTAATCCCCAAACAGAAGGGGCAGGTTAGTCTACTGAGGCCTCTGGGATGGCTAAAAAACAATGGCTCGATGTGATTTCTTATCTGGTTTTTCAACTCACACCTGGGTAAAGAGGAACAGAGAAGGTGACTCCCTTTCCCATTCACCCTCTCCCCCTCACACACTCTCAGTTTTTAACTTAACCTGAAAGTCAGAAAACCTTACTCTTCTCTAATTCTTTGGATCCTTGGTGATTCTTATTGAGGGCTTACTGTGTGCAGAGCACTGTACTAAGCACTTGGAAAGTACAATTAAGCAACAAATAGAAGCAATCCTTGCCCACAGCTGACTCACCTGTCACCTTGGCCTTTAGTTTCCCCATTTGTACATAGGGACAATGTCTTTCTTCCATTCCCCACCTGCCTATGCAAATACTTTTGGTTCACTCAAGCTGAATTTCAAAATGCTAGCTTCAGATCCCCTTTAACTGGTGTTTGAGTCAGTTATCTTTTGGTAGCCATCCTTCCGTTTGAAAGGTTATACTGCATACACGAGTGTGAGCGTGAAGTGTGCAGTTTGCACCTTGCATTAACAACTTAAGTTCTTCGGCATATTCATTCATTCATTCAATCGTATTTATTGAGAGCTTACTGTATGCAGAGCACTGTACTAAGCGCTTGGGAAGTACAAGTTGGCAACATATAGAGATGGTCCCTACCCAACAGCAGGTTCACAGTATAGAAGGGGGAGACAGACAACAAAACAAAACATATTAACAAAATAAAATAACTAGAATAAATATGTACAAGTAAAATAACTAGAGTAATAAATATGTACAAACATATATACATATATACAGGTGCTGTGGGGAGGGAAAGGAGGTAAGGCAGGGGGATGGGGAGGGGGAGGAGGGGGAGAGGAAGGAGGGGGCTCAGTCTGGGAAGGCCTTCTGGAGGAGGTGAGCTCTCAGCAGGGTCTTGAAGGGAGGAAGAAAGCTAGCTTGGCGGGTGTGTGGAGGGAGGGCATTCCAGCCAGACAGAGAGGTGCCATGCAAAGATACACCCGCAGAGGCCCCAGGAGAGACATCTTCTAATAACAGAACATAAAAGAACTGTAATTGATAGATTAGGATAATTAGGCAGAAGAAGATGGATGTAACAGTCAACAAGTATAATATAAAAAGCTGTGGAAAACTCCTGTCGCTGCTTCTCGCTGTTATCTAAAAGGGCGGCCCAGAAGGAGACTTTTTGGCTGGGAATGCCCGCACTGGTCTTAAACCCGTAGTTGGACTAAATATTGATTTGGGACTAATCAGCCCACAGTAAGAAAGTCTCAATGCCCCTCTAAATAGTGTTAGAGAGCTCATTGCCTCTGGTTTGAGGGCTTCACAGAAGCAGGATCTGTTGATGTTTATCTGTATGCTAATAAATCTTTTCTTACTGTGACAGTGAATATCGTGGTTTATTATGTTGGTAAAGCTGTGTCATGAACCCCCAGCACCCCATCCCTAATGTTTTCCAAAGACAATCCCAGAGCATTGGCCTGGGAGTCAGAAGGTCATGGCTTCTAATGGGTTGTATGAAAGGAAAGAAGGTTAACACTCCCCAGGAGAAGGATGGAAGAGGCCCTAGTGGCCTTTACAAAACATATATGGTTAAGGCATTGACACCTACTTCGTGGCAACTAGCCAAGCTTTCCTCTAGACTGTGAGTTCATTCTGGGCAGGGATTTTCTCTCTTTATTGCTATATTGTACTTTCCCAAGCGCTTAGTACAGTGCTCTGCACACAGTAAGCACTCAATAAATGCTCTGCACACAGTAAGCGCTCAATAAATACGATTGAATGAATGAATGAATGAATGAATAAATATGATTGAATGAATAATCCTGGCTCTGCCACTTGTCTGCTAGGTGACATTGGACAAGTCACTTCACTTCTCTGTTCCAGTTACCTCATCTGTAAAATGGGATTGAGACTGTGAGCCCGAGGTGGGACAAGGGACTATATCCAACCCAATTTTCTTGTATCCACCCCAGTGCTTAGTACAGTGCCTGGCACATAGTAAGCACTTAGCAAATACCACAATTATTATTATTATTATCTCTCTTGTATATATTCAAATATTCATTCAATGATATTTAGTGAACACTTCCTGTGTGCAGAGCACACTTAGGAAAGCGCTTGGGAAAGTACAATACAGCAATAAAAAGAAAACAATCCCTGCTCACAGTCTAGAGAGAGAGGAGACAGACATCAATACAAGTAAACAGAAAATTACAGATATATATATATATATATATATATATATATATATATATATAGTGCTGTGGGGGTGAGGAGGGGGAAAGAGCAAAGGGAGCAAGTCAGGGTGAAGCAGAAGGGAGTGGGAGATGAGGAAAAGTGGAGCTTAGTCTGAGAAGGCCTTTTAGAGGAGATGGGCCTCAGTAAGGCTTTGAAGCCGGGGAAGAGTAATTGTCTGGCACATTTGAGAAGGGAGGGCTTCCAGGCCAGAGGCAGGATATGGGCCGGGGTCGGCGGGAGAGACAAGCAAGATGGAGGCACAATGAGAAAGTTATCACCAGAGGAGCAAAGTATGCGGGCTGGGTTATAGAAAGAGGGAAGGGTGGTAAGGTAGGAGAGGGCAAGGTGATGGAGTGCTTTAAAGTCAATGGTGAGGAGTTTTTGTTTGATACAGAGGTGGATAGGCAACTACTGGGAATTTTTGAGGAGGGAGGTGACATGTCCTGAGTGTTTCTTTCGACACATAATCTGAGCAGCGGAAGGAAGTATGTCCTGGAGTGGGGAGAGACAGGAGGTTGGGAGGTCAAAAAGGAGGCTGATGCAGTAATCTAGGTGGGATAGGATGAGTGATTGTACTAACGTGGTAGCTGTTTGGATGGAAAGGACATGGCAGATTTTAGCGATGTTGTGATATTAGAACAGTGTCGAGCGCTTAGAACAGTGCTCAGCACATAGTAAATGCTTAACAAATACCACCATTATTATTATTATACGTGCATGCTATTCACATAAAAATTCAGAGGGGCACTTTTTCAGGCCCCTAGTTACTCATACGAACATAGCTCAGACACCAGTGGTTAGGAGGAGAAAGGGAAATCCAACTAGCACAAGCAGGATTTGCACTTGAGTTGTTTTTGCAGTAGGGGTAATGGTCTGCATCCATCCATACTCTCCTGCTCTGTGTCCCCTGGGTCCAGTGGCTTGTGTTACATGACATCTGATGGGGGGATCAGGTGCCTCCTCTGGCCACCGAGCAGAATACCTTTGAGACTCAACAACAGCAGAGACCATGGTGACTTCATGGTGTTCATTCATTCATTCATTCATTCAATCTTATTTATTGAGCGCTTACTGTGTGCAGAGCACTGTACTAAGCACTTGGGAAGTACAAGATGGTAACATGTAGAGACAGTCCCTACCCAGCAGTGGGCTCACAGTCTTGGAGACTAGGTCCAACCTGATAAAATTGTATCTACCCCAGAGCTTAGAACAGTGTTTAACACATAATTAACACAAAATGGCCTAGTGGATAGACCACAGACCTGGGGGTCAGAAGGTTGTGGGCTCTAATCCCGGCTCTGCCACTTGTCTGCTGGGTGATCTTGGGCAAGTCACTTAACTTCTCTGGCTCTCAGTTACCTCACCTGTAAAATGGGAATTAAGACTGTGAGCCCCATGTGGGACACGGACTGTGTCCAACCTGATTACCTTGGGTCTATACCAGCCCTTAGAACAGTGCCTTAACAAATACCACTTAAAAAATAACATGTTCATACTTATTATTGAGCCATCTTTGAGTAGGTTCCCAGATTTGTTTAGTCAATATTTGGAGGATATCTTTCAAATTTTTGCCAAAACCCCCAAAACAATTGAAAACCCAATCTCCACCAAAAAAACCCCGCAAAGAGGCAAAATACAT
Organism: Tachyglossus aculeatus; assembly: GCF_015852505.1. Taxonomy (NCBI): domain Eukaryota; kingdom Metazoa; phylum Chordata; class Mammalia; order Monotremata; family Tachyglossidae; genus Tachyglossus; species Tachyglossus aculeatus. The sequence goes on along the minus strand of NC_052067.1, from coordinate 134,372,187 downwards.
AATTATCCTTTGCACAACTAGACAAACAGAAGCCCTGGAGCAGGGCATGGACGGGGCATGGAGAGGCCGGACAGTCATTTCAGGGATTGGTATAGCCTCCCTCAGTCAACTTCTTTTTCTCAGGGCAGATTTCAAGGTTTGATTGCAGCAAATGTCTGATGGCACAAAGGCCTCCTGCCCAAATGCCACCTCCAATGAGGAAAGACTGCTCCAATCCTGGGCTCCTCCAGATCCCAACTCCAGGAGCCGCATTGACCCATGCAACTGACCCAGTGTTCTGGTGTTGACTCTACCCCAGCTAGTCTATACGCAACTAGTTTAGCCAAATTTTCTGGGTGAAGGAATCTCACCACCAGGTAGTGCCTTGGGCAGAAGGGGCACAGCCCAGAAATGACTGTGGAAGACAGTGAGAGAGCAGGGTGAAAACAAGGTGAAGAATCCACATCCTGCACCTCTGTACCAAACCAGTCAGAAGTCAAGAATGGGAGTATGCTGTGTGCCTAGAGTTCCCTTTTGGGGATAAGAGGGATGATTTACTGCCCTCCTACAGCCTGGATCTAGTTTGGACACTATTTCTGAGTGAGAGGCTCTCTTCCAAGGTAATACTAATAATAATGATGGTATTTGTTAAGAGCTTACTATGTGCAAAGCACTGTTCTAAGTGCTGGGGGATACAAGGTGATCAGGTTGTCCCACGTGGGGTTCACAGTCTTAATCCCCATTTTACAAATGAGGGCACTGAGGCCCAGAGAAGTGAAGTGATTTGCCCAAAGTCACACAGCTGACAATTGGCAGAGCCAGGGTCTGAACCCATGACCTCTGACTCCAAAGCCCATGCTCTTTCCACTGAGCCACGCTGCTTTTATTGGCAACCTCAATGGGTTTGGCAATAAAGGTTCTGGTTGTGGATGATCAATAGGAAAAGGGAAAGCAAAAATTGCAGATATGGAGTGGGATCCATGCAGAAATTCAAAATCTTGTATCTGACTTTCCCCCTCTACCTGTTCCCCTCAAGCCTCAGTCAATCAACAGTGTAGTCTCCACTAGCTGCCTAATCTCAGTCTGCAATAGATCACCTTAACAGCCTTCTAAAATCACCTACAATTAGTTACCATGCATAATTTGTACTTCCCAAGCGCTTAGTACAGTGCTCTGCACATAGTAAGCGCTCGATAAATATGATTGATGATGATGATGATATCCCCAGATCAAGATCTTCCTGACACTGCTGGGACCAGAGGACTCCATGGAAATGCCAGATCAAGAGCTGGCAAAGCACCAGATCAAGGACTCAATAATAATAATAATAATAATGGTACTTGTCAAGCATTTACTATGGGCCAAGCACTGTTCTAAGCACAAGGGTAGATACAAGTTAATCAGGTTGGACATAGCCCTTGTCCCATATGGGGCTCACAGTTTTAATCCCCATTTTACAGATGAGGTAACTGAGGCCCAGAGAAGTTAAGTGACTTATCCAAGGTCATACAGCAGATACAAGGCTGAGGTGGGATTAGAATCCAGGTCCTTCTGATTCCCAGACCTGTGCTCTATCCACTAAGCCATGCTGCTTCTCACAAAGCCCTGGGTTCATTGTGCTGGGGCTTGCTGGGATCTAGACCGAAAGCTTCCTCTAGACTGAAAACTTGTTGTGGGCAGGGAACGTGTCTACCAACTTTGTTGTATTCTCCCAAGCACTTAGTATAGTGCTCTGCACTTGGTAAGCATTCCATAAGTACCATTGGTGATTATAATGACGATGACGATGGTGCTCTGCTGAGCCCCAGAGCTGTTCCAGAACCCTGGTCCTTTTATATCTTTTATGGTATTTGTTAGGCACTTATTATGTGTCAAACACTATTCTAAGTTCTGGGGTAAGTAGATGTTAATTAGGACAGACACAGTCCCTGTTCCACATGGGGCACACAGTCTAAGTGGGAGGAAGAACAGGTATTTAATCCCCATTTTACAGTTGAGGAAACTGAGACCCAGAGAAATTGAGTGACTTGCCTAAGGTCATACAGCAAGCAATTGGCAGAGCTGGGATTAGAACCCATGTCCTATGACTCCGAGGCTTGGGCTCTTTCCACTAGGCCTTGCTTCTTCTCCTTTTGGGGAAGGAGTTATAGCAGGTTGACAGGACCCAGGGTGAGATGGTATTCTGGTGAGAGTGAAGGAAGAGGTACTGGTTATAAAAGGCCAAGTAGCGTAAGGAGGAGCTCTGCTACCTCACCCTGTGAACCTCACCCTGTGATGCCACCAAACCCTGACTCCATACTCTGGCCTCACCAGGGCAGAATCCTGCTGTGGGCTTCCATATTTCCAGGCCTGAGAAAGCATTACAGCCACTGAGAGAGACCCCAGGTTAAAGCACTCCAGTATCTCTCTCCCAGGACACATGTGAAGCTGCCCATGTTCCTCTCTCGGGAACCAGGATTTCCTCGACAATGCCCCATGGCTTCCCAAGGTATCTCTCCTCTGGATTGCTGATTCCTCCAACTCTGCATGCTGAGAATAATAATAACAACGATTGTGGTATTTGTTAAGTGTTTTCTATGTGCCAAGCACTGTAGCAACACTGGGCTAGATAGAAGATAATCAAGTCCCCCATGGAGTTCACAGTCTAAACAGGAGGGAGAAAAGTTATTGAATCTCCATTTTACAGAGAAGTTAAGTGACTTGCCCAAAGTCACACAGCCTACAAGCTGAGGCCCAGAGAAGTAAAATGATTTGCCCAAGGTGACAAAGAGCTGGAATTAGAATCCAGACCATTTGACTTCCAGGCCCATGCTCTTTACAGTAGGCCATGGTGAGAAAAGGGAGAATTTTTCCTATCCATCTTCCACTTCACCCTTTCTTTAGTTCAGCCCCAGCTGCACTTACTGTTTGCTATTAGTTCAGTCTCATGTATGTCATCCGGGAAAGGAAGGCCCCTGTGGGTGCATGGGCGGGTTTCTGTTTGCTGTGAGTCAGGTCATGATTTGGGTCCAGTGAGATTGCAAATGTATTTAGCTGGATAGGACTCTTGACATTTATTTGTGTGTGTGTGTGTGTGTGTGTGAGAGAGAGAGAGAGTGTGTTTGTGTGTGTGTGTGTGTGTGTGTGTACATGCACTTGCAAGCACGCACAGTTGTCCTTCATATTCAAAGTATATGAAGCAGCATATGGCCTAGTGGAATAAAGCAGAAGCCAGAGGACTTGGTTTCTAATACTGGCTCTGCTACTTGCCTGATGTGTGACCTTGGGCAAGTCATTTCTCTATGCCTCAGTTTCCTCAACTGCAAAATGGGGATTCAGTACCTATTCTCCCTCCTGCTTGGACTGTGAGGTCCCATATGAGACTGAGATTATATTTGGTCTGATTAATTTGTATCAATCAATCAATGTATTAATGTATTAATCAATGTGTTATGTATTAATCAATCAATATATTAATTTGATTAATTAGAGAAGCAGCGTGGCTCAGTGGAAAGAGCACAGGCTTAGGAGTCGGAGGTCATGGGTTCTAATTCCAGCTCTGCCACCTGTAGGCTCTGTGACTTTGGGCAAGTCACTTAACTTCTCTGTGCCTCAGTTCCCTCATCTGTAAAATGGAGATTAAGACTGTGAGCCCCACGTGGGACAAATTGATCACCTTGTATCTCGTGCAGCATTTAGAACAGTGCTTTGCACATACTAAGCGCTTAACAAATTCCATAATTATTATTATTATTATCTACCCTAGTGTTTAGAACAGGGCTTGACACATAGTAAGCGCTTAACCAGTACTATAAAAAAAAGAAAAAAAGAAGGCATCACTGTTGGCAAAGCTCACCTGTGGGTGCATGGGTGACTGTAAACTTCTTGTGCAGGGCCCTGTCTACCAACTCTGTTGCACTGTACTTTCCCAAGTGCTTATATGGTCATCTGCACTCAGTAAGTGCTCAAAAAATACCATTGGTTGATGCCATTTATTGAATCAGTGGAGTTTATTGAGTGTTGATTGTGCGCAGAGCATTGAACTAAGCTTATTCTGTAAAGAGTTGGCTTTTCACCCAATCGGTACAGTACAGTGCTTTTCACCCGATCAGCCCTCCGTCAATCCTGGCTTTACTGATTCTGTAATCGTAGTGGTAACAAAATACATTTAGTTTCTTGGTGGTGTGTGTGAGTGCCTTGTATACCCAGAAGCCTCACTCCCAGAGGGCAGAGCAGGGGATATGAGGCATCACCCTGCCCTGGGAATGCCCTACCAGCCTTCTGCCACTGCTCAGCCTAAGCCCTGGGGGATGGGACAGTGCTGGCAAAGTTCCCACTTCCCTCTAATCCATTCAGAGGCTTCTGCCCTGAGATTTTCTCCATCTATTTTCTGCTTATCCCAGAATCCCCAGTGCCCTGGCACTGTTGGCTCAGGAAACTGCTAAATGTGGGTGTCCCACAGGACTCCTGAAACTTGCTCTTTAAAATGCCCATCTCCGGTACCCCTATATGACAGGGAGAAGGGGGCAGGGTACTAACACGCCAAACTTGCACACATGAATGTGCACAAACACACACACATACACTCGTGCTTCCTTCCTTCCCCATACACACATATGCATGGATGAAATTTAGGGCCGGTCATTTCAGCTCTATGAGTACCCTACCCTCTGCCACTGCTTGGCCCTCTGGTAAGTGGACAATCACAATGATTGGGTGGATGGGTGAGTGAGTAGATGGGTGGGGTATTACATCCAAAAGCCAGTTATCCAAATGAACTAGGACTAAGGCTAAATATGAACTACAATAGCCATTATCATCAACAGCATTTTCTGAGCCCTTATTGTGTAAGTGGCTAGCTTTTCTAATTTACTTATTCTGATTACCCCACATGTAATATTTTTACATCTTTCTTTCCCATTAGAATGTGTCAGGAAGAGAACATATCTAATGTTTCTTTTGTACTTTCCCATACTCTCCCAAGCTAGCTCTCTTCCTCCCTTCAAAGCCCTACTGAGAGCTCACCTCCTCCAGGAGGCCTTTCCAGAATGAGCCCCCTCCTTCCTCTCCCCCTCCTCCCCACATCCCCTACGCTTTACCTCCTTCCCCTCCACACAGCACCCATATATATGTTTGTACAGACTTATTACTCTATTTATTTTACTTGTACATATTTACTATTCTATTTATTTTATTTTGTTAATATGTTTTGTTTTGTTGTCTGTCTCCCCCTTCTAGACTGTAAGCCCGCTGTTGGCTAGAGACCGTCTCTATATGTTGCCAACTTGTACTTCCCAAGCGCTTAGTACAGTGCTCCGCACACAGTAAGTGCTCAATAAATACGATTACATGAATGAATGAAAGTAAGTGCCTGGGAGAGTACGGTACAACAGAGTTGGTAGACATGTTCCTTGCCCACAATAATCCACTAGATTGTAAAGTCTTTTGAGGGCAAGGATGATGCCTGCCAACTCTATTGTATTGTAATAATAATAATAATAATAGTAATGGTATTTGTTAAGCCCTTACGATGTGCTAAGCACTGTTCTAAGCACTGGGGTAGATACAGGGAAATTAGTTTTTCCAAGTGGGGCTCACACTTTTAATCCCCACTTTACAGATGAGGTAACTGAGTCACAGAGAAATTAAGTGACTTGCCCAAGGTCACACAGCTGACAGGTGGCAGAGGTGGGATTAGAACCCATGTTCTCTGACTTCTAAGCCTGTGCTCTTTCTACTAAGCCAACTGCTTAGCACAGTGCTATGCACACTGCAAGTGCTCAATAAATACCATCAATAGGTTCTCATAAAATATCTTTGCTATTCTCCTACTTCTGTGGAGGACTGAAACAATTAAGCGGTGTTTTGTTCCTCTGAAGTTTACCCGATTGTGTTCAGTTAGTTGAGCTTTGGGTGAGCTAACCTAGCCACTGTGCCTCACACTTGTCTCTCTTGCTTCGACTGCTGACGACTTGCTCATACTCCTCTTTCTGTCTGGAACTCCCTCTCCCTTCACATCCTGCCAATTACATCTCCTCCAGTGGGGGCCTTCCCTGATTATTCTCTCATAATAATAATAATGAATAATTATGGTATTTGTAAAGCACTTACTATGTGCCAAGAACTGTTCTAAGTACTGGGATAAATACAAGGTAATCAGGTTGGACACAGTCCCTGTCACACATGGGGCTCACAGCCTTAACCCCCATTTTACAGATAAGGTAAATGAGGCACAGAGAAGTTAAGTGACTTGCCCAAGGTCACACAGCGGATAAGTGAAAGAGTCACGATTAGAACCCACAACCTCTGATTCCTAAGTCCGTGCTCTTGCCACTGCATCATGCTGCTCATCTCCACATTCTATTTCCCCCACTACTAGCACTCCAGCATTTCCACATCATCTGAGCACCCAACTCCATCCCTGTTACATAGCACTTAAGTGCATATCTTTAAATTCTCTTGCTTTCCATTACCTGTCATTTATTTTAATACCTGTCTCCCCTGCTAGATTTTCAGCTCCTTGAGGGTAGGGGTCATGTCTGTTAATTCTATTGTACTCTCCCAAGCACTTGGTACAGTGTTCTACCCATAGTAATAACAATCATAATAATAATGGCAAAAATAATAATATTTGTTACGCATTTATTATGCACCAAGTATTGTACTAAGTAGAGAAGCAGCGTGGCTCAGTGGAAAGCGCCCGGGCTTGGGAGCCAGAGGTCGTTGGTTCTAATCCCGGCTCTGCAACTTGTCAGCTGTGAGACTTTGGACAAGTCATTTAACTTCTCTGGGCCTCAGTTACTTCATCTGTAAAATGGGGATTAAGACTGTGAGCCCCACGAGGAACAACCTAATCACCTTGTATCCCCCCCGTTGCCCCCAGCACTTAGAACAGTGCTTTGCACATAGTAAACACTTAACAAATGCCATTATTATTATTATTATTATTATTATTACTGGTGTAGGTACAAGATAATAAGATCAGGCACATTCCCTCTCCCAGAATCTGAGGGGGAGGGAGAACAGCAATTTAATTTCCATTTAGCAGATGAGGAAACTGGGTCCCAGAGAAGTTAAGTGACTTGTCCAAGGTTGCAAAGCAGCAGGTAGCAAAGCTGGGATTCTCTGACTACCACAAACATTATTGACTGATTATTTCTTTCCTTACTCAAGATTGCCTTTTTTAGAGAACTAGTCATTTTGGATAAGGGACTCTCCCAGGACATATATTCCATGCTGCTCTAATTCTAACTTCTGTGTTCCAGTGGCTGCTGCAGGAAAATCTGTCTTAAGATGAGTGAAAAGTCTACTGCTCCTGCTGACCCACTCCCCAGTCCTCACTCCAATGGAGCTGGAGAGTAGAAGAAGCCAGCAGCATGGCCTAATGGATAGAGCCCAGGCCTTGGAGTCAGAAGGACCTGGGTTCTAATCCCAGCTCTGCCACTTCTCTAGTGTGTGACCTTGAGCAAGTCATTTAACGTCTCTGGGCCTTATTTATCCCATCTGTAAAATGGTGATTAAGACTATGAGCCTCATGTGGGACATGGACTGTGCAAACCTGACTAGCTTGTATCTATCTCAGTGCCTGGCCCATAGTAGGCACTTAAAGAATGCCATAAAACAAAAAAGCAAACAAACAAACAAACCAAAAAACCCAGTCTGCACAGCTTGTGACTCAGTCCCGCTCAGCCACCTATCCCCAAAGGAGCAGGGCCAGCTTAGTTTGTAAGCAAGTGAAGCTCTTGTCTCTGGGTGAACTGTTGGGGGCGGCCCCAAGTGGGGCGGGGGAAGGCGGCAGGACAGCAGTGATTAGAAATTTGAAACTGCCCTGTGCAAGTAAGAAAGGGAGCCTCATGTCTCTCCATTGACCTTTTCTTCACACCCTCCCTTCTGCCTGGAACTCCCTCCCTTTTCACATCTGCTGCTCTCCCCACCTTCGCTGCCCTCCTGAAACCACATTTCCTCCAGGAATCTTCCCTGACTATTCTCTTCTCTCCCTCCTTATTGCTTCATCGAGTCCTCACTCCCTAAGCATCTAGTTACTGCCCCCCAACCTCTCTCTGTGTCACTTCGCTTCTCTGTGCCTCAATTACCTCATCTGTAAAATGGGGATTGAGACTGTGAGCCCCACATGGGGCAGGGACTGTATCCAACCCAATTTGCTTGAATCCCCCAGTGTTTAGTACAGTGTATGGTACATAGAATGTGCTTGACAAATACCAAAAGTATTATTATTATTATTACTACTACTAATACTAATAATAATAATAATAATGGTCCCTTCACCTATCTGTAATTCGTATTAATGTCTTTCTTCCCCTCTAGGCTGTAAGCTTCTTGAGGGCAGGGATCACACCTACCAACTCTCATTCATTCATTCAATCATATTTATTGAGCGCTTACTGTGTGCAGAGCACTGTACTAAGCACTTGGGAAGTACAAGTTGGCAACATATAGAGATGGTCCCTACCCAACAACGGGCTCACAGTCTAGAAGGGGGAGACAGACAACAGAACAAAACATGTGGTCAGGTATGAAGTGGGGAGGGAATTCCAGACCTAAGAGAGGACATGGGCAAGGGATTGGTGGGGAGATTGATGAGATAGATGTACAGAGAGCAAGTTGGTTGTAGAGGAGCAAAGTGTACAGGCTGGGTTGTAGTGGGAGACAAATAAGGAGAAGTAACAGGGAGAGAGCTGACTGAATGCTTTAAAGCTGATGGTAAGGAAATTCTGCTTGATACAGGTAGGGATGGAGTAGCATTGCAAGTTTTTGAGGACTGGGGAGTTGTGCACAGAATCCAATCAGTAGCTCTTTCCAGGGGTCCTGCTAGGAAGTGGATAGAACTTGAACAGGAGGAAAGGATGGATCAGTGGAATATAGTGGAGTAAGAATCAGGTGGACATAGACACCGAGCCCCCCGTGGGACAACCTGATCACCCTGTAACCTCTTGGTAACCAATACTCAGTTCAGTACTCTGAAAAGAGTAAGCTCTCAAGAAATGCCATTGATTGAATGATTGATTGTGTGCTCAGAACCCTGGGAAGGAAGCACTGTAACCCTGGGGCAAGGAGTGGGGGGCCAAGGGTCCCCCAGGAGAAGCCCCTCTAGATTCAGAGCTCAAGCAGACTTCTGTAAGACATCATACAGAACAGGACATGTGGGACAGGGCCTGGGTCTGACCTGATTAAGTTGTATCTGTCCCAGGATTTAGAACACATAATAAGTGCTGAACAAATACAGTAATAATAATGATAATAATTTGGGGGGGGAGAAGAATTTTTCCCCACCTCAGGGCATCCAAATGTCTGAAGCCAGCCCTCCAAAGGAGAAGAAGGAATTTTTCTTCTCCTGGACTTCTTCAGGCATCCCAAGCCCTTGTCCGTCCACCTACATCATGGCTGTCCTCTGACCTTTCTGGGCAGTCTCCCTGCTTCCCACTGAAATCAGCAACTCATCTTGGCCTGAGGTCAGAGGCTTCAGCTGTTCACAGGTAAACGGCTTGTGTGTGATGCCACTGTCCAACTGGGGAGTGAGGGGCAGAGGGGGGGATATAATATCTCCTGGCTCTGAACACCAACTCACCTTCACCATCATCAAGGTATTTACTGAGCTCTTACTATGTACAGAGCACCGTACTAAGTGCTTAGGAGGGCATAATACAACAGAGTTATCAGGCACATTCCCTGCCCTCAATGAGTTTACAGTCTAGAGGAAGAGACAGACATTAATATAAATAATTAATATATAATTTAAATATATGTACATAACTGCTGTGGGGTTGAGAGTTGGACAAATACCAAATATCCCAAGGTCACAGACCCAAGGGCAACTACCCTAACCCATCTCCCATTCAAGACTCAGTTTCCCTGCAGGGCAACAGGCATGAGGCACAGAAAAGATGAGTCTATCCTAGAAGCAGTGTTACTAAGTAGAAAGAGCCTGGGAATCAGAGGACCTGAGTTCTAATTCAGTCCACCTCTTAGTATTATGGCACTTGTTAAGTGCCTACTATGTGCCAAGCACTGTACTAAGTGCAGGGGTAGATACAAGATAATCCCACTGTTGGGTAGGGACTGTCTCTATATGTTGCCAATTTGTACTTCCCAAGCACTTAGTACAGTGCTCTGCACATAGTAAGCGCTCAATAAAAACGATTGATGATAATGATGATAATAATCGGATTGATTATCCCACACAGGGCTCACAATAGGAGGGAATAGGATTTAATCCCCATTTTACAGATGAAAAAACTGAGGGACAGAAAAGTTAAGTGACTTGTCCAGGACCACATAGCAGACAAGTGGCAGAGCTGGTATTAGAACCCAGGTCCTCTGACTCTTAGGCCCCTGTTCTTTCTAATAGGCCATGTTGTTTCCCTCCTGGGTGACCTTATTTGCCTTCTGAGTGACCTTTGGCAAGACACTTAACTTCTGTGTCTCCTTGTCCTCATCTGTAAAATGGGGATTAAACGTCTGTTCTACCTCCCTTTTAGACTGTAAGCCCCATGTGGGATAGGGATTGTATCTAACCTTATTATCTTGTTTCTACCCCCAAAGCTTAGTACAGTTCTTCATGCATAGTAAACACTTAACAATTACCACTATTCTTATTGCTAATTATTTTTATGATTATTATTATCTTGGAATGACCCTTTCTGATCCTCAGAAAACTTGGAAGGCTCCACATTCTTCTGGGAAATTTTTCTGTCCATGTCCTGTCCTTGTACAGCCTCCTCACGATTAATAATAATGATGGTATTTGTTAAGCACTTACTGTGTGCCAAGCACTATTCTAAGTGCTGGATAAGAGCAGAGAAGGAAATGAAACATGGAACAACCAGCCACAGTAAATCATCTTCTGTATGATATGTCAGGGAAAGATTCCCATTACTTTGCATGTGCTGAAATTCACCTCTCCTTCCAAGCTCTGACATGGAGAGGCTGTATGGCCTAGTGGATAAAGCACAGGACTAGGAGAATCTGCTGTGTCACCTTGGGCAAATCACTTACTGTCTCTGAACCCCAGTTTCTTCATCTCTAGCCTGGGGGTTCGGTATTAGTTTTCCTTCCCCTTTAATAACAACAATAATAATAATAATAATAATGATGCTTGTTAAGCGCTTGCTGTGTGCCAAGCACTGTTCTAAGTGCTGGAGTAATAATAGTAATTATGGTATTTGTTAAGCACTTACTATGCACCAAGCGCTGTTCTAAGCCCTGTGGTAGATACAAGGTAATTCGGTTGTCCCATGTGGGGCTCACAGTCAGCGTGGCACAGTGGAAAGAGCCCGGGCTTTGGAGTCAGAGGTCATGGGTTCAAATCCTGGCTCTGCCAATTGTCAGCTGTGTGACTTTGGGCAAATCACTTCACTTCTCTGTGCCTCAGTTACCTCATCTGAAAAATGGGGATTAAGATTGTGAGCCCCTCGTGGGACAACCTTCACCTTGTATCCCCCCAGTGCTTAGAATAGTGCTTTGCACATAGTACGCACTTAACAAATACCATTATTATTATTATTATTAATCCCCATTTTACAGCTGAGGTAACTGAGGCACAGAGAAGTTAAGTGACTTGCCCAAAGTCATACGGCTGACTGAGCCCATTGTTGGGTAGGGACCATCTCTATATGTTGCCAACTTGTACTTCCCAAGCGCTTAGTACAGTGCTCTGCACACAGTAAGTGCTCAATAAATACGACAATGAATGAATGAATGACAAGTGGCAGAGGTGAGATCAGAACCCATGACTTCTGACTCCCAAGCCTGCGCTCTTTCCACTAAGCCTCATAGGGACAGTCTTGGCACTCAGTAAATTCTTAACAAATACCAAAATTATTATTATTTAATATTATTTGAATATCTTGATTTTGTCACTACAAGCCCATGTTATTTCACAAGGGAGCAGTGCATTGATCACCCTGCATCTAGCTATGTCCAAATTATCTTTCAATTGTTTCCTGAAGGGTTCTTGAGCTGAGTGTGGAAGGAATTACCTAAAGAAGCCAGGGAGAAAGGGTGACTATTGGGGCTGTGGAGCATTGCTGAAGGGAGAAAGAATTGGGGCTGGGGAGGAGATTTCCCTGGTCACAGTAGGTATTGGAAACAGCAGGTTGGCCTAGTGGAAAAAGCACAGGACCGGGATCCAGGAGACCTGGGTTCTAAGTGGCTCTGCCACTTCCTGCAGTGTGACCTTGGTCACAGCTTCTCTATGCCTCAGTTTCCTCTTCTGTACCATCTCCTAAGCAAGGAGGACTCACCTGTGGACCCAGAGGCCCTGGCTGTGTTGCTGGACAGGCCCTGAGGTTGTGTCTACAAACTCTGTTATACTGTATTCTCCCAAGCACTTAGTACAGTGCTCTGCACATAGTAAGCACTCAATAAATATGATTGATTGATTGATTGATTGGGAGGGGAGGAGGGAAAGTGGAAACTGGTACCTTCCAAAGTTTTTTAGCTGTATTCTTAACCCACAAGAGGGTGTCTCTGCTCTTACACTTTCTGTCCATCTCCCCTTTAGTCATAAACAGGGAACGTTACATCAGGTGTGTGGTATACTTTCTCAAGTGCTTAGTCCAGCGCATTGAAACCACTGGCAGCTCAGTAAATATTGTTCCTACAATTACTATAAGTACTACTCTGAATCACGAGGAGATTGAAATTCTGTGCCTCTAACCACGGCTCCCTACTGACTTGTGTTCTGATTTTATGAATTGCAAATTTATCCTCATCCCTTATGCTGTTTCAGTGTTTTGTTTCACTGCTACCAATAGATCTGTCTCCAGTCCTTTCCTTAACCTATATTCATAGGCTGCGAGTCCCTCAAGGTGCAGGATCCATTTCTTATTCCTACCTGTTTACTCTTTCCCAGTGTTTAGTAGAGTGCTCTGCCCACAGTAAGAGCTTATTAAATACTATTACTATTACTGTAATATGGAAATTAAATTCCTCCACCTAAGACTGTGAGCCCCATGTGGGACAGGGACTGTATCCCATCTAATTATCTTGGATCCACCCCAGCATTTTGCACACAGTGAGCACTCAACAAACATTGTTCTTGTTATTATTGCTACTGGAGTATAACTGATGAGAGCAAACTGGAAAGAACTACAAACCCTGTGGCCAGATGTTTATGCCTAAATAGCAGATGTTACCAGAAGCACCTTGTGGTTTTGAGTTGAGTTGAGCTGAGTTGGTCCGGTGACATGGAGAATCCTTTGGGTCAGTGCTTGCTGAGTCCTGAAGGAAGAAAGCTGGAAGCTCACAGGGCAGCATGGAGGGTGAAACTTAGCCCAGGGCCCAAAATGCCCAGATGACAGAGGAGGCCCTGGGAAGGGATGGAGGGCTGATGTGGCATAGTCTTTAAAGTGAAAAGACAATCAATTGGTCATATTTATTGACTGTTCACTGCATGTAGAGCACTGTATTAAGCGCTTGGGAGAATATACTATACAGAGTTATTAGACATGATCCCTGCCCTCAAGGAGCTTACACTCTAGAGGAGAATGTGGACTGGATGGACACAGGACAGGGAGAAGTCCAGAACCCTATGAATTCAGGCTTTTAGGATGGGCCATACGTCGTTTCCCAGGGTGTTAAGGGAGTGCTGACTGTAGACTGAGCTCATTTTCTAATGATAATAATAATAATAATGATAATGGTATTTGTTAAGCACTTACTATGTGCTAAGCACTGCTGTATGTACTGGGGTAGATACAAGGTAATCAGGTTATCCTGCATAGGACTCAAAGTTCTTAATCCCCATTTTACAGATGAGATAACTGAGGCACAGAGAAGCTAAGTGACTTGCCCAAGGTCACACAGCAGACAAGTGGCGAAGCTGGGATCAGAACCCATGCCCTGACTCCCAAGCCCGTGCTCCTGTCACTAGGCCATGCTGCTTCTCTGCTCATTATGGGCAGAGAACATGTCTGCTAATTCTGTTGTATTGTACTCTCCCAGTGATGCTCTGGACATAGTAAATGCTCAAAAAAACCCATTGATTGATTGAAGACAGTTTGTCTGGATAATACCTTCACCTTGCTGAACCTTCAGCATGACGCGGAAACAAAGATGCCCTTTTACAAGTTCTGGTTAACATCTTACTGTCTGTACAGCACTGTATTAAATGCGTGGGAGAGTATAGTACAATAGTGTTTGTAGACATGACCCCTCCTCTCAAGGAACTTACAGTCTAATGGGGGAGGCATTAAATACATTAAATAATTTTAATTCTAAATAATTAAAATAAATTAGGGGACGGAACAGAGTGTGAAGATAAGTGCTTTGGGGGCTGGGGCTGGAGAGGAGAGAACCTAGATGCTCAGGGAATGAGACCGTGTGGCTTAGTGGAAAGAACATGGGCTTGGGAGTCCGAGGTCGTGGATCCTAAACCCGGTTCTTCCACTTGTCAGCTGTGTAACTTTGGGCAAATCACTTCACTTCTCTGTGTCTCAGTTACCTCATCTGCAAAATGGAGATTGAGACTGTGAGCCCCCCATGGGACAACCTGATTACCCTGTATCCACCCCAGTGCTTAGAACAGTGCTTGGCACATAGTAAGCACTTAACAAATACTGTTATTATTAATATTACTAATAAATGCAACTTATGTCTATTTCTTTTCTTAGACATTCCTGATCTTGTCAACCAGAGCCCCAGCCAATTTTCCACCATGTCTGCCTCCAACCTGACTCAGAGCAGGCCTGCCTTCTTCATCTTGAAGGGCATCCCCGGGCTTGAAGCCTTGCACATGTGGATCTCCATCCCATTCTCCTCCTTGTACTGCGCCACAATCTTGGGGAACTGCACCCTCCTCTTCGTCATCAGCACCGAGCAGTCGCTGCACAAGCCCATGTACCTCCTCATCGCCATGTTGGCACTCACTGATCTGGGCATGTCCACCACCACCATCCCCAAGGTCCTCTGCATCTTCTGGTTCAACTGGACCAAGATCAGTTTTGAGGGCTGCCTCACCCAGCTCTTCTTCATCCACACCATCTCGGCCCTGCAGTCATCCATCTTGATGACCATGGCCTTGGACCGCTACTTGGCCATCTGCCAGCCCCTGAGGTATGCCTCCATCCTCTCCAATGGGCGGATTGGCCTGATCGGGCTGGTGGGCCTGGTGAGAGCCACCCTCTTCATCCTTCCCATGCCCCTCCTCCTTCAGAAAATGCCCTTCTGTGAGCACCGGGAAATCCCACACACCTATTGCGAACACATGGCCGTGGTAAAGGCGGCCTGCGCAGACACCAGGGTCAACCGGATGTTTGGCCTGACCATTGCCCTTGTGGTGGCGGGCCTGGACCTTTCAGCCATCGGTTCTTCCTACGCCTTGATCCTGCGGGCAGTGCTGCGTCTCTCCTCCCGCCAGGCCCACCAAAAGGCCGTCAACACCTGCACCGCGCATGTCTGCGTCATGCTGACCTCCTACACACCCTGCCTCTTCTCCTTCCTCACCCACCGCTTCAGTCATGGTATCCCTCCACATGTCCACACCATCCTAGGCAACCTCTACTTCCTGTTCCCACCCATGCTGAACCCCATCATTTATGGGGTCAAGACCAAGGAGTTCTGGGACAAGGTGGCAAAGTACAAGTGCTGGAGGACAGTCCCCTGACCCTTACCACCAACCAGAAACCAGAAACCGACCCCTGTAAAGAAGGTCAAAACTGGCTTTGTCCACCCTCTGACCCAGACCCCATACCTAGAACACTTTGGCTCCTGAATTCCCCAACATGTTCACATCAATGACCAACAATGTCCTTAGTTCTCCATGAGTTTAAGGGGTGAGGATGAGGAGGAGCCTGCCCACTTTCTTATGAGCAAACTGAAGCCCAAAGAGGGTGAGTTGCTAAAAATCACACCCAGCAGAACAGAGGCAGCACTGGAACTGGAACCCAGATCTCAGTAAATCAGTCAATTGTATTTACTGAGTGCTTACTGTGTGCAGAGCAACTGACACATTCCCTGCCCACAGTGAGCTTATAGTCTGGAGGGAGAGATAGACAGTAATATAAATAAATAAATGACAGATATGTACATAAGTGCTGTGAGGATGGGAGTGGGGATGAATAAAGGGAACAGGTCAGGGCATCACAGAAGGAAGCAGGAGAACAGAAAAGAAGGGCTATCAGACTACCTTTTCATTAGCCCCCTCAGGCACTGACCAATGCTGGCCTGGAGGGAGGGTGAATATCTGTGATGTCGGTGAAATCACAACAGATGACCCCCTCATGTCTGACTGCAACCTGCCAACCACCCCCCACATCTACTTCTGCCCACCTCATCCCCGATATCTAAGGTGAGACTCCAGGAAAACATCACACAACTAAAAGCAGAGCTTGAGGCTGGCTAGAGTCATTGCAGCCCCTCCAGGGGTCAATCAGTCAATTCATCAATCAATCATGTTTATTGTGGGCTTACTGTATGCAGAGACTGTAGTAAGCTTCGGAAAGTATAACAGAATCGGTAGACATGTTCCCTGTCCACAATGAGCTTACAATCTAGAGGGGGAGAGAATGTAGAGGGGTCATGTGAAATTAAGTGCTGGTGCCACCACCGGTGCTGTTTCAGGTCAGTCTTGAATAATGATAATAATTATATTTGTTAAGCACTTACTACGCACCACACGCTGTTCTAAGCACTGGGGTAGATACACAGTAATCAGGGTGTCCCACGTGGGGCTCACAGTCTTAATCCTCATTTTACAGATGAAGTAACTGAGGCACAGATAAGCTAAATGACTTGCCCAAGGTAACACAGCAGATAAATTGGGGAGCCAGGATTAGAACCCACATCCTCTGACTCCCAAGCCCATGATCTTTCTACTAGGCCACACTGCCACTGCCACAGTGTGCCACAATTCCACACTTGGGCCTCCCCACCGAAGTTGTCCAAGGGATTTAATGCCACCATCCCATGACTCCACGGTTTAGTCCTCTGAAGGCACAGAATGCAACTGGGATTCAACTTGCCAGTCTTTCCTCATAAAGCTTGGCTCCTGAGGTTTGGGGGAATGCCAAATCCCGACCCCTGCCAGCCTCTCTGCCATTACAAGTCTGCGGTATTATACTAATCACTCAGCCACCATCTTAGGTTATAAACACATATTGGTGTTTCTTAGTTTAAACTTTCAACAGCAACAATAGTTGTACAACAGAATCTTCAAATCGTTTCAAGAACACGCTCCTATTCCTTATCAGCTACTTGTTTCAATCTTAAACCTAAGGATCACTGCCCTGCCAGGTGACTGAAATATTTCCCATAGCAGCCTCTCTGTAGACACACCATCCACAGGTTCATCACTGGTAGTCCACCCTGCTGACCCTTAGCCTTCCTGGAGAACACCAATCCATTCCCTTCCCGCACCTGATGGCGGCTCCCTCTCCTCCTGTCTCTGAGGTTTCTTCCTCTTTTTTCTGGCCCTCCACCTTGCCCAATTCCTCCCCTGTGATTGACTGTACCCCAGTTGATGTCGCCAGGTGAGTGATATCACTAGTAGAAGACGAAGGAGAAAGGAGAAGGCAGAGGGGGAGAGGAGAAGGCAGTGGGGAGACAGAGGTGGGGGAGGAGGGTGTAATAGGAAGGGAAGAGTCCACCAGGAAGATTCAGTTGCATTTATTGAGCACACAACAGGCAAGTGGCAGAGCTGGGCCCAGGCCCTGCTCCTCCTTCTCGTCCACACTGCATCTCAAAACTGTCCCCAGGGTCAGACCAAGGTCACACCAAGTCTAAGCCCAAGGGAACAGTAACCTCCAAGCTCATAGCTACTGCATAAGTGCTAACCTTTAACTATCAGCACAAAGCATGGAAACCTAGTAGAAAGAATAATAATAATAATAATGGCATTTATTAAGTGTTTTCTATGTGCAAAGCAATGTTCTAAGCGCTGGGGAGGTAATAAGGTGATCACTGTGGCTCACAGTCTTAATCCCCAATTTATAGATGAGGGAACTGAGGCACAGATAAGTTAAGTGACTTGCCCAAAGTCACACAGCTGACAATTGGCAGAGTGGGGATTTGAACCCATGACCTCTGACTCCAAAGCCCGTGCTCTTTCCACTGAGCCGTGCTGCTTGAGGACCAGGGTTTTAATCCTGGCTCTGCCAATTAGTTGTGTCACAACTTCTCTGTGCCTCAATTTTTCTGTTCTCCCTCCAACTTAGACTGTGGGCCCAATGCAGGACAGGGACTGTTTCCAACCTAATTAACTCATCTCTACCCCAGAACTTAGAACAGTGTTTGACACATAGTAAGTGCTGAACAAATACCATTAAAAAAAAAGCAAAGAGTGAGCAGGGGTCTGGGGAGTGGGAGAGCAAACAGGCTGGGGCTGAGGACAGACTGAAGAGCAAATGAGTCAGAAGGCCCCATTAGGGAGTCTTTCCAGCCCCGCTTAGAAGCCCTCAGTTCATGCAGAAGCCCTGGAATAAAGGAGGTTGGGAATTCCACTCAGATCACTGTGGGGAAGACAGGTTATGACCCAACAGCTGGGATCAGGGTCAGGAGTGAGGAACCTGTGGCCCCCCAGAGGTGATGCCTCAGCAGGAGCTTTCGCCTGGCCACCACCCTGCCTTCTAGCCGTCTGGGCCTGGGCAGGAGTCAGTAGGTGGGCAAACCCCAGGCCACCTTCAGGGCCAAACAAGATTAATCCTCCTTAATGGTGTAGTGGATAGAGCCTGGACCTGGAAGTCTGAAGGTGATGGGTTCTAATCCTGGCTCAGCCACTTGTCTGCTGTGTGACGTTGTGCAAATCACTCACTTCCCTGTGCCTCAGTTTCCTCATCTGTAAAATGAGAATTGAGACTGCAAGCCCCACGTGGGACAGGGACTGGGTCCAACCCTATTTGCTTGTATCCACCCCTGTGCTTAAAACAGCGTCTGGTGAATAGTGAGCACTTAACAAATACTATAATTGTTGTTGTTATTGTTAATGCTCCCTTGTTGGCTAATGTCAGAGCCCCTCTGAGAACAGAGACTCAGATCCCAGGATGCCACAGCCTCCTGCTGGAACTCTGGAGAAAGCCAGATAAATCTGTCCCCGCCTGCCCAGGAGGACAACTGGCTTGCTGGCTGTGGACTGCACTGCTCAGCGAGTGATCTCCTTTCCACTGGTTCAGGGAGACGGGCTCTGGTGAGTTGTTTGTCCTTTGTGCTGGACTCTATATAAAAGCGTCAGGCGGCACACTCCCTGAGATATGCAACCGCTGACCTTGGAGAGGTCAACCAGTCCAGCTCCTGCTTTAGTGCAAGACCAGCCCCCAAACCACCTTAGGTGGGTTGAGAATCCGCTGCTTGGGGAAGGAGTGGGCATCTCACTTTCTTTTGCCTCCCCTACATCCCTATCCAGATGTCCTCGGGGTCAGATCCAGAAAGAGAGGGTGGGTAAGGGGCTTAAGTGCAGCTGAAGAGCACGGCTGGACTGGGCATAAGCGGTACACCACCAGTAGCATCTAATATTAACAATTGTTGTATTTATTCATTCATTCATTCAATCATATTTATTGAGCACTTACTGTGTGCCGAGCACTGTACTAAGTGCTTGGGAAGTACAAGTTGGCAACATATAGAGATGGTCCCTACTCAACAGCAGGCTCAAGGTCTAGCAAATAGGGTTGTACCCAGTCCCTGTCCCATGAGGGGCTTGCAGTCTCAATTCTCATTTACAGATGAGGAAACTGAGGCACAGAGAAGTGAAGTAATTTGCCCAAGGTCACACAGCAGTCTAGTTTATTATTATGCCAAGCACTTGACTATATGCCAAGCACTGTACTAAGATCGTGGTGGAAACAAGCAAATTGGGTTGGACACAGTCCCTGACCCATGTGAAGCTCATTCCCCATTTTACAGATGAGGTAACTGAGGCACAGAGAAATTAAATAACTTGCCTAAGGTCACAGAACAGACATGTGGTGGAGTCAGAACTAGAACCCATGACTCCCAGGCTTGAGCTCTATTCATTATGCCTGCTGTGAGGACAGGAAGGAGCAGGGGGTGACCCTAGGGAGGGAGAACCTTTTCTTCAAGCAGTTTCAAATAGAAAAGGCTGTCCTCTCCCCTCTTTCCCAGCCCTCTCAACGCTGGGATCCCTAGCTTCCTCTGGCCTCTCTCTAGGTGACTCTTCAAATGGTTTGCTCAGGAGCCGTGGTGCCGCTGAATTTCAGAGGGATCCTCAGTGCCCTCTGTCTGGAAGGGATAGCGAGGTCATCAATCAATGGTATTAATTGAGTACTTTCTATGTGCAGAGCACTGTACTAAGCACTCAGGAGAGTACAGTACAACAGAGTTAGCAGACATGTTCCCTACCTGCCATAAGCTTATGGTCTAGAAGGGACTCCCTGCCCCAAAGGAAGGCTTGTCCCTTCATTCATTCATTCAATCATATTTATTGAGCACTAACTGTGTGCAGAGCACTGTACTAAGTGCTTGGAAAATACAAGTTGGCAACATATGGAGACGGTCCCTACCCAACAACGGGCTCACGGTCTAGAAGGGGGAGACAGACAAAACAAAACATGTGGACAGGTGTCAAGTC
The DNA here is from genome assembly GCF_015852505.1 of Tachyglossus aculeatus. Taxonomy (NCBI): domain Eukaryota; kingdom Metazoa; phylum Chordata; class Mammalia; order Monotremata; family Tachyglossidae; genus Tachyglossus; species Tachyglossus aculeatus. The sequence continues at coordinate 134,351,690 of NC_052067.1, read as the reverse complement.
ATCAGAATAAACGGAAGTAAAGCTAGATGCACATCATTAACAAAATAAGTAGAATAGTAAATATGTACAAGTAAAATAAATAGAGTAATAAATCTGTACAAACATATATACTGGTGCTGTGGGGAAGGGAAGGAGGTAGGGCGGGGGGATGGGGAGAAGGAGAGGAAAAAGGGGGCTCAGTCTGGGAAGGCCTCCTGGAGGAGGTGAGCTCTCAGTAGGGCTTTGAAGGGAGGAAGAGAGCTAGCTTGGCAGATGTGTGGAGGGAGGGCATTCCAGGCCAGGGGGAGGATGTGGGCCGGGGGTTGACAGCGAGACAGGCGAGAATGAGGTACAGTGAAGAGGTTAGCGGCTGAGGAGCGGAGGGTGCAGGCTGGGCTATAGAAGGAGAGAAGGGAGGTGAGGTAGGAGGAGGTGAGGCGATGGAGAGCCTTGAAGCCGAGAGTGAGGAGTTTTTGCTTGATGCCCTGCCCTCTACCTCTACCTAGGCAGAAAGGCAGGGAGGTCTGCCCACCTGCTCAAGGCTGGCATCTATCCCCCAGCACTGAAGTTTCTGAAGGGGAAGAAAACCCCTTGAAACCACACCCCATCTGGGAACAGGAGCAAGCCCCTCAGATAAGGGAAATGCAGAGGCCTTGCCAGGCCCCTGATGAACAGCTGTGCCTGATTCCCTCCCCTACTCCCTTTCCCCTTTCTCTGGCCCCCTGTTCTGTCTCCTCTCCCTTGCCCCCATCCCATTTGTCCCCTGTCCTGTCTCCTCTCTCACATCTCTGTCCCATCTGCCACCACCTCGGCAGCCCCAAACCAAGTGGATTCTGGCCTGTTTCCCAGGGAAACAGGGTCCACGTTCATCCCCTTGATCCCCCTGCCTCAGCTCAGCTCTTGAAAGAAACAACCCTGGGATCCCCCATTCCAATCACTGGCCTTGGCTAGGACTGGCATCACCTGGCAGAGCCAGGGACCATTTTTTCTTTTTCACCTTTAAGCATCAATCAATCATATTTATTGAGCACCTACTGTGAGCTGAGCACTGTACTAAGTGCTTGGGAGAGTACATTATTACAGAGTTGGTAGACATAGCCCCTGCTCACAGCACATCTCAAGCTGGGGAGGGCTAGAAGAACAAGGGGTGGGGCTCTGAACGGCGGCATCCCTAAGCCATGCCCCTTTCCACTTGCCCCCAGGGGTGGCCAGATGTGGACACGTTGGTCCCTTGGTCTCAAAACTGGAGGGTGGGCCGGGAGAAATGGGAAGGGAAATCCAGTGTGGTGGAAGGAGGGGGCAGGGAGGGAGAAATGATTTCTGCCCTGCTTCAGAGAGGAACAAAATGTGACTGCCTTTCCAAGCTCCTTCCTCCTCCTTTTCCTCATCCTCTTCATTCTCTCCTCCTCCCTTTGTCTGGTGCCCCTTCCTCACCATCCCCCATCCCCATTCCCAACCCAGTACTAGTCATGCTGTGACCTGGGTTACTCGAGCCGGGTGTGTCCTCCCCACCCCAGGAACTAGGTGCATATGGGGTGGTGGGGTGGGGTGTGGGGCCCCTGTCTGCTTGTCTCCCAAAGAGCTCCTAGAACCCGGAGCTGGGTAGGCCTTGGAGGCCATTGTTTGGAGTGGGCTCAGCCCCAGCCCCAGGGTTAATCTTCTGTCTATCCTGTCTTGGGCCTGAGAACCAGGACGCTCACATTACAGCTCCAACAGGAACACCAGGACCAGCATTTGGTTCCAACAGGAACACCAGGACCAGGTATTTGCTACCATCATTTGTTGGAACAGTGCACTGTTCTAAGCGCTAGTGATCCAGCTAGGCAGGGAGGAGAGGGATTTAAACTGTGAGCCCGTTGCTGAGTAGGGATTGTCTCTGCTGCTGAATTGTACTTTCCAAGCACTTAGTACAGTGTTCTGCACACAGTAAGCACTCAATAAATGAGATTGAATGAATGAATTTAAAATTTCAAAATTCTAAGTTGATTCTTGGAGATTTTCCTCTCCCAAGTGCTTAGTACAGTGGTCTGCACACAGTAAGCTCTCAAGAAACACGATTTAATGAATGAATGAAAGAAAGCAGGACTGAATGGTTTGCAGAAGGGACGGCTGGAAGAGACTGAGCTTGACAATGGGGAGAGATGTCAGACGGGCAAAAGAGGAAGGCTGTGGCACCTTTTCTCCCCTAGCCTCCAGCTGGGGAGGATTTAGCTTTTTCGGAGCTGGGTTAGGTGGACTGGTTGGCCACTACTCTCTCCCCGATTAGACTGGAAGCTCCTCGAAGGCCGGGATCATGTCTTATCCCTTTTCCTTTGAGCCCCTAAGTAATTTGATCAGTGCTCTGCACAAAGTAGGTGCCCAGTAAAGGGCTCTGTATGCAGCAGTTAGTTGTCCTGTTAATAGTGGTAACATTCAGTAGGTAGTGGTGATAGCAGTAGGAGTAGATGTAGTAGTAGTAGAAATTATAGTATTTATTAAGTGTTTACTATGTGCAAAGCACTGTAATAACTGCTGGGATAGTAGTAGCGGTTGAAATAGAAGAGAAGCAGCATGGCCTGGTGGAAAGAGCATAGGCCTGGGTATCAGAGGACCTGGATTCTATTTCCAGTTCTACCAATTGCTTGCTTTGTGATCTTGGTCAAGTCACAACTTCTCTGTACCTCAGTTTCAACTGTAGAATGAGGACTAAATATCTTTTCTCCCACTTAAACGATGAGCCCCATGTGGAACAGGAACTGTGTCCAATCTGATTATATTGTATCTACCCCAGTGCTTACAACAGTGGTTGATACATAGTAAGCACTTAACAAATATAATAATAATAACCATCATCATCATCATTAAGTACTAAAGCATTGCACTAAATTCTGGGAAAGAATACATGGTGAAATAGTAGCAGTAGAAGTAGCAGTAGTAGCATTCATTCATTCATTCAATCGTATTTATTGAGCACTTACTGTGTGCAGAGCACTGTACTAAGCGCTTGGGAAGTACAAGTTGGCAACATGTAGATATGGTCCCTACCCAACAACGGGCTCACAGTCCAGTGTGGCTCAGTGGAAAGAGCACGGGCTTTGGAGTCAGAGGTCATGGGTTCAAATACCAGCTCTGCCAATTGTCAGCTGTGTGACTTTGGGCAAGTCACTTAACTTCTCTGTGCCTCGGTTACCTCATCTGTAAAATGGGGATTAAGACTGTGAGCCCCCCATGGGACAACCTGATCACCTTGTAACCTCCCCAGTGCTTAGAACACTGCTTTGCACATAGCAAGTGCTTAATAAATGCCATAATTATTATTATTATTTATTAGAAAGGGGGAGACAGATACAGTAGCAATAGTACTGATTAAGTGCTTACTGTGTGTAATGCACTGCAGTAAATGCTTGGAAAGAATTTATGGGTAATGTAGTAGCAGTAAAAGCAGTAACAGTGGTAGCAGTGGTAGTAGTATTAACTGCTTACTGTGCGATAAGCACTGGGAAAGAATACATGGGTGTACAAGTAGCAGCAGTAAAAGTATTGGTAGTATTAGTAGTACTAATAGTACTAATAGTATTAGTAATGTATTACTGTACTACTAAGCAGTGTGGCTCAGTGGAAAGAGCACGGGCTTTGGAGTCAGAGGTCATGGGTTCAAATCCCAGCTCGGCCATGTGTCAGCTGTGTGACTCTGGGCAAATCACTTCACTTCTCTGTTCCTCAGTTCCCTCATCTGTAAAATGGGGATTAAGACTGTGAGCCCCCCATGTGACAACCTGATCATCTTGTAACCTCCCCTGTGCTTAGAACAGTGCTTTGCACATAGTAAGCGCTTAATAAATGCCATCATTATTGTTATTACTACTACTAGTACTAGTACTACTACTACTACTACTACAAGAGAAGCAGTGTGGTTTAGTGGACAGAACATGGACCTGGGAGTCCGAAGGACCTGAGTTCTAATCCCAGCTCCTCCACTGGCCTGTTGTATGGCCTTGGGCAAGTCACTTCACTTCTCTGTGCCTCAGTTAGCTTATCCATAAAATGGGGATTAAGACTGTGAACTCTATGTAGGACAGGGACTGTCTCCAACCTAATTAGCTTGTATCTATCCCAGTGCTTAGAACAGGGCCTGGCATATGTTAAGTGCTTAAATATCACAATTATTATTATTATTATTACTGTTAGAATAAGGAGTAGTAGCAATAAAGGTATTTATTGAACACCAATCAGAGGCAATGCAATACTCTCCAGCTTCTGGCCCCAAGGAGTCTATAAAAAAGCCATATCAGACTCAGCCTGTGGCCTCTTTGTCCACAGGGAAAAATGCGGCTAAGTCCAAGCATGGAACCGAACCCCATCTTCCCCAACTTCAACCAGACCAGCTTCCACCCTGCCTCCTTCCTCCTACTGGGCATCCCGGGGCTGGAAGGCCTCCACCTCTGGCTCTATATCCCCATCTGCCTGATGTGTATCTCAGCCCTGCTGGGCAACAGCAACCTTCTCTTCCTCATCCTCCTTGAGTGCATCCCCAGCACTTAGAACAGTGCTTTGCACATAGTAAGCACTTAATAAATATTATTATTATTATTATTATTACCCTTCTCACTGTGCCTCGTTCTCAACTGTCCCACCGTCGACCCCCGGCCCACGTTCTCCCCCTGGCCTGGAATACCCTCACTCCGCACATCCACCAAGATAGCTCTCTTCTTCCCTTCAAAGCCCTACTGAGAGCTCACCTCCTCCAGGAGGCCTTCCCAGACTGAGCCCACTCCTTCCTCTCCCCCTCCCCATCCCCCTACCCTACCTCCTTCCCTTCCCCACAGCACCAGCATATATGTTTGTACAGATTTATTACTCTATTTATTTTACTTGTACATATTTACTATTCTATTTTGTTAATGATGTGCATCTAGCTTTACTTCTCTTTATTCTGATGACTTGATACCTGTCCACATGTTTTGTTTTGCTGTCTGTGTCCCCCTCCTAGACTGTGAGCCCGTTGTTGGGTAGGGACTGTCTCTATATGTTGCCAACTTGTACTTCCCAAGCTCTTTGCACAGTAGTCTGCACACAGTAAGCGCTCAATAAATACCACTGAATGAATGAATGAATGAACCTCCACATGCCCATGTTCCTCTTCCTGGCCATGGCTGATCTGGCCCTATCCACCTCCACGGTCCCCAAGACACTGAGCGTTCTCTGGGCACTGTCCCAGGAGATCTCCTTCCACGCCTGTCTGGCCCAAATATTCTTCATCCACATCACCTTTATTGCCAATTCCACCATCCTGTTGGCCATGGCCTTTGACCACTACCTGGCCATCTACCGGCCACTGTGCTATGCCACCATCCTGACTACCACAGTCGCTGGCAGGATGTAGCTGGCCGCCCTGGGCTGGGCCCTCTGCGTTGTGGTCCCTGCTGTCCTCCTGCTGGAGCGGCTGCCCTATTGCGGGCACAGAAGGATGCCATACACCTATTGTGAGCACATGGGCATCGCCTGCCTGGCCTGCGCACCCACTGGGGCCAACATCTGGTAGGGCCTGACCACCACCCTGCTGTCACCCAAGTTGGATGTGATGCTCATCGGCACCTCCTATGGCCTCATCCTCCATGCTGTCTTCCAGCTCCCATCCCGGGATGCCAGCTCAAGGCCCTGGGCACCTGCGGAGCCCACTTCTGCGCCATACTGCTCTTCTACCTCCCAGCCCTCTTCTCTTTCTTTGTCCACCATTTTAGCCGGAGCATTCCCCGCCATGTCCATGTCCTCCTGGCCAAGCTCTATGTTCTCCTGCCACCTATGCTTAACCCCACCATCTACAGGGTCAAGACCAAGCCCATCTGAGGGAGTGGTTCGCCTCCTGTCTTGTGTCCCCACAGCTGGCAGGGGTTCATGAATGCCCCTCTGCATGATGCCCACCACTACCCCTGTGACTCCAGAGGTGAATCGAAAACTGCTGCACTCTGTTGTGCTGGGGAGAGCAAACTTCTGATCTCTGATCGAGACAGGAAAAATAACCACTCGGAGGGTTGGCAGGCTGGCACATTGGATGCTGTTGTCACTATCAGCCTGCATCACAGACCAAACAATTTGTGGGGTCAGGGAGGGACCAGACAGGGTGACCAAGTGGCCTCTGACCACACCCTCTCCTGGACACAAGCTGTGGGGCCCCTTATCACTGTTTCATGTTTTGTTGGGCTACAGCTCAGGACCACTATGTTGCTCAGGCCTCAGTGCCATCCAAAGTCACCTGCACTTTCTGAACAGCAGACCAGACCTCACTACCAGTTTGCAAAAATGGGGGTGCCCAATTCATTTCCCTCCTTTGACAGATGGGAAAACCAAGGCCCTTCATTCCCAGTGAGGAGCCTAATTAGAGAGAAAGTTGAGGGAATTCCCCTTCCCATGCTGAGCTCAGCCCTAGAGGTTAGTAATAATTTTGGCATTCAGTGCCAAGTGCTGCATTAAAGAGCTGGGATGCAATATAAAATAATCAGGTCAGACACAGTCCCTGGCCCACATGAGGCTCTCAGCCTAAACAGGAGGGAGAACAGGTATTTAATCCCCATTTTACAGATGAGGGAACCAAGGCATAGAGAAGTTAAATGACTTGCCCAAGAACGCCCAGCAGGCAAGTAGCCAAGAGGGATTAGAACCCAGATCCTGGGACTCCCAGGCCCAGGTTCTTTCCACTAGGCCACTCTGCTTCTCAATCTTTTAGACCAACATAGAAGGCCTTTATGGAAGTCAGGGAAGATGTCTTTTGTGAGAAGAAAGGTGGAACCTCAACAGATGCCCAATAAATGTCAAAAGCACTTACAATGATGCCAGACACTGTACTAAGAGTTGGGATGGATACAAGCTAATGAGGTTGTACACAGTCCCTGTCCCACATAAGGCTCAAAACCTTAATCCACATTTTACAACTAAGGGAGCTGACACACAGATAAATTGCGGCTTGCCCAAGGTCACACAGCAGACAGGAGGCAGAGCTGGGATTACAACCCAGGTTCTTCTTACTCCTAGGCCAGTGCTCTATTCACTAGACCACACTACTGTACCCTCCTACTTCTACTGTGAGCCCCATGTGGGGTAGGAACTGTAGCCAACCCGACTGAATTGTATCAACCCCAGTGTCTAGGACAATGTTTGACACATAGTAAGTTTTTAACAAACATCGCTTTAAAAAATGTTCCAGCAGGATGGCTGGGCACACCCTTAGCCTGAGGAGAAGGGAGGATTTTATAGAACAGCCCTGCCTCTGCCACCTACTCACTTCTGTCCAAAGCCCTCCAGGACCCATCTCTGGATGAACATTACTGAGAAATTTCAATTTTTTTGAAAATTATAATAATAATTTAAGAATGATATATAACCTGGGTTCTATTCTTGGCTCCACCACTTACTTGCTGTATGACCTTGGGCAAACCACATAACTTCTTGTATATATTTACTATTCTATTTATTTTGTTAATGATGTGCATCTAGCTTTATTTCTATTTATTGTGATGACTTGACACCTGTCCACATGTTTTGTTGTCTGTCTCCCCCTTCTAGACTGTGAGCCCATTGTTGGGTAGGGACCGTCTCTATATGTTGCAAACTTGGACTTCCCAAGCACTTAGTGCAGTGCACTGCACACAGTAAGTGCTCAATAAATAAGATTGAATGAATGAACTTCTCTGTGCTTCAGTTTCCTCAACTGCAAAATGGAAATTCAATACCTGTTCTCCCTCCTACTTAGACTGTGAGCTACCTGGGGGATAGAGACTGTATTCAACCTGATTAATTTGTATCTACACCAGTGCTTAGAACAGTGTTTCATGCATAATAATAATTATGGTATTTGATAAGCACTTACTATGTGCCAAGCACTGTTCCAAGCACAGGGGTACATACAAGGTAATCAGGTTGTCCCACATCCGGCTCAAAGTCTTAATCCCCATTTTACAGAGGAGTTAACTGAGGCCCAGAGAAATTAAGTGACTTGTCCAAGGTCACACAGCAGACATGTGGCAGAGCAGGGATTAGAATCCATGACCTTCTGACTTCCAGGCCTGTGTTCTATCCACTAGGCCATGCTGCTTTGACTGTCCTTTCCTAACCATGCAGAAAGATGTCAAAGAGGGCAGCCATCACATAGGTCCTCCAAAATGGTGCCATCGGAGAGAGAGTCCTAGGTTGAAGGGATTATGAAGCTGAGCCAGGATGACCTCATTCAGGGGAGAGAGAGAGAGAGAGAGAGAGAGAGAATGTAGTGATGTTGGAGAAATAGATGTGTTGGATGATTCATTCATTCATTCATTTAATCATATTTATTAAATGCTTACTATGTGCAGAGCACTGTACTAAGCACTTGGAAAGTACAAGTCAGCAAAAAATAGAGATAATCCCTACCCAACAACAGGCTCTCAGTCTAGAAGTGGGGAGACAGACAACGAAACAAAACAAAACAAGTAGACAGGCATCAATAGCAACAATATAAATAGAATTATACATATAGGCACATCATTAATAAAATAAATAGAATAATAAATATGCACATATGTACCCAAGTGCTGTGGGTTGGAGAGGGAAGTAGAGCAGAGGGAGGGAGTAGGGGCGATGGGAACCCCGCCCTACCTCCTTCCCCTCCCCACAGCACTTGTAAATATATTTGTATGGATTTATTACTCTATTTTACTTGTACATATTTACTACTGTATTTATTTTGTTAATGATGTGCATATAGCTTTAATTATATTTGTTCTGATGATTTTGACACCTGTCTACATGTCTTGTTTTGTTGTCTGTCTTCCCCTTCTGGACTGTGAGCCCGTTGTTGTAGGGACCGTCTCTGTAGGTTGCCGACTTGTACTTCCCAAGTGCTTAGTACAGTGCTCTGCACACAGTAAGTGCTCAGTAAATACTATTGAATGAATGAATGAATGAGAAGCAGAGAAAAAGGGGGCTCAATCTGGGAGGGCCTCCTGGAGGAGGTGAGCGTTCAGTAGGGCTTTGAAGGAGGGAAGAGAGGTAGTTTGGCAGATCTGAGGCGGGAGGGCATTCAAAGACCTACTGAGAGCTCACCTCCTCCAGGAGGCCTTCCCAGACTGAGCCCCCTTTTTTCTCTCCTCCTCCCAATCACCCCCCGCCCTACCTCCTTCCCCTCCCCACAGCACTTGTATATATTTGTACATATTTATTACTCTATTTTACTTGTACATATTCACTACTCTATTTTATTAATGATGTGTGTACAGCTATAATTCTATTTATTCTAACAGTTTTGACACCTGTCTGCATGTTTCATTATCTGTCTCCCCCTTCTAGACTGTGAGCTCGTTGTTGGGTAGGGACTGTCTCTATATGTTGCCAACTTATATTTCCAAAGCACTTAGTACAGTGCGCTCAATAAATACAATTGAATTATGCTGTAAGTACCCCAGAGCATAGAGGATAGTGCCTAGCACCCTACTAACAAATACCCTAAAAAAGAACAAAATAAAAAACAACGCAGGTCCTCAGCTCTGTTTCCCAGGGCGCTCAGTTTCCCATTGGAAGATGGGATCACTCTTCTCCCTTTTCTCTCTCTCTCCCCCTTCTAACTGGGACTAGGCTGGAACCACTCTGCCCCAGCCTGGGTCCTCACCTGGGTTCATTTTCGAGCCTCTGAGGACAGAACCATCTGAGAGCCAGCAGAAACAGGTGGGGCATGGAAGAGGCTGACCTTTGACATAGAATCCCGGGAGCCCAATGACTTCTACCCTCACCCTGGCCCCTGCCTCAGTTTCCAAAGCAGGTGGGGCCCTCAGGACTTGGTCTGCAGAGGCACAGATATCTAACCCAACTGAGGTGAGATATCTCTCTGACAGTTGGGGCCATTTCAGAGGTCATCCCATCCATCCTCCTGCCTCCGTGCCAGCCAGCCAGGCCCTTTTCCAGTTCCTCTCTGTGGCCCAGGTGGGGGTCCTGTCCAATCGGCTTGTATCTACCCCAGTGCTTAGAACAGTGCCTGGTGTGACATAGTGGAAAGAGCCCGGGCTTGGGAGTCAGAGGCCGTGGGCTCTAATCCCAACTCCGCCACTGACCAGCTGTATGACTTTGGGCAAGTCACTTGACTTCTCTGTGCCTCAGTTACCTCATCTGTAAAATGGGGATTAAGACTGTGAGCCCCACGTGGGACAACCTGATTACCTTGTATCTCCCCCAGTACTTAGAACAGTGCTCGGCACATAGTAAGTGCCATCATTATTATTATTATTAGCAAGCGTTGAACGCATACCATTAAAAAACAGAAACCAGCAGAGCTGGGATTGCCAGATCCTCTGACAACCAGAGCCACCCTTCTCTTTCCACTAGGCCACACTGCTTCTTGTGGGCTTTCATCGTGACTCTGCTACTCTCCTGCTACGTGACTTGGGGAAAGTCACAACTTCCACAGGCCTCAGTTTCCTCATCTGTAAAAGTGGAACTAAGCATCTTTCCCACCAATTTAGGGATAGTCTCTCTCGATTGCTGAATTGGACTTTCTATCTTTTCCCACCAATTAAGGGATAGTCTCTCTAGATTGCCAAATTGGACTTTCCAATTGCTTAGTATAGTGATCTGCACACAGCAGACACTCAATTAATAGGTTTGAAGCAGTGAATGGCCGCAGTTCCCCAGGTTGCCTCTTTTTGGGGGGGCAATTCTTCCTTACACCTACCCACCCTTCCTCCTGCATCAGGGTCACCCCAAGCATCCGGGGGTCCCCACCCTGCTACTGGGGGGTAGGGTGGGGAGGATGGCAGTCCTGACATGACCCCTCAGAAACCTAAGGACCATCTCCCCCTCCAACCCTGAGAAACCGCCTCAATGCCAGGCAGGCGGCTGCAGCCCCCTCCTCCTCCTCTTCCTCACATCCAACTTGACTGACTTCCCACCCCTTTTCATTCATTCATTCAATCGTATTTATTGAGTGCTTACTGTGTGCAGAGCAATGTACTAAGTGCTTGAAAAGTACATGACAGCAATAAAGAGCCATTGTATCTACCCCAAATACCCCTTGTATAATAATGATGGCATTTGTTAAATGCTTACTCTGTGTCAAGCTCTGTTCCAAGTGCTGGGATAGATACAAGGGAAACAGGTTGTCCCATGTGGGGCTCATAGTCTTAACTCCCGTTTTACAGATGAGGTAACAGGCACAAAGAAGTTAAGTGACTTGCCCAGAGTCACACAGTTGACAAGTGGCATAGTGGAATTTGAACCCATGACCTCTGGCTCCCAAGCCCGTGCTCTTTCCACTGAGCCACACAGCATCTCTAAGGGACTAGCAGTTTATTTCAGAGTAATGAGCTGTTCATCTTCACTGTGGAAGTCAAGAGGCTTTCTCTTTAAAGGTCAAAGGCAGTTTGGTAATCAGAATTCTTTGGAAGAGATGGGCTAAAGACCGTGAAAGCTTTTTTGTTTTGCCTTTTCAAAAGGTAAGTCTTTCATGAGGGTTTTCACTCAAAAGCAAAACTGTTACACCGGGAAAGCCGCACTCCTTTTAAAGACATCACCGGCTTCTTCAAAATACTGTAGCAGTTCAATTTCAAACACTTGAGAGCAGGGGCCCTATTGTAATGTCCTAGATCTGTGAGCCAACTTCTAGCAGCAAACAACCCCAGAAGAGTGATGGAGCAATACATCCAAAGTCCCCACTTCCCGGAAAGCTCCCTCCCCGCTGCTGGCCCCTCGGAACTAGAGTAGCAGCATAGCTCAGTAGAAAGAGTTTGGGCTTTGGAGTCAGTGGTCGTGGGTTCTAATCCTGCTCTGCCACTTAATAATAATAATTTTAGTATTTGTTAAGCACTTATGTGCCAAGCACTGTTCTAAGTACTGGGGTAGATCCAAAGTAATCAGGTTGGCCCAGGTGGGGCTCAGTCTTAATCCCCATTTTCCAGATGAGGTAACTGAGGAACAGAGAAGTGAAGCAACTTGCCCAAAGTCACACAGCCGACAAGTGGTGGAGTTGGGATTAGAACCCATGACCTCTGACTCCCAAGCCCGGGCTCTTTCCACTGACTTGTCAGCTGTGTGACTTTGGGCAAGTCAATTCACTTCTCTGTGCCTCAGTTGCCTCATCTGGAAAATGGGGATTAAGACTGTGAGCCTCACGTGGGACAACCTAATTATCTTGGATCCCCCCAGCGTTTAGAACAGTGCTTGGCACGTAGTAAGCGCTTAACAAATGCCATCATCAACTACCAGAGCGGGACAGAGGCTCCCTCTCCAGTGGCGGGGGCGGGGAGCGAGGGGCTGGCTGCAGGGTCCTGGGCATTTCCACCCAGCCAAAGATCTGAAAGCACTCCATACAACCGAGCAAGGGGAAGAAACAAAGCAAGGTCTGTCTGGTAGCGTGGGGGGACCGACCATAGACAGCCACTGGCGCATTTCTAAAAGTCAACAGAAATCTTGTATCTATCCCAAGTAGATCTAACTAGTATCTCCCCCAGCAGTTAACACAGTGCTCGGCCCATGGTAAGCGCTTAGCCAATGCCATCATTATGATGATTATTGTCATTAAAGAGAGACAATCCCCGCCCCCCTTTTCCCCGGCTCAGCCCACGGCCCAGGAGGAACAAGGAAGGACCGGGGAGGGGGAGGAGGGAGCGCTTATAATAATATTAATAATAATAATGACATTTATTAAGCACTTACTATGTGCAAAGCATTGCTCTAAGCGCTGGGGAGGTTACAAGGTGATCAGGTTGTCCCCCGGGGGGCTCACAGTCTTAATCCCGATTTTCCAGATGAGGGAACTGAGGCACAGAGAAGTTAAGTGACTTGCCTAAGTCACTAAGGGGAGGGGGAGGGGGCAGTCCGGGCCGGGGTCTGTTACCGGCGGGGCGGTGCCATCCGGCTCCCTCCCCACGCCGCTGCCTGTCCGTCCTGGACCCACCCCGGGGGCGGGAACAAGCACTGCCCGACGCCTTCCCCCCTCCGGACCCCCGCCCCTCCTGACCGTTGTTGGGTAGGGACCGTCTCTCTATGTTGCCGACCTGTACTTCCCAAGCGCTTAGTACAGTGCTCTACACACAGTAAGCGCTCGATAAATACGACTGAACGAATGAATGACCTGCTCCAGGGGCTGGCGATGATCTAGGGATAGGGACTGGAGGCTGGTGATGGGCTAGGTACAGGGACTGGGGGCTGGGGACTGGTGATGGGCTAGGGACAGGGACAGGAGCCGGGGGCGGGCGATGGGCTAGGGACAGGGTCTGGGGGCTGGCGAGGACCGAGGGACAGGGGCTGGGGGCTGGGTGACGACCTAAGGACAGGGGCTGGGCCGAGGGTTGGCGATCACCTAGGGACTGGGGCTAGGGGCTGGAAGAAGACCTAAGGACGGGGGCTGGGCCGGGGGGTTGGCGATCACCTAGGGACTGGGGCTGGGGGCTGGGAGAAAGACCTAAGGATAGGGACTGGGGACTGGTGATGATCTAGGGATAGGGGCTGGGGGTTGGGAGCTAGGGTCTGGCGATGAACTAAGGATAGGGGCTGGGGCCAGGGGTTGGGAGTGGAGGGCTGGGGGCTGGTGATGGGTTCGGGGCAGGGGGGCCTGGGGCCAGAGATTGGTGATGGGCTCCGGACAAGGGGGTTGGGGTTGGGGGTGGGGGCTGGGAGTGGAGGGCCAGGAGGCCAGGGCCAAGGAGCTGGTGACGGGCTAGGGCTGGGGGCTGAGAGTAGAGGACCCTGGGATGGAGGCTGGGAGTAGGGGGCGGCTCGGGGGTGGGGGTGGGGGTCACTAGCCATGGGCTAGGGACAAGGGCCTGGGAATGGGCTGCTAAGGACAGGGTCCTGGGAGCAGGGCCTGAGGGTTGGTGACTGCAAGTTGGGGGCCCCTGCAGGGACCTGGGAGCAGGGGATAGGGGGGTGGGGCTTGGGGCTAGTGATGGCTGGGAGCTCTGCCGTGTGACCTTGGGCAAGTCACTTCACTTCTCTGGGCCTCAGTTACCTCATCTGGAAAATGAAGATTGAGACTGTGAGCCCTGTGTGTATCCAACCTGATTTGCTGGTATCCACCCCAGTGCTTAGTACAGTGCCTGGCACATAGTAAGTGTTTAACTAATACGTGGATTAGTGGAAAGAGCAGGGGTTTGGGAGGCAGAGGACGTGTGTTCTAATCCCTGCTCTGCCACTTGCCTGCTGTGTGACCTTGGGAAAGCCACTTCACTTCTCTGCACCTCAGTTGCCTCATCTGTAAAATGGGGATTTAGACTGTGAGCCCCACGTGAGACAACCTGATTACCTTGAATCTACCCCAACACTTTGAACAGTGCTTGGCACATAGTAAGCACTTAACAAATACCATAATAATATTCTTCTTGTTATTAATAATAAATACCACAATTATCATTATTATCTGGGATCAGGTGCTGGGAGCAGGGGGCTGGAGGCAGGGGGCAGGGTCATTGGGAATAGAGGGTTGCTTATTGGGAGAGGGGAAATTAGGAAGCAGGGCTATGGCTGGAGGATCCCCTCCTCTCTCTTTCCTCAGACCTGAGTCACAGCTGCAGAGGGAGGGGTCGTCTGGGGGCCAGCAAGTCACGTGGTCATTTCATTCAATTGTATTTATTGAGCATTTACTGTGTGCAGAGCACTGTCCTAAGCGCTTGGGAAGTACAAGTTGGCAACATATAGAGACAGTCCCTACCCAACAACGGGCCATGGTGTAGAAGAATAATAATGATGGCATTTATTAAGTGCATATTATGTGCAAAGCACTGTTCTAACTGCTGGGGAGGTTACAAGGTGATCAGGTTGTCCCACAGGGGGTTCACAGTCTTAATGTCCTTTTACAGATGAGGTAACTGAGGCATAGAGAAGTTAAGTGACTGCCCAAAGTCACACAGCTGACAACTGTCAGGATTTGAACCCATGACCTGTGACTCCAAAGCCCGTGTTCTTTCAACTGAGCCACGCTGCTTTTCAGCTGTTGGATGGGGTTGGGGCAGGAAGGGTGTGCGTTGGTGAGCCTCCAATGTCCCGCCTGGTCAGTGTGGGGCCAGGGGCCAAGGGGCCAAGAGAGAAGGTGACCTTGTTCTTCATTCCGGGGAAGGGGCAGAATCAATCAATCAATCAATCAATCGTATTTATTGAGCGCTTACTATGTGCAGAGCACTGTACTAAGCGCTTGGGAAGTACAAATTGGCAACACATAGAGACAGTCCCTACCCAACAGTGGGCTCACAGTCTAAAAGCGGGAGACAGAGAACAGAACCAAACATACCAACAAAATAAAATAAATAGGATAGAAATGTACAAGTAAAATAAATAAATAAATAAATAAATAGAGTAATAAATATGTACAACCATATATACATATATACAGGTGCTGTGGGGAAGGGAAGGAGGTAAGATGGGGGGATGGAGAGGGGGACGAGGGGGAGAGGAGGGAAGGGGCTCAGTCTGGGAAGGCCTCCTGGAGGAGGTGAGCTCTCAGCAGGGCCTTGAAGGGAGGAAGAGAGCTAGCTTGGCGGAGGGGCAGAGGGAGGGCATTCCAGGCCCGGGGGATGAAGTGGGCCGGGGGTCGACGGCAGGACAGGCGAGAACGAGGTACAGTGAGGAGATTAGCGGTGGAGGAGCGGAGGGTGCGGGCTGGGCAGTAGAAGGAGAGAAGGGAGGTGAGGTAGGAGGGGGCGAGGTGATGGACAGCCTTGAAGCCCAGGGTGAGGAGTTTCTGCCTGATGCGCAGATTGATTGGTAGCCACTGGAGATTTTTGAGGATGGCTCCGTGTCCCTGGTCTCTGACCACCTGCACCTCTGTCTGATTCATCCTCCTGGGCAGAGTTCTTACCTACTCTCCCAAGCGCTTAGTACAGTGCTCTACTCACAATAAGCACTCAATAAATACCACCGATTGCTTGATCCTTGGACTGAGTAGATCTGCTTCCCCCACTGGGTGGAGTGGGGGCGGGGGTGGTGGTGAAAAGGGTGTGTGTGTGTGTGTGTGTGTGTGTCTGTGTATGTATGTTTCTGAGTGCGGAGAGATGTATGTTTATATTTGCCATTGCAGTTGGATTTGCACCTTTTATTCACCCCTCCCTCAGTCCTATAGGACTTATGCATGTATCCATTATTTCTTTGTATTAATGTCTGACTCCCCCTCTAGACTGTGAGCTCACTGTGGTCAGGGAATGTCTCCCAACTCTGTTATATTGTACTCTCCCAAGTACTTAGTATGGTGCTCTGCACAAGGTAAGCACTCAATAATTATGGTTGATTGATTTGTATGCCTTAGTAGGGAGCCTGCCTTTGTACATGAGTGTGAATGTGTGTCCCTATGTGTAGGTATGCATATGAGTTGTCGATTTGCGTGGGTGCGCATCTGTGCGTGCTTCGTCTTTCTGTGGGAGTGGGTTTCTAAATGTCTATACCTATGTGTGTGATGATGTTGTGGCTCAGTGGAAAAAAGTACGGGCTTTGGAGTCAGAGGTCATGGGTTCAAATCCCAGCTCTGCCAATTGTCAGCTGTGTGATTTTGGGCAAGTCACTTAACTTCTCTGGGCCTCAGTTACCTCATCTGTAAAATGGGGATTAAGATTGTGAGCCCCCCGTGGGACAACCTGATCACCTTCTAACCTCCCCAGTGCTTAAAACAGTGCTTTGCACATAGTAAGTGCTTAATAAATGCTATTATTATAGAGAAGTAGCATTGCTCAATGGAAAGAGCACGGGCTTTGGAGTCAGAAGTCATGGGTTCAAATTTCGGCTCCGCCAATTGTCAGCTGTGTGACTTTGGGCAAGTCACTTAACTTCTCTGTGCCTCAGTTACCTCATCTGTAAAATGGGGATTAAGACTGTGAGCTCCCCATGGGACAACCTGATCACCTTGTAACCTCCCCAGTGCTTAGAACAGTGCTTTGCACATAGTAAGCACTTAATAAATGCCATTATTATTATTATTACTATTATTATATGTGCTTTTCTGTTTACATTTTAAGTCTATTGGGGTGGTGTGTGTGTGAGGGGGTACACCAGTGCTATGTCATGGGAGTATTTTGGGGGATCTGCCCAAGGCTTCATGTTTGTGTGTTGTTTGCATGTGTGTGTATGTATGTGTGTACCCATGATTGTCTGTGTGCTGTGTGTCTTTGAGTGTATTGGAGTACCTTGGTGAGCATCTGTCTGTATTATTCTGAGAATAAATACTATTGATTGATTGTCCCTGTGGGTGTGATTGTGGGTTTATGTAACCTAGTGGAAAGAGCCCAGTCCTGGGAGTCAGAGGACCTGGATTCTATTCCTGACTCCGCATCCTTGTGCCTAAATTTCCTCAGCTGTAACATGGGATTGGGATTAAATACCTGTTCCCCGTTTTACTTAAAACTGTGAGCCTGATGAGGGTCCAACATGATTATCTTGTATTTACCCCAGAGCTTAGTTCAGCCTTCGGCACACAAACGCTAAATAGATACCACTAATATTATTCATTCATTCAATCATATTTATTGAGCGCTTTCTGTGTGCAGAGCACTGTACTAAGTGCTCAATATTATTATTATGATGATGATGAGGTGTGCCTGTATGTGTAATGGTGATTACACACCCTCTGTGTACACATAGTCAACTTTTCCCATCCCCCTGCTCTTCCTGCTTCCCTCTGGCCATCTGAGTAGCTCAACCTTCCCCAGGCTCCCCGTGTTTCCTGGTTCTTCATCCCCACTGGGGATTGAAGTTTCTCTGGCTTCCCTTCCCCTCCCCCCAACTCCTCCAGCCTGCCCTTCCGCCCCAATAAATCTGTAACTTGTTTATTTATATTAATGTCTGTCACCCCACTTCTAGATGTAAGCTCACTGTGGGCAGGGAATGTGTCTGTTTATTGTTGTATTATAGTCTCCCAAGCACTTAGTACAGTGCTCTGCACACAATAAGTGCTCAATGAGTAAGATTGAATGACTGCTCTGAGCCTGCCCCACTGGTTCACATGCTTAATGACTCCTTGGCTGCTGATCTGGCATCATGTGAGGGACTGAGATTAGACATGAATCACACCTCTTCCCTTCAAATTCCTACTGAAGGCTCACCTCCTCCAAATGGCCTTCCCAGACTAAACCCCCCTCTTCCTCAGCACCCCCCCCACTGCATCACCCCAACCGCTACCTTTGCTCTGCCCCCCAACCCCACCCCACAGCACTTGTGTATATATGTACATATCTATAATTCCATTTATATTGATGTCTGTTTACTTGTTTTGATGTGAATATATCTAAAATTCTATTTATTTATATTAATGTCTGAATATATAATTCTGTTTATTTATATTGATGCCCATTTACTTGTTTTGATGTCTGTCTCCCCCCCTTCTAGTCTGTAAGCCCTCTGTGGGCAGGGATTGTCTCTCTTTATTGCTGAATTGTACTTTACAAGCACTTAGTACAGTACTCTGCACACAGTAAGTGCTCAATAAATGCAATTGAATGAATTGTTTCTCTTTATTGCTGAATTGTACTTTCCAAGTGCTAAATATGATTGAATGAATGAACATGAAGAAGGGATAGTAATAGAGGTATTTTTTAAAAGTTTACTATGGGTCAAGCACTGTGCTAAGTGCTGGGTTAGATACAAGATAATCATGCAGCATGGCTCAGTGGAAAGAGAACAGGCTTGGGAGTCATAGGTCATGGGTTCTAATTCCGGCTCCGCCACCTGTCAGGTGTGTAACTATGGGTAAGTCACTTAACTTCTCTGTGCCTCAGTTACCTCATCTGTAAAATGGGGATTGACTGTGAGCCCTACGTGGGACAACCTGATCACCTTGTATCCACCCCAGCACTTAGAACAGTGCTTTGCACATAGTAAGTGCTTAAGAAATATCAACATTATTATTATGTCAGACCCAATCCCTGTCCCATATGGGGCTCCTGGGCTAAGGGGGAGGGAGAACAGGTATTTGATCCCCATTTTACAGATGAGAAAACCAAGTCACAGTAAGAGGTAAGTGACTTTCCCCAGGTCACACAACTGCGGTGAAGCAGGGGTTAGAACCCAGTCCTCTGATGACCAGACCTGTGCTCTTTCCACCAGGCCCCATTGCTTCCCCCCGGGTTGGTGGGAGAGGGAAGCACAGGAACAGGAGGAGTGCTGGGGAAGGGAAGCAGGGTTGTCATTTTCCATCCTGTAAATCTTATCTAGTTAAGATGGCTCTATCTCATGGTCACGGTGGAGACAGTAGTATGCGGTCTGAGCCTCTCTTTCCAGGGGTCCGACCATCCTGGATTCTCTGGAGAGGGATAGAATCAATCGTATCAAATAATAATAATGATAATGATAATAATAACAATAATAGTATTTGTTAAGTGCTTCCTATGTGCCAAGCACTGGCTAAGCAGAGAATCAGTGTGGCTTAGTGGAAAGAGCATGGGCTTGGGAGTCTCAGAGGTCATGGGTTCTAATTCCAACTCAGCCACTTAGCTGTGTGACTTTAGGCAAGTCACTTAACGTCTCTGTGCCTCAGTTACCTCATCTGTAAAATGAGGATTAAGACTGTGAGCCCCACATGGGACAACCTGCTTACCTTGTATCTACCCCAGGGCTTAGAACAGTGCCTGGCACATAGTAAATGCTTAATAAATACCATAATTATCATTATTATTATTAAGCACAGGGGTAGACACAAGGTAATCAGGTTGGACACAGTCTCTGGGACTCACATGGGACTCGTAGTTTAGAATAGTGCTTGGCACGTAGTAAGTGCTTAACAAATACCATAATAATAATAATTATT
This sequence comes from Tachyglossus aculeatus, assembly GCF_015852505.1. Taxonomy (NCBI): domain Eukaryota; kingdom Metazoa; phylum Chordata; class Mammalia; order Monotremata; family Tachyglossidae; genus Tachyglossus; species Tachyglossus aculeatus. The sequence goes on along the minus strand of NC_052067.1, from coordinate 134,331,997 downwards.
TTTATTAATCCTCATTTTGTAGATGAGGTACCTGATGCACAGAGAAGTGAAATGACTTGACCAAGGTCACCCAGCTGACAAGTGGTGGAGCCAATATTAGAACCCACCTCCTCTGACTCCCAAGCCCATGCTCTTTCCACTGAGCCATGTTGCTTCTCACAAGCATCATGGAAAGCAAGTAACTGTGTCCTGACTCCTAGTCCCAGGCTCCTCCACCAGATGCTGCTGTCTTTCTTCAGATGCTCTCTGACTATCTAACCCCAGAAAACCTATCTTGCCAAGATTATCAACTTCAGTACTCAGGTCTTCATTTGAAATTTGGTTGTCCAAACTCATATTTGGTTTGCTTTGCAGCTGGGACACTCTAGGCATTCCCTTTGGAAACAGCTCTCAGATCTTTCAGAGTTGGACTTAGATTTCAGAGCCACCTTGGCACCATCCTATCTGGCAACCACTCAAGAAATGGCTTTCTCGTTTCAACTCTCTCCTTTACCAAGAAGAGCCTCGGTGCATAGGCTGCCATTTGGAAGTGGGTAGTGATCAATCTGTCAATCAATCAATATACTGTCTTGATTCCTTGAGAGTGGGTTATGTAACTTCTTTCTATTGTTTTAAAAATCATCTTGCAAGAAAGTATACATCCTTCCAGCCCAACCCTTGTGGGCACTTCATCTCCCTTACCCTCCAAATCCTCTTAAAGCTTATAGCAATATGTATCTAATAACTCCATGGACACCAAAATACTTGCAACTTCACAGTTGCGGGCACCATCTGACTTGTCTTGGGCCATGCCCACTCTCAAAACTGAGCTCGGGTCACACACTGCTAAGGTCATGTTATCCACTGGGTAAGGCCAGACACTGGCCTCCTGACTGCTTACTCCTGTCTGAATGTGTGGTGAAAGTGGGTTATTCCTTTTATTGCTTTTAAAATCATCTTGCAAATAAGTGTTCATACTTCCAGCCAATCCCTCAGGGGATCTTCATCTCCCTCACCCTCCAAATCCTCCTAAATTAGATGCAGCAATATGCATCTAATAATAATAATAATATTATTATTTGTTAAATGCTATGTGCCAAAAACTGAACAAAGTGCTGTGGTATATACAAGTTAATCAGGCATACACAGTCCCTGTCCCACATGGCACTCACAGCCTAAGTAGAAAGGAGGATGGGTATTGCATCCCCATTTTACAGATGAAGAAACTGAGGCACAGAGAAATTAAGTGTCTTCCCAAAATCACAGAGTGGACAAGTGGCAGAGCCGGGATTAGAACCCAGGTCCTCTGACTCTCAGGCCTGCACTCTTTCCACCAGGCCATGCTGCTTCTTATCTGTTCTATCAACTAAGCACAAATTTTCAGGTAACTACAACTCCAGGAACCCCCTCCTACCAAACCAGATCCCTTTGAGATCTCCTCATACTCCTTTCCCGTTGCTTTAATCTACAGGGCCAAGGAGAGGGGACATCTATTGAAGTTGAAACTGGCAGGTTCAAAACTAACAAAAGAAAACACTTCTTCAGGCAGTGGGATAAGCATTTGGAATTCTTCCCCTGGGAAGTTGTGCAACTGAAAAAACAAGCCATAGGTCCCTGAGGTGTTTAGAGAGATTGATGAACAAGTGTCTTGGGCATGATTTCCCTAGTAAAAGCCTGAAGGCTTGTGTTGGCGGGAGAGAGTGGAGGTTCCTGCCATTTGCCTGCTGTCTCACATTTCCTTCTACCTCCAAGATATCTCTGCTTGGTTGTCCCGCCATCACCTCAAACTTAACATGTCTAAAAAAGAACTTCTTATCTTCCCCCCCAGACTCTGTCTTCCTGCTAACTTTCCTATGACTGTGAACAGCACCACGATCCTTCCTGTCTCACAAGTCTGTAACCTTGGCATTGTCCTTGACTTCACTCTCTCATTCAACCCACATATTCAATCTATCACTAAATCTTGTCGGTTCAACCTTCACAGCATCGCTGAAATCTTCCCTTTCCCCTCCATACAAACTGCTATGATGTTAATTCAAGCCCTTATTCTATCCCGCCTTGATTACTGTATCAGCCTCATGCCGAACTCCCTGCCTCCTGTCTCTCCCGACTCCAGTCCATACCTCACTCTGCTTCCCGGATCATTTTTCTACAGAAACATTCAGGCCCCATTTCCCCATTCCTCAAGAACCTCCAGTGGTTGCCCAACCACCTCCACATCAAACAGAAACTCATCACTCTTGGTTTTTAAAGCCCTCAATCATCTTGTCCCCTCCTACCTCACCTCCCTACTCTCCTACTATAACCCAGCCTGCACGCTTTGCTTCTCTAATGCCAACCTTCTCACTGTACCTCAGCCTTGTCCATCTCACTGCCAACTTCTTACCCACTTCCTGCCTCTGGCCTGGAACACCCTCCTCATTCATGTCTGACAGACAATTACTCTCCCCTCCTTCAAAGCCTTATTAAAGGCACATCTTCTGCAAGAGGCCTTCCCTGAAGGAGACCTCCTTTCCATTTCTTCCACTCCCTTCTACATCGCCTTGATGTGCTTCTTTTATTCATTCATTCATTCAATCGTATTTATTGAGCGCTTACTGTGTGCAGAGCACTGTATTAAGAGCTTGGGAAGTACAAATCAGCAATGTATACTGACGGTCCCTACCCAACAATGGGGTCATAGTCTAGAAGGGGGAGACAAACAACAAAACAAAACAAGTAGACAGGCGTCAGTACCATCTGAATAAACAGAATTCTATAGCTATATAGCTATATATACATCATTTATAAAAGAGAATGATAAATATGTACAAATAAAATAGAGTAATAAACATGTACAAATATATACAAGTGCTATGGGAAGGGGAAGGGGGTAAGGCAGAAGGAGGGAGGGGGCTGATGGGGAGGGGAGGAGGAGAAGGAGAGGATAAAGGAGGGGCTCCATGTGGGGAGGCCTCCTGGAGGAGGTGAGCTCTCAATAAGGCTTTGAAGGAAAGAAGAGAGCTAGTTTGGTGGATGTGTAGAAGGAGGGCATTCCAGGACAGAGATAGGATGTGGGCTGGGGGTCGACAGCGGGACAGGCAAGAACGAGGCACAGAGAGGACGTTAGCAGCAGAGGAGTGGAGTGTGTGGGCTGGGTTGTAGAAGGAGAGAAGGGAGATGAGGTAGGAAGGGGCAAGGTGATGGAAAGCCTTGAAGCCGAGAGTGAGGAGTTTTTGTTTGATTCAAAGGTTGATAGGCAACCACTGGAGATTTCTGAGGCAGGGAATAACATGCCCAAGCATTTCTGTAGAAAGATAATCCAGGCAGCAAAATGAAGTATAGACTGAGGCAGGGAGAGACAGGAGGATGCGTGATCAGAAAGGATGCTGATGCAGTAATCCAGTTGGGATATGATGAGTGATTGTACTAACAAGGTAGTGGTTTGGATGGAGAGAAAAGGGTGGATCTTGGCAATGTTGTGAAGGTGAGACCAGCAGGTTTTGGCCACAGATTGCTTGTGTGAGGTGAATGAGAGAGCAGAGACAAGGATGACATCAAGGTTGTGGGCTTGTGAGATGGGAAGAATGGTAGTGCCATCCACGGTGATGGGCAAGTCAGGGAAAGGACAGTGTTTTGGGGGGAAGATAAGGAGCTCAGTCTTGGACATGTTGAGTTCTAGGTGGCAGGAGGACATCCAGGTGGAGATGCCCTGAAGGCAGGAGGAGATGTGAGCCTGGAGGGAGGGAGAGAGAATAGGGGAGGATATTTGGGTATCATCCATGAAGTTGAAGCCATGATAGTTGAAGCCATGGGAGAAAATGAGTTTCAAGGAGTGAGCATAGGTGGAGAACAGAAGGGGACCAAGAACTGACCCTTGTGGAACCACTGCCCTTAGGGGATAGGAGGGGGAGGGGAGCCCACAAAGGAGACTGAGAATAAACCACCAGAGAGATACGAGGAGAACCAGGAGAGAATGGAGTCAACTAGATACAGGATGATCAGATGGAACCCAATCCCTGTCCCACAAGGGGCACAAAGTCTAAGAAGGAGAGAGAACAGGTATATTATTCCCATTTTTCAATTGAGGAAACTGAGTCACAGAGAAGTGAAGTGACTTGCCCAAGGTCACACAACGGGCACGTGGCAGAGCTGGGATTAGAGCCCAGGTCCACTGATTCCCAGGCCCGTGCTCTTTCCACTAGCAAGCAGTTGGGCATCATCCTTCCCTGCTATTGAATATGAGTCAAGGTGAAGCTTCTGGAGAAGCTGTATGTGCTTCTGAGAAGTGCAATACTTTTCCTATGTGAAGATCTGGGCAGGAATGTCATCAGGTCTGGTGGTGGGGTGACAGGGAGTGACAGGGTTCCTGCAGCTCCCTCTCTGCCTCCACTCCAGTCTCCCCGTCATCCAGAGGCTCCTACTTCCATCAAGATGGGCACCACAGGGAGGCACCAGGAGGGCCAGGGGCATAGGCAGCCACAAGGGACCAGGGTGCATCAGTGACATTTTGTGAGGGGAAGGTCACCCTCTCCTCCAACAGTGAGAAGCATGAGGCACTATCAATCAATCAATCATATTTATTGAGTTCTTACTGTGAATGCAGAGCACTGAAACTAAGCACTTGGGAGAGGACAATAAAGAGTTGGTAGACACATTCCCTGCCTACAATAAGCTTACAGTCTGGAGGGGGAGACAGACATTAATAGACATAAATAAGCTTACAGTCTAGAGGGGGAGACAGACATTAATAGACACAAATAAATTGTGGCTGTGGACATCAGTGCTTTGGGGCTGATTGAGGAACCTTCCCAGAATGGATTAATAACTAGCAATACATTCAAAGTTTTTTAAATTGAAAGCCGGTTGTAACCAGCACATTAGGTACTAGTGGGGGAGTGGAAGCTTGCTTGTTCCTTGCCTGTTTGTGGCCTGGGTGATTTGGCTAATGAGGAAGAAGGAAACCCCCTTGCAGACAGAGCCAGCAATCAACCAACAGTATTAGCTGAATGCTTATTGTTTTCAGAACTCTGTATTCAATGTTGTACTAAACACTATACTAAGCAATCCATCTAGTGAAATCCCAACTCATGGACCTAACAAGCTAATTCTCAAATGGCCCCACTGTCCTGAAATACATATTGTTATTATTAATAATAATGATGATGATAATTAAGTTCTTATTATGTGTCAAGCACGGTACTAAGTGCTGGGGTTCATACAGACTGATCAGTTCAGACATTCCCTGCCCCACTTGGAGCTCCCACTCTAAGGGGGAAGAAGAACAACTTTTTAATTCCCATTTTACAGTTGAGGAAACTGAGGCAAGGTCACATGGCAGGCAAGTGGTGGAGTCAGGATTAGAACCCTGGTCTCCTGACTCCTAGGTCTGTGCTAGGTGAAGTTGGTGGAGTGGGGGTGGAGGTGGGGAGGGCAGAGGAGTCCATATGGGAGGCTGTGATTCTGAGAAAGTTGACATTTTGGGAGAGGATTTGAGGCAAGGGTGTTGGAGATCACTAACTGCCAAAGACTTTTTCACCTCCGAGGCCCCCAGCTCCCTTCATCTGACCAGTTCACGGCAAGGTGAGAAATCAGCCAGCACGAGCAGCTAATGTTGGCTCACAATGTCCACTGGGCAATGTTCCTCAGTGCCTGCACCCACCTCCACCTCCCTGGGGTTTCAGGGTCAGAATCAGGGATGCAGTGGTCCCCTGCCCCAAGGCGTCAGGCCCTGGGGAGCGGCTGGAGTGTAGATAACTAACTTCACCAAGCCTTAGGCCCAGACATATAAACTGCTCTAACCTGGACTGGGCAGGTGAGCAACCCAGACAGATGCCAGAAGGTGTGTGGAGTCTGTCTGTGCCCCAGGAATCCCAGGTCCACAGCTGAGGAAGGTGAGTCAGCTCCGGGCTGGGCTGGGGAGCGAGAGGTAGGAGGAGTCGGGTGGGGAGCCCAGAACTGGGGATTGGGATCACCAAACCGGAGGAGGGGAGGGAAGGGGTCAGGGAGGAGCAAACCTGCCAGGCTCTTTCAGAGACAGAAAGCAGATAAATGGGAGCTGTGAGCAAGAGGGACTGTCTGAGTGAGGAGACCCCTGGGGGAGGCAAGTCAAGGTACACAGAGTATCACACAGAGACACACTCACCCACCAATGTCTCGAGATGACAAATGCACAGACACAATAAATCTCTCTCTCACACACACAAACACACACATACCCACTCATAGGGTCCTACATATTCCCACACAATCTAACATAACAAACCCAAAAAAACAGATTGCACCTGTTGTCCTCTGCTCCCCCCCCGCAATCAAGAAAAAGAGGGTCTCAAGCCCCCTTCTCCTTTATCATCTTGGAGAGAGAGCAGGAGAGCTACCAGAGGAAGGATCTGGGCAGAAGTTGTGGATCCCTGGAATGAGGTGGCCCAAAATCAATCTAGGTTTTGGTAAATAAGGAATTGAGTGTGTTGTAGAGGAGTGGTTCACACCTGTGTATGATGAGAAAGTTAATGAAAACTCTGAGAAGATCCTTATTAAAGCCCACGTTTGAGAATAGGGATAAAGGAGAGAGAGAGAGGGAGAGAAAGAGACAGAGCTAGACCGACAGAGCCAAGGAGAAAGAGAAGAAGAAAGAATAAAGGAAGAATTTATGTGGTTAAGGGAGGTTTCCAGAGACCCACAAACCTCTAAAACTAGTTAAAATATACCAAAGAGACCACAGGAGTCCAGTGGTCATCTCATCCAGCCCCCTGGTTTCAAACGGGTTTTTGGGGGAGTGGAGATCTCAACTCTTCTTGAAGATAACTAGGGAAGGGTCTTCTCCCTTCTCCACTGCATCTAGATAGAACTCGTTTTTATTGTGAGAGTTCTGATTTTGGAAGTCTGTCCTGGAATACCTTAAAATTCCTAAACATTCCCAGAATACTAGGTCAAGTCCCAGACTCCATATATCCATCTGAGATTATGGTAACTTCAAGCAACTGGTTCTGGGATTTGGAGGTCTGGAACAGGTGACTGGACTCAGAGCATCCTTAGAGGAATGGGTGACACTAGCCTTTTTTTACATTATTGGGGGCTTTGAGAGCCAGGAGTTGGAGGTGGCATTGGGCCAGTACAGTCAAGAATGCCAAAAAGAGCTTCAGAATGGAGCATTCCAGTTTGGGTTTTAATGACTCCAGTTAACTCTTTTCAAGTCTTCCACAATCAGTTAATCAATCAGTCATATTTATTGAGCATTCATTCATTCAATCGTACTTATTGAGCACTTACTGTGTACAGAGAACTGTACTAAGAGCTAGGGAGAGTACAATACAACAGAGTGTATAGACATGTTCCCTGCCCGTAATGAGTATGGAAGGGGACAATACCTAACTTTCTTCTCTACTATCTTAACTTTCCTCTCTTTACACATTATATAATTCTCAGCCACACATTTATCCTTCTTGAAACTATTGATTTTTTCTGTATCCGCAACTTTCATGTTTACAAATTCCATATGCTTGCCACCTTCTGGGGGACAAAACTTTTGTTTGTTTGAACCTCCTGTCCTCAAGCTTCAATGTAGAACCCTTGTCCAAGGGTGATGAGATTTACTGAACCAAATAATAATAATAATAATAATGACATTTATTAAGCACTTACTATGTGCAAAGCACTGTTCTAAGCGCTGGGGAGTTTGCAAGGTGATCAGGTTGTCCCACGGGGGGCTCACAGTCTTCATCCCCATTTTACAGATGAGGGAACTGAGGCCCAGAGAAGTGAAGTGACTTGCCCAAAGTCACACAGCTGGCAAGTGGTGGAGGTGGGATTTGAACCCATGACCTCTGACTCCAAAGCCCGGGCTCTTTCCATTGAGCCACGCTGCTTCCCCTGCTTACACACTGCTTATGTTTTATCTTGCTGTCGGTCTCCGCCTCCTAGACTGTGAGCCCGTTGTTGGGTAGGGACCATCTTTATATGTTGCCAAATTGTACTTCCCAAGCGCTTAGTACAGTGCTCTGCACACAGTAAACTGACAAACCATTATTTATTTTAAATAAATAAATTTATTTATTTTACTTGTACATATTTATTCTATTTATTTTATTTTGTTAATATGTTTTGTTTTGTTCTCTGTCTCCCCCTTCTAGACTGTGAACCCACTGTTGGGTAGGGACCGTCTCTATACGTTGCCAACCTGTACCTCCCAAGCGCCCAGCACAGTGCTCTGCACACAGCAAGCGCTCAATAAATACGATTGAATGAATGAATGAATGAACTAACTGCATAGTTACATCCAGGGAATGCTCGGCAGCTCTGGGGTTTTTTGTTGCTGTACAGCACTCTGCACACCAAAAGCGCCCAATCAATACGACTGAATGAATTTTTAAAAATTTATTTGTATTTGTTAGGCGCTTACTATGTGCAAAGCACTGTTCTAAGCGGGGGGATACACGGTGATCAGGTTATCCCACGTGGGGCTCACAATCTTAATCCCCATTTTACAGATGAGGAAACTGAGGCACAGAGAAGTGAAGTGACTTGCCCAAAGTCACACAACTTACAATTGGCGGAGCTGGAATTTGAACCCATGACCTCTGACTCCAAAGCCCGGGCTCTTTCCACTAAGCCACGCTGCTTCTCTAAATGAATATCTTTCCATGCTGTCGAAATCAGTGAAACGTCCTTAATACTTCAGTGGCATCCCCCAGACTGTAAGCTCGGCCTCTGGACTGTAAGCTTGCTGTGGGCAGGGAGTGTGTCTCCTAAGTTGTTCTGCTGTACTCTTCCAAGTGCTTGCTACAGCGCTCGCTGCCCAATGCGCTCAGTAAATACGACTGAATGAGTGAATCCTCGAATCAAAGATATTTAGATCCCGTGTTTTCCCCATCAACTATTCATTATAGAATGCCATTTTAAAAGAACGGATATAATATTGATAGTATTTCAGCGCTTACTATGTGCAAAGCACTGTTCTAAGCACTGAGCAGTATATACGCTAATAATAATAATAATGATGGTATTTGTAAAGATGCTTACTAGGTGCCAAGCACTGTTCTAAGCACTGGGGAAGATACAAGGTAATCAGGATGCCCCACGTGGGGCTCACAGTCTCAACCCCCACTCTACAGATGAGGCAACTGAAGCACAGAGAAGTGAAGTGGCTCGCCCAAGGCCACACGACAGACAAGTGGTGGAGCCGGGATTTGAACCCATGACCTCTGACTCCCATGCATGGGGAAGCAGCATGGCTCAGGTAATGGTTCACTTAAAACCTCAGTCTTTTCAAACCATTACCTTTTCTGTAAACCTCAATCTTTTCCGCACTCAATTTGCATTTTTCCTGAGTGAAGGGACCCAATCTTTCAATTTATTCTCCCTCCCTTGATGATCTGGATTAGCTCTTCCCTGTCTTTTCTCTGGTACTATTAAATCCTTTCTAAGATGTGTTGACTAGCATTGTGTGCTGTATTCCACATAGGGACCTCCCTTGGTTTCAGAGAAGACATCACTGTTCGTGAAGTTCACCAATGATCAATCAGTCTTATTTATTGAGCACTTATTGTGTGCAGAGCTCTGTACCAAATGCTTGGGAGAGGACAATGTGAGTTCATGTGTGGATGAAAAGATCAATACAGGACCCACAATCCTGGCCACTTTGTGCACATAAAAAGTTGTGGTCTCATGTTTAATATTTTCAGGGTCTGGCACTGTTTTCTCTTTTGCCTCCTAGTCTTACATTCTTTACAAAATATTTCCTCCTTTCTTGATTGTGGTAGGCGTGCTGACCTTGTCTTAGCAATTAATTGCCAGCTTTCTTCTGGGACACAGCACTGTCTAAGGCTTTGTTTTACCGTACCCTTAACATATTTCCTCTTCCCTCTTCGTCCTCAGTTTCCTAATTTCAGTTCTCCATAGAGAAATTGTATGGGTATTGATTTTCCTTTCAGGAGTTGTTTGGGTCTGCAAGAACAATAAACCAAGACCCCAAGTTATCTTAACTGAGCTGTGATAGCTAGCTCAAACCTGCATTTAATTACTGATGGTGGTATTTGTTGAGCAGCTACTGAGCGTGAAACACTGTACTAAGGGCTTGAGAGCAGTAGTACTAGTAATAGTATTTAGTGCTTGCTGTGTGCAGAATACTACAGTAAGCACTGGGAAAGAATATACAACACTGGGAAAGAATATCCAGGAGGAGATGACAATCAGGGAGTTTGCAATCTAAAGATAAAAAGGGGGAGAGGGGACTAGTGGCAGTCATATCAGAAGAGATGAAAGAAAGCCCTAAGATAATATAAAGATAAAAACAAATCTCAGAAAGGTATTGTGGCTAGAAGAGTAGATTTTAGGAATCTCAAGAGGGTACAAGATTCTCATACTCTGGGGATTATTATTATTATTGTTATGTACCATTAAGTTGCCTCCAATTCGTAGCGACTCCATGGACAACCATTCTAATGGTTCTTCTGTTATTGTTGCTGTGGTCTCTATCTATCTAGCTGCTGCTCTGCCTCTTCCACGTTTTCCTTGGACCAGAGAATCAGTCCTCCTGATGATGTGACCAAAATATGCTAATCTAAGTCGAGTCATTTGGCCTTCATAAGACCACTTTGATTTAATTTGCTCTAAAATTGGCAGACAAAAATTATTTACACAATGCATGACTTGGAATTACTTTTTCTTAGATTTGTTTTCTTGTACGTCCTCAAAATGAAGTCACTTTTCTGTGCCAGGGTTATGATGTCTCCAATGGGTTATCTCACAGTATTTGATCTTTAAAGAGTAGACAGCATTATCTGCTTCCCCTCTAGGCTGCAAGTCATCATGGGCAGGAAAAATGTCTTGCAACTCTGTCGTATTGTATTCTTCCAAGCACTTACTACTGTGCTCTGCACACAGTAAGTGCTAATTAAATATCATGGATTGATTTGTTAATGACAAAACTTTAATGAATATTTATTATTTCATTGGGTTATTTATTATTTCATTGGGTCATTTATTAAAATGCTAAATAATACCAGTCCTAGCATTGATTCCTACCCCTTCTAACTAACTAACCTCCTTAGTTACTTCCTCCTTAACCTCTCCATTCCCGAAACGTCTGACAATTCACTTTCCATCTTTTAGGAAAGGAGCTAATCATGACAGAAATCCTACAGTCACTCAGTTTTAAAAATCCTTCCATGTGGACCCTTGTCAGAAGCCTTTTGAAAATCTGAAAATGTTCAGCCCACTGGTTCCCCTCTATGCATTTGCTTACAGACCACTTCACAAAGCTCTATTAGATTAATGAGGGATGATTTTCCCTTACAGAAAACATGAAGTTATTCCCTTTGAAGAATTTACCTTTGGAAGGGAGACAGGACTAACTGGCCTGCCATTAACATGATGGCACAGTTGGCCTCTTATTGATCCCAGACCAGGAGGGATCAAATAACTCTGGATAATTGATATCTACCGGCCACCTTCAAGTCTCATTCACTGTACCCTTAATATGCCCAGTCAAACTCATCCTCCCTCAGTTTTTTCTTAATTTTCCCCTCTTCTCTCTGGCCTCTTCTCATTTTGGGGTAGTGAACAAAAAAAGAGCAATAGAGAAGACAGAAAGAGCAACAAAAGGACCTGGAAAATCTACAACCTGGAAAATTGAGAAATATTTTCCAGATACAGACATATCAAAAATACACATGGTCATCTCCCAGGGATGGTGAGATTGTTAATGTGTGTGCATTGGTTGGGGTTAAAAGCAGAAGATATGCGTTAGGAATGGACTCAGAACTGAGTCTGGAAGGAAGGGAACAAGTGTGGTTTGGCATATATATATATATATATATAAAGATAGAGGCTGTTACCTGAAGGGGAATGTGTAGGGGAATGTTAAGTAAGGCTCACAGGAGAGAGTAATAAGAATAAGAGAATTTTGCCTTTGGGGAGAACATTAGGGTAGACACCAGCCTACCTATATTGGTCAGGGGTCTGTGATTTTGTTTTGTGCAGCACGGAAGCATGTGTTTGATTCCCAAATCCAACCTATCCCCAAATTCGTTGCCCTATTTCTCTACCCTACCCTAATTTCTAACTGCACCCCAGATCATCATCATCATCATCATCATCATCATCATTATCATATCTTCCCACCCAAACTCTTTCCTCCCTGCAACTTTCCCATCACTACAGACATCTGTCTCGTAATTCCCACAATTTTGATAACAATCTCAACTCATCTCTCAAATTCAATACACTTATTCAATCTGTCACCAAATCCTGTCAGTTCTACCATCACAATATCTCTAGAATCTTCTCTTTTCTTTCCATTCAAACTGCTACCATGCTTATCCAAGCACTTATTGCTTCAGCTTATTGCACCAGCTTCTTTGCTGACCTCCTTGCCTCCTCGCTCCCCACTTTCAATCCATACTCGATTCTGCTGCCTGGATCAATCATGTTCAGTCCATGTCTCCCTTCAACTCAGAAGCCTCCAGTCGTTGCCCATCCACTTCCACATAAAACAGAGACTCCTTGCCCTTGGCTTTAAAGCCCTTAATCAGCTCTCCCCTTCCTTCTTTCCTCAGTAATTTTCTACTGCAACCCATTCCATGCATTTGTAACATCAACCTACATACTATACTTTGATCGCAAACTTCCTGCTATCAATCCTTTGCTCCCATCCTCCCTCAGGCCTGAAGCTCCCTCCCCCTTCATATCTGACAGACCACCATGCTCCTAATCATTTGCCCTACTCAATCATATCTCCTCCAAGAAGACTTCCCGGACTTTCTTTCCATTTTCTCATCCCATTCTTCCTCCCTTCTATCTCACTTAAGCACTTGGGTCTGTGTACCTCTTAATCCTTTTGATATTTGTTCCACTCCCAGAACTACTCAGCAGTTATGTTCAAATCCTTATACTCTGCTACTTTCCTTATATCTAATTTCTGGTCATGTCTGTATCTCATACTAGAGTGTAACCTCCACACAGGCAGAGATCTTGTCTACCAATTCGATTGTACTTTACTTCCCCAGCTGCTCAGTACAATTCTATGCATACAGTAAATGCTTAATAAATACATTTTATTAGTAATGTGAATGATGATGAAAATTATAAATATGTTAATAATAATGACGATAAGAATTATAGCATTTATTAGGCACTTATTCAGTGCCAAAGAATTGTGCTAAACTCTTGGGTAGACACGAGAAAATAGGCTAGGACAGATTCTGTCCAACATGAGACCCTCAATTTCCTGAAAGACAATTACTCTTCCCTCTTCAATCACCCCAAATCTTGGCCTTTGTGGAGACTGGAAACATTCCTTTCACGAGAAGTGGGAGGAAAGGAGGTTTGTTGCCTTCAGAACCCGCAACTCTGGACAGCTCTCTGTCACCACTTAGCAGAACTGTCACCCAGTCAGCAGATCACCTGGGCTATGGATGTGATGACACCTATCAATAAACCCGCTGTTAGTTAGGCACCGCCTCTATATGTTGCCAATTTGTACTTCCCAATCGCTTAGTGCAATGCTCTGCACACAGTAAGCATTCAATAAATACGATTGAATGAATGAATGAATCAATCAATCACATTTATTGATCGGTTACTGTGTGCAGAACACTGTACTAAGTACTTGGCAGAGTACAATACGACAGAGTTGGCAGACACATTCCCTGCCCACCACGAGCTTAAAGTCTAGAGGGGAAGACAACATGAATATAAATCGATAAATTATGTGTGGGGCTGAGGGTGGGGTGAATAAAGGATGCAAATCCAAGTGCAAGGGCAATGCAGAAGGGAGAGAACTGCTTGGGCAAAGTGTTAGATTAGACAGCTCCAAACACAACGTGGGTTCTACACAAAAGATCTTTGCACACAAATCCAGTGGGCTGCACCCCTACACAATTGCCATCTCATGGCATTGAACTCATACCCAGTGGAAAAATGTGTGGCAGGAACGAGAGTGTGCAAGTCACCCTGCACAACCTACTAGCACACGAATCGATTCCTTGGCTCAGATTCTTGGTCTTGATGTCTCGAGTCCAAGGTTCACCCATCATTCGCCATTCTCTAGGGGAGATGCCATCATCAACATGATCATCAATGCAAAGGAGGGGGGTTGCATCAACAGCATCATCTTTGTCATTTTCACCATCACCCCAATCGTTAATATCATCAACAGCATTGATGAAAGATCTCTTAACTGCAAAGTGTTGTAACAGATGCTCACAACTGCAGTCACACCTGTATTCAGAGGTACAAAAGTGGCTAGATTGCTGACCTCATTTAATAATTTCTAGCATCCTCACTTTCCACATCCTCTCCACCCACACCACTCCCCATCGGGGTTATAGATGCAAGCAATGTGCCATTGTTTTCCCAGGGTCCAGGGAGAATGACGTGAGTGAGGCCAGCTTCACCTAAAGGGTACAAAAGTCTGTGATTATTGTAATCATCAACAGCTCCTGGAAAGATGCTCCCTCCCAATCACTCCCAGTTCCACCCCTCCTCCTTCCTCCTGCTGGGGTTGCCGGGGCTGGAAGCCGCACACATCTGGATTGGTTTTCCCATCTGTGCTGCCTACCTGATTTCGCTCGTGGGGAACTGCACCATCCTATTTGTAATCGAGACCGAGCGGAGCCTCCACCAGCCCATGTTCTACTTCCTGGCCATGTTGGCCACCGTTGACCTGGGCTTATCCACAACCACCATACCCAAGATGCTGGGCATCTTCTGGCTCGGCCTGCGAGAGATCAGCTTCGGGGGCTGCCTCACCCAGATGTTCTTCCTTCACGTCTGCACTAGCCTGGAGTCCGTGGTGCTCTCCATTATGGCCATTGACCGCTTCGTCGCCATCTGCAACCCACTGAGGTACACTGCAATCCTCGATAACAAAATGGTGGCCATTTTAGGGGCGATGAGCATGGTCAGATCACTGGTCTTCATGACACCATTCATCTTTCTCATCCTCAGGCTGCCATTCTGTGGGAACCACATTATCCCACACACCTACTGTGAGCACATGGGCATCGCACGGTTGGCATGCGCCAGCATCAGAACCAACATTATCTATGGCCTAGTAGCTTTCTCCGTGGGATTTTTTGACACCTCTGTGATAGGTTTCTCCTACATCCAGATTCTCCGGGCAGTCTTCCACCTCCCATCTTGGAACACCCGGTTCAAGGCTCTCAACACTTGTGGCTCTCATGTCTGTGTCATTTTAGCCTTCTACATCCCAGCCTTTTTCTCCTTCCTCACCCACCGCTTTGGCCACCAGAAAATACCTCTCTACATCCACATCCTCCTGGCCAACCTTTACGTGGTTGTCCCACCTGCCATCAACCCAGTCATCTATGGGGTCAGGACCAGGCAGATCTTGGAGCAGGTGCTGAGATTGCTCCGTGCTAAAGATTCCTGACCCCAAAGGGACACCAACTGACCAGTCAATCAGTGGTATTTGGGAGATTATAACCGAAGGAAGATACATAATCCCTGCCTTCAAAGAGCTTACGCACCAACTGGAGAGACTCAAATATTTTCAACTAGTCAGAATGAATCATTAAATGTACCAGCAACTAAACACTGGGTATGAGTATGTTCATAAGTGCTTGGGGTAGCTGACGAGTTTACATGACTTGGGGTCATACAAAATTTCAAGTCAAGAGTATAATGTGAGTGAAGGAGTGGAAAGGGGTAGAGTGAAGGGCAGTGAGAAGGCTGACTGGGGAACAGTGAAGGAGCGAGTTGGGAAAGAGAACAGATAGGCAAGGTGGAAAGTGTTGGTGGAGTCTTGAAGCTGATTATGAGGACTTTTGACTTGATGCAGAGGGATACTGGGTTATCATTTGAGGGTTTGGGGGAGAAGAGATAAAGTTCTAAAAATATGATCCACCTAGCACCATGTAATATAGATTGTGGGTGGGGTGAGGATGGAAGGTGGGAGACTAGCTGGGAGGCTGATGCAATATCCTAGTCGGGAGCTTATACCAGAATAGTAGCTGTTGTGGATAAGAAAGGGGAAAATTAAAGAGATGTGTGGGAAGAAATTGCAAGATTTGGCAGTAAGCTAAATGTGAACATTGAAAGACAGCAAGGCATCAAGACTGACACTGAGGTTGTGGGCTTCTGGTACAGGGAGGATGGTGGGGTTGTTGCTGAAATGGGAAAGGTGGAAAGAAGAGTAGGTTTAGGGAGAAAGATAATTACTTCTGCTTTAGCTGTGTTTGAGGTGTTGGCAAGTGGAGTCCTAGAGGAAGACTAGAAGTGGGCCAGGTGAAGGCCAGATGAGAGGTCAGACCTACAGAAATATATTTGAGAGTCATCCATGTAGAGATGGTAGCTGAAGCCACGTGAGAAGACAAGTTTCATGAGAGAGGGAGTATAGAGTGAAAAGAGTTGGGAACCCAGAACAGAGCTTTGGGGGATAGTCACAGTAAGAAGGAGAGGGGCACAAGGGGATCTAAGGAACAAAACTGAGAAGGGGCAGTCAGAAAGGTAGGATGAAAGCTGGGTTTTCTATTGTCAGGCAAAATTGAGGCCTGTGAATGTTTCTAGGAAGTCAGAGTTTTTGAGGCTGTCAAAATCAATCAATCGTATTTATTGAGCGCTTACTGTGTGCAGAGCAAAGCAACTGAGAGGAGATTAGCATGGAGTAACTGCCTTTGGGTTTGACTATAAGGAGATCAATAGTGACCTCAGAAAGCCAATCTTGGGGAAGTGGAAGGATTGAAGGCATAAATGCAGAAGTGCGGTGGTGGAGGGGAAAATAAGGCATCTGACCTTTTCTAGGAGTTTGAATAGGAATGGGGGGAAGGCAACGGAGTGATAATGGGAAGAGCCTCAGTGGTTCAGATGACTGTTTTAGAATGGGGGAAATTGGAGCATGTTTGAAGGCTGAGGGGAAGCAGCCTTCTGAGGGAGAAGCAGAAAATGACAACAAGGAAGGGGAGGAAAATCGGAGGGAGTGATTATAGTAGTCCCCTCTCAGGGTTGCACCTGGAGAGTTTCCAGTACTCTACCAGTCTCGGCTACAAGAGGGAGAGTCAAGTAATGGCCTACCCATTCCATTCCTAGTGTGTGCAGTGACTAGTGAGTGGAAGGCAATCTGCTACAAGTCAAAACTCACCCATGCTGGGCAGCAGCGGCATGGGAGAGAGTCAAGAGAGGAGACTCAAGTTTATTGCAAGGAAGGAGCAATGGTAAACCACTTCCGTATTTTTAGCAAGAAAATTTTGTTGCTATGCTCTCAGAACAATTTCAGATGGAAAGTGGGGGATTCTGGGAGAGATGGTGTCATTATGGGTCAGAAACGACTTGACGGCATGAAACAAGACAAGAATATAGTAGGTGAGAGAGGAGAGGATAAGAGTTGCAGGTAGAGGAAGTAACTTTATAGAGCAGGTGGAAATTTATTTTGGGGAGACTGCTGGGAAGCAGGAAAAAGATAAAGAAGCAGGAATGTTGAAGTACATTGAAGGAGTATTAGTCAGAAAATTTGGGGAAGTACACTCCTGATGGCTTCAATTTTATCAACGAAGTAGTTGGCCTGGCCATTAGTGGAGAGCTGTGATAATAGGAGTTCAGAAGAAATGAAAGAGAAGGATAAGGAGTAGAAGGAGAAAGAGGAGAAGGAGGAAGAGGAGGGGAAGGAGGAGGAAGAGGAGGAGAAGGATAGGAGGAGGAAAAGGAGAAAGGGAAGGAGGAGAAGAAGAAAGAGCAGTAGGAGGAGGAGGAGAAAGAAGAATAAAAGGAGGAGAAAGAGGAGGAGAAGGAAGAAGAGGAAAAGAAGTAGGAAGAGGAAAAAGAGGAGGATTAGGAGGAGAAGAAAACAGATGAGAAGGAGGAGGAGGAGAAAGAAGAGGGGAATGATGCTTTCTTGAGCTATTTGACCCAGAAGAAATATCTTCCCTTTTTCTTTCTCAATTTTCCTTGGCCATCAGTGATCGAGCTGTACCTCTGTGCCTGAGCGTGAACTGATCCATAGAAATGGGAGATCCTCAGGCCTGGATGTGCTGGTCAGACCGGACTCCAAGGGCTCAATACTGCCCTGAGCAGGGAAGTCCGGGACTGGGTTGTGCAGGGACGCCCCTCTAGGAAGAATTCCCACTGACATGAGGGGCCCTAAAACCCGATCCTCTGGCAGATTGGCTTGCTGGTCCCTCAGGCTCTGCATTTTCAACTCGTGACTTCACTAAGGAGAGGGGAGGCTGGTTGGACAACCTCAGAGCTTCTGCAGGAGGATGGGGCCTAGAGGAAATAACTCATCACCACAACCCTCACCACAGTAACCCACACTAGGGACACAGCATGGCCTAGTCGAAAGTGCACACTCCCAGGAATCAGATGACCTGGGTTCTAATCACAGATCTGCTCCTACCTGCTGTGTGACCTTGGGCTAGTCACTTATCTTCTCTGTGCCACAGTTTCCTCATCTGAAAAATGGAGTTTAGTATCTGTTTCCTTTACTACTTAGACAATGAATTGGGACTGTGCTTGACCTGATTAGATATTTATCTACCCTAGCTCTCAATATAATACCTGGCACACAGGAAGCACTTAACAAGTAACACCATTATTATTTATTGTTCATTCGAAGACACCAATGTAACTCCTGGGGGAAGCGGGAGTGGGGGGTAGGGGGCATGATAGTGGTCCCTCTGGCCCCAAGAGAGGGTGTGGTAAGGGCACACAAGGATAGTTCACAGTTGTGCCCATCCCAACATCCCATTCAGGTCAAAACAGAACAAGGTATTTCTGCTACACAACACCTATTCCCCTTGATGACCAGATTCAGTGGCTTTTTCTCCCAACCCATCTCTGAGGGGAGGTGGTTGGATGGCAGAACAGCTGACCCAGATCTTGGGAAACCATGTAGCTGGGAAGGAGCAGCGAGGCCTTCTAGAAAGACCACAGGCCTGGGAGTCAGAGAAGCTGGATTCTAATCCTGGATCTATACCACTTGCCTGTTGTATGGCCTTGGGCAAATCACTGAACTTCTCTGTGCCTCAATCTCCTCCTCTGTAAAATGGGGATTAAATACCTGTTCTCCCTCCTACTTCAAGTAGGAGCTCCTTGTGGGATAGGTACTGTGTCCAACCTGATTATTTTGTATCTATCCCAGGTCTTAGTATGATTCATTCATTCATTCAATCAATTGTATTTATTGAGCGCTTACTGTGTGCGGAGCACTGTACTTAGTGCTATGATGCTTGGCACGTAATAAAAAATACCACAATTCCTGTTATTGTTATTATTATTACTATGGGTTCCAATCCCGGGTCTGCCACTTGCCTGCTGTGAGACCTTGAGCAAGTCACTGAGCTTCTCTGGGCCTCAGTTACCTTGTATATAAAATGGGGATTAAGACTTTGAGCACCATGTGGGATGCGGACTGTGTCCAACCTGATTAGCTTGCATCTACCCCAGCACTTAGAACAGTGCTTGACACATAGTAAGTGCTTAACAAATACCGTTATTAATTCTTATCTTGTATCAAGTACAATGTGTGGCACAGAACAGGTGCTAACCAATAAAACTGTTAGTACATTGATGGCCCATTTAACAAAGATGCCTGTTATGTCTTAGTTGTTTAAGTACATCTAGCTCTTTGAAGAAAATTGTCAATGGTCTCCTCCTTAATTAGTTAATTTTGGCATTTGTTCAGTGTTTACTAGGTGGCAAGGACTGTACTAAGTGCTGGGGTAGGTACAAGATAATGTGGTTGAACACAATACCTATCTCATTGGGCTCACAGTCTAAGTAGGAGGGAGGAGGATTTAATCCCCATGTTACACATGAGAAAAGTTAGATACGGAGTAACTAAGTGACTTGCCTTAAGGACACACAGCAGACAACTTGCAGAATCAAGATTAGAACCCAGATCTACTTACTCCGAGGTCCGTGCTCTTTCCACTAGGCTACGCTGCTTCCTTGTTCCAAATGAACTTTCTTCTATCCTGTCTCAGGACAGAAGAAGGATGGTGTAGTAATAGAGCACAGGCCTGAGAGTCAGAAGGCCATGGGTTCTAATCCTGGATCTGACATTTTTCTGCTGTGTGACATTGGGCAAGTCACATCACTTCTCCAGGCCCCGTTACCTCATCTGTAAAATGGGGATTGAGATTGGGCGCCCCACATGGGAAAGCGACTGTGGCCAACCTGATTTGTTTTTATCCACACAGTACTTAGTACAGTGCCTGGCACATAGTAACTGCTTAACAGTTGCCACAGTTACTAGGGAAGCAGCATTTCCTAGTGGATAGAGCACAGGCCCAGGAGTCAGAAAGACTTGGGTCCTAATCCCGGCTTCACCACTTGTGTGATCTTGGGCAAGTCATTTTACTTTCATTCATTCATTCAATTGCATTGGTTGAGCACTTACTCTATGCTAAGCGCTATTCTAAACACTCAGGAGAGTACAATAAAACAATAAAACTTAAAAAATTCCCTGCCCACAGCGAGCTTACTTCTCTGGGATTCAGTTACCTCATCTGTAAAGTGGAGATTAAGTCTGGGAGCCCCCTTTGGGACAGGAACTTTGTCCAACCTCATCAGCTTGTATCTACCCCAATGCTTAGAACAGTTATTGACACACAGTAAGTGCTCAATAACTATCATCATTATTACTATTATTATTAGAGGACAGGCCTCTAACTTCCATCAGGACTCATCTCGATCGGCAAGGAAGTAATCTTTACAGATCAAATACTACATGCCTCCTACAAATAGATCCTGCACCACAGTCTCAGACTTCCTCTTTAATTGTTTTGTCGAGTCCAGGAGCCATCAGCTTGGGTTCTCCGTGGTCCTGGCCCTGCTTGTGATCGTGGCCCTGGGGGCTAATGCTTTGCTACTGCTGACCATCTGGTTGGAGGAGTCTCTGCACCAGCCTGTGTACTACCTCCTCAGTATCCTCTCCCTCCTGGACTTTGTTCTCTGTCTCACCGTCATTCCCAAGGTCTTGGCCATCTTCTGGTTGGGCTGGCGGTCCATCAGCTTTGCAGGCTGCTTTTTGCAGATGTTCAGCATGAACAACTTCCTGGCCATGGAGTCCTGCACCTTCATGGTCATGGCCTATGATCACTATGTGACCATCTGCAACCCGCTGCAGTACCCATCCATCGTCACTGACCGATTTGTGGCTAAGGCAGCCGTCTTCATCGTGGCTTGCAGTACCCTCATCATCTTCTCACTCCCCATCCTCTCCTCCAGGTTACACTACTGTTGAACAAATGTCATTGAACACTGCCTTTGTGCCAACTTGCACATGTCCAGGGTGTCATGTAGTGATAGCACCCTCCCCCGGTTGTGCCAGCTCATCGGAGGCTGGACTCTGCTGGGCTCAGACCTGATCCTCATCACCCTCTCCTGTGCCTTCATCCTGCACACCGTGCTGCGTCTGAAGGCTGAGGGGGCAGCGGCCAAGGCCCTGAGTACCTGTGGGTCTCATCTCATCCTCATCCTCTTCTTCAGCACCATCCTGCTGGTTTTGGTCCTCACGAACGTGGTTAAGAAGAGAGTCCATGCTGACATCCCCATCTTCCTCAATGTCCTCCACACTGTCATCCCCGCTGCCCTGAACCCCATCGTCTATGGGGTGCAGACTAAGGAGATCAAGGAGGGGATCCACAGGGTCTTGAGGAAATTGAGAGGATGAGGGTGGAATGGCTAGGACTGGGGGCCCTGGGACCAAGGAACAGCTTTCTCAGAACAAATACAGTAACCCAAACAGGCTTTGTGGGAGGTCAGCATATCAGAATCAGGTCCAGACCATCCTGGATTCTCTAAGCACCTGAGCACCACTCCCACCATTACTATGCTTATTAGTGGGGAGGTAATAATAAATAATAATAATGATGGCATTTATTAAGTGTTTACTATGTGCAAAGCACTGTTCTAAGCGCTGGGGCGTTTACAAGGTGACCAGGTTGTCCCACATGGGGCTCACAGTCTTAATCCCCATTTTACAGATGAGGGAACTGAGGCACAAAGAAGTGAAGTGACTTGCCCAAAGTCACACAGCTGACAGGTGGCGGGGTTGGGATTTGAACCCATGACCTCTGACTCCAAAGCCCGTGCTCTTTCCACTGAGCCACGCTGCTTCCCCTGTAAATCAAGACATCCCCTGTGATATCTGTCCCTGTAAATCAAGGATTGGTTTATGTAATCAAGTGAGATCATCCAAGTTTTTTAAACTACCACCACAGAAAGGTTAGAGAAAAGCCCCTGCAGTGTACCTTTGACACCCACCACCAGAGAGACAGCCACGCTGCCTCCCCAGAAACTGACACAGCCCCTCCTCTGCTCCACTGAAGCGACTTAATCTCATCCTGCCTTCCACCAACAGGAAAGAGAAGAACACCATCAGCAGGCCACAGACTCTCAGGGAGACCTGGGGCTGTTGCAGTAATCCCTGTGGCTAAGGGTGTGTCCTGAACTCGGGTCCCTGGTGAGCCTGAAATTCTGCTCCTCTAGTCACAGCAGCCTACTGATTATGTTTTTATTTTGTGTATTTCTCTGTGTTTAATGTTTCATCGTTTCTGACCTAACTGTCTTCAGACCCTTCTCCCCACATTTACTCTTAGATTGTGAGCCCAAGGAACAGGGACCTGTGGATTCTTTCCCAGTGCTTAATGCAGTGCTCTTCACACAATCCATTCTTAATGAGTACTGTTACTACTCCAGACTTCTACAGAATGTGATTCTGCCTTCTTCCAGTAAGACCCATTCTCCAGCATTCCTTCCAAAACAACCTGACTGCCCCTCCTTGTAGCCTGAGCGGTGAGCTAGTTTACAAGACCTGGACGGTCTGACTTGATTACACAAACCAATCCTTGAATTACAGGGACAGACTTCACCTCCCCACTAGTAAGCACAGTGGGTAAAGCAAGAGTCTGGAAGTCAGAAGGTCATGGGTTCTAATTCCAGCTCTGCCATTTGTCTGCCTCAGCTGCTTCATCTGTAAAATGGAGATTGAGACGGGAAGCCCCATGTGGGACAGGGACACAGTCCCAACCTAATTTGCTTGTAACCAACCCAGGGCTTAGTACAGTGCCTGACACACAGTAAGCACTTTACAAATACCACAGTTATTATCATTATTATGCTCTCAGGCCCTGAGACCCATCATTCCCCTGGCTCCCCTCCCTCTTACAGCTCTCAGCAGCTCCCAGGTCTGCTCCCTGGAATCAGATCTGAGGCTGGCCCTTTGCAGAGGCTTTAATAATAATAATAACAATAATAACGATAATGATAATTGTATTTTGAAGTGCTCACCATGGCTCAGGCACTCTACTAAGTGCTAAAGTGGATACAAGAAAATTGGGTTTCATTCATTCTTTCATTCAATCGCATTTATTGAGCACTTACTATGT
This sequence comes from Tachyglossus aculeatus, assembly GCF_015852505.1. Lineage (NCBI taxonomy): Eukaryota > Metazoa > Chordata > Mammalia > Monotremata > Tachyglossidae > Tachyglossus > Tachyglossus aculeatus. Next base: position 134,308,694 of record NC_052067.1, on the reverse strand, counting down.
GCAGAGCACTGTATTAAGCACTTGGAAAGTTCAATGGCTGAGATTCTGACATCAATTCCCTCTTCTTCTAACCAGCCCCCAGGCCGGATGTGGATTATGCTCAGTTTTGTCTCTTGGAGGGAAGAGCGCATGGGGCAGTCTCTAAAGAGGGGTGATGGTGCTTTGGTCCCCAGACAGAACTGCACAGCTTACTCAGCCACCAGAGGGTCCCAACAGGGTCTGAGAAGCATAAATAACCTCACAGTGGCCCAGCCACAAGCCTGGGTCCAGGGAGCAGTCTTCATCCCAGAGGTAGGTGCTGGAGGAGAACAGGTAAGTTTGCAGCAGCTCAGCCTGCAACAGTTCAGCTGGTAGTACAGCAGCTCGTATTAAATCACTTTACAATAGATCACCTTACAGCAGATCATCCTGCATTAGGGTCATCCTGACAGCCGGTCGGCTTGCAGCAGGTCAGCCTGGTAGCAGAGCAGCTTGCAGCAGGTCATCCTGCTTCAGGTCACCTTTCAGCAGGTCAGTCAGCAGCAAGTCAGCTTTCAGGAGGTCAGCTTGCAGTTTGTGAGTGTGAAGCCACTACAGAGATTCTTCTGGCCAGGTGGGGCAAAAGGAAGAGAGGGGATGACTAGAACTCAGGTAGGAGAAATGAAGAGGTGGTTGATCTGGGACAGAGAGAACCTCTAGGACCCCAGGAATGGTGGAAAGAAGAGAAACTTAGCCAGGTCAACCTGATAACTGATCGGCTTGCATCAGGTCAGCCTGATAGCAGATCAGCTTGCAGCAGGTCAGTCTGTTGCAGCTCACCTTGCAACAAGTCAGCCATCAGGAAGTCAGCTTACAGTATGTGAGTATGGAGCCACTACAGAGGTTCTCCTGACCAAATGGGACAGAGGGAGCAAAGGGGGTGACTGGGACTTAGGTGGGGAAATGGCTAGGAGGTTGAACTGAGGCAGAGAGGACCTCCAGAGAAAACTGGCCACGATGGTTCAGAGACTGGCAGAGACAACCAGACCACTCAACACGAGCTGAAAAACACAATTCTAGGATTCCTTTAGCTGGAGAGCTCTCCTTTGGACATCTCTGTGATGCCCCGTCCTCTGAGCAGCCAGACCCTAGCCCTGCTCAGACAGAACAAGAACTAAAACCTGGAATTCTAGAGGTAACAATGAGCCCAGGCTTGTTGCTGGTTTTGGTGATGGTAGGAGCTCTGAGGGCTGCTCAGAAAAACTAGAGCGGCCAATCAACAATCACTGGTTTATATTGGGTGCTTAATGTGTGCAGAACACTGTACTAAGCACTTGGGAAAGTACAATAAACCCCTGGTACGTCCAGCCCCTCTGCTGATTCAAATTCCCCAGAATAATGGCAACAATCTCCAGGATTTCTCTATCCCCTTCTATAATCCTAAAGTGCTAACTCAATCGAATTTATTGAGTGCTTACCATGTGCAGAGCACTGTACTAAGCACTTGGGAGAGTACAATATAGCAATCAACAGGTACCCACCCTGGATTCATTCAATCATATTTATTGAGCGCTTACTGTGTGCAGAGCACTGTACTAAGCACTTGGGAAGTACAAGTTGGCAACATATAGAGACAGTCCCTACCCAACAGTGGGCTCACAGTCTAGAAGGTGGAGACAGAGAACAAAACATATTAACAAAATAAAATAAATAGAATAAATATGTACAAATAAAATAAATAAATAAATAGAGTAATAAATACATACAAACATATATACATATATACAGGTGCTGTGGGGAGGGGAAGAAGGTAAGGCGGGAAGGATGGAGAGGGGGAGGAGGGGGAGAGGAAGGAGGGGGCTTAGTCTGGGAAGGCCTCCTGGAGGAGGTGAGCTCTCAATAGGGCCTTGAAGGGAGGAAGAGAGCTAGCTTGGTGGATGTGCAGAGGGAGGGCATTCCAGGCCAGGGGGATGATGTGGGCTGGGGGTCGACAGTGGGACAGGCGAGAACGAGGCACGGTGTGGAGATCTCACTTGGAATGGATAGTTGAGGGGGTGCCAAGGAAGAAGTGGGAGGGGCAGAGATTATTTGTTCCCAGTTTACAAATTGCTAAACTGGTGTACAAAGAGGTAAAGGGAATCACCCAAGGCCACGCAGTGAATCAGAGGAAAATCCCAGCTCTTTTGATTCCTTCAGGCTCAAGATTCTGTTTTTCGTAACTGCAGTGAGGATGAGTGTGCAGCTGCAAGGAAGAGGGGACTCCTCTACTGGAGCCCCCTCAGCAGAAGAGAGCTGTCTGACCTGGAGAAGGGTCTGTCCTGTTTGGAGGCAGGGGACTGGAGAAGATGCCCCCAGGGGGGCCAGTCAGCCCAAAGACTGTAGGAGTTTATGTTCAAATGAGAAGCAGAGTGGCCTAGTAGATAGAGACCTGGCCTGGGAGTCAGAAGGACCTGGGTTCTAATCCCAGCTCCGCCACATGTCTGCTGTGAGACCTTGGGCAAGTCACTTCACTTCTCTGTGCCTCAGTTACCTCATCCTGTAAATTGGGAGTTAAGACTCTGAGCCCCATGTGGGGTAGGGACTGTGTCTGATTAGCTTGTATCTACCCCAGTGCTTAGTATAGAACCTGGCACATAGTAAGTGCTTACAAATACCATTAAAAAAAATGACATAGGTGATAGCTGCCTTTCTTCTTGGAATCCATCTCTACCCCACTCCCATGTCTCCAAGCAGAGATAGAAGGCAAAGGCCCTGGAACTGGCCTCATATTCCCAGGATTGAACCAGCTGTGGACAACAAGTGCTGCTGCTGCTGTTCCTCCTCCTCCTCCTCCTCCTCTTCTCCATCTCCTCCTCCCCCTCCATTTCTCTCTTCCCTTTTCTTCCTACTTATCTTCCCCTTCTCTTCTGTTCCCCCTAATCTTCTTTTCTATTTATGACTTCCTCTCCTTCCTCCTCATCCTTTCCCCCTTCCCACTATTTTTCCTTCTCCAGAATGCAGATGAGATCCCCACTCCTTTCTGCCTTCCCTCCAACAGGAAAGAACCTGCTTCCAGGAATGGACTTAGGCTGGGAGGAGATGGTCTTAAGAAACCCCAGTCAGCAGTGAATGTCCAGCCAGGGCATTTCAGAGATTGGCAGTCAGGGAAGCCTGACTCAGAAAGTGAAGGGCTGAGAGGAGAGAGGCTCAGAGGTGAATGGGCTTGGGACCAGGACTAGGGAGATCAGAGAGGAGGCTGATGCAGTAATCCAGTCGGGATAGGACTTTCATTTCTTTGACTGTCTGGGGTCTGTCCCATTCTTTAGAGGGGTAGGCACCTATCTTCCTACATAGGCCTTTTCAAAAGAAGCTCTTGAAATCTGGGATTTCTGAATTCCCAATCTCACCTTCTAACCATACTTCACTCTTGACTCTCCTGCCTCCAGCTCTTCACTCATGCTTTCCCTCGAGCTGGAATTTCCTCCCCACCAAGATCCACCTGCCCCTAACTCTCTTTTCCTTCCAATCCCTCCTAAAAGCCCACCTCCTCCAGGCAGCTTTCCCCAATTATTTCACAATGACCCAACAGCCATGCTTAGCATCTATGCTTTCTATTCCTGTCCTCATCACTTATGCCCTCTGTATTTTTTAATGGTGTTTTAAAGCACTTACTATGTGCCAACCATTGTACTAAGCATGGTAGATATAACCCAGCACTTAGAACAGTGGTATAGAGCTTAGAACAGTGCTTGGCACATAGTAAGCACTTAACAAACACCATCATTATTATTATTATTGTAAGCTAATCAAGTTGGACATAGTTCAGGTCCCAGATGAGGCTCAGTCTTAATCCCCATTTTACAGATGAGGTAACGGAGGTGCAGAGAAGTAAAGTGACTTGCCCAAGGTCATACAACAGCCAAGTGGTGGAACAGGATTAGAACCCAGATCCTCTGACTCCCAGGTCTGTTCTCTTTCCACTAGACCACACCACTTCCCTTTTGTTTATGCCATTATTTATTGTTAATTTACCCCGATATATTTGCACTACTACCCTTCTTCCCACTGCCACTATCTGTAGTAATTTTTGTCCATTTGACTCCCTCAGTCAAAGCTGAGCAGCTTGAGGGAAGACAACACTTGTCTAGCCTCTGCTGTGCTCTCCCAAGTGCTTAGTATGCACTCTGCATTAAAAAGGCCCTCCACAAATATCACTGATTGACTGATGATTGATCAATTTTGTTCTAAGATTTCTGTGGGCAGGGAACATATCTACCAAATCTGTTGTATTGCACTCTCCCAAGTGCTTAGTTCAGTGTTCTGCTCATAGCAAGTGCTCAATAAATTCCATTAATCGGTTGATTGATTGCCTGTATTTTAAGCCTGAGAGGTTTCTTTTTCATGCTGAATCTGATATTTTTAAAGTTATCAAAATGAGCTAAAAGGAAGCAGAGTGGAAAAGCTAATAGTGTCAAATTGAAGGGAGTTAAGGTCAGTGTAGTTGGTTCAATCATGCTGAAGAGAAGGTAGTTCCTTAATCTGCTTCAGTAGCTTGTGTTTGCTCGCTAATAAGCTTTCCTATCAGTTCTATCTGAGGGCAACCACTGGAAAACTGCTCAATAGGTTTCTCTGGTTCTGGGCTCACAGAAATGAATAATTTTCTTTATGAAAAGTTTCTGGACTGTAAGTTCATTGTAGAAAGGGAATACATCTACCAACTCTGTTTTATTGTGCTCCCCCAAGTGCTTAGTACAGTGCTCTCCACATACAGTAAGCACCCCAAAAATATCATAATATTAATAACTAATGATAATAATAACTGTAATATTTGTTAAGCACTTACTATGTGCCAGGCACTGTAGTAAGCACTGGGGTGGATGCAGCACTTAGAACAGTGTTTTTCACATAGTACGCACTTAACAAATACCATCATTATTATTATTATTACAAGAAAATTGGGTTGGACACAGTCTTTGTCCATGTGGGTCTTACAGTTTCAATTCCCATTTTATAGATGAGGTAACTAAGGCACAGAGAAGTGAAATGCCCCCAAATGTGCAGTCATCTTAATTAGTATACTAGTGAGATTCAATCATTTTTTAGAAGATTGTAGATAAAACTATGGAGGTATGCTAAGGGCCAAGATGACACTTATAAAGTGGAAGATTCAGGCAGCAGGGCCAACAACTTTTCAGGGAGGGAATTTGGGGTCATTTCTCATTTCTAAGCCTTCCTTTTCTTCATTAGCATCACTATTTACTGAACACCTACTGTTCTGTACTGAGTGTCTATTGTGGGCAGAGTACCGTCCAGGGTACTTGAATCTGCTGATTACAGAACACTGTCTTGTCTTGTGCCATCATGTCATCTCTGACCCACAGCGACTCCATGGACACATCTTTCCCAGAATGTTCTTCTTCCATCTACAATCGTTCTAGTACTGTATCCATAGGGTTTTCTGGGTAGAAATACAGAAGTGGTTTATCATTGTCTTCTTCCTCATAATAAACTTGAGTCTCCACCCTCGACTCTCTCCCATGCTGCTGCTGCCCAGTACAGGTGAGTTTTGACTTGTAGCAGATTGCAGTCTACTCGTTACAAGCCTAGGAATGGAATGGGTATGCCCCTCCCTCTCGTAGCCAAAACTGATAGAGTACTTGAAACTCTCCAGGCACAAACTTGAGAGGGTGTAGTACACTGCACAGAATATCTATTGTGTGCAGGGTACTGGCCTGAATGTCTACATCTTCTGTGTGTAGTGCACTGGATTCAGCACCTCCTGTGTCTACCAATATGTCTAGCAACTCTGTTAAGTTGTTCTCCTTCAAGCGCTTAGTATGGAGTTCTCCATACAGTAAGCACACTATGAATGTCTTAACAGTAACAATAAATGATAATAATAATTGTAATATTTGTTCATTCATTCAATCATATTTATTGAGTGCTTACTGTGTGCAGAGCACTGTACTAAGCGCTTGGGAAGTACAAGTTGGCAACATATAGAGACGGTCCCTACCCAACAGTGGACTCACTGTCTAGAAGGGGGAGACAGAGAACAAAACAAAACATATTAACAAAATAAAATAAATGGAATAAATATGTACAAACAAAATAAATAGAGTAACAAATACATACAAACATATATACATATATACAGGTGCTATGGGGAGGAGAAGGAGGTAAGGTGGGGGGATGGGGAGGGGAAGGAGGGGGAGAAGAAGGAGGTGGCTCAGTCTGGGAAGGCCTCCTGGGGGAGGTGAGCTCTCAGTAGGGCTTTGAAGGGAGGAAGAGTTAAGTTTGTTAAGTGCTTACTGTGTGCCAGGCACTTTGCTGAGTGCTGGGGTATCTGAATATAAGCAAATTGGGTTGGACACAGTCCCTGTCTCCCATGGGGCTTACAGTCTCAATCCTCATTTTACAGATGAGGTCACTGAGGCCAAGAGAAACAAGTGACTTGCCCAAGGTCACACAGCAGACAAGTGGCAGAGCCGAGATTAGAAACCATAAAGTTCAGGCTCCCAGTTCTGTGCTTTATTCACTCCACCATGCTGCTTCTCATACAACTGATGAATTGACACTGTGTGCCAGGCACTGTACTGGTAGACACTGTGTGCATAGCCAAAGGAGTAAATACAATATGAGTTAGAGATGCAATATTCAGGAACCAACGAGGGAGTTTCTGTGGAAGATTCAGCTTGGGCACAGGTGACCATGAGCAGAAGTCATTGAACCACTTGGTTATTTGTGGCTATGGCAGATGAGGAACTTACATCTGACTCTGCTCACCCAGGTTCTCAGGAAGAAGCCTACTCCGTTCAGCTGTTCTGCCATGTCAACTCTCAGCAACAACTCATTCACTCAGCCCTCTGAATTCTACCTCATGTGCCTCCCTGGGGCGCGGAGCCATCAGCTCGGGCTCTCTGTGGTCCTGACTCTGCTCTTTATCGTGGCCCTGGGGGCAAACTCTTTGCCTCTGCTGACCGTCCAGCTGGAGGAGTCTCTGCATGAGCCCCTGTACTACCTCCTCAGCATCCTCTCCCTCCTGGACCTCGTCCTCTGTCTCACTGTCATCCCCAAGGTCTTGGCCATCTTCTGGTTGGGCTGGTGGTCCATAAGCTTTCCAGACTGCTTCTTGCAGATGCTCATTGTAAACACCTTCCTGTGCATGGAGTCCTCTACCTTCCTGGTTATGGCCTATGACCGCTACGTGGCCATCTGCCACCCACTGCGGTACCCATCTATCGTCACTGACCGCTTTGTGGCTAAGGCGGCCGTCTTCATCGTGGCTCGCAACTTCCTGCTCTTGGCGCCTGTCCCCATCCTCTCTGCCCGCCTACACTACTGTGGGAAAACCATCATTAGGAACTGTTTTTGTGGCAACCTGTCTGTGTCACAGCTCTCCTGTGGAAATATTACCCTCAACAAACTCTACCAGTTTGTGGTGGGCTGGACCCTGCTGGGCTCGGACCTGGTCTTCATCACCCTCTCCTATGCCTTCATCCTGCATGCCGTGCTGCGTCTGAAGGCTGAGGGGGCAGCGGCTAAAGCCCTGAGCACCTGCGGGTCCCATTTCATCCTCATCCTCTTCTTCAGCACTATCCTGCTGGTCCTGGTCCTCACCAATGTGGTCAAGAAGAGAGTCCACGCCAACATCCCCGTCCTCCTCAATGTCCTGCACCACGTCATCCCTGCTGCCCTGAACCCCATTGTCTACGGGGTGCGGACCAAGGAGATCAAGGAGGGGATCCGCAGGGTCTTAAGGAAAGCTAGGGGCTGAGAGGGTAGGGAGGACACCCCGTGATAGCTGAGAGGGACAGCACAGATAGCACAGAGAAGTTAAGTGACTTGCCCCTTAACAAGTCACAGATGGGGAGGACAGATGGGGAAGGGGAAATTCAAGGGGATCAAGTTCTCATCCTGTCCCTGAGCCTGACGCACTCTGTGGTCCTGGATGAAAAGCTCTCCCGCTCAGTGCCTCATGTCTTACCATGTGGCTGTTCTTAGGTTAAGTACTTACTATGAGTCAAAAAGTGCTTGGACCTGGGATTGATTCAAGATTATAATAACCATAATTGTTCTATTTGTTCAGTGCTTACTATGTGCCAAGCAGTGTACTAACCGTTGGGGAAGACACAAGGTAATCATGTCCACAAGGGGCTCACAGTCTAAGTAGGATGGAGAACAAGTATTGAATCCCTATTTTACAGATGAGGGAACTGAGGCCCAGAGAAGTTAAATGACTTGTGTGATGTTAGACAGCAGACAAGTGACAGAACCAGGATTAGAACCCAGGTCTTCTGACTCCCAGACCTGTGCGCTTTCCATAGACCATGCTGCTTCTGGAATGGCACTTTATGCTCATTTATATCATTCCCCTGCCTCCTTTAAGTCCTAAGTCATTCCAAATTAACTGCAGATACACCAAGGCAGGGGGCCCAAAAGGCTGATTTGATAATTCATTCTAATATTCAACAGTTCCAGTTAATCATATTTATTGAGCACTTACTTTGTGCAGAGTAGTGTACTAAACACTTGAAGAGTGCAATAGAACTGTATAACAGAGTTGGTAGACAGGTTCCCTGTCCACACTGTGCTTACATAATAATAATAATATAATGGTAATTATTAAAAAATGAAAAATGCCATCTGCATGGTGGTGAGTTCCTGAGTGTTGGGTGGTGGGTCACCTGCCTGCTGTGTGGCCTTGGGCAAGTCACTTCTCTTCTCTGTGCCTCAGTAACCTCATCTGTAAAATAGGGGTTAAGACTGTGAGCCCCTTGTGGGTTGTTCACCGTGTCCAACCTCATTAGCTTTTATCCACCCTGTGCTTAGTACAGTGCTTGGCATGTAGTAAGTGCTTAACAAATACCATTAAAAAAAGGAACCACCCAATCTCCCGGGGAGATGGTGATAGAGGAGGGCCGTGGCTTCTGCTTAAGAGGAAGGACGCGTAGTGACCTCTAAGCTGAAGACCTCCAGGTCACAGTGGGGAGCAGAGCTGGTGAGGGGGGAATTCCGGTTAAGACTAGAGCTGTTCAGGGAGGGAGGAGACCACAGAATAAGGCATACACAAAATCCTTTCACTTATCAGCGCAATCATTCATTCAATGCCTCAACCTCGTCTCTCTCACTGCTGACCCTTCCTGCATGGAACTCCTTTTGCCTTCATAGTAGGCAGACCAATCAATAAATCAGTGGTATTTACTGAGTGCTGAGCTGACCATGTACAGAGCACTGTATTGGGAGAATATAATAGTAATAATAATTGTATTTGTTAATCGCTTAGTATTTGCCAAGCACTGTTCTAAGCACTGGGGTAGATACAAGGTAACCAGCTTGTCCTACGTGGGGCTCACAGTCTTCACCCCCATTTTCCAGGTGAGGTAACTGAGACACAGAAAATTAAGTGACTTGCACGAGTTCTACACACAGGAAGTGCTCAATATATTCTTAAAAAATCATATTTATTAAGTACTTACTGTGTTGAACATTGTACTAAACATTTGGGAGAATACAACATAGCAGTGTTGTTAGACATGTTCCCTGCCAACAAGGAGTTTACATACCATTGATTAATTTTTTTGGTTGCATTTATTAAGCTCTTACTATGTGCAAAGCACTGTTCTAAGCTCTGGGGAGGTTATAATGTGATCAGTTTGTCCCATGGGGGACCTCACAGTCTTAATCCCCATTTTACAGATGAAGGAACAGAGGCAAAGAGAAGTGAAGTGACTTGCCCAAAGTCACACAGCTGCCAATTGGCAGAGCCAGGATTTGAACCCGACCTCTGACTCCAAAGCCCAGGCTCTTTCCACTGAGCCATGCTGCTTCTCTAAGTTCTCTAAGCTGATTCGCAATTTGTAAATTGAGGTATTTGTTAAGCGCTTACTATTTGCCAGGTATTGGATTAAGCACTGGAGTGGATACAAGCTAATCGGGTTGGACCCAGTACCTGCCCCACTTGGGGCTCAGAGTCTCAATCCGCATTTTACAGATGAGGTAACTGAGGTCCAGAGAAGCAAACTGATTTGCCCAAGGTCACACAGCAGGCAAGTGACAGAGCCGGGATTCAACTTGGCTGCTCCAGGAGACTGCATCTCTGAGGGTTTCCTCCCTGAAGTCCCCTCAGGATGAATTTTTTCCCCTGTGGGAAGCTGTGTGGAGGTTAGGTCTTCAGGGGGATGGTCCCTCAGTTAGACACTGAGTGGTCCTTGCAGGGAGGCTCAGAGGAAACATAAGAAGTCTCCTCCATAGATCTGAGCCCTGGGAGCAGAGTTATGACTGCAGGAGAGTGGCAGAGCCTGAAGAACCAAGCCGAGAGCTGGTCAAGTGAGTTCCGTAGAGGATAGAGATTGAGGATGAGGCCAGGGAAGAGAGAGCAGAGGAGGCCTTGGTAAACTGTGTGGGATCATATTCCTGGGTCCTCTTTCCCTGCCTTAGTGAGAAGATGGGAGGAAGGGGCTATTTGGGTTGGAGTCATTGCTCAGTGAGTACTGAACAAAACACGGGGGTAGATTCAAGATAATCAGGGCAGATGTAGTCCCTGTCCAGGGCTCACATTCTAAGGAGTAGGGAGAACAGGTACTGCATCCCCATTTTACAGATGAGGAAACTGAGGCACAGAGAAATGAAGTTACTTGTCCAAGATCACCCAGCAGCCAAGTGCCAGATTCAGGATTAGAACCCAGACTCCCTGAATCCCATACCTTAGCTCTCATCTTGTATTGTCTCAAGTGCTTAGTGTAGTAAATACTTAACAAATGATCAAAATCATTATTTCTATTATTTCCCCTTGACTACATTGCTTCTCAGGAAGAATAATCCCAGCACAGGCAAACCACCTACCAGAGCTGCCCTAGAGCCCCCAGATCTGGTGGAAATTCACAGAGGAAGGGATGGTGACTAGAGCCATAAAGAGAAATTTCAGAATTTGCCACCAGGTATATATGAGGCAGACACTGCTGGGTGAGAGTCTTGTAGGGCCTGAGCCTTTCTTTGTCAGTGTTTGCGCTATCTGGGTTGTACCTCTGCTTTTGGGCATTCATGCCGCACTGACACTTCCAGGGCCATATTTGGTAGCATCGACAGGGGAAGGGAGGAGGGCCGATATCTGGGTCCTGTTCAAAACTTCCCTGGGCCCGCTGCCCTGAGAGGGGCTGGGTAAATTGTCACTTTGTGACAGTGGACAGTTCTTCAATGATCCCCCTGGGGTAATGATCCTTCAGGGATTTAGAGATAATAAATAGGACCAGTTCTCCCTTCTGTGTTTGGGGTGAAGGGAGAGGAGACTCAGACCACGAGTTGAACCAGACTTCAGGCCACCAAAGGAGCCAGAGCCCCAGGGGATTGAGAGGAGCTGAGTAAAGTCCCCAGATTGACCAAAGGTAAAATCCTTCAGGATGATTTATCAGGGAGTGGTGTCTATGGGTTCTAATTCAGGCTACCCCACATGTCTGCTGTGTGACCTTCAGCAAGTCTCTTCATTTCTGTGTGCCTCAGTTACCTCATCTGGAAAATGGGCATTGAGACTGCAAGCCCCACATGGAACAGGGATGTGTCTAACCCAATTTGCTTGTACCCAGTGCTTAGTGCAATGCTTGGAACATAGAAAGCACTTTAGAAATACCCCAATTATTATTATTATTATTGTTATATCTTCAGGACAATCCATCTTCGGTATTGAATCAGTAGTTCACTGGATATGAAGAGCAGGAGGAGGAATTAGGGAAGAGGGAGGCTGGACTTTCTTGAATATGTAGAGGAAGGAACCCAGGCTGACAGCGGAGGCAAATATGATTTCCTCTGAAACCAGAGGGTGTGTTAGTGAACCTGGAGTTGACTTCCAAGGCAGAGGGGACCCCAAGCCTGGGCTGCTGTAGCTGGGGGTCTCCCGGCTGACCCCAGAGAGCTGATGTTCCTGCCTCCACTGTCAGCCCCGAGCCTGTAGGGAGGGAGAAGAAGGAGCTGGAGAGCTGCTGTTACTTCTGCCCTAAATGATAATAATAAAAAAATTCCCCACCTTGGGGTGATGGGCCAGAGGTAAGCGGCAGCAGGCATTCTTTTCATTTAAAAATAAATTTAAAATGTATCACCCGGCACTGGTGATTCCTGAGTCTGCCCCTCTCTGCCCCTCCCCACCCCTCTGTCCCCCTCCACAACTCTTCACCCCAAAGAGCTCGGATGGCTGTGGATGACCCCAGCTCTGATGGGGCCATTTGCTGAATCCCGCTTCTGCCCTTCCTGGTCCCCCTCTACCTCCCCTCTATCACCCTCTGTGACTCTGCATCCCAAGGAGGCAGGATGGCTGTGAAGCACCAGGCTCCAAACTCTCTGTAGCGAGGGCAGTGAGGCTAGGGACAGGAAAGGAGACTGATTTTGATTTTTCAGAAACATTCTCTTCATCTCACCATCTCTTGGTCCCTCTCTGTTCTCACTATTACCTGGGGTCAGGGAGATTTTAATAACACTTCTCCTGCAACACGGTGGTACCAGCTCCAAATCCTCTCACAGCACGGGGAGGATACACATTATCTCAGTCTCTAAGAAATTTTTAATGAAATTTCAGATCCTGTTAGCAAGGACCAAAAAAAAAAAAAAAAATGAGGCTCATGCCTGGGGTAACCAGTGAGAGGCCAAGTCTTCATTACCGCGCTTCTAATTATCCCTTTCAACTGAGAGAAGGTACATCAGAGAGGGGAGCCAGGGGTGTTGGTAATCCAATTAGACGTAATTTAGAGAATGCACAAACAGGTGTAGTTTAGACAATAAATAGACGATTTAGAAGAATGTTGTATAAACTGAAGATGGATGAGGCTAGAGGCCAGGAGACTAGTGAGAGGCTGTAAAGACATCTAAATGTGAGAGGATGGTAATTTGAACCAAGGTGGTAGCTACTTTGGTGGTACCTAAGGAGAGATATAATCTGGAAACTCTGAAGGGCAGGGAATTTCAGGCAGGGGGAACCTGTAGACAGTAAGCTTCTTGTGGGCAGAAATTGTGCCTGCCAACTCTGTTCCATTATACTTTCCCAAGAGCTAAGTACAGTGCTGTTCACACAGTAAGAACACAATCAATACCACTGATTGATTGATTGACCAAGAGAACAAGGGACTAGAGGTGGGAAAGTTGTCAGCAGGGTATAGTTAGAAGGTGAGCTTAGGGGGAATGAAGGGCAAACCTGGGGCAATAAGGAATTTTTCTTCAATGTGGAGGGAAATGGGCATCCACTGGAGGTTTTTAAGGGGTGGGGAGATGTATGCTAATCAACATTTTAAGAAGGTGAGCTCGGCAGCAGAATGTAATATAAACTGAAGGAGGATGAGGCTAGAGGCCAGGAGACTAGTGGGAAGGCTGATAAGACATCTAAATGTGAGAGGATGGTAATTTGAACCAAGACGGTGGTTATTTTGGTGGATAGGAAGGGGGTGGATCCAAGAAATTTTGCTGAGGGTGAGTCAGCAGGAATTAGCAACTGAATGAACATGAGAACTAAATGGCAGTGAAAAATCAAGGATTAGACCAAAATTGAAGGCTCCTGCAACACAGAGGTGCTGTCATCAGAGATGGAAAAGGTTGAAGGACTGGGACCGGAGTGTAGAAGAAGAGGTCAGTTTTTGTTGTTTTCTGTGTTGGGGCTGGCAGGACACATCTGAGATGTGCTGTAGGCAAGAGGAAATGTCAAATTGTATAGCAGGGGATAAATTGGTAGGTAGATTGGGGAGCAATCCCCAAAGGGATAGTATAACTGAAATTATGCGAGTGGATGAGTGGTTTTGAGAAAGTGAGTGTAGAAAGGGAGAGTGAGGGACCCAGAACACAGCCTTGAGGGACATCCACAGTTGGTAAATCACCAGGGGAAGAAGAATAGAAATTAGTCATCAGAGAAGAAGGAGGATTACAAAGAGATAAAAAAAACGGGCTATTCGTTAAACGCTTGCTACGTGTTTAGCACTAATGAGTGCTGGGTTAGGTACACCAGGTCAGATGTGGTCCCTGTCCCATGTGGGGCTCGCAGTCTGAGCATGTGGAAGAACATATATTTTATCCCGATTTCACACACGAGAAGACTGAGACACAGGTCAGTGAAGGGACTTGCACAGGGTCACACAACATGCAAATGGCAGAGCCAGGATTAGAACTGAGGTCGCCTGATCCCCAGACATGTTCTCTTTCTACTAGGCCATGCTGCTTCTCCTTCAAGAGGTCTTTTAATCCATTCCCTTTCTTTAATAGTACTAGAGCCACCCATCTTAGACAGGGAATCACGTAGGGTTTTAAAAACCTGTAGAGAAAGAGATTCTAGAATTCCCATAAGATCATCATTCCTGGGACCACCAACCTACTTTTAAGGATGACTTTCCAGGACCTCCCAGATACTCCTGCAGCTGTGGATAAGATTTTTCTTTCAGTAATGCTTCATCGAATGTGAGAGATCATTCTAATCCCCATTCCTAAATTTGAATTCCTCCTGTTGCAGATCAAACCCTTCTGTCCTGAGTGGAATAGAGAATTGCCTCTTACTGGCACTTGGATGGTACCTTTTATATTCTTGAGGATAGTTATTATGCCCCCCTCAGTTACCCCTTCTCCAGAATCCATTACATATTTCCCTTACTTTGAACACAATCCATCCTGGTAGCTCCTCTCTGAATAGCTCTAGATTCTCCTTGTTTGGCTCTTGGTGTCTCTGAAAAGCAACAGAATGCTACTGCCCAAACCAAATGTAGTAGTAATACTAGAAGAAGTAGAAGTAGTATAAGTAGTAGTAATCATAGTAGTAGTAGCAGTGGCAGTAGTAAAAATGGTAGGAGAAGTAGCAATACTAAGTACAAGTGCTTAGTGCAGTACTCTGCACACAGTAAGCACTCAATAAATGCCACTGATTGGTAGTAGTGTTAGTAGTAATAACAATTATGGTATTTGTTAAGCACTTACTATGTGTCAAGCGCTGTACTAAGCCCTGGGATAGATACTGGGTAGTCAGGTTGTCCCACGTGGGGCTCACATTTTTAATCCCCATTTTATAGATGAGTCAACTGAGGCACAGAGAAGGTAAGTGACTTGACCGAGGCCACACAGCAGACAAGTGGCAAATTCGGGATTAGAACCTACATCCTCTGACTCCCAAGCCTGTGCTCTTTCCACTAAGCCAAAACAGTTGTAGTAGTAGTAGTAGAAATAATAGTTAACAGTGGTAGTAGCAGTAGTACTACTCATAGTAGTAATAATGAAAGTGGTGGCAGCAGTAGTAGTAGTAGTAGTAGTAGTAGTAGTAGCAGTAGTGGTAGAAGTAGCATGACATTTATTGAGTTCAATGCACTATTTTGATCACTTGAGAAAGAATAACTGAGCCACAGGTTACATTCCCTCCCAGCAAGTATCTGGCACTCTACTAGAGAAGTTGAACACAAAAGTTGAATCCAAAATAGTACTTGTTAAGTGCTTACTCTGTGGCTCGGTTTCTTCATCTCTCCTATGTAGACTGTAAGCCCCATGTGGGATAGGGACTGTGAGTGACTTGATTGAAGGGAAGTAGCATGGCCTACTGGGTAGAGCATGGGCCAGCGACTCAAAAGGACCTGGGTTCCAATCCCGGGTCTGCCACTTGCCTGCTGTGAGACCTTGGGCAAGTCACTGAGCTTCTCGGGGCCTCAATTTCTCATATGTAAAATGTGAATTTAGACTTTGAGCACCATGTGGGACACTGACTGTGTCCAACCTGATTAGCTTACATCTACCTCGGCACTTAGAACAGTGCTTGACACATAGTAAGTGCTTAATAAATACCATTCTTAATTATTATCTTGTATCAAGTACAGTGCTTGGCACATAGTAGATGCTTAACAAATAAAATTGTTATTATAATGATGGCCCATTTAACAAAGATGCCTGTCATGTCTTAGATGTTTAAGCACATCTAGCTTTTTGAAAAAACTGTCAATGGTCTCCTTCTTAATTAATTAATTAATTATGGTTTGTTAAGTGTTTCCTATGTGCCAAGGACTGTTCTAAGTGTTAGGGTAGGTATAAGATAATATGGTTGAACACAGTACCTATCTCACATGGGGCTCACAGTCTACATAGGAGGGAGAAGGATTTAGCGTGGCTCAGTGGAAAGAGCCCGGGCTTGGGAGTCAGAGGTCATGGATTCTAATCCACTGCTTATCAGCTGACTTTGGGCAATTCACTTAACTTCTCTGTGCCTCAGTTACCTCATCTGTAAAATGGGGATTAAGACTGAGAACCCCACATGGGACAACCTGATCACCTTGTATCCTCCCCAGTGCTTAGAACAGTGCTTTGCACATAGTAAGTGCTTAACAAATGCCAACATTATTATCATTATCTACTCCCCATGTTACAGATGAGGAAAGTTAGGTACAGGAAACTAAGTGACTTGCCCTAAAGTCACACAGCAGACAACTGGCAGAACAAGATTAGAACCCAGATCCACCTACTCCCAGGTCCGTGCTCTGGGAGCTTTCATCTATCCTGTCTTAGGACAGAAGAAGCATGGTGTAGTGAATAGAGGACAGGCATGAGAGTCAGAAGGCCATGGGTTCTAATCCTGGATCTGACATTTGTCTGCTGTGTGACCCTGGGCAAGTCACATCACTTCTCCAGGCCCCAGTTACCTCATCTGTAAAATGGGGATTGAGATTGGGCGCCCCACCTGGGACAGGGACTGTGGCCAACCTGATTTGTTTTTTCCGCACAGCGCTTAGTACAGTGCCTGGCACTTAGTAAGTGCTTAACAATTACCAAAGTTACTAGGGAAGCAGCATTTCCTAGTGGATAGAGCACAGACCAGGGAGTCAGAAAGACCTGGGTCCTAATCCCAGCCCCGCCATTTGTCTGCTGTGAGACCTTGGGCAAGTCACTTTACTTTCATTCATTCATTCAATGGCATTGGTTGAGTGCTTACTCTGTGGAGGGTGCTAGTCTAAGCACTTGGAAGAGTACAATACACCAATAAACTTAAACATTCCCTTCCCGCAACGAGTTTACTTCTCTGGGATTCAGTTACCTCATCTTTAAAATGGGGATTAAGTCTGTGAGCCCCTGTGGGACAGGGACTTTGTCCAACCTGATCAGCTTGTATCTACCCTAGAGCTAAGAACAGCTCTTGACACATAGTAAATGCTTAATAAATATCATCATCATTATTATTATTATTAGAGGACAGGCCTCTAACTTCCATCAGGACCCATCTCGATCAGCAAGGAAGTAACCTTTACAGCTCAAATCCTACATGCCTCCTACAAACAGCTCCTCCACCACAATCTCCGACTTCCTCCTGAATTGTTTTGTTGAAGCCGGGATCCATCAGCTTGGGCTCTCCATGGTCCTGGCCCTGCTTTTTTTCGTGGCCCTGGGGGCCAATGCTTTGCTCCTGCTGACCATCTGGTTGGAGGAGTCTCTGCACCAGCCCATGTACTACCTCCTCAGCATCCTCTCCCTCCTGGACTTCGTGCTGTGTCTCACCGTCATTCCCAAGGTCTTGGCCATCTTCTGGTTGGGCTGGCGGTCCATCAGCTTTGCAGGCTGCTTTTTGCAGATGTTCATCATGAACAACTTCCTGGCCATGGAGTCCTGCACCTTCATGGTCATGGCCTATGACCGCTACGTGGCCATCTGCCACCCGCTGCAGTACCCGTCCATCGTCACTGAGCAATTTGTGGCTAAGGCAGCCATTTTCATCGTGGCTCGCAACACCCTCCTCAGCTTCCCACTCCCCATCCTCTCTGCCTTGCTACACTACTGTCGAACAAATGTCATTGAGCACTGTCTTTGTGCCAACTTGCACGTGTCCAGGCTGTCTTGCAGTGATATCACCCTCCCCCGGTTGTACCAGTTCATCGGAGGCTGGACCCTGCTGGGCTCGGACTTGGTCCTCATCACCCTCTCCTATGCCTTCATCCTGCGTGCCGTGCTGCGTCTGAAGGCTGAGGGGGCAGCGACCAAAGCCCTGAGCACCTGTGGGTCCCATCTCATCCTCATCCTCTTCTTCAGCACCATCCTGCTGGTCCTGGTCCTCACCAATGTGGTCAAGAAAAGAGTCCATGCCGACATCCCCATCCTCCTCAATGTCCTGCACAACGTCATCCCTGCTGCCCTGAACCCCATTGTCTATGGGGTGCGGACTAAGGAGATCAAGGAGGGGATCCACAGGGTCTTGAGGAAAGTGAGGGGCTGAGAGTGGAATGGCTATGATTGGGGAGCCCTGGGACCAGGGAACAGATTCTTCGGACCAAATAGAGTAACTCAAACATGATTTGTGGGAGGTCAGGATATCGGAATCAGGTCCAGACCATCCTGATTCTCTTAGCACCACTCCTACCACCACTATGCTTACTAGTGGGGAAGTGATGTCTGTCCCTGTAATTCAAAGATTGGTTTGTGTAATCAAGTGAGATCGTCCAGGTCTTGTAAACTATCACTACCGAGGGGCTAGAGAAAATCAGCTGTAGTGTATCTTTGACACCCCCCACCACCAGAGAGACAGCCACGTTGTCTTCCTGGGAACCAACACAGCCTCTCCTCCACTCCACTGAAGCGACTCAATCTCATCCTGCCTTCCACCAGCAGGAAATCAATCAATCAATCAATCGTATTTATTGAGCACTTACTGTGTGCAGAGCACTGTTCTAAGCGCTTGGGAAGGAGAAGAAAGGAAAGAGAAGAACACCATCAAAAGGCCACCAAATCTCATGAAGACCTGGGGCTGCGGCAGTAGTCCCTGGGGCTAAGGATGTGTCCTGAACTCTGGTCCCCGGGTGAGCCTGAAATTCTGCTCCTCTAGTCACAGCAACCTACTGATTATGTTTTTATCATGTGTATTTGTCTGTGTTTAATGTTTCATCATTCCTGACCTGTATGCCTCCACACCCTTCTCCCTACATTTACTCAGATTGTGAGCCCAAGGGACAGGGACCTGTGAATTCTCTCCCAGTGCTTAATACAGTGCTCTGCACACAATCCATTCTTGATGAGTGCTGTTACTACTCCAGACTTCTACAGAATGTGATTCTCCCTTCTTCCAGTAGGACCCATTCTCCAGCATTCCTTCCAAAACAAACTGACTGCCCCTCCTTGTAGCCTGAGCGGTGAGCTAGTTTACAAGACCTGGACGGTCTGACTTGATTACACAAACCAATCCTTGAATTATAGGGACAGACATCACCTCCCCACTAGTAAGCACAGTGGGCAAAGCAAGAGTCTGGGAGTCAGAAGGTCATGGGTTCTAATCCCTGCTCTGCCACTTGTCTGCTGGATGACTTTGGGCAAGTCACTTCACTTCTCTGTGCCTCAGCTGCTTCATATGTAAAATGGAGATTGAGACTGGAAAGCCCATGTGGGACAGAGACACAGTGCTAACCTGATTTGCTTGTAACCACCCTAGTGCTTAATAACAGTGCCTGGCACACAGTAACCACTTTACAAATACTGCAATTATTATCGTTATTATGTTCTCAGGCCCTGAGACCCATCACTCCCCTGGCTCCCCTCCCTTCTACAGCTCTCAGCAGCTTGCGGGTCTGCTCTCTGGAATCAGATCTGAGGCTGGCCCTTTGCAGAGGCTTTAATAATAATAATAACAATAATAATGATAATGGTATTTTAAAGTGCTTACCATGGGTCAGGCACTCTACTAAATGCTAAAGTGGGTACAAGAAAATTGGGTTTCACTCATTCTTTCATTCAATAGTATTTATTGAGCACTTACTGCGTGCAGAGCACTGTACTAAACACTTGGAAAGTACAATACAGCAATAGAGACAATCCCTGCCCACAACAGCTTTATAGTCCGATGTGGGGGCGAGCAGGGAAGACAGTCACCAAAATAAATAAACAGGCATCAATATAAATAAATAGAGTTATAGATATATACATATACACATAAATGCTGTTGGACAGGGAGGGGAGGAGAGCAAAAGGAGTGAATCGAGATGTTGTGGAAGGTTGGGGGAGCTGAGGAAAAGGGGGTTTAGTCTGGGAAGACCTCTTGGATGAGGTGCATCTTCAGTAAGGCTTTGAAGGGAGGAAGAGGGTTTGACACCGTCCCTGTCTCATGGGGAGCTCATAGTCTCAATCCCTATTTTATAGATGTGGTAACTGAGGCACAGAGAAGTGAAGTGACTTTCCCACACAGCAATCAAGTGGTGGAACCCGGGATTAGAACCCATGACCTTCTGACTCACAGGCCTGTGCTTTTTTCCCTATGCCCTGCTGCTTCTTCTTTGTGGTCATAGCTCCCCTGGAACACCCCCTCCCAACTCATTTCAGGTGCAGGGAATTTTAGCATCTTAGTGCCAGGGAATAAGGAACTCTTCTCTAGAGGGGCTGTCTTACATATTGGTCCTGCAGGAGGCAGAACTGGTTTTGAGCTAGACCCAGCTTGAAGAGGGTGGGAATCTGGTTCAAAGGCATCAGCCATAAGAATTTGGGGCTCTAGGGGAAAGTGCAAGCTTATGTGGAAAGGTAAAATATATTTGACCAAAGTGCCAGCCACCTCTCCACTGCCACTCTAGGAGGTCTGATCCCAGCATGCTCTGTGCACCACAGGCTACCCATGTGGATCTAAGGCACCACTGGTCATACCTCAGACCTATCCACTAGTTAGCTGCCTGACTCTCCCTCTTTTTAGTTTCAGATTGTGAGTTCCCTGAGGGACAGGAACTGTGTGTATTTCTTACTTGTGTATTCTTTCTCAGTGCCTAGTACAGTGTTCTTCACATAGTAAGTGCTCAATAAATACCACTGATTGATTGTTTGTTTGAGGAGGGTAAAGAAACCAACAGAAATGGGCACGGCTGATCTGGAAAAACCGGGGTGGGGCCACTTGCCTGGAGAAGTAACTAAGGCATAGATTCCAACTGCTATGGATTCCAGAAGCGATTTCCCCCCTGCTGCTGGGGATCACCACACCGGAAAGACAAAATACAAAGAATTAGAAAGAATACAGTATGATGTCCATGGCTTTTAGGTTTTCTGCCTAATTTTTTCTGGGCCTGGTCTGTATTGTTTTGTGATTGGGAACAAATGTGTTGGCATATTGGGGTGGAGGAGGGAGGCTTAGCAGAAAGAGCCCAGTCCTGAAAGTCAGAGGACCTGCATTCTAATCCCTACTATAAGTCTTGTCTGCTGTGTGGCCTTGGGATAGTCACTTTCTCTGTGCCTCAGTTTCTTCACCTGTAAAATAGGGATTAAATATGTGTCTCCTTTCCCCCATAATCTGCAGCCAAATAATAGTATTTATAAGGCTCTTACTGTGTGCAGAGTACTGTACTAAGTGCTGGGAGAGAATACACAGGCAAGATTTAAATGTGGTCCTGTCATTCAGAGTTCTCACAATCAAAGAATCTTTGCTCAAGGAGAGTAGCTTCTCTCTTCATAGCAGTGTAGCAGGCTGATCTCTCCTCAACAAATAACTGCCAGTTCTCCTCTGGGATGCACCTTTTTCTGACATTTTGTCATCAAATCCTTAACATTTTTCCATTGCCCTCCTTTCCTTTTGTTTCCAAATCTTGCTCTCTATCCAGGAGCTGTTTGCTCTCATTCATTCTCTTCATACAGCCCACCAAAGGTAAGCAGCAGGGCTTAGTGGAAAGAGAATAGGCTTGGGAGTCAGAGGTCATGAGTTCTAATCACAGCTCCACCACTTGTCAGCTGTGTGTGACTTTGGGCAAGTCACCTAAATTCTCTGGGCCTCAGTTACCTTACCTGTAAAATAGGGATAAAGACTGTGAGCCCCAACTGGGATAACCTGATAACCTTTATCTATCCCAGTGCTTAGAACAGTGCTTGGCACAAAGTAAGTGTTTAACAAATACCATTATAATAATAATTATTATTATTAATGTGAGAATATCTTCCAAGTGAGGAGACTGACTTTGTTCCAGAACTTCATTCCTCTTATGTTGAGTATAGTTTGCAAAGGACTTCATTGGACCTGCTCAAAGTGGCAGAAGTGGGATTAGAACCCAGGTCCTAATGACTCCCAGGCCTTCTGATTCCCAGGCCTGTGCTCTATCCTTTAAGCCATCCTGCTTCTTGGTAGAGCCAGAGCCAGGCTGTCCTGGGTTTAGCAAGGGCAGAGCCAAGGTAGCCTCAGAACTGAGGATTCAGGCCAAACCCAGAGAAGATTCAGATCTTCTGGTTGGATCACAACTGCCCTAGCTTCCTGGGGCTGATCCCCAGAATCCCCATAAAGCTTTGTGAAGAGAACTGTGATCACCCTTTACTCTTCTCCCCTTTTAGTGATAAATTTTAAATATTCATTTTTCAGTCCCACCGATTAGGTTGTATCTACCTCAGCAATTAGGACAGATGTCATCAGGTGTTTCTCCTCTTCGGGATCTCACAGTCAAAAAGGTTAGTTCTGAGCCTCACATACACTCAGTACTGTGTCCAAACAGATTATCTTGTATCTACCCCAGTACTTTGTACAGAGCTTGGCACATAGTAAGTACTTAACAAATGCTATTATTATTTTTAGCAGCAGCAGCAGTGTGAAGAACTCCAAGGATAACATTCTCCTGCTCCCATTTCTAGTCCATCCCTGTCAGCAGACTCATTTCTGAAGCCATGATGTGCACACCCCATAACTGAGACTCTGACATCAATTCCCTCTTCTCCTAACCAACCCACAGGCCGGATCTGGATTACGCTCAGTTTTGTATCTTGCAGGTTAGAGCACATGGGGCAGTCTCTAAAGAGGGGGGATGGTGTTTTGGTCCCCAGGCACAGGGCTGCACAGCTCACTCAGTCACCAGAGGGTCCCAACAGGGTCTGAGAAGCATAAATAACCTCGCAGTGGCCCAGCCACAAGTGTGGGCCCAGGGAGCAGTCTCCATCCCAGAGGTAGGTACTGGAGAAGAGCAGGTAAGTTTGCAGCAGTTCAGCCTGCAACAGTTCAGCTGGTAGCACAGCAGCTTGCAGTAAGTCACTTTGCAATAGGTCACCTTGCAGCAGATCAGCCTGCAGTAGGGTCATCCTGACAGCCGGTTGGCTTGCAGCAGGTCAGCCTGGTAGCACAGCAGCTTGCAGTAGGTCAGCCTGCTGCGGGTCCCCTTGAAGCAGGTCAGTCAGCAGCAAGTCAGCTATCAGGAGGTCAGCTTGCAGTTTGTAAGTGTGGAGCCACTACAGAGGTTCTTCTGGCCAGGTGGGCAAAAGGAAGGGAGGGGATGACTAAAACTCAGGTGGGAGAAATGGATAGGTGGTTGAGCAGGGACAGAGAGAACCTCTAGAACCAGAGGAATGGTGGAAAGAAGAGGAAATTAGCCAGGTCACCCTGTTAACTGATGGGCTTGCATCAGGTCTGCAGATCAGTCTGCAGCAAGTCAAGCTGCTATGAGTCACCTAGCAGAAGGTCAGTCTGCTGCAGCTCACCTTGCAGCAAGTCAACTGTCAGGAAGTCAGCTTGCAGTATGTGAGTGTGGAGCCACTACAGAGGTTCTCCTGGTCAGATGGGACAGAGGGAGTGAAGGGGATGGCTGGGGCCTAGGTGGGAGAAATGGCTAGGTGGTTGAACTGAGGCAGAGAAGATCTCCAGAGAAAACTGGCCAGGCTTAGAGACTGGCAGAGACAACCAGACCACTCAGCATGAACTAAAAGCACAATTCTGGGAATCCTTTAGCTGGAGAGCTCTGCTTTGGACCTCTCTGTCATGCCCCTGCCTCTGGGCAGCCAGGCCCTAGCCCTGCTCAGAAAGAACAAGAACTGTAACCTGGAATTCTAGAGGCAACAATGAGCCCGGGCTGGTTGCTGGTTGTGATGACGGTAGGAGCTCTTAGGGCTGCTCAGAAAAAAGAAGAGTGGTCAACTAACAATCACTGGTTTATACTGGGTGCTTACTGTGTGCAGAACACTGTACTAGGCACTTGGGAAAGTACAGTAGATCCATGGTCCAGCCCCTCTGCTGATTCCAATTCCCCCAAATAATGGCAACAGTCTCCAGGATTTCTCTCTCCCCTCTAGGGACCTAAAGTGCCAATTCAATCAAATTTATTGAGTGCTTACCTTGTGCAGAGCACTGTTCTATGCTTTTAGGAGAGTACAATATAACAATGAACAGATACCCACCCTGGATCTCACTTGACCTGGAATGGAGAGATGAGTGTGTGCTGAGGAAGAAGTGATGAAAGAAGAGAGAGGGAGGGGCAGAGATTATTTGTTTCCAGTTTACAAATTGCTAAACTGGTGTAAAGAGAGGGAAAGGGAATTACCCAAGGTCACCCAATGAGTCAGAGGAAAATCCCAGCTCTTTTGATTCCTTCAGGCTCAAGATTTTTCATAAGTGCAGTGAGAATGAGTGTGCAGGGTAAAGGAAGAGGTGATTCCTCTCCTGGAGCCCCCTCAGCAGAGGACAGCTGCCTGACTTGGAGAAGGGACTGTCCTGTTTGGAGGCAGGGGACTGGATAAGATGCCCAAAGGTGGGCCTGTCTGGCCTAGGACTCAAGGAGTTTATGTTCAAATGAGAAGCAAATGAGAGTGACCTAGTAGATAGAGCACAGGCCTGGGAGTCAGAAGGACCTGGGTTCTAATCCCAGCTCCACCACCTGTCTGCTGTGGAAACTTGGGCAAGTCACTTCATTTCTCTGGGCCTCAGTTACCTCATCCTGTAAAATGGGGATTAAGACTCTGAGCCCCATGTAGGATAGGGACTGTGTCTGATTAGCTCATATCTACCCCAAGGCTTAGTATAGAACCTGGCACATAGTAAGTGCTTACAAATATCATTAAAAAAATGACATAGGTGATAGCTGCTTTTCTTCTTGGAATCCACCTCTACCCCACTCCCATGTCTCCAAGCAGAGATAGAAGGCAAAGGCCCTGGAACTGGCCTCATATTCCCAGGATTGAACCAGCTATGGACAACAGGTACTGCTGCTGCTGTTTGTCCTCCCCCTCCTGCTCCTCCTCCTCCTCTTCTCCATCTCCTCCTCCTCCTCCTCCTCCTCCATTTCTCTCTTCCCTTTTCTTCCTACTTCTCTTCCCTTTCTCTGCTCTTTCCCCTCAGTCTTCTTTTCTACTTATGACTTCCTCTCCTTCCTCCTCATCCTTTTCCCCTTCCTGCTGCTTTTCCTTCTCCAGAATGCAGTTGAGCTCCCCACCCCCTTCTCCCTTCCCTCCAACGGGAAAGAACCTCCTTCTAGGAATAGACTCAGGCTGGGAGGAGAGTGGTCTTAAGAAACTCCAGGCAGCAGTGAAAGTCCAGCCAGAGTATTTCAGAGAGTGGCAGTCAGGGAAGCCTGACTTAGAAAGCCGAGAAGGGCCGAGAGTAGAGAGGCTCAGAGGTGAATGAATGGGCTTGGGCCCGAAACTTGGGAATGGAGAACTGCAGAGAAATAAAAATGGTATTAATCCAGCACTCTGCTTCATGGAAAGGTGAAGAATAGTATTTAATTACCATTTTACAGTTGGGGAAACTGAGTCACATAGAAATTAGGTGACTTGCCCAAGGACACACAGGAGGCAAGTGGTTAAACCAGGGCTTGAACCCAGGTCTACTGACTCCCAGGCCTGTGTTCTTTCCACCAGGCCACATGGCTTCTCTTAGAGAGAACTCCATCTGGAAAGAGAGAGAGGGGACACTCCAGGCTCAGAATTGGGAGGGAGAGGCCAGTCCAGCAGATGCCTGGCTGGGTTGGTTGTAATAGGGTCTCTACCTTGTTGGACAAATAGCCCTCAGCTGTGGGCACTGGTCAAATTGCTCCAAGGCCATAAGCAGAATCACTCACTCAATCAATCAAAGGTATTTATTTAGTGGTTACTATGTGCAGAACACTGTACTAAATATTTGGGAGCGTACAATACAACAGACTTAGTGGACACATTCCGTGCCCACAATGAGCTTGCAATCTAGAAGACGAGAAGAGCGGAGACACTGAAGATTAAACTTTGACCAGTTCCTTCTAAGCAGATGATGAAAGATAGTCACTGCATGGTCCTGCCCACTGGAAGGAGTCGATGCCCTCCTTCCAAAGCCTATGACATCCCACCCCAGCCTCCCTGACAATTCACCCAAGAAGGACTGGCATTCATTTCTTTGTTTTCAGGTTTGTCTTGACCTAATCTTGAAGTCTCCAGGTTTGTGGAGTGAACCTTCTCTATCTAGTCAGCCTCTGAGTGCTGGAAGTCATGTTCAAATGTGCATTTTAGATATCAATGAAAATGATATCGGCCTTCATTATTCCTTTCAGTGGGATATGGGATAGAGACAATTCCCTGGTTTTGAATGGAAGAACTTTCATTTCTTTGACTGTCTGGGGTCTGTCACTTCCCCCCCTTGTCTTCCTATGTAGGCCTTTTCATAGGAACCTCGCAAAATCTCAAATTTTTGAACTCTCAAGCTCACCTTCTAACCATACCTCACTCTTGACTCTCCTGCCTCCAAATCCTCACTCATGCTTTCCCTCTAGCCTGGAATTCCCTCCCCACCAAGATCCACCCACCCCTAACTCTCTTTGCCTTCCAATCCCTCCTAAAAGCTCACCGCTTACAGGCAGCTCTCCCCAATTATTTCACAATGACCCAACAGTCATGCTTCACATCTATGCTGTCTCTTCCTATCCTCAGCACTTATGCCCTCTGTATTGTTTAATGGTATTTTTTAAGCATTTACTATGTGCCAACCACTGTACTAAGCATGGGGTAGGTATAACCCCGCAATTAGAACAGTGCTCTAAAGCTTAGAACAGTGTTTAGCACATAGTAAGCACTTAACCAACACCATCATAACTATTATTATCATAATCTAATCACATTGGACACAGTCCAGGTCCCACATGAGAGAGTCTTAATCCCCATTTTACAGATGAGGTAACTGAGGTGCAGAGAAGAAAAGTGACTTGCTCAAGGTCCCCAACAGCTAAGTGGCGGAGTTAGAATTAGAACCCAGGTCCTCGGACTCCCAGGTCTGTTCTCATTCTGCTAGGTCACATCACTTCCCTTTTGTTTATACCATTATTTATTAAGTTTATTTGTCCCAATATATTTGCAGTACTACCCTTCTTCCCACCAACACCATCAGCAGTAATTTTTGTCCATTTGTCTCCCTCAGTCAAAGCTGAGCAGTTTGAGGGAAGACAACACTTGTCTAGTCTCTGCTGTGCTCTCCCAAATGCATAGTATACACTCTGCATTAAATAGGCCCTCCACAAATATCATTGATTGATTGATAAATGATCAATTCTGTGCTAAGATTGCTGTGGGCAGGGAACATTTCTACCAAATCTGTTGTATTGCACTCTCCCAAGTGCTTAGTTCAGTGCTCTGTGCACAGTAAGAGTTCAATAAATTCCATTAATCAATTGATCAATTGCCTGTTTTTTAAGCAGAAGAGGTTTCTTTTTCATGCTGAGTCTGATAGTTTTAAAATTACCCAGTTGAGCTAAAAGGAAGCCAGCAGGGTCAAACTGAAGAGAGTTAATGTCTGTGTAGTTGGTTGAATCATGCTGAAGAGAAGGTAGTTCCTTAATCTCCTTCAGTAGCTTGTGTTTGCTCACTAATAAGCTTTCCTATCAGTTATATCTGAGGGCAACCGCTGGAAAACTGCTGAGTAGGTTTCTCTGGTTCTGAGTTCATAAAAATGAACAATTTTCTTTATGAAAAGTTTCTGGACTGTAAACTCATCCCTCTACACTGTAAGCTCATTGTGGACAGGGAACACGTCTTCCAACTCTGTTGTATTGTGTTCATTCATTCATTCAATCATATTTATTGAGCACTTACTGTGTGCAAAGCACTGTACTAAGCACTGGGAAAGTACAATTCAGCAATAAAGAGAGACAATCTCTGCCCACACAGGGCTCACAGTCTAGAAGGGGGAAGACAGACATCAAAACAATTAAACAGGCATTAGTATAAATAAATAAAATTATAGATATGTGCACATCAAAGCAAGTATACAGGCATCAATAGAAATAAATAGAATTATGCATATATACATAAATACATAAGTGCTGTGGGGTGGGAAGAGGGGAGAGAAGAGCAAAAGGAGTAAGTTGAGGTAATGTGGATGTGGGGGGAGCTGAGGAAAAGAGGGGCTTAGTCTGGGAAGGCCTCTTGGAGGAGGTGAGTCTTTAGTGGGGCTTCGAAGAGGGGAAGAGTGATCTTTTGGCAGATTTGAGGCGGGAGGGCATTCCAGGCCAGAGGTTGGAGGTGGGCCAGGGGTCGATGGCCGGACAGACGAGATCAAGGCATGGTGAGAAGGGTAGTGCCAGAAGAGTGAAGTGTGCAGGCTGGGCTGTAGAAGGAGAGAAGGGAGCAGCTCTGAGATGGTTTAGGTGGTCCTAGTGCCTGGATTCCCCCCAAAAGCACTCCATGGCATGAGTGGTCTGATGGTGCTCCTTTCCTGAGCACCATCGTTGTACTCACCCAAGTGCTTAGTACAGTGCTCTCCACACAATAAACATTCAATAAATAACATTATATTAATAGTAACTAATAATAATAACAACTGTAGTATTTGTTAAGCACTTACTATGTGCCAGGCACTGTAGGAAGCGCTGGGGTGGATACAAGAAAATTGGGTTGAACACAGTCCTTGTTCATGTGGGTCTCACTCTCTCAATTTCCATTTTACAGACGAGGTAACTGAGGCACAGTGAAGTGAAATGCCCCCAAATGCGCAGTCATCTTATTAGTGCAATAGTGAGAGTCACTCATTCTTTTAGAAGATTGTGGATAAAAGTTTGCAGGTATCCTAAGGGCCAAGGTGACACTTATAAAGTAGGAGATTCAGGCAGCACCTTTCTGGGCCCATGACTTTTCAGGGAGGGAATTTGGGGTCATTTCTCACTTCTTAGCCTTCCTTTTCTTCAATAGCATCACTATTCACTGAGCACCTACATTTCTGTACAGAGTGTCTATTATGTGCAAAGTACCGTCCAGGGTGTTTGAATCTGCTGAGTGCAGAACACTGTCTTGTCTTATGCCATCATGTAATCTCTGACCCATAGCGACTCCATGGACACATCTCTCCCAGAATGCTACTCTTCCATCCACAGTCGTTCTGGTAGTTTATCCATAGGGTTTTCTGGGTAGAAATACGAAAGCAGTTTACCATTGTCTTCTTCCCCATAATAAACTTGAGTCTCCACCCTCGAGCCTCTCCCATGCCGCTGTTGCCCAGCACAGGTGAGATTTGACTTGTAGCAGATTGCCCTATAGTCATTACAAGCCTAGGAATGGGTATGCATCTCCCTCCTGTAGCCAAAACTGGTAGAGTACTTTAAACACTCCAGGCACAAACTTGAGGGTGTGCAGAACACTGTACTGAACATCTATTGTGTGCAGGGTATTGGGCTGTATGTCTACATCTACTGTGTGGGGGGCACTGGATTCAGCACCTCCTGTGTCTACCAATATATCTATCAACTGTGTTAAATTGTACTCAACCAAGTGCTTAGTACAGCATTCTCCATAGAGTAAGCACTCTATAAATGTCATAATACTAATAATAAATGATAATAATAATAATTATGATATTTGTTAAGTGCTTACTATGCTCCAGGCACTGTACTAAGTGCTGGGGTATCTGAATACGAGCAAATTGGGTTCGACACAGTCCCTGTCTCACATGGGGTTACAGTCTCAATCCCCACTTTACAGATGAGGTCACTGAGGCCATGAGAAGTGAAATGACTTGCCCAAGGTCACACAGCAGAGAAGTGGCAGAGCAGAGATTAGAAACCATAAAGTTCAGGCTCCCAGACCTGTGCTCTGTTCACTACATGATGCTGCCTCTCATACTACGGATGGATTGACACTGTGTGCCAACCACTGTACTGGTAGACACTGTGTGCATAGCAAAAGGAGTAACTACAATGTGAGTTAGAGATGCAATGTTCAGGAACCAAGGAGGGAGTTTCTGTGGAAGATTCAGCTTGGGGACAGGAGACCATGAGCAGAAGTGGGCAAGTCACTGAACCACTGGGTTATTTGTGGCTATGGCAGATGAGGAACTTACATCTGTCTCTGCTCACCCAGGTTCTCAGGAAGAAGCCTACTCCATTCAGCTGTTCTGCCATGTCAACTCTCAGCAATAACTCATTCATTCAGCCCTCCGAATTCTACCTCATGTGCCTCCCCGGGGCCCGGAGCCATCAGCTCGGGCTCTCCGTGATCCTGGCCCTTCTCTTCATCGTGGCCCTGGGGGCAAATGCTTTGCTCCTGCTGACCATCTGGCTGGAGGAGTCTCTGCACCAGCCCCTGTACTACCTCCTCAGCCTCCTCTCCCTCCTGGACCTCATTCTCTGTCTCACCGTCATTCCCAAGGTCTTAGCCATCTTCTGGCTGGGCTGGTGGTCTATCAGCTTTGCAGGCTGCTTCTTGCAGATGCTCATCATGAACAGCTTACTGCTCATGGAGTCCTCTACCTTCTTGGTCATGGCCTATGACCGCTACGTGGCCATCTGCCACCCGCTGCGGTACCCATCCATCGTCACTGAGCGTTTTGTGGCTAAAGCGGCCGTCTTCATCGTGGCTCGCAACTTCCTGCTCATGGGGCCTGTCCCCATCCTCTCTGCCCGGCTACATTACTGCAGGAACACCACCATAACGAACTGTATTTGTGGCAACCTGTCTGTGTCACAGCTCTCCTGTGGAAATATTACCCTCAACCAACTCTACCAGTTTGTTGTGGCCTGGACCCTGATGGGCACGGACCTGGTCCTCATCACCCTCTCCTACACCTTCATCCTGCATGCAGTGCTGCGTCTGAAGGCTGAGGGGGCAGCGGCCAAGGCCCTGAGCACCTGCGGGTCCCATCTCATCCTCATCCTCTTCTTCAGCACCATCCTTCTGGTCCTGATCCTCACCAATGTGGTCAAGAAGAGAGTCCACGCCAACATCCCCGTCCTCCTCAATGTCCTGCACCACGTCATCCCCGCTGCCCTGAACCCCATTGTCTACGGGGTGCGGACCAAGGAGATCAAGGAGGGGATCCACAGAGTCTTGAGGAAGGCTAGGGGCTGAGGGGGTAGGGAGGACACCCCTTGATAGCCAAGAGGCAAAACATCTGAAGAGATGGGGAGGGGGAAATTCGGGGGGATCAAGTTCTCATCCTGTCCCTGAGCCTGACACTTGGGAAAGTACAGTAGAACTGTGTAACAGAGTTGGTAGACATGTTTACTGTCCACAGTATGCTTACATAATAATAGTAATAATAGTAATAACTATAAAAATGAAAACTACCTTGATTTAGTGCTTGACACATAGTAAGCACTTATCAAATACCATTATCATTATTATTATTATAGTGCTTTTATTCCCAAAGCGCTCTCACATTACATTTCATTTTTCTCTCACAACAACCCTGTGAAGTAGATAGAAAAATAGTTACCTTATCCCCATTTTACAGATGAGGAAACTGAGATGCAGAGAGATTAGGTGACCTGGCCACGGTCTCACAGGGGAACGGTGACAGAATTTGGACTTGAAGCTGGGTCCTTTGGCTTCCAGATCAGGACTCTTCCTTGACTCCATGCTGCCTTCCCTGAAACCTAACAAAATCCTTCTTGTTGCAGTTTAAGCTTGCTTTCTCTTAATGTCTCCTCAGAGGGTTCTAACTTCTGGCAGTCAGGCGCCCCTAGGCTGGTAGATCACTGTGACTTCCCTCTTCAACTATTTTCCAACCTTGCCAGAGAATTAATGCTTCGGTCTCCTATTGGTACCGTCTTGGTATATCATGACTGTAGCAGGTGGTAACTCTAGCTCAAGGCCACTGTCCTTCTTTCTGAGTGGTATCCACATGAAGCAGCATGGCTCAGTGGAAAGAGCCTGGGCTTGGGAGTCAGAGGTCATGTGTTCTAATCCCGGCTCCACCACCTGTCAGCTGTGTGACCTTGGGAAAATCATTTAACTTCTCTGTGCCTCAGTTACCTCATCTGTCCAAATCCGTTCTGCCCAGCTACACTACTGCGGGAACACCACCATTAGGAACTGTATTTGTGCCAACCTGTCTGTGTCACAGCTCTCCTGTGGAAATATTACCCTCAACCAACTCTACCAGTTTGTGGTGGGGCTGGATATAAGCTGATTGGACACAGTCCCTGTTTCACTTTGGGCTTGCAATCTGTAGGGGAGGGAGATCAGGTACCTTATCACCATTTTATACTTAAGGAAACTCAGGAACAGAGAAGTTAAGTGACTTGTACAATGCCACCCAGCAGGGGCAGCCATGAAGCCAGGACTAGAGCTCAGGTCTCTTGACTTCAGTGCTGTGCTCTTTCCACTAGACCACACTGCTTCTTTTCAGTCCAGTTTTCCCATCACATCTTCCATAGATCTTCCATCTATGAATTTACCTAAACCCTTTTCAAACCAATTGAGACGTTCAACATGGAGTAACAAATGCTAACGGGGAAGAAGTGTTTCATTTTATTGGTTGTGGACCTACCTACAAGATTCAGTGGAAGCTTCCTCTTTCCGGTGTGTGGTTTGATAAATGGACATTTCAGAACTCCTGTTTACCCAGCTCACATCCTTAATGTTTCTGTGACCTGCAATCTTGTCCCCTCTCAGCCTGCATTTCTCCAGATTGAACAGTCCTAATCTTTTCAGTCAGTCTTCATATGGAAGCTTCTCCATCTCTGTGATCTTTTTGGTTCCCTGTCATTGTTCTTACTTCCAGTATTCTACTTTAAGCATTGTCTGGAGAAGGACTGTTGGTGGGATAAATGCATATTTCTCAGCTGGAGGGAATGATTTCTATGCAGCCTGTGGTGCTCAGTAAATACTATTAACTGACAAACCAGTAGTAATCAATCAATTAATAAATGAGAAGCCAAATTGCCTAGTGGAAAGAGATGGGCCTGGAAGTCAAAAGACCTGGGTTCTAATCCCAGAGCTGTCACATGCCTCCTGTGTGACCTTTGGGGAAGTCACTTGACTTCTCTGTGCTTGTTTCCTCATTTGCAAAATAGGAACTCAATACCTGTTCTCCCTCCTACTTAGACTGTGAGCCTCAAGTGAGACCTGATTATCTTGTATCTATCCCAATGCTTAGTACAGTGCTTGGCATATAGTAAGCGCTTAACAAATACCACAATCATTATCATCATCGATGATGTTTATTGTGCTCATCCCATATTCAGAGCAGATAGTTATTATTTGCTCAGAGACAGGTAGACATCCCTCACTGAATCTGGTCATTCCTATTGGCCCAGGAACACTCTCAGAGCCCACATTCTTTGAATCTCAGACTAGCGCCGCCTCCCCCATCAGGGTTTCCACTTCCATTGTCTCCCCTGCTCTCTTTCAGTCAGTCAGTCAATCCTACTTATTGAGCAAGTTCTGTGTGCAGAACATTCATTCATTCATTCAATTGTATTTATTGAGCGCTTACTGTGTGCAAAGCACTCTACTAAGTGCTAGCACTGTACTAAATTCTTCAGAGAGTAAAATATCACAATATGACAGACATATCCCCTGCCCACAATGAGCTGACAGTCTACAGTCATTTCCAAAAGTCCTTCAGGCCACAAAACCCAAGGGATTGGTTTAATAGGGAACAGCCCTGGGGCTTTGGCACTTCATGATTACCCAGGGGTCCCTGGCTCACCTATCTGTGCTCCCCTGACTCCCATAGGAGATGCAGGAAGCCTGGCTGTTCCTCTGGTTTTATACAGGACTGTCCATCCAGGGGATCTGCTGTCAAGTCTCAGGGCTCAGACCCATAATAATAAAAATTGAGGTACTTGTTAAGTGCTTACTATGTGCCAGGCATTGTTTTAAGCTCTGGGGTAGACACAACTTAATCAGGTTGGACGCAGTCCCTGCCCCACATGGGGCTCACACTCTTAATCCCCATTTTACAGATGAGATAACAGAGGCCCAGAGAAATTAAGTGATTTGCCCAAGGTCATGCAACAGGCATGTTTCAGAGCTGGGAATAGAATCCAAGTCCTTCTGACTTCCAGGCCTGTGGTCTATCCACTAAGCCATACTGCTCCTCATGCAGACCTTGGAGAAGAATGCAAATGGGACGTTCAGGGGTCCTCTCGGAGACACTTGTGCTTTGTGCAAAATCTGCGTTCTTCCCCCAGTGACTCCCATGATGTCATTAGGTTGGGCCTGACATGCATATGACATTATGTGTGTCTTCTGACCTGATACAGGAGGGCTGAT
Organism: Tachyglossus aculeatus; assembly: GCF_015852505.1. Taxonomy (NCBI): domain Eukaryota; kingdom Metazoa; phylum Chordata; class Mammalia; order Monotremata; family Tachyglossidae; genus Tachyglossus; species Tachyglossus aculeatus. The sequence continues at coordinate 134,274,623 of NC_052067.1, read as the reverse complement.
GATGCTTCTGCATGAACAACAGCAGCTGAATGCAGTTTCCTCTCCCCACTCAGGGTTATCTGGGGGCTTCCCCTGCCCCACACTGGGCTCTGGAGAGGACAGTGGTGGATGGGATGTTCAGGCAAGATCCCTGCACGGTGAAAGACCAGGGGGACTAGGGCTACCCACAGTTGTAGGAGAGGAGGAAGTTTGGAATGCCAAATGTGATTGTAGCCAGAGCCTGGGGTTGCCCATGAAGGAAACGGAAAGGATCAAGGCACTTTTGGGACTCTAGCTGGGAACCCTGGTTGATGCTCCCATCTGCTGGTAGACCTACAACTAGCCAAAATGTATGAATATCTTTTAAGAGACTGTACATTAGGCATATACAAAAAGTCCATCCCTTCACCTATGGGCAGATCATCAGGAAGGCAACCAGCACACACTTCCTCCAAGCACCTTGGCACTGCCATTAGAGACAAGAGGTCTGAACTGAATGTGCCACTGATAGGACCCAGGAGTGGTAGGTCTTACATTCTCCATTTCTTGAGGATCTGGCTCTCATTCATTTTCCAATAACAGTAAACAATGGGGTAGACATAAGGTATTCAGAAGGGATACAGCCTCTGTCTAACCTGGGGATCACAGTCCAAGTGGAGGGGAGAACAGGCATTGAATCCCCATTTTACAGATGAGGGAACTGAGTCACAAAGAAACAAAGTGATTTGCCTGAAGTCACTTAATAATAATAATGATGATGGTATTTGTTAAGTGCTTAATATGCGCCGAGCACTGTTCTAAGCGCTGAGGTGATACAAGGTAATCAGGTTGTCCCACTTGGGGCTCACAGTCTTAATCCCCATTTTACAGATGAGGAAATTGAAGCACGGCAAAGTTAAGTGACTTGCCCAATGTCACACAGCTGACAGGTGGGGGAGCCAGGATTTAGAACCCATGACCTTTGACTCCCAAGCCCATGGTCTTTCCACTACACCACACTGCTTCTCACAAGCAACGTGGCAAGCAAGTGACAGAACTGGGATAAGAACCCATGTGTCCTGACTCCTAGTCCCAGGCTCCTTCCACCAGATGCTGCTGTCTCTCTTCAGATGCTCTCTGACTATCTAACCCCAGCAAACATATCTTGCCATGATTATAAACTTCAGTATTCAGGACTTCATTTGTAGTTCGGTTGTCCAAACTCGTATTTGGTTTGCTTTACAGCTGGAACACTCTAGGCATTCCTTTTGGAAACAGCTCTCAGGTCTTTCAGAGTTGGACTTAGATTTCAGAGCCACCTTGGCACCGTCGTATCTGGCAGCCACTCAAGAAATGGCTTTCTCGATCCTAACTCTCTCCTTTACCCAGAAGAGCATCAGTGCCTAGGTTGCTGTTCGGAAGTGGGTAGTGATCAATCTGTCAATCAATCAATGGAATACCTTGATTCCTTGCGAGTGGGTTGTGTAACTTCTTTTTATTGTTTATAAATCTTCTTGTGTTTATCCTTCCAGCCCAACCCTCATGGGCACTTCATTTCCCTTACCTTCCAAATCCTCGTAAAGCTTATAGCAATATGCTTCTAATAACTCCATGGACACCAAAATGCTTGCAACTTCACAGATGTGAACACCATCTGACTTGTCTTGGGCCATGCCCACTCTCAAAACTGCCAGCTCGGGTTACACACTGCAGAGCTCATGCTATCCACTGGGTAAGGCCAGACACTGGCCTTCTCACCGCTTACTCCCATCTGAATGGTTGGTGAGAATGGGTTATGTAACTTCTTTTTATTGCTTTTAAGATCATCTTGCAAATAAGTGTTTATACTTCCAGCCCATCCCTCAGGGGCAGTTCATCTCCTTTACCCTCCAAATTCTCTTAAAGCGTGCAGCAATATGCATCTAATAATAATAATGATAATATTTGTTTAATACTTACTATGTGCCAAAAGCTGTACCCCGGCACAAAAAAGTGCTGGGGTATGTACAAGTTAATCAGGCGTACACAGTCCCTGTCCCACATCGTGCTCACAGCCTAAGTAGAAAGGAGGACAGGTATTGAATCCCCATTTTACAGATGAGGAACCTGAGGCAAAGAGAAATTAAGTGCCTTGCCCAAGATCACACAGCGGACAAGTGGCAGAGCTGGGATTAGAACCCAGGTTCTCTGACTCTCGGGCCTGTACTCTTTCCACTAGGCCATGCTGCTTCTTGTCTGTTCTATTTACTAGGCACAATCTTTCAGGTAATAACAACTCCAGAAATCCCCTCCTACCAAACCAGATATCTTTGAGATCTCCTCACACTCCTTTCCAATTGCTTTAATCCGCAGTGCCTAGGAGAGGGGGACACCTATTGAAGTTGAGACTGGCAGGCTCAATACTAACAAAGGAAAACACTCCTTCACGCAGTGGGGTAAGCATTTGGAATTCTTCCCCTGGGAAGTTGTGCAACTGAAAAAAAAAAGCCGTAGGTCCCCGAGATGTTTAGAGAGATTGATGAACAAGTGTCTTGGGTATGATTTCCCTAGCAAAAGCCTGAAGTTTGTGTTTGCAGGAAAGAGCGGGGATTCCTGCCATTTGCCTGCTGTCTCACATTTCCTCCTACCTCCAATACATCTCTGTTTGGATGTCCCACCATCACCTCAAACTTAACATGTCTAAAAAAGAACTCCTTATCTCCCCACAACCTCCCCAAGCCCTGTCCTCCCTCTAACTTTCCCATGACTCTGAACAGCACCACCATCCTTCCTGTCTCACAAGTATGTAACCTTGGCATTATCCTTGACTTCACTCTCTCATTCAACCCACATATTCAATCCATCACTAAATCTTGTCAGTTCGAACTTCACAACATCACTGAAATCTTCCCTTTCCCCTCCATCCAAACTGCTACAATGTTAATTCAAGCCCTTATTCTGTCCCGCCTTGATCACTGTATCAGCCTCATTGCCGACCTCCCTGCCTCCTGACTCTCCCGACTCCAGTCCATACTTCACTCTGCTGCCCGGATCATTTTTCTACAGAAACATTCAGGCCCCATTTCCCCATTCTTAAAGAACCTCCAGTGGTTGCCCATACAACTCCACATCAAACAGAAACTCATCACTATTGGTTTTTAAAGCATTCAATCATTTTACCCCCTCCCTCGTCACCGCCCTACTCTCTTACTATAACCCAGCCTGCATGCTTCGCTCCTCTAATGCTAATCTTCTCACTGTGCCTCGATCTTGTCCATCACACTGCTGACTTCTCTCCCACTTCCTGCCTCTGGCCTGGAACACCCTCCTCATTCATGTCTGACAGACAATTACTCTCCTCTCCTTCAAAGCCTTATTAAAGGCACGCCTGCTACAAGAGGCCTTCCCTAAGACCTTCTTTCCTTTTCTTCCACTCCCTTCTGCATCACTTTGACGTGTTCCTTTTATTCATTCATTCATTCAGTGATATTTATTGAGTGCTTACTGTGTGCAGAGCACTATACTTAGTGCTTGGGAAGTACAAATCGGCAATGTATAATGACAGTCCCTACCCAACCAAGGGACCTCCCTTGTTTTCAGAGAAGACATCACTGTTCGTGAAGGTCACCAACGATCATTCAATCTTATTTATTGAGCAAGTACTGTGTGCAGAGCTCTGTACTAAATGCTTGGGAGAGGACAATATAAGTGCATGTGTGGATTAAAAGATCAATACAGGACCCACAATCCTGGCCACTTTGTGTACATAAAAAGTTGTGGTCTCATGTTTAATGTTTTCAGGGCCTGGCACTTTTCTTTTTTGTCTCCTGGTATTACATTCTTTTCAAAATATTTCCTCCTTTCATGATTGTGGTAGGCACGCTGATCTTGTCTTAGTAATTAATTGCCAGTTTTCTGCTGGGGCACAGCACTGTCTAAGGCTTTGTTTTCCTCTTCCCTCTTTGTCCTCAATTTCCTAATTTCAGTTCTCCGCAGAGAGATTGTATGGGTACTGGCTTTCTTTTCAGGAGTTGTTTGGGCCTGCGGGAACAATAAACCAAGACCCCAAGTTGACTTAATTGAGCTGTGATAGCTAGCTCAAACCTGCATGTAATTATTGATGGTGGTATTTGTTGAGCAGCTACTGGGGGTGAAGCACTGTACTAAGGGTTTGAGAGCAGCAGTACTAGTAACAGTATTTGTTTAGTGCTTACTGTGTGCAGAGTTCTACAGTAAGCCCTGGGAAAGAATATCCAGGAGGAGATGACAATCAGGGAGTTCACAATCTAAAGATAAAAAGGGGGAGAGGGGACTGATGGCAGTCACGTAAGAAGAGATGGAACAAAACCCTAAGATAACATAAAGACAAAAACAAATCTCAGAAGGGTACTGTGGCTAGAAGAGAGGATTATAGGAACTTCAAGATGGTACAAGACTCTCATACTCTAACTGGGGATTATTATTATCATTATTATTATTATTGTGCTGTCAAGTTGTTTCCAATTCATAGCGACTCCACGGACAACATTTCTAATGGTTTTTCTGTTATCGTTGTTGTGGTCACTATCTATCTTGCTACTGGTCTGCATCTTCCACATTTTCCTTGGACCAGAGAATCAGTCCTCCTGATGATGTGTCCAAAATATGCTAATCTAAGTCAAGTCATTTGGCCTTCCAAGACTACTTTGGTTTAATTTGCTCTAAAATCGGCAGACAAAAATTATTTACACAATGCATGACTTGGAATTACTTTTTCCTAGATTTGTTTTCTTGTACTTCCTCAAAATGAAGTCACTTTTCTGTGCCAGGGTTATGATGTCTCCAGTGATTGATCTCACAGCATTTGATCTTTAAAGAGTAGACAGCATCATCTGCTTCCCCTCTAGGATGCAAGTCATCATGGGCAGGAAAAATGTCTTGCAACTCTGTCATATTGTATTCTTCCAAGCACTTTCTACTGTGCTCTGCACACAGTAAGTGCTAATTAAATATCATGGATTGATTTGTTAATGACAAAGCTTCAATGAACATTTATTATTTCATTAGGTCATTTATTAAAATGCTAAATAATACGAGTCCTAGCACTGATTCCTACCCCTTCTAACTAACCTCCTTAGTTACTTCCTTCTTAACCTCTCCATCCCCAAAACATATGACACATTGATCCCTAAAATTCACTTTCCATCTTTTAGGAAAGGAGCTAAACATGATGGAAATCCTACAGTCACTCAGTTTTTAAAATCCTTCCATGTGGAACCTTGTCAGAAGTCAGAAGATGATTTTCCCTTACAGAAAACATGGAGTTATTTTCTTTGAGGAATTTACCATTGGAAGGGAGACAGGACTCACTGGCCTGCCATTAACATAATGGCACAGCTGGCCTCTTATTGATCCCAGACCAGGAGGGATAAGATAACTTATGTGTGCTGTGGGGTCGAGGGTGGGGTGAATAAAGGATGCAAATTGAAGTGCAAGGGCAATGCAGAAGGGAGAGGGAAAAAAGGAAATGAGGGCTTAGCCGGGGAAGGCCCCTTGGAGGTGAAATGCTTGGGCAAAGTGTTAGATTGGACAGCTTCAGACACAACGTAGGTTCTACACAAAAGATCTTTGCATATAAATCCAGTGGGCTGCACCCCTACCCAACTTCCATCTCATGGCATTGAACTCATGCACAGTGGAAAAATGCGGGGCAGGAACGAGATTGTGAAAGTAGCCCTGCACAACCTGCTAGCACTAGAATCAATTCCTTGGCTCAGATTCTTGGTCCTGATGTCTCGAGACCAAGGTTCACCTATCATTCTCCATTCTCTAGGGGAGACACCATCATCAACATCATCATTGATGCAGAGGAGATGGTCTGCATCAACAGCATCATCTTTGTCATTCTCACCATCACTCCAATCATTAATATCATCAGCAACATTGATGAAAGATCTCTTAACTGCAAAGTGTTGTAATAGATGCTGACAACTGCAGTCACACCTGCATTCAGAGGTTCGAAAGTGGCTATGCTGATGACTTCATTTAATAATTTCTAACATCCTCACTTTCCACATCCTCTCCACCTGCACCACACCCCATCAGGGTTATAGACACAAACAATGTGTCTGTTTTCCCAGGATCCAGGGAGGATGATGTGACTGAGGCCAGCATCGCCTGAAGGGTACAAAAGTCTATGATTATTGTAATCATCAACAGCCCCTGGAAAGATGCTCCCTCCCAATCACATCCAGTTCCACCCCTCCTCCTTCTTCCTGGTGGGGTTGCCGGGCCTGGAAACTGCACATATCTGGATTGGTTTTCCCATCTGTGCCACCTACCTGATATCGCTCATGGGGAACTGCACCATCCTGTTTGTGATCAAGACCGAGCGGAGCCTCCACCAGCCCGTGTTCTACTTCCTGGTCATGCTGGCCACTGTTGACCTGGGCTTGTCCACAACTGCCATCCCCAAGATGCTGGGCATCTTCTGGCTTGGCCTGTGAGAGATCAGCTTCGGGGGCTACCTCACACAGATGTTCTTCCTTCATGTCTGCACTAGCCTGGAGTCTGTGGTGCTCTAAATTATGGCCATTGACCGCTTCGTTGCCATCTGCAACCCACTGAGGTACACCATGATCCTCCATAACAAAGTGGTGGCCATTTTAGGGGCGATGAGTGTGGTCAGATCACTGGTCATCATGACACCATTCATCTTTCTCATCCTCAGGTTGCCATTTTGTGGGAACCACACTATCCCACACACCTACTGTGAGCACATGGGTATCACACGGTTGACATGTGCTAGCATCAGAACCAACATTATCTATGGCCTCATAGCTATCTCCATGGGATTTTTTGACACCTCTGTGATAGGTTTCTCCTACATCCAGATTCTCTGGGCCGTCTTCCGCCTCCCATCTTGGAACACCCTGTTCAAGGCTCTCAGCACTTGTGGCTCCCATGTCTGTGTCATTTTAGCCTTCTACATCCCAGCCTTTTTCTCCTTCCTCACCCACCACTTTGGCCACCAGAAAGTCCCTCTCTATATCCACATCCTCCTGGCCAACCTTTATGTGGTTGTCCTACCCACCATCAACCCTGTCATCTATGGGGTCAGGACCAGGCAGATCTTGGAGCAGGTGCTGAGAATGCTCCATGCTAAAGATTTCTGTCTCCAAAGGGACACCGACTGACCGGTCAATCAGTGGTATTTGGAAGATTATAACAGAAGGAAGATACATATTCCCTGCCTTCAAAGAGCTCACACACCAACTGGAGAGACTCAAATATTTTCAACTAGAGTAGTCAGAATGAATCATTAAATGTACCAACGAATAAACATTGGGTATGAATGTGTTCATAAGTGCTTGAGGTAGCTGATGAGTTTATATGACTTGGGGTCATATAAGATTTCAAACCAAGAGTATAACATGAGTGAAGGAGTGGAAGTGGGTAGAGTGAAGGGCAGTAAGAAGGCTAACTGGGGCACAATGAAGGAGTGAGTTGGGGGAGATAACAGATAGGTAAGGTGAAAAGCGTTGGTGGAGTCTTGAAGCCTATTATGAGGACTTTTGGTTTTATGCAGAGGGATACTGGGGTGTCGTTGGAGGGTTTGGGGGAGAAGAGATGAAGTTCTAAGAAGATGATCCACCTAGCACCATGTAATATAGATTGTGGGTGGGGAGAGGATGGAAGATGGGAGACTGGCTGGGAGGCTGAAACAATATCCTAGTCAGAAGCTTATACAAGAATGGTAGTTGTGGATAAGAAAGGGGCAAATTAGAGAGATGTATGGAAAGAAATTGCAGGGTTTAGCAGTAAACTAAATGTGAAAATTGAAAGACAGCAAGGAATCAATACTGACACTGAGGTTGTGGGCTTCTGGTACAGGGAGGATGGTGGAGTTGTTGACTGAAATGGGAAAGGTAGAAGGAGGAGTAGGTTTAGGGAGAAATATAATTACTGCTGCTTTAGCCTATGGTGAGGAGTAGGTTTAGGGAGAAAGATAATTGCTTCTCCTTTAGCCTATGGTGTTTGAGGTGTTGGCAAGTTGAGAAGTCCTAGAGGAAGGGTAGAAATGGGCCAGGTGAAGACCAGATGAGAGGTCAGAGCTACAAAAATATATTTGGGAGTCATCCATGTAGAGATGGTAGCTGGAGCCACGTGAGAAGACAAGTTTCATGAGAGAGGGAGTATAGCGTGAAGAGTTGAGAACCCAGAACAGAGCTTTGGGGGATAGTCACAGTGAGAAGGAGAGAGGCACTAGGGGATCCAGGGAAAAATACTGAGAAGGAGCAGTCAGAAAAGTAGGATCAAAGCTGCATTATCTATTTTCAGGCCAAATTGAGACCTGTGAATGTTTCTAGGAAGAAGGAGTTTTTGACTATGTCAAAAGCAACTGAGAGGAGATTAGCATGGAGTAAATGCCTTCAGTTTTTACTATAATAATATTAATACTAATAATGATGATAGCATTTGTTAAGCCCTTACTATGGGTAAAGTACTTTTCTAAGTGCTGGGGAGGATACAAGGTGATCAGGTTGTCCCACCTGGGGCTCACAGTCTTAATCCATATTTTAAAGATAAGGGAACTGAGGCCCAGAGAAGTGAAGTGACTTGCCCAAAGTCACACAGCTGACAAGTGACAGAGCCAGGATTTGAACTCATGACCTCTGACTCCAAGCCTGTCCTCTTTCCACTGAGCCACACTACTTCTCTTCTATAAGTAGATCAATGGTGACTTAGGAAAGCCAATCTTGGGGAAGTGGAAGGATTGAAGGCCTAAATGCAGAATAGCAGTGGTGGAGGGGAAAACTAGGCCTCTGACCTGCTCTAGGAGTTTGGATAGGAATAGGAGGAAGGCGATGGAGTGATAATGGGAACAACCTGAGGGGTTGAGACAGATTTTTTAGATTGGGGGAAATTGGAGCTCGTTTGAAGGCTGAGGGGAAGCAGCTATCTGAGGGAGAAGCAGAAAATGACAACAAGGAAGGGGAGGAAAATCGGAGAGAGTGATTATTGCAGTCCCCTCTGGAGAGTTTCCAGTATTCTACCAGTCTCAGATACAGTAGGAAGAGTCAAGTAGCAGCCTACCCATTCCATTCCTACTGTGGGCACTGGCTAGCGAGTGGAAAGCAATCTGCTATAAATCAAAACTCACCCAAGCTGGGCAGCAGCAGCATGGCAGAGAGTCAAGGGAGGAAACTCAGGTTTACTGTGAGGAAGGAGCTATGGTAAACCACTTCTGTATTTTTACCAAGAAAAGTCTGTGGATACACTCTCAGAGCAATTGCAGATGGATAGCGGGGCGTGTTGGGAGAGATGTGTCTTGACAGCATAAAACAAGACAAGAATATACTTTGTAGGTGAGAGGGGAGAGGATCAGAGTTGCAGGAAGAGGAAGTAACTTTGTAGAGCAGGTGGGAAATTTTTTCTTGGGAGACTGCTGGGAAGCAGGAAAATAATAAGGGAAAAAGAATGTTGAAGAATGTTGAAGAAGTATTAGTCAGAAAATTTGGGGAAGTTCACTCCCAATGGCTTCAATTTTATCAACGGAGTAGATGGTCTGGCCATTAGTGGGGAGCTGTGATAATAGACGTTCAGAAGAAATTAAAGAGAAGGATGAGGAGTAGAAGGAGAAGGAGGAGAAAGAGGAAGAGAAGGGGAAGGAGGAGGAAGAGGAGAAGGATAGGAGGAGGAGAAGGAGAAAGGGAAGGAGGAGAAGAAGGATGAGCAGTAGGAGGAGGAGGAGAAAGAGAAGAAGGACAAGGAAGAGAAAGAGGAGGATGAGGAGGAGGAGGAGAAAAAAGAGAAGGAGGAAGAGGAGAAAGAAGAGGAAAAGGAGGAGGAGGAGGAGGAGGAGGAGGAGGAGGAGGAGGAGGAAGAGGAGGAGGAGGAGGAGGAGGAGGAGGAGGAAGAGGAGGAGGAGGAGAAAAGGAATGTTGCTTTGTTGAGTTATTTGACCCTGAAGAAATCTCTTCCCTTTTTCCTTCTCAATTTTCCTTGGCCATCAGTGACCAAGCTGTACCTCTATGCCTGAGCATGAACTGATCCTCAGGCCTGGAAATGCTGGTCAGACCAGAATCCAAGAGCTCAATATTGCTCTGAGCAGGGAAGTCCGGGACTGAGTTGCGCAGGGACACCCCTCTAGGAAGGATTCTCACTGACAGGAGGGGCCCTGCCACCCAATCCTCTGGCAAATTGGCTCGCTTGTCCCTCGGGCTCCTCATTTTCAACTCGTGACTTCACTAGTCACGAGTGAAATGGCCGGATACCCTCAGAGCTTCTGCAGGAGGATAGGGCCTGGAAGAAACAACTCATCACCACAACCCTTACCACAGTAACCCACATTAGGGACACAGCATGGTCTAGTGGAAAGTGCACAGGCCCAGAAATCACATGACCTGAGTTCTAATCCCAGATCTGCCCCTACCTGCTGTGTGACCTTGGGCAACTCACATCTTCTCTGTGCCACAGTTTCTTCATCTGAAAAATGGAGTTTAATATCTGTTCCCACTTCTACTTAGACAATGGACAGGGACTGTTTGACCTGATTAGATTTTATCTACCCTAGCTCTCAGTATAATCCCTTGCACACAGGAAGCACTTAATAAGTAGCACCATTATCATATATTGTTCATGCGAAGACACCAATGTAACTCCGGGGGGAAGCGGGAGTGGGAGGTAGGGGGCATGATAGTGGTCCCTCTGGCTCCAAGATAGGGTGTGGTAAGGGCACAGAAGGATGGTTCACAGTTGTGCCCATCCCAACCCTCATTCAGTGCAAAACAGACCAAGGTATTTCTGCTACACAACACCTAGGCCCCTTGATGACCAGATTCAGTGGCTTTGTCTCCCAACTCATCTCTGAGGGGAGGTGGATGGATGGCAGAACAGCTGACTCAGATCTTGGGAAACCATATAGCTGAGAGGGGGCAGCAAGGCTTTCTAGAAAGACCACAGGCCTGGGAGTCAGAGAAGCTGGATTCTAATCCTGGCTCTGTACCACTTGCCTGTTGTATGGCCTTGGGCAAATCACTGAACTTCTCTGTACCTCAATCTCCTCCTCTGTAAAATGGGGATTAAATACCTGTTCTCCCTCCTACTATGAGGAGTTTAGGAGCTCCATGTGGGACAGGGACTGTGTCCAACCTGATTGAATGAATGAATGAATGAATTATTTTGTATCTATCCCAGTTCTTAATATGATTTATTCATTCATTTAATCAATCGTATTTATTGAGTGCTTACTGTGTGAAGAGCACTGTGCTGAGTGCTATGATGCTTGGAATATAATAAAAATACCACAGTTATTGTTATTGTTATTACTATTATTATTATTGGTTCTCCTACTAATAATGTGCTCATCAAATCTATTGCCGTGCCTCTGAGTTCACATATGAGGAAGACAGTGTGGCCTACTCAAAATGACATTTGCTCTGGGAGCCTGGAAACCTGAGTTCTAGTCCCAAATCTGTCCCTAATCTCCTGTGCAAAACTTGGTCAAGTCACTTCCCTGCTGAGGAAAATAGATCAACAAAGCATATCATATAACTGATATGAAGGCATTTTTGAAAAACGGAAGATCTCTCCAGGTAAATTATCATTCATCATCTTTGTAGCACCCTAGAAGAAATCCCTGCCCAATCCTGTTGACAAAAGGATGGTCAATACCCTGCCCCCGTGCTCCCTCCACACAGAGGTGGATGACCCTGACAGATGAAAGCCATAGAGGTAAATAAACTCTGAACAGAGAGATGAATTAATGAGTAAATGAATCTACAGATAAATTGCTCAATCAGTCAATCAATGGTATTTATTAAGTGTTTACTGTTTGCAGTGCCATGTACTAGGCATTTGGGACAATACAATATGACAGAGTTAGTAGCACATTTTCTGCCCACAAGGAGCTAGTCAAGAGGGGAAGAAAGACATTAATACAAATAATTACAGATATTCACCTAAATGTTGTGGAGTTGAGGGTAGGGTAAATGGCAAGTGCTACAAGGGTACAGATCCAACTACATAGGTGACACAGCAAGGAGAGGGAGTAGGGAAAAAGAGGGCTTAATCAGGGAAGGTCTCTGGGAGGAGATGTAATTTTCATAAGGTTTTGAATGTGGGGAGAGTGATTTTATTATTATTAAATGCCATCCAGTCGTTCCCAATTCTAGCGACTCCATAGATATACTTTCTCCAGAACGTCCTGTCCTCTGCTATAATCCATAACCTTTCCAGTGATTCTTCCATGATCGTTGTTATGGTCTCTATCCATCTAGCTTCTGGTCTGCGTCTTCCACGTTTTCTCCGGACTTTTCCTAGCATTAGTGTCTTCTCCAGAGAATTAGTCCTCCTGATGATGTGTCCAAAATAAGCTAATCTAAGTCGAATCATTTGGCCTTCCAAAGACCATTTTGGTTTAATTTGCTCCAAAATCCATTTGTTTGTTTTTTGGGAAGTCCACGGCACATAGTAAGAGCTTAACAAATACCATCATTATTATTCTCAAAATCCTTCTCCAACACCACATTTCAAAAGAATCAATGTTCTTTCTATCCTGTTTTTTCACTGGATCCATACATTGTCACTGGAAACACCATAGATTAGACCATATGTATTTTTGTTGGAATTGGTACCTCAGCAGATTTCATGACTTTGTCCAGGCTCCTCATAGCAAGTCTTTCTAACATTAATTTTTGGCATATTTCTTGGCTACTAGATCCTTTATTATTGGTTATGAGTCCCAGGAGAGAAAAAGAGTCAACTATTTCAATCTTCTCTCTGTCTGCTACAAATGTGTTAAAACTTCCAGTTGTTATGATCTCTGTTTTCCTGGCATTGGAGAGAGTGGTGGCCTGTTGTAAATTGAGGAGGAGGGAGGTCCAGGTCAGGGGGAAGAGTTCAATAAATCACTTCCACTGGATAGACTGTAAGCTCCTTGGGGTCAGGGATCATGTCATATTGTAGTCTCCCAAATGGTAAGTACTGTGTTCTACACACAGGAAATGCTCAATATATTTTTAAAAAATCATATTTATTAATCACTTACTGTGCTGGACATTGCACTAAATATTTGGGAGAATACAAAATAGCTGTGTTGTTAGGCATGTCCCCAACCTACAAGGAGTTTACATAACATTGATTAATTGATTCACAATTTGTAAATTGAGATATTTGTTAAGTGCTTACTATGTGCCAGGTACTGAATTAAATAAACAATGGAGTGGATACAAGCTAATTGGGTTGGACACAGTCCCTGTCCTACTTGGGGCTCAGAGTCTTAATCCCCATTTTACAGATGAGGTAACTGAGGTCCAGAGAAGCAAATTGATTTGCCCAGGGTCACACAGCAGACAAGTGGCAGAGCCAGGATTCAACTCGGCTGCTCCAGGAGACTGCAGCTCTGAGAGTTTCCTCCCTGAAGCCCCCTCAGGATGAATTTTTTCCCCTGTGGGAAGCAGTTTGGAGGTTAGGTCTTCAGGGGGATGGTCCCTCAGTTAGACACTGGGCAGTCCCTGCAGGGAGGCTCAGAGGAAACATAAGAAGTCTGCTCCATAGACCTGAGCCCTGAGAGCTGAGGTATGACTGTAGGAGAGTGGCAGAGCCTGAAGAACCAAGCCTGGAGCTGGCCAAGTGAGTTCCGTAGAGGATAGAGATTGAGGATGAATCTGGGGCAGAGAGAGTGGGGAAGCCTTGGTGAACTGTGTGGGATCATATTCCTGGGTCCTGTCTCCCTGCCTTAGTGAGAAGATGGGAAGAAGGGGCTATTGGGGTTGGAGTCATTGCTCCATGAGCACTGAACAAAGTACGGAGGTAAATTCAAGATAATCAGGGCAGATGTAGTCCCTGTCCAGGGCTCAGATTCTAAGGGAAAGGGAGAAAAGATATTGCATCACTATTTTACAGATGAGGGAACTGAGGCACAGAGAAATGAAGTTACTTGTCCAAGATCACCCAGCAGCCAAGTGCCAGATTCGGGATTAGCCCATACCTTGGCTCTCATCTTGTATTATCCAAGTGCTCAATGTAGTAAATATTTTTTTAAAATGATCAAAATCATTATTTCTATTAATTCCCCTTGGCTACTCTGCCTTTCAGGAAGAATAATCCCAGCACAGGCAAACCACCTGCCAGAGCTGCCCTAGAGCCCCCAGATCTGGTGGCAATGCACAGAGGAAAGAATGGTAACCAGAGCCTTATAAGATTTGTCACCAGGTATATATTGGCTACCAATCAACCTACGCATCAGGCAGAAACCCCTCACCCTCGGCTTCAAGGCTCTTCATCACCTCGTCCCCTCCTACCTCATCTCCCTTCTCTCCTTCTACAGCCCAGCCCATACCCTCTGTTCCTCTGCTGCTAATCACCTCACCATGCCTCGTTCTCACCTGTCCCGCTGTCGACCCCCCAGCCCACGTCATCCCCCAGGCCTGGAATGCCTTCCCTCTGCACATCTGTCAAGCTAGCTCTCTTCCTCCCTTCAAAGCCCTACTGAGAGCTCACCTCCTCCAGGAGACCTTCCCAGACTGAGCCCCCTCCTTCCTCTCCCCCTCCTCCCCCTCTCCATCCCTCCGCCTTACCTCCTTCCCTTCCCCACAGGACCTGAATATATGTATATATGTTTGTACATATTTATTACTCTATTTATTTATTTTACTTGTACATATTCCATTGAATTTATTTTGTTAGTATGTTTTGTTTTGTTTTCTGTCTCCCCCTTCTAGATAGTGAGTCCACTGTTGGGTAGGGACCATCTCTATATGTTGCCAACTTGCACTTCCCAAGTGCTTAGTACAGTGCTCTGCACACAGAAAGCGCTCAATAAATACAATTGAATGAATGAATGAATATGAGGCAGACACAGCTGGATGAAAGTCTTGTAGATCCTGAGCCTTTTTCCACCAGCGTTTGCCCCATCTGGGCCTTCCAGGAGGGTTTGTACCTCTGCTTCTGGGCATTCATGCCCCACTGGCACTGCCAGGGCCATATTTAGTAGCATCAGCAGGGGAAGGGAGGAGGGCCGATAGCTGGGTCCTGTTGGAAACTTCCCTGGGCCCACTGCCCTGAGCGGGGCTGAATAAATTGTCACTTTGTGACAGTGGACAGTCCTTTAATGATCCCACTGGGATAATGGTCCTTCAGTGATTTAGATATAACAAATGGGACCAGTTCTCACTTCTTTGTTCAGGGTGAAGGGAGAGGAGTCTCTTGCCACCAGTTGAACTGGACTTCAGGCCAGCAAAGGAGGAAGAGCCCCTGGGGGATTGGGTGGAACTGAGTAAAGTCACCAGATTGCCCAAAGGTAAAATCCTTCAGGATGATTTATGTGTTCTACGGGTTCTAATCCTGGCTCCCCAACATGTCTGCTGTGTGACCTTTGGCAAGTCTCTTCATTTCTGTGTGCCTCAGTTACCTCATCTGGAAACTGGGCATTGAGACTGTGAGCCCACGTGGGACAGGGATGTGCCTAACCCAATTTGCTGGTATCCAGTGCTTAGTGCAATGCTTGGAACATAGAAAGCACTTCAGAAATACCCTAATTATTATTATTGTCATTATTATTATTGTTATTACATTGTTGTTACATCTTCAGGACAATCCATCTTTGCTATTGAATCAGTAGTTCACTGGATCTGGAGAGTAGGAGGAGGAACTAGGGAAGAGGGAGGCTGGACTTTCTTGAAGGTGTAGAGGAAGGAACCCAGGCTGACAGCGAGAGCAAACACGGCAACCTCTGAAGCCAGAGCATTGTGTGAGTGAACCTGGAGTTGACTCCTATGTTAGAGGGGACATCCGCATCCACATCCGCCAAGCTAGCTTTCTTCCTCCCTTCAATGCCCTACTGAGAGCTCACCTACTCCAGGAGGCCTTCCCAGACTGAGCCTCCTCCTTCCTCTCCCCCTCCTCCCCCTCTCCATCTCCCCGCCTTACCTCCTTCCCTTCCCCACAGCACCTGTATATATGTATATATGTTTGTACATATTTATTGGTCTATTTATTTATTATACTTGTACATATTCTATTGATTTTATTTTGTTAATATGTTTTGTTTTGTTCTCTGTCTCCCCCTTCTAGACTGTGAGCCCACTGTTGGGTAGGAACCATCTTTATATGTT
The DNA here is from genome assembly GCF_015852505.1 of Tachyglossus aculeatus. NCBI lineage: Eukaryota > Metazoa > Chordata > Mammalia > Monotremata > Tachyglossidae > Tachyglossus > Tachyglossus aculeatus. The sequence continues at coordinate 134,258,589 of NC_052067.1, read as the reverse complement.
GCCAACTTGTACTTCCCAAGCGCTTAGTACAGTGCTCTGCACACAGTAAGTGCTCAATAAATACGATTGAATGAATGAATGAATATGAGGCAGACACAGCTGGGTGAAAGTCTTGTAGATCCTGAGCCTTTCTCCACCAGCGTTGCCCCATCTGGGCCTTCCAGGAGGGTTTGTACCTCTGCTTCTGGGCATTCATGCCCCACTGGCACTGCCAGGGCCATGTTCAGTAGCATCAGCAGGGGAAGGGAGGAGGGCCGATAGCTGGGTCCTGTTGGAAACTTCCCTGGGCCCGCTGCCCTGAGCAGGGCTGAATAAATTGTCACTTTGTGACAGTGGACAGTCCTTTAATGATCCCACTGGGATAATGGTCCTTCAGTGATTTAGATATAACAAATGGGACCAGTTCTCACTTCTTCATTCGGGGTGAAGGGAGAGGAGTCTCTTGCCACCAGTTGAACTGGACTTCAGGCCAGCAAAGGAGGAAGAGCCCCTGGGGGATTGGGTGGAACTGAATAAAGTCCCCAGATTGCCCAAAGGTAAAATCCTTCAGGATGATTTATGTGTTCTATGGGTTCGAATCCCGGCTCCCCAACATGTCTGCTGTGTGACCTTTGGCAAGTCTCTTCATTTCTGTGTGCCTCAGTTACCTCATCTGGAAACTGGGCATTGAGACTGTGAGCCCACGTGGAACAGGGATGTTTCTAACCTAATTTGCTGATATCCAGTGCTTAGTGCAATGCTTGGAACATAGAAAGCACTTCAGAAGTACCCCAATTATTATTATTGTCATAATTATTATTGTTATTACTGTTACATCTTCAGGACAATCCATCTTTGCTATTGAATCAGTAGTTCACTGGATCTGGAGAGTAGGAGGAGGAACTAGGGAAGAGGGAGGCTGGACTTTCTTGAAGGTGTAGAGGAAGGAACCCAGGCTGACAGTGAGAGCAAACACGGCTTCCTCTGAAGCCAGAGCATTGTGTGAGTGAACCTGGAGTTGACTCCTATGGTAGAGGGGACCCCAGGTCTGGGCTGCTGCAGATGGGGGGGTCTCCCAGCTGGCCCCAGAGAGCTGATGCTCCTGCCTCCACTGCCACCCCCGGGCCTGTAGGGAAGGAGAGGAAGGAGCCAGAGAGCTGCTGTTACTTCTGCCCTCAGTGATAATAATAAAAAAGTTCCCCACCCTGGGGTGATGGGCCAGAGGTAAGCGGCAGCAGGCATTTTTTTGATTTAAAAATAAATTTAAAATGTATCACCCAGCACTGGTGATACCTGAGTCTGTTCCCCTCTGCCCCTCCCAACCTCCCCTCTGTCCCCCTCCACAACTCTGCACCCCAAAGAGCTGGGATGGCTGTGGATGACCCCAACTCTGATGGGGCCATTGGTTGAACCTCACTTCTACACCTCCTGGCCCCCCTCCACCTCCTCTCTATCACCCTCTGTGACTCTGCACCCTGAGGAGTCAGGATGGCTGTGAAGCACCAGGCTCCAAACTCCTTCTGTAGCAAGGGCAGTGGGGCTGGGGGTGGGGAAGGAGACTAATTTTGATTTTTCAGAAACATTCTCTCCATCTCACCATCTCTTGGTCCCTCTCTGTTCTAACTATTACCTGGGTTCAGGGGGATTTTAATACCGCTTCTCCTGCAAGATGGTGGCACCAGATCCAAAGCTTCTCACAGCAGGGGGAGGATACACGTTCTCTCCAGCTCTAAGAAAGTTTTAATAAAAATTAATATCCTGTCAGCAAGGACCAAACAAAAAATGAGGCCCATGCCTGGGTTAACCAATGAGAAGCAAAGTCTTAATTACTGCATTGCAAATTAACCCTTTCAACTGAAAGAAAGCACATCAGAGAGGGGAGCCAGGGGTGGTGGTATTACAATTAGACATAATTTAGAGAATACACACAAAGACATGGTTTAGACAATAAATAGACGATTTAGAAGAATGTTGTATAAACTGAAGAGGGATGAGGCTAGAGGCCAGGAGACTGTGAGAGGCTGTTAAACATCTAAAGCAGTGTGGCTCAGTGGAAAGAGCACAGGCTTTGGAGTCAGAGGTCATGGGTTTGAATCCCGGCTCTGTCAATTGTCAGCTGTGTGACTTTGGGCAAGTTACTTCTCTTCTCTGTGCCTCAGTTACCTCATCTGTAAAATGGGGATTAAGACTGTGAGCCCCCCGTGGGACAACCTGATCACCTTGTAACCTCCCCGATGGGGGAGAACAGTGCTTTGCACATAGTAAGCACTTTATAAATGCTATTATTATTATTATTGTTATTATTAAATGTGAGAGAATAGTAATTTGAACCAAGGTGGTAGCTACTTCGGTGGTACCCAAGGAAAGATACAATCAGGAAAATCTGAAGGGAAGGATGTTTCAGGCAGGGGGACCCTGTAGACAGTAAGCTTCTTGTGGGCAGAGATTGTGTCTGCCAACTCTGTTCCATTGTACTTTCCCAAGAGCTAAGTACAGTGCAGTTCACACAGTAAGTACACAATCAATACTGATTGATTGATTGACCAAGAGAACAAGGTACTAGAGATGGGAGAGTTGTCAGCAGGGTATAGTTAGAAGGTGAGCTTAGGGGGAATGAAGGGCAAACCTGGGGCAATAAGGAATTTTTCTTCAATGTAGAGGGAAATGGGCATCCATTGGAAGTTTTTAAGAAGTGGGGAGATGTATGCCAATCAACATTTTAAGAAGGTGAGCTGGGCAGCAGAATGTAATAGAAACTGAAGGGGGGTGAGGTTAGAGGCCAGGAGACTAGTGAGAAGCTGATAAGACATCTAAATGTGAGAGGATGCTAATTTGAACCAAAATGGTAGTTATTTTGGTGGATAGGAAGGGGGTGGATCCAAGAAATTTTGCTGAGGGTGAGTCAGCAGGAATTAGCAACTGAATGACCATAAGAGCTAAATGGTAGTGAAAAATCAAGGCTAAGACCAAAGTTGAAGGCTCCTGGAATGCGGAAATGCTGTCATCATTGATGTGAAAGGTTGAAGGACTGGGACTGGAGTGAAGAAGAAGAGGTCAGTTTTTGTTGTGTTGTGTTTTGGGGCTGGCAGAACACCTCCATGATGTGCTGGAGGCAAGAGGAAACATTCAATTGTATAGCACGGGAAAAGTTGGTAGTTAGATTTGGGAGCAATCCCCAAAGGGATGGTATAGCTGAAATTGTGCGAGTGCATGAGTGCTCCAAGAAAGTGAGCGTAGAAAGGGAAGAGTGAGGGACCCAGAACCCGGTCTTGAGGGACATTCACAGTTGGAGAATCACCAGGGGAAGAAGAATAGAAATTAGTCATCAGAGACTTAGGAGGATTACAAAGATATTTTTTTTTAATGGGCTATTTGTTCAACACTTGCTATTTGTCAAGCACTAATGAGTGCTGGGTTAGGTACTAGATAACCAGGTCAGATGTGGTCCCTGTCCCATGTGGGGCTCGCAGTCTAAGCAGGTAGAAGAATAGATATTTTATCGCCATTTCACACATGAGAAAATTGAGGCACGGAGCAGTGAAGTGACTTGCACACGGTCACACAACAGGCAAATGACAGAGAACCTGGGGCTCACATTTTTAATCCCCATTTTACAGATGAGGCAACTGAGGCACAGAGCAGTTAAGTGACTTGCCCTAGGTCACACAGCAGACAAGTGGCAGAGTTGAGATTAGAACCCACATCCTCTGACTTCCAAGCCTGTGCTCTTTCCACCAAGCCAAAACAGTCATATTAGTAGTAGTAGCAATAATAGTAACAGCGGTAGTAGCAGTAGTACTAGTAGTAGTAGTAATAATAAAAGTGGTGGCAGCAGTAGTAACATGTCCAAGACTGAGCTCCTTATCTTCCCTCCCATAACCTGTCTTATCCCAGGCTTTCCCATCACTGTGGACGGTACTACCATCCTTCCCTTCTCACAAGCCCTCAACCTTGGTGTCTTCCTTGACTCTGCTCTCTCGTTCACCCCTCACATCCAATCCATCACCAAAACCTGCTGGTCTCAGCTCCAAACATCGCCAATATTTGCCCTTTCCTCTCCATCCAAACAGCTACCTTGCTGGTTCAGTCTCACATCCTATCCCAACTGGACTACTGCATCAGCCTCCTTTTTGATCTCCCATCCCCCTGCCTCTCCCCGCTTCAGTCTATACTTCACTCTGCTGCCCGGATTATCTTTGTACAGAAACTCTCTGGGAATGTCACTCCCCTCCTCAAAAATCTTCACTGATTGCTTATCAACCTTCAAATCAAGCAAAAATTCCTCACTTTCGGCTTCAAGGCTCTCCATCACCTTGCCCCCTCCTACCTCACCTCCCTTCTCTCCTTCTACAGTCCAGCCCACACACTCCACTCTTTTGCTGCTAACCTCCTCACTGGGCTTCATTCTCGTCCTACCTCTGGCATGGAATGCCCTCCCTCCACACATCCACCAAACTAACTCTCTTCCTCCCTTCAAAGCTCTACTGAGAGCTCACCTCATCCAGCAGGCCTTCTCAGACTGAGCCCCCCATTTTCTTCTCCTCCTCCTCCTCCCCTCCCCATCGCCCCCCCCCCCACCATACACCCTTCCCCTCCCCACAGCACTTATATATATTTGTACATATTTATTACTCTATTTTATTTGTACATATTTATTACTCTATTTCTTTTATGAATGATGTGCACATAGCTATAATTATATTTATTCTGATGGTATTGATGCCTGTCTCCTTGTTTTGTTTTGTTGTCTATCTCCGCCTTCTAGACTGTGAGCCCGTTGTTGGGTAGGGGCTGTCTCTATACGTTGCCGATTTGTACTTCCCAAGCGCTTAGTACGGTGCTCAGCACACAGTAAGTGCTCAATAAATTCGATTGAATGAAAGGACAGTAGTAGCAGTAGTAGTAGAAGTAGCAGTAGTAGTAGTAGTAGTAGTAGTAGTAGTAGTAGCAGTTGTAGTAGTAGCAGTAGTAGTAGGAGCATGACATTTATTGAGTTCAGTGCACTCTTTTGATCACCTGGGAAATGACTGAACCACAGGTTACATTCCCTCCCAGCAAGGATCTGGTACTCTACTGGAGAAGTTGAACATAAAAGATGAACACAAAATAGTACTTGTTAAGTACTTACTCTGTGATTGGGTTTCTTCATCTCTCCTACTTAGACTGTGAGCCTCATATGGGAAAGGGACTGTGAGTAACTTGATTGAAGGGAAGTAGCATGGCCTACTGGGCCAGCTACTCAAAGGGACCTGGGTTCCAATCCCGTGTCTGCCATTGCCTGCTGTGAGACCTTGGGCAAGTCACTGAGCTTCTCTGGGCCTCAGTTACCTCATATGCAAAATGTGAATTAAGACTTTGAGCACCATGTGGGACACGGACTGTGTCCAACCTGACTAACTTGTATCTACCCCAACACTTAGAACAGTGCTTAACAAATATCATTCTTTATCTTGTATCAAGTACAGTGTTTGGCACATAGTAGGTACTTAACAAATAAAGTTGTTATAATATTGATGGCCCAGTTAACAAAGATGCCTGTTATGTCTTAGTTGCATAAGTACATCTAGCTCTTTGAAGAAAACTGTCAATGGCCTCCTCCTTAATTAATTAATTATGGCATTTGTTCAGTGTCTCCTAGGTGCCAAGGACTGTAGTAAGTGCTGGGGTAGGTTGAACACAGTACCTATCCCACATGAGGCTCACAGTCTATGTAGGAGGGAGGAGGATTTAATCCCCGTGTTACAGATGAGGAAAGTTAGGTACACAGAAATTAAGTGACTTGCTTTAAGGTCACACAGAAGACAACTTGCAGAACCAAGATTAGAACCCAGAGCTGCATACTCCTAGGTGCATGCTCTCTTCACTAGGACACACTGCTTCCTTATTCCAAGTGAACTTTTTTCTATTCTGTCTAAGGACTGAAGAAGCATGGTGTAGTGAATAGAGCACAGGCCTGAGAGTCAGAAGGCCATGGGTTCTAATCCTGGCTCTGCCATTTTTCTGCTGTGTGACCTTGGGCAAGTCACATCACTACTCCAGTCCCCAGTTACCTCATCTGCGAAATGGGGATTGGGATTATGCACACCACATGGGACAGGGACTGTGGCCAACCTGATTTGTTTTTATCCGCACAGCGCTTAATACAGTGCCTGGCATTTAGTAAGTACTTAACAATTACCGTGGTTATTAGGGAAGCAGCATGGCCTAGTGGATAGAGCACAGGCATGGGAGTCAGAAAGGCCTGGGTCCTAATCCCGGCTCCACCACTTGTCTGCTGTGTGACCTTGGGCAAGTCATTTTACTTTCATTCATTTATTCAATTGCATTTGTTGAGTGCTTACTCTGTGCAGAGCACTACTCTAAACACTTGGGAGAGTACAATACAACAATAAACTTACGCATTCCCAGCCCACAACGAGCTTACTTCTCTGGGCCTCAGTTACCTTATCTGTAAAATGGGAATTAAGTCTGTGAGCCTCCTGTGGGACAGGGACTTTGTCCAACCTGATTAACTTGTATCTACCCCAGCTCTTAGAGCAGTTCTTGACAAATAGTAAGCACTTTATAAATATCATCATCATGATTGCTTTTATTAGGGGACAGGCCTCTAACTTCCATCAGTACCCATCTCGATCGGCAAGGAAGTAGCCTTTACAGCTCAAATACTACATGCCTCCTACAAACAGCTCCTCCAGCACAATCTCCTACTTCCTCCTGAATTGTTTTGTTGAATCCGGGAGCCATCAGCTTGGGCTCTCCATGGTCCTGGCCCTGCTCTTTTTTGTGGCCCTGGGGGCCAATGCTTTGCTCCTGGTGACCATCTGGCTGGAAGAGTCTCTGCACCAGCCGGTGTACTACCTCCTCAGCATCCTCTCCCTCTTGGACTTCGTGCTGTGTCTCACCGTCATTCCCAAGGTCTTGGTCATCTTCTGGTTGGGCTGGCGGTCCATCAGCTTTGAAGGTTGCTTTTTGCAGATGTTCATCATAAACAACTTCCTGGCCATGGAGTCCTGCACCTTCATGGTCATGGCCTATGACCGCTACGTGGCCATCTGCCACCCGCTGCAGTACCCGTCCACCATCACTGACCGATTTGTGGCTAAGGCGGCCGTCTTCATTGTGGCTCGCAACACTCTTATCATCTTCCCACTCCCCATCCTCTCCTCCAGGCTACACTACTGTCGAACAAATGTCATTGAGCACTGCCTTTGTGCCAACTTGCACGTGACCAGGGTGTCATGTAGTGATAGCACCCTCTCCCGGTGGTACCAGCTCATCGGAGGCTGGACCCTGCTGGGCTCGGACCTAATCCTCATCACCCTCTCCTACACCTTCATCCTGCGTGCCGTGTTCCATCTGAAGGCTGAGGGGGCAGCAGCCAAGGCCCTGAGCACCTGTGGATCCCATCTCATCCTCATCCTCTTCTTCAGCACCATCCTACTGGTTTTGGTCCTCACCAACGTGGTCGAGAAGAGAGTCCATGCCAACATCCCCATCCTCTTCAATGTCCTGCACAGTGTCATCCCCGCTGCCCTGAACCCCATTGTCTATGGGGTGAGAACTAAGGAGATCAAGGAGGGGATCCACAGGGTCTTGAGGAAAGTGAGGGGCTGAGGGTAGAATAGCTAGGACTGGGGGGCCCTGGGGCCAGGGAACAGCTTCCTCAGAACAAATACAATAACCCAAACAGGCTTTGTGGGAGGTCAGGATATCAGAATCAGGTCCAGACCATCCTGATTCTCTTAGAGTCTGAGCACCCCTCTTACCACCACTATGCTTACTAGGGGGGAGGTGATGTCTGTCCCTGTAATTCAAGGAATGGTTTTGTAATCAAGTCAGATCATCCAGGTCTTGTAAACTACCACTACCCAGGAGTGAGAGAAAAGCAGCTGCAGTGTATCTTTGACACCCCCAACCACCAGAGAGACAGCCACACTGCCTCCCCGGGAAACGACACAGCATCTCCTCCATTCCACCGAAGTGACTCAATCTCATCCAGCCTCCCAACAGCAGAGAAGAGAAGAACACCATCATAAGGCCACAGAATCTCAGGAAAACCTGGGGCTGCTGCAGTAGTCCCTGTGGCCAAGGGTGTGTCCTGAACTCTGGTCCCCGGTGAGCCTGAAATTCTGCTCCTCTCGTCACAGCAGCCTACTGATTATGTTTTTATTTTGTGTATTTCTCTGTGTTCAGTGTTTCATCGTTTCTGACCTATCTGCCTCCAGACCCTTCTCCCCATGTTTACTCTTCGATTGTGAGCCCAAGGGACAGGGACATGTGGATTCTTTCCCAGTGCTTAATACAGTGCTTTGCACACAATCCATTCTTAATGAGTGCTGTTACTACTCCAGGCTTCTACAGAATGTGATTCTCCCTTCTTCCAGTAGGACCCATTCTCCTGTGTTCCTTCCAAAACAACCTGATTGCCCCTCTCTGTAGCCTGAGCAGGGAGCTAGTTTACAAGAACTGGACAATCTAACTTGATTACACAAACCAATCTTTGAATTATAGGGACAGACATCAACTCCCCACTAGGAAGCACAATGGGTAAAGCAAGAGTCTGGGAGTCAGAAGGTCATGGGTTCTAATCCCAGCTCTGCCATTTATCTGCCTCAGCTGTTTCATCTATAAAATGGAGATTGAGATTGGAAGCCCCATGTGGGACAGGGATACAGTCCCAGCCTGATTTGCTTGTAACCATCCCAGGGCTTAGTACTGTGTCTTGCACACAGTAACCTCTTTACAAATACCACAATTATTATCATTATTATGCTCTCAGGCCCTGAGACCCATCACTCCCCTGGATCCCCTCCCTTCTACAGCTCTCAGCAGCTTCTAGGTCTGCTCCCTGGAATCAGAGCTGAGGCTGGCCCTTTGCAGAGGCTTTAATAATAACAATAATAATGATAACGGTTTTTGAAGTGCTTACCATGGGTCAGGCACTCTACTAAACGCTAAAGTGGGTACAAGAAAATTGGGTTTCATTCATTCTTTCATTCAATAGTATTTATTGAGTGCTTACTGTTTGCAGAGCACTGTACTAAGCACTTGGAAAGTACAATATGGCAATGGAGACAATCCCTGCCCACAACAGTTTTACAGTCTGATGGGTTGTGGGGAGGAGCAGGGAACAGTCATCTAAACAAGTAAACAGGCATCGATATAAATTAATAGAATTATATATATATATATATAGATATATATAGATATATAGATATAAACACACTGCTGTGGGGCTGGCGGGGGGAGGAGAGCAAAAGGAGTAAGTCGAGGTGTTGCAGAAGGTTGGGGGAGCTGAGGAAAAGGGGATTTAGTCTAGGAAGACCTCTTGGATGAGGTACACCTTCAGGAAGGCTTTGAAGGGGGGAGGAGGGTTTGACACAGTCCCTGTCCCATATGGGGCTCATTGTCTCAATCCTCATTTTATAGATGTGGTAACTGAGGCACAGAGAAGTGAAGTGACTTTCCCACACAGCAACCAAGTGGTGGAGCTGGGATTAGAACGCATGTCCTTCTGACTCACAGGCCTGTGCTTTTTTCTTTTTTATGTCCTGCTTCTGCTTCTATATGGTCATAGCTCCTCTGGAACACCCCTCCCCATCCACATCAGGTGCAGGGGATTTTAGGAATTTAGTGCCATGGCCTAAAGAACGCTTCTCCAGAGGGTCTGTCTTACATACTGGTCCTGCAGGAAGCAGAACTGGTTCTGAGCTAGACACAGTTTGAAGAGGGGTGGGAATCTGGTTCAAAGGTATCAGCCATAAGAATTTGGGGCTCTAGGGGAAAGTGCAAGCTTAGGTGGAAAGGTAAAATATATTTGACCAAAGTGCCAGCCACCTCTCCATTGCCACTCTAGGAGGTCTGATCCCAGCATACTCTGTGCACCACAGGCTACCCACGTGGATTTAAGGCACCACTGGCCATACCTCAGACCTATCCACCAGTTAGCTGCCTGACACTCCCCAGGTACCAGCCATCTGCACATGACAGCTCTCAGGACCCTCAGGGTCCTCCTCTACCCACCACCATGCTGCCTGCACTGGATCTGTGCCACATCAAGCAGGAATCTTCACCCTGACCTGCCTTCCACCACCCCAGTGGGATACAGAAAAGTAGCTACTACCTGACACTGCCTCCATACAACCGCAGAAAGATGGCAGTGACAGCTGCTGTTGTAGTGGTCACCTACACACTACACACCTATGTTGGTGGCTCTGAACCACAGGACCCTAAAATTCTGCTCTTTAATCCTCCGTACCCTACCCTACTGATCTTTTATTTCATATTCATGCTGTCTTAGTCTCTTGTTCCCTCTCCCCCTTTTTATTTTCAGATTGTGAGTCCCCTGAGGTATAGGAACTGTGTCTATTTCTCACATGTCTTTTGTCATAGTGCCTAGTACCGGGCTCTTCACGTAGTAAGTGCTCAATAAATACCACTGATTGATTGTTTGATTGTTTGAGGAGTGTCAAGAAACCCAAGGGAAAGGGCACAGCTGACTAGGAAAAAAGAGGTGGGGCCACTTGCCTTGAGAGGTAACTAAAGCAGAGCTTCCAACTGCTATGGATTCCAGGAGCGATTTCCCCTGTGCTGCTGGGGTTCACCACACCAGAAAGACAACATACAAAGAATTAGAAACAGAGTGTGATGTCCATTGTTTTTAGGTCTTCTGCCTAATTTTCTCTGGGCCTGGTCTGAATTGTTTTAGAACCTCAGTGATTGAGAACAAATGTGTTAGCGTATGGGGGTGGAGGAGGGAGGCTTAGCAGAAAGAACCCAGTCTTGAGAGTCAGAGGACCTGCATTCTAATCCCTACTCTAACTCTTGTCCACTGTGTGGACTTGGGCAAGTCACTTAACTTCCCTGTGCCTCAGTTTCTTCACCTGTAAAATGGGGATTAAATATGTGTATCCCTTCACCCATAATCTGTAGCAGTAGTTCTACTCAGCTAGACTCACTCACTCCCCTTTCCCTTCGCCGCTCTCGTACCACTAACTCACAGCCCTGGATCACTGCCACAGTAGGCCTCCTTTGCTCTTAGGCTCGAGCTGCCGAACGCTGCTGGCGAAAGCCAAAACACCATGCCAACCTCGTTCACTTCAAGTTTATCCTTTCCTGCCTTAACTCATCCCTCTCCTCTGCCAGACAAAAGTATTTCTCCTCCCTTATTGACACCCATGCCCATCATGCCCATCATCCCCGTCAGCTCTTCCGTACATTCAACTCCCTTCTCAGGCCCCCGGTTCCTCCTCCTCCTCCTTCCCTCACCCCCAACGATCTGGCCTCCTACTTCATTAATAAAATTAAATCCATCAGGTCTGACCACCCCAAAGTCACTCCCCCCACTTCTCCAACCACCCCCCCGCCCCCCGCCGGCTCTCAACACTCTCTGCTACTCTCCCATCCATCCCAGTAGTATCCTCAGAGGAGCTCTCCTGCCTCCTCTCAAGTGCTATTCCGGCCACCTGTGCTTCTGACCCCATTCCCTCTCATCTCATGAAATCTCGCACTCCGTCCCTTCTCCCCTCCTTAACTTCCATCTTCAACCACTCCCTCTCCACTGGTTCCTTCCCCTCTGCCTTCAAACATACCCACGTCTCTCCCATCCTAAAAAAAAAAACCCTCTCCTGACCCACACCTCACCTTCTAGTTATCGCCCCATCTCCCTCCTACCATTCCTTTCCAAACTCCTTGAATGAGTAGTCTACACACGCTGCCTTGAATTCCTCAACACCAACTCTCTCCTCGACCCCCTCCAGTCTGGCTTCCATTCCCTACATTCCACGGAAACTGCCCTCTCAAAGGTCACCAATGACCTCCTGCTTGCCAAATCCAACAGCTCATACTCTATCCTAATCCTCCTCGACCTCTCAGCTGCCTTTGACACTGTGGACCACCCCCTTCTCCTCAACATGCTATCTGACCTTGGTTTCACAGACTCTGTCCTCTCCTGGTTCTCCTCATCTCTCTGGTCATTCATTCTCAGTCTCTTTTGCAGGCTCCTCCTCCCCCTCCCATCCCCTTACTGTGGGGGTTCCCCAAGGTTCAGTTCTTGGTCCCCTTCTGTTCTCGATCTACACGCACTCCCTTGGTGACCTCATTTGCTCCCACGGCTTCAACTATCATCTCTACACTGATCACACCCAGATCTACATCTCTGCCCCTGCTCTCTCCCCCTCTCTCCAGGCTCACATCTCCTCCTGCCTTCAGGACATCTCCATCTGGATATCTGCCCGCCACCTAGAACTCAACATGTCCAAGACTGAACTCCTTGTCTTCCCTCCCAAACCTTGCCCTCTCCCTGACTTTCCCATCACTGTTGACGGCACTACCATCCTTCCCGTCTCACAAGCCCACAAACTTGGTGTCATCCTCGACTCCGCTCTCTCATTCACCCCTCACATCCAAGCCGTCAGCAAAACCTGCCAGTCTCAGCTCCACAACATTGCCAAGATCTGCCCTTTCCTCTCCATCCATACCATTACCCTGCTCGCTCAAGCTCTCATCCTATCCTGTCTGGACTACTGCATCAGCCTTCTCTCTGATCTCCCATCCTCGTGTCTCTCCCCACTTCAATCCATACTTCATGCTGCTGCCTGGATTGTCTTTGTCCAGAAATGCTCTGGGCATGTTACTCCCCTCCTCAAAAATCTCCAGTGGCTACCAATCAATCTGCACATCAGGCAGAAACTCCTCACCTTTGCCTTCAAGGCTGTCCATCACCTCGCCCCCTCCTACCTCACCTCCCTTCTCTCCTTCTACAGCCCAGTCCACACCCTCCACTCCTCCGCCGCTAATCTCCTCACCGTACCTCATTCTCGCCTGTCCCGCCATCAACCCCCAGCCCACATCATCCCCCGCGCTTGGAATGCCCTCCCTCTGCCCATCCGCCAAGCTAGCTCTCTTCCTCCCTTCAAGGCCCTACTGAGAGCTCACCTCCCACCTCCTCCAGGAGGCCTTCCCAGACTGAGCCCCTTCCTTCCTCTCCCCCTCGTCCCCCTCTCCATCCCCCCATCTTACCTCCTTCCCTTCCCCACAGCACCTGTATATATGTATATATGTTTGTACATATTTATTACTCTATTTATTTATTTATTTTACTTGTACATACCTATTCTATTTATTTAATTTTGTTAATATGTTTTGTTTTGTTTTCTGCCTCCCCGTTCTAGACTGTGAGCCCACTGTTGGGTAGGGACCGTCTCTATATGTTGCCAACTTGTACTTCCCAAGCACTTAGTACAGTGTTCTGCACACAGTAAGTGCTCATTAAATATGATTGATTGATTAATTGATTGATTGATTAGTATTTATTAAACTCTTACTGTGGGCAAACTACTGTACTAAGTGCTGGAAGAGAATACACAGGTAGGATTTAAACATAGTCCTGTCAAAGAATCTTTGATCATGGAGAGTAGCTTCTTTCTTCATAGCAGTCTACTGGGCTGATGTCTCCTCAGCCACTGCCAGTTGTCCTCTGGGATGCAGTATTGTCTGAGACTTTGTCTTATCTTGTTCTTTACATGTTTCTGCTGCCCTCCTTGCTTTTGGTTTCCAAATCTTGCTCTCTATCCAGGAGCTGTTTGCTCTCATTCATTCTCTTCAAACAGCCTACCCAGTATAAGCAGCATGGCTTAGTGGAAAGAGTATGGGCTTGGGAGTCAGAGGTTTTGGGTTCTAATCCCAGCTCTGCCAGTTGTCGGCTGTGTGACGTTGGGGAAGTAATGTAACTTCTCCGGGCCTCAGGTACCTCATCTGTAAAATGGGCATGAAGACTGTGAGCCCCATCTGGGACAACCTGATAACCTTTTATCTATTCCAGCACTTAGAACAGTGCTGGGCACATAGTAAGTACTTAACAAATACCATTATTAGTATTAATATGAGAATATCTTCCAAATGAGGAGACTGACTTTGTTCCAGAACTTCATTGCTCATATGTTGAGTATAGTTTGCAAATGATTTTGCTGGACCTGCTCAAAGTGGCAGAGGTGGGATTAGAACCCAGGTCCTTGTGACTCCCAGGCCTTCTGATTCCCAGGCCTGTGCTCTATACTCTAAGACACGCTGTTCTTGGTAGAGCCAGGGCCAGGCTATCATGAGTTTGGCAAGGGCAGAGCCAAGGTAGCCTTAGAACTAAGGATTCAGGCCAAACCCAGAGGAGATCCGGATCTCCTGGTTGGCTCACAACTGCTCTAGCTTCCTGGGACTGATTCCCAGAATCCCTGTAAAATTTTGTGAAGAGAGTTGTGATTGCCCCTTACTCTTCTCTCCTTTCAGAGACAAATTTTAAATATTCATTTTTCAGTCCCACCGATTAACTTGTATTTACCTCAGCACGTAGAACAGGTGTTATCAGGTGTTTCTCCTCCTTGGGATATCACAGTCAAAAAGTTTGGCTCTGAGCCTCACATACACTCAGAACTGTGTCCAAACTGATTATCTTCTATCTACCCTAGTACTCTGTACAGAGCTTGGCACACAGTAAGTGCTTAACAAACACTATTATTATTATTATTATTATTAATAACATTATTATCAGCAGCAGCAGCATGAAGAACTCCAAGGATAACATTCTAGTGCTCCCATTCCCAGTCCATCCTTGTCAGACAGAGTCATTTCTGAAGCCATGAGGTGTGCACCTTATAGCTGAGAGTCTGACATCAATTCCCTCTTCTCCTAATCAACCCCCAGGTCGGATCTGGATTGTGCTCAGTTTTGTCTTTTGTAGGATAGAGCACATGGGGCAGTCTCTGAAGAAGGGGAATGGTGCTTTGGTCCCCAGGCACAGAGCTGCACAGCTCACTCAGCCACCAGAGGGTCCCAACAGGGTCTGAGAAGCATAAATAACCTGGCAGTGGCCCAGCCACAAGCATGGACACAGGGAGCAGTCTCCATTCCAGAGGTAGGTCCTGGAGGAGAGCAGGTAAGTTTGCAACAGGTCAGCCTACAACAGTTCAGCTGGTAGCAGAACAGTTTCCAGTAAGTCAGTTTGCAGCAGATCAGCCTGCAGCAGGGTTATCCTGACAGCGGATCAGCTTGCAGCAGGTCAGCCTGGTAGCAGATCAGCCTGCAGCAGATCAGCCCGCTGCAGCTCACTTTTCAGCAGGTCAGTCAGCAGCAAGTCAGCTATCAGGAGGTCAGCTTGCAGTATGTGAGTGTGGAGCCACTGCTTAGGTTCTCCTGGCCAGGTGAGACAGAGAGAGCAAAGGGGATGACTGGGGTTTAGGTGGGAGAAATGGCTATGTGGCTGAACTGGGGCAGAAACTGGCCAAGATGGTTTAGAGACTGGAAGAGACAACCAGACCACTCAGCATGAGCTGGAAAGCACAGTTCTGGGACTCCTTCAGCTGGAAAGCTCTCTACTGGGCTTCGGTATCATGCCCCTGCCTCTGGGCAGCCAGGCCCTAGCCCTGCTCAGACAGAACAAGAATGTAACCTGGAATTCTAGAGGCAACAATGAGCCTGGGCTTGTTGTCGGTTGTGTTGGTAGTAGGAGCTCCAAGGGCTCTAAGAGTTTATACTGGGTGCTTACTGGGTGAAGAGCAGTATACTAAGCACTTGGAAAAGTACAATAAATCCATGGTCCAGCCCCTCTGCTGATTCCAATTCCCCTGAATAATGGCAACAATCTCCAGGATTTCTCTCTCCCCTTCTAGGGACCTAAAGTGCCAACTCAATCAAATTTATTGAGCGCTTACCTTGTGCAGAGCACTGTACTAAGCTCTTAGGAGAGTACAATATGACAATAAACAGATAGCCACCCTGGATCTCACTTGACCTGGAATGGAGAGATGAGGGGGTGCTGAGGAAGAAGTGATAAAAGAAGGGAGAGGGAGGGGCAGAGATTATTTGTTTCTGGTTTGCAAGTTGCTAAACTGGTGTACAGAGAGGGAAAGGGAATTGCCCAAGTTCACCCAGTGAGTCAGAGGGAAATCCCAACTCTTTTGATTCCTTCAGGCTCAAGATTTTGTTTTTCCTAAGTGCAATGAGGATGAGTATGCAGGGGCAAGGAAGAGGGGACTCCTCTCCTGGAGCCCCTTCAGCAGAGGAGAGCTGACTGACTTGGAGAAGGGACTGTTCTGTTTGGAGGCAGGGGACTGGATAAGATGCCCAAAGGTGAGCCTGTCAGGCGTAGGACTCAAGGAGTTTATGTTCAAATGAGAAGCAAATGAGAGTGACCTAGTAGATAGAGCACAGGCCTGGGAGTCAGAAGGACCTGGGTTCTAATTCCAGCTCCACCACTTGTCTGCTGTGGGACCTTGGGCAAGTCACTTCGCTTTTCTGTGCCTCAGTTTTCTCATCCTCTAAAATGGGGATTAAGACTCCGAACCCCATACTGGATAGGGACTATGTCTGATTAGCTTGCATCTGGAGCAGAAGTGGGCAAATCACTGAACCACTGGGTTATTTGTGGCTTTGGCAGATAAGGAACTTACATCTGTCTCTGTTCACTCAGGTTCTCAGGAAGAAGCCTGCTCCGTTCAGCTGTTCCGCCATGTCATCTCTCAGCAACAACTCCTTCACTCAGCCCTCCGAATTCTACCTCATGTGCCTCCCTGGGGCCCGGAGCCATCAGCTCGTGCTCTCCGTGATCCTGGCCCTTCTCTTCATCGTGGCCCTGGGGGCAAACACTTTGCTCCTGATGACCATCCGGCTGGAGAAGTCTCTGCACCAGCCCATGTAATACCTCCTCAGCCTCCTCTCCCTCCTGGACCTCAGTCTCTGTCTCACTGTCATCCCCAAGGTCTTGGCCATCTTCTGGTTGGGCTGGTGGTCCATCAGCTTTGCAAGCTGCTTCTTGCAGATGTTCATCATGAACAGTTTCTTGTGCATGGAGTCCTCTACCTTCTTGGTCATGGCCTATGACCGCTACCTGGCCATCTGTCACCCGCTGCGGTACCCATCCATCGTCACTGACCGCTTTGTGGCTAAGGCAGCCATCTTCATCGTGGCTCGCAACTTCCTGCTCCTGGTACCTATCCCCATCCTCTCTGCCCGGCTACACTACTGCGGGAACACCACCATTAGTAACTGTATTTGTGCCAACCTTTCTGTGTCGAAGCTGTCCTGTGGAAATATTACCCTCAACCAACTATACCAGTTTTCTGTGGGCTGGACCCTGCTGGGCTCGGACCTGGTCCTCATCATCCTCTCCTATGCCTTCATCCTGCGTGCCGTGCTGCGTCTGAAGGCTGAGGGGGCAGCAGCCAAGGCCCTGAGCACCTGCGGGTCCCATCTCATCCTCATCCTCTTCTTCAGTACCATCCTGCTGGTCCTGGTTCTCACTAATGTGGTCAAGAAGAGAGTCCATGCCAACATCCCCGTCCTCCTCAATGTCCTGCACCACATCATCCCCGCTGCCCTGAACCCCATTGTCTATGGGGTGCGTGCGGACCAAGGAGATCAAGGAGGGGATCAACAGGGTCTTGAGGAAGGCTAGGGGCTGAGAGGGTAGGGAGGACACCCCTTGGAAGCTGAGAGGCAAAACAGCTGGACAGATGGGGAGGGGGAAATTCGGGGGGATCAAGTTCTCATCCTGTACCTTAGCCTGATGCACTCTGTGATCCTGGATGAGAACCTCTCCCAATCAGTGCCTCAGGTCTTACCATGTAGTTGTTCTTAGATTAAATACTTACTATGTGTCAAAAACTGGTTGGACCTGGGATTGTTTCAAGATAATAATAATCATAATTGTGGCTATTCGTTAAGTGCTTACTATGTGCCAAGCAGTGTACTAAGCGCTGGGGAAGGCACAAGATAATCAGGCCCCACAAGGGGCTCACAGGCTAAGTAGGAGGGAGAACAGGTATTGAATCCCCATTTTGCAGATGAGGAAACTGAGGTCAAGTGAAGTTAAGTGACTTACCCAAGGTCACTTGGCAGGTAAGTGGCAGAACAGAAATTAGAACCTAGGTCCTTTGACTCTCAGGTTCAGGCTTTTTCCACTAGAACTCTTTGCTTCAAGATAATCAGATCAGCAGCCGGGACACCCTGGGGTCACAGTCTAAGATGGAGGAAGAGCAAGCAGGTATCATATCCCTTTTCCATATGAAAGTATTGAGGCCCAGGAAGGGTAAATGGTTTGTCTGAGTTCAAGGAGCAGGCCAGTGGCAGAGCTAGATTAGAACTCAAATCTCCTAAGAAAAGGTCCCATGTTCTTTCAAGTTGCCCGCCCAGTACTCCCCAGTCTTCACTCTAAATTCCTTCCAAGCTCAACTTTTTCTGATATCTCTTGCTCTCGACTCTCCTGACCCTGACCCCTTTCTCACACCCTCTCCCCTGCCTAGACTTCCATCCTCCTTCAAATCTACGAGATCAGAGATCTACCCCATCTTTGAAGCCTGAAATTCCAATTTCTCCAGTAAGCTTTCCCTAATTAATTTCCAGCCCCCAGATCATGTCAAGACAGAAGTCACTTATGCTAATATAACAACCCTCAGCCTTTTAGTATATATTACTTCATTCCTCCTTTATTCATTCATTCATTTAATCGTATTTATTGAGCGCTTACTGTGTGCAGAACACTGTACTAAGTGCTTGGGAAGTACAAGTTGTCAACATATAGAGATGGTCCCTACTCAACACCGGGCTCACAGTCTAGAAGGGGGAGACAGACAACAAAACAAAACATGCGGACAGGTGTCAAAGCTATATGCGCATCATTAAGAAAATAAATAGAATAGTAAATATGTACAAGTAAAATAAACAGAGTAATAAATCTGTACAAATATATACAAGTGTTCTGGGGAGGGGAAGGATGTAGGGCAGGGGGGAAAAAGAGGGCTCAGTCTGGGAAGTCCTCCTGGAGGAGGTGATCTCTCAGTAAGGCTTTGAAGGGAGGAAGAGAGCTAGCTTGGCGGATGTGAGGAGGGAGGGAATTCCAGGACAAGGGAAGGATGTGGGCCAGGGGTCTACAGCGGGACAGGCAAGAATGAGGCACAGTGAGGAGGTTAGTGACAGAAGAGCGGAATGTGAGGGCTGGGCTGTAGAAGGAGAGAAGGGAGGTGAGGTAGGAGGGGGTGAGGTGATGGAAAGCCTTGAAGCCGAGAGTGAGGAGTTTTTGCTAGATTTGTAGGTTGACAGGCAACCACTGGAGATTTTTGAGGAAAGGCATGACATGCTTAGAGGGTTCTGTACAAAGACAATCCCGGAAGCAGTGAAGGATAGACTGAAGCAGGGAGAGACAAGAGAATGGGAGATCAGAGAAGAGGCTGATGCAGTAATCCAGTAGGGATAGGATGAGAGATTGAATCAGCAAGGTAGCAGTTTGGGAGAAGAGGAAAAGGTGGATCTTGGTGATGTTGTGGAGATGAGACCGGCAGGTTTTGGTGAAAGATTGGATGTGTGGGGTGAATGAGAAAGCAGAGTCGAAGATGACACCAAGGTTGCAGGCCTGTGAGACAGGAAGGATAGTAGTGCCGTCTACAGTGATGGGAAAGTCAGGGAGAGGACAGGGTTTGGGAGGGAAGATAAGGAGTTCAGCCTTAGACATACTGAGGTTTACATGGTGGGTGGACATCCAGGTGGAGATGTCCTGAAGACAGAAGGAGTTACGAGCCCAGAGGGAGGGAGAGAGAGCAGGGGCAGAGATGTAGATTTGGGTGTCATTGGCATAGAGATGATAGTTGAAGCCGTGGGAGCGAATGATGATGATGGTATTTGTGAAGTGCTTACTATGTGCAAAACACTGTTCTAAGCACTGGGGGAATACAAGGTCATCAGATTGTCCCCCGTGGGGCTCACAGGCTTCATCCCCATTTTACAGATGAGGGAACTGAGGCACAGGGAGAAATAATAATAATAATAATAATAATAATAATAATAATAATGGTTTTTGGTGAGTGCTTACAACGTGCCAAGCACTGTTCTAAGCACTGGGGAGATAGAAGGTCATTGGGTTGTCCACCGTGGGGCTCATAGTCTTCATCCCCATTTTACAGATGAGGTAACTGAGGCCCAGAGAAGTGAAGTGACTTGCCCAAGGTCACAAAGCGGACAAGTGGAGGAGAGGGTATTTGAACCCATGACCTCTAACTCCCAAGCCCGGGCTCTTGCCACTGAGCCATAGCTCATAAGTGCGCTGTGGGGCTGGAAGCGGGGGATAACTTCAGGGAGCACGTCGGCCGGATGTATTTTTTGAGCGCCTACCACATGTGGAGCCCTGTGCTAAGCACTTGGGGGAGGCCGTGGTCCCCTCATTGAGTTCACCAAGGATGTGAATGTAGATAGAGAACAGGAGGGGACCAAGAACCCCTTCCCAACCATTCATCGGCAGCTGGAAGAACCAAACGTAAGACACAGATGGAAGGAAAACTTTTTTTTTTACTATCACCCCCTCCTCCAATAATTAGGGAGCCTCTACTTAGTGCTTGTGGGTCTGTGGCCATCCCTAGAGTGGGGGCTGCTAGAAGGGGATCCCTGTGAACCTGTGTATTGTCCCCATGATTGGACTGACTTTCCAAAATAAAACACATACGTCCACACTGCTAGAAACATCACCAGGTATCCATTGGGGATGTGGAACATAACCATCCTGGTAAGTGCTGAAAAGTTACCACAAAGTCATAGTTCAGAGGGGGAAACACAGGAGGAGGGAACGGAGAAGGGAAGAGAAGGAGCAGCTGGAATTGGAGGGGTAACATGGGCAGGGGGAGGGAGCTTGTAATTTTTACCACAGGAGATGAGTTTCCACATATTGCTGCAACCTCTAGACGGGTCTCAGCTGTATCATATAAGTCCTCCAGTGGCAGGTCTTCCCTCACTTCCTCTGAAGTTCTTTCTACGTTCCTACATACACACACACATCTCCCTTCGCTCATCCACATACTCTCCTACATTCACCTCCCCCAAATGGAAGCCAGTCAGTGAACCTAGTGGCACTGAAGTGAGTTGCCTCTCTTCTTCCTGAAAGTTCTCAGGATGCTCTCGCGAATCTGCTTGGTCTTCACGCCATAGATGATTGGGTTGAGCATGGGCGGCAGGACAACATAGAAATTTGCCAGCAGGATGTGGACAAAGCGGGGGATGTGGTGGCCAAAGCGGTGGGTCAGGAAGGAGAACAGGGCTGGAGTGTAGAACACCATCATGACACTGACATGGGAGCCACAGGTGCTGAAGGCTTTGACCTGGGTGTCTTTGGTGGGAAGTCTCAAGACTGCCCGGAGAATCAGGGAATAGGACAGCCCAATCAAGACTAAGTCCACGGCAAGGATCAGCAGGGCTCCAGTTAGTCCATACACAACATTTACTCTGATATCTGAGCATGCCAGCTTGGCGATGCCCATGTGCTCACAGTAGGAGTGAGGGAGAATGGTGGTTTTGCAGAAGTGTAGTCGCTTGATGAGCAAGATGAAAGGAAGGATGATCAGCAGAGACCTCACGAGGACTGTCAGTCCCAGCTTGACCACGAGCCCGTCGGTCAAGATCACTCTGTATCTAAGTGGGTGGCAGATGGCTATATAGCGGTCGAACGCCATAGCCACCAGGATCCCGGATTCCACCGCTGTAAGCAAGTGTATAAAAACCATCTGGGCGATGCAGGAGTCGAAGCTGATCTCTCTAGCCTGGAACCACATGATGGCGAGCATCTTGGGGATGGTTGCCGAAGACAGCAAGATGTCGGTGGTTGCCAGGAAGCAGAGGAAGAAGAACATGGGGGAGTGGAGTCCAGGCTCCCTCCCAATTACCAGGAGCATGATGCCGTTGCCTGCTAGGGCTGTGATGTACATGAGACAGATGGCAAAAGCAATCCAGATGTGGGCCGCCTCTAGGCCTGGGATGCCCAGTAGGGTAAACGAGGCTGGGTGGTGGCTGCTCTGGTTTGGAGCCAACATGTCAGGTGCAGAGGCTCCCAAAGTCTCTCCTGTTTCCTATAATAATAATAATTATGGTACTTGTTAAATTCTTACTGTGTGCCAAACACTGTTCTAAACCCTGGCATAGATATACGTGAATCATGTTGGACACAGTCCCTTTCCCACATAGGGTTCACAGTAACAACCTCCATTTTACAGATGAGGTAAATAAGGCCCAGATAAATGAAGTGACAAGCCCAAGGGCACACAACACACATGTAGCAGAGCCTGGATTAGAGCCCATGACCTTCTACTTCCCAGGCCTGTGCTCTATCCACAGTGCATCTGGTTCTGTTTGTCAGGTCCAGATTCATCAATCAATCAATGGCATTTATTAAGTGCTTGCTGTGTGCAGAGCACTACACTTAGCACTCGGGAGAGCACAGTACAACACAGCTGGTAGACATGCTCCCTGCCCACAAGGAGCTTCCAGTCTTGAGGGGGGAATTCATGTTATGACCTTTCTGTCCCAGGGGCCCATCTTAGACTGCCTCTGTCAGCCTAGCTCCGATTGGGAATTTGGAGATGCAAAGCAGTGCTATCTGGGGGAGAACTTTTCCTTGGCACCAGGCTAAGGGCATCTTCATAGTAAAGGTGCCCCTATGCTTCAACTTCAACCTCGTTCTCTCCCTCCCCTATGTCCTTCTGGCCCCGCCTATTCTTTTCAAAGCTCTCTTTGGCCCTCTCTCACAGTCCACATCCCTGGAAGGATTATGACTGCCTTGCAGCTGGCTTCTCCCTGAGCCTGCGATCATACAGAACAGATTCAGTCTTTTCTCCCTCAAACTCAGATATCACCTGCTCCCCCATTTAGCCCCACATAACACACTCCCAACCAAAAGGCATCAACTTATTAAATGTATTTATTTTGCAATTGCTAACTGACATTCCCCAACCCCTTCATTTTAATTCTCCTGAGTCCTACAGGTCACGCTGTTTCAGCCAGATTCTTAGAGAGGGAGGAATCCACTCTTAGCAGAGCATTGCCAATTCCTCAACAAATTCACAGCAGTGTCAACTCACAATCCCATTGCTACCATATTAATCCTATCACTTATCCTATCCCTCCTTGATTACTGTATCAGCCTCCATACTGGCCTCCCTGCTTCCTGTCTCCCAATTTCAGTCCATACTTTACTCTTCTTCCCGGATTAGTTTTCAACAAAAATGTTCAGAACAGTGCTTGACACATAGTAAGTGCTTAACAAATACCATGATTATTATTATTATTATTATCATCATCATCATCAATGTTATTTATTGAATGTTTACTCTCAGCTGATCATTATCATCAGTATCTACTGATCCCCTAATATGTGCAGCTTATTGTACAAGGTGCTTTTTTTTAATGGTATTTGTTAAGTGCTTACTATGTGCAAAGCACTGTTCTAAGTGCTGGGGGGATATAAGGTGATCAGGTTGCCTCACATGGGGCTCACAATCTTAATCCCCATTTTACCGATGAGGTAACTGAGGCACAGAGAAGTGAAGTGACTTGCCCGAAGTCACACAGCTGACAAGTGGCAGAGCCGGGATTAGAACCCATGACCTCTGACTCCCAAGCCCGGGCTCTTTCCACTGTGCCACACTGCTTCTCTGTGGAAGAGAGGTGCTTGTGAGCAAACAATAAAGATAGGAGACATGGTCCTTGCCTTCGAAGGAGCTAATGGAGTAAAAAAAGGAGATGGAAACTGTGTCCAGGGAAAAGAAATTGGAGTAAAATATCGATGTCAATGGTAAAATAAAAGTCAGCAGAAAAATGAATAAATAAAGCAGCCTTGCCTAGTGGATAGAGCATGGATTCTAATGCCGGCTCTGTGTGTGATCTTGAGATTAAAACTGTGAGTCCCATGAAGGACATTCATTCATTCATTCATTCAGTCGTATTTACTGGGTGCTTCCTGCGTGCAAAGCACCATACGAAGCCCTTGGGAGAGTACAATAAAACAACAAACAGACACATTACTTGCCAACGATGCGCTCAGAGTCTAGAGGGGTAAAAAAACTTGGTTAGATGCCTTGAAAAGGGTGGCAATGCCTTAACCATATATGTGTTATAAAGGCCACTAGGACCTCTTCCATCCTTCTTAAGGGGAGTTTAACCTTCTCTCCTTTCATACAACTCATGGACCGTGTCCTACGTAATTATCTTGTTTCTACTCCAGAGCTTAGTAGAGTGTCTGGCACATAGTAAGCATTTAACAAGTACCCGAAAAAACATAGATAAATGGAATACATAGATCTACACATCAGTGTTAAACATAGTTGATGGATTGGTATGATCTGGGGGGATGGAAGATTATTCAGGGGATATCTTCTGGAGGAAGCATCCAGAAATGTGTTGACCATGCAGACCCTGAACTATCTGTTAGGCCTAATGGTTTCTAATTTCAGAGTAGTGCCCTCCCTCCAAAGCTCTATCTCAGAAGTCTTTCTAAGCTAATTACAGCATGGCTCAGTGGAAAGAGCACGGGCTTTGGAGTCAGAGGTCATGGGTTCAAATCCAGACTTGGCCAACTGTCAGCTGTGTGACTTTGGGCAAGTCACTTAACTTATCTGTGCCTCAGTTACCTCATCTGTAAAATGGGGATTAAAACTGTGAGTCCCCCGTGGGACAACCTGATCACCTTGTAACCTCCCCAGTGCTTAGAACAGTGCTTTGCACATAGTAAGCACTTAACAAATACCATCATCATCATTATTATTATTATTTAAAGGCAGGGCAGACTGTGTTTGCCCATTTGAGGGGCAAGAGGGTTCCATGTGGAGGAATGACATGAACAGCAGATTGAAGAAAGGTGACTTCAAAGATAAGTATGACTATCAGGTGAGCTTGGGCGGAGGAAAGAATCACTGCTGGGATGGAGCAGAAGAAGAAGGGGGAGAAGTGAGAAAGAAACGGGAGGGAGTTTTAAATGAAATGATCAGGAATTTCTGTTTATTTCAAGAAATGTAGATAGCCACCAGAGGTAATACTAATAGCAATGACGGTATTTGTAAAGTGCTTACTTTGTGCCAAGCACTGTTCTAGGTGCTTGGATAGATAAAAGGTAATCAGGTTGTCCCACATGGGGCTCAAAGTCTTAATCCCCATTTAACAGATGAGGTAACTGAGGCATAGAGAAATGAAGTGACTTGCCCAAAGTCACACAGCTGATAAGTGACAGAGCTGGTATTAGAATCTTCAAGCTCTGACTCCCAAGCATATGCTCTTTCCACTGAGCCAGAGGTCTTAGAAGAGCAGAGTGCTGCTTTGTTCTGAACACTATTTCAGGAAGATGATCTGAGCAGCAGAATCTAGACTAGACTGATGAAGGGAAAAGCTGGAGGCAAGGAAACTGGGTAAGAAGGCTGATACAGCAGTCCACCTGGGAGGTGATGAAGATTTGGACCAGGGAAGGGGTCATAAAGGTGAAGAGAAAGGGATTGCTCCACCTAATATTGTGGAGGAAAATGGCAGGATTTAGAGACAGGCTGAATATAAAAAGTGAAAGACAGGGAAGTGACAGATTTTGAAACCCCTCCAGGGCAGGGTCTGTGGCTAATTCCTACCTGTATATTTTTTCCAATGCTTAGCACAAGTCAACACTTAATAAATACTATGACTCCTACTTAATCAACAGTGACATGAAGGTTGCAAGCTTTGGGGACAGAAAGGATGGAGGTGGTGGTGTCTGTGATGGGGAAGGTAGGAGGGCGTTGCGCTGGGGGGCAAAGGAAAGTTCAGTTTTTGCCTCTGTAATCTATTTCAATGTCTTTCTTCCCCTGTAAACTGTAAACTCCCTGTGGGCAGGGATTACATCTACTGTCTCACTTTTCCCAGTGCTTAGTACACAATAAACAGTCAATAAATACCAGTGATTGGCTAAGAAGTGAGAGGATGAAGAAGAGCTAAGAAAAGGGTCTGAGAAAGAGGTGTCAGAACAGTAGGAAGTAAAACAGGAGAGAGTCATGCCGGTGAAACTAATGCTAAACAGAGTGTCTAGGGGAAGAGAGGGGTTCACTCACACCCATACATGCATGTACACACACATACTCACAAGCCCGCAACCTTGGTGTCATCCTCGACTCTGCTCTCTAATTCACCCCTCACATCCAATCCGTCACCAAAACCTGCCGGTCTCACCTCCGCAACATCGCCAAGATCTGCTCTTTCCTCTCCATCCAAACTGCTACCCTGCTGGTTCAATCTCTCATCCTATCCCGACTGGATTACTGCATCAGCCTCCTCTCTGATCTCCCATCCTCCTGTCTCTCCCCACTTCAGTCTATACTTCACGCTGTTGTCCGGATCATCTCTGTGCAGAAACGCTCTGGACATGTTACTCCCCTCCTAAAAAATCTCCAGTGGCTACCAATCAACCTATGCATCAGGTAAAAACTCCTCACTCTCGGCTTCAAGGCTTTCCATCACCCCGCCCCCTCCTATCTCACCTCCCTTCTTTCCTTCTACTGCCCAGCCTGCACCCTCTGCTCCCCCTTGCCGCTAACCTCCTCACTGTGCCTCCTTCTTGCTTGTCCTGACATCGACCCCCGGCCCACATTCTCCCCCTGGCCTGGAATGCCCTCCCTCCACACATCTGCCAAGCTAGCTCTCTTCCTCCCTTTAAACCCCTACTGAGAGCTCACCCCCTCCAGGAGGCCTTCCCAGACTGAGCCCCCTCCTTCCTCTCCCCATCCCCATCCCCCCGCCCTACCTCCTTCCCCTCCCCACAACACCTGCATATATGTTTTTTACAGATTTATTACTGTATTTATTTTACTTGTACATATTTACTATTCTATTTATTTTATTTTGTTAATGATGTGCATCTAGCTTTACTTCTATTTACTCAGACGACTTGACATCTGGTCACATGTTTTGTTTTGTTGTCTGTCTCCCCCTTCTAGACTGTGAGCCCGTTGTTGGGTAGGGACTGTCTCTATACGTTGCCAACTTGTACTTCCCAAGCTCTTAGGAAGCACACAGTAAGCACTTAATAACTACTATTGAATGAATGAATGAATGAATACACACATACACAATGACAATGGCCTACATACCCCACAAGAGCGCTCTAACCCTGGCCAAGCTTCTTCCTCACAGAGGCCAGATCAGCAGTGTTTTCTTTCATTTGGGTTGTCTGACCCTGCTCTTGGGAAGATGGTCTTTTCTTGGGTATGTCTATGATCTAGCATCTTGTCTAACATTTCACTGAGAAGAAGGACTCAAATCAGTCCTCCTTTCAGTTCAGCCTTCAGCAATAGTCGAAATATCCTGGAACCATCAGGACCAGCATGTTCTACTCCACTCTTTCACCTGAATCCATAGGCTTCTGAGCTGCACTTGTCCCAATTCTGTCTTTTGTCTCTCACCTGACTGGTCAACTGAGGGTGGTTGAGTCAGAGCCCAAGGGAGACTGGAGCCGGCATCGCCACACCCAGAACAAATGGGAAGGTTTATAGAGCAACTTTGAATTGTCAAGGGAGGAAGGTGATCACAAGGGAGCATAATCCCTTCCCACAGTGCTTAGGAACTGAGGAAGGAAAGAAGAAAACAATCAGAGTTGGGTGGGGGGAGAAGTGGGGGAAACCAGAAAAGTAGGTTGGCTCAGTGGAAAGAGCATGGGGCTGATAGTCAGAGGACCTGGGTTCTAACCAGTTCTACCACTTGTCTGCTGTGTGACCTTGGGCAAGTCACTTAACTTCTCGATGACTCAAAAGCACCATCTTTAAAATGGGGATTAAAACTGTGATCCCTGTGTGGGTCAGGGACTGTGCTCAAACTGATTATCTTGTGTCTACCCCAGTGTTTAGTTCAGTGCCTTCCACATAGTAAGCACTTAACCAATACCCTAAAAAAATGGGGAGTGCATTTCCTTCCCCCAGTGCCCAGGGACTGAGGAAAGAGGAGTAGCCAATCAGAGATTGTGGGGCCAGGGAGAAATGATGCAGTGTGTTGGTTGGTAGGGGCTCTACTCCAGGGGCTCTGTCCACTAGCCACTCCTGCAGGAATGTTTTCTGGCTAGCACAGCCCAAGAAGACTCGAATAAATCACTGCCGCCACCATCCCCTAACTTAGAGTGAGACCTCCCTGCTGCCAAAGGCAGACCAATCAGAGTTCCACTCTCTGGTCCTTGTTTCAACAAGGACCAATACCTTTCCTCAGAGGGGTTTCTGAATCCCAACCCATCTTTTCCTCTTTTTATCAGAAAATAGAGCCAAAGCATTCTACTAGAGCTGGACAGATCGTTCAAAAATTAAACAAAATCATAGATAGCAATTAGCTTTGAACAGGCTTTCAGCAGAGGAACAAGTTGCAAGTGCTCTGCACACAATAAGCGCTCAATAAATACGACTGACTGACTGACTGACTGACTGAATGAATGAATGAATCAATACAAGATCAAAATAACAAAATTCTCCCTCCAGACTGTAAACTCACTGTGGGCAGGGAACATATCTGTGATGTCTGTTATACCGTACTCTCCCAAGTGCTTAGTACAGTGCTCTGCATATTGTAAATGCTCAATAAATATGATTGTTGATTAATTGATTGATTGATTGATTGATTGATAAAATCAAATCCAGTCACCAAGTGCACATCACTCACTGGTTCTGTACCACATCGTGATTCACTTCAAGAAGCAGCGTGGCTCAGTAGAAAGAGCATGGGTTTTGGAGTCAGAGGTCAGGGGTTCAAATCCCAGCTCTGCCAATTGTCAGCTGTGTGACTTTGGGCAAGACACTTAACTTCTCTGTGCCTCAGTTCCCTCATCTGTAAAATGGGGATTAAGACTGTGAGCCCCATGTGGGACAACATGATCACCTTGTATCCCCCCAGCACTTAGAACATTGCTTTGCACATAGTAAGTGCTTAACAAATACCATCATTATTATTATTATTTATTTCAGGTTCCCTAATCTCCCCTTGGGCCATGTGAGTGTGGACCTCACTCTTTCCCAAATGGGTTTCCTAGAGAGTTCACCCTCAGGACCCCAAGCCCAGCAGGAAGAAGACCCTCATTTTCAGTCCCCAGGTGTTTCCAGTCTCCAAGCATTTAGTTCAGTGCTCTGTACATAGTAAGCCTTCAATAATGAAGCAGCATAACCTAGTGGAAAGAGCCTGGACCTAGGAGTTAGAGGGCTCTGTTCTCATCCCAGTTCCAAGACTTGCCTGTTGTGTAGTCTTGGGCAAGTCTCTGTGCTTCACCCATCTGTAAAATGAGGATTAAGACTGTGACCCAGACTGGGCCTAACCTGATTACCAAATTTATCAAGGGGATGGAGTAGCTTCCTTCTGAGGAGAGACTAAAAAAATGACACTCTTTCTTCCAGAAAGATAATGACTGAGACATAATTACATTGAAATTGCTCCATATCTAGCATTTATGTTTATACATATATTCAATTTTGCATTCAATTCTTTGTTTAGATAATTCTGGAAATACTGTTATGTCTATTTTCCTCATTAGAGTGTAAGCTCCTTGTAGGCAGGGAATATGTCATTTGCTTGACTTATACTTGCCGAGAACTTGTGCAGTGCATTAGTAGGTTTTCAATAAATGATTTTACTACTACTACAACTATTATTATTATTATTATTATTACTACTACTCTACAACTGCTATTGCTACTACTGTTACTACCATAACTGTAAAGAGGTGGACCCAAAATTGTTATTTACCATATTCCACTCCCTTGAAAAAATGGGACAGTCATTTAAGTTAGAAGATGGTAGGTTCAAGACATATCGTGGGGAATAAATCTTCTTGCAGTGGGTGGGAAGGTTTGGATTTATTCCTGCAAGGTATCCATCAATTTATAGCATTTATGGAGCATACACAGCATGCAGAGCACAGTGCTGAGCACTTGGGAGAGTTTGATAGAGATAAAAGACACAATGTATACCCATAAAATGTTTAGAGACTGAATGGATCATAGACCTGATTCAGAATGACATATGTACCTGAGTATAAATGCAGAAATATGCAGGTATATATGTTATAATAATAATAATAATAATAAAGATGGCATTTATTAAGTGCTTACTATGTGCAAAGCACTGTTCTAAGCACTGGGGAGGTTACAATGTAATCAGGTTGTACCACAGGGTGCTCACAGTCTTAATCCCCATTTTACAGATGAGGTAACTGAGGCACAGAGAAGTTAAGTGACTTGCCCAAAGTCACACAGCTGACAACTGGTGGAGCCGGAATTTGAACCCATGACCTCTGACTCCAAAGCCCGTGCTCTTTCCACTGAGCCACGCTGCTTCATGTATGATTTCTATGTGTGCAAGTGTAAATAGGTGCATGTGTATGTGGGTCAACACTTAAATCAGGTGAAATAAGAGACTGTGGGAGCCATACAACATCTTACTATCTCTCTGCCTGAGCAGTGTGGAAGGTTCTGTTGGTCACATGTTTGTCTTGTCGGTCACAACTAACCCCCTTCCCCCACAAACCCACATGATGACTTGGCTATTATTATTATTATTATTAATGTTATAATAATATATAATAACAATAATGAGATTTGTTAAGCGCTTACTATGTGCCAGGCACTGTTTTAAGCGCTGGGGTAGATACAGGGTAATCGGGTTGTCCCATGTGGGGTTCACAGTTTTAATCCTATTTTACAGATGAAGGAAGTGAGGCACAGAGAAGTGAGGTCACTTGCCCAAGACCACACAGCAGACTAGTGGTGGAGCCGGGTTTAGAATCCACAACCTCTGACTCCCAAGCCCGTGTTCTTTCCACTATGCCACACTGCTTCTAGTGCCAACTCTGTATGAAATGAAGAAGCAGTATGGCCTAGTGGAAAGAGCCTGGGCCTAGGAGTCAGAGGACCTGGTTCTAAACTCGGCTCCACCACTTGTATGCTGTGTGGCCTTAGGCAGGTCACTTAAGTTCTCTGTGCCTCAGTGACCTTATCTATAAAATGGGGATTAAGACTGTGAGCCCCATGTGGGACATGGGTGGTGTCCAACTAAATACTCTTGCATCTACCCCAGTGCTTAATATAGTGCCTGACACACAGTATGTACTTAACAAATACCATTAAAAATACCACAACAAAACAGAGTTGTATCTGTGTGAGTGAAAACGTATATTTGTGTGTGTGTGTTTGTGTATGCATGTTCAGTCAGTATGGAAAATGCCCTCTTTATCTGAAGACTCTTGGGTGTTCCCCTCCACAGTTCACTATACAGTGCTGACAAACCTGGGGTCTGTGAGCTTCCTGACCCTATTGCCGCTTAGCACCAGGAATTGCCAGACTGCCTACCCAGCTGCCTGTCTGGGAAGGATTTCATGGACTATAGAGGAATTGTAAGGAAGGCAGGAATTCCTCTTACAGAAAGCACTTTATCTTTTCCCCAAGAAAAGCTGGGCTCTCTGACCCTAAACTTAATTATTAAGTCCACTAATAATAATGATAATGATAATAAAAATAATAATGGCATTTATTAAGTGCTTACTATGTGCAAAGCACTGTTCTTAGCACTGGGGAGGTTACAAGGTGATCAGATTTTCCCACGGGTTGCTCACAGTCTTCATCCCCATTTTACAGATGAGGTAAATGAGGCACAGAGAAGTTAAGTGACTTTCCCAAAGTCACACAGCTGACAAGTGGCAGAGCCAGGATTTGAATCCATGACTTCTGACTCCAAAGCCAGTACTCTTTTCACTGAGCCATGCCGCTTCTCAAATTTGTCAAGGATACGAGAGAGACTTACCAGTCTACAGTTCTGAAGACCACCTCTAGGTCCTCACATGTGCAATCTGCCAGTCTTCTGGTACAGTGCTGTTCAAGCAATGAGTCACACATGTTCACTGTGTGTACCATGTGTTCAAACATGTTCACATGTTTGGAAGAGAAATTCCAAACATCTCCAGAACTCTTGGCTAGATGCCATCCGGGTGGGTGCCATATGGTTCAGGTGAGTGGTTTACCTCTAGTTTATCAGTCAAGTCTAAAATACCCTGTGCATTAAACCAATTTGATTCAAAGTTCATGTGACCTGCTTCCTCAAAAAGTAAAACTAATAATTAGGGTTTGGGAATCTCTCTAATATTTTTAGCAGTAACAGCAGCATTTGTGGAGGGTCTGAGGGCATTGCCTTTCCCCAGTAAAGACTTAGCACAGAAAGACTTTCTCCTTATCATCAGTGAGTGCGTGTTTAACCCCAGCTGAACTCTGTCTGCTAATAATAATAATATTTATAGTATTTGTTAAGTCCATACTATGCTCTAAGCACTGTTCTACATGCTAGGGTAGATACAAGGTAGTCAGGTTGTCCCACGCAGGGCTCACAGTCTTAGTTCCCATTTTCCAGATGAGGTAACTGGGCCCAGAGAAGTGAAGTGACTTGCTCAATGTCACACAGCAGACAAATGGCTGAACTGGGATTAGAACCCACATTATCTGACTCCCAAGCCGGGTCTCTTGCCACTAGGCCATGCTGCTTCCCATCTCTCCCACTGGTGTCTCTTGCTTGGTCCTACCCTTCCCTCTTCCCAGAAATTCCTTCACCTTCAAATCCAACAAACCACAGTTTTCCTCAGTAGCAAAGCCCTATGGAAATCACATCTCCTTCAGGAAGTCTTCAAATAATTTCTCTTCCCCCAAGGAATGTCTGCATTTCTGCACCAACGATGCATGCTTGTACACATAGGTGCTACAGCATTACATGCACCTACTGCATGTATGTACTACATTATATTTACTACATTACAATTTCAGATATGTACATTAAGTGCTGTGGGGTTGGGAGGGGGGATGAGAGCTCAATTCCTCCAGAAAGCCTTCCCAGACTGAGCTCCCCCTCTTTTCCTCTGCTCCTCCTCACCTCCCCATCACCCCTCCTCCCTCCTTCTACCCTACCCCCTTCCCCTCCCCACAGCACTTGTGTATATTTGTACATATTTATTACTCTATTTGTTATTAGTGATGTGTATATAGCGATAATTCAATTTATTCTGATGGTATTGACACCTGTCTACTTGCTTTGTTTTGTTGTCTGTCTCCCCCTTCTAGACTGTGAGCCTGTTGTTGGGTAGGGACTGTCTCTATATGTTGCTGATTTGGACTTCCCAAGCGCTTAGCACAGTGCTCTGTACACAGTAAGTGTTCAATAAATACAATTGAATGAATGAATGAATTACAAGCACCTTGTGGCAAGAGCATGGGCTTGGTAATCAGGGGACTTGGATTCCAATCTTGGCTCCGCTGCTTGTCCACTGTGTGACTTTGGGCAAATCACTCCACTTCTCTGGGCTTCAGTTACCACATCTGCAAAATGGGAACCAAGACTGTGAGGCCCACCTGGGACCACCTGATTACCTTGTGTCTACCTCCCTCGGTGGGGACTTCCTTCCTACATCTCCCTCCCCGATCCCTTTGTGCGGCTCCCATCTCCCCTCTGAGAGTGGGGGAAACCTGGGGTCCCTCAGCCTGGCAGAAAATGCCTCCCCAATCTTAGCCCCAGAGGGCACAGGGCATAGGGCTGGTCAGGTTGGTGGGGACAGGGAGAGCATGCCAACTAGGCAGACACTAGCCATCACCCCCGGAGCCTGCCTGCCCTCAGCCCCTACCCTCTCCTCTTCCTTTCCTCTCAGCCCCTGAGACCCCTGGGGGCCATAAACCCACTGCCAGGCTGGCACCCTCATCCCCACCCAATCAGTATGACAGGGCAGGCCGGCACCTCTGCCCCCCAACACTGAGGGCAGGGTTATCCTCCGGAGAGCCATGATGGTTGAGCTACTTGGAGGGCCCAGGGGGGCTCTAGAGAGACCCAGAGATCGTGGAAGAGTGGGGCTGTTCTCTCCAGGCTCCAGTAGCTCAAGTGGACCCTGCGTGCTCACCAGGCTGCTGGGACATTGACTGCAGTGAGCAGTCCCTGAGCTTCCTAGGAAGGTGCTGCCACACAAACAACACCTCTTTGGCAATAATACCTTTTTGTCCAAACATGAATCATTTCTGTTGTGAGACACCCAACCAGTGCCCACCAGTGCCCCAGGGCAGAGATTGCTGTGTGACTGTGGAACAGCTTCAGACTGAACTCTAGTCTGTAAGCTCATCCGCTATACCGTAAACTTGTTGTGGGCAGAGAATGTGTCTATCAACTGTGCTGTATTGTACTCTCCCAAGGACTTAGTATAGTGCCCTGCGTACAATAAGCATTCAATAAATACCATTAATTGAATTCAGAACAAGGTGACTGGTTCAGGCAGTATACCAGGCAGCTGTATAGTTCCTGAGTCTCAGTTGCCATTGATTCCCATCCCAAGATGGGCAATGGTTTCCACCTATTATTATCATTGGGCTGATGGAGGGAGAGTTTGGAGCTGAGTTGTCCATGCAGCAAAGGGAGTTCTGGCCCTTGTGGTCCTATAGCACCCCCTACCCAAGCCCTAGTTTGCCATTTCCGACTATGCATTCCTGTAAGGCTTACCCATACTAAGCTCTTCGGCTTCAAAGCTCTCCATCACCTTGCCCCCTCCTACGTCACCTCCCTTCTCTCCTTTTACAGTCCAGCCCACACACTCCACTCCTCTGCCGCCAGCCTTCTCACTGTGCCTTGTTCTCTCTTGTCCCACCATCGACCCCTGGCCCACATCCCACCTCTGGCCTGAAATGCCCTCCCTCCACACATCCACCTAACTAGCTCTCTTCCTCCCTTCAAAGCCCTACTGAGAGCTCACCTCCTCCAGGAGGCCCTCCCAGACTGAGCTCCCCACCTTTTCCTCAGCTCCTCCTCCCCTCCCCATCACCCCTCTCCCTCCCTCTGCCCTATCCTCTTCCCCTCCCCACAGCATTTGTGTGTATTTGTGCATATTTATTACTTTATTTTATTAATGATGTGTATAGCTATAATTTTATTTATCTATTTTGATGGTATTGACACTTGTCTACTTGTTTTGTTTTGTTGTGTATCTCCCCCTTCTAGACTGTGAGCCCGTTGTTGGGTAGGAACTGCCTCTATCTGTTGTCAAATTGTACTTCCCAAGCATTTAGTACAATTCTTTGCACACAGTAAGCGCTCAATAAATACAATTGAATGAATGAATAAATGAATATTACCAGGACTCACATCAGCCCCTGCTCCAGCTCAAGGAGGCATTCTCAACTTTGAGAATATTGGAAAGATGACTTCTGTGATGGCTGGCCCAAGCTGAGAGGAGGCTGAAACTCTGCTGCTCCTGCTGGGCCTTATCTCATACATTTTTAGTCTTTCCTTATGAAGCCACGTGACCCCGTGGACAGAGCACAGGAACAGGATTCAGGAGATTTGGGTGATACTTTTGGCTCTGCCACTTGCCTGCTGAGTAAACTTGGGAAAGGCATGTGAGTTCTTACAGCCTCAGTTTCTTGTAAAATTGGGATCAAATGCCTCTCTCCCTCCTTCTTAGTCTGTGAGCTCCTTGTGAGATAGAGACTGTGTCCGATATAATTGTCATGTATCTATCATAGTGCTTAGCACAGCACTTAATAAATGCTGTAAGCACTCAGTAAATGTCGCAATTGAATCTTGTTGTCTGTCTCCAACACTTTCTCGACCTTACTCTTAATTGGGAGCCCCTTGAGGGGTCAGGGACTATGTCTATCTTTCATCTACATGCTTCTTTCCCAGCACTTAATACAGAGCTGTGTGCACAGTGGGTAATTACTATTGCAGCTTACTAGTTATATCTATGTTTTCCTTCTTTCCCAGTGTATGTGTAAGACCTATGTCTACCTGTCTACTCTAACTGACTACTCCCTTAGATTGCAAGCCCCGCAAGGGTAGGGACCAAGTCTTTCACTTTAATTATATGTTCCCAAACCCATGCCCCTGAGTAGCACCAGCCCCCAGATCTAGGAGTCAGCCCTGACCAGAGCACAGAAAGTCACAGATTTCCATGCAATAATAATAATGATAGTACTTGTTAAGTGCTCACTATGTATCAAGCACTGTTCTACCTGTTGGGGTAGATACAAGCTAATCAGGTTGGTCACAGTCCCTGTTCCACATGGGACTCACAGTCTTAGTCCCCATTTTACAGATGCAGTAAGTGAGGCACAGAGAGGAGAAGTTAGGTCACACAGCAGACCAGTGGCAGAGCCAGGATTAGAACACAGATCCTTCTGATGCACAAGCCCATATTCTATCCATTAGTCCAGCATCATAGCCACCAGCATCCCTCTCACATCATGGTGGTAAAGGAGTGCTTTTATGATATTTGTTAAGCACTTACTATTTGTGAAGCACTCTGCTAAGTGCCGGGATAGATACAAGTTTATCAGACTAGACACAGCCTTGTCCCACATGGGGCTCACAGTCTAAGGAGCAGGCAACAAACACCTGCAGCAGGCAGGCCAAGAAGCTGATGGCCTGTGCCCTGACCCAGAAGATGGGGAGCACCTAGGGCAGGGTGGAGTGGGAGTGGACCGGGTCTTCGGAGGACAGCATGGCCAAGAAGAATATGGGCTTCTGGTAGTCTTGGTCCATTTTGTAGAGGAAGAACAGGAGGCAGGTGCCGGCCACAACCCTGCAGAAAATGGTACAGAAAGGACGTGAGTTCCACATGGGCAGGGCAGTGGGCTCTGGGATATTGACAAGGAAGAGGGTGGTGGGGAATGTGTGAGGTCATTGAATGAGAGTATCATAGCCCGGGGACTTAGCCCACCCCAGACCACCCGAATGAGACAGACTGCTCTGGGGGACCACCAGTGGGCTCCCACTCTCCAGTATCTACCCCAGAAATCTGGATTTCCTGAGGGCCCTGCCCTGTCCTTCATTTATTCAATCGTATTTATTAAATGCTTACTGTGTGCAGAGCACTGTACTAAGCACTTGGGAAAGAACAATCCAACAATAAACAGTGACAATCCCTGCCCACAATGAGCTCACAGTCTAGAGGAACTCACAGTCCTTCCCAGCATTTCACTTCTCAGGCAGGACTCATTTTCGCTGGGCAGCTCCTTGGGGGCACTTCCTCTTTCTTAATCAGTAAAATCATATAATTCAGGACTGAAGCCACCCCGTGCAGGCCTGGGAGTCAGAAGGCAAAGGTTCTAATCCTGGTCTGCTGTGTGACCTTGGGCAAGTCACTTTACTTCTCTGGGCCTCGGTTACCTCATCTGTAAAATGGGGATTGAAACTGTGAGCCCCGCATGGGACAGGAACTGTGTCCAACTCGATTTGCTTGTATCCACTCCAGCACTTAGTACAGTGCCTGGCACATAGTAAGCGCTTAACAAATACCATCTTTATATTATTAAGTATGAGGATATGCTGGATAATCCAGGACTTGTTTTTATCAAATTAATTCCATGGCTGGTATCCCTGTAAATGAGAAGAGAACACACACACCATCACACAACACACAATTACACAACACACCATCACACAGGCCTGGGAAGCCCTGCAGCCTACATGGTTTCTCTGTGCTCTGACTGTGCTGGGAGGGGAGAGCCAACTGGGCTGAGGTATCCTAGAGTTCTTTCTAATTCCAGATAGGCCTGCTCTTCCCTGTACTCCTCTTCCTTCTTCTCCTTCTCTTATTCCTCTTCTTCCTTCTCCAACTCCTTCTATTCATCTTTCTCCACCTCCTCATCTAGCACTGTTTCCACTGGAGCAAAGCAACAATTTACCCAGCCCTTCTCAGGGAAGGGGGCCCAGGGAAGTTTGACACTGTACCCAGACATCAACCCTCCTCCCTGCCCCTGCTGGTGCTGCTAAACATGACCCTGGCAGTGCCAGCGGGGCATGAATGTCCAGAAGAGGAGGTAACAGATCTCCTAGGAGGCCTGGATGGAAGCAAACACCGGCAGTAGAAAGGCTCAGGCCCCACAAGACCTGCCTCATATACCTGGTGGCACATCCTGAAATATCTTTCTAAGACTCTAGTCACCATCCCTTCCTCTGTGAATTGCCACCAGATCTGGGGGCACCAGAGCAGCAGTTTGGGAGAGAACCAGAGAGCAGCCCTGGGAGGTGGCTTACCTGTGCTGGGATTGTTCTTCTTGAGAGGGAGTGTGACCAAGGGAAAACAACAATAACGATTTTGATCATTTGTTAATGATCAAATATAATGTTTGATAATGCTTATTGTATGCCAAACACTGTATTAAGCACTTGGGTAGATATTCCATTCAAATGTATTTATTGAGAGCTTACTGTATGCAGAGCACTCTACTAAGTGCTTGGGAAGTACAATTCAGCAACAAATAGAGACAATCCCTGCCCATAAAGGGCTCACAGCCTGGAAGAGGGGAAAATTGAGAAGGAAAAGGGAAGAGATTTCTTCAAGGTCTCAAATAGACCAACAGAGCATCATTCCCCTCCTCCTCCTCCTCCACCTCCTCCTCCTCCCCCTCCTCCTCCTCCTCCTCATTCTTTTCCTCCTCCTCTTCCTTCTCTTTCTTCTTTTCCTCCTCCACCACATCTTTCTCCTCCACCTCCTCTTCATCCTCCACCTCTTTCTCCACTTATTACTTTTCCTCCACCTCTCACTCCTCCTTTTCACCTCTCACTCCTCTTTTTCCTCTTTCTCCTTCTACTCCTTATCCTTTGCTTTAACTTCTCCTAATCCACTGTTATCACTGCCCCCGACTTATAGCTTGGCCAACTGCTTTGTTGGTACAATTGAAATCAATGGGCATGAACGTTCCCAAATCTTCTGACCACTCCTTCAACAGTCCTCCTCCCTCATCTTTCTCCTGCTTCTCAGCAGTCTCTCAAGAGGAAATCTCTCACCTGCTCTATAAGACTATCCCTCTTACTGGTACCTCTGATCCTCTTTCCCCTCACATCTTACAATCACTCCTTCCTAGTCTCCTCCCCTTCCTTGTTGCCACTTTCAGCTTCTTACTGTTGATTCCTTTCCTTCAGCCGTCAGACATGCTTCAGTTTTCCCCATTCTAAAAAAGTCCTCTTGAACTCTCAAGCTCTTCCCATTATTGTTCCACCACCTTCCTCCCATTCCTATCCAAATTCCAAAAATAGATCAGATACACTCAATGCCATAATTTCTGCCCCACAGCTGCTCTTCTCGAGTCATTGCAGATAGGCCTTTGATCCTTTCACTTCCTGAAACTGGCTTTCTGAGATTTCCATTGACCTCCTTATATAGTCAAGCCCAAAAAATTTACTCCATCCTGGTCCTCCTCTCAGTTGCTTTTGACATCGTTGCACACTCCTTCCTCCTTGAAACACTCTCAGACTTCATTTTTCCTGGCACAATAATAACCCAGCTTTCAGCCTACCTTTCTGACCGCTCTGTTTTTTTCCCTGCCTCTTGACCGTTTACCATAGGTGTCCCTTCAAGGTCTGTTCTGGATCCCCAAGTCTTCTCAATCTATACTCCCTCTCTTTGGGAGCTCCTCTTCTCACAAGGCTTCAGCTGCCATCTCCACAAGAATGACTCCCAAATATATTTCTGTAGTTCTGTTCTTTCATTTGGTATTCATCTGGCCCACTTCTTCTCTTCCTCTAGGATATCTCCACTTGCTGACCCCTCAAACTCTATAGGTCTAAAACAGAACTAATTATCTTTCTCCCTAAACCCACTCCTCCTCCTCCTACCTTTTCCATTTGAGTCAACACCATCCTCCCTGTACTAGAAGCCCACAACTTCAGTGTCAGTCTTGATTCTTTGTTGTCTTTCAGTTCTCATGTTTAGTTTACTGCCAAATCCTGCAATTTTTTTCCACACAGTATCTCCCTAACTTGCCCTTTTCTTATCCACAACAGCTGCCACTCTGGTACAAGCTCCTGGCTAGAAAATTGCATCAGCTTTCCAGCTAGTCTCCCAGCTTCCATCCTCTCCCCACCACAATCTGTGCTACATGTTGCTAGGTGGATCATCTTTTTAGACCTTCATCTCTTCTGCCCCAAACCCTCCAATGACACTCCATTATCCCTCTGCATCAAACCCCCAGTCCTCATAAAAGTCCTCATAATCGGTTTCAAGACTCCACCAACACTTCCCACTTTAACTACCCACTCTCTTCCCCAACACACTCTCTTCATTGTTCCCAGTCAGCCATCTCACTGCCCATTGTCCTAACCTTCCTCCTTCCACCCCTTCATTCATGCTATCCTCTTGGCTTGAAATTTTATATTACCCCAAGTTATATGAACCATCATCTACCTCAAGCACTTATGAACATACTCATACCCAGTGTTAGTACATTTAATGATTCATTCTGACTACTCTAGTTGCAAATATTTGAGCCTCGCCAGTTGGTGTGTAAGCTTTTTGAGGGCTGGGAATATGTGTCTTCTTTCCTTAATACTCCCCCAAATACCACTGATTGCCTGGTCAGTTGGCATCCCTTGGGGGTCAGGAATCTTTTGCATGGAACATTCTCAGCACCGGCTCCAAGATCAGCCTGGTCCTGACCCCATAGACAACAGAGTTAATGGCGGGTGGGACAACCACGTAGAGGTTGGCCAGAAGGATGTGGATGTAGAGAGGGATTTTCTGGTGGCCAAAGCGGTGGGTGAGGAAGGAGAAAAAGGCTGGGATGTAGAAGGCTAAAATGACACAGATGTGGGAGCCACAAGTGTTGAGAGCCTTGAATCGGGTGTTCCAAGATGGGAGGCGGAAGACGGCCTGGAGAATCTGGATGTAGGAGAAACCTATCACAGAGGTGTCAAAAAATCCCATGGAGAAAGCTACAAGGCCATAGATAATGTTGGTTCTGATGCTAGCACATGCCAACTGTGCAATGCCCATGTGCTCACAGTAGGTGTGTGGGATAATGTGGTTCCCACAGAATGGCAGCCTGAGGATGAGAAAGATTAATGGTGTCATGAAGACCAGTGATCTGACTGTGCTCATCGCCCCTAAAATGGCCACCACTTTGTTATTGAGGATCATGGTGTACCTCAGTGGGTTACAGATGGCAACAAAGTGATCAATGGCCATAATGGAGAGCACCACAGACTCCAGGCTAGTGCAGACATGAAGGAAGAACATCTGGGTGAGGCAGCCCCCAAAGCTGATCTCTCGCAGGCCGAGCCAGAAGATGCCCAGCATCTTGGGGATGGTGGCCAAGGACAAGCCCAGGTCGATGGTGGCCAGCATGGCCAGGAAGTAGAACATGGGCTGGTGGAGACTCCGCTCGGTCTTGATCACATACAGGATGGTGCAGTTCCCCACGAGTGAGATCAGGTAAGCAGCACAGATGGGAAAACCAATCCAGATATGTGCAGCTTCCAGGCCTGGCACCCCCAGCAGGAGGAAGGAGGAGGGGCGGAACTGGGTGTGATTGGGAAGGAGCATCTTTCCAGGGGCAATTGATGGTTATAATTATTATAGATGCTTGTACCCCTCAGGTTGTGCTGGCCTCACTCATGTCATCCTGGAATCTGGAGAAGCAAAGGCACATTGCTTCAATAACCCCGACAGGGAGTGGTGTGAACAGGGAAGGTGTGGAAAGTGAGGATTTTAAAAATTATTAAATGAGTTCATCGACACAGCCACTTTCATACCTCTGAATACAGGTGTGACAAGTTGTGAGCATCTATTAACACACTTTGCAGTTAAGAGCTCTTTCATCAATGCTGATGATGATACTGATGATTGCGGTGATGTTGAGAATGACAAAGATGATGCTGTTGATGCAGCCCCCCTCCTCTGCATCTATGATGATGTTGATGATGGCATCTCCCTTAGAGAATGGCGAATGATGGAAGAACCTTGGTTTCGAGGCATCAGGACCAAGAATCTGAGCCAAGGAATCGATTCTAGTGCTAGCAGGTTGTGCAGGGCTACTTGCATACTCTTGTTCTTGGCATGCATTTTTCCACTGGGTATGATGTCAATGCAACAAGATGGCAATTGGGTAGGGGTGCAGCCCACTGGATTTGTGTGCAAAGATCTTTTGTGTAGAGCCCACCTTGTGTTTGGAGCCATCCAGTCTAACACCTTCCCTGAGCACTTCTCCAAGTGGCCTTCCCTGGATAAGCCCTTTTTTCCTTTTTTCCTTCACCCTTGTGCATCACCCTTGCACTTGGATTTGCATCCTTTATTCACCCCACCCTCAGCACTACAGCACACATAATTTATTGATTTATATTCATGTTGTCTTCCCCTCCGGACTGTAAGCTTGTGGTGGGTAGGAAACATGTCTGCCAACTCTATTGTATTGTACTCTCCCAAGCACTTAGTTCTGTACATGTTAAGTGCTCAATAAATGTGATTAA
Organism: Tachyglossus aculeatus; assembly: GCF_015852505.1. NCBI lineage: Eukaryota > Metazoa > Chordata > Mammalia > Monotremata > Tachyglossidae > Tachyglossus > Tachyglossus aculeatus. Next base: position 134,216,574 of record NC_052067.1, on the reverse strand, counting down.
TTGATTGATAGGTGTCATTACACTCATACCCCAGGTGACCTGCCGACTGGGTGACAGTTTGGCTGAGCAGTGACAGAGAGCTATCCAGAGGTGCGGGTCTGAAGACAACAAATCTCCTTTCCTCCCACTTCTCGTGAAAGGAATGTTTCCGATCTCCACAAAAGCCAAGATTTGGGGTGATTGGAGAAGGAAGAGTAAACGTCTTTCATGAAATTGAAGGTCCCATGTGGGACAGAATCTGTCCTATCCTATTATCTCATGTCTACCCAAGAGTTTAGCACAATTCTTTGGCACTAAATTAGTGCCTAATAAGTGCTATTATTATTATTGTTATTATTATTAACATAATTATCATTTTTGTCATCATTCAAATTACTGATAAAATGTATTTTTAATGGTATTTTTTAAGTGCTTACTATGTGCAAAGCACTGTTCTAAGCGCTGAGGTAGATACAAGGTAATCAGGTTGTTCCACGTGGGGCTCATAGTTTTAATCTCCATTTTACAGATGAGGTAACTGTGGCACAGAGAAGTTAAGTGACTTGCCCAAAGTCACACAGCTGACAATGGGCAGAGCCGGGATTAGAACCCAGGACCTCTGACTCTCAAGCCCAGGCTCTTTCCACTAAACAACACTGCATCTCAAGCATTAAGTGAAGCATTGACTCAACCATTTATTAAGCATTAACTGTTTGCATAGAACTGTACTGAGCAGCTAGGGAAGTGGAGTACAACCGAATTAGTAGACAAGATCTCTGCCTGTGTGGAGCACACCATCTAGTGTGAGACACAGATATGAACATAAATTAGATATAAGGAAAGCAGCAGAGTATAAGGATATGAACATAACTGCTATAGTTCTGAGGGTGGGATGAATATCAATGTGATTAAGGGGTACATACCCAAGTGACTGTGACATAGAAGGGAGGAAGAATGGGATGAGAAAATGGAAAGTCAGTCCAGGAAAGCTTCTTGGAAGAGATATGATTTGAGTAGGGCTAAGAAGACGGGGAGTGTGGTGGTTTGTCAGATATGAAGGAGGAGAGAGCTCCAGACCTGAGGGGGGATGGGAGCGAAGGATTGATAGTGGGAGGTTTGAGATCAAAGTATAGTATGTAGATTGATGTTACAAATGTGTGGAATGGTTTGTAGTAGAAAATCACTGAGAAAAGCAAGGAAGGGGAAGAGCTGATTGAGTGCTTTAAAGCCGAGGGCAAGGAGTCTCTGATGTGGAAGTGGATGGGCAACCACTGGAGGTTTCTGAGTTGTAGGGAGACATGGACTGAATATGTTTGATCCAGACAGCAAAGTGGAGTATGGACTGGAAGTGGGGAGAGACAGGAGTCAAGGAGGTCAGCAAAGAGGCTAGTGTAATAGGCTGAAGCAACAAGTGCTTGGATCAGCATGGTAGCAGTTTGGATGGAGAGGAAAGGACAGATTCAAGAGATACTGTGACAGTAGAAATGACAGGATTCAGTGACAGATTGAATAGGTGGGTTGAATTTGAGAGATGAATCGAGATTGATGCCAAAATTATGGGGATTATGAGACAGAGATGTCTGTATTGATGCGAAAGTTGTGGGGAGGAGAGAGTTTGGGTGGGAAGATATAATGATGATCATGATGCTGATGCTGATGATCTGGGGTGCAGTTAGAAATTAGGGTAGGGTACAGAAATGGGGCAGTGAATTTGAGGATAGGTTGGGTTTGGGAATCAAACACATGCTTCCATGCTGCCCAGAACAAAATCACAGACCCATGACCAATATAGGTTGGCTGGTCTCACCCCTAATGTTCTTACCAAAGTCAAAATTATCTTATTCTCATTACTTTCCCCCATGAGTCTTGCTTAACATTCCGTTACATAACATTCCCTTGCAGAAAGTTTCCTTCCCTGCAGGTAACAGCCTCTATCTTTATATATAACAAATCACAATTATTCCCTTCCTTCCCAGCTCAGTTCTGAGTCCATTTCTAAAGAATATCTTTCCCTCATAACCCCAGACAATGCACACACGTTAACAATCTCACCATTCCTGGAAGATGACCATGTGTATTATTTATATGTCTGTATCTGGAAAATATTTCTCGATTTTTGAGGTTGTAGATTTTCCAGGTCCTTTTGTTGCTCTTTCTGTCTGCTCTATGGATATTTTCTTGTTCACTACCCTGAGACTGAGAAGAGGCCAGAGAGAAGAGGGGAAAATTAAGGAAAGACTGAGGGAGGATGAATTTGACAGTGCATATTAAGGGTACAATGAATGAGATTTGAAGGTGGCCGGTAGATATCAATTATCCAAAGTTATCTGATCTCCCCTGGTCTGGGATCAATAAGAGGGTAGCTGTGCCATTATGTTAACGGCAGGCTGTTTAGCCCTGTCTCCCTTCCAGTTTGTAAATTCCTCAAAAGGGAATGACTTCATGCTTTCTGTAAGGGAAAATCATGCCTCATTAATCTAATGGAACTCTGTGAAGGGGTCTGTAAGTAAGTGCATAGAGGGAAATCAATGGGCTGAACATTTTCAGATTTTCAAAAGGCTTCTGACAAGGTTCCACACCGAAGGATTTTAAAAACTGTGTGACTGTCGGATTTCAGTCATGGTAAGCTCCTTTCCTAAAAGATGGAAAGGGAATTGTAGGGATCAGTGTGTTGTTTCATTTGGGGATAGAGAAGTTAAGAAGGAAGTAACTAAGGAGGTTAGTTAGAAGGGGTAGGAATCAGTGCTAGGACTGATTTTATTTAACATTTTAATAAATAATCTGGTAAGAAAATGTTCAATGAAGTTTTGTCATTAACAAATCAATCCATGATATTTAATTAGCACTTACTGTGTGCAGAGCAGGGTAGTAAGTGCTTGGAAGAATACAATACAACAGAGTTGCTAGATGTTTTTCCTGCCCATTATAACTTACAGCTTAGAGGTGAAGCGGATGATGCTATCAACTCTTTAAGGATCAAATGTTGTGAGATAAACCACTGGAGACATCATAACCCTGAGTGAGCCACAGAAAAGTGACTTCATTTTGAGGAAGTACAAGAAAATGACTCTAGGGAAAAATAATTCCAACTCATGAATTGTGTAAATAATTTTTGTCTGCCGATTTTAGAGCACATTAAACCAAAGTGGTCTTTGGAAAACCAAATGACTCGACTTAGATTAGTACATTTTGGTCATGCAATCAGGAGGACTAATTCTCTGGAGAAGACACTAATGCTAGGAAAAGTCCAGGGAAAACACAGAAGCGGCAGACCAGCTGCTAGATAGAGACCATAACAACAATAACTGAAGAATCATTAGAAAGGTTGTGGATTATGGCAGAGGACAGGACATTCTGGAGACATTATATCCATGGAGTTGCTATTAATCGGAAATGACTCGATGGCACTAAACAATAATAATAATCCCCAGTTAAGAGTATGAGTGTCTTGTACCCTCTTGAGGTTCCTAAAATCTTCTCCTCTAGCCACAGTGTCCTTCTGAGATTTGTTTTGGTATGTTATCTTAGGGGTTTCATCCATCTCTTCTTATGTGACTGCCACCATCCCCTCTCCCCATTTTTATCTTTAGATTGTGAACCTCCTGATTCTCATCTCCTCCTTTATATTCTTTCCCAGTGCTTACTGTAGGACTCTGAACACAGTAAGCACTAATAAATACTGATTCTAGTACTACTATTCTCAAGCCCTCAGTACAGTGCTTCATACCCAGTAGCTGCTCAACGAATACCACCATCAATAATTACATGCAGGTTTGAGCTAGCCACCGCAGCTCAGTTAAGACAACTTGGGGTCTTGATTTATTGTTCCCACAGACCCAAACAATTCCTGAAAGGAAAGCCAATACCCATACAATTTCTCTATGGAGAGCTGAAATTAGGAAACTGAGGAAGAAGAGGGAAGAGAAAATGTGTTACGGATATGGTAAAACAAAGGCTTAGACTGTGCTGGGTCCCAGCAGAAAACTGGTAATTAATTGCTAAGACAACATCATCATGCATACCACAATCAAGAAAGGAGGAAATATTTTGTAAAGATATGTAAAGAATGTAAGACCAGGAGGCAACAGTGCCAGGCACTGTAAACATTAGACATGACACCACAACTTTTTGTGGGCACAAAGTGACGAGGATTGTGAGTCTCATATTGATCTTTTCATCCACACATGCACTCATATTTTCTGGTCCCAAGCATTTAGTACAGAGCACTGCACACAGTAAGTGATCAGTAAATAAGATTGACTGATCATTGGTGAACTTCACGAACAGTGATGTCTTCCCCGAAACCAAGGGAGATTCCTATGTGGAATACAGCACACAGTGCTAGCCACCACATCTTAGGAAAGGATTTAATAGTACCAGAGAAAAGACAAAGAAGGGCTAATACAGATCATCAGGGGAGGGAGAATAGATTGAAAAGATTGGGTCCCTTTACTCAGGAAAGATGCAAATTGAGAGAGGAAAAGATTTAAATTTTGCACTAAAGGTAATGGTTTGAAAAGAATGGGGTTTACACAAACCATTACCTTTTGGTTCAGTAAATCTCATCACCCTCGGACTAGGGTTCTATACTGAAGCTTGAGGACAGGAGGTTCAAACAACAAGCAAAAGTGTTGTCCCTCAGAAGGTGGCAAGCATATGGAATTTGTAAACATGAAAGTTGTGGATGCAGAAAGTATCAACAGTTTCAAGAAGGATAAATGAAGTGTGAGAATTCCATAATGTGTAAAGAGAGGAATGTTAGGATAGTAGAGAAGAAAGTTAGGTATTGTCCCCCTCCAGACTGTAAGCTCAATGCGAGTAGGGAATGTCTACACACTCTGTTGTATTGTACTCACCCAAGCTCTTAGTACAATGCTCTGAACACAGTAAGTGCTCAGTAAATAAGATTGAATGAATGAATGCTTAATAAATAATTGAATGATTGTAGAAGACTTGAAAAGAATCAAATGGAGTCATTAGAACCCAAACTGGTATGCTCCATTCTGATGCTCTTTTTGGCATCCATGACTGTACTGGCCCAATGCCACCTCTGACTCTTCAATGTTAAAAAGTGCTAGTGTCACCCATTCCTCTAAGGATGCTCTGAGTCCAGTCACCTGTCCCAGACCTCCAAATCCCAGAACCAGTTGCTTGTAGTTACCATAATCTCAAATGGAGATTTGGAGTCTGGGAGTCTGCCTAGTATTCTGGGAATGTTTAGAAATTTTAAGATATTTCCAGATCAGCCTTCTAAAATCAGAACTCTCACGATGACAATGAGTTCTATCTAGATGGAGTGGAGAAGAGAGAGGGAGAAGACCCTTCCCTAGTTACCTTCAAGAAGAGCTGAGATCTCCACTCCCCCAAAGACCTGAATTATAGTTTGAAGGCAGGGGGATGGATGAGATGACCACTGGACTCCTGTGGTCCCTTCTTCGGTATATTTCTGAATAGAGTAAGAGGTCGGTGGATCTCTGGAAACCTCCATTAACCACAGAAATTCTTCCTTTATTCTTTCTTCTTCTCTCTCTCTCCCTGGCTCTGTCAGCCTAGCTATGTCTTTCTCTCCCTCTCTCTCTCTCCCTAATTCCTATTCTCAGATCTGCCTCTCCCCAGCTGGGCTTTAATGAGGATATTCTCAGAGTTTTCATTAAGCTCCTCATCACATACTGACATAAACTACTCCTTTCCAACACACTAAATTCCTTATTTACCAAAACCTAGATTGATTTGGGGCCACCTCAGCCCTGAGCTGCTGGGATCCACAACTTCTGCCCTGGTCCTTCCTCCAGTAGCTCTCCTGCTCTCTCTCCAAGATGATAAAGGAGATGGGAGCTTGAGATTCTCTTTTTCTTGATGGGGAGAGAGCCAAGGACAACAGATGCAATCTGTTTTTTGGGTTTGTTATGTTAGATTGTGTGGGAATATGTAGGACCCTATGAGTGGGTATGTGTGTCTTTGTGTGTGTGTGAGAGAGAAATTTATTGCGTCTGTGCATTTGTCATCTCTAGACATTGGTGGGTGAGTGTGACTCTGTGTACCCTGACTTGCATCCCCCAGAGGTCTCCTCAGCCAGACAGTCCCTCTTGCTCACAGCTCCCATTTATCTGGTTTCTGTCTCTAAAAGAGGCTGGCAGGTTTGCTCCTCTCTGACCTCCCCCACGCCCACCCTGGATTAGTGGTCCCAACCCCCAGCTCTGAACTCCCCACCCAACTCCACCTCCCTCTCGCTCCCCAGCCCAGCCCAGAGCAGACTCACCTTCCTCAACTGTGGACCTGGGATTCTTGGTTCAGAGACAGACTCCGTACCCTCTGGTGTCTGTCTGGGTTCCACGCCCAGCCAGTCCAGGCTAGGGTGGCTTATATGGTCGGGACCAGGGCTTGGTGAAGCTAGTTATCTCCACTCCAGCTGCTCCCCAGAGTCTGGCGCCTGGGGACAGGGGACCATTGTATCCGTGACCCTAATGCTCTGGAGTTTCACGGGGTGGAGTTGGGCACAGGTGCTGAGGAACACTGCCCAGTGGATGCTGTGGGCAAACATCAGCTACATGTGCTGGCTGACCCCTTATCCTGGCTTGAGTGGGTCCGATGGAAAACAAGAGGAGGGGAGCCGGGGGCCTCAGAGATGACAAAGTCTTTGGCAGTTAGTGATCTCCAACACCCTCACCTCAAATCCTCTCCCAAAATGTGACCCTTCTTAGAGTCATGGCTTCCCATACGGACTCCTCTGCTCTCCCCACCCCCACCCGCATCCAACCAACCTCACCTAGCATAGGCCTGCCTGGGAGTCAGGAGACAAGGGTTCTAATCCTGGCTCCACCACTTGCCTGCCATGTGATCTTGCCTCAGTTTCCTCAACTGTAAAATGGGAATTAAAAACCTGTTCTTCTTCCCCCTTAGACTCGGAGCTCTAAATGGGGTAGGGAATGTGTCTGAATTGATCAGTCTGTGTGAACCCAAGCACTTAGTACAGTACTTGACATATAATAGTAACTTAATTATTATCATTGATAATTATTATTAATAATTGATCATAATAATTAATTAATAATAATCTGCATTTCAGGACAGTGGGGTCATTTGAGGATTAGCTTGTTAGGTCCATGAGTTGGGATTTCACTAGATGGATTGCTCAGTATAGTATTTAGTGTAGTATAGTGTTTAATACAATTTTGAGTACCGAGCTCTGAAAACAATAGGCATTCAGTTAATACTATTGGTTGATTGCTGGCTCTGTCTGCTAGACGGTTTTCTTCTTCCTCATTAGCCAAACCACCCTGGACACAAACATGCCAGGAACAAGGAAGCTTCCACTCCCCCACTAGCAACTAATGTGCTGGTTACAACCTACTTTTAATTTAAAAAAAACTTCTAATGAGTTGCTAGTCATTAGTCCATCCTGGGAAGGCTCCCCAATCAGCCCCAGAGCACTAATGTCGACATCCATAATTTATTTATGTCTGTTAATGCCTCTCTCCCCCTCTAGACTGTAAGCTTATTGTAGGCAGGGAATGTGTCTACCAACTCTGTTTGTATTGTACTCTCATAATGTGCTTAGTACAGTGCTCTGCACACACAGTAAGAACTCAATAAATATGATTGAATGAATGATTGATACTTCCTCTTGCTTCTAACAGTTAAAGGGGAGGGTGACCTTTCCCCCACAAAAGGTCACTGATGCATGCTGGTCTCTTGTTGCTGCCTATACCCCTGGCCCTCTGGGTGCCTCCCTGTGGTGCCCATCTTGGTGAATGTAGGAGCCTCTGGGTGATGGGGAGATGGGAGTGGAGGCATAGAGGGAGTTGCAGGAACCCTGTCACTCACTATCTCCCCAACACTGGACCTGATGACATTCCTGCCCAGATATTCACACGGGAAAAGGATTGCACTTCTCAGAAGTAAACACAGCATCTCCAGAAGTTTCACCGTGATTCTTGCTCAACAGCAGAGAAGGATGATGCCCAACTGGCTGCGAGTAGAAAGATCACGGGCCTGAGAGTCAGAGGACATGGGCTGAAATCCCAGCTTTCTTAAGACCCTTTTCAAAGCCCTTCTTCATTCTCTCACTCTTTAGTCAATCACTGGTATTTATTGACTGTTTACTGTGTACACTAAGCAATGGGAAAAGTACAACACGATTGAGTCAGTACATGTAATACAGTTTACAGGGGAAGAAAGACATTTAAATAGATTAATAATAATAATACTAATAATAATGACATTTATTAAGCGCTTACTATGTGCAAAGCACTGTTCTAAACGCTGGGGAGATTACAAGGTGATCAGATTGTCCCACGGATGGCTCACAGTCTGAATCCCCATTTTACAGATGAGGTAACTGAGGCACAGAGAAGTTAAGTAACTGGCCCAAAGTCACCCAGCTGACAATTGGAGGAGCGGGATTTGAACCCATGACCTCTGATTTCAAAGCCCGGGCTCTTTTCCACTGAGTCACACTAGGCAAAAACTGAACTTTTCACTGGGTTCGCTGACAGGCTGCCACTTGGGGAAGGAGAATGTAGGAGAGTATGTGGGTGAGGGAGAGGAGATGGGTGTGTGTGTAGGAATGCAGGAAGAACGTCAAAGGAAGTGAGGGAAGACCTGTCACTGAAGGATTTACACCACACAACTGGGACCCATCTAGAGGTTGCAGCAGTCTGTGGAAACTCATATCCTGTGATAAAAATTACAAACTCCCACCCCCTCTCCTTGTTACCCCTCCAATTCCAGCTGCTCCTTCTCTTCCCTCCTCCATTCCCTCCTCCTGTGTTTCCCCTTCTGAACTGTGACTTTGTGGTAACTTTTCAGCATTTACCAAGATGGTTATGTTCCACATCCTCAATGGATACCTGGTGATGTTTCTAGCAGTGTGGACATACATGTTTGGTTTTGGAAAGTCAATCTAATCAAGGGGACAATACACAGGTTCACAGGGAGCCACCTCTAGCAGCCCCCAATCTAGGGATGGCCAGAGACCCACAAGCACTAAGTAGAAGCTCCCTAAATATTGGAGGAGAGGATGTTAGTAAAAAAAAAGACTTGAGTTCTAATCTAGCTCTGCCACTGGCCTGCTCCTTGAACTCAGACAAATCACTTACTCTCCCTGGGCCTCAATACATTCATATGGAAAATGGGATATGATACTGGCTCGCTCTTCCTTCCTCTTAGACATCCCAGAGAGTCCTGTCTGCTGGTCTGATTATTCTGAAGCAGAGAAGTCTAGTGGAAAAGTCCTGGACCTGAGGGTCACAGGACCTAGGTTCTAATTCCTGCTCTGCCACTTACCTGCTATGTGATCTTGGGTAAGTCACTTAACTTCACTTTGCCTCAGTTCCCTCATCTGCAAAATGGGGGTTCAATACCTGTTCTCCCTCCAACTTAGACTGTGAGCCCCTTGAAGACACCTTGTGTCTTCCCCAGAGCTTAGTACACTGCTTAGAACAAAGTAAGCACTTAATGAATAGCACAATTATGATTAATATTATCTTGAATCAATCCCAGGTCCAAGCAGTTTTTGACACAGAGTAAGTACTTAATGTACGAACAGCCACATGGTAAGACCTTAGGCACCGAGAGGGAGAGCTTCTCGTCCAGGACCACAGGGTATGTCAGGCTCAGGGACAGAGCTTGATCTGCTGGAATATCCCCCTACCCATCTGTCCAGATGTTATGCCTCTCAGCTATTAAGGGGTGTCTTCTCTACCCTCTCAGCCCCTAGCCTTCCTCAAGACCCTGTGGATCCCCTCCTTGATCTCCTTGGTCCGCAACCCGTAGACAATAGGGTTCAGGGCAGCAGGGATGACATGGTGCAGGACATTGAGGAGGACAGGGATGTTGGCATGGACTCTCTTCTTGATCACATTAGTGAGGATCAGGACCAGCAGGATGGTGCTGAAGAAAAGGATGAGGATGAGATGGGACCCGCAGGTGCTCAAGGCCTTGGCCGCTGCCCCCTCGGCCTTCAGACGCAGCACGGCACGCAGGATGAAGGCATAGGAGAGGGTGATGAGGCCCAGGTCCGAGCCCATCAGAGTCCAAACCACCACAAACTGGTAGAGTTTGTTGAGGGTAATATTTCCACAGGACAGTTTCGACACAGAAAGGTTGGCACAAATACAGTTCCTTATGGTGGTGTTCCCGCAGTAGTGTAGCCGGGCAGAGAGGATGGGGACAGGAGCCAGGAGCAGGAAGTTGCAAGCCACGATGAAGACGGCCGCCTTAGCCACAAAACGGTCAGTGACGATGGATGGGTACCGCAGTGGGTGGCAGATAGCCACGTAGCGGTCATAGGCCATGACCAAGAAGGTAGAGGACTCCATGAGCAGTAAGCTGTTCATGATGAGCATCTGCAAGAAGCAGCCTGCAAAGCTGATGGACCACCAGCCCAACCAGAAGATGGCCAAGACCTTGGGGATGACAGTGAGACAGAGAATGAGGTCCAGGAGGGAGAGGAGGCTGAGGAGGTAGTACAGGGGCTGGTGCAGAGACTCCTCCAGCCAGACGGTCAGCAGGAGCAAAGTGTTGGCTCCCAGGGCCACGATTAAGAGCAGGGCCAGAATCACAGAGAGCCCGAGCTGATGGCTCCGGGTCCCAGGGAGGCACATGAGGTGGAATTCGGAGGGCTGAATGAAGGAGTTGTTGCTGAGAGATGACATGGCAGAACAGCAGAGCAGAGCAGGCTTCTTCCTGAGAACCTGGGTGAGCAGAGACAGATGTAAGTTCCTCATCTGCCAAAGACACAAATAACCCAGTGGTTCAGTGATTTGCCCACTTCTGCTCCTGGATCTCCTGTGCCCAGGCTGAATCTTCCAGAGAAACCCCCTCCTTTGCTCCTGAACATTGCATCTCTAACTCACATTGTATTTTACTCCTTTTGCTATGCACACGGTGTCTACCAGTACAGAGCTTGGCACACAGTGTCAACCAATCAACGGTATGAGAAGCGGCATGTCATAGTGAATAGAGCATGGGCCTGGGAGTCTGGACATTATGTGTCTAATCTTGGCTCTGCCACTTATCTGCTGAGTGACTTTGGGCAAGTCACTTACTTCTCTTGGCCACAGTTACCGCATCTGTAAAATGGGGATTGAGACTGTAAGCCCCATGTGAGACAGGGACTGTGTCCAACCCAATTTTCTTGTATTTGGATACCCCAGTGCTTAGTACAGTGCCTGGCACATAGTGAGCACTTAACAGATATCACAATTATTATTATTATCATTTATTATAAGCATTATGGCATTTGTAGAGTACTTACTGCATGGACAACCCTGTACTAAGCACTTGGAGGAGTACAATATAACAGAGTTGCTAGACAACTCTGCCGCTAATATCCTCACTGTGCCTCATTCTCACCTGTCCGGCCATCGACCCCCGGCCCACATCATCCCCTTGGCCCGGAAAGCCCTCCTTCTGCACATGCGCCAAGCTAGCTCTCTTTATCCCTTCAAAGCCCTACTGAGAGCTCACCTCCTCCAGTAGGCCTTCCCAGACTGAGCCCCATCCTTCCTCTCCCCCTCCTCCCCCTCCCCATCCCCCTGCCTTACCTCCTTCCCCTCCCCACAGCACCTGTATATATGTATATATGTTTGTACGTATTTATTACTCTATTTATTTTATTTGTACATATTTACTCTATTTTATTTTGTTAATTTGTTTTGTTTTGTTGTCTGTCTCCCCCTTCTAGACTGTGAGGCCGCTGTTGGGTAGGGACCATCTCTATATGTTACTAATTTGTACTTCCCAAGTGCTTAGTACAGTACTCTGCACACAGTAAGCACTCAATAAATATGATTGAAAGAATGAATGAATGAACATATTGGCAGACACAAGAGGTGCTGAATCCAGTGCACTACACACAGTTACCAGTTTTGGCTACAGGAGGGAGAGACATACCCCTTCCATTCCTAGGACTGTAATGAGTAGAAGGCAATCTGCTACAAGTCAAAACTTACCTGTGCTAGGCAGCAGTGGTATGGGAGAGAGTCGAGGGCGGAGACTCAAGTTTATTATGTGGAAGAAGACAATGGTAAACCACTTCCGTATTTCTACTCAGAAAACCCTATGGATACACTACCAGAACGATTGTAGATGGAAGAGGAACATTCTGGGAGAGATGTGTCTATAGAGTCACTATGGGTCAGAGGTTCATTCAATCGTATTTATTGAGTGCTTACTGTGTGTAGAGCACTGTACTAAGCGCTTGGTGGCATAAGACAAGACAGTGTTCTGCACTCAGCAGATTCAAGCACCCTGGACGGTGCTTTGCACACAGTAGACACTCAGTACAGAACAGTAGGTGCTCAGTAAGTAGTGATGTTAATGAAGAAATGGAAGACTAAGAAATGAGAAATGACCCCAAATTCCCTCCCTGAATAGTCGTGGGCCCAGAGAGTTGCTGCCTGAATCTCCTACTTTATAAGTGTCATCTTGGCCCTTAGCATACCTCCAAACTTTAATCCACAGTCTCCTAAAAGAATGATTGAATCTCACTATTGCACTAATAAGATGACTAGGGGTATTTCACTTCACTGTGCCTCTGTTGCCTAATCTGCAAAATGGGAGCCCCTCATGGACAAAGACTATGTCCAACCCAATTTTCTTGTATCTACCCCAGCACTTGCTACAGTGCCTGGCACATAGTAAGCACTTAGCGAATGCTACAGTTATTATTATCATTAGTTACCATTAATATTATGGTATTTATTGAGTGCTTACTGTGTGGAGAGCACTGTACTAGGCCCTTGGGGGAGCACAATACCACAATGAGCTTACAGTGTAGAGGGATGAGTTTGCAGTCCAGAAGATTTTCATAAAGAAAATTGTTTATCCTTATGAGCCCCAAACCAGAGAAACCTACTCAGCAGTTGTCTGGTGGTTGTCCTTAGATATAGCTGATAGGAAAACTTATTAGCAAGCAAACACAAGCTGTTGAAGCAGATTAAAGAACTACCTTCTCTTCAGCATGATTGAACCCACTCACACAGACTTTAACTCCCTTCAGTTTAACTCTGCTAGCTTTTCTGCTCTGCTTCCTTTTAGCTCAACTGGGTAACTTTAAAAATATCAGACTCAGCATGGAAAAGAATCCTTTCCTGCTTAAAGTACATGCATTAATCAGTTAATGGTATTTATTGAGCACTTACCGTGCCTAGAGCACTGAACAAAGCACTTGGGAAAGTGCAATACAACAGAGTTGGTAGATACGTTCCCTGCCCACAACAATCTTAGTTAGAACTGATTAATCATCAATTAATCAGTGATATTTGTGGAGGGCCTATTTTATGTACAGTGTATACTAAGCACTAGGGAGAGCACAGCAGAGGCTAGACAAGTGTTGTCTTCTCTCAAACTGCTCAGTTTTGACTGAGGGAGTCAAATGGACAAAAATTACTTCAGGAAGTGGTGGTGAGAAGAAGAACAGGTAGTAGTATAAATACATAGGGATAAATTAACTTAATAAATAATGGTATAAACAAAATGAAATCAGTGTGACCTATGGAAAGAAAATGGACTAGGAGTCAGAGGACCTGGTCTAATCCTGGCTCTGCCACTTGGCTGTTGTGTGACCTTGGGAAAGTCACTTTACTTCTCTGTTTTTCTGTTACCTCATGTGTAAAACTGGGATTAAGACTTTGAGCCTCATGTGGGACTTGGACTGTGTTCAACCTGATTAGTTTGCATCTACCCCAGTGCTTAGTACAGTGGTTAGCACATGGTAAGCACTTAAAAAAATACCATTACAAAATACGGAGGGCATAGGTGCTGAGGATAGGAATAGAAAACATAGATGCTAAGCATGTCTGTTTGGTCATTGTGAAATAATTGTGGACAGCTGCCTGGAGGAGGTGGGCTTTAAGGAGGGATTGGAAGGAAAAGAGAGTTAGGGGCTGGTGGATCTTGGTGGGGAGGAAATTCCAGCTAGACGGAAAGCATGAGTGAGGAGTTGGAGGCAGGAGAGTCAAGGTATGGTTGGAAGGTGAGCCTGGGAGTTAAAAAATTGCAGATTTCAAGAGCTTCTTTTGAAAAGGCCTATGTAGGAAGATAGGGGCTCCCATCCCTCAAAGGAATGGGACATAGACCCCAGATAGTCAAAGAAATGAAAGTTCTTCCATTCAAAACCATGGAATCATCTCCAACCCATATCTCACTAAAAGGAATAAAAACGGCCAAGATAATTTTCATTGATTTCTAAAATGCACTTTTGAACATGATTGCCAGCAGTCAGAGGCTGACCAGATAGGGAAGCTTCACTCTACAAAGCTGAGGACTTCAGCATTAGCTCAAGACAAACCTGGATACCAAGAAATGAACTCCAGCCACTCCTTGGGTGAATCATCAGGGAGACTGGGGTGGGGTTTCACAGACACTGGAAGGAGGGCATCGACTCCTTGCAGTGGGCAGGACCATGCAGTGTCTTTCTTTCATCATCTGTTTAGAAGAAACTGATTGAAGTTTAATCTCCAATGTCTCTTCTCTTCTAGTCTTCTCGTTATGGGCATGGATTGTGTCCATTAATTCTGTTGGATCTTACGCTCCCAAATACTTAGTACAGTGCTCTGCACATTGTATGCACTCAATTAATATCATTGATTGATTGAGTGAGTAATTCTGCTTGTGGCCCTGGAGCACTTCAGCCAGTGCCCACAACAAAAGGCTTTTTGTACAGCAGGCTTGAGACTCTACTCCAACCAACCTTTCCAGGCATCTGCTGGAATGGCCTCTCCCTCCCAATTCTGAGCCTGGAGTGTCCCCTCTCTCTCTCCAGATGGAGTTCTCTTCAAGAGATGCCATGTGGCCTGGTGGAAAGGACACAAGCCTCGAAGTCAGTAGACTTGGGTGCAAACCCTGGCTTTGCCACTTGCCTGCTGTGTGCCTTAACTTCTCTGTGACTCAGTATCCTCATCTGTAAAACCGGAATTAAATACTATTCTCCACCTCCCCATGAGGTAGAGTGCTGAATTAATACTGCTATGATATCTCTGAAGTTCTCCCTTGGCAAGTTTCGGTCCCAAGCCCATTCACCGCTGAGCCTCTCTCCTCTCAGCCCTTCACTTTCTGAGTCAGGTTTCCCTGACTGCCACTCTCTGAAATGGCCTGGCTGGACTTTCACTGCTACCTGGGGTTTCTTAAGACCACTCTCCTCCCAGCCTGAGTCCATTCCTGGAAGCAGTTTCTTTCCTGTTGGGGGGAAGGAAGAAGGGGTTGGGGAGCTCAACTGCATTCTGGAGAAGGAAAAGCAGCAGGAAGGGGGGAAGGACGAGGAGGGAGAAGATGAAGTCATAAGTAGAAAAGAAGATTGAGGGGGAAGAGGAGAGAAAGAGAAGAGGAGTGGGAAGAAAAGGGAAGAGAGAAAATGAGGAGGAGGATGAGAAGAAAGAGGAGAAGGAGGAACAGCAGCAGAAATGCACCTGTTGACCACGGCTGGTTCGATCCTGGGAATATGAGCCCAGTTCCAGGGATTTTGCTTTGTGTCTCTGCCTGGAGACATGAGAATGGGGTAGAGGTGGTGTCCAAGAGGGAAAGCAGCTTTCATCTATGTCATTTTTTTAATGCTATTTGTAAGCACTTACTATGTGCCAGGTTCTATACTTAGCCCTGGGGTAGATACAAGCTAATCAGACACAGTCCCAATCCCACATGGGGCTCAGAGTCTTAATCCCCATTTTACAGGATGAGGTAACTGAGGCACAGAGAAGTGAAGTTACTTGCCCAAGGTCTCATAGCAGACAAATGGCGGAGCTGGGATTAGAACCAGGTCCTTCTGACTCCCAGGCTTGTGTTGCATCTACTAGGTCACTCTGCTTCTCATTTGAACATAAACTGGAGTTCTTGGCCTGACTGGCCCCCCTGAAGTCATCTTATCCAGTCCCCTGCCTCCAAACAGGACAGTCCCTTCTCCAAGTCAGGCAGCTTTCCTCTGCTGAGGGGGATCCAGGAGAGGAATCCCCTCTTCCTTGCCCCTGCACACTCATCCTCACTGAACTTAGGAAAAACAAAATCTTGAGCCTGAAGAAATCAAAAGAGCTTGGATTTTCCTCTGACTCATTGGGTGGCCTTGGGTGGCCCTTTCCCTCTTTGTATACCAGTTTACCAACTTGTAAGCCAGGAACAAATAATCTCTGCCCCTCTCTCTCCCTTCTTTCATCACTTCTTCCTTGGCACCCCCTCATCTCTCCATTCCAGGTCAAGTGAGATCCAGGGTGGGTATCTGTTTATTGTTATAGTGCACTCTCCCAAGAGCTTAGTACAGTGTTCTGCATATGGTAAGCACTCAATAAATTTGATTGACTTAGCACTTTAGGTCCCTAGAAGGGGAGAGAGAAATCATGGAGATTGTTGCCATTATTCGAGGGGATTGAAATCAGCAGAGAGGCTGGACCACGGGTTTATTGTACTTTCCCAACTGCTTAATACAGTGTTCTGCACACAGTAAGCACCCAGTATAAACCAGTGATTGTTGGTTGACCACTCTGGTTTTTCTGAGCAGCCCTCAGAGCTCCAACCACCATCACAACCGGCAACCAGCCTGGGCTCATTTTTGCCTCTAGAATTCCAGGTTAGAGTTCTTGTTCTGTCTGAGCAGGGCTAGGGCCTGGCTGCCCAGAGTCAGGGTCATGATAGAGAGGTCCAAAAAAGAGCTCTCCAGCTGAAGGAGTCCCAGAATTGTGCTTTCTAGCTCATGTTGAGTGGTCTGGTTGCCTCTGCCAGTCTCTATACAATCCTCGCCAGTTTACTCTGGAGGTCCTCTCTTCTTCAGTTCACCCACCTACCCATTTCTCCCACCTAAGCCCCAGTCATCCCCTTCACTCATTCTGTCCCATCTGGCCAGGAGAACCTCTGTAGTGGCTCCAAACACACATATTGTAAGCTGACTTCGTGACAGCTGACTTGCTGCAGCAGACTTACCTGCTGCTAGGTGACCAAAGCAGGTTGATCTGCTGCAAGCTGATCTGCTATCAGGCTGTCCTGATGCAAGCTGATCAGTTATCAGGTTGACCTGGCTAATTTCCTCTTATTTCCACAGTTCCTGTGGTCCTAGAAGTTCTCTCTGTTCCGGCTCAACCACCTATCCATTTCTCCCACCTGAGTTCTAGTCATCCCCTCCCCTTCTTTTGTCCCACCTGGCCAGAAGAACGTCTGTAGTGGCTCCACACTCACATACTGCAAGCTGACCTCCTGATACCTGACTTGCTGCTGACTGACCTGCTTCAAGGGGACTTGCAGCAGGCTGACCTGCTGCAAGCTGATCTGTTCTCAGGCTGACCTGATGCAAGCTGACTGGCTGTGAGGATGACCCTGCTGCAGGCTGATCTGCTGTAGGTGACCTGCTGCAAATTGACTTACTGCAAGCTGCTCTGCTACTAGCTGAACTGTTGCAGGCTGACCTGCTGCAAACTTACCTGCTCTCCTCCAGCACCCAGCTCTGGGATGGAGACTGTTCGCTGGGGCCACGCTTGTGGCTGGGCCACTGCCAGGTTATTTATGCTCCTCAGACCCTGTTGGGACCCTCTGGTGGCTGAGAGAGCTGTGCAGCTCTGTGCCTGGGGACCAAAGCACCATTCCCCTTCTTTAGAGACTGCCCCATGTGCTCTATCCTGCAAGAGACAAAACTGAGCATAATCCACATCCGGTCTGGGGGCTGGGGAGAAGAAGAGAGAATTGATGTCAGAGTCTCAGCCAAGGGGTGTGTGTATCATGGCTTCAGAGATGAATTCGTCTGACAGATATGGACTGGAAAAGGAGCAGGAGAATGTTATAATAATAATAATAACGGCATTTATTTAGCACTTACTATGTGCAAAGCACTGTTCTAAGTGCTGGGAAGGTTACAAGGTGATCAGGTTGTCCCACGGGGGGCCCACAGTCTTAACCCCCATTTTACAGATGAGGTAACTGAGGCACAGAGAAATTAAGCTACTTGCCCAAAGTCACACAGCTGACAATTGGTGGAGCTGGAATTTGAACCCATGACCTCTGACTCCAAAGCCCGTGCTCTTTCCACTGAGCCACGCTGCTTCTCTGACCCACGCTGCTTCTCTGTCCTTGGAGTTCTTCATGCTGCTGCTGATAGAAATAATAATAAAAATAGCGTTTGTTAAGCACTTACTGTGTGTCAAGCTCTGTACAAAGTGCTGAGGTAGATACAAGTTAATCAGTGGGACAGAAACATGAATATTTAAAATAAATCTCTTAAAGGAGTGAAGAGTAAGGGGCGATCACAGATCTTTCCACAAAGTTTTATGGGGATTCTGGGAACCAGGCCCAGCAAGCTAGAGCAGTTGTGAGCCAACCAGGAGATCTGGATCTTCTCTGGCTTTGTCCTGAATCCTCAGTTCTCAGGCTATTTTGGCTCTGCCCTTGCTAAACCCAGGATAGCCTGGCTCTGGCTCTACCAAGAAGCAGCGTGACTTAGAGGATAGAGCACAGGCCTTTGAATCAGAAGGTCTGGTAGTCATTAGGACGTGGGTTCTAATGCCACCTCCACCACTTTAAGCAGGTCCAGTGAAGTCATTTCCAAACAAAACTCAAAATATGAGCAATGAAGTTCTAGAACAAAGTCAGTCTCCTCACTTAGAAGATATTCTCACATTAATAATAATAATAATGATTGTACTTGTTAAGCACATCCAAGCCGTCACCAAAACCTGCCGGTCTCAGCTCCACAACACTGCCAAGATCCGCCCTTTCCTCTCCATCCAAACTGCTACCCTGCTCGTTCAAGCTGTCATCCTATCCCGTCTGGACTACTGCATCAGCCTTCTCTCTGATCTCCCATCCTCGTGTCTCTCCACACTTCAATCCATACTTCACGCAGCTGCCCGGATTGTCTTTGTCCAGAAACGCTCTGGGCATATTACTCCCCTCCTCAAAAATCTCCAGTGGCTACCAATCAATCTGTGCATCAGGCAGAAACTCCTCACCCTCGGCTTCAAGGCTGTCTATCACCTCGCCCCCTCCTACCTCACCTCCCTTCTCTCCTTCTACAGCCCAGCCCGCACCCTCCGCTCCTCTGCTGCTAATCTCCTCACTGTGCCTCGTTCTCGCCTGTCCCACTATCGACCCCCGGCCCATGTCATCCCCCGGGCCTGGAATGCCCTCCCTCTGCCCATCCACCAAGCTAGCTCTCTTCCTCCTTTCAAGGCCCTACTGAGAGCTCACCTCCTCCAGGAGGCCTTCCCAGACTGATCCCCTTCCTCCTCTCCCCCTCATCATCCCCAACATCTTATCTCCTTCCCTTCCCCACAGCACCTGTATATATGTATATATGTTTGTACATACTTATTACTCTATTTATTTATTTACTTATTTAACTTGTACATATCTATTCTATTTATTTTATTTTGTTAGTATGTTTGGTTTTGTTCTCTGTCTCCCCCTTCTAGACTGTGAGCCCACTGTTGGGTAGGGACTGTCTCTATATGTTGCCAACTTGTACTTCCCAAGTGCTTAGTACAGTGCTCTGCACATAGTAAGCACTCAATAAATACGATTGATTGATTGATTAATTAAGCACTTCCTATGTGCCAAGCACTGTTCTAAGTGCTCAGATAGATAGAAGATTATCAGGTTGTCCCGTGTGGGGTGCAAAGTCTTCATCCCCATTTTACAGATGAAGTAACTGAGGCACAGAGCAGTTAAATGACTTGCCCAAAGTCACACAGCTGACAAGTGGCGGAGCTGGGATTAGAACCCACAACTTCTGACTCTCAAGCCAGTGCTCTTTCCACTAAGCCATGCTGCTTACACTGGGTGAAGTGAATGAATGAGAGCAAACAGCTCCTGGATAGAGAGCAAGATTTGGAAACCAAAAGCAGGGAGAGCAGCAGAAACATGTTAAGGATAGGATAAGACAAAGTCTCAGACAATGTTGCATCCCAGAGGACAACTGGCAGTTAGTTGTTGAGGAGAAATCAGCCTGGTACACTGCTATGAAGAAAGAAGCTACTCTTCTTGAGCAAAGATTTGATTGTGGGAACTCCGAGGGACAGAACCATGTTTAAATCCTACCTTTGTAGTCTCTCCCAGTACTTATACAGTGTTATGCACAAAGTAAGAGCTTAATAAATACTATTACTACTGCTACAGATTATGGGGGAAGGGAGACACATATTTAATCTCCATTTTATAGGTGAGGAAACTGAGGCACAGAGAAGTTAAGGGACTTGCCCAAGGCCACAGAGGATGAGTTAAAGTAGGGATTAGAATGCAGGTCCTCTGACTCTCAGGACTGGGCTCTTTCTGTTAACCCTCCCTCCTCCACTTCCATATGCCAACAGATTTGTTCTCAATCACTGAGGTTCTAAAACAATTTGGACCAGGCCCAGAGAAAATCTGGCAGAAGACCTAAAAGCAATGGACAGCACACTCTGTCCTTTCTAATCCTTTGTATTTTGTCTTTCTGGTGTGATGATATCCAGCAGCAGGGGGGAAATTGCTTCACTGGGGTGGTTACAAGCAAATCAGGTTGGGACTGTGTCCCTGTCCCACATGGGGCTTCCAGTCTCAATCCCCATTGTACAGATGAAGTAGCTAATACACAGAGAAGTGAAGTGACTTGCCCAAGGTCACCCAGCAGGTCACCCATGACCTTCTTACTCCCAGGTTCTTACTTCATCCACCTTGCTTACTAGTCGGGAGGTGATGTCTGTCTCTGTAATTCAAGGATTGGTTTGTGTAATTCATTCATTCAATCGTATTTATTGAGCGCTTACTGTAATCAAGTCAGATCGTCCAGGTCTTGTGATTGTCCAGGCCTTGTAAACTAGCTCACCGCTCAGAATACAAGGAGGGGCAGTCAGGTTGTTTTGGAAGGAACGCTGGAGAATGGGTCCTACTGGAAGAAGGGAGAATCACATTCTGTAGAAGTCTGGAGTAGTAACAGTAATTACTAAGAATGGATTGTGTGCAGAGCACTGTATTAAGCACTGGGAAAGAATCCACATGTCCCTGTCCCTTGGGCTCACAATCTAAGAGTAAATGTGGGGAGAAGGGTCTGGAGGCAGAAGTCAGGAATGAGGAAACATTGAACACAAATACAAAAAATAAAAACATAATCAGTAGGCTGCTGTGACTAGAGGAGCAGAATTTCAGGCTCACCGGGGATCAGAGTTCAGGACACACCCTTAGCCCCAGGGACTACTGCTGCAGCCCCAGGTCTTCCTGAGATTTTGTGGCCTCCTGATGGTGTTCTTCTCTTTCCTGCTGGTGGAAGGCAGGATGAGATTGAATCTCTTCAGTGGAACAGAGGAGAGGCTGTGTCGGTTCCCAGGGAGGCAGCATGGCTGTCTCTCTGGTGGTGGGGGGTGTCAAAGATAAACTGCAGAGGCTTTTCTCTAACTTTTCAGTGGTGGTAGTTTACAAGACCTGGATGATCTCACTTGATTACACAAACCAATCCCTGAATTACAGGGACAGATAGCACCTCCCCACTATTAAGCCTAGTGGTGGTAGGAGTGGTGATAAGAGAATCAGGATGGCCTGAACCTGATTCTGATATCCTGACCTCCCAAAAAGCCTGTTTGGGTTACTGTATTTTGTCTGAGGAAGCTGTTCCCTGGTCCCAGGGCCCCCAGTCCTAGCCATTCCACCACCAGTCCCTCACTTTCCTCAAGACCCTGTGGATCCCCTCCTTGATCTACGTAGTCCACACTCCATAGATGATGGGGTTCAGGGCAGCAGGGATGATGTGGTGCAGGACATTGAAGAGGACAGGGATGTCACTATGGACTCTCTTCTTGACCAATTGGTGAGGACCAGGACCAGCAGGATGGTGCTGAAGAAGAGTATGAGGATGAGATGGGACCCTCAAGTGCTCAGGGCCTTGGCCGCTGCCCCCTCAGTCTTCAGATGCAGCACGGTGTGCAGAATGAAGGTGTAGGAGAGGGTTATGAGGACCAGGTCCAAGATCAGCAGGGTCCAGCACCCCACAAACTGGTAGAGTTTGTTGAGGGTAATATTGCCACAGGAGAGCTGCAACACAGACAAGTTGGCACAAATACAGTTCCTAATGGTGGTGTTCCCACAGTAGTGTAATTAGGCAGAGAGGATGGAGACAGGCACCAGGAGCAGGAACTTGTGAGCCAAGATGAAGACAGCCGCCTTAGCCACAAAACGGTCAGTGACAAAGGATGGATACTGCAGCGAGTGGCAGATGGCCACGTAGCAGTCACAGGCCATGACCATGAAGGTGCAGGACTCCATGGTCAGGAATTTGTCCATGATGAACATCTGCAAGAAGCAGCTTGCAAAGCTGATGGACCGCCAGCCCAACCAGAAGATGACCAAGACCTTGGGAATGACGGTGAGACACAGCACAAGGTCCAGGAGGGAGAGGATGCTGAGGAGGCTGTACACCAGCTGGTGCAGAGACTCCTCCAGCCAGATGGTCAGCAGGAGCAAAGCGTTGGCCCCCAGGGCCACGAAAAAGAGCAGGGCCAGGACCAGGGAGAGCCCGAGTTGTTGGCTCCCGGCCTCGACAAAACAACTCACAAGGAAGTTGGAGATTGTGGTGGAGGAGCTGTTTATAGGAGGCATGTAGTATTTGAGCTGTAAAGATTACTTCCTTGCCAATTGAGATGGGCCCTGATGGAAGTTAGAGGCCTGTCCCCTAATAATAATAATAATGATGATGCTATTTGTTAAGCGCTTACTATGTGTCAAGAACTGTTTTAAGCGCTGGCGTGGATACAAGCTAATCAGGTTGAACACAGTCCCTGTCCCACAGGGAGGTCACAATCTTAATCTCCATTTTACAGATGAGGTAACTGAGGCCCAGAGAAGTAAACTGGTTGTGGGAAGGGAATGTGTAAGTTTATTGTTGTATTGTACTCTCCTAAGTGCTTAGTATAGTGCTCTGCACACAGTAAGTGCTCAACAAATGCAATTGAATGAAAGAATGAAAGTAAAAGGACTTCCCCAGGGTCACACAGCAGACAAGTGGGAGAGCCGGGATTAGGATTCTGGTCCTTCTGACTCCTGGGCCTGTGCTCTATCCACTAGGCCATGCTGTTTCCTTAGTAATTGTGGTATTTGTTAAGCACTTACTAAGTGCTAGGCACTGTGCTAAGAGCTGGGTGAATAAAAGCAGATCAGGCTGGACACAGTCCCTGTCCAATGTGGGGTGCACAGTCTCAATCCCCATTTTACAGATGAGGTAACTGGGGCCTGGAAAAGTGAAGTGACTTGCGCAAGGTCACACAGCAGACAAATGGCAGAGTCAGGATTAAAACCCTTCTGACTCCCAGGCCTGTGCTCTATTTACTACACCATGCTTCTTCTGTCCTGAGACAGAATAGAAAAAAGTTCATTTGGAATAAGGAAGCGGCGTGTCCTAGTGGAAAGAGCACGGACCCGGCAATAGACAGATCTGGGTTCTAATCTTGGTTCTGCAAGTTGTCTGCTTTGTGACCTTAAGGCAAGTCACTTAATCTCTCTGCTCCTCAGTTTCCTCATCTGTAACTTGGGGATTAAATCCTCCTCCCTCCTATGTGAACTGTAAATCCCATGTGAGATAGGTATTGTGTTCAACCATTTCATCTTGTACCTACCCCAGCCCTTAGTACAGTGTTTGACACAAAGTAAACACTTAACAAATATCAAAATTAAGGAGGAGACCATTGACAGTTTTCTTCAAAAAGTTAGATATACTTAAACAGCTAAGACATAACAGGCATCTTCGTTAAATGGGCCATCAATATAATAGCAATTTTATTTGTTAATCACTTACTATGTACCAAGTACTGCACTTGATACAAGATAATAGTTAATAATGGTATTCGTTAAGCGCTTACTATGTGTCAAGCACTGCTCTAAGTTCTGGGGAAGATACAAGGTTGGACACAGTCCCTTTCCCACATGGTGCTCACAGTTTAAATCCCCATTTTACAGATGAGGTAACTGAGGCTCAGAGAAGCTCAGTGCCCATGGTCACACAGCAGACAAGTGGCAGACCCGGGATTGGAACCCATGTCCTTTTAACTCCCAGGCCCATGCTATATCCACTAGGCCATGCTACTTCCCTTCAATCAAGTCACTCACAGTCCCTTTCCCACATGGGGCTCACAGTCTAAGTAGGAGACAGATGAGGAAACCAAGGCACAGAGTAGGCATTTAACAAGTACCATTATTATTATCATCATTATTATTATGATTAACTCTCCATTTAATTATTTTTTTGGATTCCACTATTTGTAAATACTTTTGTGTTCAACTTCCCCAGTAGAATGAAGTACCTTGTTGGCAGGGAATGTATCCAGCAGTTCAGTTTTTTTTCCCAAGTGATCAAAATAGTGCACTGAACTCAATAAATGTCATGCTACTACTACTACTACTACTACTACTACTACTACTGCTTCTGCTACTACTGTTACTACTACTAATATGACTGTTTTGACTTACTGGAAAGAGCACGGGCTTGGGAGTCAGAAGACATGGGTTCTAATCCTGACTCTGCCACTTGTCTGTTGTGTGACCTCGGGCAAATCACTTAACTTCTCTGTGTCTCAGTTACCTCATCTGTAAAGTATAACCAAGAAGATCAAGGGGATGAGGAGCTTCCATGTGGCCACTCTCTGTCCATGAGTCAAGGTGCCCACAATCAGTGGGCACCTTTTTGGCAAAATGAAAGACAATCACCTGCCAAGGTGTGAAGCAGACCTGCAAAATGGCTTAATGAATAAAGCACGGGCCTGGGAGTCAGAAGATCGTATATTTCGTAGTTTCTAATCCTGTCTCTGCCACTTGTCTGCTGTGTGTCCTTGGGCAAGTCCCTTCACTTATCTGGACCTCAGTTACCTCACCTGTAAAATGGGAACTGAGACTGTGAGCCCAGCATGGGATAGGCACTGTGTCCCACTTCAGAGCATAGTACAGTGCCTAGCACATAGTAAATGTTTAACAAATACCATAGTTATTATTATTATGCCTAGCTGGTTTTGTTTGGTTTGTGGTTTTCCTCCTAGCAGATGGACATCAAGTGAAGTGATGTGGGCGGGGGGGTCTATCTCTGGAGATCTTTATGGAAAGAACTGGAACTGCTCTAACTGTTCTGGTAGGGGCAGTCAGAATACAAATTAAAATACTGAGAAAGCAGGTTAAAATTCAACAAATCCAGAAGAGATCAGAATGAATCCTACCAGCACCTGTCCTGACAGGGAGGACTGCTGGGTGGAGAACTGGAATCAGGGAATGTTTTTTCTCCCCTTCTTGCCGGGGAAGTTACTTTGCCATTGCTCTCTTGGGCTCTGAGAAAAGAATTGAGTTCAACAAACGTCCTGCTCCAGTGGGCTCTGATTTCTTAATGATAACGATGGGTTTTTTGGTTAAGTGATTACTTTGTACCAAGAACCATTCTAAGATAATCAAGTTGAACACAGTCTCTATCCCACATGGGGCTCACAATTTTAAGAGATGGAGAACTGGTACTGATTCCCCATTTTACAGATGAGGAAACCAATGAAAGAAGGGGAGTGACAAGCCAGAAGTCATGCACAGATAACCTGGTTTCTAATAACCAGCTCTGCTAATTGCTTGCTGTGTGACCTTGGGCAAGTCATTTAATGTCTCTGTGCTTTAGTTTCCTCAACTCTAAAAAATGAGGATTCAATACCTGTTCTCTCTCCTACTTAGACTTTGAACCCCGTAAGGGACACGTACCTTGTCCAACTTAACTTGCATCTACCCCGATGCTTAGAACAGTACTTGACACATAGTAAGTGCGTAACAAAGATAACAATAAGAATAATAATAATAATAAGGAGCCAGAATTAGCTCTGACTCCCAGGCCCACACTTTTTCCACTAAGCCACATCCCTTCTCTCTCATCATCATCACCACCATCATCAGTACTGACAGATCTTCTGTGTACATATCACGTGCTTGGGAGCATACAATGAAAATAGAAGGTATGATCCCTGTCTTTGAGGAGCTCACACTCAATTAGGGGAGACAGGCAAACACTGATATCATATCATGTAGTGGGAACAAGAGGGAAATATAGTTCTAAACTGTCTTGTCTTATGTCATCGAGTTATTTCCGACCCAAAGTGATGCCACAGACACATCTCTCCCAGAATGCCCCGTTCCCCATCTGCAATCAGTCTGGTACTGTATCCACAGAGTTTTCTTGGTAAAAATATGGAAGAGGTTTTATCATTGTCGCCTTCCACACAATGAACCTGAATCTCTAGCCTCAACTCTCTCCCATGCCGCTGCTGCCCAGCATGGGTGAGTTTTGACTTGTAGCAGATTACCTTCCACTATCTAGCCACTGCCCAAGCTAGCAATGGAATGGTTAGGCCTCTGCTTGACTGTCCCTCCCATAGCTGAGACTGGTAGAGTACTGGAAACTCTCCAGGCACAACCCTGAGAGGGGATTTCTAAGTTGGCAACCACAAAAGGAAGCAAAAAATGAATACATAAGTGAAAATAAATAAGCTGATAGCTTATTAGCTGATAGTCCTTAGGTTCATTCATTCATTCAATTGTATTTATTGAGCACTTACTATGTGCATAGCACTGTACTAAAAGCTTAGAAAGTACATTTCAGCAATAAAGGGAGACAATCCCTGCCCTCACCGGGCTTACACTCTAGAAGTGGGGAGGCAAACATCAAAACGAGTAAACAGGCATTAGTATAAATAAATAGAGTTATAGATATATACACATAAAAACAAGTAAATGGATTGAGGGTGATGGGAATTAGTTATCAGTATCTGGCTTGCATTCAATGCTCTCTCAGTCAAGAGGGCCAATGGATGTAGTAGTAGTAGTAGTAGTAGTAGTAGTTGTCACAATAGTAGTGTTTACTAAACACTTTACTAAGCAGTGGGTAAGAATATACTAGTGGGAATTAGATATGGTCCCTGTTTTCAAGGAGGCTTACAGCCCAAGTGTGGGGAGAAAGGACTAGAAACAGACACATCAGGAAAGATGCAACATTTTGTGATATGTACACAGAACAATGCAAGCACCTGGCATCCCCCCAGGATATTCTCCCTTCCCATCAGTTGGGCCTAGCTTAATGGGAGACAAGACCAGGACACAGAAAGTGAGTGTGTGACTCAAAAGACCACCCATATAAAGGGTTAAACTGGAAAGGAATGAGGAAACAAATCACCCGGGAGATAAAGAGATAACCGAGAAGGACCAGGGTGATTGGGAGTCACCAGCAGCCAAAGAGTCAAGATTTAGGTTTTTCCAGGGTCTTTAGGAGCAGCCAGTCTCTCCTCATAGGGATCCAGGGGAGGCAGGTTGCAAGGGAAAAGATCAGAGTAGGTCATTCCCACCTAGAGATGGCTCACAGATTCAGAGGATTGGGGTTAGGGATGCAGGGACTCTTCTGCTCTGCTATTGCAGGTTCCAGGGAGCCTTGAGGGGAGGCAGCTCCCAAGGGGCTCAGGTGCAATAAACAACCCTCCCTTCTCTGGGACGTACAGGCATTAGATTTAGGCCAGTGCTTCTTGGCTGGAGAGCCCCATCCCTGCCAGAAGATTGCTGGGATGGCAGCAGAGACACGTGAGTCTGCTTGGGCTGGGAACAAGGGTGAACTGCAGAGGCAGACACTGGCTGAGTGAAGGAGAAAGCAGGACATTCTGCTGGTGCCAAGCACCACAACACCCCATCCTGGCCATACAAAGTAAACACTGGGCTACAGCTCCAAGAGGAGCAATGAGGAGAGGGTGCAGAGGTGGCAAGAGCACCTTGGAACCCGCCAAGGCAGCACAGAGAGTCTTCTCCAGGCTTCTCACAAGAGAAAATGTGAATGTGTCTGTGTGAAGTCATGTGTACCCCGGTTACAGGGGCATATAGGCAATGTGGATGCTCTTACACAGGGCAGTTCAGACTCCCAGAGAGCTGTTGTCTCTTCAGACATCAATCATTCTGGTCCCCACACTGATTTAGATTTGCTTCCCAGCCCTTGTGAGGAGAGATGCTCAACGTTTTTGGCTGGTGGTGATGCACCCTTGGTGAATAAGGTTCTCGTAGTCACACTCCAGGGTTTGTCATTCATCAGTCAATCAGTGGTATTTATTGAGCACTTTCTGCATGCAGAGCATGTACTAACCATTTGGGACAGTATGTTATAACAGAGTCGGTAGACACATTCCCTGACCACAAGGAGCTCATAGTCTAGAAGTCTAAAGAAATATTATTTATTTAATACAAATAAATATATTATGGATATGTGCAAAAGTGCTGTGGGGCTGTGGGTGGGATAAATAATGGGTGTAGATTTAACTGCAAAGGTGATGCATGGAAATTCATTCAGGGATAGAGGTAGCCTGGCAGGTGGGATGGCTCAGTCTGAGAGCTAAGGCATCAGTTCGAAAAGGGGGCATAAATCATGGGTGTAGTGAATGTGCTCCTGGTCACTGGGGTTTCCAATAGTCTGGGATCCAGGTGATTCTAGGTAGAAAAAGAGACAAGATTAGAAAGGAAGAAAGGGAAACACTTGAAACAAAGATCTGACCTCTTCCAATTCTCAAAGCTCCAACTGTTGTTAAGGCAGAAAACTGGTCATTGACATTTTTATAATTAGTATCTACTTTGTGCAGTACACTGCCCAGTAGCTTTTATACAAGGCCTGTGGGCTTGACCCATATCTATCTCTGGCTCTTTGATTTGGCTGTGGAGAATAGTATCTCGAATAATATTTTAATGGGGCTTATTTACTAAGAGAGAAAGAGAAATAGGGGAAAGGATGGAGAAAGAAAAAGATAGATGATAGATAGATGAATACATTAATAAAGACACAATGGCAGCAATGGCAGCCAATGGCAATGAAATGGCAGCACCTGTCCAAGTTTTCTAATCTACCACTTTGTATCTTGATTTTCCCCAAGCCTATATTTATTGAGAACAACCCCTCTCCTGATGGCTTCAGCTTCTCTAGCTGTCATCTCCCACCTCTATGGCACATAGTTTATTAATAATAATAATGGTATTGGTTGTGCACTAACTTTGCCCCAAGGACTGTACTAAGTGCTGGAGTCGGGGGGGGTGTACAAGCCAATTGGGTTGGACAGAGTCCCTGTCCCACATGGTGCTCACAGTCTCAAATACCATTTTACAGTCAAGGTAATCGAGGCACAAGAAAGTGAAGTGATTTGCCCAAGATAGAACAGCAGACAAACTGGGATTAACAATAATAATAATAATAATAATAATAATAATTGTATTTGTTAAGTGCTTACTATGTGCCAAGCACTGTTCTAAGCGATGAGATAGGTACAAGGTAATCAGGTTGTCCCATGTGGGGCTCACAGTCTTAATCCCCATTCTGCAGATGAGGTAACTGAGGCCCAAAGAAGTTAAGTGACTTGCCCAAAGTCACACAGGTGACAAGTGGTGGAGCCGGGATTAGAACCCATGACCTCTGACTCCCAAGCCCGTGCTCTTTCCACTACACCATGCTGCTTCTCTGTTTAGAACCCATGCCCTTCTGACTCCAAAGTCCTTGCTCTGTCCACCATACCCGACTGCTTCTCTACACCATGCTACTTCTGTAGTTTGAGACTAGTAATTCTTCATCTTCAAAATACTTGTTGAATCCACCCTGTTTCCATGGACTCATTACAGTTCATCATTGAAGAGTTACTTAGGTGATCTGCTATTGTCTATTACCTGTTGGGGAAACTATGCTGCTCTGAACATTGCCTAATACTAGTTGATGTATTTCACAATTTCATTGACTAGTTTACCTCCGCCTAGGTACCTATAAGTGACTCCAGTGATGCAGATAATGTTAAATACATTTGGAAGATCTATAAATGTAGCAAATAAAGGTCTGTTATGTACTGATCCCTATATGTACCCTGAATTTCTCATCCTACAGAGATCATAACTGCTGAGTGGTGTTGTGTTTTGAAGCCCCACTGAAGGTCAGATAGTAAGTACATGATATGAAAATTTTTTAAATGATATTTGTTAAGCTCCTACTATATGCCAGGCACTGTATTAAGCTCTGAGGTAGATAGAAGCTTCATATTTGACAGACTGCCACTCTTCCCATATTCAAAACTCTCTTAAAACCATATCTCCTCCAGGAAGCCTTCCTGGATTAACCTCTTATCTCCCCACCCTATTCTCCCTCCTTTCTGGATTGCCCCTTTTCAATCACCTAGGCTCTTGGGTCTGTATCTTGTGAAGCAGCATGGGTTAGTGGAAAGAGCATGGCCTTGGAAGTCGGAGGTTGTATTTTCTAATTCATTCATTCATTCAATGGTATTTATTGAGCACTTACTGTGTGCAGAACACTGTACTAAGTGCTTGAGAAGTACAAGTTGGCAACATATAGAGATGGTCCCTACCCAACAACGGGCTCACAGTCTAGAAGGGGGCGGCAGACAACAAATCAAAACAGGTAGACAGGTGTCAAGTCTTCAGAACAAATAGAATTAAAGCCAAATGCACATCATTAACAAAATAAATAGAATAGTAAATCTGTACCAGTAAAATAAATAGAGTAATAAATCTGTACAAACATATGTACAGGGGCTGTGGGGAGGGGAAGTCACTTAACTTCTCTGGGCATCAGCTGCCTCATCTGTAAAATGAGGATTAAGATTGTGAGCCCCATGTAGGATAACCTGATTACTTTGGATATACCCCAGTGCTTAGAACAGTGCTTGGCACATAGTAAGCACCTAACAATTACCATTCTTCTTATTATTATTACCTTCTAAGAACTTTGATAGTCACCCCAACCTCACACAATTTAGGCAAATATCCTTACACTCTGCTTCTTGTGTCTACTCCAGTGCTTAGAACAGTGCTTGGCACATAGTAAGCAATTAACAAATACCATAATTATTATTATTACTTTGATGATTGTCTCTCTTGCTAGTTTGTAAACTCCTTGAGGACAGGAATAATTTCTACAAACTCTATTGTATCTACCAAGTGCTTAGTACGGTGCTCTGTCCACAGTACGTGTTCAATGAATACCATTGATTTGACTGATTGATTTCTCTGGAGAATAAAAAATATGTAGTGTGTACAGAACATCAAGTTATTTACATGCAAAAGCCTATCAATTTCGTGTCTCACCAAAGAATCCCTCAACAGTGTAGTAGGACTTAGCAAGGCATCCTGTTACAACCTTCAGCCAAATTAAGACTATTATTCCATAATATGGCATACTCTCTATTGTTTCCTCTCTTGGGATAAGGTTGGCAGCCATCTCACTCCCCGACAATGTGCTGGCACTTATGGATGTCTCCCTGATAAATTTTCTAGCTGGAGCATCCAAGTCCTAGTATTAATTGATGCTAAAATCTGGGATTCTCCTATCACGTCCTACTCCTCTGGGCATCCAACTTGGTGATACTCTGGGATATATTGTAAGGCCGCACGTATAATAATAATAATGGCATTTATTAAGTGCTTACTATGTGCAAAGAACTGTTCTAGGTGCTGGGGAGGTTACAAGGTGATAGGGTTGTCCCACGGGGGGCTCCCCATTTTACAGATGAGGTAACTGAGGCACAGAGAAGTTAAGTGACTTGCCCAAAGTCACACTGCTGACAATTGGTGGAGCCAAGATTTGAACCCATAAACTCTGACTCCAAAGCCTGTGCTCTTTCCACTGAACCACGCTGCTTCATTTGTGATTCATCCTGATTCTACTATATTATATTATAGAGAAGCAGGATGGCGTAGTGGATAGAGTGCAAGCCTAGGAGTCAGAAGGTCATGGGTTCTAATCCTGCATCTCCCACTTGTCTGCTGTGTGACCTTGGGCAAGTGACTTCACTTCTCTGTGCCTCAGTTTGCTCATATATAAAATGAGGATTGAGACTGTGAGCCCCAAGTGGGACAGGGACTGTGTCCAACCTGATATGTTTCTATTCTTCCCAGCACATAGTACAGTCTCCGGCACATAGTAAACACTTAACAAATGCCATAATAATAATAATAATAGTAATAATTCCAGACATCTTTACATGGCTTACCACTGCGGGGACAGACCAGTGATAATTAAGGGCTGTCGTGCCGAGGCTTGGGACAGAAAAACCTGTTGGCAACAGAGCTTTGGGGAAATGCAATTCTGATGCATGGCTGATTTCAGTTCTTCCCTCTTTCCTGGGATTAGCCAGGTAATGATAATAATAACAATGATAATAGCAATAATAATAATGACATTTATTAATCACTTATTATGTGCCAAGCACTGTCCTAAGTGATGAGATAGATATAAGGTAATCAGATTGTCTCACATGGCTCACTGTTCTAATACCCATTTTACAGATGAGGTAACTGAGGTACAGAGAAGTGAAGTGACTTGCCTAAAGTCACACAGCTAAGAAGTGGCAGAGCTAGGATTAGAACCCATAATCTCTGACTCCCAAGAACGTGCACTTTAAATTCTGGAGAGAATGTGGATTCCAGAAGGGGGACAAAGAGGTGATCATTTCTTTCAGTGACTGCATTCCGAGCTTAGACTTTGGACTTTGTACTTTCCCAAGCGTTTAGTACAGTGTTCTGCACTCAGTAAGTTCTCAATTAATACCACTGATGATTGACTGACTGACTCATTGATTGTTTGATTGGAAAATCCTCTTTGATCTGCAGGCCCAGGACCGCTACAAGGATCATGATGGAGTGTGCAGTGGGGATTCCACAAAGATGATGTTATTTGGCCCACTCTCAGTCAAGCATCATTATTGTTATAGTTCTATGAAGGATTTGTTTCTGGATTGAGGTAGCATCTTTACTAAAGAGAAACCAAGAAAAATATTACTGGGAAAAGCAAATGGATTCTTCTTGGATAGGCGAGCAGTAATGTATTTTCTTTAGGTCTCTTCAGAACCCGTGATAAGTGAAATAAGAAGGTTGGGGTCTCTTCCAGTAATCCCCATGGACAACAGAAATCACAACAACACCGAGTCCCACCCCTCCTCCTTTCTCCTGCTGGGGGTGCCGGGGCTGGAAGCTGCACACTTCTGGATGGGCTTCCCCTTCTGTGCTGTGTACCTGATCGCGCTCATGGGGAACTGCACCATCCTGTTTGTGATCAAGATCGAGCAGAGCCTCCACCAGCCCATGTTCTACTTCCTGGCCATGCTGGCCACTGTCGACCTGGTCTTGTCCACAGCCACCATCCCCAAGATGCTGGGCATCTTCTGGCTCCACCTGCGGAAGATCGGCTTTGGAGGCTGCCTCACACAGATGGTCTCTATCCACATGTTCGCTGGCATGGAAAGCACAGTGCTCGTGGCCATGGGCTATGACCGCTACATTGCCATCTGTAAGCCCCTTCGATACTGCACCATCCTCACCAATAAATCCATTAGGGTTATCCTAGGGTTAGCTGTCCTGAGAAATTTCTCTCTGATGATTCCGTTGGTGTTTTTTCTCCTGAGACTGCCCTATTGTGGGCATCGAATCATCCCCCACACCTATTGTGAGCACATGGGCATTGCCCGGATGGCATGTGCAAGTATCAAACTTGACATCATTTACGGTTTATGTGTCATCTGCCTTATTCTTTTGGACCTACTGCTGATCGCCATCTCCTACATCAGGATTCTCTACACTGTCTTCAGACTCCCCTCCCAGGATGCACGACTCAAAGCCATAAACACTTGCATCTCCCACATCTGTATCATCCTGGCCTTCTTCATCCTGTCCCTCTTCTCCGTCCTCACCCACCGCTTTGGACACAACAAAATCCCCGGCTATGTTCACATCCTCCTGGCCAACCTGTATGTGGTCATCCCACCTGCACTCAACCCCATCATCTATGGGGTGAGGATCAAGCAGATCCGTGAGCATGTATCCAGCATTTTCACAAAGAAACAGTCATTCTGATCAGAACAACTGGAAGACAGCCCATCTGATCTGTCCCTGCTGGTTCCCATAACGCCAATAGAAGCTAATAATATAATTAGAGACTGGCACCAGGTAGCTAATTTTTTGTATTTGATGAAGGCACTGCTAATAGCGAAGTACTTTCTGTGGAACGGAGGTGTCTTAAAAAAACCTATGTTGGCAAATCCCTCATGAAGGAAGTGGTGGACCAGTCATCTCCTATCAAATTCCCGATGATAGCATCTTCTTAGTCCTGAGTCTGTGCCATAGAATTTCCTCACACTGAACACATCCAAAGTTTTGGTAACTCACCACTCCAAACCTTTCACCCTATTTTATTAGTTATTTCCTGCCAAGATGATCCCCAAATTAAAAGGCTTTTACTGTCACTACTGAGCTGAGCAACTTGAAAACTTACCCTAAAACCAGTCGTGGAATCAATTACAATTCAGCTGACTAACCCAACGCTGTGGTAGAAAAGCCAGTAACCTGACTAAATTTCTGTCCCCTGCCCTAAAGAAGGACATAGCTACCAGAATACTAGACACATAGATATCTCTTTTTTATTCAATAAAGGACTTTCCCTAAACTAAAGATAGGCTTGAAATTAGCTAAATGAGTATTGAGAAAATCAACAGTGAGCACTGAGAAAATGTAAATTGTAGAAATTCTAAGCAAGATGAGCAACAGCCAAAAGGAGCATAAAATAAAATCCAGGTACAGAAAGCAGTATTTCTCTACCCAAAGCTCTAAATTCAACTCAGGTTTTACAGTCTTTGAAACCAACACAGTTTTCACTGCCCATCCATTTTCAAAGGATGCCTTTTCTGTCAGCTCTGCCCAGTCAAGAGCAGAAGATTCTCATCCGCCTCCATCTCATCCTTTCTCTAATCCTGATCCTGGACCTAATTCCCACTCTGGCATTGGTTCAGCTTCCTGTCCAGCCCGGGTGGTGCTCCACCCTTGAGGGTGTCTGCCATTTTCTTGCTCCTTTTTGAAAGTAGACAATGATTTGGAGCCTGTGAAACAACAAGTAACTTTCCTTTAATGGATCCTTGATGTGAACATAGGCCTTATCAATCAATAGTATTCACTGACCACTTACTGTGTGAGGAGCACTGTGTGAAGCACATGGGAGAGTACAACATAATAGAGTTGGTAGTCACATTTTCTACACACAACAAACTTGAAGTCTAGAGGGGGAGACAGACATTAATCTAAATAAATACATTAAATAACAGCTATGTACATAACTGCTAAGGGGTGGAGGGAGGGATGAATAAAGGGAGAAAATCCAAGGGCAAGGGTGATGCAGAAGGGAATGGGAGAAGAGGATTGAAGGCCTAATCGGAGAAGGCCTCTATAAGGGATGACCCTTTTCTTGAGGTTAGTGACAGCAGTAGTAGCAATAGTAGTAGTAGCAGTAGCAGTAATAGTAATGGTATTTATTGAGTGCCTATTGAGTACAATGCACTGTACTATGCTCATGGGAATGTACAGCAGAAGTAAAACATGTGTTTCCTGCCCACAAAGAGCGTACAATCTAATGGGGAGACAGATGTACAAATTTACCCAAAGAATGAGAATTATAGAAAGAAGATGAATTTGTTGTCAACAACCACCTTCCATCAAGAGTGTACAAGGTTTCCCATGAGAGAAATGCCCACCACCCTTCCCCTAAAAAGGGGACAGAACAATAATAATAATAATAATAATGGCATTTGTTAAGCGCTTACTATGTGCCAAGCACTGTTCTAAATGCTGGGAGGAATACAAGGTAATGAGGTTCTTCCACCTGGGGCTCACAGTCTTCATCCTCATTTTACAGATGAGGTAACTGAGGCCCAGAGAAATGAAGTGACTTGCCCAAAGTCACACAGCAGACAAGTGGCGGAGTCGGGATTAGAACACTTGACCTCTGACTCCTAAGCCCGTGCTCTTTCCTCTGAGCCACAGAACCCTCCATCACCTTAGTATAAATACCAATCCAATGGGAAAACACATCAAGAGGCCCACAACCATATAATGAATTGGTTTTCTTTTACACTGGTTCAGGGATCAATGGACTTTTACCTAAGAGCAAGGGTCATTGTCCCCTGGACCCTATTTAAACACTCCAACATTCCATACCCCTCCCTGGTTCCAATCTGAAGTGGGCTTCCTCACTTCTGACTTCAGCCTGCATGGTCTGGAGCGTTCCTGTGGTGCATCCGCATATTTTGGGGTGTCCCCTTGTTAGAAGCTGCACAGTCCTTGCAAAAGGGTCACAGTGGGGTCAGCTAGTATGACTTTCTTGGGATGAATGTGCAGGGAAGAAAAGCAGGAAAGTTTTCCTCACCCTTCAATATTGCCAATATCAAGTTTTCTATTCCTTGTTGTCGCTCTATTATCCTTTGTCCATTGTATTTGTAACTGCCCTGATCCTGATCCCTGATTACTATTTTGTGGCTCATTAATTAATTAATTAATTCATTCATTCATTCATTCATTCAATTGTATTTATTGAGTGCTAACTGTGTGCAGAGCACTGTACTAAGCACTTGGGAAGTACAAGCTGGCAACATATAGAGAGGGTCCCTACTCAACAGCGGGCTCACAGTCTAGAAGGGGGAGATGGACAACAAAACAAAACAAAACAAAATGCCCCACTTCACCTTCTCCCACTCCCTTCTGCATCACCCTAACTTTCTCCCTTTATTCATCCCCCATCCCAGCCCCACAGCACTCATGTACATATTCATTTATATTAATGTCTTTCTCCCCAGCTAGACTGAAGGCTCATTATGGACAGGGAATATTTCTGTTTACTGTTATATTGTTCTCTTCCAAGTGCTAAGTACAGAGCTCTGCACACAGTAAGTCCTTAATAAATATGATTGAATGAATGAATGAATGAACAGCTAATGCTGTGTATGTATGTATCTACCCCAGGGCTTAGTATAGTGTTTGGCACATCAGAAGCACTCAAAAAATATCATGATGATGATGATGATGATGATGATGATGATGATGCACGTTGGGAATGAGACTGTAAATTACCTGTGGGCAGGGAATGTGCCTACTGACTCTCTTGTAGTGTACTTTCCCAAGAACCTAATATAGTGCTCTGCGCACAGAAAGTACTCAATAAATACCATTGACTGGTGGATTAATTGAAAGCAGAATCAGGAAAATGTTGGGGAGGAAATTCAGTAACCCTCCCCTCAAAATGAAAAATATCTCTAAGTACTCTTCCTCAGGGGCTTTGGGCATCCCTAACTATGCTCAGCCACTTTAGGGCTATCAAAACTGGATTGGAACCCCTCACTCTTCTGTACTTTCTCTCTGCCCTTACTGGATCTGCCCACAATTTATTTTGCTCTCTGTGCCCCTACAAATCAATCAATCAATCAATCAATCGTATTTATTGAGTGCTTACTATGTGCAGAGCACTGTACTAAGCGCTTGGGAAGTACAAATTGACAACATATAGAGACAGTCCCTACCCAACAGTGGGCTCACAGTCTAAAAGGGGGAGACAGAGAACAAAACCAAACATACTAACAAAATGAAATAAATAGAATAGATATGTACAAATAAAATAAATAAATAAATAAATAGAGTAATAAATATGTACAAACATATATACATATATACAGGTGCTGTGGGGAAGGGAAGGAGGTAAGATGGGGGGGATGGAGAGGGGGACGAGGGGGAGAGGAAGGAAGGGGCTCAGTCTGGGAAGGCCTCCTGGAGGAGGTGAGCTCTCAGTAGGGCCTTGAAGGGAGGAAGAGAGCTAGCTTGGCGGATGGGCAGAGGGAGGGCATTCCAGGCCCGGGGGATGACGTGGGCCGGGGGTCGATGGCGGGACAGGCGAGAGCGAGGTATGGTGAGGAGATCAGCGGTGGAGGAGCGGAGGGTGCGGACTGGGCTGTAGAAGGAGAGAAGGGAGGTGAGGTAGGAGGGGGTGAGGTGATGGACAGCCTTGAAGCCCAGGGTGAGGAGTTTCTGCCTGATGCGCAGATTGATTGGTAGCCACTGGAGATTTTTGAGGAGGGGAGTGATATGCCCAGAGCGTTTCTGGACAAAGATAAATGAAAGTACAAATGATTTTCCTTGTTAGTACTTATCCCCCAAGCACTGTCTTCCTAAAAGATGCTTGAATTTCCATTTGAGTCACCCATTTCCAGATTTCCACTTGGCCCAAGAGAGCACTGAGGTCTTCTGTTGCACTGCACAGCTCCTCTCCCTCCGGAGTCCCCACAAGTCTGTCCATCAGTGCCATGTAAGCCTAGGCAAGCTGGCAGCTGACTTGAAGAATGTATCGAAAATTCTTTCTCTGATTGGACAGGATCATGTCCCACACAGGCAGTGGACATTGGCCTTGGTTAATCAAATATCGGGTTTTGCTACTGGCCACCGGCCCGGCCTTCTTACATCTCATCGTAGTAGTTGTTCCAGTAGTATTTACTAAGTACTCTACTGAGCACTGGGTAAGAATACACAGGTTGATGACAATGATGGTATTTGTTAGGCACTTACTATGTGCCAAGCGCCGTTCTAAGCACTGGGGTAAATACATGGTAATCAGGTTGTTCCATATGGGACTCATGGACTTAATCTCCATTTTATGGATGAGGTAACTGAGGCACAGAGAAATGAAATGACTTGCCCAAAGTCACACAGCTGATAAGTGGTGGAGCTGGGTTTAGAACCCATGATCTCTAGCTCCCAAGCCCGTGCTCTTTCCATTAAGCCACGCTGCTTCTACATGTGGGAGTTCAATCACTTATCATATCTCAACTGGATTACTGCATCAGCATACTTTATGATCTCCCAAACTCCTGTCTCTCCCCACTTCAGTCTATACTTCACTCTGCTGCCCGGATGATCTTTCTACAGAAAAACTCTGGGCATGTCACCACCCCCTCATCAAAAATCTCCAGTGGTTGCCTATCAACCTTTGTATCAAGAAAAACTCCTCACTATTCGCTTCAAAGCTCTCCACCACCTTGCCCCTCCTGCCTCACTTCCCTTCTCTCCTTCTGCAGCCCAATCTGCACACTCCGCTCCTCTGCCGCTAACCTCGTCACAGTGCATCATTCTCACCTGTTCCACCGTTGACTCCTGGCCCACATCCTGCCTCTGGCCTGGAATGCCCTCCCTCTTCACATCTGCCAAACTAGTCACTTCCCCCCTCTTCAAAGCCTTACTGAAAGCTCATCTCCTCCAGGAGGCCTTCCCAGATTGAACCCCCTTTTTCCTCTCCTTCTCCTCCCCTACCCATCACCCCTATGCCCTCCATCTGCTCAACCCCTGTCCCTGCCCCACACCACTTGTGTATATATTTACATATTTATTATTATATTTATTTTATTATTGATGTGCATATATCTATAATTCTATTTATTTATTTTGAAGCTATTGATGCCTGTCTACTTGTTTTGTTGTCTGTCTCCCTACTTCTAGACTGTGAGCCCATTGTTGAGTTGGAATTTTCTCTATCTGTAGCTGAATTGTACTTTCCAAGAGCTTAGTACAGTGCTCTGCACACAAAAAGAACTCAATAAATAATGAATGAATGAATGAATGAATGAGTTAGAC
This sequence comes from Tachyglossus aculeatus, assembly GCF_015852505.1. Classification (NCBI taxonomy): domain Eukaryota; kingdom Metazoa; phylum Chordata; class Mammalia; order Monotremata; family Tachyglossidae; genus Tachyglossus; species Tachyglossus aculeatus. Next base: position 134,177,199 of record NC_052067.1, on the reverse strand, counting down.
ATGGTCTCTGTCCCTCAGGGGGCTCACAGTCCAAGAGTGGGGAGAAGGGACTGGAAACAGACACATCAGGAAAGATGGAAAGCAGTGTGGCTCAGTGGAAAGAGCATAGGCTTTGGAGTCAAAGGTCATGGGTTCAAATCCTGGCTCTGCCAATTGTCAGCTGTGTGACTGTGAGCAAGGCACTTAACTTCTCTGTGCCTCAGTTACCTCATCTGTAAAATGGGGATTTAGACTGTGGGACCCCTGTGGGACAACCTGATTGCCTTGCAACCTCCCCAGCACTTAGAACAGTGATCTGCACACAGTAAGCGCTTAATAAATGCCATAATTATTTTATTATTATTATCAAGTACCTACATCCCCCCAGGGTATTCTCCCTTCCCATCTGTTGGGCCTGGCTTAATGGGAGACTAGGCCAGGACCCAGAGCGTCAGTGCATTACTCAGAAGACCAGCCACATAATGAGTTAAACCAGAAAGGGATAAGGAATCAAATCACCCAGGAGATAAGGGATTAACCCAGGAAGGGCAGTGTGACCGGTAGTTGCCAGCAACCAGAGAGTCAAGAAGCAGGCTTCTCAAGGGTCTCTAGGAGCAGCCAGGCTCTCCTTGTAGGGATCCAGAGGAGGAAGATTGCAAGAGAAAAGGTTAGAGTAGGTCAACCTAGCCTAGAAATGGCTCACCAGGGAGCTCCAGGCTCCAGGAAGCCTCGAAGGGAGACAGCTCCCAAGGGCCTCAGGTGCAATAAACATCCCTTCTTTCTCTGGGCCATACAGGCATCAGATGCAAGCCGATGCCCCATGGCTTGGCAGCCTCATCCCCGACAGAGGATTGCTGGGGCCACAGCAGAGATGCGTGAGTCTGCTTGGGCTGGGCTAAGGAGAAGAAGGGTGAGGTAGGTGAACCCCAACCCAACTGGGGTTTAGCAGACACTGGCTGAGGGAAGAAGGGAGTAGGGCGTTCTGCTGGTGCCAAGCACTACAACACCCCATCCTGGAAGTAAAAAGGAGACACTGGGCTACAACTCCAAAAGGGCAGTGAAGCAATGAGGAAAGGGTACAGAGGGGGCAGGGGTGGGGTATCTCCAGCTCAGCCCTGGGATGGTGGGACCCTAAAAGGCAGCACAGAGAATCTTGTCCAGGCATCTCAGAGGAGAGCATGCCAAGGTGTCAGCCTGAGATCAGGTGTATTCAGGGCTTTGGGATATCTTGGCAATGGGGATATTCTTACACAGGGCAATTCAGGCTCCTTGGGAGAGTTCCAAGGAGCTTCTGCCTCTTCGGTCATCCATCAACCTGGTGTCCACACTGATTTAGGTTCTATTTCACTCCACCCCATGAAGGGAGAACAAGGTCCTCATAGCCACACCCCTGGGTCTTTATCATTCATCAGTCAGTGGTATTTATTGAACATTGTACTAAGCATTTGGGAGAGCATGATATAACAGAGTTAGTTGGTGGACACGATCCTTGGAGCTTGCAGTCTAAAGGGGAAGTCAGGGATTCTTATAAACAAATGAATTATAGATACATACATAAGTGCTGTGGGTCTGAGGTTGGGATAAATAAAGGGTGTAAATCCAAGTGCAAGGGCAACATGGGGAAATTCATTCAGGGCAGAAGTAGCGGAGCAGGTGGGATGGCTCAGTCTGAGAACTTGGACATCAGTACAGAAAGGGGTATATATCTTGGGTGTAATCAGTGTGCTCCTGGAACCTGGGGTTTCAAATGGTCTGAGATCCAGCTGATTTTAGGGGAACAAATAAATGACCTCTCCCAATACTCAAAGCTCCAGCTGTTGTAAAGCCAGCAGTCTGGTCAGCTTGGCTCAGTGGAAAGAGCACGGGCTTTGGAGTCAGAGGTCATGGGTTCAAACCCCTGCTCTGCCAATTGTCAGCTGCGTGACTTTGGGCAAGTCACAACTTCTCTGGGCCTCAGTTACCTTATCTGTAAAGTGGGGATTAAGACTGTGAGCCCACCGTGGGACAACCTGATCACCTTGTAACCTCCCAGCACTTAGAACAGTGCTTTGCACATAGTAAGTGCTTAATAAATGCCATTATTATTATTTTTATAATTAATGTCTACTTTATGTAATGCTCTGCTTTTATACAAGACCTGTTTGCTTGAACAGCATCTCTCTCTGGTCATTCATTCATTCATTCAATCATACTTATTGAGAGCTTACCATGTGCAGAGCACTGTACTAAGCACTTAAGAATAATAATGGTATTTGGTTAAGTGTTTCCTATGTGCCAAGCACTGTTCTAAGTACTGGAGTACATACAAGGTAATCAAATCGTCCCACATGGGGCTCACAGTCTTAATCCCCATTTTACAAATGAGGTAATTGAGGCACAGAGAAGTGAAGTGACTTGCTGAAAGTCACCCAGCTGACAAGTGGTGGAGCTGGGATTAGAGCCCATGACTTCTGACTCCCAAGCCCATGCTCTTTCCACTAAGCCATGCTGCTTCTTTTATTGGGCTATGGAGAAAAATGAAATATTCTTGAAGAATATTTTAATGGAGCTTATTTACTAAGAGAGAAAGAGAAATAGGGGATGGAGGGGAGAAATAGATAGAGAGAGACAGAGAGAGAGAGAGAGAGAGACAGAGAGAGAGAGAGAGAGAGAGAGAGAGAGAGAGAGAAAGAGAAAACTGTTTTATGCTTTTTTTGGAAGTTCATGGAATTACCAGTAAGATCCTTTCCATTCTATCTATTCTTCTCTTCACTACCTGCAGCACCTCTCAGTGTTTTCTAATCTACCTCTTGGTATGCTAAACCTTCCCCAAGCTTTCATTCATTGAGAACAACCTCTCTCTTGATGGCCTCAGCTTCTCTGGCTGTCATCTCCCACTTCTATGTCACATTGTTTGAGACTAGTAATTCTTCATCTTGAAAATTCTTGTTGAGTCCACCCTGCTTTCATGTACACATTTCAGTTCATCATTAAGGAGTTGCTTAGGTGACCTGTTATTTTCCATGACCTGCCAGGGAAGCTATGCTGCTATGAACATTGCCTAATGCTACATGTCTGTATTCCACAATTTCATTGGCAAGTCTGTCTTTATAATACTGTAATTTATTAAGTGCCCTACTAAGTACTGAGCTCTGAGGTAGATGCGAGGTTAGTTAATTGGGCACATGAGATTCAAAATATCCCCTCCCCATTTTATATGGGAGGAAACGGTTCTGGTGCGATTAAGTGACTTTCCCAAGCCCACAGATCAGGCCAGTGGTAGAACTGGGAATTGAATTCTCATCTCCTAATTCTCAGTCTTGTGCTCTTTCTACCAGACCACACTGCCTCTACCATCTGATGTTGAATGTGGTTCACAAATGATCACCCTCCTTAAGAAGTCATGTGGAGTAAGCCATCATAAGATTTCTTTATGAGAGAGAGCAACACCATAACTTTAAAAACTTAATAATGAAGCCTGAGGTCCTGTTTTTGGAGATTGCTAGGGCATTCCAGATTTCTTAATATAATTTTATCCTTCTTTGTTTACCTATGCATGTTAGGTAGGTATCTCCCAAAGTAACAGAATAAAATAACAATATTATAGTTTGAATATGCAGTGAAGAATTTTGGCTTTGTGTAGGATCTCTCCCCTCTCAGTGTCCCCCATTTGGGAACCCCAAGTGTCCCCTCTCAGTACCTGGAGCATTTCCAGGACGCTGTCAGTCTCGTATACGGGAGGGAGAGTCAAGCAGAGGGCTACCCATTCCATTCCTAGCTTGGGCAGTGGCTAGCGAATGGAAAGCAATCTGCTACAAGTCAAAATTCACCCATGCTGGGCAGCAGCGGCATGGGAGGGAGTCGAGGGCGGAGACTCAAGTTTACTGCATGGAAGGAGGCAATGGTAAAGGACTTTCACATTTTTAACAAGAAAACTTAATGGATTCAGTACCAGAAGAAATGCAGATAGAGAGTGGGGTGTTATGGGAGAGATGTGTTCATGGTGTCGTTATCGGTCGGAAATGACTCAACGGCATAAGAGATGAGGATTTCTCAGATTCAAACTGGTTCATAGAGATCATTATCATTCAGATCAACAGCAGTTTTTGAGTACCTAATAATGATAATAATATTTGTGACAATTGTCAAGTGATTACTTTGTTCTGAATACTGTGCTAAGCCCTGGGGTACATACAGTACAATCAGATCAGACACTGTCCATGTCCCACATGAAGCTCAAAGTCAAAGGAGGAAGGAAAACAGGTATTTAACCTCCATTTTACTCACTTGAATAAACGGACCCCCAGAGAATTTAAGTAATTTGCCCAAGGTCACCCAGGAGGCAAGTGGTGGATCCAGGATTAGAACCCAGGTTCCCTGACTCCCATTCCTGTGCTCTAACCAACAGGTCAAACTGCGAATCCTCTATGAAAAGTACCATATCTCACACTTTTTTCAAATGTGATTCCTGGTAAAGAGAAGCAAACATATATGGAGGAATACCCAAAAATTGAAACGGGGAAAAAATAAGCCCAAGTGGATAAATACAGTGATACTGAAATAACAGAATGGATTAATGATTGTGAGGCTGAGCTGGTTAACAGCTTAGTGGATAGAGCATGGACCTGGGTGTCAGAAGGGCCTGAGTTCTAATTCCGGCTCTACCACTTGTCTGCTGTGAGACCTAGGGTAAAGCATTTCACTTCTCTTTGCCCCAGTTACCTCATCAGTAAAATGTAAACTGGAACCCTCTCAGGGACATGGACTGTGTCCAATCTGATTAGCTTGTATCTACCCTGGTGCTTAGTACAGTGCTTGGCACACAATAAGCATTTTAAAAATACCGTAAAAAACTCTTGTGTGTGCATCCAGCGTCCAGCAGGTCATAAACTTCCTACTATGCTTGTGGCCTGTTGAGTGGGAAGCATTTCCCAAAGGATCAGAAGTATATTCTGTTAACAGTTTCCAGATCCCTTGTTGCACCCTCCAACATTGCAGCATGGATAAACTGAACAGGTCTGAACCATCCATACCTCCCTGCTCTAGTCTAATGGTTACAGGATAGTTGTGCCATGACTAGCATGCTGTTATGGACTCAGCTTATGGATCTTTTTTGTAATGGTGTTTGTTAAGTGCTTACTATGTGGCAAGCACTGTACTAAGTGCTGGGGCTCACAGTCTTAATCCCCATTTAACAGAAGAGGTAACTAGAGAAGGTAAGTAATTTGCCCCAGTTCATGCCACAGACCAGGGGTGAAGCTGGGATTAAAACCCAGGTCCTCTGACTCTCTAGCCCATGCTCTTTCCACTAGGCCATGCTACCTCCTTATGATCTGAGGAACTTTTCTGGACAGCCAAATTTACAGAGTTGTTGCCAGACTCCAGTGATGCAGATGATGTTAAACGCATTACAGAAGATCATGAATTATAGCTAATAGAGGTCTTCTTGGTGTTCTTCCCAGTACGCCCCCTGAATTTCTCATAGTTCAAAGATAATGTCTGCTGAGCTGTGTTGTGTTCTGAAGCCCCATTGCAATTCAGGTAGTAAATCCATGATATGCAATTTTTTAATGATATCTGTTAAGGGCTTACTGGGGTACGTGCAAGCTAATCAGGTTGGACACAGTCCAAAGTCCCAAATGGGGCTCGCAGTCTTAATCTCCATTTCATAGATGAGGTAACAGGTACGGAGAAGTGAAGTGACTTGCCCAAGGTCACGCAGTAGACAAGTGGCAGAGCCTGTACTAGAACCCAGGTCCTTCGGACTCCTAGGTCCATGCTCTATCCCCTAGGCCACGCTGCTTCTCTACTAGGCCTAGATCCAGAATGAGTTTACCTGGAACCCTGCACAGAATGGTGAGATACCCAAGAAATGCCTATCAGCTCTCTCACCTTTCTTCTTGAAGAAGGTGATTATGGTTCCAGTCTTGGAGACCTGTGACATTCCTACTGTTTCAAGAAAGCTCATATGGATGTCTAAACATTAAGTTCCCACTTTGCAGGACGATTAATGAAGAAACATCATCTGATTTATGTTTATTATTTTTTCAAGACTTTAAGTTGGTGCTAGACCATGCCTTCACATTTGGGTTTTTCTCTCTTCTATAAAGGACCTCATCTTTGATGGTGAAAGTGTGTTCAGAACCTCTTTAAAAGATTACTGGAAAAAAAGAAGTTCAAAACCACAATGAAATGAAATTCATAAACAGGGTAGAGGAGTAACTACATAGAGAAGCAGTGTGGCCTAGTGAAAACAACATCGCTTGGGACGCAGGGAAACTAGGTTCTTAATTTCTCTGTGCCTCTGTTTCCTCATCAGGAAACTGGGAATTAAATTCTTGTTCTCCCTTCTATTTACACTTTGAGCCCCATGTGGGACAGGGACTGTGTCCAACCTGATTACTTGATTACCTGATTACCCCAGTGCTTAGTACAGTTCTTGGCACATAGTAAGCATTTAACAAATACCACAATTTTATGATTGCATTTTCTGCACCCAAAATAAATTTCACCAGTTTGTGCCCAAAGCCCCCTGTGAGAGCAGCATAGACATAGTCACAATTTGTAACAATAGATGGCATGTAAAATCCATATTGGGTGTAGAAAAATTAGGCAGTTCACATATAAACAATCCATAAAAATGTAACTTGTGTACCAAGGTTAAATTTCTTTGTTAACTGTTATAAATTCCTGCTTCCCAATACAGGGCACATCTTGTCCACAGGGAGAATCTCTTTTGGAATACAGCAGTGTGAAATAAGGCCTGGGGTTCCATCTGGCTAGCTAATTGAATCTCTCCACCTACCTCTATGTCCAGCAAAAGTAGAACTCTATATAATGTCATTGCTCTCCCTCCTCACCATCAACTTGAAGAAACTCAGTCAGCTCTCCCTCTCTTATTTCACCTCTCTCCTCTTCCACCACAACCAAACCCATCCACATTGATCTCCCAACACCAACCTGTGCCTCCACCTCATCTCTCTCACCACTTCTAGACTGTGAGCCCATTGTTGGGTAGGGACTGTCTCTATATATTGCCAACTTGTACTTCCCAAGTGCTTAGTACAGTGCTCTGCACACAGTAAGCACTCAATAAATATGTTTGAATGAATGATCCCTGACCTGGAACACCTCCCCCTTCATATTTGACAGATCTTCACTATTCCCATCTTCAAATCCTCCAGGAAGCCTTCCCAGATTAATCTTATGTCTTCCCACCCTATTCTATCTCCTTTCTGCATTGAGCCTTCATGGATTAACCTCTCATTTCCCTGCCCTACTTACTCTCCCTCCCTTCTGCCCCTTCTGATTCATCTAGGCCCTTGGGTCTGTACATTCTAAGAACTTTGATAGTAACCCTACCTCCACACAACTTGGGCAAATATCCTTATACTCTGCTGCTTTCCTTATGGTAATTTGATGGTTGTCTCTCTTGCTAGATTGTAAATTCCTTGAGGGAAGAAATCATGTATACCAACTATGTTATATCGCACTCTGCCAAGTACTTAGTACAGTGCTCTGCACACAGTAATAACATTGATTTGAATGACTGATTTCTCTGGAAAATAAAAAATGTGCGGTGTGTACAGAATACGGAGTTATTTACCACAACATATACCTTATCAATTTTGTGTAACACCAAAGTATCCCTCAGTAGTGTAGTAAGACTTAGCAGAATGTCTTGTGACAACCTTCAGCCAAATTAAGACCATTTTTCCAAAATATGGCAAACTGTCATTTGTTCCTCTCTTGGGGTAAGGTTGGCAGCCATCTCACTCCCTGACAATGTGCTGGTGTTTCTGAATGTCTCTCCAATAAATTTCCTAGCTGGAGCAGCCTGGTCCTCATATACATTGGTGCTTAAACCTGAGATTCTCTTGTCATGTCCTACTCCTCTGGCCATCCCACTTGGTGACACTCTGGGTCACACTGAGAAGCAGTGTTGCCTACTGGATAAAGCATGGGCCTAGGAGTCAGAAGGATCTGGGTTCTAATTCCACCACTGCCACTTGTCTGCTTTGGGACCATGGGCAAGTCATTTAACTTCTCTGGCTCTAAATTACCTCATCAGTAAAATGGGGATTTAGACTATGAGCCCCATGTGGGGCAGGGACTCTGTTCAACTCGATTTGCTTGTATCCAGTCCAGCATTTTGTACAATGACAATAATAATAAAAGTTATGGTACTTGCTAAGCACTTACTATGTACTAAGCATTATTCTAAATGCTGGGGTAGATACAAATAAATCAGGTTGGACAAAGTCCCTGTCTCACATGGGGTTCACACTCTTTATACCCATTTTATTGATGAGGTAACTGAGGCCCAGAGAAGCTGAGTGACTTGCCCAAGGTCACACAGCAGACATATGGTGGACATGAGTTCTAATCCTAGGTCCTGACTCCCAGGCCTTTGGTCTATCCACTAAGCCACACACAATTATTATTATTATTATTGCTGTTATGTAATGTGAAGTTGTTTAAATCTGGGATTCTACTTTAATGTCCCACTCCTCTGGACATCCCACTCTGGGACACTCTGACACTCTGGGAAATATTTTGAGGATGCACACGTGTGATTCATCCTAAATCTACTGCAGGACATCTTTACAAAGCTTTCCACCGTGGGGATAGAAGCAGGGATAGTACAGGGCCACTGTGTCGGGGCAAGGGACAGAAAAACCTGTTGGCAACAGAGCTGTGGGGAAACACAATTCCAATGCATGGCTGATTTCATCTCTTCCCTCTGTTCTAAGGGCCAGAGTTATTAGCCAGACATAACTTGAGGGTGTTCAGGACTCTCTTCAATCCCCGGCTACGTCCACATCCTCCTGGCCAACCTGTTCATGGTTGTCCCACCCAATCTCAACCCCATCATCTACGGGGTGCGGACCAAGCAGATCTGTGAATGTGTATCCAGCATTTTCACAAAGAAACAATCATTCTGATCAGAACAACCTGAAGAAAGTCCATCTGATCATCCCCACTGGTTCCCACAATGAAAATAGAAATTATTAATATAATTAGGGACAGTCATCAGGCAGGACTCTTCAATTCTGGACAGAGTCTGGGTTCCAGAAGAGGGAAAGGGAGGGGATTATTTCTTTCAGTAACTGCACTCTGAGCCTGATCTTGGACTTTGTACTCTCCCAAGCATTTAACACAGTGTTCTACACTCAATACGTGCTCAATTAAGATGACTGGTGATTGGCTGACTGTTGATTCATCGGTTGATTGATCGATTGGAAACCTCTATGTGGTCTGTAGGCCCAAGGCCACTGCAAGGATCATGATGGAGTGACTCGGTGGGGATACCAAAAAGACAGTGCTTATCTGAACCATTCTCGGTCAAGATAAGCATCACTATTGTTAAGGTTCTATGAGGGATTTATTTCTCGACTGAGGTAGTGTCTTTCCTAAAGAGAAACCAAGACAAAGATTACTGGGAAAAACAAAGGGGTTCCACTCAGATAGCAGAGCAATAATGTATTTTCTTTAGTTTTCTCCAGAACCCACATTAAATGAAACAAGGAGAATGGAGTCTCTTCCAGTTATGTCCATGGACAACAGAAATCACAATGGCACTCCATTTCACCCCTCCTCCTTCCTCTTGCTGGGGGTGCCAGGCCTGGAAGCTGCACACAACTGGCTGGGCTTCCCCTTCTGCGCCGTGTACCTGATCGCTCTCGTGGGAAACTGCAGCATCCTGTTTGTGATCAAGAATGAGCGGAGCCTCCATCAGCCCATGTTCTACTTCCTGGCCATGCTGGCCACTGTCGATCTGGGCTTGTCCTCAGCCACCATCCCCAAGATGTTGGGCATCTTCTGGCTCCACCTGCAGGAGATCAGCTTTGAGGGCTGCCTCACCCAGATGTTCTTCATCCACATGTTCACCGGCATGGAAAGCACAGTGCTTGTGGCCATGGGCTACGACCGCTACGTGGCCATCTGCAAGCCTCTCCGCTACTACACCATTCTCACCAATAAATCCATTAGGGTATTCCTAGGGTTAGCTGTCCTGAGGAATGTCTCTCTGATGATTCCAATGGCATTGTTGCTCTTGAGGTTGCCCTACTGTGGACACCGAATCATCTCCCACACCTATTGTGAGCATATGGGCATTGCCCGGTTGGCATGTGCAAGTATCAAACTTAACATCATTTATGGTTTATGTGTCATTTCCCTTGTTCTTTTGGACATACTGCTGATTGCCATCTCCTACATCAGGATTCTCTACACTGTCTTCAGACTCCCCTCCCAGGATGCACGGCTCAAAGCCATAAACACTTGCATCTCCCACAGCTGTGTCATCCTGGCCTTCTTCACCCCGGCCCTCTTCTCCTTCCTCACCCACCGCTTTGGACACAACAAAATCCCCGGCTATGTCCACATCCTCCTGGCCAACCTGTATGTGGTTGTCCCACCCAGTCTCAACCCCATCATCTATGGGGTGAGGACCAAACAGATCCGTGAATGTGTATCCAGCATTTTCACAAAGAAACAATCATTCTGATCAGAACAACCTGAAGAAAGTCCATCTGATCATCCCCAATCATTCCTACAATGAAAATAGAAGCTACTAATATAATTAGGGACAGTCATCAGGCAGCTAATTTTTGTATTCAGTGAAGGCACAGCTAATAGTGAAGAAGTCTCTGTGGAGTAGAGATGTATGAAAAAACTTATGTTGGCAAAACCCACATGAAGGAAGGTGATAGAGTAGCCACCTCATATCAAATTTGCGATGGTAGCATTTTCTTAGTTCTGAGTTTGTGCCTTAGAATTTCCTCACACTGAACATGTCCAAGTTTTGGTAACTCACCACTCCCAAACTTACACCCTAGCTTATGGTGTATTTCCTGCTAAGACTATCCCCAAATTGAAAGTCATTTATTGTCACTAATGAGCAATTTGAAAACTTACCCTAAAGCAGGTCATGGAATCAATTAGGATTCAGCTGTCTAACACAGTGCTGTGGTAAAAAAAGTCAGCAGCCTTACCAGGTTTCCTCCCCCTGCCCTAAAGAAGGATATAGACACCTAGAACACAAGACACATATATATCTCTTTTTTTGTTAAAGTATTTTCCATAAACTAAAAGTAGGCTTGAAAAATAGCTAAAAGGATTAATCAACAGTGAGCACTGAAAAAATCTATATAGTACAAATTCTAGGTAAGATCAGCCACAGCCAAAAGGAGCATAACAGAAAATCCAAGTACAAAAAGCAATATTTATTCAAGGCTCCATTCTCAACTCATTTTTCAAAGCTGGGGGTTCAACACAGTTTTCTCTGCCCATCCATTTTCAGAGGAGGCCTTTTCTCTCAGTTCTGCCTTGTCAAGGACAGAAGCTTCTCATCTGCCTCTATTCCATCCTTTCTCTAAACCTGACCCTGCACCCAATTCCCACTCTGGCATTGGTTTGGCTTCCTGACCAGCCCGGGTGGTGCTCCACCACTGCAGGTATCTGCCATTTTCTCCTAGTTCCTTTATTGAAACAGACAATGATTTGGAAGCTGTAAAACAGCAAATCACTTTCCTTTAGTGGATCCTTTTTATAAGCATAGACCTTAGCAATCATTTGTATCTATTGAGCTCTAACTGTATGTAGCGCACACTGTGATGTGTTTGTTATATTATAGTGTATCTGTTATATATTATAATATCTATTATATTATTGCTATATTGTACCCTCCCAAGCACTTAGTAACATGCTCTGCACATAGTAAGCACTCAATAAATGTGATTGACTGAATGACTGCCTGACTGACTAAACACTGTGCAAAGCACATGAGAGAGTACAACATAAAGTTGGTAACACATTTCCTGCCCAACCCAGCCCACCCACTTGGTTCCTCTAATGTCAACCTTTTCACTGTACCTCAATCTCACCTATCTCACTGCCGACCCTTTGTCCATGACCTACTGAAACACCCGGCCTGGAACACCCTCCCTCCTCAAATCTAACAGACAATTACTTTCCCCACTTTCAAAACATTATTGAGGGCACATGTCTTCCAAGAGGCCTTCACAGAATAAGCCCCACTTTTCCTCATCTCCTTCTCCCTTCTACATTGCCTTGACTTGCTCCCTTTGCTCTTGCCCCCTCCAAGCCCCACAGCACTTATGTAGATATCTATAATTTATTTATTTGTTTTGATACCTGTCTTCCCACCTCTAGACTGTAAGCTTGTTGTAGGCAGGTAATATTTCCATTTATTCTTGTATTGTACCCTCTCAAGCGTTTAATGCAGTGTTCTGCACACAGTAAGTGCTCAATTAATATGATCAAATGAATGAATGAGCTTACAGTCTACAGGGGAAGACAGACATTAATTAAGTAATTTAAATTACAGATGTACACATAAGTGCTGTGGGGCTAAGGGAGGGATGAATAAAGATGTACAAATACCATCATCACCATAATCATAAAACAGTGTTTGACACATACTAAGTACCTAACAACTACCAAGGGTCAGGGTGATTCATAAGGGAGTGGGAGAAGAGGAAATGAACGCCTAATAATAATGCTAATGGTATTTGTAAAGTGCTTACTATGTTCCCAGCATTGTTCTAGGCGCTGGAGTAGATACAAGGTAATCAGGTTGTCCCACATGGGGCTCACAGTCTTAGACCCTATTTTACAGATGAGGTAACTGAGGCCCAGAGGAGCTAAGTGGTTGCCCCTCACACAGCTGACAAGTGGCGAAGCAGGAATTATAACCCACCTCTTATGAACATCCTCTGAACCCAAGCCCATGTTCTTGCCACTAAGTCATGCTGCTTCTCTTAGTTGGGGAAGGTCTTCATAAAGGAAGGCTGTTCTCTTGGGGTTAGCTCCAAAAATAGTTAGTTGCAGTAGTAATAGTAGTAGTAGCAGTAGCAGTAGTAGCCATAGTAATGGTATTTATTTAATTCCCATTGCATACATTGCACTGCACTAAGTGCATGGGAATGTACAACAGAAGTAAAACGTGCATTTCTTGTCCACAAAGAGCTTACAATCTACTGCGGAGACAGATATACAAAACTTATACAAATAATGGGAATGATGGAAAGAAAAAGGATCTGTGGTCAACAGCCACCCCACCCCTCCAAAATGTACAATGTACAGGGGTTCCTGTAAGAAAAACACCCACCCCTCCTCACAAAAGGGAAAAGAACCTTCTCATCATTCTGGTACAATTACCAATCCAATGAAACGGCATGTCAAGAGGTCCACAACAGTGTAGCTAACTGGCTCTCCTTTATATTGGTGTAGGGATCAAAGGGCTCTGATCTACAAAGCAAATTGTCCCCTGAGCCCCTTTTATACCCTCCACCACTCCTTTGTCTTTCCCCAGTTCTGCCCTGAAGGTGAACATTCTCACTTCTGACATCATCCTGAATGGTCATATACACGCGCTGCCTCGAATTCCTCAACACCAACTCTCTCCCCGACCCCCTCCAGTCTGGCTTCTGTCCCCTACGTTCCATGGAAACTGCCCTCTCAAAGGTAACCAATGACCTCCTGATTGCCAAATCCAACGGCTCATACTCTATCCTAATCCTCCTCGACCTCTCAGCTGCCTTCGACACTGTGGACCACCCCCTTCTCCTCAACATGCTATCCAACCTTGACTTCACAGACTCCGTCGTCTCCTGGTTTTCCTCTTATCACTCAGGTCGTTCATTCTCAGTCTCTTTTGCAGGCTCCTCCTCCCCCTCCCATCCCCTTACTGTGGGGGTTCCTCAAGGTTCAGTTCTTGGACCCCTTCTGTTCTCGATCTACACTCACTCCCTTGGTGACCTCATTCACTCCCACGGCTTCAACTATCATCTCTACGCTGATGACACCCAAATCTACATCTCTGCCCCTGCTCTCTCCCCCTTCCTCCAGGCTCGCATCTCCTCCTGCCTTCAGGACATCTCCATCTGGATGTCTGCACACCACCTAAAACTCAACATGTCCAAGACTGAACTCCTTGTCTTCCCTCCCAAACCCTGCCCTCTCCCTGACTTTCCCATCACTGTTGACGGCACTACCATCCTTCCCACCTCATAAGCCCGCAACCATGGTGTCATCCTCGACTCCGCTCTCTCATTCACCCCTCAAATCCAAGTCGTCACCAAAACCTGCTGGTCTCAGCTCTGCAACATTGCCAAGATCCGACCTTTCCTCTCCATCCAAACTGCTACCCTGCTTGTTCAAGCTCTCATCCTATCCCAACTGGACTACTGTATCAGCCTCCTCTCCGATCTCCTATCCTCTTGTCTCTCCCCGCTTCAATCCATACTTGACGCCGCTGCCCGGATTGTCTTTGTCCAGAAGCACTCTGAGAATGTTACTCCCCTCCTCAAAAATCTCCAGTGGCTACCAATCAACCTACACATCAGGCAGAAACTTCTCAACCTCGGTTTCAAGGCTCTCCATCACCTCGGTCCCTCCTACCTCACCTCCCTTCTCTCCTTCTACAGCCCAGCCCACACCCTCCACTCCTCTGCCACTAATCTCCTCACCGTGCCTCGTTCTTGCCTGTCCCACCGTCGACCCCCGGCCCACGTCATCCCCCTGGCCTGGAATGCCCTCCCTACACACATCCACCAGGCTGGCTCTCTTCCTCCCTTCAAGGCCCTACTGAGAGCTCACCTCCTCCAGGAGGCCTTCCCAGACTGAGCCCCCTCCTTCCTCTCCCCCTCCTCCCCATCTCCATTCCCACCGCCTTACCTCCTTCCCTTTCCCACAGCACCTGTATATATGTGTATATGTTTGTACATATTTATTACTCCATTTATTTATTTTACTTGTACATACCTATTCCATTTATTTTATTTTGTGAATATGTTTGGTTTTGTTGTCTGTCTCCCCCTTCTAGACTGTGAGCCCACTGTTGGGTAGGGACTGTCTCTATATGTTGCCAACTTGTACTTCCCAAGCGCTTAGTACAGTGCTCTGCACAGAGCAAGTGCTCAATAAATACGATTGATTGATTGATTGCTTGATTGATCCTGGTGGTCTGGGGAGTTCTTGAGGTGTGTCTGCACATATTGCATATATATATATATATATATGTATATATGTATATATGTATATATATATATATATATATATTACAAATAAGAAAACAGGCATAGAAAAGTCAAGTAACTTGCCCACAGCCTGAGCTCCCACCAGTCCATCAGGGAAGGCAGATAAAATGAATCTGAGTTAGGAGGAAACAATATAGTATAAAGTATAATAATATGTACATAAGTGCTCTGACTCCAAAGCCTGTGCTGTATTCACTGAGCCATGTTACTTCTCTGAGGTCATGGGTTCAAATTCCAGTTCTGCCAATTGTCAGCTGTGTGACTTTGGGCAAGTCACTTAACTTCCCTGGGCCTCAGTTACCTCATCTGTAAAATGGAGATTAAGACTGTGAGCCCCCCGTGGGACAACCTGATCACCTTGTAAACTCCCCAGAGCTTAGCACAGTGCTTTGCACATAGTAAGTGCTTAATAAATGCCATCATTATTACTATTATTCTCAAATCCTCCAAACGACTACAATTCCCCGCTTCAAACCCTATTGAAAGCTCACCTTCTCTAAGAGGCCTTCCCATACTAAGCCCCCTTTTCCTCAGCTCCCCCTCCCCTCCCCATTGCCCCAGCTCACTCCCTTTGCTCTAACCCTCTACCCCCCACCCCACAGTACATGTGTAAATATGCATATATCTATAATTCTATGTATTTTATATTAATGACTGTTTACTTGTCTTTATATATATATATATATATTATACATATTATATATATATTGTATATATATATATATATAAAATTCTGTTTATTTCTATGGATGCTCTTGATGCCTGTTTACTTGTTTTGATGTCTGTCTCCCCCTTTCTAGACTGTAAGCCCATTGTGGGCAGGGATTGTTTCTCTTCATTGCTGAATTGTACTTTCCAATCTCTTAGTACAGTGCTCTGCACACAGTAAACACTCAGTAAATATGATTGAATGAATGAATTAATGAATGTTAAACCTTTTTGCATTGCTGAAATTGATCTAAAGCATTCTCAGGCCCTGCCCTCCTGGAATAAGGCCCTTTCTCCCTCTCCCCTTGAGCCATAAACTAGAAGGAGTTGAAAATGCAAACACAAGTAGGGGTCTTGTTAACTAAGCAATCCCACCAGAAATACAGTGTGTTGTTATGGTTATAAGCTTAAGAATGAAGAACTAGAGCTGGGGATGGTCCAGAGAAGAACAACCAAAAAGGTCAAGGAGATGAGGAGTTTCCATGTGGTCACTCTCTGCCCAAGAATCCAGGTGCCCACAGAAAAAAGATTCTCGTTTGACAAATAGGACAATCGCCTGCCAACGTGCAAAGGAGAGCTGTTCATGCCTTGCTGGCTTCATTTGTTTTGGGTTTTTCCTCCAAACAACTGGCCATCAGTTGAAGTGGTGGGGGTCTACTCTGAAAACCAGCACTGCTGTAACTGTTCTGGTTGGTGACAGTTAAAATAGAAATGAAAATACTGAGAAAACAGGTTAAAATCCAACAAATCTAAAGAGATCAGAATGTGTCTTGCAGTCTCCCTGGGCAGCTTTATCTTGTCTGGGAGGACAGCTGGGTGGAGAGCTGGAATCTGGGAATGGTTCTTCTTGCTTCGGAAGTTTCTTTGCTAAGACCCTCGTAGGCTCTCAACAAAACAATGACTTCACCACACCCCTTACCCCACTGGGCTTTGATTTCTTAATATTGGTGAATGTGCTTGTTTTGTTAAATTATTGCTATGTGCTAAGAGGTGTACTAAGTGCTTGGGTAGGTACAAGATAATCACGTTGGACACAGTCCCCATCCTACAAGGGGCACATAATTTTAGCGGGATGGAGAACAGGTATTGATCCCCCTGTTACAGATAGGAAAACTGAGGCAAGGAGAAGAGGAGTCACTTGCTAAAGGTCACCCACCAGGCATGAAGTAGAGCTGGATTTAGAACCGAGGTCTTTGACTACCAGATCTGAGCTCTTTCTGATAGGTTATGCTGCTTCTAGGAGGTGCACAGAGACAAATGAAGGGGGGAAAGAGGACCTTCACAACGTTGCCCAGATCCACACCTTCCTCTCCTTCCATCTTTAGAGCCACCACCATGGTCCAAGCACTCACCATCTCTTGCCAGACTAATCCATCAGCGTCCTTACTGGCATCCTCATCTCCAATCTATCCCCTTCCTTACCTTACACTCCATTTACCATATCAAGCTCCTTAAACTACAGTTCAGAACTGATCACTTCCTTCCGCAAAATCTCCAGCCATCACTCACTTCTGCCTGAAAATCTGAATTTTACAGAATCAAAGGGAAACTTCTGAATACTAGATTCATGGCTCTCCACCAGCTGTATCTTTCTATCTCTCCCCTCCACCCCTTCTGAATCCCAGCTCCTTATCTTTGCTTGTCCCTAGCTACACTTCTTACCTAAAAAAATAACGGCATAATTGAATAAATAATAGCCTATGACAAAATGAATAAAATATATTAGTTTTGTTCCTGTTCTGGGATGAGGAGGATGAGAAGGAGCAGGAGGAAGAGGATGAGGACAAGGAAGAGGGCAAGGTACCAATCAACCTACGCATCAGGCAAAAACTCCTCACTCTTGGATTCAAGGCTGTCCATCACCTCTCCCCCTCCTACCTCACCTCCCTTCTTTTCTTCTACAGGAAATCTCCTCACTGTGCCATGTTCTCACCTGTCCTGCCATCGACCCTGGCCCACGCCCTCTCCCTGGCCTGGAATGCCCTCCCTCCGCACATCTGCCAAGCTAGCTCTCTTCCTCCCTTCAAAGACCTACTGAGAGCTCACCTCCTCCGGGAGGCCTTCCCAGACTGATCCCCCTCTTTCCTCTCCCCCTCCTACCCCTCCCCATCTCCCCTGCCTTACCTCCTTCACCTCCCCACAGCACCTGTATATGTATATATATATATATATGTTTGTACATATTTATTACTCAATTTATTTTACTTGTACATATTTATTACATTTTATTTTGTTAATATATTTTGTTTTGTCTCCCCCTTCTAGACTGTGAGCCCGCTGTTGGGTACGGACCGTCTCTATATGTTGCCAACTTGTACTTCCCAAGCACTTACTACAGTGCTCTGCACACAGTAAGCGCTCAATAAATATGATTGAATGAATGAATGAATGACAAGGAGGATGAGGAGGAGAAAAAGGAAATAGAGGAGAGGGAAGAGAAGGAGAAGGAGGAGTCCTTATTAGAAAAAGCTGTGCTGGTAGGGAATATACAGAAGACAGAGTCTAGCATTACACTAACCTTATTATTTATGGAAGTGAGTGACTGACTTTATCACCACTGAAAACAGAAAAAGCAAATGGAAGAAAGGATGATTTAGACTAGACAAAAGCAAACGTACTGACAGTGAGGATTGTTAACACTGAGTTTGATAAATACTTGGATAGTTGCTGAATGCCATGCTTTCAACTGGGGTGAACACAGCCACTCCAGGAGGCAGGGGGCTAGACTCTGTGATGTCAGGAACCTTCCATCAGATGGCTAGGAGTTCATTATGAAGAGCCCCAGTAGGCTCAAACTCAACCATAGGGACATTGGTAAACTTTTCTCCACTTAATGTTTTTCTTCTCAGAGTGGCTCAAAGGCTCTGAAGAGCCTTAGCTCTGGGAATACAATCCTTGTCCCTCTGCGCTTGGAGCCTTTGAGCCAGTGAGAGAAGGAAGTACAAAAATCTGAGGCCATGCGGGCTGGAGAACCCCTGGGGAAAGGCCACAGAAACACTATGTCCAATCCACACCCTCATCCAACCCATAGCCTGATGCTCCCGAATCTCATTCTGCCACTTGCCTTCCGAGTTCTTCACACAGCCAGGTTCCAGCCAGAGTTTGGGGTAAGACTTCATCATTTCTAACTACTCTTCTGGGTAACCTCAGATGTCATGAATATGATATGTTTGCTGTAAAGACAACAGGACATCTCGTTGTGAGAGGAAGATCCAGGAAGTGGGGTCGAGGGAGGCAGGGACATCAGCCAAGATGTGTGAACTGGGCACCCAACAAAGGGCATCTGTCTGGAGTTGGAGAGGGATGGTACAGCCCCGAGGACCAAAGGTGCAGGAATAGGCCCGACGAAATTCACAGTACCTACTGGGGCATGAAAGAGGTCTCCATGGAAGAGCAGAGTTGGAGATGGAGTTACATTTTCTGGTTGAAACTGCATCAGAAGGGTCCAGAAGTCCATCAGATAGTTTTAGGTGCTGCCAATTGACATTTGGCACTGTCCCTTTAATAATTTTCGCCAACCACCAAAAAGTCTAGGGTAAGGAGCGTAATTTATGCTTTCCTCCAGGAGTGCTTAGCTGACTGATAGAACCAAGGAAAGAGTGGGTGGGGGTGACCAAGGGGAATTTGGATGGAACAGTGTGGCCCATCATTCCTTCTAGAATTCCAAAAATTCTAGAACCTTTGCTCAGAAGTGGTAAGAGATCAATTTCCAGGCTCAGCACAAGCAGTAATCCTGTTTTCTGAACACCAAGACTGAGAGATGCCTACAACGCCTGGACTGGAATGAGTCAAGTTTCTTCTGAGCTCCAGGTTGTGTGGGAAACTGATCCAGTCCAGACAAATTGGCAGCCGGGAGATCTGGGACTGTTAATGCTGCCTCTTTCCTCCTCCCACCCTCCTCAGAGCAACAAGGGTGATGCAGATGTGGTGGGCATGATATTTCCCAACAGCTCCAGCTTCACCCCAACACCATTCACCCTGAATGGCATCCCAGGTCTGGAGGCCCTTCATGCCTGGCTCTCCCTCCCTTTCTGCTCCATGTATGTCATCGCCATGGTGGGGAACTGTGGCCTTACGTACCTCATCTGTCATGAGGAAGCACTGCACCAGCCCATGTACTTCTTTCTGTCCATGCTGTCTTCCACAGACCTGGCCGTTTGCAGCTGCACGGTGCCTAGAATGCTCTTTCTCTTCTGGTTCAATTTAAGGGAGATCGACTTCAGCACCTGCCTCATCCAGATGTTCTTTGTCCACACCTTCACGGTGATGGAATCCGGGGTCCTCATGCTCATGGCCCTGGATCGCTATGTGGCCATCTGCTACCCTCTGAGATACTCCACCATCTTGACCAACCCCGTCATCGTCAAGGCTGGGCTGGTCACTTTCCTCAGAGGGGCCGTACTGGTCATTCCCTTCACTTTTCTGATCAAGAGACTCCCCTTCTGCCAGAGCCACGTCATCCCCCACACCTACTGTGACCACATGTCTGTAGCCAAGATATCCTGTGGTAACATCAAAATCAACACAATCTATGGGCTGATGGTTGCCATTCTAAGCGGGGGATTTGACATCTTCTGTATTTCTGCATCCTACACCGCGATCCTCAGGGCCGTGATGAGCCTGTCTTCAGCAGAAGCTCAGCACAAAGCTTTTAGCACCTGCACTGCTCACATCTCTGCCATCATCGTCAGCTACGTCCCGGCCTTCTTTACCATGTTCACCCACCGCTTTGGGGGCCACACCATTCCCCATCATGTACACATCATCATTGCCAACGTGTACCTGCAGCTGCCCCCCACAGTGAACCCCATCGTCTATGGGGTGAAGACCAAGCAGATCCGTGAAGTGGTGGTCAGGCTGTTGCGTGGGAAAAGGGGTTATTAACCCTTAAGAGACCAGAACTGACTTTGACCCAACTGGAGTGGGGAATAATAATAATAAAGATAATGACAATAATAAGAATCATAGTAATAATAACATTCTACATGCTTACTTTGTGTCAGCCATTCTACCAAGGTCACATTGTCCCTGTCCAGTGAATTGCTTACAGACTAAAAAGGAGGGAGAATAGGTGTTGAATTCCTTTTCTACCTATGAAGAAACTGAGGAACAGAGAAGGTAAGTGGCTTGCCCAAGCTTCCATAGGAAATGTCAGAGATGGGATTAGAATCCATATCTTCACCCCCAATTCAGCCACAGTGCTTCTCTAAGGGAAAGGGTCTTCTTCAACAGAGGAAGCCAAAGAATGAAGAAATCAACAGTGGCAAATGAACATCTAACTTCTGCATAATTTTTTTTTGTAAAGTATGTACTCTAAAATTTGGATTTAATTTGTATGATCATCCTGTTGGCCTTTCTCTACATGTATCAATAGTAAAGAGCATTTTT
The DNA here is from genome assembly GCF_015852505.1 of Tachyglossus aculeatus. Lineage (NCBI taxonomy): Eukaryota > Metazoa > Chordata > Mammalia > Monotremata > Tachyglossidae > Tachyglossus > Tachyglossus aculeatus. Next base: position 134,156,080 of record NC_052067.1, on the reverse strand, counting down.
TAGTACTATTGGCAAATACTAATTATTGATTCCCTTGAACTGGAGATTACTCCTAGACATACAGCTAGTCAATCAATCAGTGGTATTTATGAGCACTTACTGTGTGCAGAGCATGGTACTAAGCACTGTTTAGGGTCCTACAGGAAAAGTCACTGTCTATCTTGCTGACTCTGAAAGTCTGGATAGCAGCACCAGCTATGGCACCGATGCTGGTTCAGGGGCTGAAACTGGGGTAGGGGTTGAATAGAAATGAGACAGGGCTTTCAGTTTCTTTTCTTTTGTTTCTGGATGACCTAAAGTGGCCCGTGAGCTTAGGCCCAGGCCTGGGAGATTCAGGAGAAACCATTTGGAGTTAAGAGCCCAACTGGAACAAAGAGTCATACTCTTCCAGTTTTCAGCAGGCTGTGTGACAGTTTAAAATCCTAAAACTGTCAGATACTGGCCTAGGAGGAAGACGGGGGCCATTCTTTTGTGATGAGGCCTTTGAACCTAGTTTAGAGGCTGTTTGTTATGTGATCACTATCCATTTACTAAGCACTTATGATGTGCGAAGCTCTGGGGCAAATACGATGATGGGAGACTGGACACAGTCCCTGTACCATATGGCATAAGGCTATCTTTGCCCATATTAAAGACAAAGACACTGAAGTCCAGAGTGGTTAAATAACTTTTCCAAGGTCACATAGAAGGCCAGGAAAAGTTAGGACTCGAACCTGGGTCTCCTGACTCCTGGTCACATGGTGTTTCCAGTTGGACATGCCAGCTCCCCATGCTTGGTAGATAATAATAATTATCATGACACTTGTTGACATTTGTTAAGTACTTACTATGTGCCACACCCAGTGCAAGGTATGATGTAGTCAGATAAAACCTGGTCCCTGTCTCTCCTGGGGTACCCAGTCTAAGGAAGGAGAAGAGATCATTATTTAATCCTTGTTTTACAGATGAGGAAAACTGAGGCACATAGACATTAAGTGATTCATTCAAGGTCACACAGCAGGCAAGTGACAGACCTGGGGTTAGAACTCAGGGCTCTTGATACCCAATCCTATGCTTTTTTCCCTAGGTCATGCTGTTTCCCATAGTCTCTGCCATTTTTTGTGTCTTTACCTACTGTTTAAGCTAACTCCAATGCTTTTGGAAAATATTTTTGCCCCCTTTTTTAACATATCTAAAGCACCCTGTGTGTGTTCATTCATTCATCATTCAATCATATTTATTGAGAACTTACTGTGTGCAAAGCACTATACTAAGCATTTGGGAGAGTACAATACAACATTAAACAGACACATTCCCTGCCCACGTGAACTTACAGTCCATTTGTTAAGTGTTTACTATGTGCTAGGCACTGTACTAAGCACTGGAGTAGATACAGCTAATCAGAGTGGACTGTGTCTCACATGGGGCTCATGGGGCTCATACCCACATTACAGATGAGATAACTGATCTAACTAATGAGGAAAACTGATGAGGTAACTGAGGCCCAGAGAAGTGTCTTGCCCATGGTCACACAGCAGACAAGTGGCAGAGGCAGAATTAGAACCCAGGTCCTTCTGACTCCCAGGCCTATGATCTATCCATTAGAGAAGCAGCGTGGCTCAGTGGAAAAAGCAACAACAACTCTCTCTTCGACCCCCTCCAGTCTGGCTTCCGTCCCCTTCATTCCACAGAAACTGCCCTCTCAAAGGTCACCAATGACCTCCTGCTTGCCAAATCCAACGGCTCATACTCTGTCCTAATCCTCCTCGACCTCTCAGCTGCCTTTGACACTGTGGACCACCCCCTTCTCCTCAACACGCTATCTGACCTTGGCTTCAAAGACTCCGTCCTCTCCTGGTTCTCCTCTTATCTCTCCGGTTTTTCTTTCTCAGTCTCTTTTGCAGGCTCCTCCTCCCCCTCCCATCCCCTTACTGTGGGGGTTCCCCAAGGTTCAGTTCTTGGTCCCCTTCTGTTCTCGATCTACACGCACTCCCTTGGTGACCTCATTCGCTCCTACGGCTTCAACTATCATCGCTACGCTGATGACACCCAGATATACATCTCTGCCCCTGCTCTCTCCCCCTATCTCCAGGCTCGCATCTCCTCCTGCCTTCAGGACATCTCCATCTGGATGTCTGCCCGCCACCTAAAACTCAACATGTCCAAAACTGAACTCCTTGTCTTCGCTCCCAAACCCTGCCCTCTCCCTGACTTTCCCATCTCTGTTGACGGCACTACCATCCTTCCCGTCTCACAAGCCCGCAACCTTGGTGTCATCCTCGACTCCGCTCTCTCATTCACCCCTCACATCCAAGCTGTCACCAAAACCTGCCGGTCTCAGCACTGCAACATTGCCAAGATCCGCCCTTTTCTCTCCATCCATACCGCTACCCTGCTCATTCAAGCTCTCATCCTATTCTGTCTGGACTACTGCATCAGCCTTCTCTCTGATCTCCCATCCTCGTGTCTCTCCCCACTTCAATCCATACTTCATGCTGCTGCCCGGATTGTCTTTGTCCAGAAACGCTCTGGGCATGTTACTCCCCTTCTCAAAATCCTCCAATGGCTACCAATCAATCTGCACATCAGGCAGAAACTCCTCACCCTGGGCTTCAAGGCTCTCCATCACCTCGTCCCCTCCTACCTCACCTCCCTTCTCTCCTTCTACAGCCCAGCCCGCACCCTCCGCTCCTCCGCCGCTCACCTCCTCACCGTACCTCGTTCTCGCCTGTCCCACCATCGACCCCCGGCCCACATCATCCTCCGGGCCTGGAATGCCCTCCCTCTGCCCATTGGCCAAGATAGCTCTCTTCCTCCCTTCAAGGCCCTACTGAGAGCTCACCTCCTCCTGGAGGTCTCCCCAGACTGAGCCCCTTCCCTCCTCTCCCCCCATCCCCCTCTCCATCTCCCCCATCTTACCTCCTTCCCTTCCCCACAGCACCTGTATATATGTATATATGTTGGTACATATTTATTTCTCTATTTATTTATTTATTTTACTTGTACATATCTATTCTATTTATTTTATTGTATTAGTATGTTTGGTTTTGTTCTCTGTCTCCCCCTTTTAGACTGCGAGCCCACTGTTGGGTAGGGACTGTCTCTATATGTTGCCAACTTGTACTTCCCAAGCGCTTAGTACAGTGTTCTGCACATGGTAAGCGCTCAATAAATGTGATTGATTGATTGATTGATTGAGTGCTTACTGGGTATGAGTCATTTCACTAAGCACTGGGTGTAGAAACAAGATAAGTAGTTTGGACACATTCCCTGCTCAACGAGTTACTTGAAGGCTAAATAAGAGGGGGAATAAGTGTTGAAATCCCTTTATTCAGAAGAGGAAACTGGGGGACAGGGAAAGAAGCGACTTGAACAATCTCACGCGGCAAGTGTCAGAGATGAGATTAGATTCTCGTTCTCCACTAGGCTACATTACTTTCTTGAGGGGAAGGGACTTCTTCAGAAGAGGAAGCCAAGAAATGAGGAGCCTAACAGTGATGTTTGATGTATAGTCCAGAGCTCCTTGGGTTATACCAGGAAGAATATGCATTTATCTTTTGGGTAAATGTTTTTTTTTAATACTTGGATTTGAGTTGTAAAATCATCCTGTTGGCTGTTTCTTGAATTTATCAATACTAAAGTGTATTTGTCAATATTATCAATTAGCATATACTAAGGATTGAGTCTCGGAACTGAGATTACTCCTAAACACATGGCTAGGTAATTAGTTCATCAATCGAAAGCATTTATCGAGCTCTTACTGAGCCCTTACTGTTCTATACTTACTGTACTAAATTCTGTCCAGAGTTTGGAAAGAAAAGTCATTAGCCATCTTGCAGGCTCCGAAGGTCTGGATAGAAGCACCAGTTCCGGTTCAGGAGTTGCCTCTGAGGTAAGGATTGAATAGATATCAGTTAGTGTGGTCAGTCTTTTCTTTTTTTTTTTTCAGTGAGTGAAGGTGGCTGGGAAGTTTGTGCCCAAGACGCAGGTAGTAGGGAGAAACTATTTAGAGTTAGGAGTACACATGAAACAGAGAGCAATATTCTGTCAATTTGGGCAGGCTGAGCTCAGACAGTTTAAAACCTGAGACCGTCGGACACTGGCATAAGACGTGGGAGCAGAAGCATTCACTTGTGACCAGAATTGACTCTATGCCCTTTGGATCTAGTTTTGAGGTTATTTTATTATCTGCTTACTATGGCATGTACTAAGTGCTTACCATTTGTAAGCCCTGAGGTAAATACAAGTTTATGAAACAGGACCCAGTCTCTATCCCATACAGGCATAACACTTCCACACCTCACATTATATAATAATAATAATGGTATTTATTAAGTGCTTATGCTTACTATGTGCCAAGCACTGTTCTAAGCACTGGGGTAGATACAAGATAATCAGGTTTTCCCTCGTGGGGCTCACACTCTTAATCCCCATTTTACAGATGAGGTAACTGAGGCCCAGAGAAGTTAAGGACTTGCCCAAGGTCACACAGCTGGCATGTGGCAAAGCTGGGATTAGAACCCATGGCCTTCTGACTCCCAGGCCCATGCTCTAGCCACTATGCCATGCTAGAACCTGAGGTCCAGAGAGGTTAAATAACTTTTACAAGGTCACACAGTTGGCCAGGCAAAGATGGGACTCAAACTTGGGTCTCCGGACACCCAGTCTTGGGCTATTTCCATTCAGTTTTACCAGCTCCATATGCTTCTAAGATGCTAAACATATTCATTATTATTATGACATTTGTTATGTGCTTACTACAGGCCAAGCCCTGTGGTAGTTACAATATCATCTGATCAGACACAGTCCTTGTCTCTCCTGGGACTCCCGGTCTAAGGTAGGAGAAGAGATAATCATTTTATCCCCATTTTACAGATGAGAAAGCTAAGGGACAGAGAAGTCAAGTCAAGAAGCTCAAGGCAAATGGCAAACCTAGGTTTAGAACCCAGGCCTCCCGATATCCATTCCTGTGATTTTTCCACTAGGCCATGCTGCTTCCCAGTATCTCTGCCATTTTCTGTGTATTTACCTACCACTTAAACCAACTGTAGAGCTGTAGGAAAATATTTTTGCTGCTTTTTTAGATACATAAAAAAGTATCCGATGTATGTTATATTATAGGTATCCACATCATAGTTTGGAACCTCACTACTGATAATTGTATATTATTTTTTATTCAGCCATCTCATCCTGATATATTAGTACTATTCCCTATTCGGTCTCTGTTCTTCCTCCTGATTCCACTATTTGTAAATGCCTTTTGTCTGTCTGTCTAGGTCACTGCACTGTAAGCTTCTTGAAGTCGGGAATGTGTTTCTTGCTTCTGTCATACTCTCCAAAATGGTTAAGAACAATGCTTTGCTTTTCCTGCATGTTCAATAAATTCCACTGACTGAATGGTCATCCGGCAGGGAATTGTACACACAGTAGCACTCAAAGCACTGCTCTGCACACAATACATTCTCAGTACAGAGCTTTCCCAACAATAGGCTTTCAATAAGTGCCCACAATGACTTTGTAGTCTAGAAAGGGAGACATATATTAATAGAAATAAAATTACCCATATTTGGTTAAGTACTCTGGGGCTGAGGCTGGACTGAACATCAAGTGCTGAAGAGAAAAGGAGGCCAGGAAAAGAGGCCTTAATTGGGGAAGGCCACTTGAAAAAAATGTGACCTTAATAAGGTTTTGAAGATAGGGAGAGTGGTGGTCTGCTGTAGATCGAGGAGGAAGGTGTTCCAGGCCAAAAGGAGAATGTGGGAAATTGGTCAGTGGTGAGATAGATTAGATGTAAGAAAGAAATTCCTAACCATGAATATTCTTAATGCAGAGATAGATAAGCATGGGCATGAATGACTGCTTATGATGAAGTCCCTGAGACACCAGAACCGAGGACTTCATCATAAGCAGTCATTGCTTCCTGACATTCAGCCCTGAGACATCAGAACCGAGAACCTGCACAGGGGAGTAAATTAGAAAGCTAGTAGCTTGGATAATTACTCATTAGAATCTCTTTTCCACAAAGTCTTTAGAGAAAGGACAGATCTTCGGTCCCTGCTGAGGGACGATCTAGAGGCAGAGGAATGGACTATATGAGGGTGGAAACATTTGGTTGTATAAGAGCCCCTGCAATTCCTTGTCCCCCAATACAGGCAGTGTTAACCCTTCCTGCATTCCTGAAATTGATTCAAGTGTTCTCAGCCCTGCCCTCCTGGGAGAGGGCCCTCTCTTCCTCTCACCTCGAGCCCTAAACTAGGCGTTGAAAATATAAATACGATTGAACGAATGAAAGGAATACCATCAGAAATACAGTGTGTCATTATGTTTACTGGTTTAGGTATGAAAAACTCAAGGTGGGGAAGAACAACCAAGAAGGTCAAGGGGAATGAGCAGCTTCCATGTGGCCACTCTCTGCCCATGAGCCGAGGTGCCCACAGTCAATGGGCACCATTTTGGCACCTGCCAAAGTGTGAAGCAGACCTGCAGCATGGCTTAATGTATAAAGCACAGGCCTGGGAGTCAGAAGATTGTATAGTTTATAGTTTCTAATCCTGGCTCTGCCACTTGTCTTCTGTGTGCCCTTGGGCAAGTCACTTCACTTCTCTGGACCTCAGTTACCTCATCTGTAAAATGGGGATTGAGACTGTGAGCCCCACATGGGATAGGGACTGTATCCCATCCCAGAGCATTGTACAGTGCCTGGCACATAGTAAATGTTTAACAAACACCACAGTTATTATTATTATGTCTAGCTGGTTTGGTTTGGTTTGTCCTTCTAGCAGCTGGACATCAAGTGAAGTCTATCTCTGGAGCTCTTTTTGGAAAGAACTGGAACTGCTCTATCTGTTCTGGTAGGGGCAGTTAGAATACAAATTAAAACACTGAGAAAGCAGGTTAGAATTCAACAAATCCAGAAGAGATCAGAATGGATCCTACCGACATCATGGGCAGCTTTGTCCTGGCAGGGAGGACAGCTGGGTGGAGAACCGGAATCAGGGAATGGGTTTTTCCCCCTTTTTGCCTAGGAAGCTACTTTGCCATTGCTGTCTTGGGCTCTGAGGAAAGAATTGAGTTCACCAAACCCCCTGCTCCAGTGGGCTCTGATTTCTTACTGAGAATGATGGGTTTTTTTGTTAAGTGATTACTTTGTGCCAAGAACCATTCTAAGATAATCAAGTTGAACACAGTCTCTATCCCACATGGGGCTCACAATTTTAAGAGATGGAGAACTGGTACTGCTTTATCCATTTTTCAGATGAGGAAACTGAAGCAAGAAGGGGAGTGACTTGCCAGAAGTCATGCAGGAGGCAGACAACCTGGTTTCTAATAACCAGCTCTACCAATGGCTTGCTGTGTGACTTTGGGCAAGTCACTTAATGTCTCTTTGCCTTAGTTTTCTCAACTGTAAAAAATGGTGATTCAATATTTGTTCTCTCTCCTACTTAGACTTTGAACCCCATATGGGACACGTACCTTGTCCAACTTAACTTGCATCTACCAAGCACTTAGAATGGTATTTTACACACAGTAAGTACTTAGAAAAAGATAACAATAATAATAATGATATTGATAACAGTATGGAGCCAGGATTAGCTCTGACTCCCAGGCCCAAGCTTTTTCCAATAAGCCACGCCCCTTCTCTCTCATCATTATCACCACCATCATCAGAGTTGACTGATGGATCTTCTGTGTACATATCACGTATTTGGGAGCATACAATGAAAATAGAATGTATGGTCCCTGTCTCTGCGGAGCTCACAATCAACTGGGGGAGACAGACAGACACTGATATCATAACATGTAGTGGAAACAAGAGGGAAATATAGTTCTAAATTGTCTTGTCTTATGCCATCGAGTGATTTCCGACCCTTAGCGATACCAAGGACACATCTTTCCCACAATGCACCGCTCTCCATCTGCAATTGTTCCGATAATGTATCCATAGAGTTTTCTTGGTAAAAATATGTAAGTGGTTTACCATTGCTGCCTTCCACACAGTAAACTCGAGTCTCCAGCCTTGAGTCTCCAGCCTTTACTCTCTCCCATGCCGCTGCTGCCCAGCATGGGTGAGTTTTGACTAGTAGCAGATTGCCTTCCACTTTCTAGCCACTGCCCAAGCTAGCAGTGGAATGGTTAGGCCTTTACTTGACTGTCTCTCCCATAGCCGAGACTGGTAGAGTACTGGAAACTCTCCAGGTGCAACCTTGAGAGGGGAGTTCTAAGTTGGCAAACACAAAAGGAAGCAAAACATGAATACATAAGTGAAATAAATAACCTGATAGCCTAAGTCCTTAGGTTCACTCATTCATTCAATTGTATTAATTGAGCACTTACTGTGTGCAGAGCACTGTACTAAGCACTTGGATAGTACAATTCTGCAGTAAAGGGAGACAATCCCTGCCCAGACCAGGCTTACAGTCTAGAAGTGAGAGACAGACATCAAAATGAGTAAACAGGTGTTAGTATAAATAAATAGAATTATAGATATAGACACATTAAAACAAGTAAATGGATGGAGGGTGGTGGGAATTAGTTATCAGTATCTGACATGCATTCAATTCCCTCTCACTCAGGAGGGCCACTGGATGTAGTAGTAGTAGTAGTAGTAGTAGTAGTAGTAGTAGTAGTAGTAGTAGTAGTAGAAGTTGTCTTACTAGTAGTGATTACTAAGTATTTTACTAAGCAGTGGGTAAGAACACACAAGTGGGAATTAGAAATGGTCCCTGTTTTCCAGGAGGCTCGCAGTCCAAGTATGGGGAGAAAGAACTAGAAACAGAAACATCAGGAAAGATGCAACATGCTGTGATACTTACACAGAACGATACAAGCATCTGATATTCTGGTATTCTCCCTTCCCAGCATTGGGCCTGGCTTAATGGGAGACAAAACCAGGACCCAGAAGGCCAGTGTGTTACTCAGAAGGCCACCCATATAAAGGGTTAAACTGCAAAGGGATGAGGAACCAAAGCACCCAGGAGATAAAGAGATAAACCCAGAAGGAGCAGGGTGATTGGGGGTCACCAGCAGCCAGTCAAGATTTAGTTTTTACCAGGGTCTATGGGAACAGCCAGGCTCTCCTCATAGGGATCCAGGGGAGGCAGGTTGAAAGGGAAAAGGTCAGAGGAGGTCAATCCCACTTAGAGATGGCTCACAGATTCAGAGGATTGGTGTTAGGGATGCAGGGACTCTTCTGCCAGCTATTGCAGGTTCCAGGGAGCCTTGAGGGGAGGCAGGCCCCAAGGGACTCAGGTGCAATAAACATTCCTCCCTTCTCTGGGCCATAGAGGCATTAGATTCAGGCTGATGTTCCTTGGCTGGAGAGCCTCATCCCTTCCAGAGGATTACTGGTGTGGCAGCAGAGACATGTGAGTCTGCTTGGGCTGGGCCGGGAACAAGAAGGGTGAACTGCAGAGACAGACACTGGCTGAGGGTAGGAGAAAGCAGGAAGTTCTGCTGGTGCCAAGCATCACGACACTCCATCCTGGCCGTACAAAGGAAACACTGGGCTACAGCTCCAAGAGGAGCGATGAGGAGAGGGTGCAGAGGGGGCAAGGGTGGGGTATCTCCAGCTCAGCCTTTGTGATGGATGGGGGATGGTGCGACCCACCAAGGCAGCACAGAGAGTCTTCTCCAGGTGTCTCAGAAGAGAAAATGTCAATATGTCAGTGTGAGGTCATGTGTGCTCCGATTACAGGGGCATATATGCAATGTCGTTGCTCTTACATAGGGCAATCCAGATTCCCAAAGAGCTACTGCCTCTTCAACCATCAATCATTCTGGCCCTTTACAATGATTTAGATTCGATTCCCAGCCCTCGTGAGATACTCAACGTTTTTGGCTGGTGGTGATGCACCCTTGGTAAATAAGGTCCTCATAGTCACACTCCTGGGTCTGTCATTCATTAGTCAATCAGTTGTATTTATTGAGCAGTTTCTGTGTGCAGAGCATCTACTAAGCACTTGTGGCAGTACGTTATAGCAGAGTTGGTAGACATGTTCCCTGACCACAAGGAGCTTATAGTATAGAAGTCTAAATAAATATTATTTATTTAATATAAATAAATTATGGATATGTACAAAAGTGTTGTGGGTCTGTGGGTGGGATAAATAAAGGGTGAAAATCTAAGTGCAAGGGGGATGCCTGGGAATTCATTCGGGGATAGAGATAGTAGGGTAGGTGGGATGGCTCAGTCTGAGAGCTTAGGCATCAGTTCGAAAAAGGGGCATAAATCTTGGGTGTAGTGAGTGTGCTCCTGGTAACTGGAGTTTCCAATGTTCTGGGATCCAAGTGAATCTAGGGAGGAAAAGAGACAAGATTAGAAAGGAAGAAAGGGAAACACTTGAATCAAAGATCTGACCTCTTCCAATTCTCAAAGCTCCAGCTGTTGTATAGGTAACAGGCTGGTCATTGACATTTTTGTAATCAATATCTACTTTGTGCAGGGCACTGCCCAACAGCTTTTATACCAGGCCTGTGGGCTTGAACCACATCTATCTCTGGCCCTTTGATTTGGCTATGGAGAATAATAATAATAATGATGATGGTATTTGTTAAGCACTTTCTATGTGCAAAGCACTGTTTTAAGCTCTGGGGGGGTTACAAGGTGATCAAGTTGTCCCACGTGGGGCTCACAGTGGTAATCCCAATTTTACAGATGAGGGAACTGAGACATAGAGAAGTTAAGTGACTTGCCCAAAGTCACACAGCTGACAGGATTTGAATCCATGAACTCTGACTCCCAAGCCCGGACTCTTTGCACTGAGCCACGCTGCTCAGCGTAGAATAGTACCTTGAATAATATTTTAATGGGGCTTATGTACTAAGAGAGAAAGAGAAATATGGGAAAGGATGGAGAAAGATAAAGATAGATAGAGATAGATGATAGATGGATAAACAGTTAAATACATCAATAAAGAGACATTGGGAGAGAAAAGCAGTATTATGCTTTCTTGGAAAATGATGGAACTGGTAGTAAGTTCCTATCCAATTTATCTATTCTTCTCTTTACCCATGGCAGCACCTGTCAAACATTTCTAATCTACCTTTTTGTATCCTGATCTTCCCCAAGCCTTTATTTATTGAGAATGACCCCAAACCTGTTGGCCTCAGATTCTCTAGCTGTCATCTCCCACCTCTATGTCACAAAGTTTATTATTAATAATAATAATGGTATTTGTTATGCACTATCTTTGTGCCAGGCACTGTACTAAGTGCTGGGGTGGTACAAGCCAATTGGATTGGACACGGTCCCTGTCCCACATGGGGCTCACAGTCTCAATCCCCATTTTACAGTTGAGGTAACCGAGGCCCAGGGAAGGGAAGTGACTTGCCCAAGATAGCACAGCAGACAAGTGGTAGAGCTGAGATTAGAACACATGACCTTCTGACTCCAAGGCCTGTGCTCTCACCACTGCATCCAACTGCTTCTCTACACCATGCTTCTTCTAGAGTTTGAGACTAATAATTCTTCATCTTCAAAATACTTGTTGAATCCACCCTGTTTCCATGGACACATTAAAGTTCATCATTAAAGAGTTACTTAGGTGACCTGCTATCATCCATGACCTGTTGGTGAAACTATGCTGCTCTGAACATTGCCTAATACCAGTTGATGTATTTCACAATTTTATTGATACGTTTACCTCCGTCTAGCTACGTATAAGTGACTTCAGTGATGCAGATAACGTTAAATGCATTTGGAAGAGCCATAAGTATAGCAAATATAGGTCTTTTTGATGTTTCTTCCTATATGTCCCCTGAATTTCTCATCCTACAGAGGTCAAGTCTGTTGATCTGTATTGTGTTCTGAAGCCCTACTGAAGGCCAGATAGTAAGTACATGATATGCTAATTTTTTAAATGGTATTTGTTATGCTCTTACTATGTGCCAGGCACTGTACTAAGTTCTGAGGTAAAAAATTTGTATTTGACTGACTGCCACTCTTCCCATATTCAAATCTCTCTTAAAACTGTGTCTCCTTCAGGAAGCCTTCCTGAATTAACCTCTCATCTCCCCACCCTATTCTCCCTCCTTTCTGCATTGCTCCTTCTACATCACCGAGGCTTTGGGTCTGTACCTTGAGAAACAGCGTAGCTTAGTGGAAAGAGCATGGGCTTGGAAGCCAGAAGTCGTGGGTTCTAATCTCGGCTCCACCACTTGTCAGCTGTGTGATTTTGGGCAAGTCACTTAACTTCTCTGGGCTTTAGTTATCTCATCTGTAAAATGAGGATTAAGACTGTGAGCCCCACATGGGACAACATGATTACTTTGTATCTATCTCAGCACTTAAAACAGTGCTTGGTACATAGTAAGTGCTTAACAAATACTACTACTACTATTATTATTATTATTATTATTATTATTATTATTATTATTATTATTACCTTCTAAGAACTTTGACAGTCATCCAAACCACGCACAATTTAGGCAAATATACTCTGCTTCTTGTATCTACTCCAGCACTTAGAACTGTGCTTGGCACATAGTAAATGCTTAATAAATACTATTATTATTATTATTATTCCCCTGTGGGTAATTTACTCTGATGAGTGTCTCCCTTGCTAGATTGTAAACTCCTTGAGGACAAGAATCATTTCTACAAACCTCTATTGTATCTACCAAGTGTTTAGTACAGTGCTCTATCAGCAATAGATGGCACTACCATCTTTCCCATCTCACAAGCCCTCAACCTTGGTGTCATCCTTGACTCTGCTCTCTCATTCACCCCACACATCCAATCCATCACCAAAACCTGCTGGTCTCACCTCCACAACATCACCAAGATCAGCCCTTTCCTCTCCATCCAAACTACTACCCTGCTGGTTCAATCTCTCGTCCTATACCAACTGGATTACTGCATCAACCTCCTTTCTGATCTCCTATCCTCCTCTCTCTCTACACTTCAGTCTATACTTCACTCTGCTGTCCGGATTATCTTTCTACAGAAATGCTCTGGGCATGTCACTCCCCTCCTCAAAAATCTCCATCGGTTGCCTATCGTCCTTCGAATCAAGCAAAAACTCCTCACTCTTGGCTTCAAAGCTCTACATCACCGCGCCCTCTCCTACCTCACTTCCCTTCTCTCCTTCTACAGCCCAGCCTGCACAATCAGCTCCTCTGACACTAACCTCCTCACTGTGCCTCATTCTTGTTTGTCCCACTGTCAACCCCTGGCCCACATCCTACCTCTGTCCTGGAATGCCCTCCCTCCATACATCTGCCAAACTAGCTCTCTTCCTCCCTTCAAAGCCCTACTGAGAGCTCACCTCCTCCAAGAGGCCTTCCCAGACAGAGCCCCCACTTTTCCTCTCCTCCTCCTCCCCTCCGCACAGCACTTGAGTGTATTTGTACATATTTATTACTCTATTTTATTAGTGATGTGTATATAGTTATAATTCTATTTATTCTGATGGTATTGACACCTGTCTGCTTGTTTTGTTCTATTGTCTATCTCCCCCTTCTAGACTGTGAGCCCATTGTTGGTAGGGACCGTCTCTATATGTTGCCAATTTGTACTTCCCAAGCACTTAGTACAGTGCTCTGCACACAGTAGGCAATCAATAAATATGATTGAATGAATGAATGAATGAATGTGCCAAGCACTGTCCTAAATGCTGGGATAGATACAAGGTAATTAGATTGTCTCACGTGGAGTTCACTGTACTAATCACCATTTGACAGATGAGGTAACTGAAGCACAGAGAAGTGAAGTGACTTGCCCAAAGTCACACAGCTAAGAAGTGGTGGAGCCAGGATTAGAACCCATGACCTCTGACTTCCAAGCCTGTGCACTTTCCACTAAGTCACGCTGCTTTGTCCAGGCCTTGGTCCAATCCTGGAGAGAATCTGGGTTCCAGAAGGGGGACAGAGAGGAGATCATTTCTTTCAGTGACTGCACTCTGAGCTTAGACTTTGGACTTCATACTCTCCCAAGTGTTTAGTACAGTGTTCTGCACTCAGTAAGTGCTCAATTAATACCACTGATGATTGACTGACTGATTGACTCATTGATTGCTTGACTGGAAAATCCTATTTGATCTGCAGGCCCAGGACCACTGCAAGGATCATGATGGAGTGACACAGTGGAGATTCCACAAAGATATCTGGTCCACTCTCAGTCAAGCATCATTATTGTTATAGTTCTATGAAGGATTTGTTTCTGAATTGATGTAGCATCTTTCCTAAAGGGAAACTAAGAAAAAATATTCCTGGGAAAAGCAAATGGATTCTACTTGGATAGGCAAGCAATAATGTATTTTCTTTAGATCTCTCCAGAACTCATGGTATATGAAATAAGGAGGATGGGGCCTCTTCCCGTAATCCCAATGGACAACAGCAATCACAACAACACCCAGTCCCACCCTGTCTCCTTCCTCCTGCTGGGGGTACCAGGGCTGGAAGCTGCACACAACTGGCTGGGCTTCCCCTTCTGCGCCGTGTACCTGATCGCTCTCATGGGAAACTGCACCATCCTGTTCATGATCAAAACTGAGCAGAGCCTCCACCAGCCCATGTTCTACTTCCTGGCCATGCTGGCCACTGTCGATCTGGGCTTGTCCTCGGCCACCATCCCCAAGATGTTGGGCATCTTCTGGCTCCGCCTACAGGAGATCGGTTTTGGGGGCTGCCTCACCCAGATGTTCTCCATCCATATGTTCACTGGTATGGAGAGCACGGTGCTCGTTGTCATGGGCTTTGACCGCTACGTAGCCATCTGTAAGCCTCTCCACTACTGCACCATCCTCACCAATAAATTCATTAGGGTTATCTTAGGGTTAGCTGTCCTGAGAAATGTCTCTCTGGTGATTCCGATGGTGTTTTTTGTATTGAGGTTACCCTACTGTGGCCACCAAATCATTCCCCACACTTATTGTGAGCACATGGGCATTGCCCGGTTGGCATGTGCAAGTATCAAACTTGACATTATTTATGGTTTATGTATCATCTGCCTTATTTTTTTGGACATACTGCTGATTGCCATCTCCTACATCAGGATTCTGTACACTGTCTTCAGACTCCCCTCCCGAAATGCCCAGCTCAGAGCCTTGAGCACCTGTGGCTCCCATGTCTGTGTCATCCTGGCCTTCTTCATCCCAGCCCTCTTCTCCTTCCTCACCCACCGCTTTGGACACAACAAAATCCCCGGCTACATTCACATCCTCCTGGCCAACCTGTACGTGGTCATCCCACCTGCCCTCAACCCCATCATCTACGGGGTGAGGACCAAGCAGATCCGTGAACGTGTAACCAGCGTTTTCACAAAGAAACAGTCATTCTGATCAGAACAACCGGCAGAAAGTCCATCTGATCATTCCCTGCTGGTTCCCATATTATTAATAAATAGAAGCTAATAATATAATTAGGGACTGGCACCCGGTAGCTAATTTTTTGTATTTGATGAAGGCACTGCTCATAGTAAAGTACTTTCTGTGGAACTGAGGTGTCTGGAAAAAAATCTATGTTGGCAAAGCCCCCATGAAGGAAGGTGATAGATCAGCCATCTCATATCAAATTTGCGATGTTAGCATTTTCTTAGTCCTGAGTCTGTGCCATAGAATTTCCTCACGCTGAACACATCCGAAGTGGTAACTCACCACTACAAACCTTTCACCCTATTTGATTAGTTATTTCCTGCCAAGATGATCCCCAAGTTGAAAGTCTATTACTGTCACTGCTGAGCAATTTGAAAACTTACCCTAAAACCATTCATGGAATCAATTAGGATTCAGCTGTCTAACCCAGCACTGTGGTAGAAAAGTCTGCAGCCTTACCAAGTTTCTGTCCCCTACCCTAAAGAAGGACATAGATACCAAAAGCACGACATATAGATATCTCCTTTATTATTAAATAAAGTATTTTCCACAAACTAAAGGTATGCTTGAAAATTAGCTAAAAGGATTAATCAGCAGTGAGCACTGAGAAAATATCAATTGCACAAATTCTAAGCAAGATCAGCCACAGCCAAAAGGAGCATAATAGAAAATCCAGGTACAAAAAGCAATATTTCTCTACTCAAGGCTCCATCCTCAACTCATTTTTCACAGCTGGGAGTACAACATAGTTTTCTCTGTCCATCCATTTTCAGAGGAGGCCTTTTCTCTCAATTCTGCCTAGTCAAGGACAGAAGCTTCTCATCTTCCTCCATTTCATCCTTTCTCTAATCCTGATCCTGCACCAAATTCCCACTCTGGAGTTGGTTTGGCTTCCTGAACAGCCCATGTAGTGCTTCATTATTGCAGGTATCTGCCATTTTCTCCTACCTCCTTTTTTGAAACAGACAATGATTTGGAGTCTGTAAAATAGCAAATAATTTTCCTTTACTCATTCAATCGTATTTATTGAATGCTTACTGTGTGCAGAACACTGTACTAAGCACTTTAGTGGATCCTTGATATAAGTGTAGACCTTATCAATCACTTGTATCTATTGAGCGCTCACTGTGTAATTGTAATGTGTCTGTTATATTGAAACATTATTGAAGGAACATCTCTTCCAAGAGGCCTTCCCAGACTAAGCCGCACTTTTCCTCATCTTCTCCCTTCTGCATTGCACTGATTTGCTCCCTTTTCCCTTCCCCACTCCCAGCCCCGCAGCACTTATGTATATATCTGTAATTTATTTGTTTGTATTGATATCTGTCTCCCCACCTCTAGACTGTAAGCTTGTTGTGGGCAGGGAATATGTCTGTTTATTCTTGTATTCATTCATTCATTCAATCATATTTATTGAGCATTTACTATGTGCAGAGCACATACCAAGCCCTTGGGAAGTACAAGTCAGCAACATATAGAGATGGTCCCTACCCAACAACAGGCTCACAGTCTAGAAGGGGGAAGGTATTGTACTCTCCCCAAGTGTTTAGTACAGTGTTCTGCACACAGTAAGTGATCAATTAATATGATTGAATGAATGAGCTTACAGTCTACAGGGGAAGACAGACATTAATCCAAGTACGTAATTTAAATCACAGATGTACATATAAGTGCTGTGGGGCTGAGGGAGGGATGAATAAAGGAGCATAGAACAGTCTTTGACACATACTAAGTGCCTCACAACTACTAAGGGCCAGGGTGATGCAGAAGGGAGTGGGAGAAGAGGAAATGAAGGCCTAATAATAATACTAATGGTATTTGTTAAGCACTTACTATGTGTCAAGCACTGTTCTAAGCGCTGGGGTACATACAAGGTAATCATGCTGTCCCACATGGGGCCCACAGTCTTAAACCCCATTTTACAGGTGAGGTAACTGAGGTCTAGAGAAGCTAAGTGATTGCCCAAGGTCACACAGCAGACAAGTGGTGGAGCTGGGATTAGAGCCCACACCTTCTGAACGCCCTCTGAACCTAAGCCCATTCTCTTGCCACTAAGCCACACTGCTTCTCTTAGCTGGGGAAGGTCTTTATAAGGGAAGGCCATTATCTTGGGGTTAGCTCCAAAAATAGCTAGTTGTAGTAGTAATAGTAGTAGTAGCAGTAGCAATAGTAGCTGTAGTAATGGTATTTATTAAATTCTTATTGCATGCATTGCACTGCACTAAGTGCAGGGGAATGTACAACAGAAGTAAAACATGCATTTCTTGTCTACAAAGAGAGTACAATCTACTGGGGAAACAGATGTACAAAATTTACACAAATATAGGGAATGATGGAAAGAAGAAGGCTCTGTTATCAACAACCATGCCACCCCTCCCAAATGCACAATGTACAGGGACTTCTGTAAGAAACAACCACCCCTCATTCATTCATTCAATTGTATTTATTGAGCACTTACTTTGTGCAGAGCACTGTACTAAGCGCTTGGGAAGTACAAGTTGGCAACATATAGAGAATTTCCCTACCCAACAGTGGGATCACAGTCTAGAAGGGGGAGACAAAGAACAAAACAAAACATATTAACAAAATAAAATAAATAGAATACATACAAGTAAAATAAATAAATAAATAGAGTAATAAATACGTACAAACATATATACATATATACAGGTGCTGTGGGGAAGGGAAGGAGGTAAGGTGGGAAGGATGGAGGGGGGGGAGGGGGGAGAGGAAGGAGGGGGCTCAGTCTGGGAAGGCCTCCTGGAGGAGGTGAGCTCTCAGTAGGGCCTTGAAGGGAGGAAGAGAGCTAGCTTGGCGGATGTGCGGAGGGAGGGCATTCCAGGCTAGGGGGATGACGTGGGCCAGGGGTCGACGGCGGGACAGGCGATAACGAAGTACAGTGAGGAGATTAGAGGCAGAGGAGCGGAGGGTGTGGGCTGGGCTGCAGAAAGAGAGAAGGGAGGTGAGATAGGAGGGGGCGAGGTGATGGACAGCCTTGAAGCCCAGGGTGAGGAGTTTCTGCCTGATGTGTAGGTTGATTGGTAGCCACTGGAGATTTTTGAGGAGGGGAATAACATGCCCAGAGTTTCTGGACAAAGATAATCTGGGCAGCAGCATGAAGTATGGATTGAAGTAGGGAGAGATGGAAAATAGGGAAAGAACCTTCTCATTTTTCTCATATAATTACCAGTCCAATGAAATGGCATGTCAAGAGGTCCACAACAATGTAGTTAACTGGATCGCCTTTATACTGGTCAAGGGATCAATGGACTCTGATCTACAGAACAAAGGTAATTGTCCCCTGGGCCCCTTTCACACCCTCCAACACTCCTTTGTCCCTCCCCAGTTCTGCCCTGAAAGTGGGTTTCCTCACTTCTGACATTAGTCTGGTGGTCTGGGGAGTTCCTGAGGTGTTTCTGCATATTTTAGGTTATCCCCTGGTAAGGAAGCAGCACAGTCCTTGATAAAGGGTCATGGTGGAGTCAGCTCATATGACTTTCTTAGAAAGATTGTCCCCAGAAGAAAAGGGGGAAAATATCCCCCTTTAATATTGCCAATATCGGGTTTTCCTGGTGGTCACAGGATTATCTATTCTTTGTTGTAACTATTATCCTTTCTCCATTGTGCTTGTAACTGCCCTGATTCCATCATCGTTTCAAGTTTTATTTACCATTTTGGGGCTCCTGATACCTGCCTTTGTTTATTACTGCCAAGACCTGCCTACCCCACTCCATTCTCCTACTCCTTCAAGTATTCCGCATATATACCATTTGAGTAACCCAGTATTGGCCATAGAACCCTTTAACCTCAATGCCTAGTTTCCCTAATATGATCAGTTAGGCAGTAGAATGATGCAATCAATTAATTGATTGATAGGCCAGGTTAACTGTGAGCCCACTGTTGGGTAGGGACTGTCTCTATATGTTGCCAACTTGTACTTCCCAAGCGCTTAGTACAGTGCTCTGCACACAGTAAGTGCTCAATAAATACGATTGATTGATTAAAATAACAGGATAAATCAGAATAACAGTGATGATGATGGTGATAATGATATTTCATAAGTGCTTACTATATGCCAACCACTATACCAAGTGTTGTGGATATCAGATAATCAGATTTGACACTCTGAGAAGCAGCAAGGCCTAGCAGAAAGAGCACGGGCCTGGGAGTCAGAGGACTTGGGTTCTAATCTCAGCTCTGTCAATTCCTCTACCAATTGCTTGTTGTGTGACCTTGGGCAAATCATCATCATCATCATCATCAATCATATTTATTGAGTGCTTACTGTGTGCACAGCACTGTACTAAGCGCTTGGGAAGTACAAATTGCCAACTTATAGAGACAGTCCCTGCCCAACAGTGGGCTCACAGTCTAAAAGGGGGAGACAGAGAACAAAACCAAACATACTAACAAAATAAAATAAATAGAATAGATGTGTACAAGTAAAATAAATAAATAAATAAATAGAGTAATAAATAAGTACAAACATGTATACATATATGCAGGTGCTGTGGGGAAGGGAAGGAGATAAGATGGGGGGGATGGAGAGGGGGACGAGGGGGAGAGGAGGGAAGGGGCTCAGTCTGGGAAGGCCTCCTGGAAGAGGTGAGCTCTCAGTAGGGCCTTGAAGGGAGGAAGAGAGCTAGCTTGGCGGATGGGCAGAGGGAGGGCATTCCAGGCCCGGGGGATGACGTGGGCCGGGGGCCGATGGTGGGACAGGCGAAAACGAGGTCAGGTGAGGAGATTAGTGGCAGAGGAGCGGAGGGTGCAGGCTGGGCTATAGAAGGAGAGAAGGGAGGTGAGGTAGGAGGGGGCAAGGTGATGGACAGCCTTGAAGCCCAGGGTGAGGAGTATCTGCCTGATACGCAGATTGATTGGTAGCCACTGGAAATTTTTGAGGAGGGGAGTAATATGCCCAGAGTGTTTCTGGACAAAGATAATCCGGACAGCAGCATGAAGTATGGATTGAAGTGGGGAGAGACACGAGGATGGGAGATCAGAGAGAAGGCTGATGCAGTATCAGTATCACTTCTCTGTGCCTCAGTTTCTTCAACTTAAAGTAAGGATTCAAGACCTGTCCTCCCATCCCCCGCCCCACTTATGAGTGTGAGCCCCATGCAGGGCAGGGACTATTTCAGACTTAATTAGGGTTGGGTGTTAGGTTGACTCACCCTTGGAGTGTAGGGACTTGATCAGGAGAACCATTTGGAAGAAGAAACCTCTAGACCAGGCAAATTTTCTGGGATAATTTAAGATCACTGGGGTGACTATTTGAGGAGAAATTTATGCACAATGAAAGTTCTAGAGATAACACTTAGATTTATTGTAAAGTTTGAAAGAGCCTTGACTTCTTGAATAATGTAAAAATCCCTTGTCTTAGGAACAAGTCCCAATTCAGTCAAGCAGTAGTAATGGCATTACCATCCTTCCTGTCTCACAAGCCCACAACCTTGGTGACATCCTCGAGTCCGCTCTCTCGTTCACCCCTCACATCCAAGACGTCACCAAAACCTGCCAGTCTCAGATCTGCAACATTGCCAAGATCCGCCCTTTCCTCTCCATCCAAACTGCTACCCTGCTTGTTCAAGCTCTCATCCTATCCTGTCTGGACTACTGTATCAGCCTCCTCTCCGATCTCCCATCCTCTTGTCTCTCCCCGCTTCAATCCATACTTCACGCCGCTGCCCGGATTGTCTTTGTCCAGAAACGCTCTGGGCATATTACTCCCCTCCTCAAAAATCTCCAGTGGCTAACAATCAACCTACACATCAGGCAGAAACTCCTCACCCTGGGCTTCAAGGCTCTCCATCACCTCGCCCCCTCCTACCTCACCTCCTTTCTCTCCTTCTACAGCCCTGCCCACACCCTCTGCTCCTCTGCTATTAATCTCCTCACCGTGCCTTGTTCTCGCCTGTCTCGCCATCAACCCCCAGCCCACGTCTTCCCCCTGGCCTGGAATGCCCTCCCTCTGCCCATCCGCCAAGCTAGCTCTCTTCCTCCCTTCAAGGCCCTACTGAGAGCTCACTTCCTCCAGGAGGACTTCCCAGACTGAGCCCCCTCCTTCCTCTCCCCCTCATCCCCCTCTACATCGCCCCGCCTTACCTCCTTCCCTTCCCCACAGCACCTGTATATATGTATATATTTGTATGTATTTAATACTCTATTTATTTATTTTACTTGTACATATCCTATTTATTTTATTTTGTTAATATGTTTTGTTTTGTTCTCTGTCTCCCCCTTCTAGACTGTGAGCCCACTGTTGGGTAGGGACCGTCTCTATGTGTTGCCAACTTGTACTTCCCAAGCGCTTAGTACAGTGCTATGCACACAGTAAGTGCTCAATAAATACGATTGATTGATTGATTGTTCTGTGCTGAACAATCAATCAATCAATCGTATTTATTGAGCACTTACTATGTGCAGAGCACTGTACTAAGCGCTTGGGAAGTACAAATTGGCAACACATAGAGACAGTCCCTACCCAACAGTGGGCTCACAGTCTAAAAGGGGGAGACAGAGAACAGAACCAAACATACCAACAAAATAAAATAAATAGAATAGAAATGTACAAGTAAAATAAATAAATAAATAAATAGAGTAATAAATATGTACAACCATATATACATATATACAGGTGCTGTGGGGAAGGGAAGGAGGTAAGATGGGGGGATGGAGAGGGGGACGAGGGGGAGAGGAAGGAAGGGGCTCAGTCTGGGAAGGCCTCCTGGAGGAGGTGAGCTCTCAGTAGGGCCTTGAAGGGAGGAAGAGAGCTAGCTTGGCGGATGGGCAGAGGGAGGGCATTCCAGGCCCGAGGGATGACGTGGGCCGGGGGTCGACGGCGGGACAGGCGAGAACGAGGTACAGTGAGGAGATTAGCGGTGGAGGAGCGGAGGTTGCGGGCTGGGCAGTAGAAGGAGAGAAGGGAGGTGAGGTAGGAGGGGGCGAGGTGATGGAGAGCCTTGAAGCCCAGGGTGAGGAGTTTCTGCCTGATGCACAGATTGATTGGTAGCCACTGGAGATTTTTGAGGAGGGGAGTAATATGCCCAGAGCATTTCTGGACAAAGATAATCCGGGCAGCAGCATGAAGTATGGATTGAAGTGGAGAGAGACACGAGCATGGGAGATCAGAGAGAAGGCTGGTGCAGTAGTCCAGACGGGATAGGATGAGAGCTTGAATGAGCAGGGTAGCAGTTTGGATGGAGAGGAAAGGGCGGATCTTGGCAATGTTGCAGAGCTGAGACCGGCAGGTTTTGGTGACGGCTTGGATGTGAGGGGTGAATGAGAGAGCGGAGTCGAGGATGACACCAAGGTTGCGGGCTTGTGAGACGGGAAGGATGGTAGTGCCGTCAACAGAGATGGGAAAGTCAGGGAGAGGACAAGGTTTGGGAGGGAAGACAAGGAGCTCAGTCTTCGACATGTTGAGCTTTAGGTGGCGGGCGGACATCCAGATGGAGATGTCCTGAAGGCAAGAGGAGATGCGAGCCTGGAGGGAGGGGGAGAACACTGTACTAAGCACGTGAGAGAGTACAATAGAGTGAGTACACACAATATTACAAATAATAAATACTCGTGGCATTTGTTTAGGGCTTACTGTAAGACAAGCACCGTACTAAGTGCTGGGGTAGATGTGAGAGAATCAGGCCAGCTACAGCATCTGTTTCACATGGGGTTCTCAGTCTAAAATGGGAGGTATAATAGGAATCTAATTCTCATTTTCGAAATGAGAAAGGCAAAGATAAATCAAGTGACTTGCCCACAGCCTGAGCTCTTTGCAGTCCAGCAGGGAAAGCAGATAAAATAGTACCAGTAGCAGCAGCTGCTGGCGGACAGGCAGGCCTTCCACATGGAGCAGCTCAAGTATGCGGAGATGCGAGCGTGCCAGCAGGATTTCCAGCAGTTGCGCCAGCAGCAGCAGCAGCCTCCACCCCTGCCCCTGCCCCCCAGCTCCCAGCCTGTCCACCTTCTGCCCGCCCAGCCCCCGTTGAGCAGATGAGGCAGACGGGCCTGGTCGTCGGGCAGCAGCCACTGCCACCCACCAGAGTCCCCCAGGCCGGGACCACCCCATCGTCGGGCTTGCCCCCAGCTGGACCCCATGGTGAGTAGGCTCCGCTCTGCCCCCAGTGCTTGGAGCTCGGTCTGGGGTCCATCCTGGGGGTGGTCCACTGTACCGGGCACTTAGGGAAATGCAGTAGAGAAGGACCAACAGTGGGCAATCCTATCCTTCCTTCACTGCCCTCTCCACCACCACCCCCCACCCACAGACAGAGCTTCTGGGGTGGCCATCACAGTGGGAAACAGCAGGGCCTAGTGGCAAGACGCCGGGCTTAAGGAATCAAGAGGATGTGGGTTCTAATGCGGATCCTGCCACTTGTCTGCTCTGTGAACTTGGGCAAGTCACTTGAGTTCTTTGTGCCTCAGTTCCCTCATCTGTAAAATGGGGACGGAGGTTGTGAACTCCACCTGTCCATATGTTTTGTTTTGTTGTCTGTCTCCCCCTTCTAGACTGTGAGCCTGTTGTCGGGTAGGGACTGTCTATGTGTTGCCAACTTGTACTTCCCAAGCACTTAGTACAGTGCTCTGCACACAGTAAGAGCTCAAAAAATGCAATTGAATGAATTGAATGAATGAATGAAAATAAAACTGAGGTAGAAGGAAACAATGAAGTATAATAATATGTACAAAGCGCTGTGGGGCAACGTGGGCTCAGTGGAAAAGAGCACGGGCTCTGGAGTCAGAGGTCATGGGTTCAAATCCCGGCTCTGCCACTTGTCAGCTGTGTGACTTTGGGCAAGTCATTTAACTTCTCTGGGCCACAGTTACCTCAACTGTAAAATGGGGATGAAGACTGTGAGCCCCACGTGGTACAACCTGATCACCCTGTATCCTCCCCAGTGCTAAGAACAGTGCTTTGCACATAGTAAGTGCTTAATAAATGCCATTATCATCATCATCATCAAAGTGGTGAGTAACAAAACACATGGGGGATGTGAAAGTGAAAGAGTGGCCATCGGGGGTAGAATTGGATGGGAAAATGAGAGATAAATCAGGGAAGGTCTCCTGGAGGAAATGTATTTTCAGAAAAGCTTAGAAGCTAAGAGAGCAGTGGTCTGCTGGATGTGAAGGAGGCAGGAGTTCCAGGAAGAAAATAGGGAGTGAGCAAGAGGTAGATGGTGAGAGAGACAAGATGAGGCACAAGTAGGTTGGCCTATTCATAGAGAAGCAGACTTACAAGAAGGTTGGCTTATTTGGAGGGAAGTAAACCTTGGTGACCCAGCAGATGAGAGTCTGTCCTTGGAATATCTGGGGGAAAGTCACAAAAATGTTGCTGTGCAAACTCTGAGAGATTTCCAGAATCAGGAGCTTCAGTAGCAATGTGGTCTAATGGAAAGAGCATGGACCTGGGAGCCAGAGGAGCTGGATTCTAATCCCAGCCCCATCAATTGCCTGCCATATGACCTTGGGCAAATCGCTTCACTTCTCTGTACCTCAATTTCCTCAGGTGTAGAATGGGAATTAAATGCCTGCTCTCCTTCCAACTTAGACTGACAGTTTCACCCGGGACAATAACTGTGGCTGTCTTGATTACTTTGTACCTACCTCAGTGCTTAGAACAGTGCTCAATACGTAGCAAATACCTAACAGATACCATAAAAATAATGCAAGTGGCATTGAAAAAAGGAAATGTAGCCCAGAAAGATGTAATCTCCTTCTCCGACACAGTGGCAGCCTGTTAGTCAGAAGGAAACCACAGACAGATTCTGATTTGCAGTTTCCCTCTATCATCAGTAGCATCTATCATCAGGGTCCAGGTGATGTAAAGAAGCCTTTTAGAGTGACTGGAGAAAGCTGCCTCTCCCCACAGCCATGCCCACTGCATTTCTCTGTGTTTATACGGTGAGACCCATTTGGCTAATTGGGGTCTGAGGCATGATGGGCCCAGAGCAATGAAGGCCTTTCTGTCCCCTGCTGCTGCCCTTTAGAGCATCCGCATGACAGAAGAGGCCTGTGCCTCTTAAAGACAACGGACACAACCGTTGGAACATGATCAGACTCTCCTTGGAGCCCAGGATGGCCTGGAGCTAACACTCTTCTGTTTGGGTAAAGGAGAAAGGGCTTTTATTAGCAAAACCATAATTGGATCAGACTCATCCAACCCTCCTCACCTCTCTGCAGAGGTAGGGAATCAGAAAATGGTTGGACAGCCCTTTCGTGTCTGCTGGTAGCCCAACTGGGCCAATTCTCCCATCCACCTCTCAAGTGCCAAGAAGAGCATTTCAGGAGAATGGTGCTCTGTCATCCACCACTCCACAGATGTGCTATCCTACTTTATGCCAGTGGATTGTAAGCTTGAGGGCAAGGAGCAGGTATCTGGATGCTGTTGTATTCTCCCGAGCTCTCAGTACAGTACCTAGCACTCAGTGGGTTGTCGGTATATGCCTTTGATTGACTGAGTGATGGCAGGCACACAACAGTGACATTTGGGAAGGAAGACCAAACTGAAAGGTGTGAAAGGGCTGAGAGCCAATGATGCTGGGTTGTAGGGACAATCAATCAATCAATCGTATTTATTGAGTGCTTACTGTGTGCAGAGCATTGTACTAAGCGCTTGGGAAGTACAAGTTGGCAACATATAAAGACGGTCCCTACCCAACAGTGGGCTCACAGTCTAGAAGGGGGAGACAGAGAACAAAACAAAACATATTAACAAAATAAAATAAATAGAATAGATATGTACAAGTAAAATAAATAAATAAATAGAGTAATAAATACGTACAAACATATATACATATATACAGGTGCTGTGGGGAAGGGAAGGAGGTAAGGCGGGGGGGATGGAGAGCA
This sequence comes from Tachyglossus aculeatus, assembly GCF_015852505.1. Lineage (NCBI taxonomy): Eukaryota > Metazoa > Chordata > Mammalia > Monotremata > Tachyglossidae > Tachyglossus > Tachyglossus aculeatus. Next base: position 134,129,948 of record NC_052067.1, on the reverse strand, counting down.
GGAGGGCAAAGGAGATGACTGCTGAGCCTCCTTGTGTGCCTGCAGTGGATTGCAGCATTAGGGATGGAGATGTAACTCCTTGGGGCTGAATCAATTAATCAGTCATATATATTGACCACTTACTGTGTGCAGAGCACTGGACTAAGCACTTGGGAGAGTACAATATAACAATAAACAGGCATATTCCCTGCCCACAGTGAGCTTACCATCTAGAGGGGGAATAGGGGGCTTCCAGGGAAGGAAGCAGCAGCAATCACAACTGTTTTAGGGTCAACATTTGCTATAGCTGCCTCTTCTAGAAGCCCCTGCCCATTCCTTCTCTTGAGGCCTGAAGCAAAAGGCACTGCTATCATCACCTCAGCCCTCACAGTGGGAGATGCTGTGGGTAGTGTGCCCAATTTGGGGGAGGACTTGATTGAGGAGAGAAGAGGGACAGGGACACCCTGGTAATGGCCATCCCAGTTCCTGTCCAATCCTCAAGATGACTCTGGTTTGAGATAGAGCCAGAACCATCTTGCCTATTCAAAGCTGATGCAACTGATAATGATTTATATGCACGGGCTTGAGATTACCAATGCCCAACCTTGGGCTCTGCGCACAAATAAACACTGTCCTTTGACTCCTGACTGTAGCTATCCCTTGGGGTTTGGGGAGCTGATTGTGACTCTATGTCTTTGGCTCATGGCCTGACCAAAAATCAAAGTCCCCTCCTGTAATTGCTGCATGCCAGGCTAGTCCAGGTGAAGCAGTTGTTTTCCTGCAGTCCAGATCCATGCTACCTTGTGAGCTTGTGCTTTAAGGTCAATTCAAACCACTTTTTCTACACTTCCTGCTCAACTGAGGAGAAATGAGTAACTGTCAGCTCACTGTACAGCAGGTGATTAGTTTTCCTGCTGTAATCCATTCTCCTTCATGTCCTGGGCAGCAGAACAGTGTACATCAAAGCAAGTGCTACTTCATTGCTGGTGGACTGACTGAGGTCCAGAATGTTAGTTTGGCCTACTGGAAGGAGCACAGGCCTGGGATTCAGAGGACTTGGGATCTAATTCTGTTTCTGCAACTTGTCTGCTGAGTGACCTTGGGTAAGTCACTTTACTTCTCTGTGCCTCAGTTACCTCATCTGTAAAATGGGGATTGAGACTGTGAGATCCATGTAGGACAGGGACTGTGTCCAACCTGATTTCCTTTTATCTACCCCAGCGCTTAGTACAGTGCCTGGCACAGAGTAAGCACTTAAAAAATAGCATAATTATTATTTTCTGCTGAGTGACCTTAGGCAAGTCACTTTATTTCCCTATCCTTTAGTTTCCTCATTGGTAAAATGGGGATTAAATGCCTGCTCCCTCCTATGTAGACTGTGAGCCTTATGTGGGACAGGGACTGTGTCCAACCTGATTATTTTGTATCTACCCCAGTGCTTAGTACAGTGCCTGGCATAGAGTAAGCACTAAAGAATACCAAAAAAAAAGGACTCTGAACATATTGTTTGGAAAATCAGTTGAGACATCGATGAGAGGAACAATTCATTTAGTCATAAAGAAGATTGGATGCTGAACTGCTGTAAACTATCAGTTTGATCTGAAGCTTGAAACCAAGTGACCATCACCTTCTGTCTATCACTCTCCTGAAGGACATTAAACATTGCTCTCAAGGTTCAATTTGGAATTATGGACCCTCCCGGGGCCGTTGCAATAATAATAACGGTATTTCTTAAGTGCTTTCTATGCTTTAGCCACTGGGGTAGTGTATCTACAATACAATCAGATCAGACATGATCCCTCTCCCACATGGGGTTTATCATCTAAGCAGGAGAGAGAACAGGTATTTAATCCCCACTTTACAGATTAGGAAATCAAGGCACAGACATTCAGTGACTCACCCAAGATCACCCAAGAAGTAAGTGATGAACCTTGGATTAGAACCCAGGTCTCCTAACTCCCTTCAATCAATTAATCAAATTTATTGAGTGTTCACTGCATGCAAAGCACTATAACAAGCATTTAGTATCATTACCATTATTATTATTATTCATTCATTCATTCATTCAATTGTATTTATTGAGCACTTACTGTGTGCAGACCACTATACTAAGTGCTTGGGAAGTACAAGTTGGCAACATATAGAGATGATCCCTACCCAACAACAGGCTCATAGTCTAGAAGGGGGAGACAGGCAACAAAACAAAACATGTGAACAGGTGTCAAGTCGTCAGAATAAATAGAATTAAATGCATATCATTAACAAAATAAATAGAATAGTAAATATGTACAAGTAAAATCAATCAATCAATCAATCAATCGTATTTATTGAGCGCTTACTATGTGCAGAGCACTGTACTAAGCGCTTGGGAAGTACAAATTGGCATCACATAGAGACAGTCCCTACCCAACAGTGGGCTCACAGTCTAAAAGGGGGAGACAGGGAACAGAACCAAACATACCAACAAAATAAAATAAGTAGGATAGAAATGTACAAGTAAAATAAATAAATAAATAAATAAATAAATAGAGTAATAAATATGTACAACCATATATACATATATACAGGTGCTGTGGGGAAGGGAAGGAGGTAAGACGGGGGGATGGAGAGGGGGACGAGGGGGAGAGGAAAGAAGGGGCTCAGTCTGGGAAGGCCTCCTGGAGGAGGTGAGCTCTCAGCAGGGCCTTGAAGGGAGGAAGAGAGCTAGCTTGGCGGATGGGCAGAGGGAGGGCATTCCAGGCCCGGGGAATGACGTGGGCCGGGGGTCGATGGCGGGACAGGCGAGAGCGAGGTACAGTGAGGAGATTAGTGGTGGAGGAGCGGAGGGTGCAGGCTGGGCAGTAGAAGGAGAGAAGGGAGGTGAGGTAGGAGGGGGCGAGGTGATGGACAGCCTTGAAGCCCAGGGTGAGGAGTTTCTGCCTGATGCGCAGATTGATCGGTAGCCATTGGAGGTTTTTGAGGAGGGGAGTAATATGTCCAGAGCGTTTCTGGACAAAGATAATCCGGGCAGCAGCATGAAGTATGGATTGAAGTGGAGAGAGACACGAGGATGGGAGATCAGAGAGAAGGCTAGTGCAGTAGTCCAGACGGGATAGGATGAGAGCTTGAATGAGCAGGGTAGCGGTTTGGATGGAGAGGAAAGGGCGGATCTTGGCAATGTTGCGGAGCTGAGACCGGCAGGTTTTGGTGACGGCTTGGATGTGAGGGGTGAATGAGAGAGCGGAGTCGAGGATGACACCAAGGTTGCGGGCTTGTGAGACGGGAAGGATGGTAGTGCCGTCAACAGAGATGGGAAAGTCAGGGAGAGGACAAGGTTTGGGAGGGAAGACAAGGAGTTCAGTCTTCGACATGTTGAGCTTTAGGTGGCGGGCTGACATCCAGATGGAGATGTCCTGAAGGCAGGAGGAGATGCGAGCCTGGAGGGAGGGGGAGAGAGCAGGGGCAGAGATGTAGATCTGGGTGTCATCAGCGTAGAGATGATAGTTGAAGCCGTGGGAGTGAATGAGGTCACCAAGGGAGTGAGTGTGGATTGAGAACAGAAGGGGACCAAGCACTGAACCTTGGGGAACCCCCACAGTAAGAGGATGGGAGGGGGAGGAGGAGCCTGCAAAAGAGACTGAGAAAGAACGACCGGAGAGATAAGAGGAGAACCAGGAGAGGACGGAGTCTGTGAAGCCAAGGTCAGATAACGTGTTGAGGAGAAGGGGGTGGTCCACAGTGTCGAAGGCAGCTGAGAGGTCGAGGAGGATTAGGACAGAGTATGAGCCATTGGATTTGGCAAGCAGGAGGTCATTGGTGACCTTTGAGAGGGCAGTTTCCGTGGAATGAAGGGGACGGAAGCCAGACTGGAGGGGGTCGAGGAGAGAGTTGTTGTTGAGGAATTCTAGGCAGCGCGTGTAGACAACTCGTTCAAGGAGTTTGGAAAGGAATGGTAGGAGGGATATGGGACGATAACTAGAAGGTGAGGTGGGGTCAAGAGAGGGTTTTTTTAGGATGGGAGAGACATGGGCATGTTTGAAGGCAGAGGGGAAGGAACCAGTGGAGAGTGAGCGGTTGAAGATGGAAGTTAAGGAGGGGAGAAGGGATGGAGCGAGAGATTTCATAAGATGAGAGGGAATGGGGTCAGAAGCACAGGTGGCCGTAGTAGCACTTGAGAGGAGGGAGGAGAGTTCCTCTGAGGATACCGCTGGGAAGGATGGGAGAGTAGCAGAGAGTGTTGAGAGCCGGGGGGTTGGAGAAAGGGGGGAAGAGACTTTGGGGAGGTCGGACCTGATGGATTTAATTTTGTTAATGAAGTAGGAGGCCAGATCGTTGGGGGTGAGGGAAGGAGGAGGGGGAGGAACGGGGGCCTGAGAAGGGAGTTGAATGTACGGAAGAGCTGGCGGGGGTGATGGGCATGGGTGTCAATAAGGGAGGAGAAATAGTTTTGTCTGGCAGAAGAGAGGGCTGAGTTAAGGCAGGAAAGGATAAACTTGAAGTGAACGAGGTTGGCATGGTGTTTAGACTTTCGCCAGCAGCGTTCGGCAGCTCGAGCATAAGAGCGAAGGAGGCGGACAGTGGCAGTGATCCAGGGCTGTGGGTTAGTGGTGCGAGAGCGGCGGAGGGAAAGGGGAGCGAGCGAGTCTAGCTGAGTAGAAAGGGTAGAGTTGAGAGCAGTAATCTGATCATCAAGACTGGGTAGAGAGGAGAGGGCGGCGAGGTGGGGTGTGAGGCGCTCCGAAAGATGGGTGGGGTCCAGAGAGCGGAGATTTCTGTGAGGGAGTAATACGGATTTACAGGGGAAAGGAGTGTGAGTGAGGAGGCAGGTGAGAAGATTATGATCAGAGAGAGGGATCACAGAGTTGGTGAGGGTGGACACAGTGCAGCGGTAGGAGATGATGAGGTCGAGGGTATGACCAAGTTGGTGAGTGGGTGAGGTGGGGTGGAGGAAGAGGTTGGCAGCGTCAAGGAGAGATAGAAAATAAACTGAGTAATAAATCTGTACAAACATATGTACAGGTGCTGTGGAGAGGTGAAGGAGGTAGGGTGGGGGGTGGGGGAGAGATGAGGAGGAGGAGAGGAAAAAGGGGCCTCAGTCTGGGCTCATTATGTGCCACCAAGTCATTTTCAATTCATAGCAACTCCATGGATATAATTTCTCCAGAACGTCCTGTCTTCTGCCATAATCCACAAGCTTTCTAATTATTCTTCTGCTATCTTCTGACTCTTCCACATTTTCCCTGGACTTTTCCTAGCATTAGTGTCTTCAGAGAATCAGTCCTCCTGATTATGTGTCCAAAATATGCTAATCTAAGTTGAATCATTTGGCCTTCCAAAATTCATTCATTCATTCAATTGTATTAATTGAGCACTTACTGTGTGCAGAGCACTGTACTAAGCACTTGGGAAGTACAAGTTGGCAACATATGGAGACAGTCCCTACCCAACAGCGGGCTCACAGTCTAGAAATCCACTTTGGTTTAATTTGCTCCAACATCCATTTGTTCGTTTTGGGGGCAGACCACGGTATTTGCAAAAGCCTTATCCAACACCACATTTCAAAAGAATCAATGTTTGTTCTATCCTGTTTTTTCACTGTCCAACTTTCAGATCCATACACTGTCACTGGAAATACCATCAAGTTGACGATTTGTATTTTTGTGGAATTGTTACATGAGCACATTTCATGACTTATTCGAGGTTCTTCATAGCAAGTCTTCCTAACATTAATCTTTGGTGTATTTCTTGGCTACTAGTTCCTTTATTATTAAGTCGAATACAATAGAGTTGGGAGATATGATCCCTGCCCTCAAGGAGTTTACAGTCCGCCCAAGTGCTTCTCAAGCATCCTCCACTCAATTGGCAAACACCCTCTGTGACTTTGAGCTCTGGCTTGCTTATCTCTGTGTCTCAGAGGACTGGGGAGAGGGACTCCAATTGACCTCAGAGGCAGTGTCAAGGAGTGACTGGGAAGGCAGTTAAGAAATTGTGTTGCAAATGTCTAGAACTATGGAATACCAAACTCCAACTAGAGGAGTGGAGTTTTCTGAAAAGTAGGAGGCCTAGACCAGGAAGCCTTCCTCAAGAGAGGCCCTTCCTCCTAAGGAACAGGTTGAGCACCCTTTCCCGGATCTCCTTGGTCTTCATCCCATACACAATAGGGTTGAAAGTGGGGGGCACCAGGATGTAGAGGTTGCCGATGATGACATGGACACAGGGGGCCATGTTGTGGCCGACACGATGGCTGAGGAAGGAGAAGAGGGCTGGGATGTAGCCCATGAGGATCACTGCAATGTGAGCCCTACAAGTGCTGAAGGCCTTGACTCGAGCTTCTGGGGAGGACAGCCGGAGGACCGCCTGGACGATCCTGAAATAGGATAGAGCAATGAAAATGGAGTCCAGGCCCACGACAGAGAGGGCTACTGTCAAACCATAGACCTTGCTGACAAGGAGACCTGAGCAGGCTAGCTTGACGAGCCCCATGTGTTCGCAGTAGGTGTTGGCGATGACATTAGTACCGCAAAATGGCAGTGTCTTAACCAGGAAGCACAAAGGGGCAATCAAAACTGATCCCCGGGCCACAATAGCCAACCCGATCTTCACAATGAGTGCGTTGGTGAGCACCGAGTTGTAGCGCAGCGGATCGCAGATGGCGATGTAGCGGTCATAGGCCATGGCAACTAGGATGCTGGACTCCATGACCGACAGCGAGTGGATGAGGAACATCTGGAGCAGACAGGCATCTATGTGGATCTCCTTGTCGTCACACCAGAAGATGGACAGGGTCTTGGGCAGGACTGTAGTGGAGCCTATGATGTCGGTAATGGCCAACATGCAGAGGAAGAAGTGCATAGGTGTGTGCAGTGATTCTTCCAGGGTAACGACCAGCAAGATGGTGCAGTTCCCCAGGATGGTGACAATGTAGACGAGCAAGAAGGGGAGGGAGAACCAGACATGGAAACCTTCCAATCCTGGGATCCCAACCAGGATGAATATAGATGGGTTCAGGAAAGAGATGTTGATGTTGACAGCGGTCATGTTGGCTTAGACTGACTTCAGGGAGGAGACGGTCATCAGGGCTAGAGAAGGACGGATCTACAGGAAGAAGAAACTCAGAAGAAATAACAGGAATAAAGGATCCAGGTGTCTTTTTCAGGTAAGGTGGGAGATGAAAGGGAGATAGGGAAGCCGTAATCAATCAATCAATCAGTGATATATGTTTTGAACACTTAATGTGGATAGAGCATGGTACTAAGCACTCAGAAGAGTGCAACAACAAAAGTAGATATGATAGAGGAGTTTTCGATTTAGCAGAGGAGATAAATTCTGAAATAAATTACAAGTAGAGCAGATGGAAAGAGTGTCTAGATGTGTTCTTTAGATCTGTGGGGGTGGGGGAAGGGGGCAGGTTTTTAGGACTTACAAACTCAAGATGACTGGCTCCTGCCCCAGCCCCCTTCCATTTCTTGGTGCCAACACATAAGTGGAAGAATCTACAGTGTCCTGCATGCCCCATGCTACACACTAACCAAGGGGAATAAAGACCCCCATTGGGGTGGAGATTTGGGGGGTCCCTGATTCATCTTTTTCCCCCACTCCGGTGCAGTGTTTTTGGCAGGCAGAGAGGTGATCCATACGTCGAAACCAGCTGCCTTGCTCAGCACGTAAGTAAAAGCCTTACAAGTAGAAAAAAATTTGACTTCCATGGGAAGCAGTGTGGCCTAGAGGATCAGGCCCAGACCTGGGAGTCGGAAAGACCCGGGTTCTAATTCCATCTCTGCCCCTTGCCTGCTGTGTGACCTGGGGCTGGCCGCTTCACATCTCAGGGCCTTGTCTGCCAAACAGGGATTAAGACTGCGAGCCTTATGTGGGACAACTTGATTTGCTCGGATCCACCCAGTGCTTAGTACAGTCCCTGGCACATAGTAAGCACTTAAAAAATGCCATTTTAAAAACTGGACTATGACTAACCACTTGTTTTGTTTTGTTGTCTGTCTCCCCCTTCTAGACTGTGAGCCTGTTGTTAGGTAGGAATTCTTTCTCTTAATTGCCAAATTGTACTTTCCAAGCACTTAGCACAGTGCTCTGCACACAGTGAGTGCTCAATAAATTCAACTGAAGGAAGGAAGAAAGGAAGGAATATCCTGGGGTCAGGAGTTTCAGGGCAGAAGACAGGTGAAGTCTGGGGTGGAGCAAGAGGGTGATGATACAACCTCCTACACAGCTGCCACCCACATGGCTGCCACTCCAATAGCTGACACCCATTAAGCTGTCACCTGTACACTTGTCCCCAGCATAGTTACCATCTACATAATTGCCACCCTCACAGCTGCCACCCCCACAGCTGCCATGTGCACAACTGCCATCAGCACAGCTGGCTCTAGGGATGAGGGATAAGGGGACTGGGGAGGGTTGGGATCTGGGAGGGGAGAGGAGGTCTGTGGGGTGAGCAGGAAAGGCAGGAGCAGAGAACTGAGGGAGGCAGGAGGAGGTCCAGTGCTTAATACAATACGTAGCAAGTAGTAAGCACTTAACAAGACTGTAAGCCTGGTGTGGGCAGGGATTGTCTCTCTTTATTGCTGAATTGTACTTTTCTAGTGCTCAGTACAGTGTTCTGCATGCAGTAAGTGCTCATTCATTCATTCAGTCATATTTATTGAGCACTTACTGTGTGCAGAGCATTGCACTAAGCGCTTGGGAAGTTCAATTTGGCAACATATAGAGACGGTCAACAAAACAAAACATGTAGACAGGTGTCAAAATCGTCAGAACAAATAGAAGTAAAGCTATATGCACATCATTAACAAAATAAATAGTAAATATGTACAGACTGTACATAAATATGTATAGACTGTGAGCCCACTGTTGGGTAGGGACTGTCTCTATATGTTGCCAACTTGTACTTCCCAAGTGCTTAGTACAGTGCTCTGCACACAGTAAGCGCTTAATAAATACGATTGATGATGATGATGATTGATTAATTGAAGTAAAATAAATAGAGTAATAAATCTGTACAAATATATATACAGGTGCTGAGGGGAGGGGAAGGAGGTAGGGTGTGGGGATGGGGAAGAGGAGAGGAAAAAGGGTCTCAGTCTGGGAAGGCCTCCTGGAGGAGGTGAGCTCTCAGTAGGGCTTTGAAGGGAGGATGTGTGGAGGGAGGATATTCCAGTCCAGGGGAAGGACATGGGCCGGGGGTCGACGATGGGACAGGTGAGAACGAGGTACGATTGAATGAATGAATGACCCACCTTTCCACGTTCTGGAAGCTATCCCTCAGTGCTGTCCGGGTGGCCAGGAGTGGCTGAGGGACTTTCCCAACCAGCCAGGAGGTGAGAAGAGAGGGGGTGGGGAAAGGGGGTCATGAGGAGAAACCTCCGGGTAGCAGGGAAGGGGGACACCAAAGGTTCTTTTGGCATAATCGTCAGTTCTTCATAGGACACCAGCAGGGCCAGCCTCAGGCAGTGAGCAGTGAAAACTGGCACATCTGAGAGCACTGTTGGTGAGGCTAGGGAAGGTATGGGGAGCCGTGGGTGATAGCAGTTAGAAGGCTGAAGGCACCGCTGACCCCATAGTGAACGGGAATCTGGGAGGGGAGGGTGCTGACTCTGGAGTAGGTCAGGGGTAGTTAGAAGACCCCTGGAGAAACTCTGGGTTTAGGGATCAGACAGACTTCTGTGCTCACACAGCCTAACATAAAGACACCCTGGGCATTGGAGAGGGGATGGAGTAGGCCTGGCACCCCTACCCATGTGACTGGAAATTCTCTCAGTCCTCCTTGTGGTCATCCCTAGCCACGCCCCACCCCCCACTCCCAAATTCAGCTACCTTTCCCCATTTTGGAAGTTGTTCTCTCTCTGAGTCATGAACCAATCTTGTTCAAAGGGAGAATCCAATCCTGAGGTGCCCAGCCCCTCTAACCTTCCTGGGTGCCCAGAGGAGAATTAGCATATCCTGTTATTCAATAAACATGTTTTCTCAGTATTAGAGGTAAAATTTTTAAATTCTCGGTTATTCCACCCTATTTTCCCCAGACCACATGTCATCTTTTTTTGGCTGCATGAGTGTTCTTTACCACCGGTCTCCTCTTCTTCCCTTACCAGCCTCCTCCTCCTGTGCATTCACTCATTCAATCATATTTATTTAGCACTTACTTTGTGCAGAACATTGTACTAAGCACTTGGGAGAGTGCAATTTAACAGTAAATGGCACATTCCCTACCTTCAACAAGCTTTCAGTTTAGAGGGGGAGACAGACAGCAATATAAATAAATAAATTACAGATATTCATTCATTCATTCATTCATTCAATCATATTTATTGAGCACTTACTGTGTGCAGAGCACTGTACTAAGCGCTTGGGAAGTACAAGTTGGCAACATATAGAGACGGTCCCTACCCAACAGTGGGATCACAGTCTAGAAGGGGGAGACAGAGAACAAAACAAAACATATTAACAAGATAAAATAAATAGAATAAATATGTACAAATAAAATAGAGTAATAAATACGTACAAACATATATACATATATACAGGTGCTGTGGGGAGGGGAAGGAGGTAAGGAGGGGGGGATGGGGAGGAGGGGGAGAGGAAGGAGGGGGCTCAGTCTGGGAAGGCCTCCTGGAGGAGGTGCGCTCTCAGTAGGGCCATGAAGGGAGGAAGAGAGATAGCTTGGCGGATGTGTGGAGGGAGGGCATTCCAGGCCAGGGGGAGGACGTGGGCCGGGGGTCGACGCTGGGACAGGTGAGAACGAGGCACAGTGAGGAGATTAGTGGCAGAGGAGTGGAGGGTGCGGGCTGGGCTGTAGAAGGAGAGAAGGGAGATGAGGTAGGAGGGGGCGAGGTGGTAGAGAGCCTTGAAGCCGAGGGTGAGGAGTTTTTGCCTGATGCATAGGTTGATTGGTAGCCACTGGAGATTTTTGAGGAGATGGGTAACATGCCCAGAGCGGTTCTGGACAAAGACGATCTGGGGGCTGGGAGGGGAGATGAATAAAGGAAGGAAGTTATGGCAATGCAGAAGGGAGAAGAGGAAAGGAGGTCTTAGTCAGGGAAGGCTGTTCAGAGGAGATGTGCCTTCAATCAGGCTTTGAAAAGGAGGAGAGTATTGTCTGTCAGATATGAGGACGCAGACGCAGGATGTGGAAGAAAGGTCGTCAGTGAGATAGATGAGATCGAGGTACAGTGAGAAGGTTAGCATTAGAGTAGTGAAGTGTGTGGACTGGGTTGTAGTAGGAGAGTAGTGAGATGAGGTAGGAGGGGGCAAGGTGATTGACTGCTTTAAATTCAATGGTGAGGAATTTTTGTTTGATGCAGAGGTGGATGGGCAACCACTGGAAGTACATGAGGATTGGGGAAACATGGCCTGAACGCTTTTGTAGAAAAATGATCTGGGCAGCAGAATGAAGTATGGACTGGAGTGGGGAGAGACAGGAGGCAGGGAGGTCAACAAGAAGGCTGATACAGTAATCAAGATGGGATAGAATAAGTGACAGATTAATTTGGATGGAGAGGAAAGGGCAGATTTTGGCAATGCTGTGATGGTGGAACCAAGAGGATTTAGTGATGGATTGAAATGTGGGTTGAATGAGAGAGAGGAGTCAAGGACAACACCAAGGTTATGGGCTTGTGAGACAGGACGGATGGTGGTGCCATCCACAGTGCTGTCTTCAGCCCAGTGGTGGCAGCATCTGCCTGTTGTCTCACTGTCCCATCCTCCTTCTCCTTCTCCTCCTCCTTCTCCTCCTTCCATATCACCCTACCTGTCTCCTCAACACATAGACCCAGAGCCCTCCCCAGACATAGATTAATCACCCCCTTAATTGTGAAAGTCCCTAAAGGTTCAATTTTTGTCCCTTTCTATTCTCCATCTACACCAACTCCCTTGGAGAACTTATTCACTCCCATGGCTTCAACTACCCCTTCTATGCAGATAGTTCAAAAAATCTACACCTCCGGCCCTTATCTCTTGCCTTCTCTGCAGTTTTGCATTTTCTCCTTCCTTCAAGATATCTTTACTTGGTTGTCCCACAGACACCTGAAGCTTAACATATCTAAAACAGAACTCCTTATCTCCCCACCCAAACCCTGTCCTCTCCCTGACTTTCCTGTCACTGAAGATAGCATCAGCACCCTTCCTGTTGCACAAGCCCATAACCGTGGCGATTTTTCTCAACTCATCTCTCTCATTCAACCCATATAGTCAATCTGTCACTAAATCCTTTCACTTCAACCTTCCCAACATCACTAAAATCCACCCTTTCCTCTCCATTCACACTATTACCACATTAATCCCAGCACTTATCCCGTCCCGCCTTGATTACTGCACCAGCCTCCTTCCTGACCTCCCTGCCTTCCCTGCCTCCTGTCTCTCCCCACTCCAGTCCACACTTCATACTGCTGCCTGGATCATTTCTCTGCAAAAACGTTCAGTCCATGTTTCTCCACTCCTCAAGAACCTCCAGTGGTTGCCCATCCACCTGTATATCAAACAGAATCTCCTTACCATGGGCTCTGAAGCATTCAATCACCTTGCCCCCTCCTCCTACCTTACCTAACTGCTTTCCTAGTAGAATGCAAATGCACACATTTTGCTCCTCTATTGCTAACCTATTCACTGTACCTTGAGCTCATCTATCTCTCCACCAATCTCTTGCCCACATACTGCCTCTGGCTGGGAACACCCTCCCCCTTCATATCCAACAGACTATCACTTTCCCCTCTTTCAAAGCTTTATTGAAAGTACATCTCCTTCAAGTGACCGTCCCCAATTAGGCCCTTACTTCCTCTCCCACTTCCTTCTGAGTCATCCTTGCATTTGGATTTGCAGCTTTTATTCATCTTTTCCTGAGCCCCTCAACACTTATGAGCTTACCCACAGTTCATTTATTTATATGAATGTCTGTCTCCCCCTCTAGACTGAAAGCTCGTTTTGGGCAAGGAATGCATCTACCAACTCTATTATATTGTACTCTCACAATAAAAAATAATAATAATGCTGATTAATTATATTAATATTATTATTATTATTATTATGGTTTTTGTTAAGTGCTTACTATGTGCCAAGCACTGTTCTAAGCACTGGGGGGGATATAAGGTAATCAGGTTGTCCCACGTGGAGCTCACAGTCTTAATCACCATTTTTCAGATGAGGGAACTGAGGCATGGAGAAGTTAAGTGACTTGCCCAAAATCACACAGCTGACAAGTGGCGGAGCTGGGATTAGAACCCATGACCTCTGACTCCCAAGCCTGTGCTCTTTCCACTCAGCCACGCTGCTTCACAAGCACTTAGTATGGGGCTTGACACACAGTAATTGCTCAATAAATGTGATTGATTGATTGATTGATTGCTAAAGTCCGAACGTCTTAATGAAGGAGACTAGTCCCCTAACTGTGCCCCTAATTTTGCTCCCTGCCCCTTTTCAGATCTGAAAGCTAGAGCTCAACTAGGAGAAAGTGTGTGCGGAGTTAAGATCCAATAGATTTGGCTACCCTCATTGTGGAGAAATAGCTCAATTACGGAACATTTTGATGTCCAGACTGACTTGCTCTAAGATGCCAGACTTCTTTAGGCCATGCTGGAGTGACAGCACTGTCCAAAATAAAAGGGGCGAGGCCACAAGCCCTCCCCTCAACCTTGAACACACCTGGTGATCCCCTTGTCAGCTGAATAAACCACCTTCCAATAGAGCTGTGGTACAGTGAGAATAATATTAATAATAATGATGGTATTTGTTAAGTGCTTATTATGTGTGAAGCACTATTCTAAGCACTGAGGGGGATACAAGGTGATTAGGTTGTTCCACATGGGGCTCACAGTCCAAATCCCCATTTTACAGAATGAGGTAACTGGGGCACAGAGAAGTTAAGCGACTTGCCCAAAGTCACACAGCAGACAAGTGGCGGAACCAGGATTAGAACCCATGGCGTCCGACTCCCAAGCCCGGGCTCTTTCCATTGAGCCACGTTGTTTCCTGGGAGGTAGAGGACCTGTGTTCTAATTATGACTCCTCCATGTACCTGCTGTGACACCTTCAACAAGTCATGTAATTATTCTGGGCCTCAGTTCCTTCTTCTGCAAAATGGGGCTTCAGTGCCTGTTCTCCCTCCTACATAGACTGTGAGCCTCCTGTGGGACCTGATTATTTTATATCTACCCCAGCACTTAGTGCAGTTCTTGGCACATAGATAAGCTCCCTTTCATCCTTGACCTGTTCCTTTCCCGCTCTCTCCTCCTTCTTGCACTCACTGAGACCTGGCTCACCGTGGATGACACAGACTCCTCTGCTGCTCTCTCCAGCAGAGACCTCTTCTTCTCCCACTCCCCCAGACTCACCAGAAAAGGAGGAGGTGTCGGCTTCCTTCTCGCACCCCAGTGCCACTTTTGCACTATCCCTCCTCCCCCTTCCCTTTCCTTCCTCTCCTTTGAAGTCCATATTATTCGCCACTACCACTCCCTCCAGATTCTTGTAGTCATCATTTACCGGCCCCCTGGTCCCACATCCAACTTCTTTAACCATTTTGACCCCTTTCTCACCTTCCTTCTCTCTTTTTCCATGCCCACTCTGATCCTCAGGGACTTCAACATCCACATGGATGTCCCCAGTGACTCCTCTGCCACCCGCCTTCTATCACTCCTTGACTTCATCAACCTCCTGCTCCACCCCACTTCGCCCACTCACCAACTTGGTCACCCCCTCTGTCTCATCATCTCTCACTGCTGCACTATCTCCACCCTCACCAACCCTGAAACCCTTCTCTCTGACAATAACCTTCTCACCTGCCTCCTCTCTCACACGCCTCCCCCCATACATCTGTATTACTCCTCCACAGAAACCTCCACTCTCTTGACCCCATCCATCTCTCCCAACACATCACACTCCACCTTGCCTCCCTATCCACTCTACCTCCTCTTGATGACCAGATTACTGCTCTCAACTCCACCCTCTGTACTCAACTCAATTTGCTCACTCTCCTTTCCCTTCATCGCTCTTGCACCACTAACGAACAGCCTTGGATCACTGCCACTGTCCACCTCCTTCGCTCTAATGCTCGAGCTGCTGAACGCTGCTGGAGAAAGTCTAAACACCAAGCCAAACTTTTTCACTTTAAATGTATCCTTTCCTGCCTTAACTCTGCCCTCTCTTCTGCCAGGAAAAACTGTTTTTCTTCTCTTATTGACACCCAAGCCCATCACCCCTGTCAGCTGTTCCGACCATTTAACTCCCTCTTCAGGCCCCCTGCTCCTCCCCCTCCTCCATTCCTCACCCCCAATTATCTGGCCTCCTACTTCATTAGGAAAATTAACACCATCAGATCTGAGCTCCCCAAAGTCACCCCTCCCCCTTCTCCATCCCCCCCACACTCTCAACCCTCTTCTCTACTTTCCCATCCTTCCCAGCAGTATCTTCAGAGGAGATCTCCTCCTTCCTCTTAAGTGCCACCCCATCTACCTAGGCTTTGGACCCCATTCTCTCTCATCTTTTAAAAACACTCACCTCTTCCCTCCTCCCCTCCTTAACTTCCATCTGCCTTCAAGCATGCCCACGTCTCCCCCATCCTAAAAAAAAACCTCTCTTTACCCCACTGCCCCTTCCAGTTATCACCCTATCTCCTTCCTACCTTTCTTTTCCAAACTCCTAGAGTGAGTCATCTACACTCGCTGCCACAAATTCCTCAAATCCAACTCTCTTCTGGACCCCCTCGAGTCTGGCTTCTATCCCCTACACTCCACTGAAACTGCCCTCTCAAAGGTCACCAATGACCTCCTTTTTGCCAAATCAAATGGCTCCTTCTCTATCCTAATCTCCTCAACCTCTCAGCTGCATTTGACACTGTCAACCATCCCCTGCTCCTCAACACTCTATCCAACCTGGCTTCACAGACTCTGTCCTCTCCTGGTTCTCCTCATCTCTCTGGCCATTCATTCTCAGGCTCCTTCCTGGGCTCCTCCTCACCCTTCCATCCCCTAACTGTAGGGGTTCCTCAAGGGTCAGTTCTTGGTCCCCTTCTGTTCTGCATCTATACTCACTCCCTTGATGAACTCATTCACTCCCACAGTTTCAACTATCATCTCTAAGCAGATGACACCCAAATCTACATCTCGTCCCCTGTTCTCTCTCCCTCCCTCCAGGCTCATATCTCCTGCTGCCTTCAGGACATCTCCTCCTGGATGTCCACCCGCCACCTAAAACTCATCATGTCCAAGGCTGAGCTCTTTATCTTCCCTCCCAAACCCTGTCCTCGCCTTGACTTTCCCGTCAATGTGGATGGCACTACCATCCTTCCCTTCTCACAAGCCCACAACCTTGATGTCATCCTTGACTCCACTCTCTCATTCACCCCACACATCCAATCCGTCACCAAAACCTGCCAGTCTCACCTCCATAACATCGCCAAGATCCGCCCTTTCCTCTCCATCCAAACCTCTACCTTATTGATACAATCTCTCATCCTATCCCAACTGGATTACTGAATCAACCTCCTTTCTGCTCTCCCTCCTGTCTCTCCCCACTTCAGCCTGTACTTCACTCTGCTGCCCGGATTATCTTTGTACAGGAACGCTCTGGGCATTTCACTCCCCTCCTCAAAAATCTCCAGTGGTTGCCTATCAACCTTCGAATCAAGCAAAAACTCCTCACTATTGACTTCAAAGCTCTCCATCACCTTGTCACCTCCTACCTCACCCCCCTTCTCTCCTTCTACAGCCCAGCCCGCACATTCAGCTCCTTTGACGCTAACCTGCTCACTGTGCCTCATTCTCACCTGCCCCACTGCAATCTCTGGTCCACATCCTACCTCTGGCCTGGAATGCCCTCTCTTCTCACATCCACCAAACTATCTCTCTTCCCCTCTTCAAAGCCCTACTGAGAGCTCACCTCCTCCAGAAGGCCTTTCCAGACTGAGCACTCCCCCTTTTCCTCTGCTCCTACTCTCCTGCTCATTGCCCCTACACCCTCCTTCTGCTCTACCCCCTTCCTCTCCCCACAGGACTTGTATATATTTGTACATATTTATTACCCTATTTATTTTATTAATGATGTTTATATATCTATAATCCTGTTTATCTATTTTGATGGTATCGATGCCTGTCTGCTTGTTTTGTTTTGTTATCTGTCTCCCCGTCTAGACTGTGAGCCCATTGCTGGGCAGGGATTGTCTCTATCTGTTACTGAACTGTACTTTCTAAGTGCTTCGGGTAGGAACCATCTCTATATGTTGCCAACTTGTACTTCCCAAGAGCTTAATACAGTGCTCTGCACACAGTAAGTGCTCAGTAAATACGATTGAATGAATGAATGAATGAATGCTCTGCACACAGTAAGAACTCAATAAATATGATTGAAAGAATGAATGAATAAATATAATAAGCACTTAACAAATGTCATTAGTATTATTATCTGTGTACAGTACAGTTTAAACTACCAGCTCCCCTGTCCCTGGTCTGCATTATTTCTACCTCTAAGCAGATGTCTCTTCTTCCTGCGCAGTCCTTCCACTTGCCTGCAATGGGTTCTCAGACACTGAATCCAGTCAGAGAGTCAGCTCCAGGGCCATGTCCAATCAGATGGACTCCTCGATCACTCTGGTTCCAACTGCACTTTCTGCTCCCACACAAGCATTCTGCCTCCTGAATAATAATAATAACAACAATTATAATCACTTTCCTCCCCAAGCCACTCTCTAAATCCTTCCCTGCATAAGAAAAGATCAAAGATGGAACAGGTATTCTGTGAATGGATAAATCGCCATAGGCCTGAATTAGCATTATAACCAAACCCAGTCTCACATCATAAATAAATAAATAATAAATAAATAAGTAAATAAATAAATAAATAAATAAAAATATTTTATTCCCCTCAGCCAGTCTCAAAGAATTTTACTATCTTTCCTCTATCCCTTTAGTGAAATCAGGGGCATTGGAACTTGGGGAATTAAATACTTATAAAAAACACTTTCTCTACAAAATATACCAAAGAAGTACCTGCCTTTTGCTACCGGATACATGCGGTGCTGAAACATCACAGACCTTATTGTAAAACAGGAAGTGAGATCCACTCTTCATGACAAGCAGCATAGCAAGCACTTAGTACAATGCTCTGCATAGAGTAAGTGCTCAATAAATATGATAGAACAATCCAGATCCCCCTACACTAGGAAGTGAGGCTGTCTGGATTATAGTCAGAAAGGAGGAGAGGTTATTTTTACTCCATCCATTAGAAATCCCGTTGGCTTTTCCAAAACCCCAGAGTTTTCTGCCTTTCCACTGGGTCAGGCCAGAATCCTGCAGAGAATTGTCTCTGGTGGTGGGAATCCTTCTGCCCCTCTGCTGGGTCAGAAGAGGCATTGGAGAGCAGCCTTCAGGGAAACTAGCTTTAGACCGACAAAAACATCTCTTAAAGGCTCTTCAGGGAAATTGAACATGCATAGATAATAGTGATGTAGACTGGGATTCATGAAAGTTCAGGGACTGTGCCCTCTGAATCCACAGCTGAGTACTGAAGGGGGCACAAAGAAACAAACTTGGAGAAGCAGTGTGGCCTAATATCCACGGGCCTGGGAGTCAGAGGAACTGGGTTCTAATCCTGGCTCTTCAATTTATGTGCTCTGTGACCTTCAGCAAGTCACTTAAATTATCTGTGTCTCAGTTCCCTGATCTGAAAAATGGGGATTCAATGCCATTTCTCCCTCCTACTTAGACTGTGAGCCCCATGTAGGACCTAATTATCATGCATCTAGCCTATCACTTATTACAATGTTTGGCACATAGTAAGCACTCAACAAACACCACAACGATGATAATGATGATGATGATGTTGATAACAATGATGATGAACTTTGGGACTGAGACTGGAAGCTCCTTGTGGGCAGGGAATGTACCAACTCTGCTGTATTGTAGTCTCCCTAGCACTTAGTACAGTGCTCTGTGCACAGAAAGCATTCAACAGATACCATTGATTGATTGAATGAGAGCAGAATCTGGAAAGGGACGGGAAAGAAAATCAGTAATCCCCCTCAAAACTGAAAAATACCTCTGAGTGCACTGTCTTTGGGGCTGTGGGTGATCCTGACTATGGTCAGCCACCTTAGGGCCATCAAACCTGGACTGGAGCTCCTCACCCTTCTGTCATTTTTCTCTTTCCCTGTTATGTCTGCCCACAATTGATTTTGCCCTCTGTCCTCCTACAGATTCATTCATTCATTCATTCAATCGTATTTATTGAGTGCTTACTGTGTGCAGAGCACTGTACTAAACACTTGGGAAGTACAAGTTGGCAACATATAGAGAAGGTCCCTACCCAACAGAGGGCTCACAGTCTAAAAGTGGGAGATGGATGATTTTCCTGGCTTACTGCTTATCTCCCCTGAGCACTATATTCCTAGAACAGTCTTTCATTTCCATTTAAAATTCACACATTTCCAGGTTTTCACTTGGTCCAAGAGCACACCGGTGTCCTTCATTGCTCAGCACAACTCCACTCCTTCCAGAGTCCCCACATTTCTGCTCCTCAGGGCCATGTAAGCCTCAGCAAGCTGGCAGCTGACATTTCTGAATGGTATAGGGACTCCCCCCATATGCACTGCCACCTTCACACCCAAGTCACTATAGCTACTCCTGGTGTAAGCCTCCAATGCACCACATGCCTGTCACTTCATGTCTTCCCACTGCTCACCCCTGAAGCCCTCCACTTTGGCTTTCCAACCGAATATCCCCTCCCAAGTCCCTGGTTGCCATGGGAGCTGAACCTGTAGAAAAAGACCAAGTCCAGCAGGGCCCTCAGCAAGGCCCACAAAACCCTCGATGAATTTTACCAACTCAAGAACTTCTCACTAATAATCAGAGTGGTATTTGTTAAGCCCTTACTATGTACCAAGCACTATACTCAGCTCTGGGGGAGATACAATATAAGCAGATTGGACACAGACCCTGTCTCAAATTGGGCTCACAATCTATGAGGGAGGGAGATCAGGTACCTTATCACCATTTTATAGATAAGGAAACTCAAGCACTGAGAAGTTAAAGGACTTGTTCAATGCCACCCAGCAGGACAGTGGTGGAGCAGAGAGTAGGGCCCAGGTCTCTTCACTCCCAGTGCTGTGATTTTTCCACTAGGCCACGCTGCTTTTCTTCTGCCCAGTTTCCCTTTCATATCTTCTGCTCAAGGACAGGAAAATTCCTTCTTCTCGAACCTCAACCGCTCCCACAGACCAAGTTAAGAGTTGTATCCTGGGCCCCAGACCGGTGGCTCTCGCTACCCCAGGGCCATTGGCTTGCTGTTTCCCTGAAGACCAGCATCCCTCATGTCGACCTCAGAACCTCCTGATCAGGGGAGTTCTGATCTTCTTTGGTGTCTTCCCTACTGTACCACCATTTCTGTAAGGATGTCTTTAAGGCTGCCTTCTCTGTCACCCAACATCCTGGGGGAGTCCCATCACCTGCATAGTCACTCTTTGTCCTCCTCTCAGTCTCCTGTCCACTACTTTTTACAGACTCGGGTCTCTCAGGTCTTTCAGGACTGACTATGTTCACTCTGCGTCATTCTGAACTTTTCTACGTGTGTTCCCTGCTGTCCTGTTGGAACATTGTCCCAACTCTCACTCCTCCCAGTCCTGGACTGGGATTCTAGCTCAGTGGTTGATCTGGCTCCAATGGCCAGAGGAGCCGGACACTGGAGCTGCTGTGTTTTTCATTACCTGCTCCAGGTGTTCTAAGGTCCCATAGGTGCAATTCAAACTTAAGGGAAATTATGTGTGAACTCCAAAAATGTCACTCTGAGTGTCATCATGGTGTAATGCATGCTGATGTTCATGGGCTCAGTTAGTGTGGCTCAGTGGAAAGAGCCCGGGCTTTGGAGTCAGAGGTCATGGGTTAAAATCCTGGCTCTGCCAATTGTCAGCTGTGTGACTTTGGGCAAGTCACTTAACTTCTCTGTGCCTCAGTTACCTCATCTGTAAAATGAGGATTAAGACTGTGAGCCCCCTGTGGGACAGCCTGATCACCTTGTAACCTCCCCAGCGCTTAGAACAGTGCTTTGTACATAGTAAGCACTTAATAAGTGCCATCATCATTATCATTATTAATATCCTTGAAAGGTGTCCCACTAGGTTGACGAAGGAAATATTTTGGGAAAATCTCTAGCCTGCAAAGTCCTTGTAGGTAGAGAACATGTCTACCTACTCTGTTGTTACTCTCCCAAGTGCTTAGTACAATGCTATGCATACACTAAGCACCCAGTAAATATCATTGATTGATTGACACTTATGGAAAATCATCTATTTGCTTAAATTTCATTAGACCCCATTTTTGCAGCGGGTTCCTTGATCTAACTGAGGGTGCTGTGATTTTCCCTGGACCTCTGTTCAGATGTTTTCCTCCCCTGGGAGATCAACACTGAGCAAAAAAGATGGTTTGGATGGTGCCTTGTAAGGAATAATCAGATATGAGAGGCCAGACCGGGCAGGGATATGGCAGGTAGTTCTCGAAAAGGGGCATAGGAGGAGAAGGCATGTGGCAGTGCCCATTACTGAGGAGAGTTGGGAAGGAGGAAGAGGATGGTTTAGATGACCTACACCATCCTCACTCAGCAGAGAGAGGACAGAGAAGGTGAAGGGAGGAAGGAGAAAGGGAGAGCAGTAAGAAGACAGCACATTCAATGAGCTTGCATCTGAACAGGAGGAAGAGGAGGATAGAGCAGGATAAGAAGGTCAGGTGGGGCCCAGCAATGGATTTTTGAGAAAGGGGGAAGCACTGGTGTCGCCCATCATCCAGATACAGGTTCATTAGGGAATCGGTGTGGCGAGAGAGAGAGTGAGGGAGAGAGACTGGGGAAAGACTTAGTTTTATATAAAATGTATTCTTCAAGGCAAATTGAATTATTTGATTATTTTAGAAGTAGCAAATTGAACTTTCCTTTCGGGAGGAATATGATTATTTAGTTATATTAGAGCTTCCCTATCGGGAGGAATATACTTATGTATTACTTGCGTGTTGCAAAACAACCAGGTTCCACCCAGGCAGAATTCACTTATGGTTTGTTCGCATGTGGTGAGGTGGCTAGCTCCCACCCACAAACACTTCCCATTCAGGAGGAATCCATTTATGCGCTACCCACACGTGGTGAAGTAGTTAGCTCTCACCCACATGCACCTTCCACTCAGGAGGAATCCACTTATGTGCTATACACCCATGGTGGAACCCCTAGCTCCCACCCATGAGTACTTCCCACTTGGGAGGAAGCCAGCTATGTGCTACACACCCATGGCAAAGTGCCTGGCTTCCAGCCCCAAGAGTGTTCGGCAGGACGGGACACATCCATCTCACGGCTCCTCACTTGGTGCAGGCAGAGCAGTCATCTCACGCTTTGAGCAGAGGTGACCCGCAGTTGGCTGCTGCAAGTCTCAATCTGCTGCCCAGAAGGTCAGAAGCTGCAGGTACTTATCACCTGTGCTCTTGGGCCATTCCAGCTTCCAGCATCAGTTTATCCAATCTCTGCCCTCCCTGCTCCTCCATACCTAATTTGATTGGCACGGGGTTGAGGGACACCTTCTATATTCCTGGCTTGGGCTGTCAATCTAGCAGTTTTGATCATGAGGACGGTATCCCACCCGCACTTCCGAGTTCCACCTGCTGGCTCAGATAGTCACGAGATAACATTTGACCTTGAGATGGTGGGTACCCCTGGGTCACCTTGGGACACTTGGACATGGGTGAATTTAATCATAGGGAACCTGAAAGGAGAGGGAAGACAGAGGTTAATGGTGGGATAGCTCTGAGATGAGAATGTGTGGCATTCCAGAGGAGCAGGAGCAGTTCTTGGTCACATACCCCATTGCCACCCATAATACTTATGTGAATGCTTGTCTATTTATTCCAGTTACCTAATTTCTTTATACTTTGGTGCCTACTTTTTCCTCTTTTTCTCTTCTCTAGCTTTGCTAACCAGGTCTGCTTATTTTCGCCATTGTACTGAAAGATCCTTGAGGACAGAGACTAAAGTCATTCTCAGTCTCCTTCGTGGGCTCCTCCTCCCCCTCCTATTACCTTACTGTAGGAGTTCCTCAAGGGTCAGTTCTTGGTCCCCTTCTGTTCTTTATCTACACTCACTCCCTTGGTGAACTAATTCCCTCCCACGGCTTCAACTATCATCTCTAAGCTGATGACACTCAAATCTACATCTCCAACCCTGCTCTCTCTCCCTCCCTCCAGGCTCATATCTCCTCCTGCCTTCGGGACATCTTTATCTGGATGTCTGCCTGCCTAAAACTCAACATATCCAAGACTGAGCTCCTTATTTTCCCTCCCAAACCTTGTCCTCTCCCTGACTTTCCCATCACCGTAGATGGCACTACCATCCTTCCCATCTCACAAGCCCGCAACCTTGGTGTTATCCTTGACCCACTCTCTCATTCACCCCACACATCCAATCTGTCACCAAAACCTGCCGGTCTCACCTCCACAACATTGCCAAGATCCACCCTTTCCTCTCCAGCCAAACCGCTACCTTGCTGGTTCAATCTCTCATCCTATCCCGACTGGATTACTGCATCAGCCTTCTTTATGATCTCCCATCCTCCTGTCTCTCCCTGCTTCAGTCTATACTTCACTCTGCTGCCAGGATTATCTTTGTACAGAAACGCTTTGGGCATGTCACTCCCCTCCTCAAAGATTTCCAGGGGTTGCCTGTCAACCTACAAATCAAGTAAACACTCCTCACTCTCGGCTTCAAAGCTGTCCATCACCTCACCACCTCCTACCTCAGCTCCCTTCTCTCCTTCTCCAGCCCAGCCCACACCCTCCGCTCCTCTGCCACTCACCTCCTCACTGTGCCTCATTCTTGCCTGTCCCACCGTCAACCCCCACCATCCTACCTCAAGCCTGGAATGCCCTCCCTCCACACATCTGCCAAACTAGCTCTCTTCCTCCCTTCAAAGCCCTACTGAGAGCTCACCTCCTCCAGGAGGCCTTCCCAAACTAAGCCCCCCTTTCCTCTTCCCCTCCCCATCGCCCCCCTCCATCCTTCTGCCCTACCCCCTTCCCCTCCTCACAGCACTTGTATATATGTACATATTTATTACTCTAGTTTATTAATGATGTGTATATAGCTATAATTCTATTTATTCTGATGGTATTGACACCTGTCTACTTGTTTTGTTTTGTTGTCTGTCTCTCCCTTCTAAACTGTGAGCCCGTTGTTGGGTAGGGACCATCTCTCTATATGTTGCCAATTTGTACTTCCCAAGCACTAAGTACAGTGCTCTGCACACAGTAAGCTCTCAGTAGATATGATTGAATGAATTGAATGAATGAATGAACAATGTGTTTTCTGTTCTTAGTGAATGCCCTCCAGTGCCTAGTACAATAACATTTTGAAAGAAAAATATCTGTAATCTATATCTTGCTTTTATTTTTCCAAAGCACTGTCATATAGTTTGCCTCATTTTGTGCTCACAACAACCCTTTAAGGTAGGGAAAGGTGGTATTAAGGGAGACATAGGTGTTGGGCATTTTACAAACTCAGACAATTGCGGGACATATATTTGAATGTCTGTCACAATAAAGCAACTTATCAATTGTATTTATTGAGTGCTTACTGTGATGATGATGATGATGATGATGATGGCATTTGAGAAGCAGTGTGGCTCAGTGGAAAAAGTCCGGGCTTGGGAGTCAGAGGTCATGGGTTCTAATCCTGGATCTGCCACTTGTCAGTTGTGTGACTTTGGGCAAATCACTTCTCTTCTCTGTGTGTCAGTTACCTCATCTGTAAAATGGGGATGAAGACTTTGAGCCCCAAGTGGGACAACCTGATTACCTTTTATCTCCCCCAGTGCTTAAAACAGTGCTTGGTACATAGTAAGCACTTAACAAATACCACCATTATTATTAAGCACTTACTATGTGCCGAGCAGTGTTCTAAGTGCTGGGGTAATGAAGTTGTCCCTCATGGGGTGCACAGTCTTAATCCTTATTTTACAGATGAGGTAACTGAGGCACAGAGAAGTTAAGTGGCTTGTCCAAGATCACACAGCAGGAAAGTGGCAGAGCTGGGATTAGAACCCACATCCTTCAACACCCAAGCCCATGCTCTGTGTGCAGAGCATTCATTCATTCATTCAATCGTATTTATTGAGCACTTCCTGTGTGCAGAGCACTGTACTAGGTGCTTGGGAAGTACAAATCGGCAACATATAAAGACAGTCCCTACTCAATAATGGGCTCACAGTCTAGAAGACTGTACTGAGTGCTTGGGAGAGTACATTATAACAGATTTGGTAGACACGATCCCTGACCACAGCATGGCTTAGTGGAAAGAGCACAAGCTTGGGAGTCAGAGGTCATGGGTTCTAATCCTGTCTCTGCCACTTGTCAGCAGTGTGACTTTGGGCAAGTCACTTCACTCCTCTACACATCAGTTACCTCATCACAAAATGGGGATTAGGACTGTGAGCCCCACGTGGGACAACCTAATTACCTTGTATCTCCTCCAGCACTTAGAACAGTGCTTGGCACATAGTTAAGCACTTAACAAATACCATCATTATTAACAAATTACAGTCTCCCCTCACTAGAGTGTACACTCCTTGAAGATAGAACACAAGAGAATTATTGTGGCTTCCCAGGTGCTTATTATGAGGCTCTGCACTCAGTAACTGCTTAATGAATGGTTGATTGTCCAGATAGGTGGGCAGAGACTGTGTCTACCAACTCTGTATGCTGTATTCTCCCAAGTGCATACATTAAGCACTCGATAAATATGTTTGATTCGCTGATTGGAAAAGATGTTAAGAAAAGGAAGTGGGGTCTGAGAGAGGGAGTTTGGCATTGGAGGAGGAGAATATTGTGTTGGTGAGATGCAAGTTGGATCCCCATTGGAGCATGGCTGATATCAGGTGAAGTTAAAGATCAAGGTGGCATAGAAGAGTGAGAAAATATGAGAGAGAGTTACTCAAAGGATCACTGAAGTAGAGTTGATCCCAGGAGACAATTTGCCAGGAAGAATGTGAGCGCAACTCATACTGAGAACAGGGAGCCTTGAGTACAGTTGAACTTCCTGGAATTTTTTATGAGCAGTGCACTGAACTAAGCACTTGGAAGAGTAAAATACAACAGACTTATCAAATACATTCACTACCCACATTGAGCGTATAGTCAAAGGGGAGAGACATACACTAATACAAATAAATAATATCTATTATATAATTTAAAGATATTTATAGAACTGTTATAGAGGTGAGGGTAGGGATAATATAATATGCTCAAAGGTCACATATACAAGTGCCTGATGAAACAGAAGGGAGAGGGAGACAGTGAAAAGAGACCTTAATTGGGGAAGGCCTCTTGGAGGAGATGTAACTTTAATTACTCTTTGAAGATGCTGGTCTGGCTTATATGGAAAGAGAGAGATTCCAGCCAAGGGGGAGAACGTTGGAAAGGGGTCAATGGTGAGATAGACGAAATTGGGGCATAGTGAGTAAGCTGGCACTAGAGGAGTGAAGTGTGAGGAGTGGCTTATAGTAGGATGTTAACTACAACAGCATCATTTAAAGTGGAGACCTGGCAAGCGGTGAAAGAGATGTCACTCTGCCAGGACCCCTCCCCCTACTCCCAGGCTTACCCCAGGGCAGGACCCAAGAGGATGAGTGTCTAAAAGGGGACTATCATATTATTATCATCATTATATATGTTAAGCACTTATTTTCTGTCAAGCATTGTTCTCAGTGCTGGAGTAGATACAACTGCATCAGGTTGGAAACAGTCCCTGTCTCTCATGGCGCTCTCAATCTCAAGTTAGTTCCTTCAAGCATCCTGGTGAGAAAAGAGAATCCTTGGCTAGGTGGTCCTTGGGTCTAACAGTAATGGCAGTGCCGGTGGGGTGAATTCCCATTTTACATACTGGAGGAGATGTATGCAGAGGTTGAGAACTGTCTGAAAGCACTGAGGCTCTGTGTGTCACTCAGGACCCCACTTAGTGTAAGCCCAGTCATCCAGGGGCTAACAGGGTAATAATAATAATTATGGTATTTGTTAAGTGCTTACTATGTGCCAAGCACTGTTCTAAGTGCTGGGGTAGATAAAAGGTAATCAAGTTTTCCCACATGGGGCTTACAGCCTTAATCCCCATTTTACAGTTGAGGTACCTGAGGCACAATGGCTTGCCCAAGGTCACACAGCAGATAAGGTGCAGAGCCAGGATTAGAACTCATGTCCTCTGACTCCCAAGCCCATGCTCTTTCCACTAAGCCATGCTGCTTCGGGTTAACTCCGAAGGGTCAGAGTCACGGGAACTGACTCATTAAAGATTAATCCGCTCTGGAGGGAAATTGCAGGTCCAGCGATCCTGGGGGACAGAGTGAAGAAAAAGGAAAACAGAGGGACATGAGGGTCCAATGGGGAGAATATGGTTCTCTCCCCCATGACCCTTGTCCTTCTAGAAAAGCCTCAGGGCATCAGGAATGGGGTCTCCTGCCAGCCCACTTCAGGCAGCAAGAAATCCCTGGGTGGAGGGAGCTCCCAGAGGGGGACTCTAGTCTCCAGTATAAACTGTGTCTCCTTCAAGTTGGGCAGGGACAGGATTCAGACAAAAGCCGGGGCAGCAGCTTCCTGTCTCTGCAGAGGATCTATGCCCAGGGCTGGTGAGTTTGCTTCTGGTGGGCTGGAGGAGTCTAGTCTGCAGCTACTAGGAGAAATGGGGTGGGGGGAGATGGGGAGACTGCAACAGAACACTGGCTGGGTGGGGAGGGGTATAAGAGGGGACCATCACTCAGGGCAGCTGAGAGAGTCTACTCCGGTTGTCTCGGAGGAGATCTTGCTGCAGAGTAGCCTCAGGGCTGGGGTCTGTCTTGAAATAGAGGTTGCAAGACCCTGGGTTACTTGAATTCTGAAGTACTGTAATGTATGAGGTGGAGAAGCAAAGATAATACACACAATATGGTTAAGCAAGCATTTGACTTTATAATATTACTACTACAAGGATGTAAGAGGGATTTGTTGGAATAATTGCAGTCAATCTGTATACACACAGTTAGGAGACTAGGTCATAAAGACATAGAAATAAATGAGGAATAATGTCAAAGCAGCATCCTTCTGACTTGCAGTTACACCCGGGTTCTCAAGCAGACCTTCTGCTTTCACACTGTTTAGGGTTGCCTGGCTTCAGCTGCAGTATTACTGGACCAAAGGCTGAGGCTCCACTCCTTAGATCTTTCCACGGTCCTATATATCATTTGGGTGTCCACCTTACATGTGCAGCTGGGCTTCTGAGGCTTATCAGAACTTCCCGCTGCCTCTTATCAGTTCCTTCCTGTCCTGGGTCTGTTCAACTGTTTGCAGGAAGGCTTAGTGCCTTTGTGAAAGGCCACAAATCAGTGTTAGGTAAACTATGTATTGGATCTCCAGGATGTGTAGTCAGCACTCAAACACAGCACCCCACATTCTTCTGGTTAACCTGATATTTTCTTCCTTGAGTACAATGTTCTCACATGAAGCTGATGCCTTCATACAGGGACAGAGCTCTGAACACAATGGTCTGCAAGTACTCACCTCTCCCGGCTTCCAAGCACCTCCCAAACACTCACACACATACACAAATCCGATATTTGCACACACGCACATACCCAATCAGAAACACTCCCACACCCTCATAAATAGGCATGCTCAAGGAGGAAGCAGGGGCAATAACTAGAAAGAAAATTATTTTGAGTCTTACTCTCCCCCAACCCAGCCTCTGGTATCCAAGAGGATGAATTCAGCAACATCAGCAACAATATCTGAGCTCCTGTTGTGCGCAGAGCACTCTAGGAGTGGCAGACTAGGCACAATGCAATCCATGATCAGCCTTAGGGAGGACTAGATTGGCAGAATTTGCCTTTGGAAAAGATTCAGGGATGCAGCTATTTCTCTGATCCTGCAGGGGAGAAAAAGGGGAGCCGGGGTAGCTGTCAATCCCGGTGTGCAGGAGAGACCGGGGACAGAAGGAACAACAGGTTCTTACTCTTATCCTCCTGCCCTTTCTAGAAAATTCCCTGGGCAAACCAAGGCCAGGCAGTGAGTCATCTCCTGGTTGGATTGCAGGAAGACCTGAGGAAGGGGCATGGGAGTGAGACATCAGCAGGACCAGGTCAGGGATGAGGGAAATCAATCACTTAATCAATTTAATTTAAAAACAGAGTTGCCTAGTGGGTGGAACATGGGCCTAGGAGACAGAAGAAACTGAGTTCTAATCCCAGCTGCACCCTTTGTCCACTGTGTGACCTTGGGCAAGTCACTTCACTTGTCTGTGCTTCAATTACCTCATCTATAAAATGGGAATTGAGGCTGTGAGCTCTATGCGGGACAGAGACTGAGTCCAACCCAATTTGCTTGTCTCTACCCTAGTGTTTAGTACAGTGACTGGCACATAGTAAGTGCTTAACAAATACCAAAATTATTATTATTATTTACTTCTCTGTGCTTCAGTTACATCATATGTAATATGGGGATTAAGACTGTGAGTCCCATGTGGGACATGAACTGCATCTACCTAGTGCTTAGTATAGTGCCTGACACATAGTAAGTGCTTAAATACCACAAAATAAACCAATCAAGGGTATTTATTGAATGCTTACTATGTACAGAGCACTGTACCAAACACTTGGGAGAGCACAAGACAAGAAAATTAACAAACACATTCCCTGTCTACAACAAGTTTAGGAGTCTGCCCAAGCTGCAGCCCAGAGGAAGGATGAGTCAGACTTCTGAGCCGGGAGGGGGATGGACTGTGGGGGTGATGGGAGCCGGACACTCCCTGTAGGGCAGCCTAGAAAGTCTGCTCCTGGAGTCCCCGGCAAAGGGGATTCAGCTACCGAGGAGTTGAAGGAAGAGGGGGTATGGAGGATGAAAGGCATTAGAAAACATCCATGCTACACACACTCACACGCACATGTATCCTACATACTGTCATTGAAAGTGAAAGAGCAGGGCATAGTGGTTTCCTCCCTCTTTCACACATCCCTGGCCCCACAGTAAAACCTTTCTCTATTCCCTGCCTTGGAAGAATTTCCTCAAAGCAAACCAAGTAGGGAAATAGTCTTTCCTCCAACTACCTGCCTCAAACCGACCAAAGCAAACCTAAGTATCTCCAGCTGTTGGTAAGCAACCTGCCGTTTCCCTCTTCCTGCCTTATTATTATGATTATTTTTTACGGCATTTGTGGAGGGCAGGCACGGGGCAGCACCCTGTACTGGAGAAAAGCACAATGATATTAATTTAGGAGGCTCACCATCTCAGAACAGAAGCAGAGGGATTGGTGACAGGCATGCAGATAAATTGTTGACAAAATAAAAACAGCCAGAACAATTAAACAACACTAGAGAAACAATATTGCCTAGTGGATAGAGTATGGGCCTCGGAGTCAGAAAGACCTGAGTTCTAATTTAGCTCTGCCACTTGTCTGCTATGTGACCTTGGGCAAGTCATTTCACTTCTCTGTGCCTCAGTTACCTCATCTGTGAAATGGCGATTAAGACTCTAAGCTCCACGTGGGACTGTGTCCAACCTGCTTAGTTTGTATCTATCTCAGCACTTAGTACAGTGCCTGACACTGTAGTAAATACTATTCAATCAAAAAAAAACACAATGGCAACAACAATCAAGAGCTGCAGTACTTTACTGTTGAGGGTGGTTCAGTTTTCAGACTCCTGTCTGGTCCTGCAGGGCTGCTCTCATCCAAAGGTCAAAGGCTGTCCAGAGTCCAAAGTCTGCTGAAACTCCTGGAGTCCCACTGGAGCTGGCGGGGACTTCACTCCCAGAATGGTGGGGAAGGGACAGTCCAATTGTTTAATGATGACAATAATGATAATAATAACAACAATAATAGTACTTCATTCACTCATTCATTTGTATTTATAGAGTGCTTACTGTGTGCAGAGCCCTGTACTAAGCCCTTGGAAAGTACAATTCAGCAATAAAGAGAGACAATCCCTGCCCACACCGGGTTTACAGTCTTGAAGGTGTGTGTGTGGGGGGGGGGGGGGAAGACAGATATACATGCAAATAAACAGGCATCAAATAAATAGAACTATAGGTATGTACATATATACACAAGTGCTATGGGGCAGGGACAGGGGGTAGAGAAAAGGGAGTGAGTTGGGGTAATGAGGGGGGAAGGGGAGCTGAGAAAAGGGTACTTGTTAAGCACTTACTATGTTCCAAGCACTGTACTAAGTGCTAGGGCAGATACAAGTTAATCAGGTTGAACACACTCCCTGTCCCACAAGGAGCTCAGATTCTTAATCCCCTGAGTTAACTGAGGTCCAGAGAAGTGAAGTGACTTGCCCAAGGTCACACATCAGACAAGCGGGAGAGCTGGGACTAGAACGTATGTCCTTCTGAATCCCAGGCCCATGTTCTATCCACTAAGCCACAGCTGCTTCTCATTGCTTGTTAGACTCTGGGGCTTGGATGGAGGAGCCCCTTGAGGCTGTAGCCCTCATAAGCCATGCAGCCCTGCCTCCTGGGTCATTCAGGGACCCTTCAGCCTTTCACTTGGACAGAAACTGACCCCTCATCTCCTGAAAGATGGATGGTGGGATGCAGGTGGGAGGCTACCCACAGAGATTCTGCCTTCTGAACAGTTGTGTTGCTGAGCTCCTACGGGGGAAGGAGAAGATGGGGTCGGAGTGGGCTTGGTGGGGAGGAGGTAGTGCCGAAGAGATAAGCTAACTCCAAATGGATTAAATAATTTACTTCTGTCCATACAAGACATCACAGAGCAGATGGGGCAAGGGTGGGGAGGCTGGCATGCGTGGAGAAAGGAGCAAAATATGTACTATCAATAAAAGGAAGGTTTTATTCATGGGAGAGGGCAGAGCAAGCTTGCTCTGGCTTCAGAAGAGCTGAGTTGGATGTATTTTTAATAACAGAATTGTCCCAAGTGCTCCTACAGGATTGAGTGATGAATGTGGCAATTATTAGCCCCCTGCAAGATGCCCTCAACCAATGATACCGAGTTCCACCCCTCCTCCTTCCTCCTCCTGGGGGTGCCAGGGCTGGAAATTGCCCACATCTGGATTGGCTTCCCCTTCTGCGCTGTGTACCTGATCGCGCTCGTGGGGAACTGCACCATCCTGTTCATGATAAAGACTGAGCAGAGCCTCCACCAGCCCATGTTCTACTTCCTGGCCATGCTGGCCACCATCGACCTGGGCTTGTCCACGACCACCATCCCCAAGATGCTGGGCATCTTCTGGCTCGGGCTACGGGAGATCAGCTTCGGGGGCTGCCTCACCCAGATGTTTTCCATCCACATGTTCACTGGCATGGAGAGTGCAGTGCTCGTGGCCATGGGCTATGACCGATATGTGGCCATCTGCAAGCCCCTCCATTACTGCACCATCCTCGTCCACGAAACCATCGGCATGATCGCGGGAATAGCGGTAGTCAGGAGCTCCTGTATGATGACTCCACTACTGTTCCTTGTCCTGCGGCTGCCATTCTGTGGCCACTCCATCATCCCTCACACCTACTGCGAACACATGGGCATCGCCTGGCTGGCATGTGCCAACATCCGGGTCAACGTCATCTTCGGCTTAGTTCTTATCTGCATCTTCTTTGTGGATGTGATTCTGATCGTGTTCTCCTACATCAGGATCCTCTGTGTTGTTTTCAGGATCCCTTCCTGGGACGCCCGACTCAGAGCCATGAGCACCTGCAGCTCCCACGTCTGCGTCATCCTGGCCTTCTTCACCCCAGCCCTCTTTTCCTTCCTCACCCACCGCTTTGGACGCAACAAAATCCCCGGCTACATTCACATCCTCCTGGCCAACCTTTACGTAGTAGTCCCACCCGCCCTCAATCCCATCATCTATGGGGTGAGGACCAAAGAGATCCGGAAGCAACTGGGGAACATCTTCAGTAAAAAAGATTAATTCCTGTGTGATGTTGCTGAGAGTTTTTACCTCTCCACCCTTGTCAAAAAATCCCCCAGAATCACTTTAGAAGTTGCCATTCATTCAATTGTATTTATTGAGCGCTTACTATGTGCAGAGAAGCGTACTAAGCCCTTGGGAGAGTACACTATAACAATAGACACATTCCCTACCCACAATAACTGCGACCACATGGGCACCGCCTGGCTGGCATGTGCCAACACCCGGGTCAACGTCATCTTCGGCTAAGTTCTCATCTGGCCTGCCCACAACGAGCTTACAGGCTAGAAGGGAAAATAGATATTAATATAAATAAATGAATTACAGAGATGTGCACGTGCTGTGGGGCTGGGAAGGGGGACGAATAAAGGGAGCCACTGCTGGGTCTTAGTGACGTCCAGTTTTTCCGTTCTTGAAACCCAGTCTTGGGAACGTTTTGCTCAATGTTTCCCAAGTCCCAGCCACCCTCTCCCAACCATCGCCAGGCAGGGAAGGATCAGGATCCTGTCCGGATTCCAGCTGCAAACCTTAGTTGTTGCTGCCACCTTCTGGTAGACACGAAACTTGCGATAACATCAATAAATTTTTAAGAGATGGTAAATTAGCACATTAAAAAGTCTCCTGAGGGCGGGTGTCCAGGAAGTCGACCCCCACACACTACCTCCAAGCACCTTGGTACTCCCATTGTAATAATAATAATGATGGCATTTATTAAGCACTTACTATGTGCAAAGCACTGTTCTAAGCGCTGAAGAGGTTACAAGGTGATCAGGTTGTCCCCTGTGGGTCTCACAGTCTTAATCCCCATTTTAATAATAATAATAATGGCATTTGTTAAGCGCTTACTACATGCCAAGCACTGTTCTAAGCGCTGGGGAGGTTACGAGGTGATCAGGTTGTCCCACCGGGGGTGGGGGGTGGGGGCCTCACAGTCTTAATCCCCATTTTACAGATGGGGTAACTGAGGCACAGAGAAGTTAAGTGACTTGCCCAAAGTCACACAGCTGACAAGTGGAGGAGCAGGGATTTGAACCCATAACCTCTGACTCCAAAGCCTGTGCTCTTTCTACTGAGCCACACTGCTTTTCATTCATTCATTCAATCGTATTTATTGAGCGCTTACTGTGTGCAGAGCACCGTACTAAGCACTTGGGAAGTACAAGTTGGCAACATAATGACAGAACTTCTCAGATGAAGTAACTTTACATGCTTTACAGATGAGGTAACTTCACATGCTTTACCGATGAGGTAACTGAGGCACAGAGAAGTTAAGTGACTTTCCCAAGGTCACACAGCTGACCTGAACGCACAACTGATATGAGCCAATGTTGGCATGCCTTACATTCTCTAGACTGTAAGTTCGTGTGGGCAGGGAATGTGTTTATTGTTATAGCACACTCTTCCAAACACTTAGTACTGTGCTCTGCACACATTCAGCTCTCAATAATTGCAATTGACTGACTGACATTCCTCATTTTTTGAGGATCCTCCTCCCATTCATTTTCTAAGAGCAATAAACCCTGGTAGAGGCACAAGATAATCAGATTGGATGCAGTCCAAACATGACCCTCACACTCTATGCAGGGAGGGAGAACAGGTTCTGAATCTTCATTTTACAGATGAGGGAACTGAGGCACAGAGAAGAGAAATGACTTTGGAAACAGCTCTTAGAACTTTTAGAGTTGAACCTAGATTTCAGAGCCACCTCTGTACCATCCTATCCAGTAGTCTTTCAAAAGATGGCTCTCTCAATCCAACTCTCCTTTACCAAGTAGAGCAGCACTGAACAGGATGCTGTTCAGAAGTGGGTAGTAGTAATAATAATAAAATAAAAATAATTGTGGTATTTGTTAAGCACTTACTTTGTGCCAGGCATTGTCCTAAGCACTGGGGTGGATACAAGCAAATTGGGTTGGAAACAGACCCTGTCCCTCATGGGCTCAGTCTCAATCCCCATTTTACAGATGAGAGAACTGAGGCACAGAGAAGTGAAGTGACCTACACAAGGTCACACAGTGGGATTCGAACCCATGACCTTCTGACTCTGAGGTCCATGCTCTATCTGTTATGCCATGCTGCTTCTCAATCTGATTGATAAGAACTGATCAACCTATCAGTGGAATGTATTGCATGTGCGCACTCCACAGACACCAAAATACCTGCAGTTTATCATTTGTAGATACCATCTGACATGTCTTGGACTGTGCCTACTCTCAAAACTGTTAGCCTGGGTCATGCTATCTAATGGGTAAGGCTGGACACTGGCTTTCTAATGGCTTACTCCCATCCAAACATGTGATGAGTGAGTTACATAACTTTTTTATTGCTTTTAATGTCATCTTGCAAACAAATGTCCATACATCCAGCCTGTCCCTCATGGACACTTCATCTCCCTTACCCTCCAAATCCTCTTAAAGCTCCTAGCAATATGCAAATAATAATAATAATAACAACAATAGCATTTGTTAAACACTTAGTATGTGCCAAACACTGTAATGCTGGGGTAGATACAAGTCAATAGGATCAGACACTATCCCTGCTCGACATGAGGCTTACGGTTTGAGTAGAAGGGAGAGCAGGTATTGAATCCCCACTTTACAGATGAGGAAACTGAGGCATGGAGAAGTTAAGTGACTTGCCCAAGGTCATACAACAAACAAATGGCACAGGTGGGATTAGAATCCAGGTCCTCTGACACCCAGGCCTGTAATCTTTCCACAAAGCCATTGGCATAGTGGTTGGGCACAGGCCTGGGAATCAGAAGTTATGGGTTCTAAACCTGGCTCCATCACTGGTCTGCTGCGGGACCTTGGGAAAGTCACTTCACTTCTGACTCAGGTACATTCTTAATCTCCATTTTACAGTTGAGGTGAGTCCCATGTGGAGCAGGGTCTTTGTCCAACCCAATTAGCTTGTATCCATTCCAGTGCTTAGTACAGTGCCTGGCACATAGTAAGAACTTAAATACCATTATTATTATTATTATCCTATTTACTAGTAACAGAATTTCAGGTAACAATTCCAGAAACCCGCTCCTGCCAAGTCAGATTCCATTAAGATCTTCCCATACTCTTTTCCAATTGCTTTTAATCCATAGTGCCAAGGAGAGAGGACATCTATTAAATTCAGACTGGTGGGTTCTAAACAAAGGTAAAACAGTTCTTCACCCAGTGGGGCAAGCATATAGAATTCTTCCCCTAGGAAGTTGTGCAACTGAAAAAAATACCAGTCCATCCCAGAGGCGTTGAGAGAGATTCATGGGCAAGTGTCTCTGGCATGATTTCCATAGCAAAAGGCTGAAGGTTTGTTGTGACAGGAGAGCGTGATCTTGGCCAAGTCACTTAGCTTCTCTGTCCTTTAGTTTCCTCATCTGTTAAATGGAGATTAAATATTTGTTCTCCCTCTCCATCCCTCCCCATAAAATGGTGAGTCTCATGTGGGACAGGACAAAACCTGAATGTATTTTATTTATCTTAATTCCCTCAAGGGACTATCTTACCCTACTTCATTCCCCCAACCTTCCAGATAGTCTTAAAGAGCCTATCAATTTGCATATAATAATAATAATGTTCACTAAGTGCTAAACATTGTACAGAGAACATGTCTACCAATTCTGTTGCATTGTACTCTCCTAAGATCTAAAGTACAGTGCTCTTCCTCATTAAGTGCTCAATTAATACCATTGATTGATTGATTAACGCACACCAGTATTCCTCTTCTCTCCGCTCCCTCATCCTCCACTCCCATTCCTCTGAGTTTCTCTCTTTTTCAGGCATCAGTTGGGAGCTGGGCACTGAACCTCAGGAGACAAGACAGTCTGAAGTGAGATGTGAGAGACAGAAAACTGAGTAATTCAAATCCATCCCAAACACCCAGCCTGGTGGGAAGCATGAGAAGCTTTGCCCTGGGTTTCCCAGAGGACCAGGCAGTCTTCATCATTTTCTGATTGCAGCCACCCGCTTCTTGAGCAGCCCTTCCATTCTGAGGTCTTGGAGAGTGTCTCCTTGGGGCCTATGCTCCAGACACGATCCCCCACCACAGCCTGGAGGGTCCCAGAGGGCTTTAAATAATGAAACACAGTGTGGCCTAGTGGAAAGAGTACAGACCTGGGAGTAAAAGGACCTGGATTCTAATCCCACCTCTGCAACTTGTCTGTCCTGTGCCCTTGAGTAAGTCACTTAACTACTCTGTGTCTCAATTTTATCAGCTGTAAAATAGAGATTCAACACCTGTTCTACCTCCTACCTAGACTGTGAGCCCCATATGGGACAGAAACTGTATCTATCAATCTTTTTTGAGGAGTACGTATTTTATGCAGACCACTGTATTAAGTGCCTGTGAGAGTGCAATATAACAGAGTTGATAGCTAGGTTCCCTGACCACAACTAGCCCAACTCTCCACAACAAGTCTTGAGTGGAATACAGGCATATATAAAGAAATAAATTGCAGATATAATAATAATAATAATTGTGGTACTTTTAAGTGCTTACTATAATCGGGTTGGACACAGCCCCTATCCCATGTAGGGCTCACAGTCTTAATCTTCATTTTACAGATGAAGAAACTGAGGAACAGAGAAATGAAGTGACTTGCCCAAGGTCACATGGCAGACAAGTGGCAGAGAGCCCAGGTCCTCTGACTCCTAGGCCTGTGTTCTTTCCACTAGGCCACGCAGCCTCTCATAAATTCTATGGGGCTGAATAAGGGATGAATACAGGGAGCAAATCCAAATTCAAGGGTGACACAGAAGGGAGTGGGAGAAGAATGGGGGTGTCCAGCCTGATTATCCTGCATCTACCCCAGTGCTTACTACAGGGCTTGACACAGAACACGCACTTAACAATAATAATAATACTTTTTTCTAAAAAATATTAAAATTATTATTATTATTATATCTTCTGCCTCCACTTTGTAGGGACTGTTGTCTCTATATGTTGCCAACTTGTACTTCCCAAGTGCTTAGTGCAGTGCTCTGCACACAGTAAGTGCTCAATAAATACGATTGAATGAATGAATGTGGGAAACTCTCAAAGCTCAGTTCTGGGTTCCCTTAATATTCACCATCTACACCCACTCCCTTGGAGACCTCATTTGCTCCCATGGCTTCAAACTTCCATGTCTAGGTAGATGATTCCCAAATTCACATCTCCAATCAATCAATCAATCAATCATATTTACTGAGTGCTTATTATGTGCCAAGAACTGTACCAAGTGCTTGGGAGAGTACAATACAACAAAATTAACAGATATATTCCCTGCCTTGTAATGACCTTACAGGCTAGTTGGAAAGGCTTCTCTACAGTCCTTCTCTTCTACAGTCTCATATCTCCTTCTGCCTTCAGGACATCTCTACTTGTCCCACAGAAATAATAATAGTAATAGTGGTATTTTTTAAGTGTTTACTACGTGCCAGACACTGCAATATGCACTGGAGTGGATACAAGTAAATATGGTTGGACACAGTCCCTGTCTCATGTGAGGCTCACAGTCTCAATCCCCATTTTACAGATGAGGTAGCTGAGGCACAGAGAAGTGAAGTGACTTGCCCAAGGCCACATATCAGACAAGCAGTGGAGCAGGGACTAGAATCCATGACTTTGACTCCACTCAGTCATGTCAAACTTAACATTTACAAAACAGAATTCCTCATCTTGGCACCCAAACCCTCTCCTCTCCCTGACTTTCCCAGTAATGCAGATAGAATCATGACCCTCCATGTCTCATAATCCCATAACCTTGGCATTATCCTTGATTCATTTCTCTCATTCAACCCACATATTCAGTGCCACCAAATCCTATCTGTTCTACCTTCAAAACATCGCTAAAGCCTGCCCTTTCCTCTCCATGCAAATGCTACCACATTGATCACACCTTAACTGCACCAGCCTCCTTGCTGACCTCCTGCCTCCTGTCTCTCCCCACTCCAGTCCATATTTCTCTGCTGCCTAGATCATTTTTCTAAATAAAAAAAATTCAGTCCATGTTTCACCACTCCTCAAGACCCTCCAGTAGTTTTCCCATCTAATTTCCTATCAAACAGAAACTCCTGAACAACTACGTTAAAGCACTCAATCACCTTGCCTCCTCCCATCTTACCTTGTTAATTTCCTACTATCAACTAGCACCAACCTACTCACTGTACCTCAATCTCATCTATCTCACCACCAACCCCTCACCCTTGTGCTGCCTTTGGCCTAGAGTTCCCTCCCACTTCATATCCAACAGGTGATCACTCTTCCCATCTTCAAAGCCTTATTAAAATAACAGCTCCTACAAGAGACCTTTCCTGATTAAGTCCTCATTTCCCCATTTCCCTCTTCCTTCTTTGTTGCCCTTACACTTGGATTTGTGCCCTTCATTCACCCCTTCCGAGGCCCCACAGCATTTATGTATATATCTGTAATTTATAATACTGTCTATGTACCCCTCTAAACAATAAGATCCTTGTAGGCAGTGCTCTGCATACAGTAAGTGCTGAATAAATGATTGAATAAATGAATGAACACATCCAACTCTGCTACACTGTACTCTCTCAAGCGCTTAGTACAGTGCTCTGCATAAAGTGAGCACTTGCTTGGTACATAGTAAGCACTTAAATACCAAATTATTACTAATAAATACCACTGATGATGATGATTACTGGAGAGTGGATTACACAAATTTGGGTGAATGATCTGCTTAATTCACTGAGGTAGAAGTAGCAGTGAACCTTCCTGCTTCCCCCATCCCCAGGAGGGCAGTGTGGATAATTTACAAGTCCTGGCAGCTTCCACCACTGTATCATCTTTGTCCATCACCAGCTGCATCTGGTCACCATCCACACATTCTCCCCCTCTAACCTGCAAGCTCACTGCATCCAGGGAATGGCTCTACCAACTCTATTGCATCATGCTTTTCCAAGTGCTTAGCACAGTGCTCTGCACACAGTAAGTGCTTAATAAATATGATTGATTATTGATTGACTGAAGATAGCCCAGGCTCCAGAGAACCAAGGAGTGTCAAGTCCCCAAACCTTCTTGCTCTTTCTTTCCCTGACCCCATACTTCAATCAATCAGTCAAGTATTTATTGAGCAACTACTGTGCACTATACTAATTATTTGGGAAAGTACAATAAGCACAGTTGGTAGACACTTTCCAGGCCCACAACCACCTTACAGCCCAGAGAGGGAGACAGACATGAATATAAATAAATGTTACAGCTGTGTATAAAAGTGCTGTGGGACATGTCAGGTGTCCATAGGTAACAAATCCAAATGCATAGACAACACTTCCTCCAATTCCCCTTTCTGGAAGAAATCAAAACTCCCAGGGTTTTCCAGGAAGGTGACTATATGAATAAACATGATCTGCTGGTTTCCATTCTGACACTCTTAGGTTCTTTTCTTGGTCTGCTGGGTAACTTTGGGCATGCAACTTGCCCTCTCTGGCCCTCAGTTTTGTAAAATGGAAATGACAATTTTGCCTTTCTCAACCTCCCAGGGATGGTGGGGAAAATAAAATGGACCACTCAAAAATGTATGTGCTCAATACAAGAGCACAATCAAGGAATGAGGCAAAGCTCAGTCAGTAACAGCCTATTTGGCGTGTTATGAAATAATACCAGGGCATTGGAACAGGTGAAAACTACAATTCTCCTTAATGTCTGGTTTCACAAGAACATAACCTTCACCTTAGAGTAGACTCCATCCATTCATTCAGTTGGATTTATTGAGCACTTACTGTATGCAGAGCACTGTACTAAGCACTTGGGAAGTACAGTTTAGCAACAAATACAATTAAGCAACTCCAGACTATAAGCTTCTTGTGGTCAGACATCATGTCTACCAACTCAGTTGCATTATACTTTCCCAAACTCTTTGTACAGTGCTTTGCATACAGTAAGTGCTCAGTATTTCCATTGATTGATTGATAGAATTGGGTAGAATTTGTGATGTGCTTCAGAAAATAAAAGCTTAAACTGAGAGCCCCGTGTGGGACAGGAACTGTATCCAAGCTGATTAACTTGTGCCTATCCCAGCACTTAGTACAGTGCCTGGCACATGGCAAGTGCTTAATGGCTCAGTGGAAAGAGCATGGGCTTTGGAGTCAGAGGTCATGGGTTCAAATCCCACCTCTGCCACTTGTCAGCTGTGTGAGTTTGGGCAAGTTACTTCACTTCTCTGGGACTCAGTTCCCTCATCTGTAAAATGGGGGGGTGAAGACTGTGGGACAACCTGATCACCTTGTATCCTCCCCAGCGCTTAGAACTGTGCTTTGCACATAGTAAGTGCTTAATAAATTCCATTATTATTATTAAAAAAAGGGGTTAGGGCATAGACATTCAAGGTGCTATGTACTGACAACTCCACACTGGGGGGCCTTTGAGAGTCTAGGGATGTGGAGGGTTGGAAAGTTGAAGAGAAGTTGTGAGACTGTGAGCCCACTGTTGGGTACGAACTGTCTCTGTTGCCAAATTGTGCTTTCCAAGCACTTAGTACATTCATTCATTCATTCAATCATATTCATTCATTCAATCGTATTTATTGAGCAATTACTGTGTGCAGAGCACTCTACTAAGCGCTTGGGAAGTACAAGCTGGCAACATATAGAGACAGTCCCTACCCAACAGTGGGTTCACAGTC
Source organism: Tachyglossus aculeatus (assembly GCF_015852505.1). Classification (NCBI taxonomy): domain Eukaryota; kingdom Metazoa; phylum Chordata; class Mammalia; order Monotremata; family Tachyglossidae; genus Tachyglossus; species Tachyglossus aculeatus. The sequence goes on along the minus strand of NC_052067.1, from coordinate 134,088,465 downwards.
TAGAAGGGGGAGACAGAGAACAAAACCAAACATATTAACAAAATAAAATAAATAGAATAGCTATGTACAAGTAAAATAGAGTAATAAATATGTAAAAACATATATACATATATACAGGTGCTGTGGGGAGGGGAAGGAGGTAAGGCAGGGGGGATGGGGGAGGAAGGGGGGAGGAAGAAGGGGGCTCAGACTGGGAAGGCCTCCTGCAGGAGGTGAGCTCTCAGTAGGGCTTTGAAGGGAGCTAGCTTGGCGGATGTGCGGAGGGAGGGCATTCCAGGCCAGGGGGATGATGTGGGCTGGGGGTCGACGATGGTGGGACAGGCGAAAACAAAGCACGGTGAGGAGATTAGTGGCAGAGGAGTGGAGGGTGTGGGCTGGGCTATTGAAGGAGAGAAGGGAGGTGAGGTAGGAGGGGGCGAGGTGATGGAGAACCTTGAAGCCCAGGGTGAGGAGTTTTTGCCTGATGCATAGGTTGATTGGTAGCCACTGGAGATTTTTGAGGAGGGGCGTAACATGCCCAGAGTTTTTCTGCACAAAGATGATCCGGGCAGCGGCATGAAGTACGGTTTGAAATGGGGAGAGACAGGAGGATGGGAGATTGGAGAGGAGGCTGATACAGTAATCCAGTCGGGATAGGATGAGAGTTTGAATGAGCAGGTAGCGGTTTGGATGGAGAGGAAAGGGCGGATCTTGGCAATGTTGCAGAGGTGAGACTGGCAGGTTTTGGTGACAGATTGGATGTGAGGGGTGAACGAGAGGGCAGAGTCGAGAATGACACCAAGTTTGCGGGCTTGTGAGACGGGAAGGATGGTAGTGCCATCAACAGTGATGGGAAAGTCAGGGAGAGGGCAGGGTTTGGGAGGGAAGATAAGGAGTTCAGTCTTGGACATGTTGAGTACAGTGCTCTGCACACAGTAAGCACTCAATAAATACAATTGAATGAGTGAATGATTGGTTTGTCAGATCCTGCATCATGTGGAGAAGTGGTCCACCCACTGTTGGGGAGGGAAAGTCAGGCAGAGGAAAGCATGCAATCATTACATTTCGAAAGCAAGGTCAATCAGTCCTTTGGGAGAGCTACCAGCCTCAGCTTAGAGCAGAACAGTTAGAGGTGTCACAAGCCCCCTGTTCAAACCCACCAGGACCTTTCTGGATCAGGGGAGCCTCAGTTATACATAGAGGAGTTCAAACCACCCCTTTGATTACCAAGACTGCTGTGAAAAGTTTTTTTACTTAGTTTCACCAACATGCAAGGGAGTGACACATTCATACACTTACTCACTCCACCAGCCAAGGGTCCAATACCAGTCTGTGGTCAAAAGAGCCCGTTCTGCCAATACTTCTTCTTTCTGCTTCCAAGTGCTTCTGCTACTGTCAATTGCTTTTCTCAGCATGCCGCTTCCTTCTTACTCCTCTGCATGCTTCTACTTCTCATGATCCCATGCTGCCTCCAGGTGTCACTTCACAAGTCAAAGCTAGCGGCTTTTATCTGCCTTAAGGAGTCACAGCTGGGGTTTATGTAGCAGTGAGTGATTTGCCCAAGCCCGTTACTGGACCTCGAACAGAGTGCCTCGGTGTCTTTGCAAAGTCTCTTCCTTGTTGTTGTTGCTGTTCACGGGATCACAAACAGTCACTAAAAATGCAGTTTGTTTTGGGCTCCCCACAAGAGGAACCCCAAGAGTTTGTTATCTGCATCCATCCATCATATTTATTGAGCACTTACTGTGTGCAGAGTATTATACTAAGTGCTTGGGAGGATACAACAGAACAGAATTGGTGAACATATTCCCTGCCTACAGCAAGCTCAGTAACTAGAAGGAGATCATATTACTGGCATCACATTATTTGAGGTTGTGCCTTCTTAAAGTGCTTCTTCGGCCCACCTTATCAATAAATTGTAAATTCTATATTTAAATTTTTTATTTTTATTCATATCTGTCTCCCTCACTAGACTATAAGCTCATTTTGGTCAGGGAATATGTCTGCCAACCCATTGTGTTGTACTCTTCCTCCTGCTTAGTACAATGCTCTGCAGAAACTAAGTGTTCAATTAATGCCATTGATAGCTTGATTAATTGATTGATTTTCGTTCCCTACATATCAGCCTAACTGTTGTTGATTCCACGTGGGTGGTACCCTGGATGGGCATGGTAGAAAGTATTGTAGCATAACTAATAATAATAATTTTGGTATTTGTTAAGCACTGAAGTTGTGTCCAGTGCTCTGTGCTAGTGCTAGTTACAAGGTGATCAGATGGGACCCAGTCCCTGTCTCACAAGGTATACACAGTTTAATCAATCAATCAATCAATCAATCGTATTTATTGAGCACTTACTATGTGCAGAGCACTGTACTAAGCGCTTGGGAAGTACAAATTGGCAACACATAGAGACAGTCCCTACCCAACAGTGGGCTCACAGTCTAAAAGGGGGAGACAGAGAACAGAACCAAACATACCAACAAAATAAAATAAATAGGATAGAAATGTACAAGTAAAATAAATAAATAAATAAATAAATAGAGTAATAAATATGTACAACCATATATACATATATACAGGTGCTGTGGGGAAGGGAAGGAGGTAAGATGGGGGGATGGAGGGGGGGCGAGGGGGAGAGGAGGGAAGGGGCTCAGTCTGGGGAGGCCTCCTGGAGGAGGTGAGCTCTCAGCAGGGCCTTGAAGGGAGGAAGAGAGCTAGCTTGGCGGAGGGGCAGAGGGAGGGCATTCCAGGCCCGGGGGATGACGTGGGCCGGGGGTCGACGGCGGGACAGGAGAGAACGAGGTACAGTGAGGAGATTAGCGGTGGAGGAGCAGAGGTTGCGGGCTGGGCAGTAGAAGGAGAGAAGGGAGGTGAGGTAGGAGGGGGCGAGGTGATGGAGAGCCTTGAAGCCCAGGGTGAGGAGTTTCTGCCTGATGTGCAGATTGATTGGTAGCCACTGGAGATTTTTGAGGAGGGGAGTAATATGCCCAGAGTGTTTCTGGACAAAGATAATCTGGGCAGCAGCATGAAGTATGGATTTTGAAGTTTAAGTTTAAGTTTAAGTTTAAGTCATGAAGTTTAAGAAGGAGAGAGAACAGTTGAGGAAACTGAGTCCATCGTTGAGGAAACTGAGTCACAGTGATGTGAATTGACTTACCCAAGTCACACTGCAGGCAAGTGGCAGAGCAGGGATAAGAGTTCAGGTCCTCTGACACCCAGTGTGGGCTCTTTCTACTAGGAGCCAGTTGGGTGTCATACTATTCTGCTGTTGAACATGAATTGTGAAATTTAATAACTTAATAATAATAATAATGGTATTTGTTAAGCCCTTACTTTACATTCAATCATATTTATCATGTGCCAGGTGCTGCACTAAGCACTGGGGTGGATACAAGCAAATTCTGTTGGGCACAGTCCCTATCCCATATGGGGCTCACAGGCTTAATCCCCATTTTACAGATGAGGTAACCGAGGCACAGAGAAGTGAAGTGACTTGCCCAAGGTCACACAGCAGACAAGTGGCAGAGCAGGGATTAGAACCCATAACCTTCTGACTCCCAGGCATGAGATCTAACCACTATGCAAGCTGCTTCTGGAGAAGCTGTGCCCATTTCTGAGCAGCACAATACTTTCCCTGAATGTCCCATCAAGTCAATCAATCAATCAATCAATCGTATTTATTGAGCGCTTACTGTGTGCAGAGCACTGTACTAAGCGCTTGGGAAGTACAAGTTGGCAACATATGGCAACATAAGTCCAGTGGTGGAAGGGCAGGGGGAGGGTCCCTGCAGCTCATTCATTGTCATATTTATTGAGCACTTACTGTGTGCACAGCACTATACTAAGTGCTTGGAAAATACAATTCAGAAACAAATAGATACAATCCCTACCCAACAACAGGCTCAAAGTCTAGAAGGGAAAAGTCACTTCACTTCTCTGGGCCTCCATTGCCTCTTCTGTAAAATGGGGATTAAGAGTGTGAGCCCCATGTGGGATAGGGACTGTGCCCATCCTGATCACTTTGTTGCTAGCCCAGTGCTTAGAACAGAGCTTGGCACATAGGATGCACTTAACAAGTACCATACTTTTTATTATGTTTTATTTTATTTTTACCTCCCCAACACACAGAGGCTTCTTCTTCCTCCAGATGGGCACCACAGGGAGGCACCCGGGAAGCCAGGGGTGTAGGCGGCCACAAGGAACTAGGGTGCATCCTTGGATCAGGGGGTCACCCTCCCTCCCCCCAAACCCAGCAGTAAGAAGCAAGAGGCAGGATCAATCAATCAACCATATTTATTGAGTGCTTACTATGTGCAGAGCATTGTACTAAGTGCATGGGAGAAAACATTAAAACAGATTTGGTAGACATATTCCCTGCCCACAACAAGCTCACAGACTAGAGGAGGAGAAAGACATTAATAGAAATAAATTGTGGATATGCACATAGGTGTTGCGGGGCTGAGGGAGGAGCCTCCCCAGGTTGGATTAGTGACTTGAAGCCCATTAAAAGTTTTCTGAATTAAAAGTCAGTTGTAACCAGCACGCTGGGGCTAGTGGAGGAGTGGAAGCTTGCCTGTTCCCAGCCTGTTTGTGGCCCGGGTGGTTTGGTTAAATAAGAAAGAAGAAAACCCTCTTGAGGACTGAGCCAGCAATCAATCAATAGTATTAATTGATTGTAGATGAACGAGTCGTCTACACGCACTGCCTTGAATTCCTCAATGCCAACTCTCTCCTCGACCCCCTCCAATCTGGCTTCCGTACCCTACATTCCACGGAAACTGCCCTCTCAAAGGTCACCAATGACCTCCTGCTTGCCAAATCCGACGGCTCATACTCTATCCTAATCCTCCTCAACCTCTCAGCTGCCTTCGACACTTGGGAACACCCCCTTCTCCTCAACATGCTATCCAACCTTGGCTTCACAGACCCCGTCCTCTCCTGGTTCTCCTCTTATCTCTCCGGTCGTTCATTCTCAGTCTCTTTTGCAGGCTCCTCCTCCCCTTCCCATCCCCTTACTGTAGGAGTTCGTCAAGGTTCAGTTCTTGGTCCCCTTCTGTTCTCGATCTACACTCACTCCCTTGGTGACCTCATTCACTCCCACGGCTTCAACTATCATCTCTATGCTAATGACACCCAAATCTACATCTCTGTCCCTGCTCTCTCTCCCTCCCTTCAGGCTCACATCTCCTCCTGCCTTCAGGACATCTCCATCTGGATGTCTACCCGCCACATAAAACTCAACATGTCCAAGACTGAACTCCTTGTCTTCCCTCCCAAACCCTGCCCTCTCCCTGACTTTCCCATCACTGTTGATGGCACTACCATCCTTCCCGTCTCACAAGCCCGCAACCTTGGTGTCATCCTCGACTCCGCTCTCTCGTTCACCCCTCACATCCAAGCCGTCACCGAAACCTGCCGGTCTCACCTCTGCAACATTGCCAAGATCCGCCCTTTCCTCTCCATCCAAACCACAACCCTGCTCGTTCAAGCTCTCATCCTATCCCGTCTGGATTACTATATCAGCCTCCTCTCTGATCTCCCATCCTCCTGTCGCTCCCCTCTTCAATCCATACTTCACGCCACTGCCTGGATTGTCTTTGTCCAGAAACGCTCTGGACATGTTACTCCCCTCCTCAAAAATCTCCAGTGGCTACCATTCAACCTACACATCAAGCAGAAACTCCTCACCCTGGGCTTCAAGGCTCTCCATCACCTCGCCCCCTTCTACCTCACTTCCCTTCTCTCCTTCTACAGCCCAGCCTGCACCCTCCACTCCTCTGCCACTAATCTCCTCCCCGTGCCTCGTTCTCACCTATCCCGCCATCTACCCCAGGCCCACGTCATCCCCCTGACCTGAAATGCCCTCCCTCCCCACATCCGCCAAGCTAGCTCTCTTCCTCCCTTCAAGGCCCTACTGAGAGCTCACCTCCTCCAGGAGGCCTTCCCACACTGAGCCCCTTCCTTCCTCCCCCCTCCTCCCCCTCTCCATCCCTCTCACCTTACCTCCTTCCCCTCCCCACAACACCTGTATATATGTTCGTATGTATTTATTACTCTATTTATTTATTTATTTTATTTGTACATATTTATTCTATTTATTTTATTTGTTAATATGTTTTGTTCTCTGTCTCCCCCTTCTAGACTGTGAACCCACTGTTGGGTAGGGACCTTCTCTATATGTTGCCAACTTGTACTTTCCAAGTGCTTAGTACAGTGCTCTGCACACAGTAAGCACTCAATAAATATGATTAAATGCATGAATGAACTGAGCGCTTATTGTGTTCAGAGCTCTGTACTCAACAATGTACTAAGCACTATACTAAGCAATCCATCTAGGGGAATCCATCCAATGAAACCCCATCTCAAGGAGCTAACAAGTTAATCCTCATACGGCACCACTGTCATGAATGCAGATGATAATGTGCTTATTATTACTTATTATTATTGTTATTATTATTATTATTATTATTAAGTGTTTACTATGTTCCAAGCTCTTCTAAGTGCAGGGGTAAATATAGACTAATCAGTTCAGATACATTCTCTGTCCCACATGGAGCTCACAGTCTGAGAGGGAAGAACAAGTTTTTAATTCCAATTTTACAGATGAGGAAACTGAGGCAAGGTCACATGGCAGGCAAGCGGTGGAGCCAGGATCAGAACCCTGGTCTCCTGACCCCCAGGCCTGTGCTAGGTGAGGTTGGTGGGATGGGGGTGGGGGTGGGGAGGGTAGAGGAGTCTGTATGGGAGGCCATGACTCTGAGAAGGGTCACATTTTGGGAGAGGATTTGAGGTGAGGGTGTTGGAGATCACTAACTGCCAAACAGTTTGTCAACTCTGAAGCCCCCAGCTCCCCTCCTTCTGTTTTCCTTCCGACCAGCTCACGGCAGGATGAGAAATCAGCCAGCACAAGTAGCTGATGCTTACTTACAGCATCCACTGGGCATTGTTCCTCAGCACTTGTGCCCACCTCCACCCCCTGAAACCACAGAGCAACAGGGTCAGGGTCAGGGATGCAGTGGTCCCCTGTCCCCAGGCACCAGGCCCTGGGGAGCAGCTGGAGTGGAGATAACTAACTTCACCAAGCCTTGGCCCCGGTCATATAAACCACCCTAGCCTGGACTGGGCAGGCATGGAACCCAGACAGATGCCAGACGGTGTGGAATCTGCCTCTGCCCCTGGAATCCCAAGTCCACAGCTGAGGAAGGTGAGTGCTCCCGGCTAGGTTGGGGTGCAAGAGGTATGGGGAGTCAGGTGGGGAGCCCAGAGGTGGGGATTGGGACCACCAATCCAGGGAAGGGAAAGGGGTCATGGAGGGGCAACAGTGCCAGCCTCTTCCAGAGACAGGAAAGGAAGCCGTAAGTGTTACTGTCTGACTGAGGAGACTCCCTGGCTCGCTGTGGGCAGGGAATGTGTCTATTTGTTGTTGTATTGTACTCTCCCAAGCGCTTAGGACAGTGCTCTTCACACAGTAAGCACTAAATAAATACTATTAACTGATGAATGAATCAGGGTACAAAGAGGATCATTTAGAGTCACACTCACCCATAAATGTCCAGAGATGGCAAATGAAGAGATGCATTATTTTTTTTTTCTCTCTCTCTGTCCCTCTCTCTCTTGCTTTCTCTCTCTCTCACACACACACATACACATGCACACACTCTCATAGGGTCCTACATATTCCCACACAATCTAGCAGACACACTCTAAAAACAGATTGCATTAGCATGGCTCAGTGGAAAGAGCCCGGGCTTTGGAGTCAGAGGTCATGAGTTCAAATCCCAGCTCCGCCAATTATCAGCTGTGTGATTTTGGGCAAGTCACTTAACTTCTCTGAGCCTCAGTTCCCTCATCTGTAAAATGGGGATTAAGACTGTGAGCCCTACAGGGGATAACCTGATCACCTTGTATAACCCCCCCAGCGTTTAGAACAGTGCTTTGCACATAGTAAGAGCTTAACAAATGTTATTATTATTATTATTATTATTATTGTTATTGTTATTATTATTATTATTATTATTATCTGTTGTCCTCTGCACCCCACATCTGGAAGGGAAAGGTCTCAAGCCCCTGTCTTCTTTATCACCTTGGAGGAGGCAGGAGAGGGACAGAGAGCAAAGGAGCTGCTGGAGGAAGGGCCAGGGAAGGAGTTGTGGATCCCAACAGCTCTGGGCTGAGGTGACTCCAAATCAAATCCAGATTTCAGTGTCTTATCTTGTCTTATGCCGTCGAGTCATCTCCGACCTATAGCGATGCCATGGACACATCACTCCCAGAAAGTCCTACATCCATCTGCAATCGTTCTGGTAGTGTATCCATAGAGTTTTCTTGGCAAAAATATGGACGTGGTTTACCATTGCTTCCTTTTCTTGGCAAAAATATGGACTTGGTTTACCATTGCTTCCTTCCGCACAGTAAACTTGAGTTTCCACCCTCGACTCTCTTCCATGCAGCTGCTGCCCAGAATGGGTGAATTTTGACTTGTAGTAATAATAATGATAATAATAATAATAATGGCATTTATTAAGTGCTTACTATGTGCAAAGCACTGTTCTAAGTGCTGGGGAGGTTACAAGGTGATCGGGTTGTCCCGCGGGGGGCTCACAGACTTAATCCCCATTTTACAGATGAGGGAACTGAGGCCCAGAGAAGTTAAGTGACTTGCCCAAAGTCACACAGCTGACAATTGGCAGAGCCGGGGTTTGAACTCATGACCTCTGACTCCAAAGCCCGTGCTCTTTCCACTAAGCCATGCTGCTTCTCCTAGATTGCCTTCCAGTTGCTAGCCACTGTCCAAGCTAGGAATGGAATGGATATGCCTCTGCTTGACTCTCCCTGTCATAGTCGAGACTTGTAGAGTACTGGGAACTCTCCAGGTGTGACCCTGAGAGGGGTGAAGCACTGTAGTAAGAGCTTAAAAGGAGTAGTAGTAGTGACAGTATTTATCAAGTGCTTACTTTATGCAGAACCCTACAGTAAGCACTGGGAAAGAATATGCTGGTGGATATGGCCATCAGGGGGTTCATAACTTAAAGATAAGTAGGGCAACAGGGGACAGGTGATAGAACATATGACGAGATTAAACAAAACACTCAGATAACATAAAGACTAAAACAAAGCTCAGAAGGGTATTGTGGGTAGAGGAAACTATTTTGGGATCCTCAAAAGGTAAAAAGAAGCAGACTCTAACTGAGAAGAGAGACAAAAATTATTTACACAAAGTATGAGTTGGAATGACTTTTTCCTAGATTCATTTCCTGGCACTTACTCAAAATGAAGTCACTTTTCTGTGACTCGCTCAGGTTTATGATGCCTCCAGCAGTTTATCCCATAACATTTGATCCTCAAAGAGAGGATAGCATTAACTGCTCTCCATCCAACCTCTTTCTCTCTCCCCTCTCTAGACCATAAGCTCCTCGTGGGAAGGAAATGGGTCTACCAAATCTGTTTTATTGTACTCTCCCAAGTGCTTATTACAGTGGTCTGCCCACTGCAAGTGCTCATTAAATATCATGAGTTGATCTGCTAATGGAAAAACATCACTGAGCATTTTCTTACCAAATCATTTGATAAAATGCTAAACAAAATCACTTCTAGCACTGATTCCTACCCGTTCTAATCATTAATAATTGGATTATATAATATTATAATATTATATTATTATTATTATGGTATTTGTTAAGCGCTTACTATGTGCCAAGCACCATTCTAAGTGCTGGGGTACATACAAGGTAATCAAGTTGTCCTACATGGGGCTCACAATCTTGATCCCCAATTCACAGATGAGGTACCTGAGGCCCAGATAAATTAAAGTGACTTGTCCAAGGTCACATAGCAGACAAATGGCAGACCCGGGATTAGAATCCATGCCCTCTGACTCCTAAACCGGGCTCTTTCCACTAAGCCATGCTACTTCCTTAGATACTTCCCTCCTAACTTCATTCATTCAATCAATCAATCAATCAATCGTATTTATTGAGCACTTACTGCATGCAAAGCACTCTACTAAGCTCTTGGAAAGTCCAATTCAGCAACAAAGGGAGACAATCCCTGCTCACAACAGGCTCACAGTCCAACCCCAAAAGATAATACTTATCGAGCCCTACAACTCACTTTCCACCTTTTAAGAAAGCAGCTAACCATTACAGATGTCCCACAGTCACTCAGTTTTTAAAATCCTTCAGTGTGGAACCTTGTCAGAAGCCTTTTGAAGATCTGTAAATGTTTAGCCGACTGGTTCCCCTCTCTGCACATGCTTACAGACCCCTTCAAAGAGCTCCATTAGATTAGTGAGGCATGATTTCCCTTACAGAAAATGTGAAGTCATTCCCTTTAAGGAACTTATCATTGGAAGGGAGACAGGATTAATCATATTTATTGAGCACTTACTGTGTGCAGAGCACTGTACTAAGTGCTTGGAAGAGTACAATCCAACAACATAATAGACACATTCCCTGCCCACAGCAAGCTTCCAGCCTAGAGGGTGAGACAGCCATTAATAGAAATAAAGTACAGATATGGACATAAGTGCTGTCCTGACTGATTAACTGGCCTTCCATTAACATAATGACACAGTTAACCTCTTATTGATCCCAGACCAGAAAGAACCAGATAAACTTGGATAGTTGACCAGTCATCTTCAAACCTCACTATGCACTGTCAAACTCTTCTTCACTCAGTCTTTCCTTCTGGCTTCTTCTCTCTGGTCTCTTCTCATCCTCTGGGTAGTAAGCAATAAAATATCCACAAGGCATAGAGCAGATCAGAGAGCAGCAAAAGTTGCCTGGAAAATCTACAGCCTGGAAAATAAGCACCTGGAAAATGGAGAAATTGTTTCCAGTGATGGCGAGATTAGTTAATGCTTGCGTGTTGTTTGGAATTATGGGGAAGATATTACAAAGGAATGGATTCAGAACTGAGTCTAGAAGGAAGGGAATGAGTGGGATTTGCATATACAAAAATGGAGGCTATTGCCTGCACGTGGGAGAATGTGAAGTAAAGCTCAGGGGTTAGGAGGAGGAGGCGGGGGAAGGTGAGGGGAGAGATTAATGAGAATAAGAGAATTTAGACTCTAGGTAAAGCAGTAGAGATGAGACTAGCACCCCTATCTTGGTCGTGAGTCCGTGATTTTGTTTGTGCAACATGTTTTGTATTCTCCACTCTCACTAACTCTGCTGGTAGAGAGTTTAGAAGCATGTGTTTGATTCCCATGCTCAACCTGCCCTAATGTTCACTGCCCCATTTCCCCACCCGCCTCTATTTTCTAACTGTTCCCAGAGCATCATCATCATCATCCTCATCATCATAATCTCAGCTTCCCACCTAAACTCTCCTCCCTGCAACTTACCCATAACTACATGGCTCAGTGGAAGGAGCCCGGGCTTTGGAATCAGAGGTCATGGGTTCAAATCCTGGCTCCTCCAATTGTCAGCTGTGTGACTTTGGGCAAGTCACTTAATCAATCAATCAATCAATCAATCATATTTATTGAGCACTTACTGTGTGCAGAGCACTGTACTAAGCACTTGGGAAGTACAAGTTGGCAACATATAGAGACAGTCCCTACCCAACAGTGGGCTCACAGTCTAAAAGGGGGAGACAGAGAACAAAACCAAACATACTAACAAAATAAAATAGATATGTACAAGTAAAATAAATGAATAAATAAATAAATAGAGTAATAAATATGTACAAACATATATACATATATACAGGTGCTGTGGGGAAGGAAAGGAGGTAAGATGGGGGGATGGAGAGGGAGACGAGGGGGAGAGGAAGGAAGGGGCTCAGTCTGGGAAGACCTCCTGGAGGAGGTGAGCTCTCAGTAGGGCCTTGAACGGAGGAAGAGAGCTAGCTTGGCGGATGGGCAGAGGGAGGGCATTCCAGGCCCGGGCAATGACGTGGGCCGGGGGTCGATGGCGGGACAGGCGAGAACGAGGTACAGTGAGGAGAGTAGTGGCAGAGGAGCGGAGGGTGCGGGGTGGGCTGTAGAAGGAGAGAAGGGAGGTGAGGTAGGAGGGGGCGAGGTGATGGACAGCCTTGAAGCCGAGGGTGAGGAGTTTCTGCCTGATGCACAGATTGATTGGTAGCCACTGGAGAGTTTTGAGGAGGGGAGTAACATGCCCAGAGAGTTTCTGGACAAAGACAATCCGGGCAGCAGCATGAAGTATGGATTGAAGTGGGGAGAGACACGAGGTTGGGAGATCAGAGAGAAAGCTGATGCAGTAGTCCAGACGGGATAGGATGAGAGCTTGAATGAGCAGGGTAGCGGTATGGATGGAGAGGAAAGGGCGGATCTTGGCAATGTTGCGGAGCTGAGACGGGCAGGTTTTGGTGACGGCTTGGATGTGAGGGGTGAATGAGAGAGTGGAGTCGAGGATGACACCAAGGTTGCAGGCTTGTGAGACGGGAAGGATGGTAGTGCCATCAACAGAGATGGGAAAGTCAGGGAGAGGGCAGGGTTTGGAAGGGAAGGGCAGGGTTTAGGAGGGAATTAAGATTATGATTAAGATTATGAGCCCCCCGTGGGGCAACCTGATCACCTTGTAGCCTCCCCAGTGCTTAGAACACTGCTTTGCACATAGTAAGGGCTTAATAAATGCTATTATTATTATTATTATTATTATTATTATTATTATTATTATTATTATTACACCACCAGCTTCGCTGTCTCGCAAGCCTGCTAATTTGGGTATCATCCTTGACTCATCTCCATCATTCAACACACTTATTCAGTCACCTAATCTTATCGATTCTGTCTTTCTGCCATTTCCTCTCCATCCACATTGCTACCACACATTCAAGTACTGATTGCATCTGTCTATTGCATCAGCCTCTTCAATGACCTCCCTGACTCCTGTCTCTCCCCTCTTCAGCCGGTACTTCACTGTGCTCCCCGGATCATTTTTCTAAAAACATTTCAGTCCACATCTCCCTATACCTCAAAAATCTCCATGAGTTGCCCATCCACCAAAGATTCCTCGGCCTCGGCTTTCGAGCACTTAATCAGCTCTCTCTCTTCTTTCTTACCTCACCAATTTTCCACTACAGCCCATCCCACACACTTCTAGCTATGAACGGTTCTTGGATCTGAACCTCCCACTGATGGCCCCTTGCTCATATCCTCTCTCAGTCCTGGAACTCCCTACTCATATCTGACAGACCACCATGCTCCCCATTGTCGTAGCCCTACTTAAATCATATCTCCTCCAAGAAGCCTTCCCTGACTAACCTCCCATTTTCTCATCCCATTCTCCCTCCCTTCTGTGTCATCTAAGCACTTGGGCCTGTACCCTTAATAATGTACCCTTAATTACTCTGATTAAGTATACCACCCCCAGAACTATAGGAGTTATGTCCATATCCTCATGCTCTGCTGCTTTCCCTGTCTCTGATTTATTTTAATGTCTATCTTCCCAACTACACTCTAAGCTCCACAAAGGCTGTGATCTCATCTACCAGCTTGATTGTACTGTACTTCCCCAGCTGCGTAGTACAGTGTTATGCAGCAAAAGCCTAATAAATGCAATTGATTATTATTATTATTATTATTATTATTAATGATTTATATTCATGTCTTGGGAGAGTACAATATAACAAAGTTGGTAGACATGTTTCCTGCCCACAACAAGCTTACAGTCTAGAGGGGGAGATAGGCATTAATATAAATCAATAAATTATGGATATGCACTCAAGTGCTGTGCTCCACCTTCTAGACTGTGAGCCCGTTGCTGGGTAGGGACCGTCTCTATATGTTGCTGACTTGTACTTCCCAAGCACTTAGTAAGTGCTGTGCACACAGTAAGCGCTCAATAAATATAATTGAATGAACGAATGAATGCAGTGGGGCTGAGGGTGGGGAAAATAAATGTTGCAAGTCCAAAAGCAATGGTGATGCAGAAGGGAGTGAAAAAGTGAAGGCTTATTCTGGGAAAGACTCTTGGAGGAGAAGTGTTTAGCCAAAGTGTTGGACTGGATAGCTTCAACCACAGTGTAGGTTTCTCCTACATCCAGATTCTCTGGGCCATCTTCTGCATCCCATCCTGGAACACCTGGTTCAAGGATCTCAACATTTGTGTATCCCAAGTCTGTGTCATTTTAGCCTTCTATAACCCAGGCTTTTTCTCCTTCCTTACCCAACCACAGCCTCACTAGATCTTTGCACACAATTCCCAGTGAGCTGCACCCCTACCCAGCTGCTGGCTCACTGCACTGAACTCATACACAGTGGAAAAATGAGTGACAGGAGAAAGAGTGTGCAAGTGGCCCTTACCAACCCACTATCACTAGAATCAATTCTTTGGCTCAGATTCTTAGTCCTGATATCTCAAGACCAAGGTTCACCCGTGATTCACCATTTTCTAGGGGAGATTCCATCATCAATATCATCATCATTACGTAGAAGGGGAGCTGTATCATCAGCAACATCTTTGTCATTCTCAGCATCATCCCAGTCGTCATGATCATCAACAACACTGATGAAAATTCTCTTAACTGCAAAGTTGCAATAGATGGTGATAACTGCAGTCACACTCATATGCACAGATAAGAAATTGGCTTTGTCAGTGAACCCGTTTAATAATTTCTAACATCTCCTCTTCCCATGTTTCTCGCACTGGGTTATGGATGTAAACAATGTACCCTTTGTTTCTCAGGATCCAGGCAGGATGACATGACTGAAGCCAGCATCAAATAAAGGGAACAAAAGTCTATGATTACTGTCACTGCCAACGGTCCTTGGAAAGATGTTCCCTCCCAATCACACCCAGTTCCACCCCTCCTCCTTCCTCCTGCTGGGGTTGCCAGGGCTGGAAGCCGCACACATCTGGATTGGTTTTCCCATTTGTGCCGCTTACCTGATCTCACTTGTGGGGAACTGCACCATCCTGTTTGTGATCAAGACCGAGCGGAGCCTCCACCAGCCCATGTTCTACTTCCTGGCCATGCTGGCCGCCATCGACCTGGGCTTGTCTACAACCACCATTCCCAAGATGCTGGGTATCTTCTGGCTCGGCCTGCGGGAGATCAGCTTTGGGGGCTGCCTCACCCAGATGTTCTTCCTTCACGTCTGCACTAGCCTGGAGTCTGTGGTGTTATCCATTATGGCTATTGACCGCTTTGTCGCCATCTGCAACCCGCTGAGGTATACCGCGATCCTCCATAACAAAGTGGTGGCTGTTTTAGGAGCAATGAGCGTGGTTGGATCACTGGTCTTCATAACACCATTCATCTTTCTCATCCTCAGGCTGCCATTCTGTGGGAACCACATTATCCCACACACCTACTGTGAGCATATGGGCATTGCACGGTTGGCATGCGCCAGCATCAGAACCAACATTATCTATGGCCTCGTAGCTTTCTCCGTGAGATTTTTTGACACCTCTGTGATAGGTTTCTCCTACATCCAGATTCTCCGGGCCGTCTTCCGCCTCCCATCCTGGAACGCCCGGTTCAAGGCTCTCAACACTTGTGGCTCCCACGTCTGTGTCATTTTAGCCTTCTACATCCCAGCCTTTTTCTCCTTCCTCACCCACCGCTTTGGACACCAGAAAATCCCTCTCTACATCCACATCCTCCTGGCCAACCTCTACGTTGTTGTCCCACCCGCCATCAACCCTGTCATCTATGGGGTCAGGACCAAGCAGATCTTGGAGCGGGTGCTGAGAATGTTCCATGCAAAAGATTCCTGATCCCCAAGGGACAACGACTGACCAGTCAATCAGTGGTATTTGGGAGAGTATAACAGAAGGAAGACACATATTCCCTGCCCTCAAAGAGCTTACACACCAACTGGCGAGACTCAAATATTTGCAACTAGAGTAGTCAGAATGAGTCATTAAATGTACCAATGAATAAGCACTGGGTATGAGTATGTTCATAAGTGCTGAGGTAGCTTATGAGCTTATCAATCAATCAATCAATCGTATTTATTGAGCACTTACTATGTGCACAGCACTGTACTAAGCACTTGGGAAGTACAAATTGGCATCACATAGAGACAGTCCCTACCCAACAGTGGGCTCACAGTCTAAAAGGGGGAGACAGAGAACAGAACCAAACATACCAACAAAATAAAATAAGTAGGATAGAAATGTACAAGTAAAATAAATAAATAAATAAATAAATAGAGTAATAAATATGTACAACCATATATACATATATACAGGTGCTGTGGGGAAGGGAAGGAGGTAAGACGGGGGGATGGAGAGGGGGACGAGGGGGAGAGGAAAGAAGGGGCTCAGTCTGGGAAGGCCTCCTGGAGGAGGTGAGCTCTCAGCAGGGCCTTGAAGGGAGGAAGAGAGCTAGCTTGGCGGATGGGCAGAGGGAGGGCATTCCAGGCCCGGGGGATGACGTGGGCCAGGGGTCGATGGCGGGACAGGCGAGAGCGAGGTACAATGAGGAGATTAGTGGTGGAGGAGCGGAGGGTGCGGGCTGGGCAGTAGAAGGAGAGAAGGAAGGTGAGGTAGGAGGGGGTGAGGTGATGGAGAGCCTTGAAGCCCAGGGTGAGGAGTTTCTGCCTGATGCGCAGATTGATCGGTAGCCATTGGAGGTTTTTGAGGAGGGGAGTAATATGTCCAGAGCGTTTCTGGACAAAGATAATCCGGGCAGCAGCATGAAGTATGGATTGAAGTGGAGAGAGACACGAGGATGGGAGATCAGAGAGAAGGCTAGTGTAGTAGTCCAGACCGGATAGGATGAGAGCTTGAATTAGCAGGGTAGCGGTTTGGATGGAGAGGAAAGGGCGGATCTTGGCAATGTTGCGGAGCTGAGACCGGCAGGTTTTGGTGACGGCTTGGATGTGAGGGGTGAATGAGAGAGCGGAGTCGAGGATGACACCAAGGTTGCGGGCTTGTGAGACGGGAAGGATGGTAGTGCCGTCAATAGAGATGGGAAAGTCAGGGAGAGAACAAGCTTTGGGAGGGAAGACAAGGAGCTCAGTCTTCGACATGTTGAGCTTTAGGTGGCGGGCGGACATCCAGATGGAGATGTCCTGAAGGCAGGAGGAGATGCGAGCCTGGAGGGAGGGGGAGAGAGCAGGGGCAGAGATGTAGATCTGGGTGTCATCAGCGTAGAGATGATAGTGGAAGCCGTGGGAGCGAATGAGGTCACCAAGGGAGTGAGTGTAGATTGAGAACAGAAGGGGACCGAGCACTGAACCTTGGGGAACCCCCACAGTAAGAGGATGGGAGGGGGAGGAGGAGCCTGCAAAAGAGACTGAGAAAGAACGACCGGAGAGATAAGAGGAGAACCAGGAGAGGACGGAGTCTGTGAAGCCAAGGTCAGATAACGTGTTGAGGAGAAGGGGGTGGTCCACAGTGTCAAAGGCAGCTGAGAGGTCGAGGAGGATTAGGACAGAATCCTAATGTCCTAATGACTTGGGGTCATATAAAATTTCAATCCAAGGGGATAACATGAGTGAAGAGGTGGAAGGTGGAAGGAGGAAGGCTAGGGCAAGGGGCAGTGAGAAGCCTGACTGGAAACAATGAAAAGAGCGAGTTGGGGAAGAGAGCGCTAGGTAAGGTGGGAAGTGTTGGTGGAGTCTTGAAGCTGATTATGGGGACTTTTGGTTTGATGCAGAGGGATACTGGAGTGTCATTGAAGGGTTTGGGAGAGAAGAGATGAAGTTCTAAAAAGATGATCCACCTAGCACCAGGTAGCATAGATTGTGGTGAGGAGAGGATGGAAGCCGGGACACTAGCTGGGAGGCTGATGCAATATTCTAGTCAGGTGCTAGTACCAGAGTGGCAGATGTTGTGGATAAGAAAGGGGAAAATTAGGGAGGTGTGTGGGAAGAAATTGCAGGATTTGGCAGTAAACTAAACGTGAGAGCTGAAAGACTGCAAGGAATCAAGACTGACACTGAGGTTGTGGGCTTCTGGTACAGGAAGGATGGTGGGGTTGTTGACTGAAATGGGAAGGGTAGGAGGAGGAGTGGGTTTAGGGAGAAAGATAATTAGTTCTGTTTTAGACCTATGGAGTTTGAGGGGTCAGCAAGTGGAGACATCCTAGAGGAAGAGAAGAAGTGGGCCAGGTGAAGGTGAAGGCCAGGTGAGAGGTCATAGCTACAGAAATATATGTGGAAGTCATCCTTGTGGAGATGGCAGCTGAAGCCTTGTGAGAAGAGGAGCTCCCCAAGAGAGGGAGTATAGAGTGAGAAGACTTGGGGATCCAGAACAGACCTTCATGGGACATTTACAGTAAAAGGTCGAGAGGCAGGGAAAAAAACAGAGCAGTCAGAAAGGTAGGATGAAAGCTGGGTTATTACTGTGCCAGGGAAACTGAAGTTTGAGAATGTTTTGAGGAGGAGGGAGTGTGCAACAATATCAAAAGCAACTGAGAGGAGGATCAGGATGGAGTAAATTATTTTGGGCTTGACTATATAAGGAGGTCAATGAAGATCTCAGAAAGCCAGTTTCAGGAAGTGGAAGGATCAAAGACCTATCTGCAATGACTCGAGAAGAGGAATTGTGGAGTGGAAATTAGGGCATCGAGTGTATCTGATCTATTTTTGGAGTTGGGATAGGAATGGGAGAAAGGTGATGGAGCAATAATGAGAAGAGCCTGAGAGTTCAAGAGAACTTTTTTTAGAATGGGGAAAACCGGAACATGTTTGAAGGCTGAAGGAAAGGAATCATCAGAGTAAGAAGCTGAAAATGGCAAGTAGGAAGTGGAGGAGACTAGGAAGGAGTGATTGTAAGATGTAAGGGGAAAGAGGGTCAGAGGTACCAGTAAAAGGGATAGCCTTATAGAGTAGGTGAGATATTTCCTCTTGAGAAACTGCTGAGAAGCAGGAGAAAGATGAGGGAGCAGGAATGTTGAAGGAATGATTAGCAGATTTGGGAAAGTTCATGCCTATTGATTTCAATTCTACCAACAAAGTAGATGGTCAGGCTATAAGTGGGGGTGGGGGGCAGTGATAACAGTGGTTTAGGAGAAGTTAAAGCAAAGGACAAGGAGTAAAAGGAGAAAGAGGAGAAGGAGGAGCGAAAGGTGGAAGAAAAGTAAGAAGTGAATGACAAAGAGGAGAAGGAGGAGGAAGAGAAATAGGTGGTGGAGGAGAAAAAGAAGAAGGAAGAGGAGGAAGAGGAGGAAGAGGAGGAGGAAAAGAAGGAGGGGGTGGTGGAGGAGGACGAGGGGAAGGGAGAGGAGGAGGTGGAGCAGGAGGTGGAGGAGGAGGTGGAGGAGGAGGAGGAGGAGGAGGGGAATGATGTTTTGTTGGTCTATTTGAGACCTTGAAGAGATCTCTTTCCCTTTTCCTTCTCAATTTTCCACGGCCATCAGTGATCGAGCTGCATCTCTGTGCCTGAGTATAAACCGATCCATGGACAAGGGAAAATCCCTAGACCTGGAAATTCTGGTCAGACTGGACCCCAAGGGCTCAACACTGCTCTGAGCAGGAAAGCCCGGATTGGAGTTGTGGAGGGACACTCTCCAGGAAGGATTTCTGCTGACAGGAGAGGCCCCGCCTCCCAGGTCAAGCAAGCTCCTCAGGAGAATTGGCTCACTAATCCCTCGGGCTCCTCATTTTTAACTTGTGACCACTAGGGAGAGGCGTGGCTGGCCATACACACTCAAAGCTTCTGCAGGAGGAGTTGGGACTGGAGGGTAAAACTCATCACTGCAACCCTCCCACCATGATAACCCCCACCAGGGACACAACATGGCCTAGTGGAAAGAGCATGGGCCAGGAGCCAGAGGGCCTGGTTCTAATCCCAGATCAGCCCCTACCTGCTGTGTGACCTTGAGCATGTCACTTAGTTAAGTCTCTGTGCCACAGTTTCCTCATCTGAAAAATGGAGTTCAATACCCGTTCTCCCTCCTACTTAGACTATGGGATGGGAACTATGTTTGACTTGTTTAAATTTTATCTACCCTAGCTCTCAATAGTCCCTGAGTGCTAGTCCCTGGCACACAGGAAGCACTTAAGAAGTAACACCATTGTTATTTATTATTCATCTGAAGACACCGATGTAACCCTGGGGGGAAGTGGGAGTGGGGGGTAGGGGGCATGATAGTGGTCCCTCTGGACCCGAGATGGATGTTGAAGGGGCACAGAAGGATGGTTCACAGTTGTGCCCATCCCAACGTCCACTCAGTGAAAAACAGACCAAGGTATTCCTGCTACAAAACACCTAGGCTCCCTGATGACAAGACACAGTGGCTTTGTTTCCCAACACATCTCCAAGGGGAGGTGAATGGATGGAGGAACAGCTGTCTCAGATCTTGGGAAACCACATAGCTGGGAGGGGGCAGTGTGGTTTTGTGGACGGACCACTGGCTTGGGAGTCAGAGAAGCTGGATTCTAATCCTGGCTCTCTATTCCTTGCCTGTTGCGTGGCCTTGGGCAAGTCACTGAACCTCTCTGTGCCTCTGTCTCCTCCTCCATAAAATGGGGATTAAACACCTGTTCTCCCTTCCTACTTAGAGTGTGAGCTCCACGTGGGACAGGAACTGTGTCCAGCCTGATTATTTTGTATCTATCCCAGTTCTCAGTATAGTGCTTGGCATATACTAAGAGCCTTACAAATATATCACAGTTATTTTTATTACCATTATTATTATTATTGCTACTGAAAACAACAATAATAATAATAATAATGTGGTCATCAAATCCATTCCCCTGCCTCTGAGTACACAGATGGAGAGATAGAGTTGTTTCCTCAAAAGGACACATGATCTGAGAGTCTGGAAACCTGGGTTCTAGTCCCAACTCTGTCCCTAATCTCCTGCATCAATTTGGGCAAGTCACTTGCCCCCTGTGGACTTCAGTTTCCTCATGTAAAATGGAGAAAGCAAATGTTGTCTCTCCTTATCTCACAGGTATGTTGTGATTGTGAAAAGGAATAATTGATATGCAGGCATTTTGGAAAAATAAAAGTGCTCAGGAAATAATATTCATCATCTTTGTAGCACCTCAGAAGAAATGCCTACCCAGCCCTGCTGACGAAGGGATGGCAAATGTTTTGCCCTTGTGTCCCCCTCATGGAACCTCAGAGGTCTCAGCTACCACATTCAGTGATCTCACAAAATGAAGCCTCCACTCATCACCGCCATCCACTTCTTCCATCAGCCCACTTCCCTTCCCCAAGGGTCACATCACAATCCAGTCATCTCTCCACCACCTCTCCCAGACAACATTGAGTCCATTCCAATCCCGGGAATTCCTCTACTCCAAAATCTCATATCTCTCTCCACTCGCCTTCCTATTGATCAATTTTTCTACTGTCTCGAGGTCACCCCCAGCTTCCCCCCCACCATCTCCACCACTCTTCCTCCTCACATGACCAGTGTCCGAGCTGAACTGGTCCTTCTGCTGGCCAGCTCCCACAGCCGACACACACCCATCCATCCCAGTATACATCCAACAATGCCTCCTCTAGTGAAGGAGCATCGTCTCCGGGAAAGAGTGTGAAGCTGGGATTCAGGAGTTCCAAGTTCAAGTCCCAGACCTGCTGCTATTCTGCAGTGAGTCACCCAACCTCTCTGTGCCTCAGTTCCCTCTTTTTGAATGGGAAGAACGGAGCTCTCTTCACCTATCCCATGCAAATGTTATGAAGACAAAATGATGTAGTGTCAAAATGCTCTGAGGCAATCAAAGTTCTATACAATTCCAGACATTATTACTATTGTCCCTAAAATCTGTACGGGCTTTCTCCCTTAGCACACCCTCTAAGTATGGCACGTCGCCCCACCTGTCCCTGCCTCAAGCAACGGACAGAGATAACTCTGAGATACAACCAAGGGAAGTGGACCTGAGAAATCAGAATATCCTCTAAAACTGTTCTTCACCAAAGTGACTCCCCTGAATTCTTCTCTAAGTGGATCCTTAGAGATCTTACTTGTGCCTATTAGAGTGTAAGCTCCTGGTAGGCAGGGAAGAAGTAACTTCATCATTCTGGACTTCCCAGGAACTTAGTAGGGTGCATCAGATCTAGTGGGAGTTCAGTAAATGCCACTATTAGTTACTACGGCTCCCTTTTGAATCCATCATCACTTAACCAGCACCCATGGGTTTCCTTAGCCCAGCTCTGTACACGGGACACTGCTGGATGCCATATACAGGTAATCTCATGGGCACCCTCCTGCTTTTATGTACAGAAGTGGGCAGCCCTGACGCAGCAGACAGATCAAAGCCATAGAGGCAAACAAATTCTGAATGGAGAGATGAATAAATGAGCAAATTAGTCCACAGATAAATCAATCAATCAATCAATGGCATTTATTGAGTGCTTACTGTTTGCACTAGTACTAAGAGCAATGCAACAGAGTTGATGACACATTCCTTGCCCACAAGGAGCTTACAGTTTAGAAGGTGAGACAGACAATAATAGAAATTATTATGGATATGCACATAAGTGCGGTGAGACTGAGGACGGGGTGAATATCAAGTTAAAATAGTACAGATACAAGTGCAGATACAAGATACAGTACAGATACAAGAACAGTGCTTTGCACATAGTAAGTGCTTAATAAATTCCATCATTATTATAAGTGCAAAGGTGACAGAGAAGTGAGAGGGAGTAGGGAAGAAGAGAGCTTTATCTGGAGATGAATCGAAGAAACTGAGGCACAGAGAAATTAAGTTACCTGCCCAAGGTCACACAGCAGGTAAGTGCCATGTTCAGGATTAGAATCCAAGCTCTCTGAATCCCAGACACAGGCTCTCATCTTATATCTACTGATACCTGTTTACTTGTTTTGATGTCTGTCTCCCCCCTTCTAGGTTGTGAGCCCTTTGTGGGCAGGAATTGTCCCTGTTGCTGAATTGTACTTCCCAAGCACTTAGTAGAGTGCTCTGCACACAGTAAGCTCTCAATAAATATGTTTGAATTGGATAGCTACCCAAGTGCTTAATACAGTGCTTGGCATATAATAAATATTATATTTGATCATTAACAAATGATCAAAATCGTTATTGTTGTTTCCCCTTGGTCACACTACCTCTCAGAAAGAATAATCCCAGCGTAGGCAAGAAATCTTCCAGGGCAGCTCCTTGGGTCTCTCCCAAACAGCTGCTCTGGTGCCCCCAGATCTGGTGGCAATTCACAGAGGAAGGGATGGTGACTAGAGTCTTAGAAATAAATTTCAGGATTTGCCACCAGGTATATGAGGCAGAAACAGCAGGCTGAAGGTCTTGTGGGGCCTGAGCCTTTCTTCTGCCAGTGTGTGCCTCCATCCAGGCCTCCTAGGAGATCTGTTACCTCTGCTTCTGGACATTCATAACCTCTGGTGCTGCCAGGGACATGCTTAGCAACACCAGCAGGGACAGGGAGGAGGGTTGATATCTGGGTGCATTTCAAAACTTCCCTGGGCCCCCTGCCCTGAGAGGAGCTAAGTAAATTGTTGCTTTGCTCCAGTGGAAACATTGCCAGAGGAGGAGAAAGAGGAGGAGGTGGCGGAGGAAGATGAATAGAACGAGGTGGAGAAGGAAGAAGAGGAATAAGAGAAGGAGCAGAAGGAAGAGGAGTAGGGGGAGGAGGAGGCCTATCTGGAATCAGGAACAACTCTGAGATGCTGGGATTGGAAGTCTGCCATGTGCGTAGTCCAACAAAGTGAGGTGAACAAGAGAATGAGTGGCGATGGCAATATGTGGAATTCTGTCTTTGCCACAATTAGGAATTATAGGGGGCCCATGTTGAGGGCAGGCAAGTAGTGGTAAGCAGAACTGAGAAGGGGCTACTGGAGACTTTAAGGTTGCCCAGGAGAGCCCAGATTAGAGAGAACCTGAAAAGAGCATCTGGACATAGCAGGACCAGAACATACTTCTGGATGTTTTGAAGTGAGGTGGAGGAGAGTTTGGAGAGAGTGTAAGGGTGATCATTTTGCATATACATCATCCAAAATGCCTCCTGTGGCTAGGAAAGCCACTTCACCACTTCCCCATTTGCTAGCTGCTTAATGGGGTCATCTTGAAGAATCACACTTCACTAATGTTTTGTAGAACAAAGTCTTGAAAATTGTTGTGGAATATAAAAGCCTTCTTTTGCCCTGGAAGCACTGGATAATGATGGCACTTATTAAGCACTTACTATGTGCAAAGCACTGTTCTAAGTGCTGGGGAGGATACAAGGTGATCAGGTTGTCCCAGGTGGGGCTCACAATCTTAATCCCCATTTTACAGATGAGGTAACTGAGGTACAGGGAAGTTAAATGACTTGCCCAAAGTCACACAGCTGACAATTGGCAGAGCCTGGACTTGAACCCATGACCTCTGACTCCAAAGCCCATGCTCTTTCCGCTGAGCCACACTGCTTCTCATAATAATGACGATGGTGTTTGTTAAGCACTTACTATTTGCCAAGCACTGTTCTAAGCACTGGGGTAGATACAAGGTAATCAGGTTGTCCTACATGGGGTTTGCAGTCTCAATCCCCATTTTATGATGAGGGTAACTGAGGCACAGAGAAGTTAAGTGACTTACCTAAGGTCACACAGCAGACAAATGGCAGAGCTGGGATTAGAACCCATGACCTCTAACTCCTAAACCCATGCTTTTTCCATTGAGCCATGCAGCTTCTTGGAAGATGGTGTCCCCATAGGGCAAAAGTTCAAATTGGGTTAATGCACAGGGTATTCTAGACTCAATTGATAAACTCGATATAAACCACTCACCTGAACCATATGGCACCCACCTGGATTCATTCATTCAATCGTATTTATTGAGCACTTATGTGCAAAGCACTGTTCTAAGCGCTGGGGGGATACAAGGGGATCAGGTTGTCCCACGTGGGGCTCACATTCTTAATCCCCATTTTACAGATGAGGCAACTAGGCCCAGAGAAGTGAAGTGACTTGCTCAAAGTCACACGGCTGACAATTGGCAGAGCTGGGATTCGAACCCATGACCTCTGACTTCAAAGCCCGTGCTCTTCCCACTGAGCCACGCCGCTTCTCTACCTGCCACCTGGATGGCATCTAGCCAAGAGTTCTGGAGATGTTTGGAATTTCCCTTCCAAACATGTTAACATTTGGAACACATGCTACACATGGTGAACATGTGTGACTCATTGCTTGAACAGCAATGTGCCAGAAGACTGGCGGATTGCCCATGTGAGGACCTAGAGGTGGTCTTCAGAATTATAGACTGGTGAGTCTCTCTCGTATCCTTGACAAATTTGTGGACTCGATAATTAAGTTTAGGGTCAGAGAGCCCAGCTTTTCTTGAGGAAAAGATAAAGTGCTTTCTGTAAGAGGAATTCCTGCCTTCCTTGCAAATCCTCTCTAGTCCATGAAATTCTTCCCAGACAGACAGCTGGGTAGGAAGTCTGGCAATTTCTGGTGCTAAGAGGCAATAGGGTCAGGAAGCTCTCAGACCCCGGGTTTGTCTGCACTGTATAGTGAACTGGAGAGGGGAGCACTCAAGAATCTTCAGATAAAGAGGGTATTTTTCATATTGACTGAACATGCATACATAGACACACACACAAATATATATTTACAATCACACATACAATTGTCCTTGTTTTGTGTGGTATTTTTAATGGTATTTGTTAAGCACATACTATGTGTCAGGCATTATATTAAGCTCTGGGATAGATTTAAGATAATTTAGTTGGACACCATCCAGGTCCTGCATGGGGCTCACAGTCATAGTTTCCATTTTATAGATAAGGTCACTGAGGCACAGAGAAGTTAAGTGACCTGCCTAAGGCCACACAGCATAGAAGTGGTGGAGCCAAGATTAGAACCAGGTCCTCTGACTCTCGGAGGCCCAGGCTCTTTCCACTAGGCCATACTGCTTCTCCATTTAATACAGGGTTGGCACTGGAAGCAGCGTGGCTCAGTGGAAAGAGCACGGGCTTGGGAGTCAGAGGACATGGGTTCTAATCCCGGCTCTGCCATTAGTCTGCTGTTTGGCCCTAGGCAAGTCACTTCACTTCTCTTTGCCTCACTTCCCTCATCTGTAAAATGGGATTAATACTGTGAACCCCACATGGGATAACCCGATTACCCTGTATCTACCCCAGCACTTAGAACTGTGCTTGGCACATAGTAAGCACTTAACAAATATTATTATTATTATTATTATTATTATTATTAATAATAATAATAATAATAATAACAACCGAGTCATCATGTTGGTTTTGTGGGGGAAGGGGGTTAGTTGTGACCGAAAAGACAAACATGGGACCAACAAAACGTTCTACACTGCTCAGGCAGGGAGCTAGTAAGGTGGTGTATGGCTCCCACAGTCTCTTGTTTCACCTGATTCAAATGTTGACCCACATACACATGTACCTATTTACACTTGCACGCAGAAATCATACATGAACATAACACAGATACCTGCATGTTTATGCATTTATACTCAGGTAAGTATGTCATTCTGACTCAGATCAATGATCCATTCAACCTCTAAACACTTTAAGGGTAGAGATTGTGTCTTTTGCCTCTATCAAACTCTCCCAATTGTTCAGCACTATGCTCTGCATGCTGTGGATACTCCATAAATACTATAAATTGACTGATACCCTGCAGGAATAAATCCAAACCTTCCCACCACTGCTTGAAGAATTGTTTCCTACGATATGTCTTGAACCTACCATCTTCTAGCTTAAATGAGTGTCCCTTTTATTAAGGGAATGGGATTTGGTAAATAATAATTTTGGGTCCACCTCTCTAAAGTAGTGGTAGTAACAGTAGTAGCAATAGCAGTTGTAGTAGTAGTAATAATAATAGTAGTTGTAGTAGTAGTAGTAAAATTGTTTATTGAAAACCTACTAATGCATTGTACAAGTCCTCTGCAAGTACAAGTCAAGTAAGTGACATATTCCCTGTCTACAAGGAGTTTACATTCTGAGGAAAATAGACATTAACAGTATTTCCAGAATTATCTAAACAAAGAATTGAATGCAAAATTGAACATACATATAAACCTAAGCGCTAGATAAGGAGCAATTTCAATTTAATTATATTTCAGTCACTATCTTTCTGGAAGAAAGAGTGTAATTTTTTCAGTCTCTCCTCGTAAGGAAGCTACTCCATCCCCTTGATCAATTTGGTAACTTTTTGTTAGGAAGTAATGGAAAATTGAAAGGGTGAAGACTAGAGGCATAGAGGCATAGATCAATGCCAGTGTTTGGAAGTGAGCAGAAGAGTCAAGCAACACATTCACAGGGCAACATGAACCATGCCTATTGTATGTGGAAAAATCCCAGTAGGTCACGTACAATATCCTACGTAGGGCAGCAACCCAGATGAGACCAGCCCAACTGGATAATAAACCAATACAACTATAGCACAACATTAGAGTTAGGACACTGGAAGCCTCAGTGAGGTCTTGTGTCCCGTACTCTCATTCATATAAGAAAATTATGGCTCCCAGACAGACAGTCTCAGTAACTGAAGGGGCTGAAGGAGAGTAGAATTAAAATGTTTATGATCATCAATTTTACTGCATGCAGAGCACTGCACTAAGCCCTTGGGGAGAGGAGAGTTCACTATAGTAGACTTGGTAGAGGTGATCAAGGATCAAGGAGCTGGTAGTCTATGGGAATGCTCAGAAGTTCATTAGGCATGATGGGTAGAGGGTGTTGTTTGGTGTTATGATATATCAATTTAAAGTGTATATAAATAATGCAAGTACAAAAATGTGTAATATCATGCCCAGGAGGAGGTTGGGTCCTGCATCAATCAATCGATCAATCAATCAATGGTATATATTGAGTGCTTACTCTGTGCTGAGTACTCTGTTCTAAGCACCTGGGAGAGTACAATATGACAGAAATGGTGGACATGTTCCCTGCCCCCAATGAGCTTACAGTCCACAGGACTCTCTTGCATGCAAAAGATTTGGAGCCTAAATATGGAGGTGCCATGTTGTATATACAGAAGAGTTCTGGCAGATAGTGGCAGAGGGCTCTTGGCTGAATCACTCAATTGACAGACTGTGGGGGATTGCTTATCAGCAAGGATCCAGTAGTCATTCTGTTGCCATGGTGACAGCGATGGTTGGCCTTCCCCCATATCTTTCCCTGTGCCTTCTCCAGCTATCCACATCTTTCCAAAGATGAGGCAAGCAGACCTGCTAGTGGCATTCAAGGTGCAAATTTTGCTTCTGTACCATGGTAAAACTCTGTTATTTTTGTTTTCTTTTTGAAACCTTTCCAGATGATCACCAGAATTTGGTTGTCTTATGTACAGGCACAAACATGCCTTCATGTCGGCACTATTAAATTTTAGTAGTGAAGACTCTTTAAAGGGCTTAGAATGGTCTTTCAAAGTTCACTAAGGTCATCTGCCTGCCTCCATTCTGGACTGGCTCTTAAATCCTTAATCATCCCAAATAGCCATAGGCCCTACAGGGCAGGAGATTGCACATCGTGGTTTTAGAATCTATCCTAGCAATTAGCAGTTTTTGTATCCAGGAAGTCAATCAATCAATCAATCAATCGTATTTATTGAGCGCTTACTATGTGCAGAGCACTGTACTAAGCGCTTGGGAAGTACAAATTGGCATCACATAGAGACAGTCCCTACCCGATAGTGGGCTCGCAGTCTAAAAGGGGGAGACAGAGAACAGAACCAAACATACCAACAAAATAAAATAAGTAGGATAGAAATGTACAAGTAAAATAAATAAATAAATAAATAAACAGAGTAATAAATATGTACAACCATATATACATATATACAGGTGCTGTGGGGAGGGGAAGGCGGTAAGGCGGGGGGATGGAGCGGGGGACGAGGGGGAGAGGAAAGAAGGGGCTCAATCTGGGAAGGCCTCCTGGAGGAGGTGAGCTCTCAGCAGGGCCTTGAAGGGAGGAAGAGAGCTAGCTTGGCGGATGGGCAGAGGGAGGGCATTCCAGGCCCGGGGGATGACGTGGGCCGGGGGTCGATGGCGGGACAGGCGAGAGCGAGGTACAGTGAGGAGATTAGTGGTGGAGGAGCGGAGGGTGCGGGCTGGGCAGTAGAAGGAGAGAAGGGAGGTGAGGTAGGAGGGGGCGAGGTGATGGAGAGCCTTGAAGCCCAGGGTGAGGAGTTTCTGCCTGATGCGCAGATTGATCGGTAGCCATTGGAGGTTTTTGAGGAGGGGAGTGATATGTCCAGAGCGCTTCTGGACAAAGATAATCCGGGCAGCAGCATGAAGTATGGATTGAAGTGGAGAGAGACACGAGGATGGGAGATCAGAGAGAAGGCTAGTGCAGTAGTCCAGACGGGATAGGATGAGAGCTTGAATTAGCAGGGTAGCGGTTTGGATGGAGAGGAAAGGGCGGATCTTGGCAATGTTGCGGAGCTGAGACCGGCAGGTTTTGGTGACGGCTTGGATGTGAGGGGTGAATGAGAGAGCGGAGTCGAGGATGACACCAAGGTTGCGGGCTTGTGAGACGGGAAGGATGGTAGTGCCGTCAACAGAGATGGGAAAGTCAGGGAGAGGACAAGGTTTGGGAGGGAAGACAAGGAGCTCAGTCTTCGACATGTTGAGCTTTAGGTGGCGGGCGGACATCCAGATGGAGATGTCCTGAAGGCAGGAGGAGATGCGAGCCTGGAGGGAGGGGGAGAGAGCAGGGGCAGAGATGTAGATCTGGGTGTCATCAGCGTAGAGGTGATAGTTGAAGCCGTGGGAGCGAATGAGGTCACCAAGGGAGTGAGTGTAGATTGAGAACAGAAGGGGACCAAGCACTGAACCTTGGGGAACTCCCACAGTAAGAGGATGGGAGGGGGAGGAGGAGCCTGCAAAAGAGACTGAGAAAGAACGACCGGAGAGATAAGAGGAGAACCAGGAGAGGACGGAGTCTGTGAAGCCAAGGTCAGATAACGTGTTGAGGAGAAGGGGGTGGTCCACAGTGTCAAAGGCAGCTGAGAGGTCGAGGAGGATTAGGACAGAGTATGAGCCGTTGGATTTGGCAAGCAGGAGGTCATTGGTGACCTTTGAGAGCGCAGTTTCCGTGGAATGAAGGGGACGGAAGCCAGACTGGAGGGGGTCGAGGAGAGAGTTGTTGTTGAGGAATTCTAGGCAGCGCGTGTAGACAACTCGTTCAAGGAGTTTGGAAAGGAATGGTAGGAGGGATATGGGACGATAACTAGAAGGTGAGGTGGGGTCAAGAGAGGGTTTTTTTAGGATGGGAGAGACATGGGCATGTTTGAAGGCAGAGGGGAAGGAACCAGTGGAGAGTGAGCGGTTGAAGATGGAAGTTAAGGAGGGGAGAAGGGATGGAGCGAGAGATTTCATAAGATGAGAGGGAATGGGGTCAGAAGCACAGGTGGCCGGAGTAGCACTTGAGAGGAGGGAGGAGAGTTCCTCTGAGGATACCACTGGGAAGGATGGGAGAGTAGCAGAGAATGTTGAGAGCCGGGGGGTTGGAGAAAGGGGGGAAGAGACTTTGGGGAGGTCGGACCTGATGGATTTAATTTTGTTAATGAAGTGGGAGGCCAGATCGTTGGGGGTGAGGGAAGGAGGAGGGGGAGGAACCGGGGGCCTGAGAAGGGAGTTGAATGTATGGAAGAGCTGGCGGGGGTGATGGGCATGGGTGTCAATAAGGGAGGAGAAATAGTTTTGTCTGGCAGAAGAGAGGGCTGAGTTAAGGCAGGAAAGGATAAACTTGAAGTGAACGAGGTTGGCATGGTGTTTAGACTTTCGCCAGCAGCGTTCGGCAGCTCGAGCATAAGAGCGAAGGAGGCGGACAGTGGCAGTGATCCAGGGCTGTGGGTTAGTGGTGCGAGAGCGGCGAAGGGAAAGGGGAGCGAGCGAGTCTAGCTGAGTAGAAAGGGTAGAGTTGAGAGCAGTAATCTGATCATCAAGACTGGGTAGAGAGGAGAGGGCGGCGAGGTGGGGTGTGAGGCGTTCCGAAAGATGGGTGGGGTCCAGAGAGCGGAGATCTCTGTGAGGGAGTAATACGGATTTACAGGGGAAAGGAGTGTGAGTGAGGAGGCAGGTGAGAAGATTATGATCAGAGAGAGGGATCACAGAGTTGGTGAGGGTGGACACAGTGCAGCGGTAGGAGATGATGAGGTCGAGGGTATGACCAAGTTGGTGAGTGGGTGAGGTGGGGTGGAGGAAGAGGTTGGCAGCGTCAAGGAGAGATAGAAGGCGGGCGGCAGAGGAGTCGTTAGGGATATCCATGTGGATATTGAAGTCTCCGAGGATCAGAGTGGGCATGGAGAAGGAGAGAAGGAATGTGAGGAAGGGGTCAAAGTCGTTAAAGAA
The DNA here is from genome assembly GCF_015852505.1 of Tachyglossus aculeatus. Lineage (NCBI taxonomy): Eukaryota > Metazoa > Chordata > Mammalia > Monotremata > Tachyglossidae > Tachyglossus > Tachyglossus aculeatus. The sequence goes on along the minus strand of NC_052067.1, from coordinate 134,057,341 downwards.
GTTGGAAGTGGGGCCCGGAGGGCGGTAGATGACGGCTACAAGAATCTGGAGGGGGTGGTAGAGGCGAATAATGTGGGCTTCAAAGGAAGGGAAGGAAAGGGAAGGGGAAGGAGGGATAGTGCGAAAGCGACATTGGGGGGCGAGAAGGAAACCGACACCTCCTCCTTTTCCGGTGAGTCTGGGGGAGTGGGAGAAGAAGAGGCCTGCACTGCAGAGAGCAGCAGAAGAGACCGTGTCGTCCGGCGACAGCCATGTTTCAGTTAGGGACTCTCAATGCTGCCCGCAGTTCTGGGCAACCTGTGGGGATTTCACCAGGAGATCAGCCTTGACGCCTGCATCGCCCCATCGTCCTTTATCCACGGACTGTCCGGTGTGGAGTCTGGTGTCCTGCTGGCCATGTCTTGGGACCACTTCCTCACCATCTGCAACCCCTTGCACTATACTTGCCTAGTAACTGGCTCATCAATCATCAAAATTGGAACAATTGTTTTAACCAGGAGCTAGCTATTGACCCTTCCCGTGATCATTCGCCTGAGATTCTTCTTCTATTGCCGCCCCCATGTCCTCTCTCACTCCTTCTGCCTGCACCAGGACCTGCTCCGCTTGACTTGTTCTGACACTCAGTTCAACAGTTTCTATGCCCTTGGGCTCATGATCATCATTCTCATCTTGGACTCTGTGCTTATTCTGGCCTCCTACATCCTGATCTTCCAGACCGTGCTGACTGTGGCCTCATGCGGGGAATGGCTGAAGTTTCCCCAGACCTGCACCTCCCACATCCTCACCATCTTGGTCTTTTATATTCCCACTGTCGGCCTGAGCATGGTTCACCGTTTCGGAAAGCATCTGACTCCTCTGGTCCACGTGCTCATGGGCCACATCTACATCCTTTTCCCTCTCCTGATGAACCCCATCATCTACAGTATCAAAACCCAGCAGATCAGCAAAAGGATCCAAGGACCAAGGTTGCGTCAAACTAAATCCTTTCTGTTGCAGTTTAAGTTCATTCCCTTTTAATCTCCCCATAGAGGTTTCCTGTCCTTTTGCTCCGAGACCCTCCTAGCTGGTATATCACTGTGACTTCCTTCTTCAGCCTTCTTTTTTCCTTGCCAGAAAATTAATGCCTCCATCTCCCAGTGGGACCACCTCACATATCATGACTGTGGCCGGCAGTAACTCCAGCTCGAGATCACGGTCCTTCTTCCTGATTGGCATCCCTGGGATAGAAGACATTCTGTGTTGGGTGGTGGTGCCCTTTTGCATCAGGTACATCCTGGCACTGCTGGGCAACAGCATCATCCTCTTCATCATCAAAATTGACCCAACCCTGCACCAGCCCATTTACCTGTTCCTGAACATGCTGGCCGTCATCAACTTTGTTCTGCCCACCTCCACCATGCCCAAGGTGCTTGCCATCTTCTGGACCCACACCCAGGAGATGGAGTACCATGCTTGCCTCATCCAGATGCTCTTCATTCATGCCTTCTCCTCCATGGAGTCCAGAATACTGGTGGCCCTGGCGCTGGACCACTTCATGGCCATTTGCCACCCCTTATGGCATACTGCCATCCTGAACACGATGGTGATTGGGTGGATTAGACTGGTGGTTTTGGGGCAGAGCCTGGTCCTCATCACACCCTTCCCCATCCTCCTGCAGCAGCTCTCCTTCTGCCAGGGCACCGTCGTCACTCATTCCTACTGTGAGCACATGGCCTTGGTCAAGCCGTCCTACTCTGACTCCACTGTGAACCGCTTCTATGGGCTGATGGTGGCCCTGCTGGTGGTGGGGCTGGACGTGCTGGCCATCGTGGCTTCCTACATCCTCATCTTCCAGGTCATCTTCCGCATCCCCTCCCAGGATGCCTGGCTCAAGGCGATGGGGACCTGCGGCTCCCACATCTGCATCATCCTCACCCACTGCTTTGGCCACAACATCCCCCACCACATCCATGTCCTGCTGGCCACCCTCTACCTCCTGGTTCCACCCTCACTCAACCCCATCATCTACGGGATCAAGACCAAGCAGATCCACCAGACGTTGGCCAGAACCTTCTCTGTCCAAAGGTAGAGTTGACTTCCTACTCTCACCCCAGGGTCCCCGATCCACATCTGAGGTCCCGGAGGACCATCCAGCCCTCCTCCTCTAGGCTTGTCTTGAGTTGACCTTTCTGATTTCAGGGGATCTGGGACCAGGGTGTCAATTCAGCCCTTGCCAGCCCTTCACTATATCAGCTACTGGGAATAAGAACTGTAGCCATAAGTCTCAGAGCTAAGGTTAGAGTCACCTTGACCCTTGTCATGTAATCATTATAAGAGCTGGGTTTAGTTGGAGTGCCTGGCACATAGTAAGTGCTTAATAAATACCATAATTAAAATTATTATTATTTGAGGATTTCAACATAACAAGGGACACCCCTTTTGTGTACCGAATGTGTCTGGAATTACATGTCCTGCATTTGCCTCTTTAGCCACATACATACTTAGAGGTGAATCTCATCATCAGTGGTGTTTTCCAATATGAACAACTAGATAGGTCAAGGATTTACTCTACAATGAGGATTTGGGTTTAGAAATACAGGTGGAATTATGTCATTTGGGTTGGGGTCTGTGTATGTGTTAGTTCATGTTTAAGTGTGTTTGTGTGTATGCATGTGGTCATCATCATCATCATATCATCATCAGTTAATCAATCAATGGCATTTATTGAGCACTTACCATGTACAGAGCAGTGTACTAAATGCTTGGGAGAGAAGGAAAAGTAGAATTAGCAGACACATTCCCTGTCCATAACATCATCATCATCATATCATCATTATCATTACACTTGCTGAGAAACCACGAGGGTGGAACACTGTACTAAGCACTTGGAAGAGTACATCAGAAGGAAGACACATTATCACTACCTCGAGGAGCTTACAATCGAATGGAGTGAACAGATAAACCAAAATAAGTTTCAAACTGTGCAACCAAGAGGAAGAATAAGGATATAACAGGGTGTAGAGAAAAAGAAAAAAATATATGGCATTTGTTAAGTGCTTACTATGTACCAGGCACTGTAGTAAGCAATGGGGCACTGTACTAAGTACTGGAAACGAATCAAGATGAGATAGCTGAATAATTAATTGAAATCGACACATGAGTACTGTGCAGAGGAATAATATAAAAGTACTTATAAATGATGTGGTTGGTGTTGGGCTGTTGGGACTGGATCGTTGTGAATTAATCAGGGAAGACTTCCAGGATGAGGGTTTTTTTTTTTAGGAGGAGTTGTGATATGGAGGATTCGTGGAGGGAGGGAGTTCTGGGAGGGGGGAACTGCACAAGTGAAAGGTTGCGGGCAGGAGAGTGGAGAGTGAGGAGTGTTTAGAAAGTGAGGTTCAGTGGAATGAAGAACATGATGAGAAGCAGCTTGGCCTAGTGGATAGAGCATGGGCCTGGGAATCAGAAGGACCTGGGTTCTAATCCCAGCTCCTCCACTTGATTGCTGTGTGACTCTGGGCAAGTCACTTCTCTTCTCTGTGCCTCAGTTACATCATCTGTGAAACGGAAATTAAAACTGTGAGCCCCATGTGGGAAAGGGACTGTGTCCAACCCAATTTGATTGTATCCATCTGTTCCAAGGTGAACCGGGGTACCCAACATCTCAAGGTCAAATGCTATCCTGTGACTGCCCAAGCCAGCAAAGTGGAACTTGGAAGTGTGGGTGGGACACCAACCCTACAACCCAAATGGCTAGATTGACAGCCCAGGCCAGGAATACAGAAGGTGTCCCTGGCCTCCGTGCCAATCAAATAAGGTATGGGGGGAAGGGGCAGAGATCAGACCTTTGGCAGCAGGGAGGTCTCACTGTAAGTTAGGGGATGGTGACGGCAGTGATTTACTTGAGTCTTCTTGGGTTGTGCTAGCTGGGAAACCTTCCTGCAGGAGTGGTTAGTGAACAGAGCCCCTGGAATAGAGCCCCTACCAACCAACACATTGCATCATTTCTCTCTGGCCTCACTATCTCTGATTGGCTACTCCTCTCTTTCCTCAGTCCCTGGGCACTGGGGGAAGGAATTGTGCTCCCCATTTTTTTATGGTATTGGTTAAGCGCTTACTATGTGGAAGGCACTGAACTAAACACTGGGGTAGACACAAGATAATCGGTTTTGGCACAGTCCCTGATCCACATAGGGCTCACAGTTTTAATCCCCATTTTATAGATGATGCAATTGAGTCACAGAGAAGTTAAGTGACTTGCCCGAGATCACACAGCCGACAAGTGGTAGAGCTGGTTGTAACCCAGATCTTCTGACTACCAGCACCATGCTCTTTCCACTGAGCCAACCTTCTTTTCTGGTTTCCCCCACTCCTCCCCCCACCCAACTCGGATTGTTTCCTTCTTTCCTTCTCAGTTCCTGAGCACTGTGGGAAGGGATTATGCTCCCTTGTGGTCACCTTCCTCCCTTGACAATTCAAAGTTGCTCTATAAACCTTCCCATTTGTTCTGGGTGCGGTGATGCCGGCTCCAGTCTGACTCAACCACCCTCTCCTGCCCCTCATATCTCAGCAGGTCAGTCTGGGACCAGTCAGGTGAGGGACAAAAACCAGAATAGGGCCAAGTGCAGCTCAGAAGCGTATGGATTTGGGTGAAAGAGTTGGAGTAGAACTTGTTTGTCCGGATGGTTCCAGGATATTTCGAATATTGCTGAAGGCTTAACTGAAAGGAGGGCTGATGTGAGTCCTTCTCAGTGGAATGTTAGACAAGACGCTAGATCAAAGAGAGCCCCAAGGAAAGACGATCTTCCCAAGAGCAGGGGCAGAGGGCCCAGCTGAAAGAAGACACTGCTTATCTGGCCTCTGTGAGGAAGAAGCGTGGCTAGGGTTAGAGCACTCTTGTGGGGTATGTATGCCATTGTGTATGTGTGTATGTGTGTGCAGTTGTGTGTGTGGGTGCGCGTGAACCACTCTCTCCCCTCAGACACCCTGTTCAGAATTAGTTTCACTGGCATGACTCTCTCCTGCTTTACTTCCTACTTCTCTGACTCCTCTTTCTCAGACCCTTCTCTTAGCTCTTCTTCATTCTCTCACTCTTTAGTCAATCACTGGTATTAATTAATCAATCAATCAATCGTATTTATTGAGCGCTTACTGTGTGCAGAGCACTGTACTAAGTGCTTGGGAAGTACAAGTTGGAAACATATAGAAACGGTCCCTACCCAATAGTGGGCTCACAGTCTAGAAGGGGAAGACAGAGAACAAAACCAAACATATTAACAAAATAAAATAAATAGAATAGATGTGTACAAGTAAGATAAATAGAGTAATAAATATGTACGAACATATATACAGGTGCTGTGGGGAAGGGAAGGAGGTAAGGTGGGGAGGATGGAGAGGGGGAGAAGGGGGAGAGGAAGGGGGGGCTCAGTCTGGGAAGGCCTCCTGGAGGAGGTGAGCTCTCAGTAGGGCCTTGAAGGGAGGAAGAGAGCTAGCTTGGCGGATGTGGGGAGGGAGGGCATTCCAGGCCAGGGGGATGACGTGGGCCGGGGGTCGACGGCGGGACAGGCGAGAACGAGGCACGGTGAGGAGATTAGTGGCAGAGGAGTGGAGGGTGCGGGCTGGACTGTAGAAGGAGAGAAGGGAGGTGAGGTAGGAGGGGACGAGGTGATGGACAGCCTTGAAGCCCAGGGTGAGGAGTTGACTCTTTATTGACTCTTTATTGTGTACAGTGAAGTATACTAAGCATTGGGAAAAGTACAACACAAATGAGTCAGTAGTTGTAATCCCTGCCCACAAGGAGCTTACAATTTACAGGGGAAGAAAGACATTGAAATAGATTACAAAGGCAAAAACTGAACTTTTCTTTGCCCCCGCAGAGCAACTCCCTCCTACCTTTCCCATCACAGACACCACAACCTCCATCCTTTCTGTCTCCAAAGCTCGCAACCTTGATGTCACTGTTGATTTAGTAGGAGTCATAGTATGTATTAAGTGCTCACTGTATGCAGAGCCTTGTGCTAAGCATTGGAAAGAACATGCAAGTAGGAATTAGCCACAGACCCTGCCCTGGAGGGTTTTCAAAATCTGTCACTTCCCTCTGTCTTTCACTTTTCATATTCAGCCTGTCTTTAATTCCTGCCATTTTCCTCCACAATATTAGATGGAGCAATCCCTTTCTCTTCACCTTTATGTTCCCCTCCCTGGTCCAAATCTTCATCACCTCCCAGTTTCCTTGCCTCCAGCTTTTCCCTTCATCAGTCTAGTCTAGATTCTACTGCTCAGATCATCTTCCTGAAATAGTATTCAGAACAAAACAACACTCTGTGCTTCTGGCTTAGTGGAAAGAGCATGTGCTTGGGAGTCAGAGCTCACAGATTCTAATCCCAGCTCCACCACTTATCAGCTGTGTGACTTTGGGCAAGTCACTTCACTTCTCTGTGCCTCAGTTACCTCATCTGTTAAATGGGGATTAAGACTGAAAGCCCCGTAAGAGACAACCTGATTACCTTGTATCTACCCCAGCACTTAGAACAGTGCTTGGCACATAGTAAGCACTTAACAAATACCATCATTATTATTAGTACTACCTCTGGTAGCTATCCACATTTCTCTAAATCAAACAAAAACTCCTGATTATTTCATGTAAGACTCCCTCCCATCTGTTTCTTTCTCACTTCTCCCCCTTCTTCTTCTACTCCATCCCAGTAATGATTCTTTCCCCCACCCTAGCTCACCTGCTAGTTGTACTTTGCTTTGAAGTCACCTTTCTTCAATCTGTTGTTCATGTCATTCATGGAACCTTCTCGCCCCTCAAACTGGCAAACCATAGTTTGCCCCACTTTCTAAATCTCTTATCACAGAGCCTCTATAATTAACCTGGAAAGACTTCTGAGTTAGAGCTTTAGAGGGAGGCCGCTTCTCTGATGTAAGAAACCATTAGGCCTAACAAGTAGTTCAGAGTCTGCATGATCAACACATTTCTGGATGCTTCCTCCAGGAGCTATCCCCTGAATAATCTTCCATCCCCCAACAGATCATACCAATCCATCAACCATGTTTAACACTGATGTGTTGATTTATGTATTCCATTTATCTATGTTTTTTAGGGTACTTGTTAAATGCTTACTATGTGCCAGGCACTCTACTAAGTTCTAGAGTAGAAACAAGATTATTATGTTGAACACGGTCAATGAGTAGTATGAAAAGAGAGAAGATTAGACTCCCCTTAAGAAGGATGGAAGAGATCCTAGTGGTCTTTACAACACATATAAGGTTAAGGCATTGCTACCTTCTTCAAGGCATCTAACCAAGTTTTTTTAGCCCTCTAGACTGTGAGCTCATTGTCGGCAGGGAATGTGACTGTTGTTTTATTGTACTCTCCCAAGGGCTTAGTATAGTTCTTTGCTCACAGTAAGCACCTAGTAAATACGATTGAATGAATGAATGAATGTGAGTCCTTCATGGGACTCACAGTTTTAATCCCAAGATCACACATGGAGCCGGCATTAGAATCCGTTCTCTAGCCACTTGGCGAGGTTGCTTTATTTATTCATTTTTCTGTTGACTTTTAGTTTTACCATTGACATCAATATTTTACTATTATTTCTTTTGCCGGGACACAATTTCAGTCTCCCTTTTTACCCTATTAGCTCCTTCAAAGCAAGGACCACATCTTCAATCTTTATTGTTTACCCGCAAGCACCAAGTACAATAAGCTGCACATAGTAGGGGATCAGTAAATACTGATCATAGTGACCGGTCAAGAATAAGTATTCAATTAATGATATTGATGAAGATGATGATGATAATAATAATGATGATGGTATTTATTAAGCACTTACTATGTGCCAAGCACTGTTCTAAGTGTTTGGGTAGATACAAGGTAATCAGGTTTCCCATGTGGGGCTCACAGCCCTAAATCCACATTTTACAGATAAGGTAACTGAGGCAGAGAGAAGTTAAATGACTTGCTCAAAGTCACACAGCTGACAAGTGGCAGAGCTAGGATTAAAACCCATGACCTCTGACTCTTAGTCCCGCGCTCTTTCCAGTAGGCCACACTGATGGGGGGAGACAAAGTGATATAGAGAGAGAAGATTCTGGGGTTGAAGTAAGGCTCTGAAACTCCTTCAACTGGGAGAGTCCAGGGAAGGGGATTCAATCAGTCAGACAGTCAATTGTCTTTATTGAAAACTTACTGTGTGCAGAACACTATACTAAGCACTTGGGAATGTGTCTGTTTACTGTTTATTGTATTCTCCCAAGTGCTTAGTACAGTGAGAAGCAGCATGGCTCAGTGGAAAGAGCACGGGCTTTGGAGTCAGAGGTCATGGCTTCAAATCCTGGCTCCACCAATTGTCAGCTGTGTGACTTTGGCCAAGTCACTTAACTTCTCTGTGCCTCAGTTCCCTCATCTGTAAAATTTGGATTAAGACTGTGAGCCCCACGTGGGACAACCTGATCACCTTGTCTCCCCCCCCAGCGCTTAGAACAGTGCTTTGCACAAAGTAAGTGCTTAACAATCAATTAATCAATCAATCAATCATATTTATTGAGTGCTTACTGTGTGCAGAGCACTGTACTAAGAGCTTGGGAAGTACAAGTCGGCAACACATAGAAACAGCCCCTACCCAACAGTGGGCTCACAGTCTAGAAGGGGGAGACAGAGAACAAAACCAAACATACTAACAAAATAAAATAAATAGAATAGATATGTACAAGTAAGATAAATAAATAAATAAATAGAGTAATAAATATGTACAAACATATATATATATATACAGGTGCTGTGGGGAAGGGAAGGAGGAAAGATGGGGGAGATGGAGAGGGGGAGAGGAAGGAAGGGGCTCAGTCTGGAAAGGCCTCCTGGAGAAGGTGAGCTCTCAGTAGGGCCTTGAACGGAGGAAGAGAGCTAGCTTGGCGGATGGGCAGAGGGAGGGCATTCCAGGCCCGGGGGATGACGTGGGCTGGGGGTCGATGGAGGGACAGGCGAGAACAAGGCATGGTGAGGAGATTAGTGGCGGAGGAGTGGAGGGTGCGGGGTGGGCTGTAGAAGGAGAGAAGGGAAGTGAGGTAGGAGGGGGCGAGGTGATGGAGAGCCTTGAAGCCTAGGGTGAGGAGTTTCTGCCTGATGCACAGATTGATTGGTAGCCACTGGAGAGTTTTGAGGAGGGGAGTAACATGCCCAGAGCATTTCTGGACAAAGACAATCCGGGCAGCAGCATGAAGTATGGATTGAAGTGGGGAGAGACACGAGGATGGGAGATCAGAGAGAAGGCTGATGCAGTAGTCCAGACGGGATAGGATGAGAGCTTGAATGAGCAGGGTAGCGGTTTGGATGGAGAGGAAAGGGCAGATCTTGGCAATGTTGCAGAGCTGAGACCAGCAGGTTTTGGTGACGGCTTGGATGTGAGGGGTGAATGAGAGAGCGGAGTCGAGGATGACACCAAGGTTGCGGGCTTGTGAGACGGGAAGGATGGTAGTGCCGTCAACAGAGATGGGAAAGTCAGGGAGAGGGCAGGGTCTGAGAGGGAAGACAAGGAGTTCAACAAATACCATCATTATTATTACAGTGTTCATCATCATCATCAATCGTATTTATTGAGAGCTTACTATGTGCAGAGCACTGTACTAAGCACTTGGGAAGTATAAATTGGCAACATATAGAGACAGTCCCTACCCAACGGTGGGCTCACAGTCTAAAAAGGGGAGACAGAGAACAAAACCAAACATACTAACAAAATAAAATAAATAGAATAGATATGTACAAGTAAAATAAATAGAGTAATAAATATGTACAAACATATATACATATATACAGGTGATGTGGGGAAGGGAAGGAGGTAAGATGGGGGGTATGGAGGGGGGACGAGGGGGAGAGGAAGGAAGGGGCTCAGTCTGGGAAGGCCTCCTGGAGGAGGTGAGCTCTCAGTAGGGCCTTGAAGGGAGAAAGAGAGCTAGCTTGGCGGATGGCCAGAGGGAGGGCATTCCAGGCCCAATTCATTCCAGTGTTCTGCATACAGTAAGCATTCAATCAACATGATTGATTTTAGACTGTGAGCCCACTGTTGGGTAGGGACTGTCTCTATATGTTGCCAATTTGTACTTCCCAAGCGCTTAGTACAGTGCTCTGCACATAGTAAGCGCTCAATAAATACGATTGATGATGATGATGATGATTGAATGAATGAATGAATGCAATTTAACAATATAACAGACACATTCTCTGCCCACAGTGAGCTTACAGACTAGAGGGGAAGACAGCCATTAATATAAATAAATTACAGATATGTACATAAATGCTGTGGGGCTGGGAGGGGAGATGAATAAAGGGAGCAAGTCAGGGTGACACAGAAGGTGGGGGAGAAGAGGAAAGGAGGGCTTAGTCAGAGAAGGCCTCTTGGAGAAGAAGTGCCTTCAACAAGGCTTTGAAGGAGGGGAGAGTAATTGTTAGATATGAGGAGGGAGGGCATTCCAGGCCAGAGGCAGGGTGTAGGAAAGAGGTCACTGGCAAGAGAGACAAAACGGAGGAACAATGAGAAGGTTAACATTTGAAGAGTGAAGTGTGTGAGCTGAGTTGGAGTAGGAGGGTAGCGAGGTGAGGTAGGAGGGGACAAGGTGATGGAGTGCTTTAAAGCCATTGGTGAGGAGTTTCTTTTTGATGTGGAGATGGATGGGTAACCAGTGGAGTTTCTTGAGAAGTGGGGGTGGCTTGAACATCTTTGTAGAAAAAGGATCCGGGAAGCAGAGTGAAGTATGGACTGAAGTGGGGAGATAGGAGGCAGGGAGGTCAGCAAGGAGGCAGGTATGGTTATCAAGGAGGGTTAGGATAACTGATTGGATTAATGTGGTAGCAGTGGGATTGTGAGTTGACATGGCTTTGAATTTGTTGAGGAATTGACAACCCTCTGCCCAGAATGGATTCCTTCCTCTCTAAGCCCCTGCCTGAAACAGTGTGCCCTGCAGGGCTCAGGAAAATTAAAATGAAAAGGTGAGGGGTTGTCAGTTAGCGATTGGGAAATAAATATATTTAACAATTTGGTACCTTTTGGTTGGGAGTGGGTTATGTGGAGCTAAATGGAGGAGGAGTTGCTATCTGAGTTTGAGGGAGGAAAGACTGAATTAATTTTACATGATTGCAGGCTCAGGGAGGAGCCAGCTGGGCAAGGCAGTCATAATCCTTCCAGAGATGTGGATTGCGGGAGAGGGCCAAGGAAAGTTGTGGAAAGAGTAGGTGGGGCCGGAGGGAGATAAAGGAGGGAGAGATCAAGGTTGAAGTTGAAGCAAAGGGGCACCCTAGATGCCCCTAGCCTGGTACCCAGGAAAAATTCTCTCCCAGACGGCACTGCTTTGCACCTCCAAATTCCCAATCGGAGCTAGGCTGACAGAGGCAGTCTGAGATGGGCCCCTGGGACAGAAAGGTCATCTCCAGAAGACCCAGCCTGACCATCTGGTAACATGAATTCTCCCTCTAGACTGGAATCTCTTTGTGGGCAGGGAACATGTCTACCAGATGTGTTGTACTGTGCTCTCCCGAGCGCTAAGTATAGTGCTCTCTGCACACAGCAAGCACTTAATAAAAGCCATTGATTGACTGATGAATCTGGGCCTGACAAACAGAACCAGATGCATTGTGGATAGAGCTCTGACCTGGGAAGCAGAAGGTCATGGGCTCTAATCCAGGCTCTGCCAAATGTGTGTTGTGTGTCCTTGGGCAAGTCACTTCATTTATCTGGGCCTTATTTACCTCATCTGTAAAATGGGGATTGAGACTATGAACCCTATGTGGGAAAGGGACTGTGTCCAACCTGATGCACTTATATCTATGCCAGCACTTAGAACAGTGTTTGGCACACAGTAAGCATTCAACAAGTACCATAATTATTATAGGAAACAGGAGAGACTTTGGGAACCTCTGCACCCGACATGTCGGCTCCCAACCAGAGCAGCCACCACCCAACCTCGTTTATCCTGATGGGCATCCCGGGCCTGGAGGCAGCCCACATCTGGATCGCCTTTGCCATCTGTCTCATGTACATCACGGCCCTAGCAGGCAATGGTATCATGCTCCTGGTCATCGAGAGGGAACCCGGCCTCCACTCCCCTATGTTCTTCTTCCTCTGCTTCCTGGCCACTACCGACATCTTGCTGTCTTCAGCGACCATCCCCAAGATGCTTGCCATCATGTGGTTCCAGGCTAGAGAGATCAGCTTCGACTCCTGCATCGCCCAGATGGTTTTCATCCACTTGTTTACAGCAGTGGAATCTGGGATCCTGGTGGTTATGGCGTTCGACCGCTACATAGCCATCTGCCGCCCGTTGAGATACAGAGTGATCTTGACTGATGGGCTTGTGGTCAAGCTGGGACTGACAGTCCTCGTGAGGTCTCTGCTGATCATCCTTCCTTGTGTCTTGCTCATCAAGCGACTACACTTCTGCAAAGCCACCGTTCTCCCTCACTCCTACTGTGAGCACATGGGCATCGCCAAGCTGGCATGCTCGGATATCAAAGTAAATGTTGTATATGGACTAACTGGAGCCCTGCTGATCCTTGCCGTGGACTTAGTCCTTATTGGGCTGTCCTATTCCCTGATTCTCCGGGCAGTCTTGAGACTTCCCACCAAAGACACCCAGATCAAAGCCTTCAGCACCTGTGGCTCACATGTCGGCGTCATGATGGTGTTCTACACTCCAGCCTTGTTCTCCTTCCTGACCCACCGCTTCGGCCACCACGTCCCCCGCTTTGTCCACATCCTGCTGGCGAATTTCTATGTTGTCCTGCCACCCATGCTCAACCCCATCATCTATGGTGTGAAAACCAAGCAGATTCGTGAGAGCATCCTGAGAACTTTCCAGAAGAAGAGAAGCAACTAATTTCAGTTCCACTAGGTTCACTGACTGTCTGCCTTCTGGGGAAGGTGGATGTAGGAGAGTATGCGGATGAGCGAAGGGAGATGGGTGTGTGTGTAGGAATATAGGAAGAACTTCAGAGGAAGTGAGGGAAGACCTGCCACTGGAGGACTTACATTACATAGCTGAGACCTATCTAGAGGTTGCAGCAATCTGTGGAAACTCATCTCCTGTGGTAAAAATTACAACCTCCTTCCCCCTCTCCTTGTTACCCCTGCCATTCCAGCTGTTCCTTCTCTTCCCTCCTCCATTCCCTCCTCCTGTGTTTCCCCCTCTGAACTGTGACTTTGTGGTGACTTTCCAGCACTTACCAAGATGGTTATGTTCCACATTCCCGGTGGATACCTAGTGGTGTTCTAGCAGCGAGGACATATGTGTTTGGTTTTGGAAAGTCAGTCCAATCATGGGGATAATACACAGGTTCACAGGGATCCCCTTCTAGCAGCCCCCACTCTAGGGGTGGCCGCAGACCCACAAGCACTAAGAAGAGGCTCCCTGATCATTGGAGGAGAGGGTGTTAGTAAAAAAAAAGTTTTCCTTCCATCTTAGTCTTATGTTTGGTTCTTCCAGCTGCCAATAAGTGGTTGGGAGGGGAGTGCACATTCTGGAAAGAGAGAATGATGAGGCCTGTGGTGATGGTGGTGGAGAGAAAGGAAAGAACTTTTTATCAGGTCCCAGAAATTGGCTGTTGCTCGAGGAAGGGAGATGACTCAGGGAAACAATTTCTCAGGAATCCTTAGGCCTTTGCAGTCTAACTACAATTAAATGGAGGCAAGTGACCCAATAGGCAGAGAGGAATCACCTGCTTTGAGTCCACAGAGATCACACCAGGCAGAACTGAAATACCTTGGAGGATATTTCTGGGTCCTGAAAGTCCTCCTCAAGTCCAGAAGAAAGGGCGTTTGACTTGAAGGCAAGAACTCTAGCCCAGGGTCAGTTTCAGATGATCCACCACCCCCACATTCTTCATGACACCACCATATCATACTGCACCAGAAATGTAATGCAGTGATGTCATGTGTGACACTTTGCGGAAGATTTTCCTCCAAGGCCACCTCACCCATCAAGCCATCTTGGAGAGAAACTATGCAATAACCATCTTTGAAAAGCCCACTATCATGGCATCTTTGAGAGAAGTCACAAAAGAGACATTTTTGAGAAGAGCATCGGCCTTGCCACCTTTGAAAGAAGCCACACAGCAGTGTGGAAGTAGAGGGATCAGACCTTGCATTTGCCCCCTTCTCTCTCTGACCTTCCCCTCTGAGCTGTTTCACCTCTAGACCCACTTGATTGCCTCAAAACAAGAAAACTAAGTACTGCTGAATGGATTATTCAAGATAGGCACATCACATAGCCTCTTCCCTGTGTCTATTTTGCCTGTTTTATCAGGAAGAATAGCATATCAACTCATGACAGGATGAAGCTGCTCCTCCTATAGTGAAGTCAGGACCCCTGGCCCACTTATCAGTAGTATTTGATCTCCAGGAGAACAAATCATGGCAGAAAATTGCCCAAGTTGGAAATTATTGCTGCCCATCTTAAAATACGTATGACATATTGTACTCTGATCACTTGTGGATGCTGAGTCAAATGTATGTATGGAAGCCCTGTTGCATAGAGTTGAGCTGGCTTTGACTAGAAGAGGAAATTCTTTCTGTCAACCACCAACCATTCCCTACAAATGCTAAGAGAAACACTAGTAGAATAATAATAACAGCTGTGGTATTCATTAAGTGCTTACTATGTGCCAAGCACTGTACTAAATGCTGGGGTGGAAACAAGCCAATTGGGGTAGAGACAAGTCAGTCGGGTTGGACACAGTCCCTGTCCCCCGTGGGGCTCACAGTCTCAATCCCAATTTTACAGATGAGGTCACTGAGGCCCAGAGAAGTAAATTGACATGCCCAAGGTCACACAGCAGACAGGTGGCAGAGCTGGAATTTAGTACTCATGACCTTCTGACTCCCAGGCCTATATGCCCTATCCACCACACCATGCTGCTTCTATAAAAAAAACTTGCCTCTGACATACCCAGATCCAGAGTGAGAAGAATGATGATAATTGTAATGTTTGATAAGTGCTTACTCTGTGCCCAGCACTGTGCTAAACACTGGGGTGCTAAACACTGGGGTGCAACACCTGTTTTGCGTGCTGGATGACTGGCTAGGGGATGAGGAGCAACAACTGAAAACAAAATCAAATTAAAAGCCCAAGGTTGATTTGGAGGGGAATAGAAGATGGTATCAGTGGGAAGTTTTTGAACCACAGCACTCATTCATTCATTCATTCATTCATTCAGTCATTCAATCAATCATATTTATTAAGCACTTACTGTGTGCAGAGTACTGTACTATGTGCTTGGGAAAGTACAATATAACAATAACAGTGGCGTTCCCTGCCCACAAAGAGCTCACAGGGAACAAAGGGATAAAGTCAGAGTGACGTAGAAGAGAGTGGGAGATGAGGAAAAGTGGGGCTTAGTCTGGGAAGGCCTTTTGGAGGAGATGGGAAGGCTTTGAAGGAAGGAAGAGTAATTATCGAACTTGAGGAGGGAGGGCATTCCAGGCCAGAGGCAGGTGGTGGGCCAGGGGTTGGCAGCGAGACTGGAGAGATGGAGGCACAGAGAGAAAGGTTAGCACTAGAGGAGTGAAGTATGCAGGCTGGGTTGTAAAAGGAGAGAATCGAGGTGAGGTAGAAGGGGGCAAGGTGATGGAGTGCTGGAGTGCTCCTGACCTACTGTGAATCCCCCACCCCCTAATCAATTCCAGAAAATAAAAACAAAGACAACTAGTTCTCTTTTTTTATGGTATTTGTTAAGTGCTTACTATGTGCCAGGCACTGTTCTAAGCATTAGGACAGATACAAGGTAATCAGATTGAACACAGTGCATGTCCCACATGGGGCTCACAGTCGTAATCACCATTGAACAGATGAGGTAACTGAGGTACAGAGATGTGAACCAACCTGTCAGAGGGTTTAGGCTCCTGAAGGAATCCATGAATGGCAAAAAATGAGTTGGAAGAACCTATGACTCATGGAGTAAAGGGGGTTAAGGACTGCTCTCCTTCCACCTAGGCGGTGGAAGTGGTAGAATTTCATTGTAGAAAACAACAAAAGTGACATTATAAAAGTGTGTTTCAAATCGGCTTCATTCTCACTTGCTCTCTCCAGCCCTGAGACCGTATCCTGTTTCTTTGCTGATGGACTGTTAGGTCACACGTCAGGTCACATGTCAGTTGTTTAATGGCACCATTCCCATAAATTAAGCGGTCCAATCAGCATCTCACCACAGTGGGAAGAGCTGAGACAGCCAGAGGGAGGAGAGTGTCTTCTGGGGCTGGGTCATCAGCGGTGAAGTCTTCTGACCAAAGAGCCACATAGTGCATCTCACGTGGTGGACAGATTTAGCAGGAATATTAAAGATAGTTGGCTAATGAGGGAAGAAAAGATCGCTGGGTGTTTAAGGGAGTACTCTGACTGCTTAGACACAACACTGGGGCCAGTGGAGATGTGCAGCAGGATAAATCACCCAAATGTGCAGGCTACGTTCCCAGGGGGGATGTCCTGATGAGGGCTTGTAACCCTGGACAGAGTTTCGGCAGAGATATTGTTAAGTCTTATAATATGACAATGCCCAATTTCAAAATTCCTGCTCACAATGAAAGTCATAGTCCAGAAATCTCGTATCTACCCCAACGTCTAGGATCATGCTTGGCACTTAGTAAGTGTTCAGCAAATATCATCACTATTATGTTTATTAGTATTATTCCTAGCAGATTGTGTTAGTGCTCCATAAATTCCACTGATTGATTGGAATCAAGAAAACTTGTTCAGTTCCATAATTGCAGTCTGGGTCAATCAATCAATCAATTATATTTATTGAGTGCTTACTCTGTGCCAAGCACTGTACTAGTTGCTTGGAATAGAATAATAGAGCAGAGCTGATGTTGTGTCGTTATTACTGATGGGTCATCTGGGACAGCCACCATGTCAGAGGCATCTTGAAGCGGGTCCCATGCAGGGTTCTGGGCAGGAAGACTGGGAGAGACTTCATTCTTTCATACAATCATATTTATTGAGAACTGAGACTCCTGGCTCCAGTACACATGGAGTGGGGGAAAAGGGATAAAGGGAGGATAAAAGCAGCGTTCAAATATCTGATGAGAAGGGAAGGAGGTGCCAGCCCCACAGCAGCCCAGGGTCTCTGTGTGGTGATGGCACCTGCCTCGTTTCCACCAGTGGACCAGACCCAGGGACACCTCTCCCACCACGCCGTGGCAGACTGAGCTCTCCGTGCATGGCTCCGTGATACCTGGGGTTCAGACATTGTACAGGAAGGTGGGGGGCAGGGACCAGTGTCAGCTCCATGATGGAAGCAGCCTGGAGCTCACCAATCTGCCACAGAGCCTGATTTCCAGGAAAGTAAGGGAAACAGTACACTTCACTCATCTAACACAAACCACGATCTCCTCTTTCTTGCCACTGACCTCTTGCCCTTTTCCTTCCTCAGACCTGGAACTCCTTTCCCCTCCATATCCAACAGTCCACCATTCTCCCCAGCTTCAAAGCCCTCTTAAAATCACTTCTCCAAGAAGCTTTTCCTGATTAAATCCTCATTTCCCCAATGAGCCTTCCCCTCTGTGTCACCTGTGCAATTGGCTGTGATTCCCTTCAGCACTTTTACACATACCCCAGTCTCACAGCACTGATTCATTCATTCAATCGTATTTATTGAGTGCTTACTGTGTGCATAGCACTGTACTAAGTGCTTAGCACTGCATAACCTCATACTCTTTCCCCTGTCTGCATTTTATCTCAATGTCTACCCCTGTAGACTGTAAGCTCCTTGTGGGCTAGAATCTTGTCTATCAACTCTACTGTACTGTTCTTTCTCCAGGATTTAGTACAGTGTTCTACACACACTAAGTGCTCAATAAATACCACTGATGGATTGACTGAGACAACAATGCTACAAATGGTAATAGCAGGAGAATGGAAAGGCGAATAAAGGAGGAATGAAGTAATATATACTAAAAGGTCGAGGGCTGTTGTATTAGCATAAGTGACTTCTGTCTTGACATGATCCAGGGGCTGGAAATTAATTAGGGAAAGCTTCCTGGAGAAGTTGAAATTTCAGGCTTCAAAGATGGGGAAGGCTTTGATCTGGTAGATTTGAAGGAGGATGGGAGTCCAGGCAGGGGAGAGGGTGTGAGAAAGGTGTCAGGGTCAGGAGAGTCGAGAGCGAGAGACACCAGAAAAAGTTAAGCTTGGAAGGAATTGAGAGTGAAGCCTGGGGAGTACTGGGTGGGCAACTTGAAATAACAGACACTCATACTTAGGAAACCTGAGTTCTAATCTAGCTCTGCCCCCGGCCGGCTGTGTGAACTCAGACAAATCATTTACCCTCCTTGGGCATCAATACTTTCATATGGAAAATGGGATATGATACCTGCTCACTCTCCCTCCCTTTTAGACTGTGACCCCAGGGTGTCCTGTCTGCTGATCTGATTATCCTGAAGCAAAGATGTCTAGTGGAAAAGTCCTGGACCTGAGAATCAGAGGACCTAGGTTCTAATTCCTGCTCTGCCACTTACCTGCTATGTGATCTTGGGTAAGTCACTTAACTTCACTTTGCCTCAATTGCATCATCTGCAAAATGGGAATTCAATACCTGTTCTTCCCCCTACTTAGATTGTGAGCCCCTTGTGGGGCCCAATTACCTTGTGTCTTCCCCAGAGCCTAGTACACTGCTTGGCACATAGTAAGCACTTAACAAATCGCACAGTTATGATTATTATTATCTTGAATCAATCCCAGGTCCAAGCAGTTTTTGACACAGAGTAAGTACTTAATCTAAGAAGAGCCACATGGTAAGACCATAGGCACTGAATGGGAGAGCTTCTCGTCCAGGACCACAGAGTTTGTCAGGCTCAGGGAAAGGATGAGAAGACTGATCCCCCTGAATTTCCCCCTCTCCATCTGTCCAGATGTTTTGCTTTTGGCTATCAAGGGGTGTCCTCCCAACCCTCTCAGCCCCTAGCCTTCCTCAAGACCCTGTGGATCCCCTCCTTGATCTCCTTGGTCCTCACCCCATAGACAATGGGGTTCAGGGCAGCGGGGATGACATTGTGCAGGACATTGAGGAGGACGGGGATGTTGGCATGGATTCTCTTCTTGACTACATTGGTGAGAATCAGGACCAGCAGGATGGTGCTGAAGAAGAGGATGAGGATGAGATGGGACCCGCAGGTGCTCAGGGCCTTGGCCGCTGCCCCCTCGGACTTCAGACGCAGCACGGCACGCAGGATGAAGGCGTAGGAGAGGGTGATGAGGACCAGGTCCGAGCCCAGCAGGGTCCAGCCCACCACAAACTGGTAGATTTGGTTGAGGGTAATATTTCCACAGGAGAGCTTCGACACAGAAAGGTTGGCACAAATACAGTTCCTAATGGTGGTGTTCCCACAGTAGTGTAGCCGGGCAGAGAGGATGGGGATAGGCGCCGTGAGGAGGAAGTTGCGAGCCACGATGAAGATGGCCGCCTTAGCCACAAAGCGGTCAGTGACGATGGATGGGTACCGCAGCGGGTGGCAGATGGCCACATAACGGTCATAGGCCATAACCAGGAAGGTAGAGGACTCCATGGTCAGGAAGCTGTTCATGATGAGCATCTGCAAGAAGCAGCCTGCATAGCTGATGGACCACCAGCCCAACCAGAAGATGGCCAAGACCTTGGGGATGACAGTGAGACAGAGAACGAGGTCCAAGAGGGAGAGGAGGCTGAGGAGGTAGTACAGGGGCTGGTGCAGAGACTCCTCCAGCCGGACAGTCAGCAGGAGCAAAGCGTTGGCCCCCAGGGCCACGATTAAAAGCAGGGCCAGGACCATGGAGAGCCCGAGCTGATGGCTCCGGGCCCCAGGGAGGCACATGAGGTGGAATTCAGAGGGCTGAGTGAAGGAGCTGTTGCTGAGAGATGACATGGTGGAACAGCTGAATGGAGCAGGCTTCTTCCTGAGAACCTGGGTGAGCAGAGACAGATGTAAGTTCCTCATCTGCCGTAGCCACAAACAAGTGACTCGCCCACTCCTGCTCCAGGGTTTCCTGTGCCCAGGCTGAATCTTCCACAGAAACTCCCTCCTTGGTTCCTGAACATTGTATCTCTAACTCATATTGTATTTACTCCTTTTGCTATGCACACAGTGTCTACCAGTACAGTGCTTGGCACACAGTGTCAATCAATCAATGGTTTGAGAAGCAGCATGGCATGGTGAAAAGAGCATGGGCCTGGGAGTCTGGAGGTTATAGTTTCTAATCTCAGCTCTGCCACATCTACTGTGTGACCCTAGGCAAGTCACTTCACTTCTCTTGGTCTCAGTGACCTCATCTGTAAATTGGGGGATTGAGACTGTAAGCCCCATGTGAGACAGGGACCCTGCCCAACCCAAGACCTGGCACATAATAAGCACTTAAATATCACAATTATTATTATTATTATTTATTATTAGTATTATGGCATTTAGAGAGTGCTTACTGTATGGATACAGCTGTACTAAGCACTTGGAAGAGTGCAATATAACAATAGACATAATATGCAATATACATATTGGTAGACACAGGAGGTGTTGAATCCAGTGCACTACACACAGTAGATGTAGACATTCAGCCCAATACCCTGCACACAATAGATATTCAGTACAGTGTTCTGCATCCCCTCAAGTTTGTGCCTGGAGAGTTTCAAGTACTCTACTAGTTTTAGCTATGGGAGGGAGAGTGCTTAGTACAGTGCTCTGCACATAGTAAGCGCTCAATAAATACGACTGATTGATTGAGAGGCATACCCATTCCTAGGCTTGTAACGACTAGAGGGCAATCTGCTACAAGTCAAAACTCACCTGTGCTGGGCAGCAGGGGCATGGGAGGGAGTCGAGGGTGGAGACTCAAGTTTATTATGCGGAAGAAGAAAATGGTAAACCACTTCCATATTTCTACCCAGAAAGCCCTATGGATACACTACTAGAACGACTGTAGATGGAGGAGGAGCATTCTGGGAGAGATGTGTCCATGGAGTCGCTATGGGTCGGAGATTACATGATGGCATAAGACAAGTCAGTGTTCTGCACTTAGCAGATTCAAGCACCCTGGAGGGTGCTTTGCACACACTAGACACTCAGTACAGAACAGTAGGTGCTCAGTAAATAGTGATGCTAATGAAGAAAAGGAAGGCTAAGAAATGAGAAATTCCTTCCCTGAAAAGTCATGGGCCCAGAGAGGTGCTGCCTGAATCTCCTACTTTATAAGTGTCACCTTGGCGCTTAGCATACCTCCAAACTTTTATCCACAGTCTTCTAAAAGAATGATTGAATCTCACTATTATACTAATAAGATGACTGCACACTTGGTGGCATTTCACTTCTCTGTGCTTCAGTTACCTCATCTGTAAAATGAGAATTGAGACTGTGAGTCCACATGGACAAGGACTGTGTCCAACCCAATTTTCTTGTAATAATAACAATAATGATGGTATTTGTTAGTGCTTACTATGTGCAAAGCACTGTTCTAAGCACTGCATCCACGCCAGCGCTTACTACAGTGCCCGGAATGTAGTGCTTAACAAATGTTACAGTTATTATTAGTAGTAGTTATTATTAATAGTATGGTATTTATTGAGTACTTACTGTGTGGAGAGCACTGTACTAAGCACCTGGGGGGGTACAGTACAACAGGGTTGGTAGATGTGCTCTCTGTCCACAATGAGCTTACAGTGTAGAGGGATGAATTTACAGTCCAGAAACTTTTCATAAAGAAAATTGTTCATTCTTATGAGTCCAGAACCAGAGAAACCTATTCAGCAGTTTTCCAGTGGTTGCCCTCAGATATAACTCATAGGAAAGCTTATTAGCGAGCAAACACAAAGCTATTGAAGCAGATTAAGGAACTAGCTTCTCTTCAGCATGATTGAACCAACTACACAGACCTTAACTCCCTTCAACTGGACCCTGCTAGCTTTTTGGCTCTGCTTCCTTTTAGCTCAACTGGCTAAATTTAAAAATATCAGACTCAGCATGGAAAAGAAACCTCTCCTGCTTAAAATACAGGTAATCAATCAATCAATTAATGGGATTTATTGAGCACTTACTGTGCACAGAATACTGAACTAAGCACTTTGGAGAGCACAATACAGCAGATATGGTAGACACATTCCCTGCCCACAGCAATCTTAGTTTAGAATTGATCAATCATCAATCAATTAATCATTGATATTTGTGGAGGGCCTATTTACTGCAGAGTGTATACTAAGCACCTGAGAGAGCACAGCAGAGGCTAGACAAGTGTTGTCTTCCCTCAAACTGCTCAGCTTTGACTGAGGGAGTGAAATGGACAAAAATTACTACAGAGAGTGGTGGTGGGAAGAAGGGTAGTAGTGCAAATATATTGGGATAAATTAACTTAATAAATAATGGTATAAACAAAAGGGAAGTGGTATGGCCTAGTGGAAAGAGAACAGACCCATGAGGCAGAGTGCTGAATTAGTACCACTATTATTTCTCTGCAGTTCTCCCTTCCCAAGTCTCGGTCCCAAGCCCATTCACCTCTGAGCCTCTCTCCTCTTGGCCCTTCACTTTCTGAGTCAGGCTTCCCTGACTGCCACTCTCTGAAATGGCCTGGCTGGACTTTCACTTCTGCCTGGGGTTTCTTAAGATCATCTCCTCTCAGCCTGAGTTCATTCTTGGAAGCAGGTTCTTTCCTGTTGGGGGAAAGGGAGAAAGGGGTGGGGAGCTCAACTGCATTCTGGAGAAGGAAAAACAGCAGGAAGGGGGAAAGGATGAGGAGGAAGGAGAGGAAGGAATAAGTAGAAAAGAAGATTGAGGAGGAAGAGGAGAGAAAGAGAAGTAGGAAGAAAAGGGAAGGTCGAAATGGAGGAGGAAAGGAGGAGGAGGAAGAGGAGGCGGAACAGCAGCAGAAATGTACCTCTTGTCCACGGCTGGTTCAATCCTGGGAATAGGAGCCCAGTTCCAGGGCCTTTGCCTTGGGTCTCTTTGCCTGGAGACATGAGAGTGGGGTAGAGATGGTGTCCAAGAGGAAAGGCAGCTGTCACCTATGTCGTTTTCTCAATGATATTTGTTAAGCGCTTACTATGTGCCAGGTTCTATACTAAACCTTGGGGTAGATTCAAGCTAATCAGACACAGTCCCTTTCCCACATGGGGCTCAGGGTCTTAACACCCAGTTTACAGGATGAAGTAACTGAGGCACAGAGAAGTGAAGTGACTTGCCCAAGGTCTCACATCAGAAAAGTGGTGGGGCTGGGATTAGAACCCAGGTCCTTCTACCTTCCAGGCCTGTGCTCTATCTACTAGGCCACTCTGCTTCTCATTCGAACATAAACTCCTAGAGTCCTTGGGCTGACTGGCCCACCTGTGGGCATCTTATCCAGTCCCCTGCCTCCAAACAGGACAGTCCCTTCTCCAGGTCAGGTAGCTCTCCTCTGCTGAGGGGACTCCAGGAGAGGAATCTCCTCTTCCTTTCCCCTGCACACTCATCCTCACTGCACTTCGGAAAAACAATATCTTGAGCCTCTAGGAATCAAAAGAGCAGGGATTTTCCTCTGACTCACTGGGTGCCCATGGGTGATTCCCTTTATCTCTTTGTACACCAGTTTTAGCAATTTGTAAACTGGGAACAAATAAACTCTGCCCCTCCCTCTCCCTTTTTTCATCACTTCTTCCTTGGCACCCCCTCATCTCTCCATTCCAGGTCAAGTGAGATCCAGGGTGGGTATCTGTTGATTGTTATAGTGTACTCTCCCAAGTGCCTAGTAAAGTGTTCTGCACACTGTAAGTGCTCAATAAATTTGATTGAGTTAGCACTTTAGGTCCCTAGAAGGGGTGAGAGATATCCTGGAGATTGTTGCCATTATAATACCCGCTGCCCGGATCGTCTTTGTCCAGAAATGCTCTGGACATGTTATTCCCCTCCTCAAAAATCTCCAGTGGCTACCAATCAACCTACGCATCAGGCAAAAACTCCTCACCCTCGGCTTCAAGGCTCTCCATCACCTTGTCCCCTCCTACCTCACCTCCCTTCTCTCCTTCTCCAGCCCAGCCCGCACCCTCCGCTCCTCTACCGCTAATCTCTCTGCTGTGCCTCATTCTCACCTGTCCCACCATCGACCCCCGGCCCACGTCATCCCCCTGGCCTGGAATGCCCTCCCTCCGCACATCCGCCAAGCTAGCTCTCTTCCTTCCTTCAAAGCCCTACTGAGAGCTCACCTCCTCCAGGAGGCCTTCCCAGACTGAGCCCCCTCCTTCCTCTCCCCCTCCTCCCACTCCTCATCCCCTCCATCTTACCTCCTTCCCCTCCCCAAACCACCTGCATATATGTATTTATGTTTGTATGTATTTATTACTCTTTTTATTTATTTATTTTATTTGTACATATTTATTCTATTTATTTTATTTTGGTAATATGTTTTGTCTTGTTGTCTGTCTCCCCCTTCTAGACTGTAAGCCCACTGTTGGGTAGGGACTGTCTGTATATATTGCCAACTTGTACTTCCCCAGCGCTTAGTACAGTGCTCTGCACACAGTAAGCGCTCAATAAATACGATTGAATGAATGAATGAATTATAATGGGGAATTGGAATCTGCAGAGGGGGTGGACCACGGGTTTATTGTACTTTCCCAAGTGTTTAGTACAGTGTTCTGCACACAGTAAGTATCCAGTATAAACCAGTGATTGTTGATTGACCACTCTGGTTTTTCTGAGCGGCCCTCAGAACTCCTACCACCATCACAACTGGCAACAAGCCTAGGCTCATTGTTGCCTCTAGATTCCAGGTTACAATTCTTGTTCTGTCTGAACAGGACTAAGGCTTGGCTGCCCAGAGGCAGGGGCATGAGAAAAGTCCAAAAGAGAGCCCTCCATCTGAAGGAGACCCAGAATTGTGCTTTTCAGCTCGTGCTGAATGGTCTGGTTGTTTCTTCCAGTCTCTAAACCATTCTGGCCAGTTTTCTCTGGAGGTCCTCTCTGCCTCAGTTCCACTACCTAGCCATTTCTCCCATCTAAGCCCCAGTCATCCCCTTCACTCCCTCTGTCCCATCTGGCCAGGAGAACCTCTGTAGTGGCTCCATATGCACAAACTGCAAGCTGACTTCCTGACAGCTGACTTCCTGCAAGGTGAGCTGCAGCGGGCTGGCCTGCTGCAAGCTGCTGTGCTACCAGGCTGACCTGCTGAAGCTGGCCAGCTGTCAGGATGACCCTGCTGCAGGCTGATCTGCTGCAAACTGACACTGCAAGCTGCTCTGCTACCAGCTGAACTGTTGCAGGCTGATCTGCTGCAAACTTACCTGCTCTCCTCCAGCATCTACCTCTGGGATGGAGACTGCTCCCCGGGCCAAGGCTTGTGGCTGGGCCACTGCGAGGTTATTTATGGCTCTTGGACCCTGTTGGGACCCTCTGGTGGCTGAGCGAGCTTTGCAGCTCTGTCCCTGGGGACCAAAGCACCATCCCCCTTCTTTAGAGACTGCCCCATGTGCTTTTCCCTCCAAGAGACAAAACTGAGCATAATCCACATCTGGCCTGGGGTCTTAGGAGGAGAAGAGGGAATTGATGTCAGAGTCTCAGTCATAGGGTGTGGGCATCATGGCTTCAGAGATGAGTCCGTCTGACAGGGATGGACTGGGAATGGGAACAGGAGAATTTCATCTTTGCTGTTCTTTATGCTGCTGTTGATGATGATGATGATGATAATAATAATAGTATTTGTTAAGCACTTATCATGTTCCAAGCCCTGTACAAAGTGCTGGGGTAGATACAAGATAATCAGTTTGGACACAGTCTTGAGTGTATGTGAAGCTCAGAGCCAACCTCTTTGACTGTGATATCCCAAAGAGGGGAAACACCTGATAACACCTGAAGTAGTTACAAGTTAATCGGTGGGGCTGAAAAATGAATAATTCAAATAAATCTCTAAAAGGAGAGAATGGTAAGGGAAGATCACAGCTCTCTTCACAAAGTTTTATGGGGATTCTGGGAACCAGGCCCAGGAAGCTAGGGCAGTTGTGAGCCAACCAGGAGATCAGGGTCTTCTCTGGGTTTGGCCTGAATCCTCAGTTCTGAGGCTACCTTGGCTCTGTCCTTGCTAAACCCAGGATAGCCTGGCTCTGGCTCTACCAAGAAGCAGCGTGGCTTAGAGGATAGAGTTCAATCCTGGGAATCAGAAGGCCTGGGAGTCATTAGGACCTGGGTTCTAATCCCACCTCCGCCACTTTAAGCAGGTCCAGCGAAGTCATTTGCAAACTATACTCAACATATAAGCAATGAAGATATTCTCATATTAATAGTAATAATAATAATGGTATTTGTTTAGTGCTTACTATGTGCCAAGCGCTGTTCTAAGCACTGAGATAGATACAAGGTAATCAGGTTGTCCCACGTGGGGCTCACAGTCTTCATCCCCATTTAACAGACAACAGTCTTCATCCCCATTTAACTGAGGCCCAGAGAATAATAATAATAATAATAATGGCATTTATTAGGCACTTACTATGTGCAAAGCACTGTTCTAAGCACTAGGGAGGTTACAGGGTGATCAGGTTGTCCCACGAGGGGCTCACAGTCTTAATCCCCATTTTACAGATGAGGTAACTGAGGCACAGAGAAGTTAAGTGACTTGCCCAAAGTCACACAGCTGACAAGTGGCGGAGCCGGCATTAGAACCCATGACCTCTGACTCCAAAGCCTGTGGTCTTTCCACTGAGCCATGCTCCTACTCTAAATTAAATGACTTGCCCAAAGTCACACAGTTGACAAGTGGCGGAGCTGGGATTAGAACCCATGACCTCTGACTCCCAAGCCCATGCTCTTTCCACTAAGCCATGCTGCTTACATTGAGTGGGCTGTGTGAAGAAAATGAATGAAAGCAAACAGCTGCTAGATAGAAAGCAAGATTTGGAAACCAAAAGCAAGGAGGGCAGCAGAAACATGTTAAGGACAAGATAAGACAAAGTCTCCGACAATGCTGCACTCCAGAGGACAACTGGAAGTTAGTTGTTGAGGAGATATCAGCTTGGTACACTGCTATTGTTCCTTGAGCAAAGATTCTTTGATAGTGAGAACTCTGAGGGACGGGACCACGTTTAAAGCCTACCTGGGTGTTCTCTCCCAGCACTTAGTACAGTAGTCTGCACACAGTAAAAGCTTAATAAATACTATTACTACTGCTACAGATTAGGGAAGGGAGACACATATTTAATCCCCATTTTACAGGTGAGGAAACTGAAGCGCAGAGAAGTTAAGTGACTTGCCCAAGACCACACAGCGGACAAGACTTAGAGTAGGGATTAGAACACAGCTCCTCTGACGCTAAGGACTGGGCTCTTTCTGCTAAGATTTCCTCCTCTACCCCCATATGCCGACACATTTGTTCCCAATCACTTGTTCTAAAACAATTCAGACCAGGCCCAGAGAAAATCAGGCAGAAGACCTAAAAGCAATGGACATCACACTCTGTTCTTTCTAATCCTTTGTATTTTGTCTTTCTGGTGTGGTGATCCCCAGCAGCAGGGGGGAAATCGCTTCTGGAGTCCATAGCAGTTGGAAGCTCTGCCTTGGTTATTTCTCCAGGCAAGTAACCCAACCCTGGCTTTCCTAGACCAGCCGTGCCCTTTTCCGTCGGTTTCTTAACCCTCCTCAAACAACCAAACAATCAGTCAATGGTATTTATTGAGCACTTACTATGTGAAGAGCACTGCATTAGGCACTATGAAATAATACATAAGTGGGAAATAGACACAGTTCCTGTCCCTCAGGGGAGTCACAATCTGAAAATAAAAACGGGGAGAGGGGACAAGTGATTAAGACAACATGAATACAAAAACAAAGATCAGTAGGGTAGGATACTGAGGATAAAGGAGCTGAATTTCAGGCTCCTATGGTTCAGAGCCCACACCACAACCACGGGTGACCACTACAACAGCAGCAGTCGCCACCATGTTTCTGAGGTTTTATGGAGGCGGTGTCTGGCTTGCCTACTTTTCTCTATCCCACTGGGGTGGTGGAAGGCAGGTCAGGGTGAGGAGTCCTGCTTGATGGGGCAGAGATCTAGTGCAGGCAGCATGGTGGTGTGTAGAGGAGGATGCTGAGGGCCCTGAGACCTGTCATGTGCAGATGGCTGGTACCTGGGGGTGTCTGAGGCATGGCCAGTGGTGCCTTAAATCCACATGGGTAGCCTGTGGTGCACAGAGCATACTGAGATCAGACCTCCTAGAGTGGCAATGGAGAGGTGGCTGGCACTTTGGTCAAATACATTTTACCTTTCCACCTAAGCTTGCATTTTCCCCTAGAACTTCAAATTCTTATGGCTGATGCCTTTGAACCAGATACCACCCCTCTTCAAGCTGGGTCTAGCTCAGAACCAGTTCTTCATCCTGTAGGACCAGTATATAAGACAGCCCCTCTGGAGAAGCGTTCCTTAGTCCCTGGCACTAAGATGCTCAAATTAGCTGCACCTGAAGTGGGTGGGGAGGTGTTCCAGGGGAGCTATGACTATAAAGAAGAAGCAGCAGGGCATAGAGAAAAAAGCATAGGCCTGAGATTCAGAAGGACATGAGTTCTAATCCCAGCTCCATGAGTTGGCAACTGTGTGGGAAAGTCACTTCACTTCTCTGTGCCTCAGTTACCATATCTGCAAAATGGGGATTGAGACTGTAAGCCCCACATGGAACAGGGACTGTGTCAAGCCATGTTCCCCCCTTTAAAGCCTTACTGAAGGTGCACCTCCTCCAAGAGGTCTTCCCAGACTAAGCCCGCTTTTCCTCAGCTCCCCCAACCTTCTGCAACACCTCAACTTGCTCCCTTTGCTCTCCTCCCCTCCGTGCCTCACAGCACTTATGTATATATGTATATGTCTATAATTCTATTTAGTTATATTGATGCCTGTTTACTTGTTTTGATGACTGGATTCCCCTCCCCCCGCACCCTCCCCCCAGACTGTATGCCCGTTGTGGGCAGGGATTGTCTCTATTGCCATATTGTACTTTCCAAGTGCTTAGTACAGTGCTCTACATACAGTAAGAGCTCAATAAATACAATTGAATGAATGAGTGAAACCCAATTTTCTTGTATCCATTTTAGCACTTAGTAGAGTGCCTGACCCATGGTAAACACTTCAAAATACCATTATCATTATTATCATTATTGTTATTACTATTATTATTAAAGCCTCCGCAAAGGGCTAGCCTCAGATCTGATTCCAGGGAGCAGAACTGGGAGCTGCTGAGAGCAGTAGGAGGGAGAGGAGCCAGGGGAGTGATAGGTCTCAGGGTCTGAGATCTTAATAATTATAATAACTGTGGTATTTGTAAAGTGCTTACTGTGGGCCAGGCACTGTACTAAGCACTGGGGTGGTTACAAACAAATCAGGTTGGGACTGTGTACCTGTCCCACATGGTGCTTCCAGTCTCAATTGCCATTTTACAGATGAAGTAACTGAGGCACAGAGAAGTGAAGTGACTTGCCCAAGGTCACCCAGCAGACAAGTGACAGAGCAGGGATTAGAACCCATGACCTTCTGACTCCCAGGTTCTTGTTTTACCCACTGTGCTTACTAGCGGGGAGGTGATGTCTGTCCCTGTAATTCAAGGATTGGTTTGTGTAATCAAGTCAGATCGTCCAGGTCTTGTAAACTAGCTCACCGCTCAGGCTACAGGGAGGGGCAGTCAGGTTGTTTTGGAAGAAACTCTGGAGAATGGGTCCTTCTGGAAGAAGGGAGGATAACATTCTGTAGAAGTCTGGAGTAGTAACAGTATTCATTAAGATTGGACTGTGTGCAGAGCACTGTATTTAGCCCTGGGAGAGAATCCACAGGTCCCTGTCCCTTGGGCTCACAATCTAAGGGTAAACGTGGGAAGAGTCTGGAGGCATATAGGTCGGGAATGATGAAACATTAAACACAAATACACAAAATAAAAACATAATCAGTAGGCTCCTGTGACTAGAGGAGCAGAATTTCAGGCTCACCGGGGACCAGAGTTCAGGACACACTCTTAGCCACGGGGACTACTGCCACAGCCCCAGGTCTTCCTGAGATGCTGTGGCCTTCTGATGGTGTTCTTCTCTTTCCTGCTGGTGGAAAGCAGGGTGAGATTGAGTCGCTTCAGTGGAGCAGAGGAGAGGCTGTGTCGGTTCCCGGGGAGGCAGCGTGGCTGTCTCTCTGGTGGTGGAGGGTGTCAAAGACACACTGCAGCTGCTTTTCTCTAACCCCTCGGTAGTGGTAGTTTACAAGACCTGATCACACTTGATTACATAAACCAATCCTTGAATTATAGGGACGCTATCACTTCCCCACTAGTAAACACAGTGGTGATAGGAGTGGGGCTCAGTTGCAAAGATAATCAGGATGGTCGAGACCTGATTCTGTTATCCTGACCTCCCACACAGCCTGTCTGGGTTACTGTATTTGGTCTGAGGAAACTGTTCCCTGGTCCCAGGGCCCCCCAGTCCTAGCCATTCCACCCTCAGCCCCTCACTTTCCTCAAGATCCTGTGGATCCCCTCCTTGATCTCCTTAGTCCGCACCCCATAGACGATGGGGTTCAGGGCAGCGGGGATGACATGGTGCAGAACATTGAGGAGGACAGGGATGTCAGCATGGACTCTCTTCTTGACCACATTGGTGAGGACCAGGACCAGTAGGATGGTGCTGAAGAAGAGGATGAGGATGAGATGGGACCCACAGGTGCTCAGGGCCTTGGTCGCTGCCCGCTCGGCCTTCAAACGCAGCACCACACGCAGGATGAAGGCGTAGGAGAGGGTGATCAGGATCAGGTCCGAGCCCAGCAGGGTCCAGCCTCCGATGAGCTGGTACAACCGGGCAAGGGTGCTATCACTACAAGACAGCCTGGACACGGGCAAGTTGGCACAAAGGCAGTGCTCAATGACATTTGTTCGACAGTAGTGTAGCCTGGAGGAGAGGATGGGGATTGGAAAACTGACGAGGGTGCTGCGAGCCACGATGAAGATGGCCGCCTTAGCCACAAATCGGTCAGTGACGATGGACGGGTACTGCAGCGGGTGGCAGATGGCCACGTAGCGGTCATAGGCCATAACCATGAAGGTGCAGGACTCCATGGCCAGGAAGTTGTTCATGATGAACATCTGCAAAAAGCAGCCTGCAAAGCTGATGGACCGCCAGCCCAACCAGAAGATGGTCAAGACCTTGGGAATGACAGTGAGACAGAGAACGAGGTCCAGGAGGGAGAGGTTGCTGAGGAGGAAATACATGGGCTGGTGCAGAGACTCCTCCAGCCAGATGGTCAGCAGGAGCAAAGCGTTGGCCCCCAGGGCCACAATCAAGAGTAAGGCCAGGACCACGGAGAGCCCAAGCTGATGGCTCCCGGCCTCGACAAAACAATTCAGGAGGAAGTCGGAGATTGTGGTGGAGGAGCTGTTTGTAGGAGGCATGTAGTATATGAGCTGCAAAGGTTACTTCCTTGCCAATCGAGATGTGTCCTGATGGAAGTTAGAGGCCTGTCCCCTAATAACAATAATAATGATGATGAATGATATTTGTTAAGCGCTTACTATGTGTCAAGAACTGTTCTAAGTGCTGGGGTGGTTACAAGCTAATCAGGTTGGGACACAGTCCCTGTACCACATAGTGCTCACAGTCTTAATCCCCATTTTACAGATGAGATAACTGAGGCCCAGAGAAGCTCATCGACTTGCCCAAGGTCCCACGGCAGACAAGTGGCGGACCCGGAACTGGAACCCAGGTCCTTTTAACTCCCAGACTCGTGCTCTATCCATTAGGCCTGCTACTTCCCTTCAATCAACTCAGTCACAGTCCCTTTTCCACATGAGGCTCACAGTCTAACTAGGAGGGAGATGAGGAAACCGAGGCACAGAGTATGCACTTAACAAGTACCATTATTATTGTTATTATTATTATTAACTCTCCATTTAATTATTTGTTTGGATTCCACTATTTATAAATATTTTTGTGTTCAACTTCCCCAGTAGAGTGAAGTTCCTTGTTGGCAGGAAATGTGTGGTTCAGTTATTCTTTACCAAGCGATCAAAATAGTGCATTGAACTCAATAAATGTCAATGCTACTACTACTACTAATGCTACTACTACTATTACTATTACTACTACTACTTCTGCTACTACTACTGATATGACTGTTTTGGTTTAGTGGAAAGAGCACAAGCTTGGGAGTCAGAGAATGTGGGTTCTAATCCTGACTCCGCCACTTGTCTGCTGTATGACCTCAGGCAAGTCACTTAACTTCTCTGTGCCTCAGTTCCCTCATCTGTAAAATGGGGATTAAAAGTGTGAACCCCATGTGGGACAACCTGATTACCCTGCCTCTACCCCGGAGCTTAGAACAGCACTTGGCACATAGTAAGCACTTAACAAATACCATATTTATTATTACTACTAGCACTCCAATCAATGGCATTTATTGAGTGCCATTGTATTTATCTACATCTCTGCCCCTGCTCTTTCTCCCTCCCTCCAGGCTCATATCTCCTCCTGCCTTCAGGATATCTCTATCTGGCTCTCTGCCCACCATCTAAAACTCAACATGTCCTAGACTGAGCTCCTTATCTTCCCTCCCAAACCCTGTCCTCTCTCTGACTTCCCCGTCACTGTAGACAGCACTACCATCCTTCGTGTCTGACAAGCCCACAACCTTGGTGTCGTCCTTGACTCCGCTCTCTCTTTCACCCCACACATCCAATCCGTCACCAAAAACCTGCCAGTCTCACCTCTGCAACATCACCAAGATCCGTCCTTTCCTCTCTATCCGAACTTGTACCTTGCTGGTTCAATCACTCATCCTATCCTGACTGGATTACTGCGTCAGCCTCCTCTCTGATCTCCCATCCTCGTGTCTCTCCCCACTTCAGTCTATACTTCACTCTGCTGCCGAGATTATCTGTGTACAAAAATGCTCTGGGCATGTCTCTCTCCTCCTCAAAAATCTCTGGTGGTTGCCTGTCAACCTAAGAATCAAGCAAAACCTCCTCACTCTCGGCTTCAAGGCTCTCAATCACCTTGCCCCCTCCTACCTCACCTCCCTTCTCTCCTACAGCCCAGCCCAAACCCTCTGCTCTTCTGCCGCTAACCTCCTCACTGGGCCTCATTCTCGCCTGTCCCGCCATCGACCCCTGGCCCACGTCCTTCCCCTGGCCCAGAATGCCCTCTCCCCACACATCTGCCAAGCTAGCTCTCTTCCTCCCTTCAAAGCCCTCCTGAGAGCTCGCCTCCTCCAGGAGGCCTTCCCAGACTAAGCCCCCTTTTTTCTCTCCTCCTCCCCATCCCCCCGCCCTACCTCCTTCCCCTCCCCACAGCACCTGTATATATGTTTGTACAGATTTATTACTCTATTTATTTTACTTGTACATATTTACTATTCTATTTATTTTGTTAATGATGAGCATATAGCTTTAATTCTATTTGTTCTGACTATTTTGACACCTGTCTACATGTTTTGTTTTGTTGTCTGTCTCCCCCTCTTCTAGACTGTGAGCCCGTTGTTGGGTAGGGACCGTCTCTATATTTTGCCAACTTGTACTTCCCAAGGGCTTAGTCCAGTGCTCTGCACACAGTAAGTGCTCAATAAATGCGATTGAATGAATGAATGAATGAGTGCTTGTGTGCAGAGTACTGTACTTAGCACTTGTATTTAGTATTACTACTTCTACTACCATTATTACTACTGCCACTGCTACTACTACTGTGATTCCTACTACTCTTACTACATCTACCTCTTCTAGTATTACTACTACATTTGGTTTGGGCAGGAACATTCTGTTGCCTTTCAAAGACACCAAGAGCCAAACAAGGAGAATCTAGAGCTATTCAGAGAAGAGCTACCAGGATGGCTTGTGTTCAACGTAAGGGAAATATGTGATGGATTCTGGAGAAGGGGTAACTGAAGGGGGCATAAAAACTATCCTCAAGAATATAAAAAGTGCCATCCAAGTGACAATAAGAGGTAATTTTCTGTTCCACTCAGGACAGAAGGGTTCGATCTGCACCAGGAGGAATTCAAATTTAGGAATGGGGATTAGAATGATCTCTCACATTCAATGCAGCAGTCCTGAAAGAAAAACCTTATCCATAGCTGCAGGACTGTGAGCCCGTTGTTGGGTTGGGACCGTCTCCATATGTTGACAATATGTACTTTCCAAGCACTTAGTACAGTACTCTGCACACAGTAAACGCTCAATAAATACGATCGAATGAATATCTGGGCGGTGCTGGAAGGTCTTCCTTAAAGGTAGGTTGGTAGTCCCAGAAATGATGATCTGATGGGAATTCTAGAATCTCTTTCTCTACAGGTTTTTAAAGCTCTATCTGATTCCCTATCTGTCTAGGATGGGTGGCTCTAGTATTATTAAAGGCAGAGAATGGACCAAAAGATCTCTTAAATGAGAAGCAGTATACCTAGTGGAAAGAGCACAGGTCTGGGGATCAGGTGACCTCAGTTCAAATCCTGGCTCTGCCATTTTCCTGTTGTGTGACCTTGTGCAAGTCACTTAACTGCTCTGTGCCTCAGTTTTCTTGTGTGTGAAATGGGGATAAAATACCTGTTCTCCCTCCTGCTTAGACTGCGAGCCCCACATGGGACAGGGACCAAATCTGACCTGGTTATCTTGTACCTAACCCAGCACTTAGTGTTGCTTGACCCATAGTGAGCATTTAACAAATAGCCCTTTTTATCTCTTTGGAATCCTCCTACTTCTCTGATGACAAATTTCTATTCTTCTTCCCCTGCTGATCCCCCAGCAATGGATGCCCCTCAAAGCTGGGTTCTGGGTCCCTCACTCTTCCCTTTCTACACTCACTTTCTTGGAGCATTCATCCACTTGTATAATTTCAGTTATACCATCCCTTTGGGTATTGCTCCCAAGTCTATCTACCAACCTTTCCCCTGCTGCACAATTTCACATTTCCTCTTGCCTCCAGCACATCTGAGAGGTGTTCTGCCAGCCTCAACACTCAACACAACAAAAACTGACCTCTTCTTCACTCCAGTCCCAGTCCTTCAACCTTTCCCATCTCTGATGACAGCACCTCCGTGTTCAACTTTGGTCTTATCCTTGATTTTTCACTGCCATTTAACTCTCATGTTCAGTCAGTCGCTAATTCCTGCTGACTCATCCTCAGCAAAATTTCTTGGATCCACCCCCTTCCTACCCACCGAAGTACCTACTATCTTGATTCAAATTACCATCCTCTCACATTTAGATGACTTCACACTAGTCTCCTGGCCTCTCGCCTCATCCCCCTTTATACTACACTCTGCTAAATTGTCTATGTATTGCCTAAACTATGTCTGTGTGTGTATTGTCTAAACTACGTATAATTGTATTACCACCACCCTGGCACCCCTATGTCATCTATCTTCTCTCAGTTGAAAGGGTTAATTTTCAACGAGGTAATTAATACTTCACTTCTCATTAGTTATCCCAGACAAGAACCTCATTTTTGGTTTGGTCCTTGCTGACAGGATCTGAAATTTTATTATTGCCTATTGTCTAAACTACAATTAGTATTACTAATAGGATATGTTAGTAATTGAGTGCTTTATGTGTGCACAGCACTATACTCAGCACTTTTTAATGGCATTTATTAAGAGCTTACTATGTACCAGCCACTGTACTAAGCACTGGACACTGCAGATGTATTGTCTAAACTATGTCTAATTTGGGTGTATATTGTCTAACCTATGTTTAATTGGATTACCCCCACCCCAGCTCCCCTATCCAATCTACCTTCTCTCAGTTCATTCATTCATTCAATCGTATTTATTGAGCACTTACTATGTGCAGAGCACTGTACTAAGCACTTAATGTTGAAAAGGTTAATTTGAAACTAGGCAATTAAGACTTCGCTTCTCATTGGTTACCCCAGGCATGAGCCTCATTTTTCATTTGGTCCTTGCTGGCAGGATCTGAAATTTTATTAAAATTTTCTTAGAGACAGAGAGAATGTGTATCCTCCCTCTGCTGTGAGAGGCTTTGGAGCTGGTGCCACCGTGTCACAGGAGAAGCGTTATTAAAATCCCCCTGACCCCAGATAATAGTGAGAAAAGAGAGGGACCAAGAGATGAGGAGATGGAGAGAATGTTTCTGAAAAATCAAAATCAGTCTTCTTCCCCACCCCCAGTCCCACTGCCCTTGCTACAGAAGGAGTTTGGAGCCTGGGGTTTCACAACCATCCTGCCTCCTCGGAGTGTAGAGTCACAGAGGATGATGGAGGGGAGGTGGAGGGGGGCCAGAAGGGGTAGAAGTGGGGTTCAATAAAAGACCCCATGAGAGTTGGGGTCATCCACAGCCATCCCAGCTCTTTGGGGTGCAGAGTTGTGGAGGGGGACAGAGGGGAGGTGGGGAGAGGCAGAGAGGGGCAGACTCAGGAATCACCAGTCCTGGGTGATACGTTTTAAATGTATTTTTAAATAAAAAGAATGCCCACTGCCACCTACCCCTGATCCACCACCCCAGGGTGGGAAATTTTATAATTATTATTATTTAGGGCAGAAGTAACAGCAGCTCTATAGCTCTCTCCTCTCCTTCTCCACAGACCTGGGGTGGAAGGAGTGGAGACAGTGGAGGCAGGAGCATCAGCTCTCTGGGGCCAGGCAAGAGAACCCCTCCCACAAGCAGTCCAGACTTGGGGTCACCCCTGCCATGGGAGTCAACTCCAGGTTCACCCACACTCACTCTGGTTTCAGAGGAAACTGTGTTTGCTCCCGCCATCAGCCTGGGTTCCTTCCTCTATAGCTTCATGAAAGTCCATCCTCCCTCTTCCCTAGCTCTTTCTCCTACTGACCAGATCTGGTGAACTACTGATTCAATACCAAAGACAGATTGTACTGAAGACATAGCAATAATAATAATAATAATAATAATAATAATAATGATAATAATAATAATAATTGTGGTATTTCTGAAGTGCTTACTATGTGACAAGCACTGTACTAAGCTCTGGGGTGGATACAAGCAAATTGGGTTAGACACGGTCCTTGTCCCATGTGGGGCTCACAGTCTCAATGCCAGTTTTCCAGGTGAGGTAACTGAAGCAAAGAGAAGTGAAGAGACTTGCAGAAGGTCACACAGAAGACATGTGAGGGAGCCAGGATTAGAATCCCTAGACACCACTCCCTGATAAATCATCCTGAAGGATTTCATCTGAATAACTAGGCGTGGAGAAAAATTCTTTGCCCAGTCACGGAACCCTCTCCCTTTCTTCAAAGCCTTCCTAAAATCCTACCTCCTCCAGGAAGTCTTCCCCATTTAATTTCCACCACCCAACTGTGCCAACCCAACTGCCACCCTTAGCAGTTACATATTTGCACCCATCCTCAGCACTAAGGTATAGTTCGACCACTCTCGGCAATTAAATATCTATTTCCTTTCCCAGTACTATGTATATACCACATTGATGTTTAGCTGGAACATAAAATTGTTCTCCCACATTAGATTATGAGGCCCTTGAAGGCAGGGGCTGTGTCCTTAGTCTCTTTTGTCCGCTCCTAAAAATTTAATCTGTTGCTTACACATAGAAAAGATTCAGTAATTGATTCTGTGTTGATTGACTGACTGTTTGTCAGCCCAGGTTTGACACCTGAAAAGATCTTGATCCAATTTTAGCACCTGTCTAGGATGGGTCGTTGTAACCTTACCAAAGATGGAAGGACAGACTTGATTATGTCCTAAGGCTGTTTCCGATACTGCAGCTCTGTGGCTCTAAGATTGTAATAAATGGTTGATACTTGGAAAGAATGGACACATTTTAGCCCCTAGCAGTGCAAAGTTAATAAGCATTTGTCCACATCCAACTGTCCACTGACAACCCCCGGCTGTAAGGTTGGTCAGTCTCTCTGTCCTCCCTCTCTTTTGAGAACAGAATGGAATAGAGACAATACTCTTGAAAAGTTAGTTTCCCTTCTCACTGTGGGCAGAAAATGTGTCTGCTATATTGTTATGCTGTACTCTCCCAAGCGCTTAGTACGGTACTCTTCACACAGTAAGTGCTCAATAAATATGATCGATTGATTCATTCATTCATTGTTTACCTTTGGGCAATCTGGGGACTTTACTCAGCTCCTCCCAATCCCCCATGGGTTCTGCCTCCTTTGCTGGCCTGAAGTCTGGTTCAACTCGTGGTCTGAGTCTCCTCTCCCTTCACCCCAAACACAGAAGGGAGAACTGGTCCCATACGTTATCTCTAAATCACTGAAATCAATGATCAGGGGATCATTGAAGGACTGTCCACTGTCGCAAAGTGACAGTTTACCCAACCCCTCTTGGGGCAGTGGGCCCAGGGAAGGTTTGAACAGGACCCAGATATCAGCCCTCCTCCCTTCCCCTGCCGAGACTACTAAACATGGCCCTGGCAGTGCCAGTGGGGCATGAATGCCCAGAGGCAGAGAGGGAGGCCCAGATGGGGCAAACACAGGCAGAGAAAGGCTCAGGCCCTACAAGACTCTCACCCAGCTGTGTCTGCCTCATATATACCCGGTGGCAAATCCTGAAATTTCTCTACAAGGCTCTAGTCAACATCCCTTCCTCTGTGAATTGCCACCAGATCTGGGGGCTCTAGGGCAGCTTTTTTAGGTGGTTTGCCTGTGCTGGGATTATTCTTCCTGAAAGGCAGTGTAGCCAAGGGGAAATAATAGAAATGATGATTTTGATAATTTATTAAGTATTTACTACACTAAGCACTTGTGATAATACAAGATGAGTGCCAAGGTATGGGATTCAGGGAGTCTGGGTTCTAATACTGAATCTGGCACTTGGCTGCTGGGTGATCTTGGATGAGTAACTTCATTTCTCTGTGCCTCAGTTCCCTCATCTGTAAAATAGAGATGCAATACCTGCTCTCCCTCCCCATTAGTATGTGAGCCCTGGACAGGGACTACATCTGCCCTGGTTATCTTGAATCTACTTCCGTGCTTTGTTCAGTGCTCATCGAGCAGTGACTCCAACCCGAATAGCCCCTTCCTCCCATCTTCTCGCTAAAGCAGGGAGAGAGGACCCAGGAATATGATCCCACACAGTTTACCAAGGCTTCCTCCGCTCTTTCTTCCCCGGCCTCATCCTCAATCTCTATCATCTATGGAACTCACTTGGCCAGCTCCAGGCTTGGTTCCTCAGGCTCCGCCACTCTCCTGCAGTCATAACTCAGCTACCATGGCTCAGGTCTATGGAGGAGACTTCTTAAATTTCCTCAGAGCCTCCCTGCAGGGACCGCCCAGTGTCTGAGTAACTGGGTCCTGAGGTCCTCATCCCCCTGAGGACCTGACCTTCACACTGCTTCCCACAGGGAACAAAATTCATCGTGAAGGGGGTGGAGGGAGGAAACTCTCAGAGCTGCAGTATCCTGGAGCAGGTAAGTTGAATCACGACTCAGCCTCTTGTCTGCTGTTTGACCTTGAGCAGATCATTTTGCTTCTCTGGATCTCAGTTACCTCATCTGTAAAACGGGGATTGAGACTGTGAGCCCCACGGGGGGCAGGGACTGGGTCCAAACTGATTAGCTTGTACCCTTAGCTAGTATCCACCCCAGTGCTTAGTTCAGTACCTGGCTCCTAGTAAGTGCTTTACAAATACCACAATTTACAAATTGTGAATCAATTAATCAATGCTATGTAAACTCTTTGTAGGCAGGGAACATGTCTAACAACACTGCTATGTTGTATTCTCCCAAACGCTTAGTACAATGGTCAGCACAGTAAGTGCTTAATAAACATGATTTTTAAAAAATATATTGAGCACTTCATGTCATGTATGTAGAACATTGTACTAAGCATTTGGGAGAATACAATACGACACAATCCCTGACCTCAAGGAGCTTACAGTCTATCCAGTGGAAGTGATTTATTGAACTCTTCCCCATGACCTGAACCTCCCTCCTCCTCAATTTACAACAGGCCACCACTCTCCCCAGTGTCAAGAAACAAAGATCATGACAACTGGAAGTTTTAACACATTTGTAGTGGACGGAGAGAAGACTGAAGTAGTTGACTTTTTTCTCTCCTGGGATTCATAACCAATAATAAAGGACCTAGTAGCCAAGAAATATGTTGAAGATTAATGTTAGGAAGACTTGCTATGAGGAGTCTGGAAAAAGTCATGAAATGTGCTGATGTAATAATTGCCACAAAAATACATATTGTCCAACTTATGGTGTTTCCAGTGACAATGTACAGATCCAGTAAAAAAAAGGATAGAAAGAACATCAATTCTTTTGAAATGTGGAGTTGGGGAAGGTTTTTGAGAATAATAATGATAGTATTTGTTAAGCGCTTACTATGTGCCATGACTGGCTGAAAAACAAAAGTATTTTGGAGCAAATTAAACCAAAGTGGTCTTTGTAAGGCCAAATGACTCGACTTAGATTAGCATATTTTGGACACATCATCAGGAGGACTAATTCTCTGGAGAAGACACTAATGCTAGGAAAAGTCCAGAGAAAACATGGAAGAGGCAGACCAGAAGCTAGATGGATAGAGACCATAACAGCAATAATGGTAGAACCATTAGAAAGGTTGCGGATTATAGCAGAGGGCAGGACATTCTGGAGAAAGCATATCTATGAAATCACTATGAATCAGAAATGACTTGACAGCACGTAATAATGATAAAATCACTCTCCCCACATTCAAAGCCTTATGAAAATTACATCTCCTCCCAGAGGCCTTCCCTGATTAAACCCTCTTTTTCCCTACTCCCTCTCCTTTCTGTGTCCCTTGTAGCACTTGTCATTTACCCTGCCCTCAACCCCACAGCATTTCGGTGCATATCTGTAATTATTTGTATTAATGTCTGTCTTCCCCTCTTGACTGTAAGCTCCTTGTGGGCAGAAAATGTGCTACCAAGTCTGTTATATTGTACTGTCCCAAATGCTTAGTACATGGCTCTGCAAACAGAAAACACTCAATAAATACCACTGATTGACTGATTGAGCAGTTTATCTGTAGATTCTTTACTCATTAATTCATTTTTCTGTTCAGAGTTTGTTTACCTCTATGGTTTTCATCTGTCAGGGTCATCCACCTCTTCATGGAGGGGCACAGGGGCAAGACACTGGCCATCCCTTCTTCAGCGGGGTTGGGCAGGCACTTCTTCTAGAGTGCTACAAAGATGATGAATGATAATGCCTGGAGAAATCCTTTATTTTTCAAAAATGCCTTCATATCAATAATTGAATTTCACAATCACAACATTCCTGTGAGATAGGGAGAGGCAACATTTTATGTCTCCATTTTACGTGAGGAAACTGAAGTCCTCAGTGGACAAGTGACTTGCCCAAGTTTTGTACAGGAGATTAGGGACAAGTTTGGGACTAGAACTCAGGTTTCCAGGTTCCCAGATCAAATGTCCTTTCAAGTAAGCCATTCTGTCTCCCCATATGTGAACTCAGAGGCAGGACAAAAGATTTGATGACCACATGATTAGTAGTAGAGCCAGTAATAATAATAATAATAATAACTGTGGAATTTCTAATTACGTGCCAAGCATCATACTAAGAACTGGGATAGATACAAAATAATCAGGTTGGACACAGTCCCTGTCCCACATGGAGCTCCTACTCGAGATTGGAAGGAGAACAAGTATTTAATCCCCATTTTACAGAGGAGGAGACTGAGGCACAGAGAAGTTCAGTGATTTGCCCAAGGACATACAAAAGGCAAGTGTTATAGAGCCAGGATTAGAATCCAGCTTCTCTGACTCCCAGGCCTGTGGTCTTTCTAGAAGGCCTTGCTGCCCCTTCCCAGCTACGTGGTTTCCCAAGATCTGAGTCAGCTGTTCCACCATCCATCCACCTCCCCTCGGAGTTGAGTTGGGAGACAAAGCCACTAAATCTGGTCATCAAGGGGACATGGTGTTGTGTAACAGAAATAACTTGGTCTGTTTTGCACTCAGTGAGGGTGGGGATGGGCACAACTGTGAACCATCCTTCTGTTCCCTTACCACACCTTCTCTTGGGCCAGAGGGACCACTATCATGCCCTCTACCCCCCACTCCCACTTCCCCCTGAGGTTACATTGGTGTCTTTGATGAACGGGGCAGGGGGAAGGGGGAGCCCCAGAGCCCCTCCATGTGTTGTCATGGCAGCAGGGAGCCAGGATGTTCCCATCCCAGAGGAGGCCCAGCACGCCCTGGGAGGATGCCAGAGGAGCAGCATAGCTCAGTGGAAAGAGCACGGGCTTTGGAGTCAGAGGTCATGGGTTCAAATCCTGGCTCTGCCAATTGTCAACTATGTGACTCTAGGCAAATCACTTAACTCCTCTGGGCCTCAGTTACCTCACCTGTAAAATGGGGATTAAGACTGTGAGCCCCCCATGGGACAACCTAATCACTTTGTAACCTCCCCAGTGCTTTTCACATAATAAGTGCTTAATAAATGCCATCATTATTATTATTATTATTCTAGACTCTGAGCCCATTGTTGGGTAGGGACTGTCTCTGTTACTGAATTGTACTTTCCAAGCGCTTAGTACAGTGTTCTGCACACAGTAAGCGCTCATTAAATATGATTGAATGAATGAACAGTGAATAATAATGGTGTTACTTGTTAAGTGCTTCTTGTGTGCCAGGGATTATATTGAGAGCTAGGGTAGATAAAATCTAATTAGGTCAAACACAGTCCCTGTCCATTGTCTAAATAGGAGGGGGAACAGATATTGAACTCCATTTTTCAGATGAGAAAACTGAAGACAAGTGACTTGCCCAAGGTCACACAGCAGGTAAGGGCAAATCTGGGATTTGACACCTGTCTACATGTTTTGTTTTGTTGTCTGTCTCCCCCTTCTAGACTGCGAGCCTGTTGTTGGGTAGGGACCATCTCTATATGTTGCCGACTTGTACTTCCCAAGCATTTAGTACAGTGCTCTGCACAGAGTAAGTGCTCAATAAATACAACTGAATGAATTAATGAATGAATGAACCCAAATCATCTGATTCCTGGGCCTGTGTCCTTTCCACTAGGCCATGTGGTGTCCCCTAGTGTGGGTTATTGTGGTGGGAGGGTTGTGGTGATGAGTTGCTTCCTCCAGTCCCAGTCCTCCTGCAGAAGCTCTGAGGGTGTCCGCCCAGGCTTCCCTCTCCTTAGTGGAGTCATGAGTTGACAATGAGGAGCCCCAGGGACCAGTGAGCCAATCTTCCTGAGGAGCTTGTGTGATCTGGGTGGCAGGGCCTCACCTGTTGGTGGGAACCCTGCCTGGGGTGGGTGGGGGAGGTGAGGGGGGGCAACTCTGTGCAACTCAGTTCCGGGCTACCCTGCTCAGAGCAGTATTGAGCCCTTGGAGTCCGGTCTGACCAGCATTTCCAGGTCTGGGGATCTTCCCATGCCAATGGATCAGTTCCCACTCAGGCACAGAAGTTCAGCTTGGTCGCTGATGGCCAAGGAAAATTGAGAAAGAAAAAGGGAAGAGATTTCATTAAGGTCTCAAATAGATCAACAAAGCATCATTCCCCTCCTCCTTCTCCTCTTCCTTCTTCTCCTCCTCCTCCTCCACCTCCTCC
The DNA here is from genome assembly GCF_015852505.1 of Tachyglossus aculeatus. Classification (NCBI taxonomy): domain Eukaryota; kingdom Metazoa; phylum Chordata; class Mammalia; order Monotremata; family Tachyglossidae; genus Tachyglossus; species Tachyglossus aculeatus. Next base: position 134,013,912 of record NC_052067.1, on the reverse strand, counting down.
TTCTCCTCCTTTTCCTTATCCTCCTCTTCCTCCTCCTTTTCCTCTTCTTTCTCCTCTTCCTCCTTCTCTTTCTCCTCCTCCTCCTACTGCTCTTCCTTCTTCTCCTCCTTTCCCTCCTTCCCTTCTCCTTCTCCTCTTCCTTCCTTTTATCCTTCTCCTCTTCCTCCTCCTTCCCCACCTCTTCTTCCTTCTCCTCTTTCTCCTTCTACTCCTTATCCTTCTCTTTAATTTCTCCTGAACTCCTATTATCACAGCTCCCAACTAATGGACCAGGCCATTTACTTCACTGATAAAATTGAAGCCATCAGGAATTAACTTCCCCAAATCTCCTACTACTCCTTCAACATTCTTCAACGTTCCTGCTCCCTTATTTTTTTCCTGCTTCCCAGCAATCTCCCAAGAAGAAATTTCCCACCTGCTCAATAAAGCTACCTCTTCTACCTGCAATTCTGACCCTCTCCCCTCTCACCTACTATAATCTTGCCTTGTTTTATGCTATCAAGTCATTTCAGGCCGATAACGACATTACGGACACATCTCTCCCAGAACACCCCACTCTCCATCTGCAATCATTCTGATAGTGTATCTACAGAGTTTTCTTGGTAAAAGCATGGAAGTGGTTTACCATTGTTCCTTCCTCGCAGTGAACTTGAATCTCTGCCCTCGACTCTCTGCCATGCCACAGCTGCCCAGCATGGGTGAGTTTTGACCTGTAGCAGATTGCCTTCCACTCACTAGCCTCTGCCCAAGGTAGGAATGGAATGGGTCGCCTGTACTTGACTCTCCCTCTTGTAGCCGAGACTGGTAGAGGACTGGAAACTTTCCAGGTGCAACCCTGAGAGGGGACTATTATAATCACTCCTTCCGATTTTCCTCCCCTTCCTTGTTGTCATTTCCTGCTTCTCCCTCAGATGGCTGCTTCCCCTCAGCCTTCAAACGTGCTCCAATTTCCCCCATTCTAAAAGATGTCTCAACCACTCAGGCTGTTCCCATTATAACTCCGTCGCCTCCCTCCCATTCCTATCCAAACTCCTAGAATAGGTCAGATGCCTTATTTTCCCCTCCACCACCACTCTTACTCTTCTCTAGTCACTGCATTTAGAACTTCAGTCCCTCCATTTCCCCATAATTGGCTTTCCGAGGTCACCATTGATCTCCTTATGGTCAAGCCCAAAGGCATTTACTCCATACTAATCTCCTCTCAGTTGCTTTTGACACTGAAAATAGTTAACCCAGCTTTCATCCTACCTTTATGACTGCTCCTTCTCAGTTTTGTTCCCTGGATCCCCTCATGCCTCTCTCCTTCTTACTGTACCTATCCTCCCTCAGACCTCTGTTCTGGGTTCCCAACTCTTTTCACCCTATACTCCTTCTCTCATGAAACTTGTCTTCTCACTTGGCTTCAGCTACCATCTCTACATGGATGACTCCCAAATATATTTTTGTAGCTCTGACCTCTCATCTGGTCTTCACCTGGCCCACTTCTAGTCTTCCTCTAGGAATTCTCCACTTGCCAACACCTCAAACACCATAGGCTAAAGCAGAAGTAATTATCTTTCTCCCTAAACCTACTCCTCTTTCTACCTTTCCCATTTCTGCAACAACCCCACCATCCTCCCTGTACCAGAAGCCCACAGCCTCACACAACAGCTCCCTAATTTGCCCCTTTCTTATCCACAACAGCTGCCACTCTGGTACTAGCGCCCGGATAGAAATTGCATCAGCCTCCCAGCTGGTCTCTCAGCTTCCATCCTCTCCCCACCCACAATCTGTACTACGTGGTGCTAGGTGGATGATCTTTTTAGACCTTCATCTCTTCTCCCCCAAACCCTCCAATGACAACCCAGTATCCTTCTGCATCAAACCTAAAGTCCTCATAATCGGCTTCAAGACTCCACCAACACTTCCCACCTTACCTAACTGTTCTCTTCCCCAACTCACTCCTTCATTGTTCCCCTATCAACCATCTCACTGCCCCTCGCTCCACCCCCTTCCACCCTTTCACTCACGTTATCCTCTTGGCTTGAAATTTTATATGACCTCAAGTCATATAAACTCATTAGTTACCACAAGCACTTGTGAACATACTCATACCCGGTGTTTATTCATTGGTACATTTAATGATTCATTCTGACTACTCTAGTTGCAAATATTTGAGTCTCACCAGTTGGTGTGTGAGCTCTTCAAGGGCAGGGAATATGTGTCTTCCTTCTGTTATACTCTCCCAAATACCACTGATTGACTGGTCAGTCGGTGTCCTTTGGGGATCAGGAATCTTTTACATGGAGCATTCTCAGCACCTGCTCCAAGATCTGCTTGGTCCTGACCCCATAGACGACAGGATTGATGGCGGGTGGGACAACAACGTAGAGGTTGGCCAGGAGAATGTGGATGCAGCGAGGGATTTTCTGGTGGCCAAAGCGGTGGGTGAGGAAGGAGAACAAGGCTGGGATGTAGAAGGCTAAAATGACACAGACGTGGGAGCCACAAGTGTTGAGAGCCTTGAACCGGGTGTTCCAAGATGGGAGGCGGAAGACGGCCCGGAGAATCTGGATGTAGGAGAAACCTATCACAGATGTGTCAAAAAATCCCATGGAGAAAGCTACGAGGCCATAGATAATGTTGGTTCTGATGCTGGCGCATGCCAACCGTGCAATGCCCATATGCTCACAGTAGGTGTGTGGGATAATGTGGTTCCCACAGAATGGCAGCCTGAGGATGAGAAAGATGAATGGTGTCATGAAGACCAGTGATCTGACCATGCTCATCACCCCTAAAATGGCCACCACTTTGTTAGGGAAGATCGCGGTGTACCTCAGCGGGTTGCAGATGGCGACGAAGCGGTCAGTGGCCATAATGGAGAGCACCACGGACTCCAGGTTAGTGCAGACGTGAAGGAAGAACATCTGGGTGAGGCAGCCCCCGAAGCTGATCTCTCGCAGGCCGAGCCAGAAGATGCCCAGCATCTTGGGGATGGCAGTTGTGGACAAACCCAGGTCAACGATGGCCAGCATGGCCAGGAAGTAGAACATGGGCTGATGGAGGCTCCGCTCGGTCTTGATCACAAACAGGATGGTGCAGTTTCCCACAAGCGAGATCAGGTAGGCGGCACAGATGGGAAAACCAATCCAGATGTGTGCGGCTTCCAGGCCCGGCACCCCCAGCAGGAGGAAGGAGGAGGGGTGGAACTGGGTGTGATTGGGAGGGAGCATCTTTTCAGGGGCTGTTGACGGTTACAATAATCATAGACTTTTGTACCCTTCAGGTGATGCTGGCCTCACTCACGTCATCCTCCCTGGACCCTGGAAAAACAAAGGCACATTGTTTGCATCTACAACCCTGGTGAGGAGTGGTGTGATGGAGAGGATGTAGAAAGTGAGGATGTTAGAAATTATTAAATTAGTTAATCAGCATAGCCACTTTTGTACCTCTGAATATAGGTGTGACTAAAGTTGCCAGCATCTATTACAACACTTTGCAGTTAAGAGATCTTTCATCAATGCTGCTGATGATATTGATGATTGGGATGATGATGAGAATGACAAAGATGCTGCTGATGATGTAGCCCCCTCCTCTGCATCAATGATGATGTTGATGACGACATCTCCCCTAGAAAATGACAAATGATGGGTGAACCTTGGTCTCGAGACATCAGGACCAAGAATCTGAGCCAAGAAATCGATTCTAGTGCTAGCGGGTTGTGCAGGGGTACTTGCACACTCTCATTCCTGCCACACATTTTTCCACTGTGTATGAGTTTAATACATCGAGTTGGTAATTGGGTAGAGGTGCAGCCCACTGGATTTGTGCATTAAGATCTTTTGTGTAGAATCCACATTGTGTTCAGAGCCATCCAGTCTAACACTTTGTCCAAGCACTTCTCCTCCAAGAGGCCTTCCCCGGCTAAGCCCTTATTTCCTTTTGTCCTTCTCCCTTCTGCATTGCCCTTGCACTTGGGTTTGAATCATTTATTCACCCCACCTCAGCCCCACAGCACACATGATTTATTGATTTATATTCATGTTGTCTTCCCCTCTAGACTTTAAGCTTGTGGTTGGCAGGGAACTTGTCTGCCTACTCTGTTGTATTGTACTCGCCCAAGCACTTAGTACAGTGTTCTACACTCGGTAACCGATTAATAAGTGTGATTGATTGACTTATTGATGGGTGTCATCACACTCAGACCCCAGGTGATCTGCTGACTGGGTGACAGTTTGGCTGAGCAGTGACAGACAGCTGTCCAGAGTTGCAGGTTCTGAAGACAACAAACCTCCTTTCCTCCCACTTCTCATGAAAGGAATGTTTCCAGTCTCCACAAAGGCCGAGATTTGGGGTGACTGGAGAGGGAAGAATAATTGTCTTTCAGGAAATTGAGGGTCCCATGTCGGACAGAATCTGTCCTATCCTATTATCTTGTGTCTACCCAAGAGTTTAGCACAATTCTTTGGCACCAAATAAGTGCCTAATAAATGCTATTATTATTATTGTCATTATTATTAACATAATTATCATTTTCATCATCATTCACATTACTAATAAAATGTATTTATTAAGCATTTACTGTTTGCATAGAACTGTACTGAGCAGCTGAGGAAGTAGAGTACAATTGAATTGGTAGACAAGATCTCTGCTTGTGTGGCTCTTACAGTCTAGTGTGAGACACAGACATAAACAGAAATTAGATATAAGGAAAGCAGCAGAGTATAAGGATGTGAATATAACTGCTGTAGTTCTGGGGGTAGGATGAATATCAATGTGATTAAGGGGTAATAATAATAATAATGATGATGATGGCATTTGTCAAGTGCTTACTATTTGCAAAGCACTGTTCTATGTGCTGGGGAGGATACAAGGTAATCAGGTTGTCCCCCGTGAGGCTCACAGTCTTCATCCCCATTTTACATATGAGGTAACTGAGGCACTGAGAGGTTAAGTGACTTGCCCAAAGTCACACAGCTGACAAGCGGCTGATCTGGGATTTGAACCCATGACCTCTGACTCCCAAGCCCGGGCTCTTTCCACTGAGCCACGCTGGTTCTCCTGGGTACAGGCCCAAGTGCTTAAGTGACATAGAAGGGAGGAAGAATGGGATGAGAAAATGGAAAGTCAGTCCGGGAAGGCTTCTTGGAGGAGATATGATTTGAATAGGGCAAAAGACGGGGATTATGGTGGTCTGTCAGTTATGAAGGGGGAGGAAGCTTCAGGCCTGAGGGAGGATGGGAGCAAAGGATTGATAGCGGGAGGTTTGAGATCAAAGTATAATATGTAGGGTGATGTTACAAATGTGTAGAATGGGTTGTAGTAGAAAATCACTAAGAAAAGCAAGAAAGGGGAGAACTGATTGTGTGGTTTAAAGCTGAGAACAAGGAGTCTCTGATGTGGAAGTGGATGGGCAACCACTGGAGGTTTCTGAGTTGTAGGGAGACATGGACTGAATATGTTTGATCCAGAGAGCAAAGTGGAGTATGGACTGGAAGTGGGGAGAGACAGGAGTCAAGGAGGTCAGCAAAGAGGCTGGTGTAATAGGCTGAAGCAATAAGTGCTTGCATCAGTATGGTAGCAGTTTGGATGGAGAGGAAAGGACAGATTCTAGAGATATTGTGACGGTAGAACTGACAGGATTCAGTGACAGATTGAATAGGTGCTTTGAATGAGAGAGATGAGTCAAGATTGATACCAAAATTATGGGGATTATGAGACAGAAATTTCTGTAGTGATGGGAAAGTTGCAGGGAGGAGAAAGTTTGGGTGAGAAGATATGATGATGATGATGATGATAATGATGATGATGATGATGATCTTCTGAGCAGTTAGAAATTAGGGTAGGGTAGAGAAATGGGGCAATGAATTTAAGGATAGGTTGGGTTAAGGAATCAAACACATGCTTCCGTGCTGCACAGAACAAAATCACAGACCCCTGACCCATATAGGTATGCTGGTCTCTACCCTAATGTTCTCCCCAAAGGCAAAATTCTCTTATTCTCATTACTCTCCCCCGTGAGCCTTACTTAACATTCCCCTACACATTCCCCTGCAGGTAGCAGCCGCTATCTTTATATATGCTAAACCACACTTATTCCCTTCCTTCCAGACTCAATTCTGAGTCCTTTCCTAAAGAATATCTTCCTCTCTTAACCCCGACCAATGCACATGCATTAACAATCTCACCATCCCTGGGAAACGACCATGTATATTATTGATTTATCTGTCTCTGGAAAATAGCTCTCAATTTTCCAGGTTGTAGATTTTCCAGGTCCTTTTGTTGCTCTTTCTGTTTGCTCTATGGATATTTTCTTGTTCACTACCCCGAGGTTGAGAAGAGGTCAGAGAGAAGAGGGGAAAATTAAGAAAAGACCGAGGAAGGGTGAGTTTGACAGTGCATATTAAGGATGCAATGAATGAGACTTGAAGGTGGACAGTAGATATCAATTACTCAAAGTTATCTGATCACTTCTGGTCTGGGATCAATAAGAGGCCAGTTAGTCCTGTCTCCTTTCCAGTGGTAAATTCCTTAAAGGGAATGACTTCATGTTTTTGGTAAGGGAAAATCATCCCTCATTAATCTAATGGAGCTCTGTGAAGGGTTCTGTGAGCAAGTGCATAGAGGGGAACGAGTGGACTGAACATTTTCAGATTTTTAAAAGACTTCTGACAATGTTCCATATGGAAGGATTTTGAAAACTGTGACTGTAGGATTTCTGTCATGTTAGCTCCTTTCCTAAAAGATTGACAGTGAACTGTAATGATCAATGTGGCATATCTTTGGGGGATGGAGACGTTAAGGAGGAAGTAACTAAGGAGGTTAGTTAGAAGGGTAGGAATCAGTGCTAGGACTGGTATTATTTAGCATTTTAATAAATGACCTAATGAAATAATAAATGTTCAATGAAGTTTTGTCATTAACCAATCAATCCATGATATTTAATTAGCACTTACCATGTACTAAGCACGGTAGTAAGTGCTTGGAAGAATACAATACAACAGAGTTGCAAGACATTTTTCCTGCCTATGATGACTTACAGCCTAGAGGGGAAGCAGATGATACTATCTACTCTTTAAGGATCAAATACTGTGAGATAAACTGCTGGAGACATCATAACCCTGAGTGAGCCACAGAAAAGTAACTTCATTTTGAGGAAGTACAAGAAAATGAATCTAGGAAAAAGTAATTCCAACTCATGCATTGTGTAAATAATTTTTGCCTGACAATTTTGGAGCAAAATAAACCAAAGTGATCTTTGGATAATGGAAGAACCATTAGAAAGGTTGTCCATGGAGTCGCTATAAATCAGAAACAACTTGATGACGCTTAATAATAATAATAAATCTGAGTTAGAGTATGAGCATCTTGTATCCTCTTGAGGTTCCTAAAATCTTCTCCTCTAGCCACAATACCCTTCAGAGATTTATTTTTGTCTTTATGTTATCTTGGGGTTTTGTTCCATCTCTTCTTATGTGACTGCCACCAGTCCCCTCTCCCCCTTTTTATCTTTAGATTGTGAACCCCCTGATTGTGATCTCCTCCTGTGTATTCTTTCCCAGTGCTTATTGTAGGACTCTGCACACAGTAAGCACTAATCAAATACTGTTACTAGTACTACTGCTCTCAAGCTCTTAGTACAGTGCTTCATGCTCAGTAGCTGCTCAACAAATACCACCATCAATAATTGCATGCAGGTTTGAGCTAGCCATCACAGCTCAGTTAAGACAACTTGAGGTCTTGGTTTATTGTTCCCGCAGACCCTAACAACTCCTGAAAAGAAAGACAATACTCATACAATTTCTCTGTGGAGAGCTGAAATTAAGAAATTGAGGAGAAAGAGGGAAGAGGAAATATGTTAAGGGTATGGTAAAACAAAGCTTTAGACAGTGCTGTGACCCAGCAGAAAACTGGCAATTAATTACTAAAACAAGATCGGCATGCCTACCACAGTCAAGAAAGGAGGAAATATTTTGTAAAGAATGTAAGACTAGGAGGCAAAAGAGAAAACAGTGTCAGGCCCTGAAAATATTAAACATCATCATCATCATCATCATCATCGTCAATCGTATTTATTGAGCGCTTACTGTGTGCAGAGCACTGTACTAAGTGCTTGGGAAGTACAAATTGGCAACATATAGAGACAGTCCCTACCCAACAGTGGGCTCACAGTCTAAAGGGGGAGACAGAGAACAAAACCAAACATACTAACAAAATAAAATAAATAGAATAGATATGTACAAGTAAAATAAATAAATAAATAAATAGAGTAATAAATATGTACAAACATATATGCATATATACAGGTGCTGTGGGGAAGGGAAGGAGGTAAGATGGGGGGATGGAGAGGGGGACGAGGGGGAGAGGAAGGAAGGGGCTCAGTCTGGGAAGGCCTCCTGGAGGAGGTGAGCTCTCAGTAGGGCCTTGAAGGGAGGAAGAGAGCTAGCTTGGCGGATGGGAAGAGGGAGGGCATTCCAGGCCTGGGGGATGATGTGGGCCGGGGGTCGATGGCGGGACAGGCGAGAACAAGGTACGGTGAGGAGATTAGCGGCGGAGGAGCGGAGGGTGTGGGCTGGGCTGTAGAAGGAGAGAAGGGAGGTGAGGTAGGAGGGGGCGAGGTGATGGACAGCCTTGAAGCCCAGGGTGAGGAGTTTCTCCCTGATGCGCAGATTGATTGGTAGCCACTGGAGATGTTTGAGGAAGGGAGTAATATGCCCAGAGAGTTTCTGGACAAAGATAATCCGGGCAGCAGCATGAAGTATGGATTGAAGTGGGGAGAGACACGAGGATGGGAGATCAGAGAGAAGGCTGATGCAGTAGTCCAGACGGGATAGGATGAGAGCTTGAATGAGCAGGGTAGCGGTATGGATGGAGAGGAAAGGGCGGATCTTGGCAAGAAACATGAGACCACAACTCTTTATGTGCACAAATGGCCAAGATTGTGGGTCCTGTATTGGTCTTTTCATCCACACATGCACACATATTGTCCTCTCCCAAGCATTTAGTACAGAGCTCTGCACACAGTAAATGCTCAATAAATAAGATTGAATGATCATTGGTGAACTTCACGAGCAGTGATGTCTTCTCTGAAACCCGGGGAGGTCCCTATGTGGAATACTGCTAGCACACAGTGCTAGTCCCCACATCTTAGAAAGGATTTAATAGTACCAGTGAAAAGACAGGAAAGGGTTAATCCAGATCATCAGGGGAGAGAGAATAAATTGAAAAGATTGGGTCCTTTCACTCAGGAAGGATGCAAATTAAGAGGGGAAAAGATTGAGGTTTACAGAAAAGCTAATGGTTTGAAAAGATTGAGGTTTACACAAACCATTACATTTTGGTTCAATAAATCTCATCACCCCTGGGCTAGGGTTCTACACTGAAGCTTGAGAACAGGAGGTTCAAACAACAAGCAAAAGCTTTGTTCCCCAGAAAGTGGCAAGCATACGGAATTTGCAAAGATGAAAGTTGTGGGTGCAGAAAATATCAATAATTTCAAGAAGGATAAATGCATGGCTGAGAATTCCATGTGTAAAGAGAGGAAAGTTAGGATAGTAGAGAAGAAAGTTAGGTATTGTCCCCCTGCAGACTGCAAGCTCATTGCAGGCAGGGAACATGTCTACACACTCAGTTGTATTGTTCTCTCCCAAGCTCTTAGTACAGTGCTCTGTACTCAGTAAGTGCTTAATAAATATGATTGAATGAATGAATGCTCAATAAATATGACTGATTGATTGATTGATTGTAGGAGATTTGAAAAGAGATAAATGGAGTCATCAGAACCCAAACTGGGATGCTCCATTCTGAGGCTCTTTCTGGCATCCATGACTGTAGTGGTCCAATGCCACCTCCAGCTCTACAATGTAAAAAAGGGCTAGTGTCACCCATTCCTCTAAGGATGCTCTGAGTCCAGTCACCTGCTCCAGACCTCCAAATCCCAGAACCAGTTGCTTGAAGTTACCATAATCTCAGATGGATATTTGGAGTCTGGGACTCTGCCTAGTATTCTGGGAATGTTTAGGAATTTTAAGATATTTTCAGGACAGCCTTCCAAAATCAGAATTCTCACAATGAAAACGAGTTCTATCTTGATGGAGTGGAGAAGAGAGAGGGAAAAGACCCTTCCCTAGTTATCTTCAAGAAGAGCTGAGACCACCACTCCCCCAAAAACCTACATTACAGTTTGAAGGCAGGGGGATGGATGAGATGACCACTGGACTCCTGTAGTCTCTGGTATATTTCTGAATAGTGTTATTCATTCATTTAATCGTATTTATTGAGCGCTTACTGTGCGCAGAGCACTGTACTAAGCGCTTGGGAAGTACAAGTTGGCAACAGGTTGGTGGGTTCTGGAAACCTCCCCTAACCACAGAAATTATTCCTTTATTCTTTTTTCTCTTTCTCCCTGGGTCTGTCAGTCTAGCTCAGTCTCTTCCCCTCTCTCTCTCTCTCTCCCTTATTCCTATTCTCAGACCTGGGCTTTAATAAGCATCTTCTCAGAGTTTTCCTCATCATACACAGGCATGAACTGCTCCTCTCCAGCACACTAAATTCCTTATTAACCAAAACCTAGATTGATTTGGGGCCACCTCAGCCCAGAGCTGCTGGGATCCACAACTTCTTCCCTGATCCTTCCTCCGGTAGCTCCCTTGTGCTCTCTCCAAGTGATAAAGGAGGAGGGGGCTTGAGACCCTCTTCTTCTTGATGGGGGGGAGGAGAGGACAGCAGATGCAATCTGGTTTTTGGGTTTGTTATGTTAGATTGTGTGGGAATATGTACGACCCTAGGAGTGGGTATGTGTGTGTTTGTGTGTGTGTGTGTGTGAGAGAGAGAGAGAGAGATTTATTGTGTCTGTGCATTTGTCATCTCTAGACATTGGTGGGTGAGTGTGACTCTGTGTGATACTCTGTGTACCCTGACTCGCCTCCCCCAGAGGTCTCCTCAGTCAGACAGTCCCTTTTGCTCACAGCTCCCATTTATCTGGTTTCTGTTTCTGGAAGAGGCTGGCAGGTTTGCTCCTCCCTGAACCTTTCCCACCCCCTTCCTGGATTGGTGGTCCGAACCCCCAGCTCTGGGCTCCCCACCCAACTGCCCCTACCTCTTGCTTCCCAGCCCAGCCCAGAGCAGACTCACCTTCCTCAGCTGTGGACCTGGGATTCCTGGGGCAGAGACAGACTCCAAAGTCTCTGGCATCTGCTGGGTTGCACACCCGCCCAGTCCAGGTTAGGGCGGTTTATATGGCCGGGACCAAGGCTTGGTGAAGTTAGTTATCTCCACTCCAACTGCTCCCCAGGGCCTGATGCCTGGGGACAGGGGACCACTGCATCCCTGATTCTGGCCCTGAAACCCCAGGGAGGTGGAGGTGGGCACAGGTGTTGAGGAGCATTACCCAGTGGACACTGTGAGCCAACGTTAGCTGCTCGTGCTGGCTGATTTATCATCCTGCTGTGAACTGGTCAGATGAAGGCCCTACTGAGAGCTCATCTCCTCCAGGAGGCCTTCCCAGACTAAGCCCCTTCCTTCCTCTCCCCCTCGTCCCCCTCTCCATCCCCTCCATCTTACCTCCTTCCCTTCCCCACAGCACCTGTATATATGTTTGTACATATTTATTACTCTATTTATTTATTTATTTTACTTGTACATACCTATTCTATTTATTTTATTTTGTTAGTATGTTTGGTTTTGTTCTCTGTCTCCCCTTTCTAGACTGTGAGCCCACTGTTGGGTAGGGACTGTCTCTATATGTTGCCAACTTGTACTTCCCAAATGCTTAGTACAGTGCTGTGCTCACAGTAAGCGCTCAATAAATACGATTGATTGATGAAGGGAGCTGGGGGCCTCGGAGGTGACAAAGTCTTTGGCAGTTAGTGATCCCCAACACCCTTGCCTCAAATCCTTTCCCAAAATGTGACCCTTCTCAGAGTCATGGCCTCCCATACAGAATCCTTTACCCTCCCCACCTCCACCCCCACTCCACCAACCTCACCCCTGGGAGTCAGGAGACCAGGGTTCTAATCCTGGCTCCACCACTTGCCTGCCATGTGACCTTGCCTCAGTTTCCTCAACTGTAAAATGGGAATTAAAAACCTGTTCTTCCTCCTTAAACTGGGAGCTCCAAGTGGGGCAGGGAGTGTTTCTGAACTGATCAGTCAGTATGAACCCCAGCACTTAGTACAATGCTTGACATATAATAAGAACTTATCATCATTATTATTAATAATAACAATAATAATAATAATCTGTATTTCAGGATAGTGGGGCCATTTGAGGATTAGCTTGTTAGGTCCATGTGTTAGGATTTCACTAGATGGATTGCTTAGTATAGTGTTTAGTACAACATTGAATATACAGAGCTCTGAACACAAGAAGCATTCAGCTAATACTATTGATTGACTGCTGGCTCTATCTGCAAGAGGGTTTTCTTCTTCCTCATTAGCCAAACCACCCAGGCCTCAAACAGGCCAGGAACAAGCAAGCTTCCACTCCCCCACTAGCACCTAATGTGCTGGTTACAACTGACTTTCAGTTCAAAAAACTTTTAATGAGTTGCTAGTCATTAATCCATCCTGGGGAGGCTCCTCAATCAGCCCCAAAGCATTAATGTCCCCATCCATAATGTATTTATGTCTATTAATGTCTGTCTCCTCCTCTAGACTGTAAGCTTATTTTAGTCAGGGAATGTATCTACCAACTCTGTTTGTATTGTACTGTCCCAAGTGCTTAGTTTCAGTGTTCTGCATACACAGTAAGAACTCAATAAATGTGATTGATTGATTGATACTGCCTCTTGCTTCTCACTGTTGGAGGGGAGGGTGACTTTCCCCCAAAAAAATGTCACTGATGCACCTGGTCCCTTGTGGCCGCCTACAACCCAGCCCTCCGGGTGCCTCCCTGTGGAGCCCATCTTGGTGGAAGTAGGAGCCTCTGGGTGATGGGGAGACTGGAGTGGGGGCAGAGAGGAAGCCTCAGGAGCCCTGTCACTCACTGTCACCCCACCACCAGACTGATGACATTCCTGCCCAGATCTTCACACAGGAAAATGATTGCACTTCTCAGAAGCAGACACAGCTTCTCCAGAAGTTTCACCTTGACTCATATTCAATAATAATAATAATAATAATTTTGGTATTTCTTAAGTGCTTACTATGTGCCAAGCACTGTTCTAAGCACTGGGAGAGCTACAAGGTAGTCAGGTTGTCCCAGATGGGGCTCACAGTCTTTAATCCCCATTTTCCAGATGAGGTGACTGGGTCTCAGAGAAGTTAAGTGACTTGCCCAAGGTCGCACAGCTGATAAGTGGTGGAGCCGGGATTAGAACCCATGACCTCAGCGTGCTTCTTTATAGCAAGGAAGGATAATGCCCAACTGCTTGCTAGTAGAAAGAGCACAGACCTGGGAATCAGTGGATCTGGGCTCTATTCCCAGCTCTGCCACATGCCTGCTGTGTGACCGTGGGCAAGTCATGTCACTTCTCTGTGACTCAGTTTCCTCAACTGACAAATGGGGATAAGATACCTGTTCTCTCTCCTTCTTAGACTTCGTGCCCCTTTTGGGACAGGGATTGGGTCCCATCTGATCATCCTGTATCTAGCTGACTCCATCCTCTCCTGGTTCTCCTCATCTCTCTGGCCATTTATTCTCAGTTTACTTCACTGGCTCCTCCTCCCCCTCCCATCCCCTAACTTTAGGGGTTCCTCAAGGGTCAGTTCTTGGTCCCCTTCTGTTCTCCATCTATACTCACCACTTGGTGAACTCATTTGCTCCCATGGCTTCAACTATCATCTCTTCATGGATGATACCTAAATCTCCTCCTCTGTTCTCTCTGCCTCCCTCCAGGCTCACATGATGATAGCATTTGTTAAGCACTTACTATGTGGAAAGCACTGTTCTAAGCACTGGGGGGATACATGGTGATCAGGTTGTCCCACGTGGGGCTCACAGTCTTAATGCCCCTTTTACAGATGAGGTAACTGAGGCACAGAGAAGTTAAGTGACTTTCCCAAAGTCACACAGCTGACACTTGGTGGAGCCGGGATTTGAACCCATGACCTCTGACTCCAAAGCCCGGGTTCTTTCCACTGAGCCACGCTGCTTCTCTATGAGATTCTCACATCTCCTCCTGCCTTCAGGACCTCTCCACCTGGATGTTCTCCTGCCACCTAAAACTCAACATATCCAAGACTGAGCTCCTTATCTTCCCTCCCAAACCCTGTCCTCTCCCTGACTTTCCCATCACTGTGGATGGCACTACCACCCTTCCCATCTCACAAGCCCGCAACCTTGATGTCATCCTTGTCTCTGCTCTCTCATTCACCCCATACAATCTGTCAGCAAAACCTGTCAGGCTCACCTTCACAACATTGCCAAGACCCACCCTTTCATCTCTATCCAAACCACTACCTTATTAGCATAATCACTCATCAGATCCCAACTGGATTACTGCATCAGCATCCTTTCTGATCTCCCAACCTCCCATCTCTCTCCATCTCAGTCTATACTTCACGTTGCTGTCTGGACTATCTTCCTACAGAAACGCTCTGGGCATGTCACCTCCCTCCTCAAAAATCTGCAGTGGTTGCCTATCAACCTTCAAATCAAGCAAAAACTCCTCACTATTGGCCTCAAAGCTCTCCATCTCCTTGCCCCCTCCTACCTCACATCCTTTCTTTCCTTCTAAATCCCAGGCCACACATTCCCCTCTTCTGGTGCTAACTTTCTCACCATGCCTCATTTTTACCTGTCCCACCATAGACTCCTGGCTCACGTCCTACCTCTGGCCTGGAATGCTCTCCCTCCTCACATCCACCAAACTAGCACACTTCCCCTCTTCAAAGCCCTATTGAAAGTTCACCTCCTCCAAGAGACCTTCCCAGACTAAGCCCCCTTTTCCTCTGCTCCTCCTCCCCACCCCATCGCCCCGACTCCCTCCTTCTGCCATACCCCCCCCACCCTGTCCCACAGCACTTGTGTATATGTGTACATATTTATTATTCTACTTATTTTATTAATGATATGTACAGATCTATAATCTATTTATTTATATTGATGATATTGATGCCTTTCTTCTTGTTTTGTTTTGTTGTCTGTCTCCCCCCTTCGAGACTGTGAGCCCATTATTGGGTGGGGATTTGCTCTACTTGTTGCTGAATTGTACTTTCCAAATGCTCAGTACAGTGCTCTGCACACAGTAAGTGCTCAATAATTATGATTTAATGAATGACTGAATCTTGGACAAGTCACTTCACTTCTCTGGGCTTCAGTTATCTCATCTATAAAATGGTGATTGAGACTGTGAGCCTCTCATGAGACAGGGATTGTGTCCCACCCGATTTGCTTGTATCCACCCCAGCGCTTAGAACAGTGCCTGGCACATAGTAAGTGCTCAACAAATATCATAATAATAATAATAATAGCTAAGTGTTTAATTTGTGCCAAGCCCTGGGGCAGATAAAGGGCAATCAGGTTGGACAATCTCGCTCTGCTCCCTCTCCCTTTTGTGTCATCCTCGCACTGGATTTGCACTCTTTATTCACCCAGCATTCAGCCACATAGCACTTATGTACATATCTGTAAATTATTTGTTTATGTCAATACCTGTAATAATAATAATAATAATGGCATTTATTAAGCACTTCCTATGTGCCAAGCACTGTACTAAGTGTTGCAGTAGATACAAGGTAATCAGGTTGCCCCAAGTGGGGCTCACAGTCTTCATCCACATTTTACAGATGAGGTAACTGAGGCACAGAGAAGTGAAGTGACTTACCCAAAGTCACACAGCTGACAAGTGGCAGAGCCAGGATTTGAACCCATGACCTCTGACTCCAAAGCCCGTGCTCTTTCCATTGAGTCACGCTGCTTCTCTGTATCCCCCTGTAACCCCCTCTCGACCATAAGCTCATTGTAAGCAGAGAAAGTGTCTACCAACTCTGTTATATTGTACTCTCCCAAGTGCTTAGCATGGTGCTCTGCAGACAGAAATCACTCAATTAATAAAACTGATTGATTGACACAGTTTCTGTCCCACATGGGGCTCACAATCTAAGAAGGAGGGAGAACAGATATTGAATCTGTAGGCCCACTGTGGGCAGGGAATGTCTCTGATTATTGTTGCATTGTACTCTCCCAAGAGCTTAGTACAGCAACGTGGCTTAGTGGAAAGAGCCCGGGCTTGGGAGTCAGAAGACGTAGGTTCTAATCGTGCCTCCACCACTTGTCTGCTGTGTGACCTTGGGCAAGCCACCTAACTTCTCTGTGCCTCAGTTACCTCATCTGTAAAATGGGAATTAAGACTGTGGGCCCCCTGTGGGACAACCTGATTACCTTGTATCTACCCTAGCACTTAGAACAGTGCTCTGCACACAGTAAGTGCTAAATAAATACAATTGAATGAATTGATGAATTTCCATTGTTATAGATGAGAAAACTGAGATACGGAGTAGTTAAGTGACCTGCAGTGGGCAAATGGCAGAGGTTACATTAGAATTAAGGTCTCTTGACTTCCAGGTTCGTACTCTATGCACTAGGCCACACCATGTCTCATTATTCAAAGCCCACTGAGATGTATGGAGCATAGGCCTCAAGGAGACACTCTCCAATCCCTCAGAAAAGAAGTGCCGGGAAATATGAACAGGTGGCTGAAATCAGAAAATGATGAAGACTCCCAGGTTCTCCAGGAAACCGCCTGTACAAAGCTTCTCATGCTCCCTGCTAATCTGGGTGTTTGGGATGGATTTGGATTACTCTATTATGACATTATTCATCATCATCATCATCATCAATCGTATTTATTGAGCGCTTACTATGTGCAGAGCACTGTACTAAGCACTTGGGAAGTACAAATTGGCAACATATAGAGACAGTCCCTACCCAACAGTGGGCTCACAGTCTAAAAGGGGGAGACAGAGAACAAAACCAAACATACTAACAAAATAAAATAAATAGAATAGATATGTACAAGTAAAATAAATAAATAGATAGAGTAATAAATATGTACAAACATATATGCATGTATACAGGTGCTGTGGGGAAGGGAAGGAGGTAAGATGGGGAAAATGGAGAGGGGGGTGAGGGGGAGAGGAAGAAAGGGGCTCAGTCTGGGAAGGCCTCCTGGAGGAGGTGAGCTCTCAGTAGGGCCTTGAAGGGAGGAAGAGAGCTAGCTTGGCGGATAGGCAGAGGGAGGGCATTCCAGGCCCGGGGGATGACGTGGACCGGGGGTCGATGGCGGGACAGGCGAGAACGAGGTACAATGAGGTGAATAATACATTATTATTATTATTACTTGGTTTTCTCTCTCTAACATCTCACTTCAGACTCTGTCTTGTCTCCCGGCATTCAGTTCCCAGCTCCCATCCAACACCCGAAGAAGAAAGAAACTCAGAGGGAAGGAAGTGGAGGGTGAGAGAACAGAGAGAAAAGAAATGGTGGTGTGTTAATTAATCAATAGATGGCATAAATTAAGTGCTTAGTGAGGCAGAGCATTAATAAATAATGATGGCATTTGTTAAGCACTTACTCTGTGTGAAGCACTGTTCTAGGCACTGTGGGGGGATACAAGGTGATCAGGTTGTCCCATGTGGGGCTCACAGTCTTAATCCCCACTTTACAGATGAGGCAACTGAGGCTCAGAGAAGTTAAGTAACTTGCCTAAGAGCACACAGCAGACATGTGGCAGAGCAGGGATTAGAACCCATGACCTCTGACTCCCAAGCCCGTACTCTTTCCACTGAGTCATGCTGCTTAGCATTGGACTAAGCATTTGAAAGAGTACAATACAATAGAAGTGGTAGACACGTTCTCTGTACTGTGTTTGGCACATAATGAGCACTTAACTGACACCTTTATTTTCTTTTCATTATTATTATTTTTATCAATAGTATCATTACAGTTATTGTCATTAGATTTATATTGCCAGAAACTTAAAAGGTGGAGGAGATGAAGTAGTGTAAAATAGTCCCTTGAGGGATGGGCTGGAAATGAAAATTTATTTGCAAGATGACTTTAAAACCATTAAAAAGGTGTAATAGCTCACTCTCAATCTATGCCCGGAACTGTGCTAAGCATCAAGGTAGTTAAATGTACTCAGATTAGATGCTGTTCCCATCTAACATAGGGCTCACCATCTAATGGGGAGGGATGGAGAGAGAGAACAGATATTTAATCTCCATTTAACAGATGAGGAAATGGAAGCAAAGAAAAGCTAAGTGACTAAACCAAGGTCACACAGCAGTCAGTCATTCAGTCAGTCATTAAGTCGTATTTATTGAGTGCTTACTGTGTGCAGAGAACTGTACTAAGTATTGGGAGAGTACAATATAACAATATAACAGGCACATTCCCTGCCCACAACAAGTTTACAGTCTAAAGGGGAAGACAGACATTAGTATAAATAAATAAAATTACAGATAACTATACAAGTGCTGTGGGGCTGAGGGCAGGGAGAGATGAGTAAGGCGATGCAGAAGGGAGTGGAAGAAAAGGAAAGGAGGAACTTAGGGAATAATAATAATAATGGCATTTGCTAAGTGCTTCCTATGTGCCAAGCACTGTTCTAAGCACTGGGGTAGATACAAGGTGATCATGTTGTCCCACATGGGGCTCACAGTCTTAATCCCCATTTTACAGATGAGGTAACTGAAGCACAGAGAAGTTAAGTGACTTGCCCAAAGTCACACAGCTGACAAGTGGTGGAGCCGGAATTAGAACCCATGACCGCTGAATCCCAAGTCCTGGATCTTTCCACTGAGCCACACCTCTTAGAGGACATGTGCCTTCAATAAGGCTTTGAAGGAGGGGAGAGTAATTGTCTGTCAGACATGAAGAGGGAGGGTGTTCCAGGCCAGAGGCAGGATGTGGGCGAGAAGTTGGCCATGAGATGGACAAGATGGAGGTACAGTGAGAAGGTTAGCATTAGTGGATCAGGCTGGGTTATAGTAGGAGACTAGGGAGGTGAGGTAGGAGGGGGCAAGATGATTGAGGGCTTTAAAAGCCAAGAGTGATGAGTTTCTGTTTGATGTGGAGGTGGATGGGCAACCACTGGAGATTCTTGAGGAATTGGGAAATGGGGCCTGAATGTTTCTGTAGAAAAATGATCCGGGCAGCAGAGTGAAGTATGGACTGGAGTCGGGAGAGACAGGAAGCAGGGAGGTCGGCAAGGAGGCTGATACAGCAATCAAAGTGGGATAGAATAAGGGCTTGAATTAACATGGTAGCAGTTTGGATGGAGGGGAAAGGGAAGATTTCAGTGATGCTGTGAAGGTCGAACTGACAAGATTTAGTGATGGATTGAATATGGGGGTTGAATGAGAGAGTGAAGTCAAAGATAATGCCAAGGTTACAGACTTGTGAGACAGGAAGGATGGTGGTGCTGTTCACAGTCATGGGAAAGTTAGAGGGAAGACAGGGTTTGCAGGGGAAGATAAGGAGTTCTTTTTTAGACATGTTAAGTTTGAGGTGACAGCGGGACATCCAAGCAGAGATGTCTTGGAGGTAGGAAGAAATGTGAGACAGCAGGCAAATGGCAGGAAGTCCCGTTCTCTCCCGCCAACACAAACCTTCAGGCTTTTGCTAGGGAAATCATGCCCAAGACACTTGTTCATCAATCTCTCTAAACGTATCGGGGACCTACAGCTTTTTTTTTCAGTTGCACAACTTCCCAGGGGAAGAATTCCAAATGCTTATCCCACTGTGTGAAGAAGTGTTTTCCTTTGTTAGTTTTGAACCTGTCAGTCTCAACTTCAATAGACATCTCCTCTCCTTGGCACTGTAGATTAAAACAATTGGAAAGGAGTGTGAGGGGATCATGAAGATATCTGGTTTGGTAGGAGGGGGGTTCTGGAATTGTTGTTACCTGAAAGTTTGTGCCTAGTAAATAGAACAGACAAGAAGCAGCATGGCCTAGTGGAAAGAGTACAGGGCTGAGAGTCAGAGGACCTGGGTTCTAATCCCACCTCTGTCACTTAATTTCTCTGTGCCTCAATTTCCTCATCTGTAAAATGGGGATTCAATACCTGTCCTCCTTTCTACTTAGGCTGAGAGCCCCATGTGGGACAGGGACTGTGTATGCCTGATTAACTTGTATATACTCCAGCACTTCATACAGTTTTTGGCACATAGTAAGTATTTAACAAATAGTATTATTATTAGATGCATATTTCTGCAAGCTTTAAGAGGATTTGGAGGGTAAGGGAGATGAACTGCCCCTGAGGGATGGGCTGGAAGTATGAACACTTATTTACAAGATGATTTTAAAAGCAATAAAAAGAAGTTACATAACCCATTCTCACCACACTTTCAGATGGGAGTAAGCGGTCAGAAGGCCAGTGTCTGGCCTTACCCAGTGGATAGCATGACCTCAGCAGTGTGTGAGCTGAGCTGGCAGTTTTGAGAGTGGGCATGGCCCAAGACAATCCAGATGGTGCCCTCAGCTGTGAAGTTGCAAGTATTTTGGTGCCCATGGGGTTATTAGATGCATAATGCTATAAGCTTTACGAGGATTTGGAGGGCAAGGAAGATGAAGTGCCCCATGAGGGATGGGCTGGAAGTATGAACACTTACTTGCAAGAAGATTTTAAAATCAATAAAAATAAGTTACATAACTCTCAAGGAATCAAGACATTCCATTGATTGATTGACAGATTGATTACTACCCACTTCCAAAAAGCAGCCTGTGCACTGATGCTCTTCTTGGTAAAGGAGAGAGTTGGATCAAGAAAGCCATTTCTCGTGTGGCTTCCAGATAGGACTGTGCCAAGGTGGCTCTGGAATCTAAGTCCGCCTCTGAAAGACCTGAGAGCTGTTTCCAAAGGGAATGCCTAGAGTGTCCCAGCTGCAAAGCAAACTAAATACCAGTTTGGACAACCGAATTACTAATGAAGTCCTGAGTACTGACGTTGATAATCTTGGCAAGATAGGTTTGCTGGGGTTAGATAGAGAGCATCTGAAGAGAGACAGCAGCATCTGGTGGAAGGAGCCTGGGACTAGGATTCAGGACATCTGGGTTCTTGTCCCAGTTCTGCCACTTGCTTGCCATGTTGCTTGTGAGAAGCAGCGTGGCTTAATGGAAAGAGCATGGTCTTGGGAGTCAGAGGCCATGGGTTTTAATCTGCCACTTGTCAGCTGTGTGACTTTGGGGAAGTCACGTAACTTCTCTGTGCCTCAGTCCCCTCATCTGTAAAATGGAGATTCAGACTGTGAGCCACAAGTACGACAACGTGATTACCTTGTATCCCTCGGCACTCAGAACAGTGCTTGGCACATAGTAAGCACTTAACACATACTATTATTATTATGTGACTTCAGGCAAGTCACTTTGTTTCTTCGTGACTCAGTTTCCTCATCTGTAAAATGGGGATTCAGTGCCTGTTGTCCCCTCCCCTTGGACTCTGATCCCCAGGTTAGACAGAGACTGTGTCCCTTCTGAATATCTTATGTCTACCCCTCTGTTTATTGTTTTTGGAAAATGAATGAGAGTCGGATCGTCAACAAATGGAGAACCTAAGATGTACCACCACGGGTCATATCAGTGGTGCAATCATTTCTGACCTCTTGTCTCCTATGGCAGTGCCAAGGGGCTTGGAGGAAGTGTGTGTTGGTTGTCTCCCTGGCCATCCTTCCATAGGGGAAGGGATGGACTTTTTTCTTATGCCTAATTAATGGTCTCTAAAAGGATATTCATGCCTTTTGGAAAATTATAAGTCTACCAGCAGATGGGAGCATCAACCAGCGTTCCCAGCTAGAGTCCCGAAAGTGCCTTGATCCTTCCCTTATCCTTCATGGGCAACGCCAGGCTCTGGCTACAATCCTATTTGGCATTCCATACTTCCTCCTCCCCAACCTCTGGAGGTGGCCCTAGTCCCCCTGGTCTTTCACTCTGCGGGGATCCTGCCTGAACATCCCATCCACCACTGTCCTCTCCAGAGCCCAGTGTGGGGCAGGGGAAGCCCCCAAATAGCCCTGGGTGGGGAGAGCAAACTGCACTCAGCTGCTGTTGTTCAGTGTAGAAGCATCATCAGCCCTCCTGTATCAGGTCAGAAGACACACATGATGTCATATGCATGATGTCAGACCCAACCTGATGACATCATGGGTGTCAATGGGAGAAGTACGCAGATTTTGCACAAAGCTCAAGTGTCTCCAAGGGGACCCCTGAATCCCCCGTTTGCATTCTCCTCCAAGGTCTGCATGAGGAGCAGTGTGGCTTAGTGGATAGACTACAGGCCTGGAAGTCAAAAGGACTTGGATTCTAATCCCAGCTCTGCCACATGCCTGTTGTGTGATCTTGGGCAAATCACTTAACTTCTCTGGGCCTCAGTTATCTCATATGTAAAATGGGGATGAAAAGTTTGAGCCCCATGTGGGGCAGGGACTATGCCCAACCTGATTAAGTTTTGTGTACCCCAGTGCTTAGAACAGTACCTGGCACATAGTAAGCACTTAGCCCGTTGTTGGGTAGGGATTGTCTCTATTTATTGCCGAATTGTACTTTCCAAGTGCTTAGTACAGTGCTCTGCACTCGGTAAGCGCTCAATAAATAAGAATGAATGAATAAATGAATGAATGAATGAACAAATACCTCAATTATTATTATTATGTATCTGAGCCCTGGGTCTTGACGGCAGATTATGTGGCTGGACAGTCCAGTATAAAACCAGATGACTGGCCAGGCTTCCTTTGGGAGCCAGGGGAGCACAGATAGGTGAGCCAGGGACCACTAAGTAACCATGCAGGGCCAAAGCCCCAGGGCTGTTCCCTATTAATCCAATCCCTTGGGTTTTGTGGCCTGAAGGACTTTTGGAAATGACTGCAGACTATCAGCTCATTGTGGGCAGGAAATATGTCTGTCACATTGTGATATTTTACTCTCTGAAGAATTTAGTACAGTGTTAGCACTTAGTAGAGTGCTTTGCACACAGTAAGCGCTCAATAAATACAATTGAATGAATGAATGAATGAGTATTCTGCACACAGAACTCGCTCAATAAATAGTATTGACTGACTGAAAGAGAGGAGGGAAGACAATGGAAGTGGAAACCCTGATGGGGGAAGAGACACTAGTGAGGTGGAATCTGAGAGTCAATGAAATGTGGGCTTTGAGAGTGTCCCTGGGCCAATAGGAATGGCCAGATTCAGTGAGGAATATCCACCAGTCTCTGAGCAAATAATAACTATCTGCTCTGAATATGGAATGAGCTCAATAAACATCAATGATGATGATGATAATGATTGTGGTATTTGTTAAGCGCTTACTATATGCCAAGCATTATACTAAGCACTGGAATAGATACAAGATAATCAGGTCTCACATGAGACTCACAGTGTAAGTAGGAGGGAGAACAGTTATTGAGTTCCTATTTTGTAAATGGGAAAATTGCAGCGCAGAGAAGGCAAGTGACTTCCCCGAGGTCACACAGGAGGCATGTGACAGATCCGGGATTAGAACCCAGGTCCTGTGACTCTCAGGCCCATCTCTTTCCACTAGGCAATTCGGCTTCTCATTGATTAATTGATTGATCAGTACTGGTTTGTCAGTTAATAGTATTTACTGAGCACTACAGGCTGCATAGAAATCATTCCCTCCAGCTGATAAATGTGCATTTATCCCACCAACGGCCCTTCTCTAGACAATGCTTAAAGTAGCCTACTGGGAGTAAGAACAAAGACAGAGAACCAAAAAGATCACAGAGATGGAGAATCTCCCATATGAAAAAATTAGGACTGTTCAATCTGGAGAAATGCAGGCTGAGAGGGGACAAGATTGCAGGTCACAGAACCATTAGGGATGTGAGCGGGGTGAACAGGAGTTCTGAAATATCCATTCATCAAACCACACACGGGATGAGGAAGCTTTCACTGAAGCTCATAGGTAGGTTCACAACCACCAAAAGGAAACTCTTCCTCCCTGTTAGCATTTGTTATCCCGTGTTGACTGTCTCAATGGGTTTGAAAAGGTTTTGGGTAAATTCATAGATGAAAGATCTACAAGAGCACCCATCATCACCATCATCATCAGTATTTATTGAGCTCGCAGAACAATCAATAAATCAATGGTATTTATTGAGTGCTTACAATGTGTAAAGCACTGTACTAAGCACTTGGGAGAGTACACAGAGTTGATAAACACTCCCCACAACAAGCGTAGAGTCTAGAAATTTTCCCAAATTGCCCCAAACCTAGAGGGGCAATTTTCAAGTATGAGACTGGTCCCACGAACATCACGAGCACTGTATAGGACAGCACGGTGACTCTGAGAGAGACGTTTTTGGATTTTACACATTATTTTCCTTAATTCTGAACAGAACCTATAGGAGCCCAGGACACATGAATAGGTACTGAAATCCACAGCAGTTCACCCCTATTTCCCCAGCTCACGTTTACACACATCCCTCTCTTTGGATCTACCTGGGCCATCACTCTGCCTTGATGTGGATTAGATTAGTCTGACAGTATTAGTTTTTCCCAATGCTTCTCAGACTCCTATTCTCTTTGAGATTTTTTCAATGATCTGTTCTAAACGAAATTGTGTCTTCAGGCAGAGAGGACTAATTACCAATCTAGTATTTATTAAACCCCTCTATAGCCTAGGCTTGGGAGAGCATTAAAGAATACATAGACATGTTCCTAGCCCTTAAGAAGATTACGGTCTAAAGGAGGAGACAGACACATCAAGATGAAACGGCTGAATAAAGAACTGACTGTGTATAAAAATATATGAATAAAATAAATATTATTGTTTATAAATAATAAATAATAATGATAAATCAAAATACATGTGTGAACACAAGTGCGGAAAGTAGGATTAAAATACCACAAATGCAAAGTGTATCAGGCTGATGTGATGAAGTGTTGTAAATTAATTGGGAAAGCATCCAGTCAATCAATGGCATGTATTAAGTGCTTAAGGTGTCCAGAGCACTGTACTAAGCACTTGGGAAAGTACAATGCAACAGATTTGGTAGACACATTCCCTGTTCACTAGGAGCTTAGAGAGGGAGGCAGGTATTAAAATTAATTATAGATATGTACATGAAAGCTTAGAGGGAAGAGCTTTAAAGATGAAAAGAGTTGTGTTCTAGCAGATTTGGGTCAGGAGAGGGAGTTCCAGGATGGGAGAAGAAAGCAAGCGAGGGAATCAGAGGCTGGAGAGTTAAGAGGACGCTATAGTTTCAGATTCTTTGTTTTGTTTTCTATCCCAGTCAAGTCAGCCCTGCAGATTCCGGTGTAGGGGGTTGATGAAGAAGATCTCTGTCCTACTTCATGTGATTGTATCCACCCCTGCCCATAGTGCAGTGCCTCGCACATAGTAAGTGCTTACCAAATACAACAATTATTATCTGGAGAAGATGTTGAAGGACAAGAACCAGGTGCCAAGCACAGTGTGGCAACAGAGTTGCAATTTGCTTGACAATTGTGCAGTTGGCTTCCGAGGTTGTCTGGGAGTCCTATAAATTTGTAGAGCAGAGGACACCAAACCATCCTGGAACCCCAAGTTCTGGCTGCTGATGCAGCTTGGGGGAAGTGGGAGGGCAGTGTCCCGCCCTGCCAAACCCTGGAGCAGGAGCAGCAACAGAGCTGGAATCCCAGTCCAGCGCAGGGAGGAGTGGGCGTTGGGCCAAAGCTCCAACAGGAGGGTCATGTGGAGAAGTTAGGTCGACGCAGAGCAAGCAAAGTCCATCCCGAAGGACCTGAGAGATCCGAGTCTGCAAGAAGTAGCAGACAGGAGGACACTGAGAAGAGGACAAAGAGTGGCTATGCTGGCGATGGGACTCCCCCAGGGCATTGGGTGACCGTGAAGACATCCGTAAAGGAGCCCGCAGAAATGGTGGTGCAGTAGGGGAGAAACCAAAGTAGAGGAGAACTTCCCTGATCAGTAGGTTCTGGGGTCGACATGAGGGATGCTGGTCACCTCCCTTCTCTCCTTCTCCAGCCCAGCCCACACCCTCCACTCCTCTGCCACTAATCTCCTCACTGTACCTCTTTCTCACCTGTCCCTCCATCAACCCCCGGCCCATGTCCTTCCCCTGGCCTGGAATGCCCTCCCTCTGCACATCCGCCAAGCTAGCTCTCTTCCTCCCTTCAAAGCCCTACTGAGAGCTCACCTTCTCCAGGAGGCCTTCCCAAACTGAGCCCCCTTTTCCCTCTCCTCCTCCTCATCCCCTCTGCCTTACCTCCTTCCCCTCCCCATAGCACTTGTATATATATATATTTGTACAGATTTATTACTCTATTTTACTTGTACATATTTACTATTCTGATTATTTTGTTAATGATGTGCGTATAGCTTTAATTCTATTTGTTCTGATGACTTTGACACCTATCTACATGTTTTGTTTTGTTGTCTGTCTCCCCCTTCTAGACTGTGAGCCCGATGCTGGGTAGGGACTGTCTCTATATGCTGCCGACTTTTACTTCCCAAGTGCTTAGTACAGTGCTCTGCACACAGTAAGCGCTCTATAAATATGATTGAATGAATGAATGAATGGTCCTCAGGGGAGCAGCCCAGCCAACAGCCCTGAAACAGCAAGAGCCAACGGTCCGGGACCCAGATCCAGGTGAGAGGTTCAAGAAGGAATTTTCCTGTCCTTGAGCAGAAGACATGATAGGGAAACTGGACTGAAAAGATGCAGTGTGGTCTAGTGAAAAGAGCACAGCAGTGAGAGTCAAGAGACCTGAGCTCTAATCCTGGCTTCAAGGCTGCCCTGCTGGGTGACATCATACAAGTCACTTAACTTCTCTGTACCTGAGTTTTCTTATGTATAAAATGGTGATAAGGTACCTGATCTCCCTCCCCTACAGATTGTGAGCCAAAGTGAGACAGGGACTGTGTCCAATAATCTAATCTTGTTTCTCCTCCAGAGCTCAGATTAGTGCTTGCCACATAGTAAGGGCTTAAGTTAGAAGCAGTGCGGCCTAGTGGATAGAGCACGAGCCTGGCAATCAGGACCTGGGTTCTAATCCCCGTTCCACCACTCGTCTGCTCTGTGACCTCGGGCAAGTCACTTCACTTCTCTGTGCCTCAGTTACCTTATCTGTAAAATAAAAATAATCTGTAAAATCATGTGAACCCCATGTGGGACAGGGACTCTGTCCACCCCAATTTGCTTGTATCCACCCCAGGGATTAGTACATTGCCTGGCACATAGTAAGCACTTAACAAACAACTTAATCATCATTATTATCATCATTATTAATAACAAATGCCACCTAGATTATTAGTAAGAAGTTCTTGAGAATGTAAAAATCCTTCGAGGGTCTTGTGGGTCTCGCCCAGTGTCCTGAACTGAGGAGCAGGTGTGAGCGCTTCTTCTGCAGGTTGGGCTCCCACTTCAACCAGGACCCCTGCACCTGCAGGGGCAATATTCTGGTGGAATGCTGTGGTGGAGGGCTTCAGGGAGGAGCAGCAGGAGGACAAGAGTTGACAGGCATGTAATGCACTGGAGTCTTACATCTGAAGCAGCTATAGTGACTTGGGTGTGAAAGGGGACAGCAGTTGCCGGGGGGGTTGGCCCTGATCCCATTCAGAAATGTCATTCTAAGGTAAAGACACCAAGAGCCTCCAAACGGCCATCTAGTTGTCTGTAACCATGACAGGGGGTGGACTCTCTCCCCCAGTGGAAGTCTGGGCTGGTGGCCAGTAACAAGACATGGTGTGTGATTGACCGAGGCCAACGATGCTGCCTGTGTGGGACCGGAAACTATCCAAACGCAGAAAGGATTTTCAGGACGTTCTTCAAGTGAGCCGGTAGCTCCTGAAGGCCTACACGTCATCCCCCTGGCCTGGAATGCCCACCCTCCGCACATCCTCCAAGCTAGCTCTCTTCCTCCCTTCAAAGCCCTATTGAGAGCTCACCTCCTCCAGGAGGCCTTCCCAGACTGAGCCCCCCTCTTCTCTCCCTCCTCTCCCTCCCCATCCCCCCCGCCTTACCTCCTTCCCCTCCCCACAGCACCTGTATATATGTATATATGTTTGTACATATTTATTACTCTATTTTATTTGTACATATTTATTCTATTTATTTTGTTAATATGTTTTGTTTTGTTGTCTGTCTCCCCCTTCTAGACTGTGAGCCCGCTGTTGGGTAGGGACCGTCTCTATATGTTGCCAACTTGTACTTCCCAAACGCTTAGCACAGTGCTCTGCACAAAGTAAGCACTCAATAAATACGATTGAATGAATGAATGAATGAATACACAGTGCTGATGGGCAGTACTGTGGGGAACCTGGTGGGAGAGGAGTTATGCAGGGCAATGGAGAACTTCACTGCTCTCTTGGACCAAGTGAAAACCTGGAAATGTGTGAATCTTAAATGAAAATTCAAGGATGGTCTGGAAGGACAGTGCTTGGGGGAATAAGCACTAAGCATGGAGATCATTTGTAGAGGGACAGAGAGCAAAATCAATTGTGGGCAGACACAACAGGGGCAGAGAAAATAGACAAAAGGGTGAGGGGTTCCAATCCCGGTTTGATGGCCTTAAGGTGGCTGAGCATATTCAAGGCACCCACAGCCCCTGAGGATAGGGTGCTTGGAGGTATTTTTCATTTTTGAAGGAAGGGTTTACTGACTTTCCTCCCCCATCCCTTTCCAAATTCTGCTCTCACTCAATCAATAGTATTTATTGAGCTCTTACTATATGTGGCACTGTACTAAGTGCTTGGGAGAGTATAATACGACAGTGGTGGTAGACATGTTTCCTGCCCATAAGAATCTGGGTTCTAATCCTGTTCCAACACTTATCTGCTGAGTGACCTTGGGCAAGCCACTTAACTTCTCTGTGCCTCAGTTCCTTCATCTGTAAATTTGGGATGATATCCTACTCCATTTTACCTAGACTGTGAGCCCCATAAGGGACAGAGTCTGAGTCCAACGTGATTATCTTGTACCTACTCTGACCCTTTGTGCAGTGCTTGACACATAGAAGCGCTTAAAAGTGCAATTAAAAATAAAATGATCTCTGCCTCAAGAAGCTTACAATCTAATGGGGTAGAGAGACATTAAAATGAATTACAGGTTGGGAAAATAATAGTAGTGTATACTGTTTCCCCACTTCTAGACTGTGAGCCCATTGTGGGCAAGGATTGTCTCTATTTGTTGCTGAATTATACTTCCCAAGCGCTTAGTACAGTGCTCTGCACCCAGTAAGTGCTCAATTAATATGATTGAATGAATGAATGTGCACAGGTGACACTGTCTTTACTACGATTGCATGGGAAGCAGCGTAGCCTACTGGAAAGATCACGGGCCTGGGTGTCAAAGGACCCAGCTCTGTCACAAATCTATTGTGTAACCTTGGGCAAGTAATTTCATTTCTCCTTGCCTAAGTTTCTTCAACTATAAATTGGGAATTAAATCTTAGTTCCTCCTACTTAGACTGTGAGCCCCATGTAATAATATAATAATAATAATAATAATAATGGCATTTGTTAAGCACTTACTATGTGCAGAGCACTGTTCTAAGCGCTGGGGGGGATACAAGGTGATCAAGTTGTTCCACTTGGGGCTCACAGTCTTAATCCCCATTTTACAGATGAGGGAACTGAGGCTCAGAGAAGTTAAGTGACTTGCCCAAGGTCAGACAGCATACACGTGGTGGAGCCGGGATTCAAACCCATGACCTCTGACTCCAAAGTCCGTGCTCTTTCCACTGAGCCATGCTGCTGGCTGTAGGTCAGGGACCTGTGTCCAACCTTATTACCTTATCCATCTCAGTGCTTAGTACAGTGCTTGGCACATAGCAAGAGCTTAACAGGTACCATTATTAATGTGATGTCTCAGTATCCTGGTCCTGTCCATTCAAATCCAGCTGGCCTGTGGGCTGCAAACTCTAAAATGTCCAGCGGTAATTTCTCTCTCTCTCTCTCTCTCTCTCTTTCTCTCTCTCTCTCTCTCTCTCTCTCTCTCTCTCGCTCTCTCTCTCCCTCGCTCTCCTTCTCTCTCTCCCTCTCTCTCTATTCCTGGAGGCCATCCCTGTCAACAGCTCCAGAGATCAGACATGTTCTCTTCAGAGCCTGATGCTCACAAGGTGCAATCCTCAGGCCCAGAACAGCTCATCCCTGGCACTGGAGAGACTGTGACCTGAAGAAATCCTGGAAAATTAAGGCAACATTGAATTTTGTTTGGGTAGTTTAGATCAGTAATGAGCCTGGCATAGTAGGGTGATAGCTAGGCCTGGGAATCCCAGATTGCATGCCTATTTGTTTCCCCAGTGTCCCCGCAGGTTTCTTCGGGGAGCACCCAGAACTCGGAGTGTGGCACAGATCTTAGTCCTCTGCAGCCTTCTTCCATATGCTGCCATGAGATTCCCCAGCCCCGTGGCTCAATTCACATCAGGTTGGGCTCGGGAGAGCTACGGAGGCTGAGCAAAGGCCTTTTGAGCCCAAAAATTATTTTCAATGCCCTGGTGTAATTAATCCAAGTCTGGGGAGGATTCTGGGCCTATCGGAGAGATCATCATCATCATCATCATCATCAATCGTATTTATTGAGTGCTTACTATGTGCAGAGCACTGTACTAAGCTCTTGGGAAGTACAAATTGGCAACAGTCCCTACCCAACAGTGGGCTCACAGTCTAAAAGGGGGAGACAGAGAACAAAACCAAACACACTAACAAAATAAAATAAATAGAATAGATATGTACAAGTAAAATAAATAAATAGAGTAATAAATATGTACAAACATATATACATATATACAGGTGATGTGGGGAAGGGAAGGAGGTAAGATGGGGGGATGGAGAGGGGGACGAGGGGGAGAGGAAGGAAGGGGAGGGGGAGAGGAAGGAAGGGGAATGAGTAGGATGATATGGAATGAGAAGGAGGAGGAGGAAGAGGTTACTGTGAGACAGCAGTCAGATGCTGGCACCGCTGACCTGAAGGAGGAAGAGGAGGAGGAGGTAGGTACGGGAAGGAGAGGAGACCGGCACTAAAGAATACATGCGTAGCCAAAGAAAGATGTACATGTGGTTGGGGGTAAAAATAGGGTGGAATGACTGAGTTAAAAATTTTACCTCTAATGCTTAGAAAACATTATGCTTACTGCATAACAGGATATGCCAATTTTCCTTTGGGCACCTGGGAAGGTTAGAGAGGCTGGGTACACCGGGATTGGACTCTCCCCTTGAATGGGATTGGTTCATGACTCAGGGAGAGAACAACTTCCAAGGTGGAGAAAAGTAGCCATGGTAATAATAAGAATGGCATTTGTTAACACTTACTATGTGCCAAGTACTGTTCTAAGCACTGGGGTAGGGACAAGGTAATCAAGTTGTCCCACTTGGGGCTCACAGTCTTAATCCCCATTTTATAGATGAGATAACTGAGGCACAGAAGAGTTAAGTCGCTTGTCCAAGGTCACAAAGCAGGCAAGTGGCAGAGCCAAGATTAGAACCTACGTCTTCTGATTCCCAAGCCCGTGCTCCTTCAGGGGCAGGAGCAGGGACAGGGGGCACAGAGAATTTCCAGTCTCACGAGCAGGGGTGCTTCCCCCGCCCATCCCCCCCTCCCAAATGCCCAGGACCAGATTCAGACAGGACATCATTATGTTATGCTGTACGAGCACAGAAGTCTTTCTGATTCCTAAACCCAGAATGCTTCTCCAGGGGTCTTCTAACCACTGCCCACATACTCCAGAACCAGCGTTCTCCCCTCCCAGGTTTCTGTCCACGATGGGGCCACTACAGCCAAGAGCCAACACCTTCAGACTTTAAACTGCCATCGCCTCATGGCTCCCCATCCCTCCCCCTGCCCACCTCGGATAATGCCCCCAGAGGTGCCGGTTTCCCCTGCTTACTGCCTGAGGATGGCCCTGCTCGTGTCCTGTGATGCAGGACTGACAATTATGCTGAAAGAACCTGGGCCTCCCTTTGGTGCCCCACAGGAGGCTTCTCATCATGGCCCTCTCTCTCCACCCACTGTCTCCCCTGCTTCTGGCTGGTTTGGGAAGGCCCTCAGTGCCCCCCTACCCCCAACCCTGCAGTGGCTGCTGAAAAACAGCTGTCCTGCCCTGCTTCCCAGTGTATCATCATCATCATCAATCGTATTTATTGAGCGCTTACTGTGGGCAGAGCACTGTACTAAGCGCTTGGGAAGTACAAATTGGCAACATATAGAGACAGTCCCTTCCCAACAGTGGGCTCACAGTCTAAAAGGGGGAGACAGAGAACAAAACCAAACATACTCCCGTCTGTCTCCTGGCCCCTGGCAGAGTGACAATAGCACCTCCCTAAACTTGCACAGAGCTGCCAGAGATCAGGCTGAGCCTTCATCTCAACTCTCTCGCCGTTGACCCCTCGTTCATATCGTCCCTCCTTCCTGGGACTCCCTGCTGCCTCAGAGCCCACAGACCATCACTCTCTCCATCTTCAAAGCCCTACAAAATTGCATCTCCTCCAGGAATCCTTCCCTGACTAACCTCTCATCTCCCCCACCACTCTCCCTCCCCACTGAATCATTTAAGCACTTAAGTCTATACCCACTAAAGACTCCCCATCCCCACCATACTTACGACCATATCCTTTTACTCTGTTTCTTCCCCTAACCTGTAATTTACTGTAATGTCTGCAAGGTCCTAGAGGGTAGGGCTCATAGTAAGTGCTTAACAGGAACCATTATTAATGGAATTATTAATGTGTTGTCCTAGTTCCCAGGTCCTGTCCATCCAAATCCAGCTGCCCCTGTGGGCTGCAAACTCTAAATTCTACTTCTAGAATGTACTCTCCCAAGAACCGAGTACTGTGCTGTGCACATAGCAAACAATCAATCAGTGGTATTTATTGAGCCCTTATTGTGCACAGAGCACTGTACCAAGCATTTGGGAGAGTACAACAGTACTGATAGATGATCCCTCCCAGCACGTAGTTCAGTGCTGTACACACTGAAGTCCTTAATAAATAATATTATTACTATCAATTGTATATTGCCTTCCCAGACTGAGCCCCCTCCTTCCTCTCCCCCTCCTCCTCCTCCCCATCCCCCCAGCCTTACCTTCTTCCCCTCCCCACAGCACCTGTATTTATGTATATATGTTTGTATGGATTTATTACTCTATTTATTTTATTTGCATGTATTTATTCTAATTATTTTATTTTGTTAATATGTTTTGTTTTGTTCTCTGTCTCCCCCTTCTAGACTGAGAACCCACTGTTGGGTAGGGACCGTCTCTATATGTTGCCAACTTGTACTTCCCAAGCACTTAGTACAGTGCTCTGCACACAGTAAGCCCTCAATAAATACGATTGAATGAATGAATGAATGGATGAATGAATGAATGAATTTACTGTGCTTACTGTGTGCAGAGCACTGTGTTGAGTCCTTGGGTGAGTACAATATAACAGAGTTGGTAGACATGTTCCCTGCCTACAAGGAACTTGCAGCCTAACACTACTACTACTATAATTAATAATAATAATAATAATAATAATGGCATTTTTTAAATGCTTACTATGTGCAAAGCACTGTTCTAAGTGCTGGGGAGGATACAAGGTGATCAGGTTGTCCCGCATGGGGCTCACAGTCTTGATCCCCAATTTACAGATGAGTGTACTGAGGCACAGAGAAGGCAAGTGACTTGCCCAAAGTCACACAGCTGACAATTGGCAGAGCCAGAATTTGAACCCATGACCACTGGCTCCCAAGCCTGTGCCCTTTCCATTGAGCCACACTGCTTCTCTACTATCATCATCATCATCATCATCATCAATCATATTTATTGAGCGCTTACTATGTGCAGAGCACTGTACTAAGTGCTTGAGAAGTACAAATTGGCAGCATATAGAGACAGTCCCTACCCAACAGTGGGCTCACAGTCTAAAAGGGCGAGACAGGGAACAAAACCAAACATACTAACAAAATAAAATAAATAGAATAGATATGTACAAGTAGAATAAATAAATAGAGTAATAAATATGTACAAACATATATACATATATACAGGTGCTGTGGGGAAGGGAAGGAGGTAAGATGGGGGGGATGGAGAGGGGGAGTATTACTAGTAGTGATTACTACTACTACTACTACTACCCCCAAGGAGTTTACAAATCTAGTGGGGGAGACCGACACTAAAATAAATACAGATGGGGGAGGCAATAGAGCATAAGGATAAGTATATAAGTGCTGTAGGGCTGGGGGTGGGGTGAATATCAAAATGCATAGACCCAAGTGCACAGGTAATATAAGAATGGAGGGAGAATACATTAGGGAGGTGAGGTGAGAGGTCAGGAAAAGCTTTCTGGAAGACCAGTGATTTTATTATTATGGCATTTGTTATGCACTTACTATGTGCCAAGCATTAGAAAATGGAGGGAGTGGTGGTCTGTTCACTCCTTTAAGGAAGGGATCATATCTACCAAGTCTATCGTATTGCTTAGAGGAAAGAGCACGGGCTTGAAAGTCAGAGGTCATGGGTTCTAATCCTGGCTCTGCCACTTGACTCGGGTAAGAGAAGCAGCATGGCTCAGTGGAAAGAGCCCGGGCTTTGGGGTCAGAGGTCGTGGGTTCAAATCCCTGCTCCACCAATTGTCAGCTGTGTGACTTTGGGCAAATCACTTTACTTCTCTGTGCCTTAGTTCCCTCATCTGTAAAATGGGAATGAAGACTGTGAGCCTCCCGTGGAACAACCTTGTAACCTCTCCAGCACTTAGAACAGTACTCTGCACGTAGTAAGTGCTTAATTAATCCCAATATTATTATTATTGTCACTTAACTTTTCTGTGCCTCAGTTACCTCACCTGGAAAATTGGGATGAAGACTGTGAGCCCCATGTGGGACAACCTGATTACCTTGTATCTACCCCAGCACTTAGAACAGTGCTTAGCACATAGTAAGCACTTAACAAATACCATCATAATTATTATTATTATTATTATGTTCTCTCAATACAGTGCTCTGCACATGGTCAGCTCAGCACTCAATAAATACCACTGATTTATTGATTGGTCTGCCTGCTATGAAGGGGAAAGGAATTCCACTCGGGAAGGGTCAGTAGTGACAGAGACGAGGTTGAGGCATTGAATGAGTGATTGCGCTGATAAGTGAAAGGATTTTGTGTATGCCTTATTCTGTGGCCTCCGCCCTCCCTGAACAGCCCTAGTCTTAACCCGGGATTGCCCCTCACCAGCTCTGCTCCCCACTGTGACCTCGAGGTCACCGCATATCCTTCTTCCTAAGCAGAAACCACGGCCCTCCTCCATCATCATCTCCCTGGGAGATTGGGTGGTTCCTTTTTTTGTGGTATTTGTTAAGCACTTACTACATGCCAGGCACTGTACTAAGCACTAGGGTAGATAAAAGCTAATAAGATTGGGCACGGTGCACATCCCACAAGGGGCTCACAGTCTTAACCCCTATTTTACAGATGAGGTAACTGACGCACAGAGAAGAGAAGTGACTTGCCCAAGGTCACACAGCAGACAAGTGACCCACCACCCAACACTCAGGAACGCACCCCCATGCAGGTGGCACAGAGAGAGGCCAGACCAGGGTCCACAGGGAGGGAGAGGGTGGGGAGTGTAATCTTCAGGGTGGGGGTAGTGGAGAGGGAGAAGTCAAGACTGTAAACTCACTGTGGGCAGAGAATGTTTCCTTTATAATGCTGCCTTATACTCTCCCAAGCGTTTAGTACAGTCCTCTGCACACAGTAAGTGCTCAATAAATATGATTGATTCATTGAGAGTGGGAAAGGATTTAAAGGGCACTCCAAGGAGCTCCTGTTGGGATCAGGGTCTGTCGGGGCCAGTATTGCACTCAGGAAGTTCACTGTTAGAAGGAGACAACACACAGTACTCGACTCAAGGGAGTACCTGGTCTTTTGGGTCCCAGGGTCTGGGAAGCTGAGGAAAACCCACTCAGGGTCCTAGAACTCTGCTCAGGAAACATAGCTGGCATCCCCAGACTTTGGGATTATTTTTATTATTATTATTATCAATATAATCATTACTGTTGTTATAGTCTTAAGTACTTACTATGTGTCAAACACTCTACTAAGTAGTGGGGTATATATATATTAGGAAATCAGATAGGACACAGCCTCTGTCCCATCCAGAGTTCACAATCTAAAAGGGAGAGAGACAAACTATCCTACTCCCATTTTACTAATGCAGAAACTGAGGCCAAGAAGGGTCAAGGGACTTGCCAGGAGTTAGACCTGATTAGATCAAACAGCCCTTCACTAGAAAGGGAAGAGAACCCTAATTCCAATTCTACTAGTGGCACAGACATTATCGATCAATCAATCACATTTATTGAGCACTCTCCATGTGCAGAGCAGCATGACCTCATCCTCTCTGTCTCTTCATTACAGACCAAGGGTCTCAGACACACAACCACACAACCAGCCCAAAGGATTGAATCTTAACCCCAAATCCCACCCTAAAATACCAACTCTAAGAATGACTGGCCTCTGTGGGCTCTTATCGGTTCTCTGGCCCCTTGGCAGCTGATAGAGAGGAGAACCCTCCCCTCTGGCCTTGCCTAGTGCTTATCAGCCAAGGAATCAGAAGGAAGCATCAACTATCTGGTGAGCCTAGAGGAGGGAGGGCAGAATGGCTGTCCGGCGCCACAGATGTGGGTCAAAGTCAATTCTTCTGGGTCCCCTCCAAGAAGGGTGGTCCCCCAAATGTCCAGGGGCCCTGGGCTTGGGGTAGGGAGGTCAGTTCTGCCTTTGGATGGAGAAGGCCCTAAGTACCCTCTGATGGATCTGCTTGGTCTTGATCCCGTAGATGATGGGGTTGAGCGCGGGTGGCACCAGGAGGTAGAGGGTGGCCAGCAGGACGTGGGCATGGTGGGGGATGTTGTGGCCAAAGCGGTGGGTGAGGAAGGAGAATATTCCCGGGATGTAGAACACCAGGATGATGCAGACGTGGGAGCCGCAGGTCCCGATCGCCTTGAACCGGGCATCCCGGGAGGGGACGCGGAAGACGGCCCGGAGGATGAGGATGTAGGATGCTGTGATAGCCAGCACGTCCAGCCCCACCACCAGCAGGGCCACCATCAGCCCATAGGAGCTGTTCACGGTGGAGTCAGAGCAAGACAGCTTGACCAAGGCCATGTGCTCACAGTAGGAGTGGGCGACGACGGTGCCTCGGCAGAAGGAGAGCCGCTGTAGGAGGATGGGGAAGGGCGTGATGAGGACCAGGCCCCGCCCCAACACCACCAGTCCAATCTGCCCAATCACCATTGCGTTCAAGATGGCGGTGTGCCGCAGGGGGTGGCAGATGGCCACGAAGCGGTCCAGCGCCATGGCCACCAGGATTCCCGACTCCATGGAGGAGAAGGCGTGAATGAAGAACATCTGGATGAGGCAAGCGTGGTGCCCCATCTCCTGGGTGTGGGTCCAGAGGATGGCAAGCATCTTGGGCACAGTGGAAGTGGACAGGACAAGGTCAATGATGGCCAGCATGGACAGGAAGAGGTACATAGGCTGGTGCAGTGCTGGCTCAATTCTGATGATGAAGAGGATGGTGAAGTTTCCCAGCAGAGCCAGGATGTATATAATGCAAAAGGGCACTGCCACCCAACACTGGATGTCTTCCATTCCAGGGATGCCAATCAGGAAGAAGGACAGCGGCCTTGAGCTGGAGTTACCACTGGCCACGGTCATGATACATCAAGATGGTCCCAATGGGAGAGCGAAGTGTTAACTCTCTGGCAAGCAGGGAAAATAGTTGAAGAGGAAAGTCACAGTGATCTACCAGCCTAGGGGGGGTCTAACTGCCAGAAGTTAGAACCCCCTGAGGAGACACTAAGAGAAACCGAGCTTAAACTGCAACAGGAAGCCAAAGGACCCACCTTCAAGTCCAAGTTCTGTCACCACTCCACTGTGAGACCGTGGCCAGGTCACCTAATAGCTCTGTATCTCAGTTTCCTCATCTGTAAAATGGGAATAATAATAGTAATAATAATGGCATTTATTAAGCGCTTACTATGTGCAAAGCTCTGTTCTTTTTTTCTACCTGCTTCACAGGGTTGCTGTGAAAGCAAAAATGAGACATAAAGTGAGAGCGCTTTGAGAATAAAAGCACTACAATAATAATCATAATGGTATTTGTTAAGCGCTTACGACGTGACAAGCACTAAATCAAGGTAGTTTTCATTATTTATAATTATTATTATTATTACTATTATTATGTAAGCATAGTATGGACAGGGAACATGCCTACCAGCTCTAACTTGTACTTTCCAAGCGCTTATTACAGTGCTTTGCACACAGTAAGCGCTCACTAAATACGATTGATTGATTGTTATACAGTTATATTGTACTCACCCAAGTGTTTAGTACAGTACTCTGCACAAAGTAGTGCTCAATAAATACGACTAACTGAAACTGCTGAACATTAGAATTGATAATCATATCAGCCTTTTGGGTCCCCTGCCTTGGTAGATCGGCAGTTATTTGGAATGACTTAGGACTTGAAGGAGGCAGGGGAATGACTTAAATGAGCATAAAGTGCCATTCCACTTTAGAGAAGCAGAGAAGCAGCTTGGCTCAGTGGAAAGTGCATGGGCTTGGGAGCCAGAGGTCGTGGGTTCTAATCCCAGCTCCGCCACATGTATGCTGTATGACCTTGAGCAAGTCACTTAACTTCTCTGAGCCTCAGTTCCCTCATCTGTAAAATGGGGATTAAG
The DNA here is from genome assembly GCF_015852505.1 of Tachyglossus aculeatus. Taxonomy (NCBI): domain Eukaryota; kingdom Metazoa; phylum Chordata; class Mammalia; order Monotremata; family Tachyglossidae; genus Tachyglossus; species Tachyglossus aculeatus. Next base: position 133,975,318 of record NC_052067.1, on the reverse strand, counting down.
ACTGTGAGCCCCACGTGGGACAACCTGATCACCTTGTATCCCCCCCAGCGCTTAGAACAGTGCTTTGCACAAAGTAAGCACTTAACAAATGTCGTAAGTATTATTCCAGAAGCAGCATGGCCTAGTGGAAAGAGCATAGGTCTGAGAGTCGGAAGACCTGGGTTCTAATCCTGATTCTGTCACTTGTCTGCTGTGTAACCTCAGACAAATCACTTAACTTCTCTGGGCCTCAGTTCTCACCCTCGGCTTCAAGGCTGTCCATCACCTCGCCCCCTCCTACCTCACCTCCCTTCTCTCCTTCTCCAGCCCAGCCCGCACCCTCCTCTCCTCTACCGCTAATCTCCTCACCGCACCTCGTTCTCGCCTGTCCAGCCGTCGACCCCCGGCCCACGTCCTCCCCCTGGCCTGGAATGCCCTCCGTCTGCACATCCGCCAAGCTAGCTCCCTTCCTCCCTTCAAAACCCTACTGAGAGCTCACCTCCTCCAAGAGGCCTTCCCAGACTGAGCCCCCTCCTTCCTCTCCCTCTCCTCCCCCTCCCCATCCCCCCGACCTTACCTCCTTCTCCTCCCCACAGCACCTGTATATATGTATATATGTTTGTACGCATTTAATACTCTATTTATTTATTTTATTTGTACATATTTATTATATTTATTTTATTTTGTTACTATGTTTTGTTTTGTTGTCTGTCTCCCCCTTCTAGACTGCGAGCCCGCTGTTGGGTAGGGACCGTCTCTATATGTTGCCAACTTGTACTTCCCAAGCGCTTAGTGCAGTGCTCTGCACACAGTAAGCACTCAATAAATACGACTGAATGAATGAATGAATGTGGGAACTTATATCTATCCCAGCACAAGTTAGTACAATTCTTGGCATCTAGTAAAGTTTTAACAGATACCATAATTATTACTTATTTTTCCAGTACAAGAACTCTGTGTCCCCAGTATACAGTAATGCCTGTTATTATCTCAAATCTTCCCATAGCCACAAAGATTCCAACCAGAATCTTTCTGAACCAGCTACAGAAGAATATTCATTCATTCATTCATTTAATTGTATTTATCAAGCATTTACTTTGTGCAGAGCACTGTACTAAGCGCTTGGGAAGTACAAGTTGGCAACATATAGAGATGGTCCCTACCCAACAATGGGCTCACAGTCTAGAAGGGGGATATGGCTAAGCAGGTCCAGTTTAGAGAGCAAAATTCCTTCAGACCAAGATACAGCAGAGCAGTTCTGATTTTTGTCACACAACAGGTATAGAGTAATTGCAGGGAGCAATCCCCATAGATGGCACAATCAATCAATCAATCAATCGTATTTATTGAGCACTTACTGTGTGCAGAGCACTGTACTAAGCACTTGGGAAGTACAAGTTGGCAACATATAGAGGCAGTCCCTACCCAACAGTGGGCTCACAGACTAAGCACTAGAGTAGATGCAAGGTAATCAAGTTGGACACAGTCTATGTCCCACAGGGAGCTTACAGTCTTAATGCCCATTTTACAGATGACTAATTGAGGCCCAGAGAAGTGAAGTGACTTGCCCAAGGTCACACAGCAAATAAGTGGCATATATATATATAAGTAAATATATATATATACACATATATATATATATATTTACACCCTATCCCAATCTCTAATCTATTTTAATATCTGTCTCCCCCTGCAAGCTCCTTGTATTGATCTCTCCCAAGTGCTTAATACAGTGCTCTGTACACAGTAAGCACTCAACACAATTGAGCGATTGCTCTAGACTGTAAGCTTCTTGTGGGCATGGAATGTGTCTGTTTATTGTTACAGTGTACTCTTCCCAGCGCGTAGTACATTGCTCTGCACACAATAAGTGCTCAATAAGTAAGAATGAACGAAAGAATGATCGATTGGTAGAGAATTTCCCTCTCCGTGACAACGGGGGCCCAAGAAGCCACGGTTTCAACAAAACATTTCACACCCTCAACTGATTTAGATTCTGGTAACTGTAGAGCAGATTTGGCTGCTGAGAGTTCACCAAAATCTTTAGGATTTGATCGTGTTTGAAAGTGTCTTGTCTTACCTGCCCATGTCACCTTCAGAATAAAGCAGTATTGTGTTCGACCTACTCTGTGCCTTCCTGCTTGAGGATGCGACAAGGGGCCTGGAAATTGGAATCAAAATACACTTCTGATACACTGGGAAAGTCTTCCAACTCAACAAGTTGTGACTATCTTTGGAAAACTTGGTGACTCATCCCAAAACTCCCTCCTACTTAGACTGTGAACCCCATGTAGAATAGGGACTGTGACTGGCCTGATTATCTTGTATCTACCCCAGTGCTTAGTACCAGAGAAGCAGCGTGGCTCAGTGGAAAGAGCCCGGGCTTGGGAGTCAGAGGTCATGGGTTCTAATCCCTGCTCCGCCACATATCTGCTGTGCGACCTTGGGCAAGTCAAGCCTCTGAGCTCGAGCCACATCTTCGAGCCTTAACTTCTCTGGGCCTCAGTTACCTCATCTGTAAAATGGGGATTAAGACTGTGAGCCCCACATGGGACATCCTGATCACTTTGTATCCCCCCAGTGCTTAGAACAGTGCTTTGTACATAGTAAGCGCTTAACAAATGCCATCATTATTATTACCACGCTTTGCACATAATAAGCATTTAACAAATTCTGCTAACCCATGCCTTACTCAGAAAATGCTACAAGCACATTTCTGCTCTTTTTTTAACGGTATTTGTTAAGTGCTTACTATGTGCCAGGAACTGTACTAAATGCTGAGATGCATGATAAACTGATTGGACACCGTCCATGTCTCACATGGGGCACCCAGCCTTAATCCCCATTTTACAGATGAGGTAAATGAGGCACAGAGAAGCTAAGGGACTCTTGAGGTACATACACAAGGAGACATGAATAATTAATGATTATGAATTAATTAATAAAATCAGTAAACCACTGTTAACTGACCATAGAAAAATTAAGGTCATACACCACTATGCACCCAAAAAGATCTACACGAAACTGAATCGATCAATAGTATTTATTGGGTGCTTACCCTCTGCAGAATACCATACAAAGCAATTGGAGAAGCAGCAAGGTGTTGTGGATAGAGCATAGGTCTCAGAGTCAGAAGGTCATGGGTTCTAATCCTGGCTCTGCCACTTGCCTGCTGGATGACCTTGGGCTTCACTTCTCTGAGCCTCAGTTACCTCATCTGTAAAATGGGGATTGAGACTGTGGGCCCCTGGTGGGACAGGGACTGTGTCCAACCCGATTTGTTTGTATCCACCCCAGCGCTTAGTAAAGTGCCTGGCACATAGTAAGCACTTAACGAATACCATAGTTATTACTATTATAATTCAATAGAATTAGTAGACATGATCCCTGCTCTCGAGGAATTTACAATTTAGTTGGACAGGCAGATACTAAAATACATCCAGGTAGGAGGAAGTAACGGAGTTCAAAGTTACATACCTGAGTCTTGTAGGGAGACTGTCTGGGGTGAGTACCTAATAGCATTGGGTGTGAGGATTCAAAAGCATAGGGGATGCAGGAGGGAGGGGAAATAGGGTGGGGAGATGAGAGGTTAGTCAGGGAAGGCTTCTGGGAAGAAATGTGATTTTAATAGGGCTTTGAAGATGGGGAGAGTAGTGATTTATAGTTCAGAACTGAATTCTGCTACCTGGGCAATACATTATCCAACCAGGCTCACAGGTAAACCAAAAAATAGAAAACAGAATTTAAAAGTCCACCTTGGCTTTAGGGAGACTGGCAGCAAGGGTTTGGGAACAACGACACCTTTCCCCTCCTTACTCCCTTACCCACTTATCCCTTACCCATTTAAAGTTCCCATCCCACCCCCTAAACCCCCTCTCCCAAAGCACTTATGTTACATATCCCAAAACTTGGTTGCTTTCCTTACCTGTGATTTATTTTAATGTCATTCTTCTATTAGACTGTAAGCTCTTTTAGGGCAGAGATCACGTCTTCCGACTGTATTGTTCTCCCTCAAGCCGTTAATATAATGTTCAGCACAAAACAACTATTCAATAGGTACCAATTATTGATTGATTGATTGATTAACTGATCAGCCTTATACTAAGTTGAATGTCTCTAAAAGTTATATAGGGGGGCCAATCTTTCTTTTGTGGTATTTGTTAGGTGCTTACTATGTGTCAAATACTGTGCTTAGAACAGTGCTTGGCACATAGTAAGTGCTTAATAAATGCCATTATTACTATTATTATTATTATTATTACTATTACTGTTCTAAGCACTATGAGACATGGATCACCTACCACAAAAGTTTATTGAGCCATTTCAGCCATGTCACATACAAACTGTACACAACTGCAAATGGTAGGACTAGATTAATAACAGTAATAATAACTATGGTATTTGTTAAGCACTACACAGTAAGCGCTTAATAAATACGATTGAATGAATGAATGAATGAATGAATGAATGAATGTGCCAAGCACTGTACCAAATGCTGAAGTAGAGACAAGACAATCAAGTCCCACATTGGGCTCACAGTCTATGTAGGAGGGAGAACAGGTACTAAATCCCCATTTTACAGATGAGGGAACTGAGGCCCAGAGAAGTTAAGTGACTTGCTCAAGGTCACACAGCAGATAAATAGCGGGGCTGGGATTGGAACCTAGTTCCTCTGAATCCCAGACTCATGCTCTTTCCACTTTTTTATGCTGCTTCTCATAATGATTACCAACTATGCCCTCATTTTGCCCACAGCTGCAACCTGAATCAATCTTTGAGTAGCACATTTTCACTGGTGAGGGGAGGAAAGGGGGTGCAGGAGGAGAATGGATGATAACAGGGTTCCCAACAAGCTGCAGTACGGGGGACACAGTATGGCAAGCAGGGAGACCTGAACAAATGTTTTAGGGGCACGGAAAAATACAGTCTCAGACCATTTCATGTGAATCAAGCAAGCAAGGAAATATATTTATAAGGTGCTTACTGCGGGTAAGGCACTGTACTACGCACTTGGGAGAGAATAATACAAGAGTAAGTGTAGATGATTGCTGCCCAAAAGTCTAGAGGGGAGACAGACGTTATAATAAATTACAGATGGATACGTGGAGCTGGGGGAGGGTTGAATATAAAAGTGCCTAAATGTAAAGTGTCAATCTCCTTCCTGACTGGGAAGCAGAATGACCTAGTGGATAAAGCATGGGCCTGGGAATCAGAGGAGTAACTGGGTTGGACACAGTCTCTGTCCCATATGGGGCTCACAGCTTTAATCCCCATTTTACAAATAAGGTAACTGAGGCACACAGCAAAGTGGGATTAGATTAGAACTCTTTGTTTTTAATGGTATTTGTTAAGTGCTTAGAACAGGATTAGATTAGATTAACTCTAGGTCGCAGAATTAGAACTCAGGTCCTTCTGGCTCCTAGGCCCGTGCTTCGCATGCCACAGTGAGCACAGTCATGGAGGATGTGCTATCAGTCTAGTGGAAGAGATTGGCGATTGCCCATCAGTCGTTCCATCCATAACCGCATCACAGACCTCTCTGTCAGAAGCACCCCATTCATTCAAAACTGAGGACAGATAGGCTTATACACTTATGTAAAGTCACATACATGTTTGTGGATGTGGTTGGATAAACTTCTGGCCCTTTGTTCACACAGGCATATAGACCAGAAAAATTCTAAGCTTCATCCGGAATAGCATCAAAAACCAACCCAAAGTGGACCAGAAATGTCAGCGTGGTGTAGTGGAAAGAACATGGTCCTACGTTCTAATCCCAGCTCTGCCACATGTCTGTTGTGCCACCTCGGGCTAGTCACTTATGTCCTCTGTGGCTCAGTTACCTCATCTGTAAAATGGGGATTGAGACTGTGAGCCTCTGTGGGACTGTGTCCAACATAATTATCTTATATCTATCAACCTTAGCATTTAGTACAGTGCCTGCCACAAAAAAATACCGTAAAAAAGCGTCCTTCATTTTGGAGCTGGCATTTCTGACAGCCAGGTTGTATTCATGATTGTGACTGTTACTAAGGGAGGGAGAATACCTTTACATTTTCACATTTTCAAATATGAAAAGTCACAGTTAAACCCACAGTCGGCTCCTCCGCCTCCCATCCCCTTACTGTAGGGGTTCCTCAAGGGTCAGTTCTTGGTCCCCTTCTGTTCTCTAGCTATACTCACTCCCTTGGTGAACTCATTTGCTCCCACGGCTTCAACTATCATCTCTACACTGTTGACACCCAAATCTACATCTCTGCCCCTGCTCTCTCTCCCTCCCTTCAGGCTCGTGTCTCCTCCTGCCTTCAGGACATCTCCATGTGGATGTCTGCCTGCCATTTAAAACTCAATATGTCCAAGACTGAACTCCTTACCTTCCCTCCCAAACCCTGCCCTCTCCCTGACATTCCTGTCCCTGTAGATGACACTACCATCCTCCCCATCTCACAAGCCTGCAACCTTGGTGTCATCCTTGACTTCGCTCTCTCATTCACCCCTCACATCCAGCTCGCCACCAAAACCTGCCAGTCTCACCTCCACAACATCGCCAAGATCCGCCCTTTTCTCTCTATCCAAACTGCTACCTTGCTGGTTCAATCTCTCATCTAATCCCGACTGGATTACTGCATCAGCCTCCTCTCTGATCTCCCATCCTCCTGTTTCTCCCCACTTCAATCTATACTTCATGCCACTGCCTGGATTATCTCTGTACAGAAACGCTCTGGACATGTCACTCCCTTCCTCAAAAATCTCTAGTGGCTGCCTGTCAACCTACAAATCAAGCAGAAACTCCTCACCCTAGGCTTCAAGGCTGTCCATCACCTCGCCCCCTCCTACCTCACCTTCCTTCTCTCCTTCTACAGCCCAGCCCGCACCCTCCACTCCTCTGCCGCTCACCTCCTCACTGTGCCTCGTTCTCACCTGTCCCACCATCAACCCCCAGCCCACGTCCTTCCCCTGGCCTGGAATGCCCTCCCTCCACACATCCGCCAAGCTAGCTCTCTTCCTCCCTTCAAAGCCCTACTGAGAGCTCACCTCCTCCAAGAGGCCTTCCTAGACTGAGCCCCCTTTTTCCTCTCCTCCTCCCCATCATCCCGGCCCTACATCCTTCCCCTCCCCACAGCACTATATTTCATGCTGCTGCCCAGATCATCTTTGTGCAGAAACACTCTGGGCATGTTACTCCCCTCCTCAAAAATCTCCAGTGGCTACCAATCAACATATGCATCAGGCAAAAACTCCTCACTCTCAGCTTCAAGGCTGTCCATCACCTCGCCCCCTCCTACCTCACCTCCCTTCTTTCCTTCTACAGCCCAGCCCGCACCCTCTGCTCCTCTGCCGCTAACCTCCTCACTGGGCCTCGTTCTCACCTGTCCTGTCATTGGCTTCCGGCCCACGTCCTCCCCCTGGCCTGGAATGCCCTCCCTCTGCACATCTGCCAAGCTCGCTCTCTTCCTCCCTTCAAAGCCCTACTGGGAGTTCACCTCCTCCAGGAGGCCTTCTGAGACTGATCCCCTTCCTTCCTCTCCCCCTCCCCATCCCCCCCGCCCTACCTCCTTCCCCTCCCCACAGATTGTTTGTACAGATTTATTACTCTATTTATTTTATTTGTACATATTTACTATTCTATTTATTTTGTTAATGATGTGCATCTAGCTTTACTTCTATTTATTCTGATGACTTGACACTTGTCCACATGTTTTGTTTTATTGTCTGTCTCCCCCTTCTAGACTGTGAGCCCGTTGTTGGGTAGGGACCATCTCTATATGTTGCCAACTTGTACTTCCCAAGCACTCAGTACAGTGCTCTGCACACAGTAAGCACTCAATAAATATGATTGAATGAATGAATTTGTACAGATTTATTACTCTATTTATTTTACTTGTACATATTTACTATTCTATTTAATTTGTTAATGATGTGCATATAGCTGTAATTCTATTTCTTCTGACGATTTTGACACCTGTCTACATGTTTTGTTTCATTGTCTGTTTCCCCCTTCTAGACTGTGAGCCCTTGGTTGGGTATGGACTGTCTCTATATGCTGCTGACTTGTACTTCCCAACCGTTTAGTACAGTGCTCTGCTCACAGTAAGTGCTCAATAAATGCAATTGAATGAACAAATTAATTAATCATGCTGAACAGGAATCCTGGAGCAGGGGAATCCTACTTGTCCTGGAGCCCCCCCACCCCCACCCCCCTTCTAGGTCAGGACAGTAGAGGAGCACAGAAAAAAAGAGAAAAGGCTTACCCTGTTTATTGCTCTCTCCTCGCCTGGATCTGGCTTTGAATGGGGCTCTTGCTTCCGATGTACAAAGTACTGGTGATTAGAATGATGATAATAATAATAACAATAGCATTTGTTAAGTGCTTACTTTGTGCAAAACACTGTTCTAAGCACTGGAGGGAATACAAGGTGATCAGGTTGTCCCATGTGGGGCTCACAGTCTTTATCCCCATTTTACAGATGAGGGAACTGAGGCTCAGAGAAGTTTAGTGACTTGCCCAAGGTCACACAGCAGACATGTGGCAGAGTCAGGATTAGAACCCATGACCTCTGACTCCCAAGCCCGTACTCGTTCCACTGAGCCTCGCTGCTTCTCTAGATTAGAAGGCGTTCAGTATTGAAGCATCAGTGAAAGATAATGAGAAGAAAACACAGAAAGAGCGCAGGCTTTGGAGCCAGACGGCCTGGCAATCTAATCCCGGATCTGCCTCCTGTCTGCTGTATGACCCTGGGTAAGTCACTTAACTTCTCTGTGCTCCAGTTCCTCATTTGTAAAATGGGGGTTAAATCATATTCCTCCTACTTAGACTGTGAACCCCATATGGGGCAGGGACTAAGTCCAACCTATCTTGTATCTACCCCAGTGCTTTGTAAGGTGCTTGGCACATAGTACATTTTTAATACATACCTTAATTATTATTATTATTATTATTATTATTATAGTGAAAGAGTAGGAAAATGTGCAATCAGAGCCTACTTTGCAGTCTATTCCCTGTCAGACAGGAGAATCATGCTTCCCCCAGAAGCCTCTTCCCAACTTTCCTGGACTAAAGCCAGAGTAGGAACATGGAAGTTGAAAGAAAAAGAAAGGAAGAGCTAGCTTGCTCTACTGGAGGCTCCCCGGCTGTCTGGTCTCCCGGGGCCATTGTAGAAAGCGTGACACTACTGCATCGGGAATCCTGCCAACCATTCTGTCGCTGCATTTTAGGGAGGACAGGACAGAGCTGGAAGGAGGTGGTTAAAAGGGCTCTTCGATGAGAAAGAAAGAAGCTGAGAAGGGGCAGGATTGGAGTTTCCAAAACTGTGAAGGATTTTATTGTTATATTGTCCTCTCCCAAACACTTAGTACAGCACTTTGCACACAGTAAGCGCTCATTAAATACGACTGGATGACCGTGGATGGACAAACTTGGATTTGTGGTTCCCCAAATCTCATAACACTAGCACTTGCACAGGGAAGCAGCCTGGCCTGTCTGAAAGAGCACAGACCTGAGATTCAAAGATCTAGGTTCTAATCTCGGCTCTACCGGTTGCCTGCTGTGTGACTTTGAGCCAGTCACTTAACTTTTCTGGGACTCAGTTTCTTCATCTGTAAATTGAGGTTCAATACCTGAGAAGCAGTGTGGTCTAGTGGAAAGAGCATGGGCCTGGGAATCAGAGGACCTGGGTTCTAGAGTCGACTCTGCCACTTTCCTGCTCTGTGACCTTGGGCAAGACACTTGATTTCTCTGTGCCTCATTTACCTCATCTGTAAAACGGGGATTAAAGCTATGAGCCCCATATGAGACATGGACTGCATCCAACCCAATTACCTTGTATCTACCCCAGTGCTTAGTACAGTGCTTAATAATAATGTTGGTATTTGTCAATCCCTTACTATGTGCCTCACACTGTACTAAGTGCTGGGGTGGATACAAGCAAATGGAGTTGGATACAGTCTCTGTCCCATGAGGGGCTCACAGTCTCAATCCCCATTTTACAGATGAGGTAACTGAGCACAGAGAAGGGAAATGACTTGCCTAAGGTCACACAGCAGACAAGTGGCAGAGCTGGAATTTGAACCTATGCTAAGCCCTTAACAAATACCATAAATATACATATATATATATATATATATATATATATATATAATGGCATTTATTAAGCACTTACTATGTGTAAAGCACTGTTCTAAGTGCTGGGGAGGTTACAAGGTGATCAGGTTGTCCCATGGGGGGATCACAGTCAATCCCCATTTTACAGATGAGGTAACTGAGGCACAGAGAAGATAAGTGACTTGCCCAAAGTCACACAGCTGACAATTGGTGGAGCCAGGATTTGAACCCATGACCACTGACTCCAAAGCCTGTGCTCTTTCCACTGATCCACGCTGCTTCACTATATATATGTGGCTATATATATGTCTGTATGTATATATATGTATATATATAATTTGTTAAAATACATATATACCTGTTCTCCCTCCCACTTAGACACATGTGCGTGACCTGATTATCTTGTATTTACTCCTGTGCTTAGAATAATAATAATGATGGCATTTGTTAAGCACTTAAACACCATGATATATGTCATCACTAGGGGAAGAAGGGAGGGTGTTTTCAGAAAGACTGCTCTAGTAGGGAGGTCCAAACAGTAGCTGCAGCAGGGTTTCCAGCCTGACCCAGATGCTCTGCCACCAGGAGAGGAGGAGGTTGAGCAAAGTGGAGAGGGGGAGGCTGCTGCTATATTCTGTGGCATCTATCCTGGGGTCAAGCTAGTCACTGCCTGGTCCTGTTATGATGGGGTCAACTCCAAGAAAATCCCAGAGCCTGGCAAGAGAAGCAGCAGGATCTAGTGGAAAGAGCTCAGGCCCGGGAGGCAGAGGACCGGGGTTCTAATCCTGGCTCCGCCACTTTTCTGCTGTGTGACTCTGGGCAGGTCACTTCTCTGTGGCTCCGTTTCCTTATCTGTGAAATGGAGATTAAGACCGTGAGTCCCATGTAGGACATGGACTGTGTCCAACCTGATTAGCTTGTATCTACCCCCAGAGATTAGTACAGTGCCTGGCACATAGTAAGCACTGAATCAATAGCATTAAAAAAAAAAAATAAGGGTAAGTTGCTCAACTTCCTGAGTTTGTGTCTCAACTGTGAATTACTGGTTGGATTGGCAGTCACCACAGACTCTGGGGAGGGGTGGGGATGGGGAGCAGAGGGAAGTCAGAAGGGGAGAAATTGAGACACAGAGAGAGAGAGGGGAAGAAGGAAGGAGAGAGGGGAGAGAAAAATGCAATGAGGCTAAGGCAGAACAGGAAAGTAGAACTTCCCTCCCAAATCCTCAAAGCCACCTCACTTTCCCATCCCAGTTGACCCCACCACTATCTTTCCCATCCCTCTAACCCACAATTTTGCCACTCTTCCTGACTTTCCTCCCTCCCTTTCAACCCCCTTATTCATTCTGGCATAAACTCCTGGGTTAAGGGCACAGCAATTATCACAATTATAATAATAAGCATTATTATTATTATCATCATCATTATTATTATTATTCACACTTCCCTGCCTGGATGATAGTTCTAAAATGCCTATCTCTGCACATCTCCCCTCTAGTCAAAAACCAGGGCATCAAACAGAAATTCTTGATTTTCAGAAACTCAATCAGTTCTCTCCCTCCTTATCTATTCTCCTCTCCCACTATATCCCTACTCACCATCTCCATTCCTCTCAAACTAATCTCCTTACCGTTTCTCTTTGTTGTCTGTCCCGCCTCTGTTCCCTTGTTCGACTCCTCAAATCTCCCAGTCCACAGCTGTCCCCATCTTCAAAGCCCTTCTAAATCCAGGAAGCCTTCCCAGATTCCTTTCTCATCTCTCTCCCCAAACCAGGTTATATCACCCAGAACTACCATTTCAGGGATTCTACACCATTTACACATGTGTATAATCGATCACAAACACCCATTTCACTTCTGCAGATGTTGAATTATATATTCAACTCATATTCATATCTACTTCCCTTTCCTCCTATTTGCCAATTATTGCCATTCCTCTTTCCACACTAGATTGTAGGGATCATGTCCACTAACTCTGTTCAACTCTCCTATGTGCTCAGTATGGTGCATTCAGCACTCAATAAATGCTATTGACAAACTGATGAATAAAAAAAGAGACGGAGTTAGATAGGGAGAAATAGAGAAATAATAATAATAATGGTATTTGTTAAGTACTTACTATGTGCAAAGCGCTGTTCTAAGTGCTGGGGTAGCAAGGTAATCAGGTTGTCCCACGTGGGGCTCACAGTCTTAGTCCCCATTTTACAGATGAGGTAACTGAGGCACAGAGAAGTGAAGTGACTTACCCAGAGTCACACAGCTGACAAGTGGCAGAGCCGGGATTTGAACCCACTATCTCTGACTCTCAAGCCCGGGCTCTTTCCACTAGGCCACACTGCTTCCCTTAAAAGAGAAAAAGGGGAAGAGAAGTAAAGGCAGCTGGGGTTGGGGAGTGAGGGGGTGTCAAAGAGAGCTCAAGAAGATGAGTCTTACCTAGGAAGATGGGTAGTTTTCCTGAAAGTGAGGAGTTTTCCTGAAAGTGAAGCACCATCTCATGAGGTGGCAGGGACAGTTTTAGACACATGAAGCCCCTTGCATCTCTCCCCATCCTCTGGAATCCCACCAAGTCTGTCTGTCCGGCTGGGTTCTGAGGCCAGCAGGGTCTGGTGGGATTTAGTTGCTAAATATGTGCTGAATCCTAAAGATCTAAGCCCTGATGATGAGCTGAGCTCTCAGTCTGACCTAAGGAACTTTCTGACTCCCACTCCCCAACGACTCCCCGGAACCCCCATCTTCCTTCCTAGAGTAGTGGAAACCCGAGGTTTCCCTAAAGTAGAGAAGCAGTGTGGCTCAATCAATCAATCAATCATATTTATTGAGCGCTTACTGTGTGCAGAGCACTGTACTGAGCGCTTGGGAAGTACAAGTTGGCAACATATAGAGACAGTCCCTACCCAACGGTGGGCTCACAGCCTAAAAGGCTCAGTGGAAAGAGCCCGGGCTTTGGAGTCAGAGGTCATGGGTTTAAATCCCGGCTCTGCCAATTGTCAGTTGTGTGACTTTGGGCAAGTCACTTCACTTCTCTGTGCCTCAGTTACCTCATCTGTAAAATGGGGATTAAGACTGTGAGCCACCCATGGGACAACCTGATCACCTTGTAGCCTCCCCGACGCTTAGAATAGTGTTCTGCACATAGTAAGCGCTTAATGAATGCTTAATAAATTATTAGTAGTAGTAGTGGAAACCTGAGGTCCCTCAACCTGGCAGAAAAATGCCTCCCCTGACCCCAACCCCGGAGGGCACGGGGCATTACTCTCACCTCTCAGGAATGGGGCTGGTCCACAACTCAGAGTTGGGGGAAGGAAGAGTATATCAGCTAGCCAGGCACTAGCCACCATCCCTGGAGCCTATCTGCCCGCTGCCCCTGCCCTCTCCTCCTGTCATCGCCTGGCTCCTTCCCTGGGGGCCAGGTTTGCACCCCCCACCCTCACCCCCGGCAGCAGGTTGTGGCAGGGACCACAAGGTTGGTCTGGCCAGGCAGGCAGTCGCCTCCACCCCTCAGCACCGCAGGGCCGGCCCCGGGAGAGCCGTAATGGCGGAGCCTCCTCTGGAGAGCCTCGGAGATCCTGGGAGAGTGGGGCTGCTCTCCCCAGGCTCCACGAGCTCAGGTGGATTCTGCATGTGCATCTGCAGCATGGCTCAGTGGAAAGAGCCCGGGCTTTGGAGGTAGAGGTCGTGGGTTGAAATCCTGGCTCCGCCAATTGTCAGCTGTGTGACTTTGGGCAAGTCACTTCACTTCTCTGGGCCTCAGTTCCCTCATCTGTAAAATGGGGATTAAGACTGTGAGCCCTCCGGGACAACCTGATCACCTTGTAACCTCCCCAGTGCTTAGAACAGTGCTTTGCACAGAGCGCTTAATAAATGCCATCATTATTATTATCTGGCACCTGGAAATGACTCAGGCTCAGCTCTCTGATCATTTCCTTTCATCCCCCTGTCTCCGGCCCTGCTTCCGTGATGGGGTATTGTTCTCACCAAGGTCTCCGCACAGTCCCTCTCAACCTCTCCCCTCACAAAATCCCTCCCTGTCCATCTGCCCTCACAATCCCTGTCTGTCTCCTCCAACAGCCTGGGACGGTGCCTCCACCCAGACCTCTGCCCATCTTCCCACACAGTCTCTGTGTGTGAGCCCCACGCGGGACGGGGCTGTATCCAACCTAACTTGTTTCTACCCCAGAGCTTAGAACAGTGCTTGGCACATAGTAAGTGCTTAACAACTACTATTTTATCATTATTATTATTATCCACGTGGGCCCTGTAAGTCTCCCCCATTCAGGCCCCTCAGTCGCCTCTTCCAGCCCCTGTCCATTTCCCTAAGTCTCAGTCTGGGATCAGCATGACCTAGTGGTAAAAGCACAGGCTTGGGAGTCAGAGGTCATGGGTTCTAATCCTGCATCTGCCACTTGTCTGCTGTGTAACCTTAGACAAGTCACTTAGCTTCTCTGTGCCTCGGTTACCTCATCTGTAAAATAGGGATTGAGTCTGTGAGCCCTACATGGGGTAATCTGATCACTTTGTATCTACCCCAGCACTTAGAACAGTGCTTGGCACATAGTAAGTGCTTAACAAATACTATTATTATTATTATTATTATTAATTAGATACCTGGTGCTCCCATCCTTCCTATGGTCTCATCTTTAGGAGGCAGAATCTCTATTTATTTTACTTGTACATATTTACTATTCTATTTATTTTGTTAATGATGTGCATCTAGCTTTATTTCTATTTATTCTGATGACTTGACACATAGCCACACATTTTGTTTTGTTGTCTGTCTCCCCCTTCTAGACTGTGAGCCCATTGTTGGGTAGGGACCGTCTCTATAATAATAATAATGGCAATTATTGAGCACTGTTCTAAGCGCTGGAGAGGTTACAAGGGATCAGTTTGTCCCACGAGGGCTCACAGTCTTAATCCCCATTTTACAGATGAGGGAACTGAGGCACAGAGAAGTGAAGTGACTTGCCCAAAGTCACACAGCTGACAAATGGCAGAGCTGGGATTCGAACCCATGACCCTGACTCCAAAGCCCGTGCTCTTTCCACAGAGCCACACTGCTTCTCTATGTTGCCAACTTGTACTTCTCAAACGCTTAGTACAGTGATCTGCACACAGTAAGTGCTCAGTAAACACAATTGAATGAATGAATGAATGGGTGGGGAGGGAGGCTGACAGAGGCAGAGTTCAGGGTACAATCAATCAATGGTGTTTATTGAGCATTAACTGTGTGCAGAGCAAAGAGACAGGCAGGCTTATGTCAGGGAATCTATTTAATGAAATGAAGCACTCCACTCAGTGCCTAGGAGTGATCACTTGTTTGTTAGATAATCAAAACATTTACATTTCTGGATGGAGAGAGAGGGATTGTGTGAAGGCAGGACCTGATAAAGAAGAGACCACATAGAAAGGCAGGGGCACTTGGGGTGAGAACCCTCTGCAAAGATGAGCTGCCAGTGTGGACCAAAAGCAGAAGTATCACTGTACTTCACTCTCAACTCTCCTGTCTCTGACCCATGGCGTACATTCTTTCCTTGCATGGTAGCTAATATTATTAGTAGTAGTCCCCTCTCAGGGTCACACCTGGAGAGTTTCCAGTGCTCTATCAGTCACGACAACAGGAGGGAGAGTCAAGCAGAGGCCTACTCATTCCCTTCCTAGCTTGAGAAGTGGCTAGTGAGTGGAAGGTAATCTGCTACAAGTCAAAATTCACCCGTGCTGGGCAGCAGTGGCATGGGAGAAAATCGAGGGCAGAAACTCATTTACTGTGAGGAAGGAGGCAATGGTAAACCACTTCCGTATTTTTACCAAGAAAACCCTCTGGATACACTACCAGAATGATTGCAGATGGAAGTGGGGAGTTCTGGGAGGGATGTGTCTATGGTGCTGCTAGGGGTCGGACACAACTCGACAGCATAAGACAACAACAGTAGTAGTAGTAGTAGTAGTATTGTGACATTTGTTAAGCACTTACTATGCGTCAAGAGCTATACTGAGTGATGGGGTACATTAAAGTCAATCAGATTCATTCACTCATTCATTCAATCGTATTTATTGAGCGCTTACTGTGTGCAGAGCACTGTACTAAGTGCTTGGGAAGTACAAGTTGGCAACCTATAGAGACGGTCCCTACCCAACAGTGGGCTCACAGTCTAGAAGGGGGAGGCAGACAACAAAACAAAACATATTAACAGAATAAAATAAATAGAATATGTACAAGTACAATGAATAAATAAATACAGTAATAAATACGTACAAACATATATACATATATACAGGTGCTGTGGGGAAGGGAAGGAGGTAAGGCAGGGGGCATGGAAAGGGGGAGGAGGGGGAGAGGAAGGAGGGGGCTCAGTCTGGGAAGGCCTCCTGGAGGAGGTGAGCTCTCAGTAGGGCCTTGAAGGGAGGAAGAGAGCTAGCTTGGTGGATGGGCAGAGGGAGGGCATTCCAGGCCAGGGGGAGGACGTGGGCCGGCGGTCAATGGCGGGACAGGCGAGAACGAGGTCCGGAGGGGAGATTAGTGGCAGAGGAGCGGAGGGTGCCGGCTGGGCTGGAGAAGGAGAGAAGGGAGGTGAGGTAGAAGGGGGCGAGGCGATGGAGAGCCTTGAAGCTGAGGGTGAGGAGTTTCTGCCTGATGCGTAGGTTGAATGGTAGCCACTGGAGATTTTTGAGGAGGGGAGTAACATGACCAGAGCGTTTCTGGACAAAGACAATCCGGGCAGTGGCGTGAAGTATGGATTGAAGTGGGGAGAGACAGGAGGATGGGAGATCAGAGAGGAGGCTGATACAGTAATCCAGATGAGATAGGATGAGAGCCTGAACGAACAGGGTAGTGGTTTGGATGGAGAGAAAAGGGCGGATCTTGGTAATGTTGCCGAGGTGATCAGATCAGATCAGACACAGTCCCTGTTCTGCAGGTGACTCACAGTTTAAAGGGGGGCCTCATGGTGACAACAACAACAATAATAATAATAATACTTGTTAAGCGCTTACTAGGCACCAAGAAGTGTACTAAGCACTGGGGTAGAGACAAGATAATCAGGCCACAAATGGGGCCCATAGTCTAATGGGTCGGGAGAGTAGGTATTGAATCCCCATTTGGCAGAAGAGAGAACTGAGGCAAAGAGAAGTTGTGACTTGCCCAAAATCACACAGCAGGTACATGGAGGAACTGGGATTAGGACCCAGCTCCTTTGACTCCCAAGCCCCTTCTCCTTTCCACTAGACCAAAATGGACCTGAAACAGGTCAGAAAGGTTTTGAGAATCAACGTACTCACTGAGACCCATCTTGAGCAACGTACTGTGAGCTCGTTGTGGGCAGGGACTGTCAGTCTTTATTGCTGCATTGCACTTTCCCAAGGGCTTAGTACAGTGCTACACACACAGTAAGCACTAAATAAATACGATTAAATGAATGAATGAGTAACTTAGAACTTGCTCAGCCCAACTCAAACCTTTCCCCTTTGTGTTGGGAAGCGGGGGAAAGGGAGATCTTCCCAGACTAGAGGTAGAGTGTCAGTGAGGACTTGAAAGGTCTGGGCTTTGAGAAGGGTGTCAATCCAGTACTACCTCATCCAACAGGTCATAGGGAAATATCCAATCCAATGGGTCATCATCATCAATCGTATTTATTGAGCGCTTACTATGTGCAGAGCACTGTACTAAGCACTTGGGAAGTACAAGTTGGCAACATATAGAGACAGTCCCTACCCAACAGTGGGGGTCTCCACAAATTGTCTGCCCAATTAGTCTCCAGGTTATGTACAGCCAAACTAGTATGTCTGTAGTCCCTGCACCAACTTGTCACCCCAGTGTCTAGCCCGATTTCAAATTTGGAAATATCTGAGCCCATTAGCCAACAGAAAGTGACAGCCTAATTTTTTTTTTCTGGGGGTGGGGAGGAGTGTGAGGGGGCGGAACAATCCATCTCCAGAAAGTGACCTGTCCTTTTGACTTTCAGGTCAAATTATTTCTAGAAATACCTCGCTCTCGCCTGTCCCGCCATCGACCCCCGGCCCACGTCATCCCCCGGGCCTGGAATGCCCTCCCTCTGCCCATCCGCCAAGCTAGCTCTCTTCCTCCCTTCAAGGCCCTGCTGAGAGCTCACCTCCTCCAGGAGGCCTTCCCACACTGAGCCCCTTCTTTCCTCTCCCCCTCGTCCCCCTCTCCATCCTCCCGTCTTACCTCCTTCCCTTCCCCACAGCACCTGTATATATGTATATATGGTTGTTCATATTTATTACTCTATTTATCTATTTATTTATTTATTTTACTTGTACATTTCTATCCTACTTATTTTATTTTGTTGGTATGTTTGGTTCTGTTCTCTGTCTCCCCCTTTTAGACTGTGAGCCCACTGTTGGGTAGGGACTGTCTCTATGTGATGCCAATTTGTACTTCCCAAGCGCTTAGTACAGTGCTCTGCACATAGTAAGCGCTCAATAAATACGATTGATTGATTGATTGATTGATAGAAAGTGTCCAGCCCAATTGGAAGGCTCCAGGGAAACTGGTCTCTGGGGAATGTCCAACCCAATTGCTTAGCCCAATTAGGCTCCAAGTGGCATCTGGGTAAATTGCTCTGGAGAGACCATTTGGAATGGCTACAACGTAATTGTTCAATTGGGATGAGCAAGTTGGTTGGTCTCTGGCCTAATTATTCTCCAGGGAATCTTGTCTCAATTGGTCTTAACAGTTTGCCCAATGGAAGGGACCTCCAGGGTGTATCTGGTCCAGTTGGTTCTATAGAGGAAACAGATGATTCTGCCTCACTGAAGCATATATAGTCTCTTGAACATGGTCTCTTGAACATTTTCATCCCAGTTGGTCTCCTGGGAATGCCTGATCCCACTGGTCCAATGCTCTGGTCCAAGAGAAGCAGCACATCCTAGTGGAAAGAGCATGGGCCCGGGAATGAGAGGACCTGGTTTCTAATCCTGGCTCTGCCCCTTGTCTGCTATGTAACCTTGGGCAAATCACTTAACTTTAGTGTATATTTGTACATATTTATTATTCTATGTATTTTATTAATGATGTGTACATATCTATAATTCTACATATCTATTTTGATGCTACTGATGCCTGTTTACTTGTTTTGTTTTGTTGTCTGTCTCCCCCTTCTAGACTGTGAGCCAGTTGTTGGGTACGGTTTGCCTCTAACTGTTGCTAAACTGTACTTTCCAAGTGCTTAAGACAGTGCTCTGCGCAGAGTAAGCACTCAATAAGTACGATTGAATGGATGAATGAATTAACTTAACTTCTCTGTGCCTCTGTTACCTCATCTGTAAAATGGGGATTAAATACTCCCTCAAGCAGATTTAGCCTGTGAGCCCAATGTGGGACAGGGACTGATAACCTTGTATCTACCCCAGCTCTTAGAAGAGTGCTTGACACACAGTAAGCACTTAGCAAATACCACAATTATTAACATTATTATTATATTTATGCACTGCTTTGCTTTTTCCTCTACCTCCCTAGTGCCTCTATTGTCCTATGACTGTGCGTATCCCTCTCTACTGCATCATCCACACACACACTGGAGGCTTTCCCAGACTGAGCCCCCTCCTTCCTCTCCCTCTCCTCCCCTTCTCCATCCCCCTGCCTTACCTCCTTCCCCTCCCCACAGCACCTGTATATATGTATGTATGTTTGTATGTATTTATTACTCTAATTATTTATTTATTTATTTTATTTGTACATATTCTATTTATTTTATTTTGTTAATATGTTTTGCTTTGTTCTCTGTCTCCCCACTCTAGACTGTGAGCCCACTGTTGGGTAGGGACCATCTCTATATGTTGTCAACTTGTGCTTCCGAAGTGCTTAGTACAGTGCTCTACACACAGTAAGCGCTCAATAAATATGATTGAATGAATGAATGTCTCCCACTTCTAGACTGTGAGCCCACTGTTGTGTAGGGACTGTCTCTATATGTTGCCAACTTGTACTTCCCAAGCACTTAGTACAGTGCTCTGCACACAGTAAGTGCTCAATAAATATGATTGAATGAATGAACTTGAATCCATGAAAAGTCCAGCGCTTAGAACAGTGTTTTGCACATAGTAAGCGCTTAATAAATGCCATTATTATTATTATGCTCCCTAACTTCTTAGTTACTCACCCCACCCTACAGCACTTATGTATCAATCAATCAATCAATCGTATTTATTGAGCACTTACTGTGTGCAGAGCACTGTACTAAGTGCTTGGGAAGTACAAGTCGGCAACACATAGAGACAGTCCCTACCCAACAGCGGGCTCACAGTCTAGAAGGGGGAGACAGAACAAAACCAAACATACTAACAAAATAAAATAAATAGAATAGATATGTACAAGTAAGATAAATAGAGTAATAAATATGTACAAACATATATACATATATACAGGTGCTGTGGGGAAGGGAAGGAGGTAAGATGGGGGGATGGAGATGGGGACGAGGGGGAGAGGAAGGAAGGGGCTCAGTCTGGGAAGGCCTCCTGGAGGAGGTGAGCTCTCAGTAGGGCCTTGAAGGGAGGAAGAGAGGTAGCTTGGCGGATGGGCAGAGGGAGGGCATTCCAGGCCTGGGGGATGACGTGGGCCGGGGGTCGACGGCGGGACAGGCGAGAGCGAGGTACAGTGAGGAGATTAGCGGCAGAGGAGCCGGGGGTGCGGGCTGGGCTGCAGAAGGAGAGAAGGGAGGTGAGGTAGGAGGGGGCGAGGGGATGGACAGCCTTGAAGCCCAGGGTGAGGAATTTCTGCCTGATGTGTAGGTTGATTGGTAGCCACTGGAGATTTTTGAGGAGGGAAGTAACATGCCCAGAGCGTTTCTGGACAAAGACAATCTGGGCAGCAGCATGAAGTATGGATTGAAGTGGGGAGAGACAGGAGGATGGGAGATCAGAGAGAAGGCTGGTGCAGTAGTCCAGACGGGATAGGATGAGAGCTTGAATGAGCAGGGTAGCGGTTGGGATGGAGAGGAAAGGGCGGATCTTGGCAATGTTGCGGAGCTGAGACCGGCAGGTTTTGGTGACGGCTTGGATGTGAGGGGTGAATGAGAGAGCGAAGTCGGGGATGACACCAAGGTTGAGGGCTTGTGAGACGGGAAGGATGGTAGTGGCCATCAACAGAAATGGGAAAGTCAGGGAGAGGGCAGGGTTTGGGAGGGAAGACAAGGAGTTCAGTCTTGGACATGTTGAGTTTTAGGTGGCGGGCAGACATCCAGATGGAGATGTCCTGAAGGCAGGAGGAGATGCGAGCCTGGAGAGAGGGGGAGAGAGCAGGGGCAGAGATGTAGATCTGGGTGTCATCAGCGTAGAGATGATAGTTGAAGCCGTGGGAGCGAATGAGGTCACCAAGGGAGTGAGTGTGGATCGAGAACAGAAGGTTTTACGTATAAAAACCTAATACTCAATTCTTTTCTTCCTCTACCTGAAATTCACTTTAATGTCTGTCAATCAACCAATAGCATTTTTTGAGTGTTTATTGTGTGCAGAGCACTGTATTAAGCACTTGGAAGAGTACAATATAACAGATATGGTAGACATGTTTCCCGCCCACAAGGAGTTCACAGTCTGGAGGGAGCCTGTCTCCCCCTTGTAAGTTCCTTGAGGGCAGGGATCATGTCTATGATTGTACTCTCCCTATCAATCAATCAATCAATTATTGGTATTTACTGAGCAATTACTCCATGCAGAGCACTTTACTAAGGATTTAGGAAAGCACAACAATAATAATAATAATTGTATCAGAGAAGCAACGTGGCTCAGTGGAAAGAGCCCAGGCTTTGGAGTCAGAAGTCTTGGGTTCAAATCCCTGCTCTGCCAGCTTTCAGCTGTGGGATTTTGGGCAAGCCACTTAACTTATCTGGGCCTCAGTTACCTCATTTGTAAAATGGGGATTAAAATTGTGTGAGCCCTCCGTGGGGCAACCTGATCACCTTGTAACCTCCCCAGCGTTTAGAACACTGCTTGGCACATAGTAAGTGCTTAGCAAATACCAACATTATTATTATTATTATTATTTGTAAGGTGCTTACTATGTACCAAGCATCATCATCATCAATCGTAGTTATTGAGTGCTTACTGTGTGCAGAGCACTGTACTAAGCGCTTGGGAAGTACAAGTTGGCAACATATAGAGACAGTCCCTACCCAACAGTGGGCTCACAGTCTAAAAGGGGGAGACAAAACCAAACATACTAACAAAATAAAATAAATAGAATAGATATGTACAAGTAAAATAAATAAATAGAGTAATAAATATGTACAAACATATATACATATATACAGGTGCTGTGTGGAAGGGAAGGAGGTAAGATGGGGGGATGAAGAGGGGGACGAGGGGGAGAGGAAGAAAGGGGCTCAGTCTGGGAAGGCCTCCTGGAGGAGGTGAGCTCTCAGTAGGGCCTTGAAGGGAGGAAGAGAGCTAGCTTGGCTGATGGGCAAGCACTGTTCTAAGAGCTGGGGTAAATACAAGGTAATCGGGTTGTCCCACATGGGGCTCACAGTCTTAATCCCCATTTTACAGATGAGGTAACTGAGGCACAGAGAAGTGACCTGTCCAAAGTCACACAACTGATAAGTTGTGGAGCCAAGATTAGAACCCACGACCCCTGACTCCCAAGCCCATGCCCACTCTTGCCACTAAGTCACGGCAGATACGATCCACAAGGAGCTTCAAGTTTATTGGGGAGACAGACATTTAAATAAATTACAGATAAGGAAAATAATACAGTATAAGGATAGGTACAAAATTGCTGAGGGCTGGCGTGAATATCAGCGTGCCCAAAGGGTACAACCCCCTTCAGGATCACACCTGGAGAGTTTCCAGTCCTCTACCAGTCTCGGCTATGGGAGGGAGAGCCAAGCAGAGGCATATCCATTCCATTCCTAGCTTGTATATATGTTTGTACATATTTATTACTCTATTTATTTATTTATTTATTTTACTTGTACATATCTATTCTATTTATTTCATTTTGTTAGTATGTTTGGTTTTGTTCTCTGTCTCCCCCTTTTAGACTGTGAGCCCACTGTTGGGTAGGGACTGTCTCTATATGTTGCCAACTTGTACTTCCCAAGCACTTAGTACAGTGCTCTGCACACAGTAAGAGCTCAATAAATGCGATTGATTGATTGATTGATTGATTGGGCAGTGACTGGTGAGTGGAAGGCAATCTGCTACAAATCAAAACTCACCTGTTCTGGGCAGCAGTGGTGTGGGAGAGAGTCGAGGGCAGAGACTTAAGTTGACTGCATGGAAGGAGACAGCGGTAAACCACTTCTGGATTTTTACCAAGAAGATCTTTGGATCCACTACCAAAATGACTGCAGATGGAGGTGGGGCGTTCTGGGAGAGATGTGTCCATGGCATCTCTTTGGGTCGGAGACAACTTGACAGCATAAGACAAGGGGTACAATAAGGTGCACAGCTGACACCGGAGGAGAGGGTGGATGAGAGAAATGAGATAGGTCTAAGGCAGAGAAGACCTATTGGACTGTGAGCCCGTTGTTGGGTAGGGACCGTCTCTATATGTTGCCAACTTGTACTTCCCAAGCGCTTAGTACAGTGCTCTGCACACAGTAAGCGCTCAATAAATACGGTTGAATGAATGACTGAATGAATGAACTGGAGGAGATTTGGTTTTCGGAGGGTTTTTAGATGGGAAGAGTGGTGGACTGTCAGATGCGAAGGAGGGAATTTAAGGCCAGAGAGAGGATGTGGGTCAGAGTGGAATAGACAAGATCATCATCATCATCATCAATCGCATTTATTGAGTGCTTACTATGTGCAGAGCACTGTACTAAGCGCTTGGGAAGTACAAATTGCCAACATATAGAGACAGTCCCTACCCAACAGTGGGCTCACAGTCTAAAAGGGGGAGACAGAGAACAAAACCAAACATACTAACAAAATAAAATAAATAGGATAGATATGTACAAGTAAAATAAATAGAGTAATAAATATGTACAAACATATATACATATATACAGGTGCTGTGGGGAAGGGAAGGAGGTAAGATGGGGGAATGGAGAGGGGGACGAGGAGGAGAGGAAGGAAGGGGCTCAGTCTGGGAAGGTCTCCTGGAGGAGGTGAGCTCTCAGCAGGGCCTTGAAGGGAGGAAGAGAGCTAGCTTGGCAGATGGGCAGAGGGAGGGCATTCCAGGCCCGGGGGATGACGTGGGCCGGGGGTCGATGGCGGGATAGGCGAGAACGAGGTAGGGTGAGGAGATTAGCGGCGGAGGAGCAGAGGGTGCGGGCTGGGCTGTAGAAGGAGAGAAGGGAGGTGAGGTAGGAGGGGGCGAGGGGTTGGACAGCCTTGAAGCCCAGGGTGAGGAGTTTCTGCCTGATGCGCAGATTGATTGGTAGCCACTGGAGATTTTTGAGGAGGGGAGTAATATGCCCAGAGCGTTTCTGGACAAAGATAATCCGGGCAGCAGCATGAAGTATGGATTGAAGTGGAGAGAGACACGAGGATGGGAGATCAGAGAGAAGGCTGGTGCAGTAGTTCAGATGGGATAGGATGAGAGCTTGAATGAGCAGGGTAGCAGTTTGGATGGAGAGGAAAGGGCGGTGTACAAGATCGAAATACAGTGATTAGGTTGGCATTAGGAGAATGGAGTATGTGGATTGGGTAGTAATAGGAGATCAGTGTGGTCAGGTTGGAGGGAGAGAGCTAATCGAGTCCCTTAAAGTCGATGGGGATCTGCGTCCACCCCAAGGGGAAAGGGGTGTCACTCCCCCAGCCCCTCCCCACACACACAAGGGGAGTGGGACCACACCAGAGGGATGCCCCCTCCTAGCCCAGCTCCCTCTTGCATGCCAGAGACCTGGGTACATGCCAGGGGGAGGGCATGCCAACCCCACATCAGGCCCCCCGCAAGCCGGGGGTCAGGGTGAGAGCTCACCTCCTCCAGGAGGCCTTCCCAGACTGAGCCCCGTCCTTCCTCTCCCCCTCCTCCCCCTCCCCATCCCCCCGCCTTACCTCCTTCCCCTCCCCACAGCACCTGTATATATGTATATATGTTTGTATTTATTACTGTTTATTTATTTATTTTATTTCTACACATTTATTCTATTTATTTTATTTTGTTAATATGTTTTGTTTTGTTCTCTGTCTCCCCCTTCTAGACTGTGAGCCCACTGTTGGGTAGGGATCAATCAATCAATCAATCGTATTTATTGAGAGCTTACTGTGTGCAGAGCACTGTACTAAGCGCTTGGGAAGTACAAGTTGGCAACATATAGAGACAGTTCCTACCCAACAGTGGGCTCACAGTCTAAAAGGGGGAGACAGAGATCAAAACCAAACATACTAACAAAATAAAATAAATATAATAGATATGTACAAGTAAAATAAATAAATAAATAGAGTAATAAATATGTACAAACATATATACATATATACAGGTGCTGTGGGGAAGGGAAGGAGGTAAGATGGGGGGGATGGAGAGGCAGACGAGGGGGAGAGGAAGGAAGGGGCTCAGTCTGGGAAGGCCTCCTGGAGGAGGTGAGCTCTCAGTAGGGCCTTGAAGGGAGGAAGGGAGCTAGCTTGGTGGATGGGCAGAGGGAGGGCATTCCAGGCCTGGGGGATGATCGTGTCTATATGTTGCCAACTTGTACTTCCCTAGCGCTTAGTACAGTGCTCTGCACACAGTAAGTGCTCAATAAATACGATTGAATGAATGAATGAGCCAAGGGAAGGGTCGGCAAACTCCTGGGACAGAGGGACAGAAAGAAGGGATGACAGCAAACCAGCCCCTCCTCCACACATCCGGGGCCTGGGACCTGGCCAGAGAAGGAGATGCCTACACCCTAGGCTCCCTTCCCCTCCCTTCCCTTTCCTTCCCTTCTCCAAAAGAAGCAGAGTGGCTCAGTGGAAAGGGCATGGGCTTTGGAGTCAGAGGTCATGGGTTCAAATCCCGGCTCCATCCATTGTCAGCTGTGTGACTTTGGGCGAGTCACAACTTCTCTGTGCCTGAGTTACCCCATCTGTACAATGGGGATTAAGACTGTGCACCCCCCAAGGGACAACCTGATCACCTGGTAACGCCCCCAGTGCTTAGAACAGTGTTTTCAAGTGCTTAGTACAGTGCTTGGCATACAGTAAGCGCTCAATACGATTGAATGAACCTTCTTATCCTGTCCCAGCATCACCCCTCATCCCCCTTCGGCAACGCCTGCCCATCTGCCCACTCCCAGCCAAACCCTAATTCCGTCTCTTCCCACCACATCCCTCACCACAGCCTCAGTCAAGCAAATGCAGCTTTCAAACCCCCAACTCCATCATGGGGAGGCTTCCCTTCATCTTTAACCTGTCCTTGACCCAGTCACTGCTCCTCCTTAGCATGGCTAAAACCTGGCTCTCCCCAGATGACACTTTCTCCCATGTCACTCTTTCCAGAGGGGGCCTCATCTTCTTCCACTCCCCAAGGCTCACTGGGAAAAGGGGAGGAATGAGCTTCCTCCTCTCTCCCCAGTGTTACTTTCACACCATCCCACCTCCCACGTGCCTCTCTTTTCCTTCCTTTGAGATCCATAGCATCCACTGCTACCACTCCACACCTGTTATTTGTCACAGTCATCTACCAGGCCCCACTTCCAATCTTCTGTGCCATTTTGATCTGTTTCTCACACCCTTCTCCCTTTCTCCATCCCTCCATTGCTCCTTGCGGACTTCAATATTCATGTGGATGTCCCCGACAACCCTTCCACTGCTTGCTTCCTCTCCCTCCTCAATACAAATAACCTCCTGCTCCCTTCCCCTCACCTACTCACCAACTTGGACACACACTCGATCTGATCATCTCTAGTCATTGTACGATCTCTACCTTCATCCACTCTAAAATCTCCCTAATGACCACAGCTTTCTCACCTGGCTCCTTTCGTTCATTCATTCATTCAATCGTATTTATTGAGCGCTTACTGTGTGCAGAGCACTGTACTAAGTGCTTGGGAAGTACAAGTAAGCAACATATAGAGACGGTCCCTACCCAACAACGGGCTCACAGTCTAGAATGGGGAGACAGACAACAAAACAAAACAGGTGGACAGGTGTCAAGATGTCAGAACAAGTAGAATTAAAGCCCGGCCCCGCCACTTGTCAGCTGTGTGACTTTGGGCAAGTCACTTAACTTCTCTGGGCATCAGTGACCTCATCTGTAAAATGGGGATTAAGACTGTGAGCCCCCTGTGGGACAACCTGATTACCTTGTAACCTTCCCAGCGCTCAGAACAGTGCTTTGCACATAGTAAGCGCTTAATAAATGCCATCAAAAAAAAAAAAAGAAATGTAGCTTTTGCCTCCGGGCAGCTACACGTCTGAAACTGACCCTGTCTCCATCCCTCTTATTGTCCTTCCCTCTAGACTGTTAGCTCACTGTGGGCAGGGTATGGGTCTACCAACTCTGTTATAATGCACTGTCCCAAGCACTTAGTACAGTGCACAGCACACAGTAAGCGCTCATGACACAGTGGCAATAGCCCGGGCTTGGGAGTCAGAGGACGTGGGTTCTAATCCTGCCTCCGCCACTTGTCGGCTGGATGACCTTGGTCAAGTCACTTCACTTCTCTGTGCCTCAGTTACCTCATCTGCAAAATGAGGATTGATAAAAATAATAATAATAATTATGGTATTTAAGTGCTTACTATGTGCCAAGCTCTGTTCTAAACTATAAGTCCCATGTGAGTCCCAGAGACTGTGTCCAATATGATTACCTTGTGTCTACCCCAGTGCTTAATAATGATAATGATAATTATGGTATTTGTTAAGCGCTTACTATGTGCTAAGCACTGTTCTGAGAACTGGGGTAGATACAGAGTAAATAGGTTGACCCACGTGAGGTTCACAGTCTTAAACCCCATTTTACAGATGGGATAGCTGAGGCACAGAGAAGCTTAGAGAAGCAGCATGGCTTAGTGGAAAGAGCCCAGGCTTTGGAGTCAGAGGTCATGGGTTCAAATTCCAGCTCCACCAATTGTCAGCTGTGTGACTTTGGGAAAGTCACTTCACTTCTCTGGGCCTCAGTTACCTCATCTGTAAAATGGGGATTAAGACTGTGAGCCCCCCGTAGGGCAACCTGATCACCTTGTAACATCCCCAGCGCCTAGAACAGTGCTGTGCACATAGTGTTTAATAAATGCCATCATTAGGTGACTTGCCCAAAGTCACACAGCTGACAAGTGGTGGAGTCAGGATTAGAACCCACAACCTCTGACTTCCAAGCCCGTGTTCTTTCCATTAAGCCATGCTGTTTCTCTGCTTAGACAGTGCTTGGCACATAGAAAGCGCTTAACAAATACTATTATTGTTATCATTACTATTATTATTATTACTAGATACGATTGATTCTATTCCTCTCCAGAGAATCCAGGATGGTTCAGAGCCCTGGAAAGAGAGACTCAGACCACATACTACTATCGCCACCGTGATCACGAGATAGAGCCACCTTAATTAGAGTCTCTGGTAGATTTCCAGACATTTTTAGACTGTGAGCCCACTGCTGGGTAGGGACTGTCTCTATATGTTACCAACTTGTACTTCCCAAACGCTTAGTACAGTGCTCTGCACACAGTAAGCACTCAATAAATACGATTGATGATTTCCACCAGCCTGCTTCCCTCCCCGCTTCACTCCTCCTGTTCCCGTGTCTCCTTCTCCCACCAACCTGGGAGAAACAAAGTGGCCTGGTGGAAAGAGCACAGGCCTGGTCATCAGAGGACTGGATTCTAACCCCTGCTCCGCCACGGCTGTGTGACCTGGGGAAAGTCACTCACCTCTTCCTGTGACTCGGTTTTCTCATCTGTAAAATGGGGATCAAATACCTGTTCTCCCTCCCCCTTAGACTGTGAGCCCCATATGGGACAGGGACAGGGCCTGACATGATTATCTTGAATCCAACTCAGCACTTAGCACAGTGCTTGGCCCATAGGAAACTTTTAAAAAATACCTCTATTACTAGCCCTTCTTCATGTTCATTCATTCAATCATATTTAGCGCTTGGAAAGTCCAATTCAGCATTCGTTCATTCAGTCGATCGTATTTATTGAGCACTTACTGAGTGCAGAGCACTGTACTAAGCGCTTGGGAAGTACAAATTGGCAACATATAGAGATGGTCCTTACCCAACAATGGGCTCACAATCTAGGAAGGGAGACAGACAACAAAACAAAACAAGTAGGCAAGTGTAAATACCATCGGAATAAATAGAATTATGGCTATATACACATCATTAATAAAATTCGTTCATTCATTCAATCGTATTTATTGAGCGCTTACTGTGTGCAGAGCACTGTACTAAGTGCTTGGGAAGTACAAGTTGGCAACATATAGACACGGTCCCTCCCCAACAATTGGCTTATAGAGTAATAAATATGTACAAATATACGCAAGTGCTGTGAGCAATAGAGACAATTCATTCAATCATATTTATTGAGTGCTTACTGTGTGCAGGGCACTGTACTAAGCGCTTGGAAAGTACAATTCAGCAATAAAGAGAGACAATCCCTGCCCACACCGGGATTACTGACTAGAAAAGGGGAGAGAGACACCAAAACAAGTAAATGGGCATCAATATAAAGAGAATTATAGATACATTCACATCAAAACAAGTAAACAGGCATCAATATAAATAAATGGAATTATAGATATGTACATATATACACAAGTGCTGTGGGCGGGGATGGGGGGTTAGCAAAGGGAATGAGTCGGTGCGACGTGGAGGGGAGGGGGAGCTGAGGAAAAGGGGGGCTTAGTCTGGGAAGGCCTCTTGGAGGAGGTGAGCTTTCAGTCGGGCTTTGAAGGGGGGAAGTCATCATCATCATCATCATCAATCGTATTTATTGAGCGCTTACTATGTGCAGAGCACTGTACTAAGGGCTTGGGAAGCATAAATTGGCAACATATAGAGACAGTCCCTACCCAACAGTGGGCTCACAGTCTAAAAGGGGGAGACAGAGAACAAAACCAAACATACTAACAAAATAAAATAAATAGGTGTGATTCATGTCTAATCTCAGTCCCTCGCATGATGCCAGATCAGCAGCCAAGGAGCCATTAGGCATGTGAGCCAGTGGGGCAGGCTCAGGGCAGTCATTCAATCGTATTTATTGAGCACTTATTGTGTGCAGAGCACTGTACTAAATGCTTGAGAGAGTACAACAATAAACACATTCCCTGTCCACAGTGAGCATACATCTAGAAGGGGGGAGACAGACATTAATATAAATAAACAAGTTACAGATCGATTGGGCCGGAAAGGCGAGCTGGAGGAGTTGCGGGGAGGGGAAGGGAAGCCGGAGAAACTTCAATCCCCAGTGGGGATGAAGAACCAGGAAACGAGGGGAGGCTGGGGAAGGTTGAGCTACTCAGATGGCCAGAGGGAAGCAGGAAGAGCAGGGGGATGGGAAAAGTTGACTATGTGTACACAGAGGGTGTGTAAT
This sequence comes from Tachyglossus aculeatus, assembly GCF_015852505.1. Classification (NCBI taxonomy): domain Eukaryota; kingdom Metazoa; phylum Chordata; class Mammalia; order Monotremata; family Tachyglossidae; genus Tachyglossus; species Tachyglossus aculeatus. The sequence continues at coordinate 133,944,831 of NC_052067.1, read as the reverse complement.
CACCATTGCACATACAGGCACACCTCATAATAATAATGATAATAATATTGGTGGTATCTGTTTGGCGTTTGTGTGACAAAGGCTGAACTAAGCGCTGGGGTAAATACAAGAAAATCATGTCAGACCTTCATCAGTCTCACGGTTCTAAGTAAGAGGGGGAACGGGTATTTAAGCAACGTGGCTCAGTGGAAAGAGCACGGGCTTTGGAGTCGGAGGTCACGGGTTCAAATTCCGGCTCCGCCACTTGTCAGCTGTGTGACTTTGGGCCAGTCACAACAATAATAATAATAATAATGGCATTTATTAAGCGCAAAGCACTGTTCTAAGCGCTGGGGAGGTGACAAGGTGATCAGGTTGTCCCCCGGGGGGCTCACAGTTTTAATCCCCATTTTACAGATGAGGGAACTGAGGCACAGAGAAGTTAAGTGACTTGCCCAAAGTCACACAGCTGACAGTTGGCGGAGCCGAAATTTGAACCCATGACCTCTGACTCCAAAGCCCAGGCTCTTTCCACTGAGCCACGCTGCTTCTCAACTTCTCTGTGCCACAGTTACCTCACCCGTAAAATGGGGATGAAGACTGTGAGCCCCACGTGGGACAACCTGATCACCTTGTAACCTCCCCAGCACTTAGAACAGTGTTTTGCACATAGTAAGCACTTAATAAATGCCATTATTATTATTATATTACAGACGAGGGAACTGAGGCACAAGGATGTGGAGTCAGGAATAGAATCCAGGTCCTCTGACCCCAGGAGTGAGCTCCTTCCACTAGGCCACATAAACCCAGAGTCACACCCACACATACAATCGATCAATCGTATTTATTCTCAGAATAGCACAGACAGATGCTCACCGAGGTACTCCAATACACCCAAAGACACACAGCACACAGACACACGCACACGTGCGCAAACAACACGCAAACATGAACACTTGGGCAGATCCCCCAAAATGCTCCCATGGCATAGCACTGGTGTACCCCCCACAGATAAACAACCCCAATAGACTTAAAATGTAAACAGATAAGCACATCTTTTAGACTGTGAGCCCACTGTTGGGTAGGGACCATCTCTATATGTTGCCAACTTGTACTTCCTAAGCGCTTAGTACAGTGCTCTGCACACAGTAAGCGCTCAATAAATACGATTGATTGATATGCACAGTTATGTATACACCATCACAAACATAGATATAAATCCAGACATTCAGAAACCCACTCCCACAGAAAGATGAGGCACGCACTCCCATGAAAATCGACGAGAGAATCATATACATTCCTACACATAGAGACCCACATTCACACTCATATACAAAGACAAGCACCCTACTAAGGCACACAAATCCCTTCTAGACTGTGAGCCCATTTTTGGGTAGGGACCGTCTCTATATGTTGCCCACTTGTACTTCCCAAGAGCTTAGTACAGTGCTCTGCACACAGTAAGCGCTCAATAAATACGATTGAATGAATGAATGAAATCAATCAACTGTAATTCTTGAGTGCTTACCATGTGCAGAGCACCATACTAAGTACTTGGACGAGTACAATATACCAGAGAAGCAGCTTGGCTCAGTGGAAAGAGCAAGGCCTTGGGAGTCAGAGGTCATGGGTTCAAATTTTTAGACTGCGAGCCCACTATTGGGTAGGGACTGTCTCTATATGTTGCCAACTTGTACTTCCCAAGCGCTTAGTACAGTGCTCTGCACACAGTAAGCGCTCAATAAATACGATTGATGATGATGATGATGATCCCAGCTCCGCCGCTTGTCAGCTGTGTGACTTTGGGCCAGTCACTTAACTTCTCTGGGCCTCAGTTACCTCACCTGTAAAATGGGGATTAAGACTGGGAGCCCCACATGGGACAACCTGATCACCTTGTATCCTCCCCAGCGCTTAGAACAGTGCTTTGCACATAGTAAGTGCTTAACAAATACCAAAATTATTATTATTATTACCAGAGTTGAGAGACATATTCCCTGCCCACAGTGAGTTTATAGTCTAGAGGGGGAGACAGAGATTAATATAAATTATGGATAAATCCTATGGGGCTGAGGGAGGGGCGAATAAAAGGTGCAATCCAAGTGTAAGGGCAAATATAAACATACATCTCTCCACACTCAGAAGCACACATACACAAACCCACCCATAACACACACAAACACACCCTTTCCACCCCCACCCCCACCCAGTGGGGGAAGGAGATCTACCCAATCGAAGGATCAAGCAATCAGTGGTATTTATGGAGCGTTTATTGTGTGCAGAGCACTGTACTAAGCGCTTGGGAGAGTAGGGAAGAACCCCGCCCAGGAAGATGAATCAGACAGAGGCGCAGGTGGTCAGAGACCAGGGAAACAGAGCCCGTCTGCCCCTTCCCCGGAATGAAGAGCGAGGTCACCTGCTCACTTAGGCCCTTGTCCCCTGGCCCCATACTGACCAGGGGGGACGTTGGCGGCCCACCAATCAATCAATCGTATTTATTGAGCGCTTACTGTGTGCAGAGCACTGTACTAAGCGCTTGGGAAGTACAAGTTGGCAACATATAGAGACAGTCCCTACCCAACAGTGGGCCCACAGTCTAAAAGGGGGAGACAGAGAACAAAACCAAACATGCTAACAAAATAAAATAAATAGAATAGCTATGTACAACCCACACCCTTCCTGCCCCAACCCCGTCATGGGTTCAAATCCCAGCTCTGCCAACTGCCGGCTGTGTGACCTTGGGCAAGTCACTTGACTTCTCTGGGCCTCAGTTACCTCATCTGTAAAAATGGGGATTCAGACTGGGAGCCCCCCGTGGGACAATCTGATCCGCTTGTAACCTCCCCAGCACTTAGAACAGTGCTTTGCACATAGTAAGCGCTTAATAAATGCCATTATTATTATTATTATTATCCAACAGCAGGAAATGACCAGGTGACTTGCTGGCCCCCAGACGACCCCTCCCTCTGCAACTGTGACTCTGAATGTCTCAGGTCTGAGGAAAGGGAGAGAGGGGGGAAGCCTCCAGCCTTAGCCCTGCTTCCTAATTTTCCTCTCCCAATTAGCAGCCCTCTGCTCCCATGACGCTTCCCCCTGCCCTTCATTCACAGCCCCTCAGTCCCCGGCTCCCAGGACTTGATCCCAGCTAATCATAATAATTGTGGTATTTATTATTAATAATAAGAAGAATATTATTATGGTATTTAAGTGCTTACTATGTGCCAAGCACTGTTCAAAGCACTGGGGAGGATACAAGGTGATCAGGTTGCCCCATGTGGGGCTCACAGTCTTAATCCTCCTTTTACAGATGAGGTAACTGAGGCACAAAGAAGTGAAGTGGCTTGCCCGAGGTCACACAGCAGGCAAGTGGCGGAGCAGGGATTAGAACCCACATCCTCTGCCTCCCAAACCCCTGCTCTTTCCACTAAGCCACGTATTTGTTAAGCACTTACTATGCGCCAGGCGCTGTACTAAGCACTGGGGTGGATGCAAGCAAATCAGGTTGGACACACACGGGGCTCACAGTCTCAATCTCCATTTTCCAGATGAGGTAACTGAGGCCAAGAAAAGTGAGGTGACTTGCCCAAGGTCACACGGCAGAGCTCCCAGCCATCACTAGCCCCAAGCCCCACCCCCCAGCCCCTGCTCCCAGGTCCCTGCAGGGGCCCCCAACTTGCAGTCACCAACCCTCAGGCCCTGCTCCCAGGACCCAGCCCTTAGCAGCCCATTCCCAGGCCCTTGTCCCTAGCCCGTGGCTAGCGACACCCCCCACCCCCAGGCCGCCCCCTATTCCCAGCCCCCACCCCCAGCACCCTAGTCTGGAGCCCATCACCAACCTCAGGCCCCAAGCCCCCCAGCCCCAAACCCATCCCCAGCCTCTAGCCCTCCACTCCCAACCCCTAGCCCATCGCCAGCCCCCAGCCTGTCTTTAGGTCTTTCATTCATTCAATCGCATTTATTGAGCGCTTACTGTGTGCAGAGCACTATACTAAGCACTTGGGAAGTACAATTTGGCAACATATAGACAGTCCCTACCCAACAAAGGGCTCACAGTCTAGAAGGTTGTCACGCAGCCCCCAGGCCCTGTCCCTAGCCCATCGCCAGCCCCCAGCCCCTGTCCCTAGCCCATCGCCAGCCCCCAGCCCCTGTCCCTAGCCCATCGCCAGCCCCCAGCCCCTGTCCCTAGCCCATCGCCAGCCCCCAGGCCGTGTCCCTAACCCATCGCCAGCCCCCAGCCCCTGTCCCTAGCCCATCGCCAGCCCCCAGCCCCTGTCCCTAGCCCATCGCCAGCCCCCAGACCCTGTCCCTAGCCCATCGCCTGCCCCCAGGCCCTGTCCCTAGCCTATCCCCAGCCCCCAGCCCCTGTCCCTAGCCCATCGCCAGCCCCCAGCCCCTGTCCCTAGCCCATCGCCAGCCCCCAGCCCCTGTCCCTAGCCCATCGCCAGCCCCCAGGCCGTGTCCCTAACCCATCGCCAGCCCCCAGCCCCTGTCCCTAGCCCATCGCCAGCCCCCAGCCCCTGTCCCTAGCCCATCGCCAGCCCCCAGACCCTGTCCCTAGCCCATCGCCTGCCCCCAGGCCCTGTCCCTAGCCTATCCCCAGCCCCCAGCCCCTGTCCCTATCCCATCGCCAGCCCCCAGCCCCTGTCCCTAGCCCATCGCCAGCCCCCAGCCCCTGTCCCTAGCCCATCGCCAGCCCCCAGCCCCTGTCCCTAGCCCATCGCCAGCCCCCAGCCCCTGTCCCTAGCCCATCGCCAGCCCCCAGCCCCTGTCCCTAGCCCATCGCCAGCCCCCAGACCCTGTCCCTAGCCCATCGCCAGCCCCCAGGCCGTGTCCCTAACCCATCGCCAGCCCCCAGCCCCTGTCCCTAGCCCATCGCCAGCCCCCAGCCCCTGTCCCTAGCCCATCGCCAGCCCCCAGACCCTGTCCCTAGCCCATCGCCTGCCCCCAGGCCCTGTCCCTAGCCTATCCCCAGCCCCCAGCCCCTGTCCCTAGCCCATCGCCAGCCCCCAGACCCTGTCCCTAGCCCATCGCCAGCCCCCAGGCCGTGTCCCTAACCCATCGCCAGCCCCCAGCCCCTGTCCCTAGCCCATCGCCAGCCCCCAGCCCCTGTCCCTAGCCCATCGCCAGCCCCCAGACCCTGTCCCTAGCCCATCGCCTGCCCCCAGGCCCTGTCCCTAGCCTATCCCCAGCCCCCAGCCCCTGTCCCTATCCCATCGCCAGCCCCCAGCCCCTGTCCCTAGCCCATCGCCAGCCCCCAGCCCCTGTCCCTAGCCCATCGCCAGCCCCCAGCCCCTGTCCCTAGCCCATCGCCAGCCCCCAGCCCCTGTCCCTAGCCCATCGCCAGCCCCCAGCCCCTGTCCCTAGCCCATCGCCAGCCCCCAGCCCCTGTCCCTAGCCCATCGCCAGCCCCCAGCCCCTGTCCCTAGCCCATCGCCAGCCCCCAGCCCCTGTCCCTAGCCCATCGCCAGCCCCCAGCCCCTGTCCCTAGCCCATCGCCAGCCCCCAGCCCCTGTCCCTAGCCCATCGCCAGCCCCCAGCCCCTGTCCCTAGCCCATCGCCAGCCCCCAGGCCCTGTCCCTAGCCCATCGCCTGCCCCCAGGCCCTGTCCCTAGCCTATCCCCAGCCCCCAGCCCCTGTCCCTATCCCACCGCCAGCCCCCAGCCCCTGTCCCTAGCCCATCCCCAGCCCCCAGGCCCTGTCCCTAGCCCATCGCCAGCCCCCAGCCCCTGTCCCTAGCCCATCGCCAGCCCCCAGCCCCTGTCCCTATCCCACCGCCAGCCCCCAGGCCCTGTCCCTAGCCCATTGCCAGCCCCCAGCCCCTGTCCCTAGCCCATCGCCAGCCCCCAGCCCCTGTCCCTAGCCCATCGCCAGCCCCTAGCCCATCGCCAGCCCCCAGGCCCTGTCCCTAGCCCATCGCCAGCCCCCAGCCCCTGTCCCTAGCCCATCGCCAGCCCCCAGGCCCTGTCCCTAGCCCATCCCCAGCCCCCGGGCCCTGTCCCTAGCCCATCGCCAGCCCCCAGGCCCTGTCCCTAGCCCATCGCCTGTCCCCAGGCCCTGTCCCTAGCCTATCCCTAGCCCCCAGCCCCTGTCCCTAGCCCATCGCCAGCCCCCAGCCCCTGTCCCTAACCCATCGCCAGCCCCCGGGCCCTGTCCCTAGCCCATCCCCAGCCCCCGGGCCCTGTCCCTAGCCCATCGCCAGCCCCCAGGCCCTGTCCCTAGCCTATCCCTAGCCCCCAGCCCCTGTCCCTAGCCCATCGCCAGCCCCCAGGCCCTGTCCCTAGCCCATCGCCAGCCCCCAGGCCCTGTCCCTAACCCATCGCCAGCCCCCAGGCCCCGTCCCTAGCCCATCGCCTGCTCCCAGGCCCTGTCCCTATCCCATCCCCAGTCCCCAGGCCCTGTCCCTAGCCCATCACCAGCCCCCAGGCCCTGTCCCTTCGTCTGCCCCCGGGCCCTGCCCCTAGCCCATCGCCCAGCCCCCAGCCCCCAAAGCGAGGTAGGAGGGAGGGGGCAGGGCGGGCGACGGGCAGCGGGCGGCCCCGCCCCGGGGGTGGGCCCAGGACGGACGGACGGGCAGCGGCAGGAGGAGGGAGCCGGACCGCACCGCACCGCACGGCCGGTAACAGACCCCGGCCCGGCCCACGCCCGACCCCTCCCTTCCCCCTGTCCCCCAGGCAGGACCGGCCCGGCCCCCCCACTCCCGGACGTCCCCCCCGGGCCGCCGAGACCGCTCTGACCGCCCGACCGAGGCCGGGGGCTGCGGGGGCTGCAGGGGGGAGGAAGGGGCCAGCCCCCTCCCCTTTCTCCCCCTTCCCCCCTTCCTCCCTCTCCCCCTCCGGCCCGCTCCTTCCTTGCCCCTCCTGGGCCTTGGGCTGAGCCGGGGAAAAGGGAGGCGGGGATTTGCCCCTCTTCAATGGCAATAATCACCATAATGATGGCATTGGCTAAGCGCTCACTATGTGCCGAGCACTGTGCTAGCCGCTGGGGGAGAGACAAGGGCCCTTTATTGCAGCCTTGTACTTCCCAAGCGCTTAGTCCAGTGCTCTGCACGCGGTAAGTGCTCAGTAAATGCGATTGAATGAATGAATGAAAAGGGGGTGGGGGGAAGAGGAGGTGGGGGCTGCAGCCCAGTGCCTGCCATTGAGGCGGTTTCTCAGGGTGGAGGGGGAGATGGTCCTTATAATAATAATAATGGCATTTATTAAGCGCTTACTATGTGCAAAGCACTGTACGTTTGGTTTTGTTCTCTGTCTCCCCCTTTTAGACTGTGAACCCACTGTTGGGTAGGGACTGTCTCTATATGTTAACAACTTGTACTTCCCAAGAGCTTAGTACAGTGCTCTGCACACAGTAAGCACTCAATAAATACGATTGATTGATTGATTGATTGGGGGTCTCTGAGGGGTCATGTCGGGGCTGCCCTCCTCCCACCCCACCCCCCAGCAGCAGGGTGGGGACCCCCGGACGCTTGGGGTGACCCTGCTGCAGGAGGGAGGGTGGGTAGGCGTGAGGAAGAACTGCCCCCCAAAAAAGAGGCACCCTGGGGAACCATTCACTGCTTCGATCCTATTTACTGAGCGCCTGCTGGGTGCAGAGCACTGTACGATAACGCTTGGAAAGTCCAATTCGGCCATCTAGACCATCGCTATAGCGGTCGGAAAAGATGTCTAGTCCCCTTTTTACAGATGAGGAAACTGAGGCCCGTGGAAGTTCAGTGACTTTCCCCAAGTCGTGTAGCAGGCGAGTGGCGGAGCCAAGATGAAAGCCCACGGGAAGCGGTGTGGGCTAGTGGAAAGAGCAGGGTGGTCCTGCAGGGCGTCAGAATATTTGGGTTCAATCCCTGCCCTGGTACTCGGTTTTTTAATGGCATCTGTTCAACGCTTACTATGTGCCAGGCACTGTCCTAAACACTGGGGCAGATACGAGCCAATCGGGTTGGGCGGCGTCCCTGTCTGGGCCACAGAAGGGGAGAGGGGCCTTTTATCCTTTTAGACTGTGAGCCCACTGTTGGGTAGGGACTGTCTCTATATGTTGCCAAATTGTACTTCCCAAGCGCTTAGTACAGTGCTCTGCACACAGTAAGCGCTCAATAAATACGATTGATGATGATGATGAGAGGGGCCTGGCTGACTGGCACGGAGGCAGGAGGATGGATGGGATGACCTCTGAAACGGCCCCAACTGTCAGAGAGCTATGTCCCCCCGGCTGGGTTAGATATCCGTGCCTCCGCAGACCAGGTCCTGAGGGCCCCACCTGCTTTGGAAACTGAGGCAGGGGCCGGGCTGAGGGCAGAAGTCACTGGGCTCCTGGGATTCAGGGTCAAAGGTCAGCCTCTCCCACGCCCCACCCGTTGCTGCTGGCTCGCAGGTGACTCTGTCCTCACAGGCCCTAAAATGAACCCAGGTGAGGACCCAGGCCGGGGCGGAGTGGTCCCATCCCAGTCCCAGTTAAAAGAGGGAAAAGAGAGAAGGGGAAAGAGTGATCCCAGATTCCAACCGGAAACTGAGCACCCTGGGAAACAGAGCTGAAGACCTGGGTTGTTTTTTATTATGGTTTTTTTTTCTGGTATTCGTTAGTAGTCAGGCACTATCCTAAGCGCTGGGTTACTTACCAGTTGTTTTTTATTATTATTTTTTTTTATGGTATTCGTTAGTAGAGTGTCAGGCACTATCCTAAGCGCTGGGTTACTTACAGGGTAATCAGATGGGAGCTCTGTCCAACCTGCTTACCTTGTAAGTACCGACATGGGGCTCGCAGTCTTTTAATCCCCATTTTATAGATGAGATAACTAAGGCACAGAGAAGTGACTTACCGAAGCGGACAAGAGACGCAGCGTCGCCTAGTGGATAGAGCGCAGGTTTGGGAGTCAGAAGGACCTGGGTTCTAATCCCAGCTCCGCCGATTATCTGCTGCATGACTGTGGGCAGGTCACTTCACTTTGAGCCTCAGTTAACTTCTCTATGCCTCAGTTACCTCATCTGTAAAATGGGGATGAAGACTGTGAGCCCCCCGTGGGACAACCTGATCACCTTGTAACCTCCCCAGCGCTTAGAACAGTGCTTTGCACATAGTAAACTCTTAATAAATGCCATCATTATTATCATTATCTGTAAAATAGGGATTAATAATAATAATGATGGCATTTGTTAAGCGCTATGTGCAAAGCACTGTTCTAAGCGCTGGGGGGATACAAGGTGATCAGGTTGTCTCACGTTGGGCTCACAGTCTTAATCCCCATTTTCCAGTTGAGGTAACTGAGGCTCAGAGAAGTTGTGACTTGCCCAAGGTCACACAGCAGACATGTGGCGAAGCTGGGATTAGAACCCATGACCTCTGACTCCCAAGCCCGGGCTCTTTCCACTGAGCCACGCTGCTTCTCTTAAGACTGTGAGCCCCATTTGGGACAGGGACTGTGTCATTCATTCATTCATTCAATCGTATTTATTGAGCGCTTACTGTGTGCAGAGCACTGTACTAAGCGCTTGGGAAGTACAAGTTGGCAACATATAGAGACGGTCAATCAATCAATCAATCGTATTTATTGAGCGCTTACTGTGTGCAGAGCACTGTACTAAGCGCTTGGGAAGTACACGTTGGCAACATATAGAGATGGTCCCTACTCAACAGTGGGCTCATAGTCTAGAAGGGGGAGACAGAGAACAAAACAAAACATATTAACATAATAAAATAATTAGAATAAGTACAAATAAAATAGAGTAATAAATACGTACAAACATATCTACATATATACAGGTGCTGTGTGGAGGGGAAGGAGGTAAGGCGGTGGGGGAGAGGGGGAGGAGGGGGAGAGTCCCAACTGATTAGCTTGTATCTACCCCAGCGCTTAGGTACAGTGCCTGGTACACAATAAGCACTTTACAAATACCACCACTATTTTTATTACTGTTAATATCCAGCCCTTAGAACAGTGCTTTGCACATAGTAAGCGCTTAACAAATGCCATTATTATTATTATTATTATTATGACAGCTGGGGTTAGAACCTAGGTCCTTTAACTCATTCATTCATTCATTCAATCGTATTTATTGAGTGCTTACTGTGGGCAGAGCACTGTACTAAGCGCTTGGGAAGTACAAGTTGGCAACATATAGAGACGGTCCCTACCCAATAGTGGGCTCACAGTCTAGAAGGGGGAGACAGAGAACAAAACAAAACATGTTAACAAAATAAAATAAGTAGAATAAATATGTACAAGTAAAATAGAGTAATAAATAAATAAATAATAATAATAAATAGAGTAATAACTCCTCCTCCAGGAGGCCTTCCCAGACTGAGCCCCTTCCTTCCTCTCCCCCTCGTCCCCCTCTCCATCCCCCCATCTTACCTCCTTCCCTTCCCCACAGCACCTGTATATATGTATATATGTTTGTACATATTTATTACTCTATTTATTTTACTTGTACATATCTATTCTGTTTATTTTATTTTGTTAGTATGTTTGGTTTTTTTTTTTCTCTGTCTCCCCCTTTTAGACTGTGAGCCCACTGTTGGGTAGAGCACTGTACTGAGCGCTTGGAAAGTACAATTCAGCAATAGAGGCTATCCCTGAATCAGGCGGAAAAGATATTTAATCTCATTTTACAGATGAGGAAACTGAAGCCCGGAGAAGTGAAGTGACTTTCCCAAAGACATGTAGCAAAATCAGTCGGAAAAGATATTTAATCTCATTTTACAGGTGAGGAAACTGAAGCCCAGAGAAGTTAAGTGACTTTCCCAAAGACATGTACTTTGGGCAAGTCACTTAACTTCTCTGGGCCTCAGTTACCTCATCTGTAAAATGAGGATTAAGACTGTGAGTCCCCCGAGGGACAACCAGATTGGTTTGTAACCTCCCCTGCGCTTGGAACAGTGCTTTGCACATAGTAAGTGCTTAATAAATTTCATCATTATTATTATTATTATTATGTAGCAAGCAAGTGGCAGAGCCAGGATGAAAGCCCACAGGAAGCGGTGTGGTCTAGTGGAAAGAGCAGGGTGATCCTGGGAGTCAGAGGGTCTGGGTTCTAATCCCAGCTCCGCTACTCTTTAGTTTTTAATGGTATTTGTTAAATGCTTAGTATGTACCAGGCACTGTGCTAAACGCTGGGGTAGATAATAAGCCAATCGGGTTGGACACGGTCCCTGTCGCACGTGGGGCTCGCAGTCTTAATCCCCATTTTACAGAGGAGGTACCTGAGGCACAGAGGAAGTGAAATGACTTGCCCAGGGTCACAAAGCAGACAAGTGGCGGAGCCGGGATAGCCTGCTGTGTGATCCTGGGCAAGTCACTTCTCTGTGCCTCAATTCTCTCCTTCAAAGCCCACTGTTGGGTAGGGACTGTCTCTATATGTTGCCAATTTGTACTTCCCAAGCGCTTAGTACAGTGCTCTGCACATAGTAAGCGCTCAATAAATACGATTGATGATGATGATGATGATGATGATTTGATACCTGTTCTCCCTCCTACTTAGACTGGTAAACTCACTATGGGCAGGAAATGTGTCTGTTTATTGCTGGTCTGCACTCTTATTCAATCGTATTTATTGAGTGCTTACTGTGTGCAGAGCACTGTACTAAGCGCTTGGGAAGTACAAAGTGGCAGCATTTAGAGACGATCCCTAGCCCAACAACGGGCTCACAGTCTAGAAGTGTGTAGTATAGTGCTCTGCAAACAGTAAGCGCTCAATAAATACAGTTGAAGGAATGGAATGATTGAATGTGAGCCCCATGTGGAACCCGATTAACATATTCATTCATTCATTCATTCAATCATGTTTATTGAGCGCTTACTGTGTGCAGAGCACTGTGCTAAGCGCTTGGGAAGTACAAGTTGGCAACATATCAATTCCACCTCCATCCGTTACTCCTTGTGAGTGTATGCCCGTGTTGTATGAATTGTATTAACACTAAAATTCCTTCATTCCTCGTAACAATAATGGTAATAATTGTAGTGTATAAAAGTGCTAACTCTGTCAGGCACTGTAATTCACCTGTCTGTTATTTGTTTCGTTTTGTCTGTCTCCCCCTTCTAGGCTGTGAGCCCATTGTTGGGTAGGGACCGTCTCTGTATATTGCCAATGTGTACTTCCCAAGCGCTTAGTACAGTGCTGTGCACACAGTAAGCGCTCAATAAATATGATTGAATGAATGAATGAATGAATGAATTCAGTGCATAGCACTGTGAGCCCGCTGTTGGGTAGGGACCGTCTCTATATGTTGCCAACGTGGACTTCCCAAGCGTTCAGTACAATGCTCTGCACACAGTAAGCCCTCAATAAATACGATTGAATGAATGAATAGTAAACACTGAACAAATCAGTTATTATTATTAGGTCTTCTGACTCCCACTTGGGGCACACAGGTTTTTTTATGGCATTTATTAAGCACTTACTCTGTGCAAAGTACTGTTCTAAGCGCCGGGGAGGTTACAAGATGATCAGGTGTCCCACGTGGGGCTCACAGCCTTAACCCCTATTTTACAGAGGAGGTAACTGAGGCCCAGAGAAGTGAAATGACTTGCCCGAAGTCATGCAGCTAAGTCGTCATCAATCATATTTATCGAGCGCTTACTGTGTGCAGAGCGCTGTACTAAGCGCTTGGGAAGTCCAAATTGGCAACATAGAGAGACAGTCCCTACCCAACAGTGGGCTCACAGTCTAAAAGAAGTGGCGGAGAAGGGATCGGAACCCATGACCTCTGACTCCAAAGGCCGGGCTCTTTCCGCTGAGCCAATCAATCAATCAATCAATCGTATTTATTGAGCGCTTACTATGTGCAGAGCACTGTACTAAGCACTTGGGAAGTACAAATTGGCATCACATAGAGACAGTCCCAACCCAACAGTGGGCTCACAGTCTAAAAGGGGGAGACAGAGAACAGAACCAAACATACCAACAAAATAAAATAAGTAGGATAGAAATGTACAAGTAAAATAAATAAATAAATAAATAAATAGAGTAATAAATATGTGCAACCGTATATACATATATACAGGTGCTGTGAGGAAGGGAAGGAGGTAAGACGGGGGGATGGAGAGGGGGACGAGGGGGAGAGGAAAGAAGGGGCTCAGTCTGGGAAGGCCTCCTGGAGGAGGTGAGCTCTCAGCAGGGCCTTGAAGGGAGGAAGAGAGCTAGCTTGGCGGATGGGCAGAGGGAGGGCATTCCAGGCCCGGGGGATGACGTGGGCCGGGGGTCGACGGCGGGACAGGCGAGAGCGAGGTACAGTGAGGAGATTAGGGTACAGTGAGGAGATTAGCCAGGCCGCTCTCGGCTTGGGGTTGGGGTCCGAGCGAGGGGCTGGTGGGGGGCTTGGGGAAGGCGGCTTCTCTGCCACCCGTCGCCAACCGCGTCCACTGCGCATCCCCAGGTTTCCGCCCCCTGACATGCTGCAGCTTCGGGCCCCGGCCGGCCCACCTCCCCAGCGCGGGCATGCCCACCCACAGTCCTCTGCGGGGCAAGAGCTTCTACGGGCGTGAGTGGGCCCTTCAGCGGCTGCGGGCCTGGCTGGACGGAGCCAGTGGGGAGCGGGAGCGGCCGCCCTGCGTGCTGGTGACGGGCGCCGCGGGCAGCGGGAAGACCGCGCTGTGCTCCGAGGCCCTGTGGCCCACCTCGGAGGCCGGGCGCCGCGCGGGGCTGGGCGCCCGGGCCCTGGCCTGGCACTTCTGCCGCGCCCAGGACGCCGCCACCCTGGCCGTGCCCGGCTTCGTCCGGAGCCTGGCGGCCCAGATCGGCCGCTGCCCGCTGCTGCCCTCCGAGCACCGCCGCCGCCTGGCCGAGCCCCAGGCCGAGGCCGCCCTGGGACCCGACGTCTGCGAGAGGGACCCCGACGAGGCCTTCAAGAGGTGAAGGGATTGGAGACCCCGGCCGGCCCCGTGCCCTCCGCCCAGCACCTCCTCGGGAACCCCGCCTCGACCGTCCTGCTTCTCCCCGTCTCCGCAGGGCCGTGTTGCTGCCCCTCCTGTCCCTGCCGTCCCCGGCCCGGTCTCTCCTGCTGCTGGTGGACTCGGTGGACGAAGGGCCCGACGGGGAAGGGCTCGGAGGCCCGGGGCCGCCGGGCCGCAGCGGGGGCATCGCCGAGCTCCTGTCCTCGCACCTCCGACTGCTGCCGCCCTGGCTGCTGCTCGTCTGCTCGGCCCGCAGCGAGGGAGCCCTGGGCCGGGCCACCTTTCCCGGTGAGAGCCCCCAGCCCGACCCTCGGCGAACCCCGGGGCTCCGATCGGCCTCCCCTGGAAAAAGATCATAATAATCCGTAATAACCGTGCCACTTCTTAGGAGCTTACAGTGCGCCCGTCGCCGTACTTTAGCGCTGGGGTACACAGAGAAGCAGCGTGGCTCGGTTGAAAGAGCCCGGCCTTGGGAGTCAGAGGTCAATCGATCAATCAATCGTATTTATTGAGCGCTTACTGTGTGCAGAGCACTGCACTAAGTGCTTGGGAAGTACAAGTTGGCAACATATAGGGACAGTCCCTACCCAACAGTGGGCTCACAGTCTAGAAGGGGGAGACAGAGAACAAAACCAAACAGACTAACAAAATAAAATAGGATATGTACAAGTAAAATAAATAAATAGAGTAATAAATATGTGCAAACATATACATATATACAGTTGCTGTGGGGAAGAGAAGGAGGTAAGATGGGGGGGATGGAGAGGGGGACGAGGGGGAGAGGAAGGAAGGGGCTCAGTCTGGGAAGCCCTCCTGGAGGAGGTGAGCTCTCAGTACGGCCTTGAAGGGAGGAAGAGAGCTAGCTTGGCGGATTGGCAGAGGGAGGGCATGGATTCAAATCCCGGCTCCGCCAATTGTCAGCTCTGTGACTCTGGGCGAGCCACTTAACTTCTCTGGGCCTCAGTCACCTCATCTGTCGAATGGGGATTAAGACTGTGAGCCCCCCGTGGGACCACCTGATCACCTTGTATCCTCCCGGGCGCTTAGGACGGTGCTTTGCACATAGTAAGCGCTTAACAAAAGTCATCATTATTATTATTGTTCACTTCTGGGTAAAATGGGGATCAAAACCGTAAGCCCCATGTAGGACAGGGACGATGTCCAACCTGATTTGCTTGCATTCCCCCGGGCCTGGAATGCCCTCCCTCTGCCCATCCGCCAAGCTAGCTCTCTTCCTCCCTTCAAGGCCCTGCTGAGAGCTCACCTCCTCCAGGAGGCCTTCCCAGACTGAGCCCCTTCCTTCCTCTCCCCCTCGTCCCCCTCTCCATCCCCCCCACCTTACCTCCTTCCCTTCTCCACAGCACCTGTATATACGTATATATGTTGGCACATATTTATTACTCTGCTTATTTATTTTACTTGTACATATCTATCCTATTTATTTTATTTTGTTAGTATGTTTGGTTTTGTTCTCTGTCTCCCCCTTTTAGACCGTGAGCCCACTGTTGGGTAGGGACTGTCTCTCTATGTTGCCAATTTGTACTTCCCAAGCGCTTAGTACGCTTAGTACAGTGCTCTGCACATAGTAAGCGCTCAATAAATACGATTGATGATGATGATGATGATGATGATGATTCACCCCCGAGCTTAACGAATACCACAGTTGATATTATTACCACCCAGGCATCCCTCCGCTCCACCAGTCCCCACCCCGCCGCCTCCCGGCCCCGGTGACTCTCCCCTCCCGTGTCTCTTTCTCCGTCTCCCTCTGTGTGTGTCTCTCTCTCTCTCCCTCCCCGCCGTCGGCCCCAGAGGCCCGGCGGCTCAGCCTGGACGACCCCCGTCAGCCGAGCACGCGGCGGGACTGCCAGTCTTACATCCTGCGGCGGCTGGAGCGGGAGGCGGCGCTGGAGGGAGGAGGAGGAGGAGGCCCCCTGAGCCCCGGCGCGGCCGAGGCCCTGGCCCAGCTGCAGCTCAAGAGCGGAGGCTGCCTGCTGTACCTAGAGCGGGTGCTGGACGCCGTGGCCGCGGGCAGCCTGCGCCTGGCCGACGCGCGCCACGTGCCCGCCACCCTCAACGGCCTCTACCTCTGGCTGTGCCAGCGCCTGTTCCCGGGGCGGGGATTCCCCCGCGTCCGGCCGCTGCTGGACGCCCTCCTGGCCGCCCCCCGGCCTCTCCCGCCGGCGCGGCTCTACGCGGCCCTGTGGGCCCGCCACCCGGGCACGGCCTGGGAAGACTTCGAGGCGCGGCTGGCGGCCCTGGCCCCGCTGCTGGCCGAGGGGCCGCGGGGCTCCGTCCTGCTGTTCCACCACAGCCTGGCCGAGTGGCTGCAGGACGTGAAGCACTGCACGCCGGCCTTCCTGTGCCGGGCCGGGGACGGGCACGCCGCGCTGGCGCTGGCCCTGGGCGCCCAGGGGCCGCGCCTGGCGCCGGCCGGCGTGCACCAGCTGGCCCGCCACCTGGCCCTGGCCCACCTGCCCGGGCTGGGGGCCTGTCACCGGGCCCTGTGGCTAGTGTGGAGCGGCGCCCCGGTGGGCGGCTGCCTGGCCCCTCCGCGGGGGACGCCGCCCCGGGAGCCCGAGGCCCTGCAGCTGCTGGTGCGGGCCGGGGCCCGGCTGCCCGCGGCCGGCGGGGCGGCGTGGGGGGTGGCCGGCCGGGCCCTGCGGCTGCTGCTGGACCACGACGGCGCCTGCGTCAACCGGCGCGACGAGCACGGGCGCACCCTCCTCGCCAGCGCGGCGCACAGCGGTGACCACGAGGCCGCCGGCCTGCTGCTGGCCCGCGGGGCGGCCGTGGAGCCCCCCCGACGCCCAGGGTCAGACCCCGCTGACCCTGGCCGCGCGGCGCGGGCACGCCCGGGTGCTGCGCTGCCTGCTGGCCCACGGCGCCCGCGTGGACCTGCCGGACTCGGAGGGCTGGACGGCGCTGCGGGCGGCGGCCTGGGGCGGGCACGCCGAGGCCGTGGGCGCCCTGCTGCGGGCCGGCGCGGCGGTAGACCGGGCGGACGCGGGCGAGCGCACGGCGCTGCGGGCCGCGGCCTGGGGCGGGCACGAGCCCGTGGTGCGGGCGCTGCTGCGGGCCGGGGCCGCCGTGGACCTGGCCGACGCCGAGGGCCGCACGGCGCTGACGGCCGCCGCCTACATGGGCCACCGGGGCACGGTGGAGCTGCTGCTGGCCCACGGGGCGCGGCCCCGACCGGCCCGACGCCGACGGGCGCACGGCGCTCTGGGTGGCGGCCCTCGGGGTGCCCGCCGCGCAGGCCCGGGAGGAGGCCGGGGCGGGCGGCGGCGGCGGCGGCGGCCACGTGGCCGTGGTGCGCGTGCTGCTGGCCCACGGGGCCCGGCCGGGGCTGCGCGACCGCGACGGCCTGACGCCGCTGCTGGCCGCCGCCTACGAGGGCCGCGCCGAGGTGCTGGGCCTGCTGCTGGCCGCCGGCGCCGACCCGGACGAGGCCGACGCGGAGGGGCGCACGGCCCTGCTGGCCGCCGCCGCCATGGGGCACGCCGAGGCCGTGGCCGCGCTGCTGGCCCGCGGGGCCGGCGCCGGGGCCCTGGACCCCGAAGGCCGCACGGCGCTGGGGCTGGCGGCCGCGGGCGGCGCGGAGGCGGCCGTCCGGACCCTGCTGGCTCACGGGCTGGACGAGAACCACCGCGACGACCGCGGCTGGACGCCGCTGCACCTGGCCGCCGCCGGGGGCCACGCGGCCGTCTGCTCGGCCCTGGCCGAGCGCGGCGCCCGCCTGGGCGAGGTGGACAACGAGGGGCGGCCGCCTCTGCTGCTGGCCGCCCAGGACGGCCACACGGATACCGCCCGGCTCCTGCTGGACCTCGGGGCGGCCGTGGAGCAGCGCGGCTACGACGGCCGCTCGGCGCTCTGCCTGGCCGCCCTGGGCGGGCACGGCTGCCTGGCCCGCCTGCTGCTGGCGCGGGGCGCCGACCCGGACCCGCGGGACGCGGACGGGCGGCCCGTGGCCCAGCTCTTGGCCCTGGCCGGGCGGGCCGACACGCTGGCGCTGCTCCTGGCGCGGGGCGCCGGGGCCGAGGGGCGGGACCCGGAGGGCCGGACGGCCCTCCATGCCGCGTGCTGGCTGGGCCAGCCGGGCGCCGCCCGCCTCCTGCTGCAGCACGGCGCCGCCGCCAACGCCCTGGACGCCGGGGGCCGCCCCCCGCTCCACTCGGCCGCCTGGGCCGGCCACGCCGAGCTCGCCCGCCTGCTGTTGGACGCCGGGGCCGCCGTGGACCAGGCCTGCGCCCAGGGCGCCACGGCCCTGGGGCTGGCCGCCCAGCAAGGCCACGTGGAGGTGGCGCGGCTGCTGCTGGCCCACGGGGCGGACCCGGCGCGCGCCGACGGGCGCGGCCGCACCCCGGTGCGAGTCGCCGCCCGCAGCGGGCACGGGGACCTCGTGCGCCTGCTGCTGCAGGACCGTGGGCGTCCCGCGCCCGAGACCCCCGGCACCGCGGAGCGGAGCCCTGGCCGACCCCCGCTCACGAGCCCGGCGTGGCACGGCGAAGACGAGGGCAGCGGCGAGGCGGAACCGCTGGACCCTCTCAGGACGCTGGACCCTCAGCTGCACCGAAAGCACATGCTCAAGCTGCAGTTCGAAGGACGTACGCACGGGGCTGGTCCCCTGCAAGAGACGCCCATGTGAGGCATCGGGCCGCGACCGTCCAATCTCGGACTCCTCTGCCGGCGCTCCGGCCCGGCGCTCCAAGGAAACCGGAGAGCGGGGCCGCGCCCGCGTGGCGCACGGTTCTTTCTTTTCAAGACCGTCTGGGCAACAGGCATAGGGCACCACGTCACTGTGGGGGAAAGAGAGAGCCCCACTCCGTCTTGGCCTCCTTCCCGGGCCCTCGGCAGTGGAGGGGTCTTCAGGATACCCAGGGCACAGACTCTCAGAGTGGGACGTGGCTTCGAGATGCCACCGCTCTTGGCGGACGAATCATTCCCGTCTCTGAGCGGACTAATGACCTCCCCAAACCAAGATTGACCACGTCAGTTCCTTAAAGACCTCCACGAATGTACCCTCTGGACCCTCTCTCAGCTGCCGTCTTATTCCCGATGCTCAGGAAGTCCCTCCTCACGTCCACCCGCAATCTCTCCTGCTGTAATCCACGACGGTTTTCTCTGATTCGGTCGCCGGAGACCTCCCCTTTCGGTTTTCTCTTCGCCAGTCTTCACATTCCCTACCTTGACCGCTCCGCTTATGTCCCTTCGTCATCCAGCAACGGTTCCATCCTCTTCATCCACGCCGGACCCTCCTTCCGTCCCCACGGGTCATTTTTGGAGCCTGGAAATTCACCCGGGGGCTCCGGCCCACGTCTGACTTGGGGCTGGGGAAGGCCGAAGGACCTCTGACCGTCTCCGCCTTATCGTACTCCCGTCGCTCCATCCCGCTGACGAAACACCACGATTATCTCACGTTCGTCCTAAGGTCCGCTGTGATCCCCCGGGTCTTCTTCTACCGAATCTGTGCCTAGCCAGTCCGGCGCCCATCCTGGATTTCTGTTTTACAGGCCCCCTCCGACACTCCTGGATACCTGTGACAGACCAATCCGCCCTGTAGGAGCAGAGCAGATTTTCCCAATCGACTGACGGCAGCTTGAAGTTCTGACCTGCCTATCCAAGCTTTCCCCACCCTCAAATCCGGTGCCGAAAAGAGGGAGGCAGCCTTAGGGACCACGGGCTCGGGTCCCGCTCCTTCTGCTCCTGGTGCTCCTTCTCTTCCGGAGGCTGTCGCCACAGATGCCTACACATTTCTCTAGTTTTTTTCTAAGAACGGACACACGTGCAAGCGCCCGCGGGAAGGGCCGGGGCGGGCGGGGCGGGGGAGTCGCACTGGGATGGATGGCGACTGCGAGTTGCCGGGGCCTCCCCCTCGTGAGACGCATCTATGCTCTGGAGTCATAAACGCTGGATTTCAAGTTTGCGTTGTATTTGCCTTCTTCTTAAGACCCTTACTGACTTCGGAATGCACATCGGTCACGCCACCCCAACCCTCGCTCCGTTCCCAGTGCCCCATGCCTTAGTGGGCCTTGATTTACCCTCGGGGATGCTAGGGGCGTAGCCTGCAACCTCCAGCCTGCTCCTCTCTACCCATTCTACCCACCCAACCGGAGCTGGTACCAAGTGATTAGGCGGGAGAAAGCAGGCCCGGGAGCAGAGGATGAGGAAGAGGAGGGTTTGGGAGTTCTGGAGCAGGGATGAGAGTTCCTGAACTAAAGGGAGGGAAAGAAGGTCCGGGGGAGGTCTGGGGTGTTTTGTTGGCAGGGATCTGGCTTCAACCTGGCCTTTTCCCTGCTCAGCTCCCAACCCGTTGGTCTTCGTCTCCCTTCAACCCCGACTGCAGCCTCTGCATCCAGCCCTTTGTCCTCAGGCCAAAGGTCAGCTCCCTCTCCGGCTGCCCGTGCCCGCGTCTCCCCCGTCCCGGGGGAGCGGACCCTGCTTGAGCTCTCGGCTCTCTTCCCGGCATCCACGTCCCCGGCCTGTGTGCTCCCCTCAGGGACGGGAGGGTGAGACAGGTGAAGGAGGGCAGGGAGCGGAGTCCCAGATGCCCTGGTCAGGCCCGGCCTCTGCCGGTCCCTAAGGAGTGGGGAGTGGGAGGTGGAGAGTCTGCCACGGGCAGAACCAGAGGGAATGGGACCCAACTGCTGCTCAACTGCTCGACTGTCTAGGACTTTCCACCTGGGGAAGAAGGGAGGATGAGGGGTAAGAGAAAATAGTGAAAACACGGGACGGGGCGACACGGTCGGCAAGGGGAGGGCGAGGATGACTCCTGTGGAAAGCCGGGGACCCGGAGGCCCCGAATCCCCAGGACGGGTGCCCGGCAACGGCTTGCTCTGTGACCTCAGAAGGCGGAAGAGGGGAAGGGGAGGGCGAGGGTGGGGCTCGGAGATAAGAGTGAGCTGGAGCCCCAGTGCCTCTGGCCGGCTCCCCCCTCCCCAGCCCACTGGGGCTGGTTCCCCCGAGCCCTGCCCCAGCCCCACCCATGGCTTGCGCCTCATACCCACTGTCGCTCGGCGAGGCCGACGCCCACTGGACCCTCATCAAAGACAAGGTGAGGAAGGGGGCGCGGGGCCTGACAGACGCTAGAGCGCCGCATCCCCCGGCCCGCCACGATTCAGGGAGAGCCGGAGAGGCCACCGAGTCTTCCCGGATGAGTGCCCGGCCTAACTGATCACGATGCCACTGATTAAGCGCTCACCAGAGCCCTGGACTAAGCGCTGGGAGAGATGCGAGACGACCCCTAAGATGGGTCAGTCCCTGC
Organism: Tachyglossus aculeatus; assembly: GCF_015852505.1. Taxonomy (NCBI): domain Eukaryota; kingdom Metazoa; phylum Chordata; class Mammalia; order Monotremata; family Tachyglossidae; genus Tachyglossus; species Tachyglossus aculeatus. The sequence goes on along the minus strand of NC_052067.1, from coordinate 133,923,709 downwards.
CCCAGGCAGGAAAGGCAGCTAGAGCGGGGCTCTCCCCTCGAGGGCCGTGGGTCCCGACGGTGGATGGGGCGGTGGGGAGGGAGAGGCGGACTGCCGGGCTTCGGGGGCCCCGGCCCAGACTCCCGCCGTCGGTCCCCGGAGCAGGTGATCGAGGAGTGCTTCGGCCCGGCCGTGGTGCCCGTGCCCTTCCTGGAGGACGCCGCCGGCGGCTACGACCTTCTGGGCGTCCTGGTCAAGCAGCCGCTCCCGCCAAGCGGCCGCCTGCTCCGCCGGGGCCGCCGCCGCCGCCGCCTGCTGCCCGTCGGGGCTCTGCCGGGGCTGCTGGCGCCGGGTGGGGACGAGGGCTCGCCCCGGGGCGGCGGTTGGGGCGGCGGCGGCCCCGGCCGGGCCTTCGCCCACTGCACGCGGGAGGCCAGCCCCAAGGGCCGGGCGGAGGCGGGCTACGAGGAGACGCGCCTGGTGGACGGGGAGCCGTGCCGCATCAGCCTGCAGCTGGGCGGGCTGCACCGCAAGGCCGCCTTCCTGCTGCTGCGGCCCGGTCAGCTGGCGCTGCGGCCCGGCCCGGCCTGGCTGCGGGGGCTGCGGAGCCTCTACCTCATCCACGAGGTCTTCTGCTGCTCCTGGCTGCGGCTCAGCTGGGCGCCCGCCGCCCGCCCGCCGGGTCACCTGCGCCTGCAGCGCGCCTTGCCGCTGGCCTTCTCCTGCCTCAAGTTCGCACTGGGCCCCCGGGGCGCGCTGGGTCCGCAGAAGGTCCTGGAGGACGGGGCCCTGCGCGGGGCCACCTGGCTCCGGTTGGGGTCGGCCGCCCCGGACCCCGACCCCGGGACCTCGCCCCCCGGCGGGGCCGCCCCGCCCGCCTCTCCCGGCCCCGGGCCCTCGGAGAAGCCCTTCGCCAGGCTCGCCTACAAAGGCCGCAACCCCTTCCGGAGAGCCCCCCGCCAGCTGTCGGGTACGAGGCGGGGCCGGAGGCCGGGGGGCCGGACGGGCAGAGGGAGGGCACCGCTGACCCCTGCCCCTTCGCCCCCCCAGAGAGCTGGCCTTTCAGCAGCGGCCGGGGCTCCCAGGCCAGAATCCCCAGCGGCAGTCCCACGGACCCCGACCGCCACTCCATGTCGCTGCCTCTGCTGCAGGGCCTGTCCGCTGACTTGGACAGCGACGACTGAGGGGGCCCTCAGACGGCTGGGAGGGACGGGGGCGGGACACGGGGGCGGGACGGGGTGCAGATCTTGGCCCCAATAAACCACGACTGCTGCTCCTCCAGTTCTAGCCCCCTCTTCCTTACCGCGAGGCCCTCCCTTCTCCCGCCGCCCAGGGGACCCCAGCCAACGGGCGGGAAGGGACGGGGAAGGAGTGCTGGATAAAGCCAGAAGTCCGGTTGGGGTCGGGGAAGGAGGAGCCCCCCATGCCTTTTTGAACAGCTCGGACCCCCCCCGCCCCCACAAAGGAGGCCCAGCTTGCGGGCTTAGAGAAGAGGCACACACGGTGCAGGATAGAGATTTCCCTTTTATACATATTGCAACAAGTTCTCCATAAAACATTCATTTCAAATAAATTAAAAAGTCCTCTCTCCACCGCCTCCACCCTTAAAAAAGCCGAGGCCGCCGCCTGTCGCCCGCCCCGCCGCCCACTCCTGACTGTCCAGCAAGGGAGGAGGCGGTGGGGAGGGGACAACCGGAGGGCGGCACAGGAGACAGCCCGGGGGGTGGGGGGAGATGGAGGGGCGGGGTCCGACCCCCACTGTGTGCAGCTGAGATTGTGGGGGGAGGACTGGGGGACGGGGGGCAATGAGCCGGGGAAAACGGGAATCCCCGCCCCACTCCTTCCCCTCTCCTACCCTCCACCCCGGGACTGGGGCAGGGGGCCACGCGCCCCTCACTCTTCGGGAGCGTCCAGCAGAAAGGGAGAGGTGACGGCGTGGGCCTGGGAGATGGCGGCCAGCTCCTTGAGGAACTCGGGGAAGATGACGGCACAGTAGACGGCGTTCTTCACGCGCAGCGCTTCGCTCTGCCGCTCGGCCGGGCCTCTGGCGGGGGGAGGGGCCGGGGGGGGTCCCGGGCCAGCCAGCGCCTGCAGCACCGGCCCTTCCCGCATGTGCTGCAGCGCCAGCTGGGCAGCCTGGCGCGCCCGGGTCGGGCTCTGGGCGTGCCGCAGAAGCAGCTCTCCGAGTGATGGCTTCCGGCTCTTCACTGCGGGGCGGAGAGGGGGATGGGGTGCGTTGAGGGATTACGGTGGCAGGCCCCGGGACCCCTCGCCGCACCTCAGGACAAACGCGAGACCCCCGCGGGGGTGGAGAGAGAAGAGGAGGAGCGGTCGTGAAGGGCCTAGGGAATCCAGGGCTCAGTGAGGAGGCTCCTACCTTAGGGCGGGGAAGGGAGAGCTCCACTCAGGGCATTCAGGGGGACAGGAAGAGAAATCCTCTAGAGGGTTTGTGGACAGAGGGGGAGAAGGAGCAGTACAGTATGGGGTGGGGAGAGCAGACCCGGGAGCAGGGAAGGGTTCATGCAGGAAAACGGGCCTGGGGGTCGAGGGGGCGGACAGGCTTGCCCCCGGCACCCGAGCCGCCGGGATGGGCCAGGTTGGGGGGCGGCTCACCCAGGGCATCGGTGCGGCGCAGGGAAGGCGGGGCCCCGGAGCCCTCGGCCCAGTCCAGCCGGCCGCGGGCGATGAGGTACTTCTTGGCTTTGGACAGCAGCACGGGGAAGTCCTCCTGCATCGCGGCGAAGCTCTCGATCTTGTTCTTCACCGAGCCCAGGACCTGCCGGTGGGGGACGCGGTGCCCCACGAGACCAACGTCAGAGCTCCGTCCCCACGACCTCCGCACCCACTCCCAACTCGCTCAACGCCCCCCCCACCCAGGATCCAGCACCTCCCTCCTCTCTCGGCTCCCCCTCGGACCAAACAGGGCACCTCGGGGACGGGAGGAACCCTGGCCCGCTCTGGTCGGGACTCCCCCCGTTTCAGGCCAACCTCCCCGGAGCAGGTCCGCACCCCAACCCCACTGCAGTCCCTACCGTCGGGCATCTCCCCAACTTTGGTCCACATCCTTAGACGCCCCTCACCCACCGACTCGCCCCTCTAATAACAATGACGGGATTTGTTAAGTGCTTAAGGCACGGTCCCTGTCCCACTTGGGGCTCCCAGTCTTAATTCCCACTCTACGGATGAGGGAACTGAGGCCCAGAGAAGGTCACACAGCAGACCGGTGGCAGAGCCGGGAACGGAACCCAGCTCCGGCTCTGACCCGGCCCCGGTGGCCCGCACACGCCCTCCGCTCCCGTCCCCCTGGGGACGGCCCGGACAGGAACACGCACCTGGATGAGGGACTTGACGCTGGGCTGGAAGACCATGTTGGTGTTGAGCAGGAAGGAGCGCAGCAGGGGCTGGGGGTGGCAGGCCAGCTGGGCCAGCAGCCCCGTCAGCAGGAAGTTGACGTACAGCGAGTTCTGCAGCATGTTCTCCAGCTTGGCAAAGAGCACCGCCACAAACGGGCCTGCGGCGGGCAAACGGCACACGGGCGATGCCCCCAGGGCCCGGGCCAGGCACCGGCTCCCACGCGGAGCGGGCATCCCGTCTGGCCTGGAGGTTGCAGCCCCGGGAGACCTCGATCCCACGAGAGGGTCCCTGGGGTCTTCCCGGCCCCCTCGCACCCCACCTGGGTATCCCCCCACCCCGGGCCTCCCCCTCCTCTCCCTCTGCCAGGCCCACCCTGGGGCGTCCCTCACCTGTGAAGGGCTGGCTGGGCACCTGGCTGGGGGTGTGCAGGGGGCTGCCGAGCAGGTGACCGGGGGGCTCGACCTCAGGCTGGGCGGTGAAGCTCCCATAGGCCGCCGCGGCTTCCTCCTCCTCCTCCTCCTCCTCCTGGCCCAGCGGAGGGCCTGGGGGCAGCTCGAGCAGCCCGTTCCCGCCATTGCTCAGGGCCGCCTCCAGCTCCCGGAGCTCCCGTCCGAAGCCCTCCAGCCCCCCGGCCCCCGGGCCCCCACCCGCAAGCAGCAGCTCCTCCTCTCGAGCCCCCGGCCCCCGACGCACTTTCTTGGCGGCCTCGGGGACCCCGTTGAGTTGAGGGGGCGGCGGCAGCGGGCTGGAGTCCCCCGCCTCGAGCAAGATCGGCCCCCCAGCCCCGCCCACGCCCCCCAGCTGCTGCTGCTCCTCCTCCTCTTCCTCCTCCCGGCCCTCCCCCTGCCCCTCCCGCAGGCTCCGCTTCTTAGTCCGGGGGCCGGGGCTGCCAGAGCCGCCGGGGGCCGAGGGGGCCGGGGGACCCGGCGGGGGCCGCTCCCCGTCGTAGGGGGCGGACCAGGAGCGGCAGGCTCGCACGCAGCGGTCCACGCCGAGCCGCGCCTCCCGCAGGTATTCCAGGTAGTTCCCCTCCAGCTCTCCGGGCTCCTCGTTGGGCGTCCCCGCGCCCCCTCCGGCCCCGGGGCCCGGCCGGTGGCCCGGGCTGGGCCCGGGCGAGGCAGCCAGGCTGGGCGAGCGAGGGGCAGGGCCGGGGGGCTCGCCGGGGCCCAGGCTCTGCTGCCGCAGGAAGAGGGCGAGTCGGGACGGGGTGGAGGGCCGGGGCACCGTCACCACAGACGACAAGTCCATGCCGGGGCTGTCCGGGCCTGGGGGACAGGTGGTCCGCGGTTCAGGGCCGGGCTAGGGGACAGGAAGGAGCCCCACGCCCGCAGAGAGCCAGGCTGCGCCCCATCCCTGCCTCACCCCAGCCCCATAGCCACCCACCCGCCCCGTCCCGCCTGACTTTGTCCTTTGCCCTGCGGAGCCGCGGAACCCCAGGGCCCACCCATCTCGGGCAGGGGGCCGGACACAATAAGCCCACGCCACCCCTTCCGGGCGGATGAGTCTATTCCCAAGGGGCCTCGCCCACCCGTGCCCGGCCTCCTCACCTCGGGCCCAGCTGGCGTGCTCCTCGGGTCCCGGGGGCGGGGGGCTGGGAGCGTGGTGGCGGCAGCAGCGAGGGATGAGGGACAGGAATTTGTCGGCTGCCCGACCGTACAGGTCCACGTCGCGCACGGCGCGTTTCTGACTCAGCATCACGTGGTTACAAGGGACGAGGTACCTGGAGGTGCGGGGAGGGGCACTAGCTGAGGGGGTAGAGATTGGGGACAGCAAATGGGGGGGGAGTGACACAGCCATGGCCTGAACGGCGGAAGTTTGGGGAGGGGGGCAGAGTAGGCGGGGAGAGGGCACCGGGGATCTCCAATCACGGCTTGATTCCCAAGGCAGGAAAGAAGGGGCGATCTGCCCGAACCCCAAACCCAAGGGGGAGGTGGGGAGTCACCCCCGGGGGCCGGGGGGGTCCCCGGGGCTCAATCCCGGCCCCCAGTCTCCAGCAGCGTCCCCACCGGGTCTTCCCCAGCCAGTACCTGAGAACCAGCTGCAGCAGAACATCCTCGCAGTTGAGGTTGAGGAGTGTCCGGAAGAGGCTGAGGGAAACCATGCAGAGCTGTGATGGGGAGGGAGAAGAGAGGGCAGGAGAGGAGGAGGGAATCACATTCACAGCCACCTCGGACCTCGGACCCCCCCCGCACACCCCAATCGTTGTTCTAAGACCCTCCCCGTCCCGGGGCATGGTGGGATGAGGGCTACAGGGATGGGAAAGGGGTTGGAGGGAAGGAGGAGGAGAGGGGGCCAGGTGGGATGGGGGTCGTGGGTGCCCTGGGCGGGAAGCATGCCCGAAGGCAGGCGTGGGGGTACCCGGGAGTTGCTGGCGATGCGGGCCACCAGGGTGTCCAGGATGGTGTGGGAGTCGTGCCGGTGCAGCAGCAGAAAGCGCAGGAACGTGCGCAGGAGGGCCGGCTCGGAGACGCTGCGCACGAACAGCTCCAGGTAGGCCGTGCTGGCGATCATCTCCTCCACTGAGCTCTGGGGCCGGAGTCGGGACGGAACGAGACGGGACGGGGAGGCCGTGAGGGTCCGCCAAGTCAGAGGGCGCACACCCACGCGCCCGCCGCCCCAAAGCCCTAAACGCCCTCCCCAAGGCTCCGAGTCAGCCAGCCGCCTGGCTCCCCCCGACCCCCAAATTCCCGGGGGAAGGAGGGGGCTAGGAAAGAGGGAGGGGGCCTGCGGCGCCCCCGGCCAGAAGCCACCTGCACCGAACCTCAAGTGGCCAGGAGGTCCGGGGGTACTACCGGTCTCTGCGGGGGCATCTCCCAGTAAAGGCTGCACCGGTGCAGGAGGATTTCCTGCTACTTCCTATTTGGAAGAGGCCACTTCCTGCTTGGCAGCCCGTGGCCGGTACTGGGCAAGGCCAGACACTTCCAACCTAAATAGGTTTTTAGCACACCCAGACACAGGCAGACAAGATACACGGACGCCTACCAGGCAGGCAGACTCGCCTCCTGGAACCCGACCCTTGAAGCCGGGGAAGGGGGTGTCGCTCTCGAGGACAGCGGGCCAGGCAGCGGGGACCCTGTCAGCCCCTCACATGAGCCACAAGGTCCCTGTCCCGTATCCCCCTAGCCCCAACCGCACGATGCGGATCACCCTCTGAAACACTCCTTCCTTACCTTGTGCAGGGCGGGCCCCATGACGGGCACCAGGAAGCCATTGTGGACGTAATCAACCAGCTGCCTTTGCACCAGGGGGTGTGCCACCTGGCCGGGTGGGGAGGGGGACCACGGTCAGAGGGAAGGGGAGTCCTGCTGGGTCCCTCTCTCCAGCGCTCAGTTCTCCAAGGCCATCCCCTCCAGGAGTTTCGCTTCGCAAGATGCTTGCTCCCCAGTCGATACTGAGCACGACGTTTGGCACTAAGCCGCACTTAATTGACCGCGTCACTAAGGAGCCCAGTGCCTCGACTCCCGGCCTCCCTTTCGGCTCCCCGCACCGCCCCGCCCCCGGCCCCATCCTGGTCCCCGGCCATACCTGGGTGACGGCGTTGCAGAACTCCAGGGAACTCATGAAGAGCGCGAGGGGGGACACGCCTAGCCAATCCTCCCGCCGCAGGAAGTGCCAATCATCTCCCCGCACCTCAATCTTGCGGGGCAGAGAGGAGTACAGGGCACTGAGCCCCGTGGCCAGCACCTGGTAGGGAGAGGGAGGGAGGAAAGAGGGTCGAACACTGGTTCCTCATGGGGAGTGGAGGTGGGTGAGGGGATTTCCTCCCATCTTCTCCAGTCTCAGCTCCCACCCCAAGCCCTAACCTCACTGAGTGTGTGTGTGGTGGGGGGACGGAGGGGAGGAAGGGTTGGGGATTTGGGGGGTGGGGGGCAGAAGGGGGTCACTCCGTCCCTCAGAACCTGCCCAGCACCTGGAGACCGTGGCGGAGACCCCGTGGGGCCGGAGACAGAAATCGGGGGAGCGACCTCCAGCCTCCACCTTCCCGGGACGGATTCCATCCTGGAGGTGGGCAGGTGGGTGGGGGTGGGGAGGGGAGCCCTGAGGTAGGCCGACGGGCCCACTCGGACACAACTCACTGGAGTCTCCAAATTCCACCCACCTCCCACGAGCCTCAGGAACGGCCGAGGCCAACCCGGGCTCGGCGCAGGGGTCAGGGGTCAGTAGGTCGACCCGGCCCAGGCCCCGGGACGAGAAGCAGAGCCCAAAAGCCCGCTCGGACCCGGCCGGACTCGGGGTGGGTGAGTCGGCCGCCCCGGAGGGCACTGACCGGGCAGAAGTAGGAATGGTCAGCGATGTAGCGGCCCACGGTGAGGTTGCCGGCGGAGAGGGCCATGAGCAGGAGCAGAGCGTCCCGGGCCTGCTGCCCTAGGGGTCCCTCGCGGTGGATGAAGGGGACGAGGCGGGAAAAGAGCAGGAGGCTGGGGGGGCCGGAGCCCGGCTCCGGCGCTCCCTGCAGGAAGAGCTCCAGGAGGCCCGGCTCCCGGGCCACGCACACGCACAGCTGGTTGAGCAGCAGCACCAGGTTGGCGTCCAGGGAAGGGGCGGGGGCCGGGGCGGGGGCCGCGGGGGTGGGGGCGGGGCCGCAGGCGGCCAGCAGGCGCAGCAGGGGCTCCCGCACGGCCCGGTGGCGGAGCAGCGGCTGGCGGGCCTGGCTGATGAGCATCTCGTACAGCTTGAGCTGCTCCGCCCGCCGCTCCTCCGCCCCGTCCCACTGCAGCTGCCAGCGCAGGAGGCGCTCCAGCACGTCCTCCCGCAGCGCGAAGTCCAGCAGGGGCCCCGGCGGGGGCGCCTCGGGGGCCGGCCGGTCCTCCGCCAGCAGGGTCAGCATCTGGTACGTGTGGTTGCGCACGGCGCTGGCGTCGTCCGGGCCGCCGGGGGCCGGGCGGGGGCCCCGCTGCTCCAGGATCCGCACCACCTGAGCGGGGTCACCGGGCCGGACCGTCAGCCTGACCGGGGGCGCCCCCCCTCTCCCCCCCCCCCGGCCCCCGCCGTGCCGGGCCCTAGGGAGGGGCCCGGCGGGACTCACCTGGGCCCAGTGGTTCTTGAAAACCATGAGGCAGGTCTCGGGGTCGGCGGTGACGGGGGTCTGCAGGCTGGCGCTGCGGGGGGGCCCGGTGGCCAGCGCTGCGGGGGGCCAGCTTGCTCAGCCAACTCATCCTCTCCATGGGGGCCAGCCCAAGGCTTGCCGGGGCTGGGAAGGGCAGGGAGGGGAACGGTGGGGAGATCCGGGGAGGGCAGGGAAGAGCGGGGGAAGGCCGGGGGGGAGAGAGGGGAAGGGTGGGGGAGGGCAGGGGAGAGGAGAGGCGGGAAGAGTAGGGAGGGCAGGGAAGAGAGGGGAAGGGTGGGGGAGGGCGCAGTCCCTTCAGGCCTCAGCGCACGTCACTCCAGGTAGCATCATCCACCGGCGAGAAGGCACCGTCGGGCCGCCATGTCTGGGCACCGAGCTGGGGGCATAGGAGAACGCGCCTGGTGGGAAGGCCTCTATCGGGCCTTCCCAGCCCCCGAGCTGCGCTCGGTCCACCCTTGGCACCTGCGGCCACACCCGCCAGTTCAGGCCCGCCGTTGGTTCTCCTGCTGCCCTCGGGCAGTGGGAGCCCTGAAGAAGCCTCCCGGGAGGCGGGGACCGGCAGCTTCGCCAGCAGCCAAGGTGAGGCAAAGGGGCCCCGGCCGGCCCTGCCCCGGCCCAGGACAGCCCAGCACCGGCCCCGCGCTGCAATCCGGCCTCCAGTTTCTGGTCTCCGTGGGACCCCGACCCCTTACAGCGTGGGACAGTAGTGGCTCGGCTGTCATCGAGGCACAAGCTTCACGAGGGGTATAGGGTGGGTGAGTGCGCAAAGTTGGGGGGGGGGGGGAACCCCTCTCCCCCAGGATTGAGGCACAGCCCTGGGACCCCAGTGGAAGACCGGAAATGGGGGGAGGGCCCATGGCAGAGGTGTTGCCTTCAACCCTGGGGATGGGATTCCCTCCTCCCCACTAGCATCCTCCAAGCCAGGATTGGCCTAGGGCTTGGTCAGACCCCTCAGGACCACTCAGGGCTGGACTCCAGCCTACTCACCCCCGTGTCCCTCTATCGGGCAACTGGGTTGGCAAAGGAGATGGAAGATTTTCCCAGCCGAACTCCTGAGCCTCCTCAAGGACTCCTCCAGGCACACTGATGACCTGTCTATACTCTCTGGACCCAGTTCTCTCTGAGCCCCTGCAATCTGGCCTCTGTCCCCTCCACTCCATGGAAACTGCCCTCTCTAAGGTTACCAGTGACCTCCTTCTTACCAAATCCAATGGCCTCTACTCCGTCCTAATCCTCCTGGACCTCTTGGCTGCCTTCGACACTGTGGACCACCCCCTTCTCCAGGAAACACTATCTACCCTTAGCTTCGCTGACAATGTCCTCTCCTAGTTCTCCTAGCTCTCAGTGTCTTTCATTCAATCGCATTTATTGAGCGCTTACTGTGTGCAGAGCACTGTGCTAAATGTCTTTTGCAGGCTCCTCCTCTGCCTCTCACCCTCTAACTGTGGGAGTCCCTCAAGGTTCATTTCTGGGTCCCCTTCTATTCTCCACCTACACCCACTCCCTTGGAGAACTCATTCGCTCCCAACGCTCCAAGTACTATCTCTACATAGATGATTCCCAAATCTACGGCCCCAGCCACAATCTCTCTCCTCCTCTGCAGTCTCACATTTCCTCCAGCCTTCAGTATCTCTCTAACCTGGATGTGTCAGTGAGACTCATACTTATGTCCAAAACAGAACTCATTATTTTCCCACCCAAACCCTCCCTTCAAAATTCCCCATATTCATTCATTCAATTGTATTTATTGAGCGCTTACTGTGTGCAGAGCACTGTACTAAGCGCTTGGGAAGTACAAGTTTGCAGCATATAGAGACGGTCCCTACCCAACAGCGGGCTCACAGTCTAGAAGGGGGAGACAGACAACAAAACAAAACATATAAACCAAACAAAATAAATAGAATAAATATGTACAAGTAAAATAAACAGAGTAATAAATATGTACAAACATATATACACATATACAGGTGCTGTGGGGAGGGGAAGGAGGTAAGGTGGGGGGATGGGGAGGGGGAGAGGAAGGAGGGGGCTCAGTCTGGGAAGGCCTCCTGGAGTACGTGAGCTCTCAGTAGGGCTTTGAAGGGAGGAAGAGACCTAGCTTGGCGGATGTGCGGAGGGAGGGCATTCCAGGCAAGGGGGAGGACGTGGACCGGGGGTCGATGGCGGGACAGGCGAGAATAAGGCACAGTGAGGAGATTAGCAGCAGAGGAGCGGAGGATGCGGGCTGGGCTGTAGAAGGAGAGAAGGGAGGTGAGGTAGGAGGGGGTGAGGTGATGGACAGCCTTGATGCCCAGGATGAGGAGTTTCTGCCTGATGCGTAGGTTGATTGGTAGCCACTGGAGATTTTTGAGGAGGGGAGTAACAGGCCCAGAGCATTTCTGGACAAAGACAATCTGGGCAGCGGCGTGAAGTATGGATTGAAGTGGGGAGAGACAGGAGGATGGGAGATCGGAGAGGAGGCCAATGCAGTAATCCAGTCGGGATAGGATGAGAGATTGAACGAGCAGGGTAGCAGTTTGGATGAAGAGGAAAGGGTGGATCTTGGCGATGTTGCGGAGGTGAGACAGACAGGATTTGGTGACGGATTGGATGTGAGGGGTGAACGAGAGAGCGGAGTCAAGGATGACACCAAGGTTGCCGGCTTGTGAGACGGGAAGGATGTAGTGCCTTCAACAGTGATGGGAAAGTCAGGGAGAGGGCAGAGTTTGGGAGGGAAGATAAGGAGTTCTGTCTTGGACATGATGAGTTTTAGATGGCGGGCAGACATCCAGATGGAGATGTCCTGAAGGCAGGAGGAAATACGAGCCCGGAGGGAGGGAGAGAGAGCAGGGGCAGAGATGTAGATTTGGGTATCATCAGCGTAGAGATGATAGTTGAAGCCGTGGGAGCGAATGAGGTCACCAAGGGAGTGAGTGTAGATAGAGAACAGAAGGGGACTGAGAACTGACCCTTGAGGAACCCCTACAGTAAGGGGATGGGAGGAGGAGCCCGCAAAAGAGACTGAGAATGAATGGCTGGAGAGATAAGAGGAGAACCAGGAGAGGACACAGTCTGTGAAGCCAAGGTTGGACAGCGTGTTGACAAGGGGGTGGTCCACAGTGTCAAAGGCAGCTGAGAGGTCGAGGAGGATTAGGACAGAGTAGGAGCCACTGGATTTGGCAAGCAGGAGGTCACTGTAGACATCACCACCGCCACCACCACCACCTTTCCTGTCTCACAAGTCCGCAATCTTGGACTCATCCTCAACTCATCTGTCTCATTCAACACGGAGATTCAGTTTGTCACCAAATCTTATGTCTACCTTCACAGCATTTCCCGCCTTGATTTCTGCATCAGCCTCCTCACTGACCTCCTTACCTCCAGCCTTGCCCTTCTCTAGTCCATAATTCATTCTCCTGCCCAGACATTTCTCTAAAAAATTGTTCTGCACACAGCTCTCTCTACTCTTTAAAACCTTCCAATAGTCGCCCTTCTCTCTCTGGATCAGCCAGAAACCCCTCACCCTCTTACCTCACCTCGCTCATCTCCCACTATTCATTCATTCAGTCGTATTTACTGAGCTCTTACTGTGTGCAGAACAATGTACTAAGCGCTTGGAAAGTACAATTCAGCAAGAGACAATCCCTGCCCACAACAGGCTGACAGTCTACAACCCAACACATTCACCTTGCTCCCCTAACCCCAACGTACTCACTGTACCTCCATCTCGTCTCCATCGCCATCGACCCCTCTCTCAAGCCTTCCCTCCTACCTGTACCTCCCTCCCACTTCACATCCAACAGACTACAGCTGTCTCCCTTTTCAAAGCCTTCTTAAAATCACACCTCCTCCAGAAAGCCTTCCCTGACCACCCCTCATCTCCCCACCCTACTCCCCATCTCCACTATTACTCTGGCCAGAGAGCCCTGGCTTGGGAGTCAGAGGTCGTGCGTTCTAAGTCCGGCTCTGCCACTTGTCAGCTGCGTGACTTTGGGCAAGTCACTTAACCTCTCTGTGCCTCACTTCCCTCATCTGTCAAATGGGGATTAAGACTGTGAGCCCCACGTGAGACAACCTGATTACCTTGTATTACCAATCAATCAATCGTATTTATTGAGCGCTTACTGTGTGCAGAGCACAGTACTAAGTGCTTGGGAAGTACAAGTTGGCAACATATAGAGATAGTCCCTACCCAACAGTGGGCTAACAGTCTAAAAGGGGGAGACAGAGAACAAAACCAAACTAACAAAATAAAATAAATAGAACAGATATGTACAAGTAAAATAAATAAATAAATAAATGGAGTAATAAATATGTACAAACATATATACATATATAAAGGTGCTGTGGGGAAGGGAAGGAGGTAAGATGAGGGGGATGGAGAGGGGGACGAGGGGGAGAGGAAGGAAGGGGCTCCGTTTGGGAAGGCCTCCTGGAGGAGGTGAGCTCTCAGTAGGGCCTTGAAGGGAGGAAAAGAGCTAGCTTGGCGGATGGGCAGAGGGAGGGCATTCTAGGCCCGGGGGATGACGTGAGCCGGGGGTCGATGGCGGGACAGGCGAGAACGAGGCCCGGTGAGATTAGCGGCAGAGGAGCAGAGGGTGCGGGCTGGGCTGGAGAAGGAGAGAAGGGAGGTGAGGTAGGAGGGGCGAGGGGTTGGACAGCCTTGAAGCCCAGGGTGAGGAGTTTCTGCCTGATGCACAGATTGATTGGTAGCCACTGGAGATTTTTGAGGAGGGGAGTAACATGCCCAGACCACTTCTGGACAGTTACCAGTACTGATTGCTGGTAATTACTGATTACCCAGCTTGGCACCTAGTACATGCTTAACAAATACCACCACTATTATTACCAGTACGTCTTCGGTGTGCTTTATGCACTTGGGTTTGAATCCCTTAAGCGTTTTGATACTCACCCCACCCTCAGCCCCACAGAACTTATGTACATACCCTTACACTCTGCCACTACTCCTCTTTGTAATGCTAATCAATCAATCAATCAATCGTATTTATTGAGCACTTACTGTGTGCAGAGCACTGTATTAAGCACTTGGGAAGTCCAAGTTGGCAACATATAGAGACAGTCCCTACCCAACAGTAGGCTCACAGTCTAGAAGGGGGAGACAGAGAACAAAACATATTAACAAAATAAAATAAATAGAATAGATATGTACAAGTAAAATAAATAGAGTAATAAATACGTACAAACATATATACAGGTGCTGTGGGGAAGGGAAGGGGGGAAGGATGGAGGAGGGGGAGAGGAAGGAGGGATGAAGACTGTGAACTCCACATGGGACAAGATGATCACCTTGTATCCTCCCCAGCGCACAGAACAGTGCTTTGCACATAGTAAGCGCTTAACAAATGCCATTATTATTATTACGATGACAGCCGACGAGAGGGCGGGCGGCCCCTGAGGCAGAGCATCCGATGCCCGTCTTCCCCACTAGACCATAAACTACCTAAGGGCAAAGATCACGTCTACCGAATGTAGTGTACTGTCGGGTCCCAAGTGCTGGACACAGTGCTCTGCAAACAGTCAGTGCTCAATAAATACTACTGACTGATTGATTAATTGATGTCCCGACCAAGTCTCTGTGCCTCCATCCCTTGAGGGAGGGGCCCTTCCTCACTCCAGCAGCCAGCCGGCCGAGTGGAGCGGAGGCCGATGTCCGTCCCGGCTCTGAGCAGGATGTCCCCTTCTGAGGGGGAACTTCCTCCTGCCCGGGCTGGGCGAGGGTGAGCCACGAGCCTCCCCCTGCCACGTTCCCTCTGGTCGTTCTTTCTCAGTCTCTTTTGCAGGCTCCTCCTCCCCCTCCCATCCTCTTACTGTGGGGGTTCCCCAAGGTTCAGTGCTTGGTCCCCTTCTGTTCTCGATCTACACACACTCCCTTGGTGACCTCATTCGCTCCCACGGCTTCCACTATCATCTCTACACTGATGACACCCAGATCTCCATCTCTGCCCCTGCTCTCTCCCCCTCCCTCCAGGCTCGCATCTCCTCCTGCCTTCAGGACATCTCCACCTGGATGTCTGCCCGCCACCTAAAGCTCAACATGTCGAAGACTGAACTCCTTGTCTTCCCTCCCAAACCTTGCCCTCTCCCTGACTTTCCCATCTCTGTTGACGGCACTACCATCCTTCCCGTCTCACAAGCCCGCAACCTTGGTGTCATCCTCGACTCCGCTCTCTCATTTACCCCTCACATCCAAGCCGTCACCAAAACCTGCCGGTCTCAGCTCCGCAACATTGCCAAGATCCGCCCTTTCCTCTCCATCCCAACCGCTACCCTGCTCATTCAAGCTCTCATCCTATCCCATCTGGACTACTGCATCAGCCTTCTCTCTCATCTCCCATCCTCGTGTCTCTCTCCACTTCAATCCATACATCATGCTGCTGCCCGGATTATCTTTGTCCAGAAACGCTCTGGGCATATCACTCCCCTCCTCAAAAATCTCCAGTGGCTACCAATCAATCTGCGCATCAGGCAGGAACTCCTCACCTTGGGCTTCAAGGCTGTCCATCACCTTGCCCCCTCCTACCTCACCTCCCTTCTCTCCTTCTACAGCCCAGCCCGCACCCTCCGCTCCTCCGCCGCTGATCTCCTCACCGTACCTCGCTCTCGCCTGTCCCGCCATCGACCCCCGGCTCATGTCATCCCCCGGGCCTGGAATGCCCTCCCTCTGCCCTTCTGCCAAGCTAGCTCTCTTCCTCCCTTCAAGGCCCTGCTGAGAGCTCACCTCCTCCAGGAGGCCTTCCCAGACTGAGCCCCTTCCTTCCTCTCCCCCTCGTCCCCCTCTCCATCCCCCCCATCTTACCTCCTTCCCTTCCCCACAGCACCTGTATATATGTATATATGTTTGTACATATTTATTACTCTATTTATTTATTTTATTTGTACATATCTATTCTGTTTATTTTATTTTGTTAGTATGTTTGGTTTTGTTCTCTGTCTCCCCCTTTTAGGCTGTGAGCCCACTGTTGGGTAGGGACTGTCTCTATATGTTGCCAATTTGTACTTCCCAAGCGCTTAGTACAGTGCTCTGCACATAGTAAGCGCTCAATAAATACGATTGATGATGATGATGACAGCACTGGGGGCTCAGGCTAGAGGGGGCTGGATCTGGAGGCTAGCTTTTTGGACCCCCTGCCACGGAAGCACACGCCCCACGGACTGTATCTCTACCCAAGGGTGCTCCAGGCTCTCGGACCCGGGACCTGGGCGACCAAAGGGGCAAGGAAGGAATGGATTCTGGGGAATGGTCTTGGGAAATTCTGCCCAGCTTGGCCCATCCGGCCTCCACACCCTGGATAGGATGGGGAAAGCCAACCCTAATCCTAACCCTCCTCCAGCCCCGAGGTTCCCCCGACCTCAGGGACTCGGGCTTTGTTTTGGAAACACCCTCCCTCCCACCCCAACCCAGACCACCCGTCCAGTGCCGTACCCGGCCCCTCAGAGACCCCCTCTTCAGGGGTTGGTCCAGGCAGTTCAGAAGTCCCCCTTCAGAGTTAGTCTCCTAAAGCTGCTTTGCCCTCCTTATCTGCTCCCGGCTCCTGCCCACTTCCAACCACCAAGCAAGGCTGAGCGAGCCCCCAAAGCCCTTGGAGGGTAAACGAGCCATGCCCGCTCTCGACCTGCCACCCGCCACGGGCAGAAACAGAAACTGGTGGGACAAAGCGATTCGGAGATCCAGACGGGCTCCCCTCCTTTGTCCCCAAAGTGACCTCCCTGTCTGCCCGGGTTCCCCTGGGCCACTGAGCCCAGACACAGACCCAGCGTGGCTTAGTGGAACGAGAATCCATCCCCCCCCATCTTACCTCCTTCCCTTCCCCACAGCACCTGTATATATGTTTGCACATATTTATTACTCTATTTATTTACTTATTTTACTTGTACATATCTATTCTATTTATTTTATTTTGTTAGTATGTTTGGTTTTGTTCTCTGTCTCCCCCTTTTAGACTGTGAGCCCACTGTTGGGTAGGGACTGTCTCTATATGTTGCCAACTTGTACTTCCCAAGCGCTTAGTACAGTGCTCTGCACACAGTAAGCGCTCAATAAATATGATTGATTGATTGATTGAGAACGGGCTTGGGAGTCTAATCCCGGCTCCGCCCCTTGTCTGCTGTGTGACCTTGGCCGCTTAACTTTTCTGTTCCTCAGTTACCTCATCTGTAAAACGGGGATTAAAACTGTGAGCCCCACCGTGGGACAACCTGATAACCTTGTATGTACCCCAGCACTTAGAACAGTGCTCGGCACATGGTAAGCACTGAACAAATGCCATCATTATTATTATAATTATCCCGGCTACTTCTTCAATCAATCAATTAATCGTATTTATTGAGAGCTTACTGTGTGCAGAGCACTGTACTAAGCGCTTGGGAAGTACAAGTTGGCAACATATGGAGGCAGTCCCTACCCAACAGTGGGCTCACAGTTCTTCCCCTGCTGGACCCAGTTGCTCTCGGTCCCGGGGGAGAGAAGGGGCTGTGGGCATATTATAGGGGAGGCAGTGCTCCGCCCTACCCCCTGCCAACCAGAGTATCCCAAGAGGATGAGGGGGCAGGGACCAGACCTCTGTCCAGCAAACCCGGGTCACCACAGAGAGGAAGAGAAGGCTGGACACGGCCGAGTGGGGTGACCTGAGCCAGGGGTCCGGCCAGCCAGTCCAGACCCTTCCCCACAGCGGTCACTTTGGACCCCAGGGAGACCTGCCTGCTCCCCCTTCCTCTCCCTCCGCCCCTCCAAAGTGGGCAGAGGACCAGAGGCTAGGGGCCCAGGCTCCTCCACTGACCTGGGAGGGTGGTCCTCGACCTGGGAAGGGTCCCGCCAGATGTGGCCCCGCGTGCCGAGGGGCGGGAGCCGGAGACGGGCAGGGCTGGTGTGTGGAGAGGGCGAGGCTGAGCTTCACACACCAACCTTTGCCCTGGAAACCGGGCGGGCGGAGGCAGCAGTGGGAGGTCTGAGGCCCTGGGGCCAAGCTCCCCCAGCTCCAGGCCAGGGCTGCTCAAAGGGAGGGATAATAATAATAATAATAATGATGGCATTTATTAAGCACTTACTATGTGCAAAGCACTGTTCTAAGCGCTGGGGAGTTTACGAGTTGATCAGGTTGTCCCACGTGGGGCTCACAGTCTTAATCCCCATTTTACAGATGAGGTAATAGGCACAGAGAAGTTAAGTGACTTGCCCAAAGTCACGCAGCTGACAAGTGGGGGAGCCGGGATTTGAATCGATGACCTCTGACTCCAAAGTCCGTGCTCTTTCCACTGAGCCACGCTGGATCATGTCACCCCGACACTATTGTAGAGAAGCAGCATGGCTCAGTGGAAAGAGCCCGGGCTTGGGAGTCAGAGGTCGTGGGTTCTAATCCCAGCTCCGCCACTTGTCAGCTGTGTGCCTTTGGGCAAGTCACGACTTCTCCGGCCTCTGTTACCTCCTCTGTAAAACGGGGATTAAGACTGTGAGCCCCACGTGGGACAACCTGACAACCTTCTATCTACCCCAGCGCTTAGAACAGTGCTTGGCACACGGTAAGCGCCTTACAAATTCATTCAATCGTATTTATTGAGCGCTTACTGTCAGCACAGCACTGTACTAAGTGCTTGACAAATACCATCATCATTATTATTATTTCCCTCCCAGGTGCTCAGTACTGTGCAGTGCACAGGGTAAGCACTCCATAAACACCACTGATTGCTTACCACACTCCCACTGATTTTTCCTTGCCAACAGTGACTCAGGGCCCCCTGGGCTGATGTGATTATGTGTGTGTTTGTGGGGGTGAGAGGGATGTGGGGCGGTGTTGTCTGAGACAATGGAGGAACCCAACCGCCTTTCCTGCTCTGGAGATCCTGGTTCTTGGCCCTTCCTCCGGGAGTCCCCTGGGCCACCGAGCCTACGATGGGTCAGTCAACGGGATCGGTGGCCCCCCAGGAGCACCGGGAGCCACCGGCCTGGCCCCATCATACTGGCAAGCAGAGCCTCACGGCCAGGCCTTCCGTCACGCCACCATTCCCCAAACAGGGAAGGCCCTCTGGCACCCGTCCCTCCGCCTCACCTCCCCTGGGCCCCCAGATGCTCCTCGCTCTTTGTCCTCTCCCGACTGGCCATCGGGTCCCGGGCAGGGGACCCCAACAAGGCCACGGCACAGCCCCACCCGCCCAGTTCAGCTTCGGGCAACCCCAATCGGGCTCCCGTCCCCCTCCTCCACCAAGAACTCCACGCACCCACCCCCCGCCAACTGGCACTGCCCTCGTCCTGGCACCTGAACGGACCTCACATAGAGGCCTCAGGAGCTTAATAGACGGTCGCCCCCACCCCCAGCCCGGGCGATGAGCAGGGTGGGCAGCAGGAGGCGGAGGAGGCTGTCGGACATCAAACCAACCACAACCGATAAGCAGAGGCGGAGGGCAGCTGACAGTAGCAACTGTTTGCCGGGTGAACTGAGACAATATTGGCAAGTCCCGGTGTGTCCTGGCCGGTCTGCTCCACCCGACTCCTTCTCCACCCCCTCCCCTCAAATGGGACAACATAAACACCCCACGGGGTCCTTGCCGTGTGCCCTTCACTTCTCCGTGCCTGTTTCCTCAACTGCATAATGGCCGTTCGATACCTGTCCCCCCACCGCACTTTGGCAGGGGAGTCTCATGTGGGACAGGGATTGTGTCCGACCTGATAATCCTGTATCTACCCTGGTGCTTAGTACAGTGCTTGGCACCTAGCAAGCGCTTAACAAATATCATAATTACTGTTTATTATTATGATCACCTGTTCCCCATCCACCCCTCTCTGGCCTCCAGCCCCTCCAAGCCAGGAGGACATCATGCCAAATCCTGCCCATCCGGGCCTCTGCCAGAACAGTGCTTGGCACATAGTAAGCGCTTAACAAATACCATCATTACCATTATCTGTCTGGACCACCCTCATCCCAACGCCACCAGTGGGCAGGCACCATCATCTTTACACTTGGCCCTGCCCACCAGATGTTAGCTTCTGACCACTCCCACTAAAACTTCAGCCACCCCTGTCCAGAATAATGTGCCCCGCCTCGGGGTGCCCCTAAGGGACGTGAGGGGTCCTGAACTCTTCTCTCAATCAGAAGGCCCATATCCTGTTGCCTCCACCAAGTCGGAATGCTAGTCACCCTTAGCCCCAGACTCAAAACTTCAAAGTCCCGGGCAACTCCAGGCTTGTCCCCTCACCACCATGCCGAGGAGATGATCACTTTCCACTGCCCTGAAACCGCCTCTTTCTGATGTCATTCGCCCGTTATTCTCTGCCACGTTTGGCAGGCCTGTTTCCTGACTATCCACCACAATCCTAAAAGCCTCCGAGACACCCTTGAACACACCACCCTCCCTCCCCTTACGCGAGCAAGTCAGACACACCCTGGCCCTCCCCTTGTAGCGCCCCTGGAGAAGCAGTGTGGCCTAGTGGATAGAGTACAGGCCTGGGAGTAAGAAGGCTATGGGTTCTAATCCCGCTCTGCCACTTATCTGCTGTGTGACCCGGGGCAAGTCACTTCACTTCTCTGGACCTCAGTTACCTCCTCTGAAAAATGGGGATTGAAACTATGAGCCCCACATGGGACAGGGACTGTGTCCAACCTGATTTGCTTGTATCTGGCCCCAGGGCTTAGTACAGTGCCTGGCACATAGGGGGTGCTTAACAAATACCACAATCATTATTATTATTATTACTATACATTCTGTCAGCTCCATCCTTCATCCTACAGCATTCCCAACACTCTTTTCTTCCTCAACCTGGGACGCACTCTACACCCTGGGCCATCACCCGTATCAGAATGGATTTTGTGTCCTGGCTTTCTCTGTGCTCCCCAAGGATGTGCTAGACTGTGAGCCCACTGTTGGGTAGGGACCGTCTCTATTTGTTGCCAACTTGTACTTCCCAAGCACTTAGTACAGTGCTCTGCACACAGTAAGCGATCAATAAATGCGATTGATTGATTGTTATATATCCTGACCATCTCTGCAGGACACCGTAAGTCCTATGCCCCACCAATTCCCTCCCTGAGATATTAATATACCCACTGGGCTCTCAACGCTCCCATTGAGATGTTGTAATAGTTGCATTATTTATTATGGGCTCAGTTTGGATCAAGCACTGTACTAAGCACAGGGGGTAGACTCAAGCTAGTCAGATCAGACACAGACCCTGCCCTCCCCCACCCCACCCCATGAAGCTCACAACCTAGGAGGTATCGAGAGCAAGTTCCTACCCCCATTTTACAGCTCGGGAAACTGAGACCCAAAGAGGTTGTGACTTGCCCAAAGCCAGCCAGCAGGCAAGTGGCCGAATTTGGGTGAGAACTGGAGATAAATCAATCGTATTTATTGAGCGCTTACTGTGTGCAGAGCACTGTACTGGAGATCTCCTGATTCCCAGGCCCATGTTCTTTTCCACAAGGCCTCGTTGCCTTTTCAAATCAATCATATTTACTGAAAGCTTACTATGTGCAGAGCACTGTGCTAAGCGCTTGGGAGCACACAATACAACAAAATTAGCAAGACACGTTCCCTGCCCGTAACGAGATTACTACCGCTTACAGTCTGTATGTTCTCCTACCCCTGGGTATCATACAGATTTGAACTAGGAAACATGGCCAAGTGGATAGATCACAGGCTTGGAACCCAGGGGACCTGAGTTCTAATCCCCACTCTGCCACTTCCCTGCTGGGTGATCTTGGACAATAATAATGATAGCATTTATTAAGCGCTTACTATGTGCAAAGCACTGTTCTAAGCGCTGAGGAGGTTACAAGGTGATCCCGTTGTCCCACGGGGGGCTCACAGTCTTAATCCCCATTTTACAGATGAGGGAACTGAGGCACAGAGAAGTGAAGTGACTTGCCCAAAGTCACACAGCTGACAATTGGCAGAGCCGGGATTTGAACCCTTGACCTCTGACTCCAAAGCCCATGCTCTTTCCACTGAGCCACGCCGCTTCTCTAAAGAAAATCCGCAGGGCCTCTTTCCTGGCCCCTTGCTATTTGAGTGGGCACTGTTGAGGCTCCAGTGTCTAAGCGGGGAGAGAAGTGACAAGTGTCACTTCTCTGAGCCTCAGCTGCCTCATCTATAAAATGGGAATTAAAAACCTGTTCTCCCTTCTACCTTGGCTGTGAGCCCCGTGAGACAGGGACAGGGTCTGACCTGATTATCTTATTCCAACTCCAGTGTTTATAGAACAGTACTTGGCACATAGTATGCGCTAAGCAAACGCCACACTATTATTATGTGTACCCTCGTTACATGCTGGGGCCAAAGTCGGCTCCCTAGCCTCCAGGTCAAAGATGACACTGTATCTGTGAACGCGAGTGCCTCTGAGAATCAATATCTTGCCCACTGAGCCCGTGAAAATCCGCAGGGCCTCTTTCCTGGCCCCTTGCTATTTGAGTGGGTGCTGTTGAGGCTCCAGTGTCTAGGCGGGGAGAGGTAAGTGCTCCGGCCGGCACGAGACTTGGATTTGGTTGGTTGTGACAGTAGTGGGGAGGGTCTGTGCTGAACCATCCACACTCCCTCAGACATTCCCCCTTCACCCAGCCGTCCATCACTGCAATACAGCCGGTGTTTTGTTCTGTTGTCTGTCTCCCCCTTCTAGACTGTGAGCCCGTTGTTGGGTAGGGACTGTCTCTGTAGCTGAACTGTACTTTCCAAGCGCTTAGTACAGTGCTCTGCACACAGTAAGCGCTCAATAAATACGATTGACTGAATGAATGAGAACTGAGGGGACCCGGGGTCAGAGAACAGACTCACTGAGACCTCGGGAGCAGCAGACGCTACAGCGGTCTTACCCTTTCTCTACGCTATCATTAAGTATAACGCTCAGATGGATTTAGTGAGGCCTCAGTCGCCTCATCTATAAAATGGGGGTTGAGACTGTGAACCCCACGTGGGACAGGGACTGTGTCTGACCTGACTGTATCCACCCCAGTGCTTAATACAGTGCCCGGCACATAGTAAATGCTTCACAAATACCACTAGTATTATTATGATTATGGGTCAGGAGAGTCTTTTGCACTTTACTGGGAAGAGAAAGAAAAAAACCACAAAGAACAGAGCAGCAAAAGAGGAAATGCATACCTGCAGTTGCTCTCTGCACAACTGGACAGACCAGAGCTGGAAAATAGCAGGAACATCAGAGTGAAGGCAAGGGCTGATTGTTTCCGGGGCCAGCACAGTATCCACTGACTTTCTCCTCTGGGCGGAGTGGAAAGCCTGACGCCAGTCACTGGAGCCCCCAGTGACCCCAGTCACAGTCAGTGGACCGAAGCATCTTCCTGCAACCTTCACCAGAGAAGCTGTGGGGCCTAGTGGAAAGAGCACGGGCCTAGGAATCAGAGGACCTGGGTTCATTCATCCCTTCAATCCTATTAACTGAGCGCTTACTGTGTGCAGAGCTCTGTACTAAGCATTTGGAAAGTACAATTCAGCAATAAAGAGAGAGACAATCATTGCCCACACTGGGCTTACAGTCTAGAAACACCTGTAAAATGGGGATTAAAACTGGGAGCCCCATGTGCGACAGGGATTGCCTCCAACCTGTTTACCCTGTATCTACTCCAGCATTTAGTACTGTGGCTGGCACATAAAAAGTATTGAACAAAGACCATTTAAAAATAAACGCCCATATAACTAAACACTCTCTCCCCACCCCATATACCATGTCCCTTCATCACCCTCACTGACCAATTATTTACACATTATCTCCTTGCCACTGTCACCAGGATACTACATATTACACCACAGCCCTCCTCTCAGGTCATCTGTATACACACACTCACTACGACATTACTTACATACTATATCACAGCCATCCTCATGGGTCATTTATACATACTCTGTCCTCCCTTGATCACACTAAGATGTTCATTCATTCAAATTTACTAAGAGCTTACTGTGCGCATAGCACTGTACTACGCACTTAGGAAAATACAATACAACAATAAACAGTGACAATCCGTGCCACAATGAGCTCACAGTCTACAGCGGGGGAGACAGATATCAATATAAATAAATAAAATGCCAGATATATACATAAGTGTTGCGGGGCTGGGAGGGGGGAAGAGAAAAGGGAGCAAGTCAGGGTGATGCAGAAGGGAGTGGGAGATGAGGAAAAGTGACGCTTAGTCTGGGAAGGCCTCTTGGAAGAGATGTGTCTTCAGTAAGGCTTTGAAGTGGGGGAGAGTAATTGTCGGATTGAAGGAGGGAGGGAATTCCAGGTCAGAGTCAGGAGGTGGGCAGGGAATGGCAGGGTGAGAAGGTTAGCACTAGAGGAGTGAAGTGTGTGGGTTGGGTTGTAGAAGGAGAGAAGGGAAGTGAGGTAGGAGGAAGAAAGGTGATGGACTGCTTTAAAGCCAATGGTGAGGAGTTTTTATTTGAAAAGGAGGTGGATGGGCAACCACTGGAGAGTTTTGAGGAGGGGGGGTGACATGTCCTGAATGTTTTTGTAGAAAGATGATGCTGAAAGACGTTCAGTACATCCAGTGGCCCCGTTACCCTCCAGCTTCACTCTACACAGCCTGCGGTGCTCCCAACTCTGCCCTTCTGTGCAAAGTGAAACTATGTAGGCCCCTCCCTTTCCTGAAAGTTCAATACAGCCAACCCTGAAATGGGATTTACAGAAGTCCCCCCACTCTGGAGACAGTAAACATGACCTGTCTCCCCCGCCTTCTGAGATGTTACCATCATCGCTGATATTTATTGAGCGCTTACCATGTGCAGGGCACTGTACTGAGCACTTGGGAAAGTATGCTATAGCTTGAGCACCTTCCTCCGGAACGCTAAATGCACCCTGCCCTTCTTCCTCTTTCTTGGCATGGTTTAAAGACCTGGTCTTTCCAACTTCCTCACCGGGAATTTATAAACACTCTCCGGCTCCCCTGGGCCGCTGCCCGGCCCCGAAAGTATAAGAGCCTCTATGTCATAACTAACCCCCACCGTGGCCTGCTACCCTGAATGTTGCCCGCACCCTGACCCTGCCATCCAGTCCACCCGGGGGGGCCTTCTGCTTAGACTATAAGCTCACTGTAGGCAGGGAACGGGTCTGCCAACTGGAAAGCGCTTAGTACAGTGCTCTGCACCCAGTAAACACTCAATAAATACGACTGAATGAATGGAAAGAGCAAAGGCCTGGGACTCAGAAGGTCGTTGGTCCTAATCCTGGCTCCACCACTTGTCTGCTCTGTGACCTTGGGCACACAGTAAGCGCTCAATAAATACGACTGAAGTCACTTCACTGTGCCTCAGTTACCTCATCTGTAAAAAGTGGATTAAGACTGTGAGCTCTATGTGGGACAGGGACTATGTCCAACCCGATTTGCTTGTATCCACCGTAGCGCTTAGTACAGTGTGTAGCCCATAGTAACCGCTTAACAGATACTATAATTATTATTACTACTGCAACTAACCCCACTGCAGCCCACTCCTCTGAACAATGCCCGCACCTTGGCCCCACCACCCTGCTCACTGAGGGCCTTCTGCCTAGATTGTCAACTTGTTCTTTCATTCATCATCATCAATCGTGTTTATTGAGCGCTTACTATGTGCAGAGCACTGTACTAAGCACTTGGGAAGTACAAATTGGCAACATATAGAGGAGACAGTCCCTACCCAACAGTGGGCTCACAGTCTAAAAGGGGGAGACAGAGAACAAAACCAAACATACTAACAAAATAAAATAAATAGATATGTACAAGTAAAATAAATAAATAGAGTAATAAATATGTACAAACATATGTACATACATACAGGTGCTGTGGGGAA
This sequence comes from Tachyglossus aculeatus, assembly GCF_015852505.1. Lineage (NCBI taxonomy): Eukaryota > Metazoa > Chordata > Mammalia > Monotremata > Tachyglossidae > Tachyglossus > Tachyglossus aculeatus. The sequence continues at coordinate 133,898,541 of NC_052067.1, read as the reverse complement.
GGGAAGGAGGTAAGATGGGGGGATGGAGAGGGGGACGAGGGGGAGAGGAAGGAAGGGGCTCAGTCTGAGCACTGAGCACTGTACTGAGCACTTACTGTGTGCAAAACACGGCACTTAGCCCTTGGAAAAGGACAATATAACAAGACACAACCCTGCCTGCCCATGACAACTTTCCAGTCTAGCTCGTTGTGGTCAGCCAACTCTGCTGCACTGTACTCTCCCAAGCGCTTAGTACAGTGCTCTGCACATAACCGGCACTCAACAGATACCCCTGATGGATTCTGTGCCGCCCAAGGCTTCCAAAGCCCAGGATCCGCCTCCTGCCAGGGCCAGCCCCCTCACACCTGGCGGCTCACACCCTCCGCCGGTCCCTAAATCCCCCGGGCCCTCCCCAGGATAATAATAATAATTATAATAATTATATTGTTAAGCACTTACCATGGGCCAAGCACTGTTCTAAGCACTGCGGGGGGATACAAGATAATCAGGTGGTGCTATGTGGGGCTCACCGTCTTAAGCAGCGAGGCTTAGTGGCAAGAGCCCGGGCTTGGGAGCCAGAGGTCGTGGGTTCTAACTCCGGCTCCGCCGCTTGTCTGCCATGTGACCTTGGGCAAGCCACTTCACTTCTCTGTACCTCAGTTATCTCGCCTGGAAAATGGGGATTAAAAATGGTGAGCCCCCACGTGGGACAATCTGATTTCCTAGCATCCACCCCGGCGCTTAGAACAGTGGCGGGCACATAGGAAGCACTTAATAAATACCATCGTTCCGACAAGGATCATCATCATCATCAATCGTATTTATTGAGCGCTTACTATGTGCAGAGCACTGTACTAAGCGCTTGGGAAGTACAAATTGGCAACATATAGAGACAGTCCCTACCCAACTCTTTCATTCAACTGTATTTACTGAGCACTTACTGTGTGCAGAGTACTGGACTGACAGAGAAGCAGCATGGCTCAGTGGAAAGAGCCCGGGCTTTGGAGTCAAAGGTCATGGGTTCGAATCCCGGCTCCACCACATGTCTGCTGTCTGACCTTGGGCAAGTCACTTCACTTCTCTGAGCCTCAGTTCCCTCATCTGTAAAATGGGGGTGAAGACTGTGAGCCCCAAGTGGGACAACTTGATCACCTTGTATCCCTCCCAGCGCTTAGAACAGTGCTCTGCACATAGTAACTGCTTAACAAATGCCATTATTATTATTATTATTATTGGAAAGTACAATTCGGCAACAGATAGAGACAGTCCCTACTCAACAACGGGCTCACGGTCTAGAAGTCTGTGAGTCTACAAAAGCAGTGTGGCTCAGTGGAAAGAACCCGGGCTTGGGAGTCAGAGGTCATGGGTTCTAATCCCGGCTCAGCCACCTGTCAGCTTTGGGCAAGGCACTTCACTTCTCCGGGCCTCAGTTCCCTCATCTGTAAAATGGGGATGAAGACTGTGAACCCCACGTGGGACAACCTGATTATCTTGTATCTACCCCAGTGCTTAGAACGGTGCTTGGCACATAGTAAGTGCTTAACAAATGCCATCATTATTATTATTCTCTGTGCCTCAGTGTCCTTATCTGTAAAATGGGGATTAAAAGTGTGCGCCCCACTTGGAACAACCTGATTACCTTGTATCTTTCCCAGACTTAGAACAGTGCTTGGCACATAGTAAACGCCTAATAAACGCCATCATTATTATTATTCTAAGTGCCTCATTGACCTCATCTGTAAAATGGGGATGAAGACTGTGAACCCCACATGGCACAACCTGATCACCTTGTATCTATACTAGTGCTTAGAACAGTGCTTGGCACATAGTAAGCGCCTAACAAATACCATCATTATTACAATTCTCTGTGCCTCAGTTGCCTCATCTGTAAAATGGGGATTAAAAATGTGAGCCCCACGTGGGACAACCTGATGACCTCGTATCTTTCGTGGTGCTTAGTACAGTGCTTGGCACATAGTAAGCACTTAACAAATGCCATCATTATTATTATTATTGTCTGTGCCTAAGTGACCTCATATGTAAAATGGGGATTAAGACTGTGAGCCCCACATGGGACAACCTGATCACCTTGTACCCCCCCCCCCCCCAGCGCTTAGAACAGTGCTTGGCACATAGTAAGCACTTAACAAATACAAGCATTATTATTATTATTCTCTGTACCTCAGTTCCCTCATCTGTAAAATGGGGATTAAAAGTGTGAGCCCCACGTGGGACAGCCTGATGACCTTGTATCTACCCCAGTGCTTAGAACAGTGCTTGGCACATAGTAAGTGCCTAACAAATGTCATCATTATTACTATAATTCTATGTGCCTCAGTTTCCTCATCTGTAAAATGGGGATTGAAAGTGTGAGCCCCACGTGGGACAACCTGATCACCTTGTATTCCCCTCAGTGTGTACAACAGCGCTTGGCACACAGTAAGTGCCTAACAAATGCCATTATTATTATTATTATTATTATTATTATTATTATTATTATTATTATTATTCTCTGAGCCTCAGTTCCCTCATCCGTCAAATGGGGACTAAAAGTGTGAGCCCCCCGTGGGACAACCTGATGACGTCGTATCTTTCCCAGTGCTTGGAACACTGCTTGAAGCATAGTAAGTGCCTAACAAATGCCATCGTTATAATTACTATCCCAATTTGTACTTCCCAAGTGCTTAGTACAGTGCTCTGTACACAGTAAGTGCTCAATAAATACGACTGAATGAATGAATGTACCTCACTGACCTCATCTGTGAAATGGGGGTGAAAATCGTGAGCCCCCCGTGGGGCAACCTGATGACCTCATATCTTTCCCAGCACTTAGAACAGTGCTTGGCACATAGTAAGTGCCTAACAAATGTCACCATTATTACTATAATTCTGTGCCTCAGTTCCCTCATCTGTCAAATGGGGGTTAAAAGTGTGAGCCCCACATGGGACAACCTGATCATCTTGTATTCCCCTCAGCGCGTAGAACAGGGCTTGGCACATAATAAGCACTTAACAAATGTCATCATCATTATTATTATTATTATTCTCTATGCCTCAGTTCCCTCATCTGTCAAATGGGGGTTAAAAGTGTGAGCCCCCCGTAGGGCAACCTGATGACCTCGTATCCTTCCCAGTGCTTAGAACAGTGCTTTGCACATAGTAAGCGCCTAACAAATGTCACCATTATTATTACTATTCTCTGTGCCTCAGTTCCCTCATCTGTCAAATGGGGGTTAAAAGTGTGAGCCCCACGTGGGACAACCTGATGACCTCGTATCTTTCCCAGCGCTTGGAACATAGTAAGCGCCTAACAAATGTCACCATTACTACTATTCTCTGTGCCTCAGTTCCCTCATCTGTCAAATGGGGGTTAAAAGTGTGAGCCCCCTGTGGAACAACCTGATCACCTTGTAGTCGCCCCATTCACTCATTCATTCATTCGTCTTTATTGGGCACTTACCTCGTATCCTTCCCAGCGCTTAGAACAGTGCTTGGAACATAGTAAATGCCTAACAAGTGTCACCATTATTATGACTATTCTATTCCTGGAGAAGCAGCGTGGCTCAGTTGAAAGAGCCTGGGCTTTGGAGTCAGAGGTCGTGGGTTCGAATCCCAGCCCCACCACAAGTCGGCTGTGTGACCTTGGTCAAGTCAATTAACTTCTCTGAGCATCAGTTACCTCATCTGTAAAAATGGGGACTAAGGCTGTGCGCCCCACGTGGGACAACTTGATCACACTGCATCCCTCCCAGCGCTTAGAACAGTGCTCTGCACATAGTAAGCGCTTAACAAATGCCATCATTATTATTATTACCATTCTCTGTGCCTCAGTCCCCTCATCTTCTCAAATGGGGATTTAAAATGTGAGCCCCCCGTGGGACAACCTGATGACCTCGTATCCTTCCCAGCGCTTAGAACAGCGCTTGGAACATAGTAAGCGCTAACAAACGTCACCATTATTATTACTATTCTCTGTGCCTCAGTACCCTCATCTGTCAAATGGGGGTTAAAGGTGTGAGCCCCCTGTGGAACAACCTGATCACCTCGTAGTCCCCCCATTCATTCATTCATTCGTCTTTATTGAGCGCTTACCTCGTATCCTTCCCAGCGCTTAGAACAGTGCTTGGAACATAGTAAGCGCCTAACAAATGTCACCATTATTATTACTATTCTATTCCTAGAGAAGCAGCATGGCTCAGTGGAAAGAGCCTGGGCTTTGGAGTCAGAGGTCATGGGTTCGAATCCCAGCTCCACCACAAGTCGGCTGTGTGACCTTGGGCAAGTCACTTAACTTCTCTGAGCCTCAGTTACCTCATCTGTAAAAATGGGGATTAAGGCTGTGTGCCCCACGTGGGACAACTTGATCACACTGCATCCCCCCCAGCGCTCAGAACAGTGCTTTGCACATAGAAAGCGCCTAACAAAGGTCACCATTATTATTACTATTCTCTGTGCCTCAGTTCCCTCATCTGTCAAATGGGGGTTAAAAGTGTGAGCCCCCCGTGGGACAACCTGATGACCTCGTTTCTTTTCCAGTGCTTAGAACAGTTCTTGGCACATAGTAAGCGCCTAACAAATGTCACCATCATTACTATAATTCTCTGTGCCTCAGTTCCCTCATCTGTCAAATGGGGGTTTAAAAGTGTGAGTCCCCCGTGGAACAACCTGATCACCTTGTAGTCCCCCCATTCGTTCATTCATCTTTATTGAGCGCTTACTTCGTATCCTTCCCAGCGCTTAGAACAGTGCTCGGAACCTAGTAAGCGCCTAACAAACGTCACCATTATTATTACCATTCTCTGTGCCTCAGTACCCTCATCTGTCAAATGGGGATTTAAAATGTGAGCCCTCCGTGGGACAACCTGATGATCTCGTATCCTTCCCAGCGCTTAGAACAGTGCTTGGAACATAGTAAGCGCCTAACAAATGTCACCATCATTACTATAATTCTCTGTGCCTCAGTTCCCTCATCTGTCAAATGGGGATTTAAAATGTGAGCCCCCCGTGGGACAACCTGATGACCGCGTATCCTTACCAGCGCTCAGAACAGTGCTTGGAACCTAGTAAGCACCTAACAAACGTCACCATCATTATTACCATTCTCTGTGCCTCAGAAACCCTCATCTGTCAAATGGGGATTTAAAATGTGAGCCCCCCGTGGGACAACCTGATGACCGCGTATCCTTCCCAGCGCTTAGAACAGTAGTTGGAACAGAGTAAGCGCCTAACAAATGTCACCATCATTACTATAATTCTCTGTGCCTCAGTTCCCTCATCTGTCAAATGGGGGTTAAAAGTGTGAGCGCCCTGGGGAACAACCTGATCACCTTGTAGTCCCCCCCATTCATTCATTCATTCATCTTTATTGAGCGCTTACCTCGTATCCTTCCCAGCGCTTAGAACAGTGCTTGGAACCTAGTAAGCGCCTAACAAACGTCACCATCATTATTACCATTCTCTGTGCCTCAGTACCCTCATCTGTCAAATGGGGATTAAAAGTGTGAGTCCCCCGTGGGGCAACCTGATGACCTCGTATCCCTCCCAGCGCTTAGAACAGTGCTTGGAACATAATAAGCGCCTAACAAATGTCACCATCATTACTATAATTCTCTGTGCCTCAGTTCCCTCATCTGTCAAATGGGGATTTAAAATGCGAGCCCCCCGTGGGACAACCTGATGACCGCGTATCCTTACCAGCGCTCAGAACAGTGCTTGGAATCTAGTAAGTGCCTAACAAATGTCACCATTATTATTACTATTCTCTGTGCCTCAGTACCCTCATCTGTCAAATGGGGATTAAAAATGTGAGCCCTCCGTGGGACAACCTGATGACCTCGTATCCTTCCCAGCGCTTAGAACAGTGCTTGGAACCTAGTAAGCGCCTAACAAACATCACCATTATTACTACTATTCTCTGTACCTCAGTACCCTCATCTGTCAAATGGGGATTTAAAATGTGGGGCCCCCGTGGGACAACCTGATGACCGCGTATCCTTCCCAGCGCTTAGAACAGTGCTTGGAACAGAGTAAGCGCCTAACAAATGTCACCATCATTACTATAATTCTCTGTGCCTCAGTTCCCTCATCTGTCAAATGGGGGTTAAAAGTGTGAGCGCCCTGGGGAACAACCTGATCACCTTGTAGTCCCCCCCATTCATTCATTCATTCATCTTTATTGAGCGCTTACCTCGTATCCTTCCCAGCGCTTAGAACAGTGCCTGGAACCTAGTAAGCGCCTAACAAACGTCACCATCATTATTACCATTCTCTGTGCCTCAGTACCCTCATCTGTCAAATGGGGATTAAAAGTGTGAGCCCCCCGTGGGGCAACCTGATGACCTCGTATCCCTCCCAGTGCTTAGAACAGTGCTTGGAACATAGTAAGCACCTGACAAATGTCACCATCATTACTATAATTCTCTGTGCCTCAGTTCCCTCATCTGTCATATGGGGATTTAAAATGTGAGCCCCCCATGGGACAACCTGATGACCGTGTATCCTTCCCAGCGCTTAGAACAGTGCTTGGAACATAGTAAGCGCCTAACAAATGTCACCATTATTATTACTATTCTCTGTGCCTCAGTTCCCTCATCTGTCAAATGGGGATTAAAAATGTGAGCCCTCCGTGGGACAACCTGATGACCTTGTATCCTTCCCAGCGCTTAGAACAGTGCTGGGAACATGGTAAGCACCTAACAAACGCCACCATTATTATTACCATTCTCTGTGCCTCAGTTCCCTCATCTGTCAAATGGGGGTTAAAAGTGTGAGCCCCCTGTGGAACAACCTGATCACCTTGTAGTCCCCCCATTCACTCATTCATCTTTATTGAGCGCTTACCTCGTATCCTTCCCAGCGCTTAGAACGGTGCTTGGAACCTAGTAAGCGCCTAACAAACGTCACCATTATTATTACTATTCTCTGTGCCTCAGTACCCTCATCTGTCAAATGGGGCTTAAAAGTGTGAGCCCCCCGTGGGGCAACCTGATGACCTCGTATCCCTCCCAGCGCTTAGAACAGTGCTTGGAACATAATAAGCGCCTAACAAATGTCACCATCATTACTATAATTCTCTGTGCCTCAGTTCCCTCATCTGTCAAATGGGGATTTAAAATGTGGGCCCCCCCGTGGGACAACCTGATGACCGCGTATCCTTCCCAGCGCTTAGAACAGTGCTTGGAACATAGTAAGCGCCTAACAAATGTCACCATCATTACTATAATTCTCTGTGCCTCAGTTCCCTCATCTGTCAAATGGGGGTTAAAAGTGTGAGCCCCCTGTGGAACAACCTGATCACCTTGTAGTCCCCCCCATTCATTCATTCATTCACCTTTATTGAGCGCTTACCTCGTATCCTTCCCAGCGCTTAGAACAGTGCTTGGGACGTAGTAAGCGCCTAAGAAATGTCACCATCATTACTATAATTCTCTGTGCCTCAGTTCCCTCATCTGTCAAATGGGGATTAAAAGTGTGAGCCCCCCGTGGAACAACCTGATCACCTTGTAGTCCCCCCAGCACTAAGAACAGTGCTTGGAACATAATAAGAGCCTAACAAATATCACTATCATTATTATTATTCTCTGTGCCTCAGTTCCCTCATCTGTCAAATGGGGGTTTAAAGTGTGAGCCCCCCGTGGAACAACCTGATCACCTTGAAGTCCCCCCAGCGCTTAGAACACGAATTGGCACATAGCACCTAGCAAATATCATTATTATTATTCTCTGTGCCTCAGTTTCCTCATCTGTCAAATGGGGGTTAAAAGTGTGAGCCCCCCGTGGGGCAACCTGATCAGCTTGTAGTGCCCCCATTCGCTCACTGAATGGTATTTATTGAGCGGTTCCTGGGGGCCCCAGGTGGGCCAACCTGATCACCTTGGGTTCCCCTCAGCGCGTAGGACAGGGCTTGGCACCTAGTAGGCGCTTCGCAGGTACTAACGTGATTCTTCTTCTGATTATTATTCTTATTATCACTACTATTCCCGGCTCGGAGGCCGGTGTTGGTGGCTGCAGGGTGGGCAGCGCGCGCGTCAGGGGCACGGCCCCTGCCCTACCTGCCGCCTCCCTCGGGCCTCCCTCAGGCCGCCGCCGCCGCCGCCGCCATGGCGCCTCCTCCTCCTCCTCCTCCTTCTCCTGGCCCCGCCGAGGACGCCGCTGACGTCACCGCGCCCGCCGCGCGCCCGCCGCGCCTCCCCATTGGTCGGGGCCTGGGAGACGGCGCGCGTCCCCTAGCAACCGGCGGGGCGCGCGGCCGGGGCCCCTGCCCACGTGCGGGGGCCGCGCGGGAGGGGGGGGGAGGGCGGGGGGGGGCTAGTGCGCGTGCGCGAAGGGGAGGGGCGGGGCCGGGAGGAGAGCGCGACCCGCCCCCGGAGGAGGACACGCCCCTGACGGTGTCTGGCACCCGTTTCGTTCATTCATTCATTCATTCGTTCGTTTGTTCATTCATTGGTTCGTTCGTTCATTCATTGGTTTGTTCATCCATTCCTTCATTCGTTCGTTCATTCATTCATTCGTTCATTCATTCGTTTGTTCATTCATTCATTCAGTCGTTCGTTTGTTCATTCATTTATTCATTCGTTCATTCATTCATTCATTCTTTGTTCATTCATTCATTCAGTCATTCAGTCATTCGTTTGTTCATTCATTTATTCATTCGTTCATTCATTCATTCAGTCATTCGTTTGTTCATTCATTCGTTCGTTCATTCATTCATTCATTCTTTGTTCATTCATTCATTCAGTCAGTCATTCGTTTGTTCATTCATTCGTTCATTCGTTCATTCATTCATTCAGTCATTCGTTTGTTCATTCATTCGTTCGTTCATTCATTCATTCATTCTTTGTTCATTCATTCATTCAGTCAGTCATTCGTTTGTTCATTCATTCATTCATTCTTTGTTCATTCATTCATTCAGTCAGTCATTCGTTTGTTCATTCATTTATTCATTCGTTCATTTATTCATTCATTCATTCATTTGTTCATTCATTCGTTCGTCCATTAATTCGTTGTTCATTCATTCATTCATTCATTCGTTTGTTCATTCAGTCATTCGTTTGTTCATTCATTCGTTCGTTCATTCATTCGTTGTTCATTCATTCATTCATTCATTCGTTCGTTCGTTCATTCATTCATTCATTTGTTCATTCATTCGCTCATTCATTCATTCGTTTGTTCATTCATTCGTTCATTCATTCTTTGTTCATTCATTCATTTGCTCGTTCATTCATTTGCTCGTTCATTCATTCTTTTGTTCATTCATTCACTCACTCATTCATTCATTCGTTCGTTCATTCATTCATTCATTCAATCGTATTTATTAAGCGCTTACCGTGTGCAGAGCCCTGTACTAAGCGCTTGGGAAGTACAAGTTGGAAACATCGAGAGACGGTCCCTACCCAACAATGGGCTCACAGTCTAGAAGGGGGAGACAGACAACAAAACAAAACATACTAACAAAATAAAATAAATAGGATAAATTTGTACAAATAAAATAATTGAGTAATAAATACACACAAACATATATACGTATATACAGGTGCTGTGGGGGAGGGAAGGAGGTAAGGCGGGGGGTGGTGGAGGGGGAAGAAGTGGGAGAATCAATCATTCATTCATCATTCATCCATTCATCATTCATTCATTCATTTGTTCGTTCATTCATTCATTCATTCGTTCATTCATTCATCATTCATTCATCATTCATTCATTCATTCAATCGTATCTATTGAGCGCTTACTGTGTGCAGAGCACTGTACTAAGCACTTGGGAAGTACAAGTTGGCAGCATATAGAGACAGTCCCTACGCAACAGTGGGCTCACAGTCTAAAAGATGAAGACTGTGAGCCCCACGGGGGACAACCTGATGACCTTGTATCCCTTCCAGCTCTTAGAACAGTGCTTTGCACATATTAAGCGCTTAATAAATGCTATCATTATTACTATTATTATTGTTATTGTTGGGAGTCAGAGGTCGTGGGTTCTAATCCCGCCTCTGCCACTTGTCTGCTGGGTAACTTTGGGCAAGTCGCTTCGCTTCTCTGGGCCTCAGTTACCTCATCTGTCAAATGGGGGTGAAGACTGTGAGCCCCACGGGGGACAACTTGATCACCTTGTAACTCCTCCAGCTCTTAGAACAGTGTTTGGCACATAGTAAACGCTTAACAAATACCATTATTATTATTGTTATTACAAGGTCATCAGGTTGTCCCACATGGGCCTCACGATCTTGATCCCCGTTTTACAGATGAAGTATCTGAGGTCCAGAGAAGTGAAGTGACTTGCCCAAAGTCACACAGCTGACAAGTGGCAGAGTCGGGATTTGAACCCATGACCTCTGACTCCCAAGCCCAGGCTCTTTCCACTGAGCCATGCTGCTTCTCTTATGGATCCCTTACTGTGTGCACAGCACTGGACTAAGAGCTTGGAAAGCATAAATTTCAAAATGAATAAATTCATTCATTCACTCATTTATTCAATCGTATTTATTGAGCACTTACTGTGCGCAGAGCACTGGACTAAGCGCTTGGAAAGTACAAATTCCAAAATGAATAAATGAATTCATTCATTCATTCATTTATTCAATCGTATTTATTGAGCGCTTACTGTGCACAGAGCACTGGACTAAGCGCTTGGAAAGTACAAATTCCAAAATGAATAAGTGAATTCATTCATTCATTCATTTATTCAATCGTATTTATTGAGCGCTTACTGTGTGCAGAGCACTGGACTAAGAGCTTGGAAAGTACAAATTCCAAAAGGAATAAATGAATTCATTCATTCATTCAATCAAATTTCATAATAATAATAATAACAATAATGGTATTTGTTAAGCGCTTGCTTTGTGCCAAGCACTGTTCTTAGCCCTGAGCACTATTCTAAACACTGATAATAATGATGGTATTTGTTAAGCACTTACTACATGCTAAGCAGTGCTCTAAGCGCTGATAATAATAATAATAGTATTTGCTAAGTGCTTACTATGTGCCAAGCACTGTTCTAAGCGCTAAGGGAGATACAAGGTGATCAGGTTGTCCCACGGGGGGCTCACAGTCTCAATCTCCATTTTACAGATGAGGTAACTGAGGCGCAGAGAAGTTAAGTGAATTGCCCAAGGTCACACAGCAGACAAGTGGCGGAGTTGGGATTAGACCCACATCCTCTGATTCCCAAGCCCCTGCTCTCTCCACTAAGCCACGCTGCATATTTATTGAGTGCTTACTGTGTGCAGAGCACTGTGCTAAGCGCTTGGGAAAGTAAAATTCAGCAACAGAGACAATCCCTGCCCACAGCGGGCTCACAGTCTAGAAGGCGGGAGACAGACATCAAAACAAGTAAACAGGCATCAATAGCATCAATATAAATAAATAGAATCAGGGATATATACACATCATTAAAATACATAAATAGAATTATAAATATGTACATATATACACTTCTAATAATAATAATTCATTTATTCAATCGTATTTATCGAGCATTTACTGTGTGCAGGGCAGTACAGTGCAGTGCTCTGCACACCGTAAGTGCTTAATAAATACAACTGAATTGAATGAATGAATGATAGTATTTGCTAAGCACTTACTGTGTGCCAGACACTGTACTAAGCGCTGGGGTGGATGCAAGTAAATCGAGTTGGAAACAGTTCCTGTCCCAGGTGGGGCTCGCAGTCTCAATCCCCATTTTACAGATGAGGTAAATGCTTAGTACAGTGCTCTGCACACAGTAAGTGCTCAATAAATACGATTGATGATGATGAGGTAACCGAGGCCCAGTGAAGTGAAGTGACCTGCCCAAGGTCAAACAGCCAACGCGTGGCAGAGGCAGGATTAAAATCCATGACATTCTGATTCTCAGGCCTGTGATCTACCCATTATGCCATGATGCTTCTCTGTCTGTTCTGTGGTACTTGTTGAGTGCTCACTATGTGTCAAACATTGTTCTATGCTCATTCATTCATTCATTCAGTCGTATTTATTGAGCACTTATTGTGTTCAGAGCCCTGTACTAAATGCACGGGAGAATACAATATAAAAATTAACAGACACATTCCCTGCCCACCATGGTAAGTACAAGTCAAATAAGTAGGACATAGTCCCTGTCCCGCATGGGGGCTCACAGTCATAATAATAATAATAATGGCATTTATTAAGCACTTGTTATGTGCAAAGCATTCATTCATTCATTCAATCGAACTTATTGAGCGCTTACTGCGTGCGGAGCACTGTACTAAGCGCTTGGGAAGTACAAGTCGGTGACACATGGAGACGGTCCCTACCCAACAACAGGCTCACAGTCTAGAAGGGGGAGACAGATGACAAAGCATCAGTTGAGTGCTTACTGTGTGCAGAGCGCTGTGCTAAGCACCTGAGGGAGAACAATACAGCCGAGTTGGTTTGACACATTTCCTGCTCTCTAATTTACACCCTAGAGGAGTCTGCAGCCCTGACCAACAATAAATACCCTTGGTTGATAAATACTATTACTTTGGATGGTAAACCTCACTGTTCTAAATGCTGGGGTAGATACAAGGTAATCAAGATGTCCCACACGGGGCTCACAGACTTAATCCCCATTTTACAGATGAGGTCACTGAGGCCCAGAGAAGTGAAGTGACCTGCCCAAAGTCACACAGCTGACAAGTGGCGGAGCTGGGATTCGAACCCATGACCTCTGACTCCAAAGCCCGGGCTCTTTCCACTGAGCCACGTTGCATCTCGTAAGCAGGAGAGGGAACAGGGATTGAATCCTTATTTTATAGCTGAGGAAACTGAGGCACAGAGCAGTTAAGTGTCTTGCCCATGGTCACACAGCACGCAGTCGGCAGAGCAATTGGCAAACCTGGGATTAGAACCCAAATCTTTTAGACTGTGAGCCCACTGTTGGGTAGGGACCGTCTCTATATGTTGCCAACTTGGACTTCCCAAGCGCTTAGTACAGTGCTCTGCACACAGTAAGCGCTCAATAAATACGATTGATGATGAAATCCTCTGACATCTAGGCCCGTGCTCTTTCCACTAGGCCACACTGCTTCTCTGTGGGTCAGTGTTGGGGCAGTCCCCTGCCCCTTCAGCCCCTCTCCCACGCGGGCACCGGGTTGGGAGGGCTCGGGCTTCAGCATCCTCGATTCCCATTTCTCGTGCCTCAGTTTTCCCATTCCTCCAGGGGTGAAGGGAGGGAGCAGGAGCTGGAGGGATTCTGAGTGCCGGGAATGAGTCAATCCACTCCGTTGTATCGTGCTCTCCCAAGCGCTTAGTACAGTGATCTGCACACAGTAAGAACTCGATAAATCATCATCAACATCATCAATCGTATTTATTGAGCGCTTACTATGTGCAGAGCACTGTACTAAGCGCTTGGGAAGTACAAATTGGCAACATAGAGAGACAGTCCCTACCCAACAGTGGGCTCACAGTCTAAAAGGGGGAGACAGAGAACAAAACCAAACATACTAACAAAATAAAATAAATAGAATAGATATGTACAAATAAAATAAATAAATAGATAGAGTAATAAATATGTACAAACATATATACATATATATATGATAAATGTCACTGATTGATTGAGGAGCTGGAGAGGTTTGGAGAGGGGTGAGGGTATTATTATACGGGGCAGCGGCTTTGGGGAGAAGTGTCTAAAATTAAATAATAATAATAATAGTACTTGTTAAGCTTGTACTATGTGCCAAAGCACTGTTCTAAGCGCTGGGGTGGATACAAGGTAATCACGTTGTCCCACGTGGGGCTCACAGTCTTAGTCCCCATTTTCCAGATGAGGTAACTGAGGCCCAGAGAATAATAATAATAATGATGGTATTTGTTAAGTACTTACTATGTGCAAAGCACTGCTCTAAGCGCTGGGGAGGTTACAAGGTGATCAGGTTGTCCCACGGGGGGGGGTCAAAGTTTTTAATCCCCATTTTACAGATGAGGTAACTGAGGCACAGAGAAGTGAAGTGACTTGCCCAAGGTCACACAGCTGATGCGGGATAATCATCATCATCATCATCATCAATCGTATTTATTGAGCGCTTACTATGTGCAGAGCACTGTACTAAGCGCTTGGGAAGTACAAATTGGCAACATATAGAAACAGTCCCTACCCAACAGTGGGCTCACAGTCTAACAGTCTAATAATAATGTTGGTATTTGTTAAGTGCTTACTATGTGCCAAGCACTGTACTAAACGCTGGGGTAGATACAAGGTAATGAGGTTGTCCCATGTGGGGCTCACAGTCTTAATCCCCATTTGACAGATGAGGTAACTGAGGCCCAGAGAAGTGAAGTGACTTGCCCAAGGTCACAGAGCTGATCAGTGGCAGAACGGGGATAATAATAATGTTGGTATTTGTTAAGTGCTTACCATGTGCCGAGCACTGCGCTAAGCGCTGGGGTAGATACCAGGTAATAATAATAATAATGATGGCATTTATTAAGCGCTTACTATGTGCAAAGCACTGTTCTAAGCACTGGGGCGGTTACAAGGTGATCATGTCGTCCCCTGAGAGTTCACAGTCTTAATCCCCACTTTACAGATGAGGGAACTGAGGCCCAGAGAAGTGAAGTGACTTGCCCAAAGTCACACAGCTGACAATTGGCAGAGCTGGGATTTGAACCCATGACCTCGGACTCCAAAGCCCGGGCTCTTTTCCACTGAGCCACGCAGGTAATCAGGTTGTCCTACCTGGGGCTCCCAGTCTTAGTCCCCATTTTCCAGATGAGGTAACTGAGGCCCAGAGAAATGAAGTGACTTGCCCAAGGTCACACAGCTGACAAGTGGCGGGGCCGGGACCTCTGACTCCCAAGCCCGGGCTCTTTCCACTGGGCCACGCTGCTTCTCTATGGAGTATTTCTGGACTGTGAGCCCACTGTTGGGTAGGGACCGTCTCTATATGTTGCCAACTTGTACTTTCCAAGCGCTTAGTACAGTGCTCTGCACACAGTAAGCGCTCAATAAATACGATTGAATGAATGAATGAATGAATAAGTAAAATGCAAATCAATCAATCGTATTCATTGAGCGCTTACTGTGTGCAGAGCACTGTACTAAGCGCTTGGGAAGTACAAGTTGGCAACATATAGAGACGGTCCCTACCCAACAGTGGGCCCACAGCCTAAAAGGCTCAGTGGAAAGAGCCCGGGCTTTGGAGTCAGAGGTCATGGGTTCAAATCCCGGCTCCGCCAATTGTCAGCTGGGTGACTTTGGGCAAGTCACTTCACTTCTCTGGGCCTCAGTTACCTCATCTGTAAAATGGGGATTAAGACTGTGAGTCCTCCATGGGACAACCTGATCACCTTGTAACCTCCCCAGCGCTTAGAACAGTGCTTTACACATAGTAAGTGCTCAATAAATGTCATTATTATTATTATTATTATTATTATTGTTATTATTATTCTCTGTGCCTCAGTGACCTCAACTGTAAAATGGGGATTAAGACTGTGAGCCCCCCGTGGGACAACCTGATCACCTTGTAACCTCCCCGATGCTTAGAATAGTGTTCTGCATGTAGTAAGCGCTTAATAAATGCCATCATTATTGTTATTATTATTCTCTGTGCCTCAGTGACCTCAACTGTAAAATGGGGATTAAGACTGTGAGCCCCCCGTGGGACAACCTGATCACCTTGTAACCTCCCCGACGCTTAGAATAGTGTTCTGCACATAGTAAGCGCTTAATAAATGCCATCATTATTATTATTATTATTCTCCGTGCCTCAGTGACCTCAACTGTAAAATGGGGATTAAGCCTGTGAGCCCCCCGTGGGACAACCTGATCACCTTGTAACCTCCCCAGAGCTTAGAACAGTGCTTTGCACATAGTAAGCGCTTAATAAATGCCATCATTATTATTATTATTATTCTCCGTGCCTCAGTGACCTCAACTGTAAAATGGGGATTAAGCCTGTGAGCCCCCCATGGGACAACCTGATCACCTTGTAACCTCCCCGACGCTTAGAATAGTGCTCTGCACATAGTAAGTGCTTATATAAATGCCATTAGTAGTAGTAGTAGTAGGGCAAACCCGAGGTCCCTCAGCCTGGCAGTCAGCATCATCATCATCAATCGTATTTATTGAGCGCTTACTACGTGCAGAGCACTGTACTAAGCGCTTGGGAAGTACAAATTGGCAACTTATAGAGACAGTCCCTACCCAACGGTGGGCTCACAGTTTAAAAGGGCAGATGTCCAGCCTGTCAGCCTACTTATTTTTCTCTCCAGAGCGGAGCTGTGACAGGCCCTCCGCCCTCACCCGCTTTCCCCCTGGGCTCAGCTTGGCTTATTAGCGGTGTTTAGCTGGGCAGGTGTTGGGCACGGGTAGCACTGGGGAGAGCCGGGGGGAGGGAAAAGAGAGGCAGGGAGGGGAGCGGGGAGCAGGGCGGGGGTCCCACAGGGCCCGGCCTCCGCCAGTTGCTAAGAGCCGCCCAGAGCTGGCAGGAGAGGAACAGCCCGGTCCCACCATCCCGGTTCCCGCCCGCTCCCCGGCTCCTGGGCATCATGAGTCCCAGCGCGAAGGTCAAGACTGGACAGTCCAGCCAAGGGGCTGCACCCCAGAGCACGTGAGATGAGGGAGTTGAGGAAGGGAAGGCTACAGGAGGGAGAGAGGGAAGGTGGGACCATCCGAGCAGGGAAGGGGACAATGCTGGAGGCGGCCTGGATGGGGCCCAGGTGGCCAGGGGGAGGCCAAAAGATAATAATGGCATTTATTAGTCATTTATTAGTATTATAATAAATAATCATTATTTATTATTGCACTTACTAGTGCAAAGAGCTGTTCTAAGCGCCGGGGAGGTTACAAGATGATCAGGCTGTCCCATGGGGGGCTCACAGTCCTCAGAGCTCACCTCCTCCAGGAGGCCTTCCCTCCTCTCCCCCTCATCCCCTTCTCCATCCCCTTCCAGCTTACCTCCTTCCCTTCCCCACAGCACCTGTATTTATGTATATATGTTTGTACATGTTTATTACTCTATTTAACTTGTACATATCTGCTCTATTTATTTTATTTTGTTAGGATGTTCGGTTTTGTTCTCTGTCTCCCCCTTTTAGACTGTGAGCCCACTGTTGGGCAGGGACTGTCTCTATATGTTGCCAATTTGTACTTCCCAAGCGCTTAGTAGAGCGCTCTGCACACGGTAAGCGCTCAATAAATACGATTGATGATGATGATGATACCCCATTTGACAGATGAGGCAACTGAGGCCCAGAGAAGCAAAGTGACATGCCCAAAATCACACAGCTGACAATTGGCGGAGCTGAGATTTGAACCCATGACCTCGGACTCCAAAGCCCGTGTTTTTTCCACTGAGCCACGCTGCTTCTCTAAAGATGCAGACGAACGGTGAGCAGGACTGAAGTTTGCCAAACGACGGCAGGGTGGATATGGATTTGCTGTTTCCCTAATCTCGCTCTCTTATTTAGGAATAAGGGACAGCCTCGGACGCTTTTATGGTTGCAGCACGGCTTAGCGGAAAGAGCCCGGGCTTGGGAGTCAGAGGTCGTGGGTTCTAATCCCGGCTCCGCCACTTGTCTGCTGTGTGACTTCGGGCCAGTCACTTAACTTCTCTGGGCCTCAGTTACCTCACCTGTAAAATGGGGATTAAGACTGCGAGCCCCAAGTAGGGCAACCTGACTGATTACCTTGCTACCCCAACGCTTAGAACAGTGCTTGGCACATAGTAAGCACTTAACAAATACCATTATTATTATTATTTTAAGGCAGGGTAACCTAGTGGAAAGACTCCTATAGTTTATAGTTGGGGAAACTGAGGCCCAGAGAGGTTAAGTGCCTTGCCCATGGTCACACAGCAAGCAATTGGCAAAGCTGAGATTAGACCCCAGGTCCTCTGATACCTGGGCCCATGCTCTTTCTACTAGGCCACACTTCCTCTCTTTGGGTCAGTCTTCTTTCCAGGAGAAGAAGAGCCTGTTTCTAGTCCCAGCTCTGTCACTGCCCGACTGTGTGAACTTGGGCAAATCACTTAGAGAAGCAGCGTGGCTCAGTGGAAAGAGCCCGGGCTTTGGAGTCAGAGGTCATGGGTTCAAATCCCCGCTCCGCCAATTGTCGGCTGTGTGACTTTGAGCAAGTCACTTCACTTCTCAGTTCCCTCATCTGTAAGATGGGGACTAAGACTGTGAGCCCCCCGTGGGACAACCTGATCACCTGGTAACCTCCCCAGCTCTTAGAACAGTGCTTCGCACATAGTAAGCACTTAATAAATGCCATTATCATTATTATTATTAGCCTCTCTGGGCCTCAGTTTTCTTATCTGTAAAATGGGGAGAAGGCACCTGATCTCCCCTACCTCTTAGACTCTTTTAGACTGTGAGCCCACTGTTGGGTAGGGACTGTCTCTATATGTTGCCAACTTGTACTTCCCAAGCGCTTGGTACAGTGCTCTGCACACAGCAAGCACTCAATAAATATGATTGATTGATTGATTGGACTGTGAGCCTCATTCAGGACAGGCGCTGTGTCCTATCTGCACATATTGTACCCACTACAGCGCTTAATACAGTGCTTTTACATAGTAAGTGCTTAATAAACGCCATCACTATTAGTATTGAAGGTGGGAGGTACAAAATCAAAGGGAGTAAACTCATCTACACCCAGCATGGCCAAGTGGAAAGAGCACAGGCCTAGGAGTCAGAAGACCTGGGTTCTAATCCTTGCCCTGGGTATTGAGAAGCAGCGTGGCTCAGTGGAAAGAGCACGGACTTTGGAGTCAGAGGTCATGGGTTCGAATCTCACTCCACCAATTGTCAGCTGTGTGACTTTGGGCAAGTCACTTAACTTCTCTGGGCCTCAGTGACCTCATCTGTAAAATGGGGATTAAGACTGTGAGCCCCACGTGGGACAACCTGATCACCTTGTAACCTCCCCAGCGCTTAGAACAGTGCTTTGCACATAGTAAGCGCTTAATAAATGCCATCATTATTATTATTATTGCTTGCTAGGTAACCTTGAGCAAGTCACTTTACTTCTTTGAATCACGGTTTTTCTGTTCTCCCTCCTACTTAGACTTTGGGCCTCATGCAGGACAGGGCTGTGTCCAACCTAATTAACTTGTATCTACCCCCGGCCTCAGAACAATGTTTGTCACACAGTAAGTGCTTAACAAATACTATGAAAAAGCAGCAGGGGGGCAGGGTGTATACTTGGAATTGGTTCAAAAAGGATTTGGTTAGATCCAAAAATGACAAATCCATCAATAGGGCATAGAGTGGATATATTAGAAATCTACAGGGGAAAGTTAAGGATATTGGGTGGCCCATCCCTAACCATGACAATCATTGTCCAAGGGGGCAACTGACACACGGTTATAATGATAATAATAATAATGACATTTATTAAGTGCTTACTATGTGCAAAGCACTATTCTAAGCGCTGGGGAGGTTACAAGGTGATCGGGTTGTCCCTTGTGGGGCTCACAGTCTTAATCCCCATTTTACAGATGAGGTAACTGAGGCACAGAGAAGTTAAGTGACTTGCCCAAAGTCACACAGGTGATAAGTGGCAGAACGGAATTTGAACCCATGACCTCTGACTCCAAAACCCAGGCTCTTTCTACTGAGTCACGTTGCTTCTCTAGGAGTCCTGGATTAATAATACTTATAGTAATAATAATAATAATAATAATTGTGGTACTTGTTAAGCGCTTACTATGTGCCAAGCACTATACTAAGTACTGAGGTGGATACAAGCAAATGGGGTTGGACACAGTCCCTGTCCTTCACGGGGCTCACAGTCTCAATCTTCATTTTACAGATGAGGTAACTGAGGCCCAAAGAAGTGAAATAACTCACCCAAGGGTCACACAGCAGACAGGTGGCAGAACCAGGATTAGAACCCATTACCTTCTGACTCCCAAACCCGTGCTCTCTCTGCTATGCCGTGCTGCTCCCATGCTGCTTGATTGGATGGCTGAGGGACAGAGCCATAATTACATCCCCCCCCCCCAATCCTACCTCCTTCCCTTCCCCACAGCACCTGTATATATGTATATATGTTTGTACATATTTGTTACTCTATTTATTTATTTATTTATTTTACTTGTACATATCTATTCTATTTATTTTATTTTGTTAGTATGTTTGGTTTTGTTCTCTGTCTCCCCCTTTTAGACTGTGGGCCCACTGTTGGGTAGGGACTGTCTCTAGATGTTGTCAACTTGTACTTCCCAAGTGCTTAGTACAGTGCTCTGCACACAGTAAGCGCTCAATAAATACGACTGATGATGATGATGATGATCACCTAGGGTCTGACCCAGGAATGGCACTGCATAGAGAAGCAGTGTGACTCAGTGGAAAGAGCCGGGGATTGGGAGTCAGAGGTCTGGGTTCTAATCCCGGCTCCGCCACTTGTCAGCTATGTGTCTTTGGATAACTCACTTCACTTCTCTGGGCCTCAGTTCCCTCATCTGGAAAATGGGGATTAAGACTGTGAGCCCCACGTGGGACAACCTAATCACCTTGTAACCTCTCCAGCGCTTAGAAAAGTGCTTTGCACATAGTAAGCGCTTAATAAATGCTATCATTATTATTATTATTATTCTCTGGGCCTCATTTACCTTATCTGGTAAATGGGGATTAAGACTGTAAACCCTACGTGGGACAAGCTGATTACCTTGTATCTCCCCCAGCGCTTATAACAGTGCTTGGCACATAGTAAGTGCTTAACAAATACCAAAATTATTATTATTATAGTGCCCATGGGGACAGAGGGAGGAGAGCAATGGGGGTTGCCAACCTGTGCCCATAGGGAAGTTGTGAGTGTGAATTGGGCCACTGCCCTTGGTCAGGGATGTTGGCACTGGGCTGCGTTTTGCGGGGCGGGGGGTGTTTTGTATCGGTATTTAGGGGGAAGACTCTACTTCTCCAATCCCTCATCTCCCAGGAAGAAGATCTCTGTGCTGGATCCAGCCGGAGACCAGTACTACTGGTGGCTCAACACTATGGTCTTCCCAATCATGTACAACCTCATCATTCTCATCTGCAGGTGAGACTACAGGTGGTTTCCGCTCGGCCAGGGTGGAAAGCGGGAGGGGACAGAAATGGGGGCTGAGAGTGGGCGTTCCTTAAGAGTTATTCCTGTCCCAGCCCAAGGGAGGGAATATGCAGCATAAAAGGGATGGGGAGACATTCATTCATTCACTCAATCGTATTTATTGAGCGCTTATTGTGTGCACAGCACTGTACTAAGTGCTTGGGGGAAGTACAAGTTGGCAACATATAGAGACGGTCCCTACCCAACAGTGGGCTCACAGTCTAGATGGGGGAGACGAACAAAACATATTAACAAAATAAAATAAATATGTACAAATAAAATAAATAAATAGAATAATAAATACGTACAAACACATATACGTACATCCATACACACATGGATGAACATACACGCGTGTGGCCCCTCCCAGTGCTCGGAAAGGCGGAAACTGATGCAATCCTGCCTCTCCCGGCCTGGCTGGGGTCCCCAAAAAGGAGCCCCCCGAAAGCTTCCCCAATTTCCGAGGAGCCGAATGCAAATCAATCCCAAGACCAGGCCGCAGCGGCCTTCGGGGGCTTCCCCCGACCCCCAAAAGGACCCAGCCAAAGACCTCTCCCCGCTCCCTAGACTGGGAACCCGTTGGGGGCCGGAAATTGTCTCTTATCTGGTGCCCACTTATACTTGCCAAGCGCTTGGCGCAGTGCTCCGCACGCAGTGAGCGCTTAGCAAATAGGGCTGGATGGATACCTGATCACCTTGTATCCCCCCCAGCGCTTAGAACAGTGCTCTGCACATAGTAAGCGCTTAACAAATGCCATCATTATTATTATTATTATTATGGATGCTGCAGCAGTAGCCTGCAGCAGGGCTACCATGCGGCAACGTCTCCCCCCACCCCAAATCCCAGCTCCCCTCCATCCCACTCCTCCTTTCCCCCCACAATAATAGTGATGGCATTTATTAAGCGCTCACTACGTGCAAAGCACTGTTTTAAGCGCCGGATACTGTTCTAAGGATGGCAACTCCGGGCAGAAAGGGCAGAGGGCAAATCTGTGGAAAATCCCGAGGGAAAATCTTCCTCTCCCAGTCCCCAGGTCCCTGCTGCCCTGTCTCTTCCCCCGGTCCCCAAGGTTTGTGGGGAAGGGGAGGGGGATGACGTGGCTCCCTTTCCCACTTGTCTCCCAGGGCCTGCTTCCCGGACCTGCAGCACCAATACCTGGTAGTCTGGCTAGTGCTGGACTACACGTCGGACCTGCTCTATCTACTGGACATGGCCGTACGTTTCCACACAGGTCAGTGGCCTCAACTTGCAGGCATGGTTTTGACCCTCACCTCCCCCTCCTATCCACCGTCCTCAGCCTCCAGTCCCTCTTAATGTCCTCAGCATTCTCCCTGACCCCCACTCAACCCTCTAGACAGGAAGCTCATTGTGGGCAGGGAACGTGTCTGTTGATCGTTATAGGTTTTATGTTATATGTTAGAGAAGCAGCGTGGCTTAGTGGAAAGAGCCCGGGCTTGGGAGGCAGAGGTCATGGGCTCTAATCCCGGCTCTGCCACTTATCACCTGTGTGACTTTGGGCAAGTCACTTCACTTCTCTGTGCCTCAGTTACCTCATCTGTCAAATGGGGATGAAGACTGTGAACCCCACGTGGGACAACCTGATTACCTTGTGTGTCCCCCAGCACTTAGAACGGTGCTTGGCACATAGTAAGCACTTCACAAATACCATCATTATTCAAAAATAATATTACATATTATTATTACATTGTCCTCTCCCAAGTGCTTAGTACAGTGCTCTGCATACAATAAGCACTCAATAAATTTGATTGAAAGAATGAATGAATGAACACACATTCATTTATTCAATCGTATTTATTTATTGAGCGCTTACTGTGTGCAGAGCACTGTACTAAGCGCTTGGGAAGTACAAGTTGGCAACACATAGAATGGTCCCTACCCAACAGCGGGCTCACAGTCTAGAAGGGGGAGACAGACAACAAAACAAAACGTATTAACAAAATAAAATAAATAGAATAGTAAATAGGTACAAGTAAAATAAACAGAGTAATAAATATGTACAAACATATATACAGGAGGGGAAGGAGGTAAGGTGGGGGAGTTGCCAATTTGTACTTCCCAAGTGCTTAGTACAGTGCTCTGCACACAGTAAGCGCTCAATAAATACAACTGATTGATTGATTGAGGAGGGGGAGAGGAAGGAGGAGGCTCCGTCTGGGAAGGCCTCCTGGAAGAGGTGAGCTCTCAGTAGGGCTTTGATTCATTCAATCATTCAATCATATTTATTGAGTGCTTACTGTGTGCAGAGTACTGTACTAAGTGCTTGGGAAATCCCAGCAATAATAATAAGAAGAAGAAGAAGAAGAAGAATTGTGTTTGTTTCAGACACTGTGCTAGGCCCTGGGGTGGATACAAGCAAATTGAGTTGGACCCAGTCCCTGTCCCGCATGGGCCTCAGAGTCTCAGTCCCCATTTTACAGATGAGGTAACTGGGGCCCAGAGAAGTGAAATGACTTGCCCAAGGTCACGCAGCAGACACGTGGTAGAGCCGGGATTAGAAGCCATGACCTCATGATTCCCAGGCCCGTGCTGTCTCCGCCATGCCATGCTGCTTCCCAAGCCCCTCCGCATCCTCCAACCTCCATCCCGGGCCCCCGCTCAGTCGACCCTGACCGCTCCTCCCCTACTCCCGGGCCCGCAGGGTTCCTGGAACAGGGCATCCTGGTCCTGGACCGGGGTCAGATCGGCCGGCGGTACGTCCGCACGACCGGCTTCCTGTTGGACCTGCTGTCCGTGCTGCCCACCGACCTGGCCTACCTGCGGCTGGGCCCCCACACGCCCACCCTCCGCACCAACCGCTTCCTGCGGGTCCCCCGGCTCTTCGAGGCGTTCGACCGGACGGAGACGCGCACCGCCCACCCCAACGCCTTCCGCATCGCCAAGCTCATGCTCTACATCTTCGTGGTCATCCACTGGAACAGCTGCCTCTACTTCGCGCTCTCTCGCTTCCTGGGCTTCGGCCGCGACGCCTGGGTCTACCCCGACCCCGCGAGGCCCGGCTTCGAGCGTCTGCGCCGCCAGTACCTGTACAGCTTCTACTTCTCCACGCTGATCCTGACCACCGTGGGCGACACCCCGCTGCCCGCCCGCGAGGAGGAGTACCTCTTCATGGTGGGCGACTTCCTGCTGGCCGTCATGGGCTTCGCCACCATCATGGGCAGCATGAGTTCGGTCATCTACAACATGAACACGGCTGACGCCGCCTTCTACCCCGACCACGCGCTTGTCAAGAAGTACATGAAGCTGCAGCACGTCAACCGCAAGCTGGAACGGCGAGTCATTGACTGGTAGGGGTCCCGGGGGAGGGCGGGGGAGAAGGATGGAGATGGGAGAGTTAGGGAGCGGGGGACACCGCCATTTGGGCAGTGGAGGGTGAAGAGCCGGGTCAGAGCGACCGACCGGTCACTGACTGCTGCCATGAGGTACCAGGGTGGAGCCTGAGGGAAGCCGGGGCTTATTAGCTTCTGCTTTTAAATAAGAGTAATAATAATAGTAATTGGGGTATTTGCTAATCATTCATTCATTCATTCGATCGGATTTATTGAGCGCTTACTGTGGGCAGAGCACCGGACTAAGCGCTTGGGAAGTCCAAGTCGGCAACATATAGAGACGGTCCCTACCCAACAGCGGGCTCACAGTCTAGAAGGGGGAGACAGAGAACAAAACAAAACGTGGACAGGTGTCAAGTCGTCAGAATAAATAGAAATAAAGCTAGATGCACGTCGTTAACAAAATAAATAGTAAATATGTACAAGTAAAATAAATAGAGTAGTAAATCTGTACAAACATATATACAGGTGCAGAATAAATAGAAATAAAGCTAGATGCACATCATTAACAAAATAAATAGTAAATACGTACAAGTAAAATAAATAGAGTAATAAATCTGTACAAACATATATACAGGTGCTGTGGGGCGGGAAAGGAGGTAGGGCGGGGGGGATGGGGAGGAGGAGAGGAAAAAGGGGGCTCAGTCTGGGAAGGCCTCCTGGAGGAGGTGAGCTCTCAGTAATCAATTGATCGCTGGCATTTCATCAATAGTATTTATTGAGCACTTACTCTGTGCAGAGCACTGTACTAAGCTAGGAGCTTGGAGAGCACAACAGAGTTGGTAGACATCTTTCATTCATTCATTCATTCAATCGTATTTATTGAGCGCTTACTGTGGGCACAGCACTGTACTAAGTGCTTGGGAAGTACAAGTCGGCAACATATAGAGACGGTCCCTACCCAACAACGGGCTCACAGTCTTCCCTGCCCACAACGAGCAGACAGTCTAGAGGACAATTTAGAGGACATTTGTTAAGCACTTACCATGTGCCAAACACTGCACTCTGGGCATGTTACTCCCCTCCTCAAAAATCTCCAGTGGCTACCAATCAACCTACGTATCAGGCAAAAACTCCTCACTCTCGGCTTCAAGGCTTCGCCCCCACCTACCTCATCTCCCTACTGTCCTTCTCCAGCCCAGCCTGCACCCTCCGCTCCTCTGCCGCTCACCTCCTCACCGGGCCTCGTTTTCGCCCGTCCTGCCGTCGACCCCCGGCCCACATCCTCCCCCTGGCCTGGAATGCCCTCCCTCTGCCCATCCGCCAAGCTAGCTCTCTTCCTCCCTTCAAAGTCCTACTGAGAGCTCACCTCCTCCAGGAGGCCTTCCCAGACTGAGCCCCCTCCTGCCTCTCTCCCTCCTCCCCCTCCCCATCCCCCCCCACCCTACCTCCTTCCCCTCCCCACAGCACCTGTATATATGTTTGTACAGATTTATTACTCTATTTGTTTTACTTGTACATATTTACTATTCCATTTATTTTATTTTGTTAATATGTTTTGTTTCGTTGTCTGTCTCCCCCTTCTAGACTGTGAGCCCGCTGTTGGGTAGGGACCGTCTCTATATGTTGCCAACCTGGACTTCCCAAACGCTTAGTACAGTGCTCTGCACTAAGCGCTCAATAAATACTATTGAATGAATGAATGAAGGAAGGAAATAATCAGGTTGGATACCGTCTCTGTCCCACGTGGGGCTTACACTGTAAAGGAGGAAGGAGAAGAGGTACTTAATGCTGCTTTTTACAGATGAGGAAACTGAGGCACAGAGAAGTGGCTTGTACCCGCGGTTGCACAATAGGCGGGAGTTGGAGCTGGGATTAGAACCCAGGTCCCCTGTCTCCCAGTCCTGTTCTCTTCCATTAGGCCACGCTGCTTAATTAATCAATCGATCAGTGGTTTCTCTTGATCCCTTATGGGGTATAGCGCACTGTATTAAGTGTTTGGGGGAATACAATAAACAGAGTTGTTAGGCATGTTTCCTGCTTATAGCGAGCTTACGATCTAGAGGGGGAGACAGATATTAATATAAGTAAATGAATTATGGACATGTACGTAATTGCTGTGAGGCTGAGGGTGGGGTGAATATCGAGGGTCCAGAGGGCACAGATCTAGGTGCATATGCAATAAAGAAGGGAGAGGAATTCAGGGAAAAGAGTTGGCGGTGAGGTTAGGATGCAGTTAGTGAGCTGGTGCTTGAGGAGCAAAGTGTGCAGTCTGAGGAAAACAGTGAGTTATGATAGGAGCTGGAGAGCCAATTCAGTCCTTTAGGGTGGATGGCAAGGAGTTTCTGTTTTATGCAGAGGCGGATAGGCAACCGCTGGAGGATCTTGAACAGCGGGGAGATATGGACTGAACGGTTTTTGAGAAAAATGATCGGGACGCCGTGGACTGGAGTGAGGAGAGACAGGAGGCAGGGAGGCCAGCGAGAAGGTGGAGGCTGTAGTCAAAATAGGATAGGATAATAATAATAATGATGGCATTTGTTAAGCGCTTACTATGTGCAAAGCACTGTTCTAAGCGCTGGGGAGGATACAAGGTGATCAGGTTGTCCCACGGGGGTCTCACAGTCCTCATCCCCGTTTGACAGATGAGGGAACTGGAGCTCAGAGAATAATAATAATAATGATGGCATTTGTTAAGCGCTTACTATGTGCAAAGCACTGTTCTAAGCACTGGGGAGGATACAAGGTGATCAGGTTGTCCCACGGGGGGCTCACAGTCCTCATCCCCGTTTGACAGATGAGGGAACTGGAGGTCAGAGAATAATAATAATAATGATGGTATTTATTAAGCGCTTACTACGTGCAAAGCACTGTTCTAAGCGCTGGGGAGGATACAAGGTGATCAGGTTGTCCCACGGGGGGCTCACAGTCCTCATCCCCGTTTGACAGATGAGGGAACTGGAGCTCAGAGAATGATAATAATAATGATGGCATTTATCAAGTGCCTACCATGTGCAAAGCACTGTTCCAAGCGCCTGGGAGGATACAAGGTGATCAGGTTGTCCCACGGGGGGCTCCCAGTCCTCATCCCCATTTGACAGATGAGGGAACTGAGGCCCAGAGAAGTTAAGTGGCTTGCCCAAGGTCACACAGCTGACAGGTGGCTGAGCGGGGATTCAAACGATAAGCTTTTGAATCAGCGTGGCAGCAATTTGGATGGAGAGAAAAGGAAGGAAAAGATGTGGTTACCACACCCTGCCCTAGGTTGAGCAACCAAACAGTGCGGAAGGGAGACTGTGATCTCCTTGTGGGCAGGGAATGTTTACTGTTGTATTGTTCTTTCCCAAGCACCTAGTATAGTGCTCTGCACATAGTAAGCACTTAATAAATACGATTGAATGAGTGAATGGAAACCCCACAGATCCTTCTTCTCTAAACCTGTAGCCTTCCCCTCCCCAACATGAAGGGGTTCAGCCGGGCAGACAGATTAGGGGGGTGGAGGGGGACATGGGATTAATGGAGAGGTGAGGCTAACAATAGACTCATTCATTCATTCATTCATTCATTCAATCGTATTTATTGAGCACTTACTGTGTGCAGAGCACTGTACTAAGCGCTTAGGAAGTACAAGTTGGCAACATATAGAGATGGTCCCTACCCAACAACAGACTCACAGTCTAGAAGGGGGAGACAGACAACAAAATAAAACATGGGCAGGTGTCAAGTCATCAGAATAAATAGAAGTAAATCTAGATCAATCAATCAATCAATCGTATTTATTGAGCGCTTACTGTGTGAAGAGCACTGTACTAAGCGCTTGGGAAGTACAAGTTGGCAGCATCATTGATGCACATAGATGCACACCATTAACAAAATAAATAAATAGTAAATATGTACAAGTAAAATAAATAGAGTAATAAATCTGTATAAACATATATACAGGTACTGCGGGGAGGGGAAGGAGGTAGGGTTGGGGGGTTGGGGAGGAGGAGAGGGAAAAGGGGGCTCAGTCTGGGAAGGCCTCCTGGAGGAGGTGAGCTCTCAGCAGTATGCCTTATTGAAACAATGCTCTCACAGTCCTTTTGCCTGCAGCACAAAAGATGCAGTAATTCACCCTTCTAACGTGAAAATATGGAATTTAAACTAAGACAGCTGATTGTAGAGGTCGCAGTATTTTAATCAGTCAAAAAGCAGTCTTCACTGCGGACCTTCTGGGTGGAAGAGCACTGTATCCGGAGGTTGGGAAAGAAAAATAGAGTTAATAGGCACTTTCCCAGTCATCAAAGAGTTTAGGCTTCTTGGTCAGACCAAGGGGTTTGGACTGAGGATTTATTAAAGGCTCCTAGAAAGAGGGCAGGGGTGAGGGTTGGGGGTGGAGGTCAGGAACCTAGGGAAATTCTGCAAGTTTTGTACCTGATAAGGATCCCTTCCTGTGTCTTGACTTTTGGCAGGGAATGCGTCTGCCAACTCTGCTGTATTCTCCCAAGTGCTTAGTATAGTGCTCTGCAAGCAGTAAGAGTTCAACAAATATCATTGATTGATTGATTGGTCAGATTCCAGGAAGTCTGTTGGCTAAAATTCAC
This sequence comes from Tachyglossus aculeatus, assembly GCF_015852505.1. Lineage (NCBI taxonomy): Eukaryota > Metazoa > Chordata > Mammalia > Monotremata > Tachyglossidae > Tachyglossus > Tachyglossus aculeatus. Next base: position 133,869,658 of record NC_052067.1, on the reverse strand, counting down.
TTCCTTCCAGAAGATGCCCAAATCTCAAAAGATCCTGGGATTTTTATCTTTTTTTTAAATAGTATTTGTTAAGCACTTACTTTGGGCCAAGCACTGTACTAAGCACAGGGAGAAGCGCAAAATCATCAGGTTAGACACAGTCCCCGTTTCACAAAGGGCTCACATTCTAAGTAGGAGGGCGAACAGGTATTGCATTTCCAGTTTACAGATAAGGTAACTGAGGCACTGAGAAGTTAAGTGACTTGCCCAGCTTCACACAGCAGACACTCTGGCAGAGTCAAGATTAGAACCCATGTCCTCTGATTCCCAGCCCTGTACTCTTTCCACTAGGCAACACTGCCTCTCTAGTCGGTGACCGGCCCAAGCGGGCAGGAGGAAATTAATGGAAAAAAAGTCTCTATGCAAGAACCTGGGTAGGGATTGCATCTAAGCACTAAGTCCAATGCTCTGCACACAGTGAGCACTCAATCAATACCATCAATTGATTGACTGATTGATGCTCCTGCTTTCCAACTCACTGCTGGTCCAGGGCTCTGCACCAAAGGTCAACTGAATATTTGCCCAGCCAACACTGAAGAGCAAAGTCACCCGTTTGTTGGGAAATGGGGAAATGAAAGAATGGGGAATTAGAGGAGTGAAGCAGTGTGGCCTAGTGGATAATAATAATAATAATAATGATAGCATTTATTAAGCACTTACTATGTGCAAAGCACTGTTCTAAGCGCTGGGGAGGTTACGCTGTGATCAGGTTGTCCCAAGGGGGGCTCACAGTCTTAATCTCCATTTTACAGATGAGGTAACTGAGGCCCAGAGAGGTGAAGTGACTTGCCCAAAGTCACACAGCTGGCAATTGGTGGAGCCGAGATTTGAACCCATGACCTCTGACTCCAAAGCCCGGGCTCTTTCCACTGAGCCACGCTGCTTCTCTAATACGTGGATAGTACGTGGACCTGGGGGCCAGAAGAACCTTTCATTCATTCATTCAGTTGTATTTATTGAGTGCTTACTAGGTACACAGCACTGTACTAAGCACTTGGGAAGTACAAGTCGGCAACATATAGAGACGGTCCCTACCCAACAACGGGAGTACAATATGACAATAGACACATCCCCTGCCCACAACGAGTTTACAGCCTTGAGGGGGAGATAGGCATTAAGCCCCTTCCTTCCTCTCCCCCTCGTCCCCCTCTCCATCCCCCCCATCTTACCTCCTTCCCTTCCCCACAGCACCTGTATATATGTATATATGTTTGGACATATTTATTACTCTATTTATTTATTTATTTATTTATTTTACTTGTACATATCTATCCTATTTATTTTATTTTGTTAGTATGTTTGGTTTTGTTCTCTGTCTCCCCCTTTTAGATTGTGAGCCCACTGTTGGGTAGGGACTGTCTCTATATGTTGCCAATTTGTAATCAATCAATCAATCATATTTATTGAGCGCTTACTATGTGCAGAGCACTGTACTAAGCGCTTGGGAAGTACAAATTGGCAACATATAGAAACATATAGAATGGCATAACATTTGCCATATGGAAATTTGTACTTTCCAAGCGCTTAGTACAGTGCTCTGCACATAGTAAGCGCTCAATAAATACGATTGATGATGATGATGATAAATTACAGATATGGGCATAAGTGCTGTGGGGCTGCGAGAGGGGATGAATAAAGGGAGCAAGTCAGTCAGTCAATGCAGAAGGGAGTGGGAGAAGAAGAAAGGAGGGTTTAGTCAGGGAAGGCCTCTTGGAGGAGATATGCCTCAGTTAGGCTTTGAAGGAGGGGGAGAAATCCCGGCTCCACCACTTATACTACTACTACTAATAATAATAATGATGGCATTCATTAAGTGCTTACTATGTGCAAAGCACTGTTAAAAGCTCTGGGGGATACAAGGTGATCAGGTTGTTCCGTGCGGGGCTCAGTCTTCATCCCCATTTTACAGACGAGGGAACTGAGGCACAGAGAAGTTAAGTGACCTGCCCACAGTCACACAGCTGACAATTGGCGGTGCTGGGATTTGAACCCATGACCTCTGACTCCAAAGCCGGGGCTCTTTTCCACTGCACCACGCTGCTTCTCTGTGTGTATATGCTGTGTGACGTTGGGCAAATCAGTTAACTTATCTTGGCCTCAGTTACCTCATCTGTCAAATGGGGATTAAGACTGTGAGCCCCCTGAGGGACATGGACTGTGTCCAACCTGATTAGCTTGTCTCTAACCCAGTGCTTAGGAGAGTGCCAGACACATAGTAAGCACTTAACAAATACCATTTTTTAAAAAAGGGGAAATGAGTTAGTGATTGGTAGAGAGCTAAGGAGAGCTATTGGGGAGGCAGGGCAGAAACTAAATTACGATCAGTAGAGTTTGAAGGAGGGAAGGAACATCATCATCGTCATCATCAATCGTATTTATTGAGCGCTTACTATGTGCAGAGCACTGTACTAAGTGCTTGGGAAGTACAAATTGGCATCATATAGAGACAGTCCCTACCCAACAGCGGGCTCACAGTCTAAAAGAAGGAGACAGAGAACAAAACCAAACATACTAACAAAATAAAATAAATAGAATAGATATGTACAAGTAAAATAAATAAATAAATAGAGTAATAAATATGTACAAACATATATACATATATACGGGTGCTGTGGGGAAGGGAAGGAGGTAAGATGGGGGGGATAACAGTGAAGAGGAGAAGAGAGGACATAGTTCAGGTGTGGGGAAAAATAATAATAATTATTGCGGTACTTGTTAAGAGCTTACTTGTGCCAAGCACTTTTCTAAGCACTGGAGTAGATACAACTTAGGTTGGATACAGTCCTGTTTCACATGGGGCTCATGGTCTTCATAGGAGTAGCTTACTGTGGGCAGGGAATATGCCTGTTATATTGTTGAGTTGTAATAATAATAATAATAATAATGGTATTTGTTTAGTGCTTACTATATGCCTTAGCACTGTTCCAAGTGCTGGAGTAGACACAGGGTAATCAGGTTGTCCCATGTGGGGCTCATACTTTTTTAACCCCCATTTTACAGAGGAGGTAACTGAGGCACAGAGAAGTTAAGTGACTTGCCCAAGACCTCACGGCAGTGGGGGGATTAGAACCCACATCCTACTCTCCCAAGCGCTTAGTACAGTGCTCTACACACAGTAAGCGCTCAATAAATAGAGAAGCAGCGTGGCTCAGTGGAAAGAGCCCGGGCTTTGGAGTCAGAGGTCATGGGTTCGAATTCCGGCTCCACCAATTGTCAGCTGTGTGACTTTGGGCAAGTCACTTAACTTCTCTGTGCCTCAGTTACCTCATCTGCAAAATGGGGATTAAGACTGTGAGCCCCCAGTGGGACAACCCGATCACTTTGTAACCCCCCCAGCGCTTAGAACAGTGCTTCACACATAGTAAGCGCTTAATAAATGCCATCATTATTATTATAATAAATACAAATGATTGATCTCCGTTTTACAGATGAGAAAATTGAGGCACAAAGAAGTTAAGTGACTTCCCTAAGCTCACACAGCAGACAAGTTGACTTGGGTTCTAAGACCAAGTGCTTAGAACAGTGCTCTGAACACAGTAAGCCCTCAGCGAAGACTGTTGATGATGAAGCAATAGAACCGGAATTAGAACCCAAGTCCTCTGACCCCCAGGCACTCAGCAAGAGTCCTCGATGAGCAGATTTACCCAGTCGGAGTAGAGAGCACAGGCCGGGACTTAGGGAAAGCTCTATCAATCAACTAATCAATCAGCAGTATTTATTGAGTGTTTACTGTGTGCGGAAAACTGTAATAGTAAAAGCGGCATGGCCTCCTGGAAGAGGCCTGGGCTTTGGAGTCAGAGGATCTAGGTTCTAATCCTGACTTTGCCACTGGCCTGTTGTGCCACCTTGGGTAGGTCACTTGACTTCCCTGAACCTCAGTTTCCTCATCTGTAAAATGGGGATTCAATGCCTGCTCTCCCTCCTACATAGACTGTGAGCCCCATGGTGAGATCAGGACCGTGTCTGACCTGATTATCTTGTGTCTTCCGCAGTTTTTAGACTAGTCCTTGACACATAGTAAGTGTTTAACAAATACCTTACTGATAAGAGAAGCAGCCTGGCTCAGTGGAAAGAGCACGGGCTTGGGAGTCAGAGGATGTGGGTTCTAATCCCGGCTCTGCCACTTGTATGCTGTGTGACCTTGGGCAAGCCACTTAACTTCTCTGGGCCTCAGTTACCTCATCTTGAAAATGGGGATTAAGACTGTGAGCCCCTTGGGGGACAACCTGATTACCTTCCATTTACCCAGTGCTTAGAACAGTGCCTGGCACATAGTAAGTGCTTAACAAATACCAAAATTATTATTATTATTATTATACTGTACTAAGCCCAGGGGTAAGCACAATGCAAAAGAGTGGTAGATGTAATCCCTGTCTACACGTAATTTACAGTCTCATGCATCACCTGTGCAATTGTGTCAGGACCCCTTAAACACTTTGATTTTTCTCCCCATCCCTAGGGTGCTTATTTAAGAATAATAATAATAATAATGAATATGGCATTTGTTAAGCACTTACTATGTGCCAAACACTTCCACCTGTAATTTATTCATTTATTCAATTCAATCATATTTATCGAAAGCTTACTGTGTGCAGAGCACTGTACTAAGCACTTGGAAAGTACAATACAGCGGTAAAGAGGGACAACCCTTGCCCACAATGGGTTTACAGTCTAGAGGGTGGGAGACAGACAGTAAAAGAAGTTAACAGGCAACAATATAAGTAAATAGAATTATAGATAGCTACTTATATACGTAAGTGCTGTGGGGTGGTGGGGTGAGCAAAGGGAGAGAGTCAAGGTGATGCGGAAGGGAGGGGAAGCTGAGGAAAAGGGGGCTTAGCCTGGGAAGGCCTCTTGGAGGAGGTGAACCTTCTTTAGGGCTTTGAAGGGGGGGAGAGTGACTGTTTGGCGGATGTAAGGGAGGGCATTCCAGACCAGAGGTAGGATGTGGACCAGCGTTCGGTGGGAAGGCAGGTGAGATTGAGGCACATTGAGAGGGTTACCACCAGAAGAGCAGAGAGTGTAGGCTGGGTTGTGGGAGAGAAGGGAGGTGAGGTCAGAAGGGGCAAAGTGATTGAGAGCTTGGAAGCCAATAGTCAGGAGTTTTTGTTTGAAACAGAGGTTGATAGACAGATTTTTGAGGAGGGAGGGTGACATGCCCTGAATGTTTCTGTAGAAAGAAAATCGGGGCAGCGGAGTGAAGTTTGGACTGAAGCGGGGAGAGGCAGGAGGTTGGGAGTCAGAAAGGAGGCTGATGCAGTAATCCAGTCAGGATAGGATGAGAGATTTTACTAATGTGGTAGCTGCTTGGATGGAGAGGAAAGGGAGGATCTTGGCGATGTTGGGAAGGTGAGACTGGCAGGTTTTGGTAATGGATTGGCTGTGAGGGGTGAATGAGAGAGCAGAGATAAGGATGACACCAAGGTTACGGGCTTGTGAGATAGGAAGGATGGTAGTGCCATCCAAAGTGACGGGAAAGTCAGGGAGAGGACAGTATTTGGGAGGAAGATAAGGAGCTCTGTCTTGGACATGTTGTGTTTTAGGTGGCGGGTGGACATCCAAGTAGAGATGTCCTGAAGGCGGACCAGATGCCAGCCTGGAAGGAGGGAGAGAGAACAAGGGTGGAGATGTAGATTTGGGTGTCATCCACACAGAGATGATAGTTGAAGCCATGGAAACGAATGAGTTCTCCAAGGGAGTGAGTGTAGATTTAATGCCTGCCTCCCCCTATAGACAGTAAGCTCTTTGTGGACAGAGATCAGATCTACCGCTTTCATTTGTTTTTAAATGGCATTTGTAAAGCACTTACTATGTACCAGGCACTGTACTAAGCCCTGGGGTAGATATAAGTTAATCAGGCTGGACACAGTCCATGTTCCACTTGGGGCTCACAGTCTTAATTCCCATTCTACAGATGAGGAAAGTGAGGTGCAGAAAAGTGTAGTGAGTTGCCCAAGGTCACACAACAGACAAAAGAAGCAGCATGGCTCAGTGGAAAGAGCTCAGGCTTTAGAGTCAGAGGTCATGGGTTCAAATCCCAACTCTGTCAATTGTCAGCTGTGTGACTTTGGGCAAGTCACTTCACTTCTCTGTGCCTCAGTTCCCTCATCTGTAAAATGGGGATTAATAATAATAATGGCATTTATTAAGTGCTTACTATGTGCAAAGCACTGTTCTAAGCGCTGGGGAGGTTACAAGGTGATCAAGTTGTCCCACGAGGGGTTCACAGTCTTAATCCCCATTTTACAGATGAGGTAACTGAGACACAGAGAAGTTAAGTGACTTGCCCAGAGTCACACAGCTGACAACTGGTGGAGTTGGGATTTGAACCCATGAGCCCTGACTCCAAAGCCCGTGCTCTTTCCACTGAGCCACGCTGCTTCTCTATAATAATAATAATAATGGCATTTGTTAAGCGCTTACTATGTGCAAAGCACTGTTCTAAGCGCTGGGGGGATACAAGGTGATCAGGTTGCCCCACGTGGGGCTCACAGTCATCATCCCCATTTTGCAGATGAGGTAACAGAGGCTCCGAGAAGTTAAGTGACTTGCCCAAGGTCACATAGCAGACATGTGGGGGAGTCGGGATTCGAACCCATGACCTCTGACTCCAAAGTCCGTGCTCTTTCCACTGAGCCACGCTGAACATCTATAATAATAAGCGCTTACTATGTGCAAAGCACTGTTCTAAGCGCTGGTGAGGATACAAGGTGATCAGGTTGTCCCACGTGGGGCTCACAGTCTTAATCCCATTTTACAGTTGGGGTAACTGAGGCACAGAGAAGTGAAGTGACTTGCCCAAAGTCACACAGCTGACAACTGGCAGAGCCGGGATTTGAACCCATGACCTCTGATTCCAAAGCCCGGGCTCTTTCCACTGAGCCACGCTGCTTCTCTAAGACTGTGAGCCCCACGTGGGACAACCTGATCACCTTATATCCCCCCAGCGCTTAGAACAGGGCTTTGCACATAGTAAGCGCTTAACAAATACCATTATTATTATTATTATAATTATTATTATTATTATTATTATTATTATTATTATTGTTAAGTGGCAGAGCCGGAATTAGAACTCAGGTCCTCTGACTCCCAAGCCTGTGCTCTTTCCACTAAACCATGCTGGTCCTATGGTATTGTATTCTCCCAAGCACTTAGTATAGTGCTCTGCACTTGTCTGCTGGGTGAACCTGGGCAAGTTGCTTCACTTCTCTGAGCCTCAGTTACCTCTTCTGCAAAATGGGGGCACACAGGACATAGGAATGTGTCCAACTTGATTAGCTTGTATCTACTGCAGCACTTAGTACAGTGGCCAGCACACAGCGCTTTACGAATACCAAAAAAAGAACCCAAAAAGCGCTCAATTCATTCATTCATTTATTCAATCGTATTTATTGGGCACTTACTGTGTGCAGCGCACTATACTAAGCGCTTGGGAAGTACAAGTTGGCTACATATAGAGACGGTCCCTACCCAACAACGAGCTCACAGCCTAGAAGGGGGAGACAGACAACGAAAGGAAACATGTGGACAGGAGTCAAGTCGTCAGAACAAATAAATTTAAAGCTAAATGCACATCATTAACCAAATAAATAGAATAGTAAATATGTACAAGTCAAATAAATAGAGTAATAAATCTGTACAAACATAGATACAGGTGCTGTGGGGAGGGGAAGGAGGTAGGGTGGGGGAATAGGGAGGAGGAGAGGAAAAAGGGAGCTCAGTCTGGGCAGGCCTCTGGGAGGAGGTGAGCTCTCAGTAGGGCTTTGAAGGGAGGAAGAGAGCTAGCTTGGCGGTTGTGTGGAGAGGGCATTCCAGGTCAGGGGGAAGATGCTCAATAAATACCGCCGTTTGAAGGATGACTTTATGTGAGGAGCTACATTTAGGGAGCGAGGGAAGACCTATCTGACCCCTGGCTTGTGGATATGCGTTGGGACTCTCTCTCCGCCCCAGGATTGTGATGAGGGTTCTGCTGCGACACCTCTTTCCTGCCCGCTCAGGTACCAGCATCTGCAGATCAACAAAAAGATGACCAACGAGGTGGACATTCTGCAGAACCTGCCGGAGCGGCTGCGGGCGGAGGTGGCCGTGTCGGTCCACATGCCCACGCTGAGCAAGGTCCAGATCTTCCAGAGCTGCGAGCAGAGCCTCCTGGAGGAGCTGGTCCTCAAACTGAAGCCCCAGGTCTACTCGCCCGGCGAGTACGTGTGCAAGAAGGGAGACATCGGCCGAGAGATGTACATCATCCGGGAGGGCCAGCTGGCCGTGGTGGCCGACGACGGCGTCACCCAGTATGCCGTGCTGGGCGCCGGCCTCTACTTCGGCGAGATCAGCATCATCAACATCAAAGGTGGGTGACGGGGAGGGGCGCCGAGTGGGGCCTAGTCATCATTCCTGGGGTGTCCATTAAGGGCCTACTATGTGCCAAGCACTGTACCCAAAGCGGAGATCGACACGATACAATGAGACTGGACCCAGTCCCTGCCTGATACGGGGCACGCAGGCTCCGGGAGAGGGAGAGTGGGTATTTCACTCCCGTTTTACAGAAGAGGAAACTGAGGCTCAGAGAACTCAAGACCACACAGCGAGCAAGCATTAGAACCCAGGCTTGTGCTTTTTCCACTGGGACAGGGGAGGGGCAGGATTGGGACAGGAGATCTGAGGATGGAACCAGGATGGGGCCCGGCCTGAAAGTCGGGACGGGATTTTGGCTCCAGAAGTTGGGGTATGGTGGGATGGGGGCTCCCAAGGAATGGGTCGGGGGTTGAGGAGCCTCCCTTTGCCAGGGTGGGGGGCGTGGGCTTCCACATCTCTCATTGGGCCCACCCACCTAACCATCCATCCCCTCCATCCGCCCACCCATGTGGCAGGAAACATGTCCGGGAACCGGCGGACGGCCAACATCAAGAGCATCGGCTACTCGGACCTGTTCTGCCTGAGCAAGGAGGACCTGCGAGAGGTGCTGAGCGAGTACCCGACGGCCAAGACCCTCATGGAGGAGAAGGGCCGGGAGATCCTGCTCAAGATGAACAAGCTGGACGTGAACGCCGAGGCGGCCGAGATCGCGCGGCAGGAGTCCGTGGCCAGCCGGGTGCAGGGGCTGGAGGACCAGCTGGACTCGCTTCAGACCAAGTTCGCCCGCCTGTTGGCCGAGCTGGAGTCCGGTGCCCTGAAGATGGACATCCGGGTGGAGAGGCTCGAATGGCAGGTTCAAACGTCGCTGGGGGCTGGGGTCAATGGGGAGGACGCCGAGCCCTGACCCATCTGGCCGGGGGTTGGCCCAGAGAGACCGCGGTGCCTTCCAAGGCCCGGGGCTGGGGGGATGGCTGTGAGCACCCGGTCTCCCTTCCAGTCCCTGCCGGAGCCGCCTCAGCCCCGAGCCACGGATCTCAGGTCCTCCCCAATGGAGTAAGCTCGTTGTGCGCAGGGAATGTGTCTGTTTATTGTTGTAGTGCACTACACCAAGTGCTTTGTACAGTGCTCCGCACGCAGTAAGCGCTCAATAAATACAATTCAGAAATACCACCCTCCAAAGCGTCATGACCTATGATGTCATTACTTCATGCCTCAAGGGGGGGGTGTAACAAAATGATGTCACGTGCCAGATTCTGCAGAAGGGCACTTCTCAAATTCTGCTCAATCAATCAATCAATCTTATTTATTGAGCGCTTACTGTGTGCAGAGCACTGTACTAAGCGCTTGGGAAATACAAGTCGGCAACATATAGAGACAGTCCCTACCCAACAGAGCCCTACTGATTTTCACGATGTCTTAGTATTTTGTTTCAGTTCTCAATGTATCTGTCACCAGTCACCCGGTTGATTTGAGCCCCTCGAGGAACAAGGGACTGTTTCTAATTCCCACCTGTATCTTTCCCAATTCGCAGCACAGTGCTCTACACATAGTTCAGCTCTTAATAAAGACGATTATTCCTACTACTGCTTCTTGTCCTGGTCTTGAGCAGCAGCATGGCTCAGTGGAAAGAGCACGGGTTTTGGAGTCAGAGATCAGGGGTTCAAATCCCGGCTCCACCAAATGTCAGCTGTGTAACTTTGGGCAAGTCACCTAACTTCTCTGTGCCTCAGTTACCTCATCTGTAAAATGGTGACTAAGACTGTGAGTCCCCTATGGGACAACCTGATCACCTTGTGACCTCCCCAGAGCTTAGAACAGTGCTTTGCACATAGTAAGTGCTTAATAAATGCCATTATTATTATTATTATTTTTCATCCACCTCTTCTGTCCCATCATTTCTGCTTCTCTTTCCCTCTTCTTATTCTACCCTTCATACTGCTCTTCCTCCTCCTTCCTTTGTCCCACTGTCCCTCTCCCTTCCTCCTCTTTCACTGTTTGTCAGTCAGTCAATCACATTTATTCAGTGCTTACTGTGTGCAGAGCACTGTACTAAACCCTTGGGAGAATGCAATATAACAATATAACAGACACATTCCCTGCCCACAATGAGCTTAAAGTCTACAGAGAGAGGCAGACATTAGTATAAATAAATAAAATTACAGATATGTGCATAAGTGCTGTGGGGCTGGGATGGGAATTGAATAAAGCTCTTAGTACAGTGCTCTCCACACAGTAAGCGCTCAATAAATACAATTGAATGAAAAAAGGGAGCAAGTCAAGGCGATTCAGAAGGGAGTGGGAGAAGAGCGAAGGAGGGCTTAGTCAGGGAAGGTCTCTTAGAGGTTTTGTGCCTTACTTCAGACTTCAAAGGAGGGGAGAGTCACTGTCTGTCAGATATGAAAAGGGAGGGCGTTCCAGGCCAGGGGCAGGATGTGGGCAAGAGATCTGGTGGCAAAAAGATGAGATTTGAGGAATAAAGTGTGTGGGCTGAGTCATAGTAGGAGAGTAGCCAGGTGAACTAGAAGGAGGCAAGGTGACTGAATGCTTTAAAGCCGAGGTAAAGGAGTTTCTGTTCGATGCGGAGCTGGACGGGCAACCCCTGGAGCTTCTTGAGGAGTGGGGAAACAAACTGAAAGATTTTGTAGAAAAATGAACCTGGGAACAGAGTGAAGTATAGACTGAAGTCGGGAGAGACTGGAGGCAGGAAGGTCAGCAAGGAGGCCGATACAGTCATCAAGGCAGGATAGGATAAGTGCTTGGATTAATGTGGTAGTAGTTTGGATAGAGAGAAAAGGACAGATTTTAGCGATGCTACGAGTATCGAACCGACGGGATTTAGTTTTCTATCCTCATCTGTGAAATGTTTTCTCTCCTTGCCAACTCCCTAATTCCTCTCCTCTTCTAGTCTCCACTCCCTTTACTAGTCAGAGGGGTTTCCAGTCTGACACATAGCAAGTGCTTAACAAATACCATTTTTTTTAAAAAAGGGAACTGAGTTACTGATCGGTAGAGAACTAAGGAGAGCTATTGGGGAGGCAGGGCAGGAACTAACAGCTGTCAATAGAGTTGTTCCTCCTAAATAGGTGATAATAATAATTGTGGTAGTAATTAGAGTATTTGTTAAGTGCTTACTATGTGCCAAGCAATGTTCTAATCGCTGGGGTAGACACGAAGTAGTCAGGTCAGAAAACCCCCTGTCCCACATGGGGCTCACAGTCTTAGTCCCCATTTTAAGATGAGGTAACTGAGGCAAACAGAAGTGAAGTGACTTTCCCAAGGTCACCTAGCAGACAAGTGGTAGGATTAGAATCCAGGTCTTTCTGGCTCCCAGGCCTGTGCTCTATCCACTAGTGTGGTTTAGTGAAAAGAGCCCTGGCTTGGGAGTCAGAGGTTGTGGGTTCTAATCCCACAGCCAATTGTCAACTGTGTGACTTCTGGCAAGTCACTAGTGTGGCTTAGTGAAAAGAGCCCTGGCTTGGGAGTCAGAGATTGTGGGTTCTAGTCCCGCAGCCACTTGTCAACTGTGTGACTTCTGGCAAGTCACTTAACTTCTCTGTGCCTCAGTTACTTCATCTGTAAAATGGGGATTAGGACTGTGAACCCCACGTGGGACAATCTAATTACCTTGTATCTACCCCAGCACTTAGAACAGTGCTTGGCATATAGTATGTGGCTCAGTGGAAAGAGCCCGGGCTTTGGAATCAGAGGTCATGGGTTCAAATCCCGGCCCCACCAACTGTCAGCTGTGTGACTTTGGGCAAGTCACTTCACTTCTCTGGGACTCAGTTCCCTCATCTGTAAAATGGGGATTAAGACTGTGAGCCCCACATGGGACAACCTGATCACCTTGTAACCTCCCCAGCGCTTAGAAGAGTGCTTTGCACATAGTAAGCGCTTAAGAAATACCATTATTATATAGTAAGTGTTTAACAAATACCATCATCATTATTATTATTAGACACTGCTTCTTATAAAAGATAGAGTTAAAGTTGGGTGTTTTGAGTCACGGTTGAGATTTGGTTTGGAGTTGGGATTTGGGCTGGAGAAGGGAAGGGTTGAGTTAGGGTTTGGGATGGGATGTTGCCAACTTGTACTTCCCAAGCGCTTAGTACAGTGCTCTGCACACAGTAAGCGCTCAATAAATATGATTAATTGATTGAGTGATTGATTGATTGATTGATGAGGGCAGGGATTGGGGTTAGGGTGAACCAAAGTCTGAGCTGCCTCTCCTCCACCCAACCCCAGCCTGGCAGTTGATGGTGGTCCTCCTGGCCAGCCTCATGTGGAGACTTGGGGTCACAGTAAGGACAACTAGATTGCCTGGTGGAGCTGGCAGCTGTGCCCCCACAATGCCCCAGTTGGGACAGACCCCTCAGAACGGAGGAATTGTTTCTGTGGATGCCAGAAGGTCCGGAGAGAGAGAGGAGCCCAAAACTCCCGTGGCCTCCTCACCACTGCTAGACTTTCCCAGGATCTACCCCTGGCAGTGCCTTCCTGTCTGCCCTAGGAGGCCTAAGCTCTGGCACAGAAGGGATTCTGGAGATTGTGTTGATTTAGCATGTTTGCTCACAGCCACGACTGCCCCCAGGGCGGCTGCCTCAGAACCAACCCTGAATTCCCATTCCAGAAAGAGGGAGAAGGCTGAGCTAGTTGTGGGGGATGCTAGGATCCTGGGGAAGCTGAGGGTGTGGAGATAAATGGAGCAGAGGAAGCAAGACCATGGGAATGGGCATCCAGCTCTCCTGGGAGGCCCTTTTCCCTAGCTCCCCAGCTAGGGCAAGGTCAGGAATTGGAGGCAGGAACCCCCTGATGCTTGGTCCTCATCTCCCAGTGGCCTGAGGGCTGTGACCCAGGGCTTTGGCTGCTTGAGGCTCAAAGTGACACCAGGAAAGACAAAGAGGTAGGGAGCGGGGAGAGATCTGGGCTGTAGTAACCCATTTCCAGGACACACCTGTAGGGCTGAGCTGGGTGGGAAAGGGGGTGGGAGGTCATTCCTTCATTCTTTCATTCAATCGTATTTATTGAGCGCTTACTGTGTGCAGAGCACTGTACTAAGCGCTTGGGAAGTACAAGTTGGCAACATGTAGAGACGGTCCCTACCCGACAACGGGCTCACAGTCTAGAAGGGGGAGACAGACAACAAAACATATTAACAAAATTTAAAAAAAAGAATAGTAAATATGTACAAGTAAAATAGAGTAATAAATCTGTACAAACATATATACAGGTGCTGTGGGGAGGGGAAGGAGGTAGGGTGGGGGAGATGGGGAGGGGGAGAGGAAGAAGGGGGCTCAGTATGGGAAGCCCTCCTGGAGGAGGTGAGCTCTCAGGGGGGAAGGCTGGTTCACTCCTGACTCTGACACTCTCCCCACTGCAACCGAGGGAAGCAGCATGGCCTAGTGGGAAAACCCCAGGCCTGGGATCCAGAGGACCAGAGTCTTAATCCCGGCTCCATCACTTGTCTGCTGCCTGTCCTTGGGCAAAGTCACCTCACTTCTCTGTGCCTCGGGTTCCTCAACTGTAAAATGGTGATTCAATCCCTGTTTTCCCGCCTACTTAGATTGTGAGCTCCATGTAATAATAATATCTGTGGTATTTGTTAAGCGCTTACTACGTGCCAGGCACTGTACCATGTGCTGGGGTGGATACAGGTAAATCAGGCTGGACACAGTTCCTGCCACACTTGGGGCTCACACTCTCAATCTCCATTTTACAGATGAGGTAACCGAGGCCCAGGGAAGTAAAGTGATTTGCCCAAGATCACGCAGCAGACAAGCGGTAGAATCGGGATTAGAGTTTATGCCCTTCTGACTCTTAGGCCCGTGCTCTATCCACTATGCCAAACAGGGATTGTTTCCTACCTGGCTGACTAGAAGCAGCGTGGTTCAGTGGAAAGAACACCAGCTTTGGAGTCAGAGGCCATGGGTTCAAACCCCGGCACCGCCAATTGTCAGCTGTGTGACTTTGGGCAAGTCACTTAACTTCTCTGGGCCTCATCTGTCAAATGGGGATTAAGTCTGTGAGCCCCCCAAGGGACAACCTGATCACCTTGTAACCTCCCCTGCGCTTAGAACAGTGCTTTGAACATAGTAAGCGCTTAATAAATGCCATCATTATTGTTATGATTATTACCCCAGCGCTTAGAAAAGTTCCTGATACCTAATAAGCGCCTAACAAATATAATTTAAAAAGAAGTTCAGCAGGCATACCCTGCCACTTTCCCATCCCTGTAGGAGTTCTCTGACAGGTAGCTCTGACGATTGACCATGGAGTGTCCTTGCCTCCTGGTGACCGTTGACCTGGTGACCTGGTGACCGTTCCCTGGCAAAGCTACTTATGCAGCTGTGCCTACCCTTGGTCCACTCGGGAGCGGGCAGAGGTTCGGCCTTGGGGCACGCTTGGCTGCAGTGCGGAGAAGGGATAGAGCCCAATGCAAAGAGGGGAGCAGCCCAGAGCAGTGTCACCCTTCCCGCCAATCCAGGGGCACAAAGGCACAAAGGATTGTGCCCGCTCCACAACTGGGACTCTACCCAGGCCTCCCACCCTGACTGGGGCTTATAACCTCAGTATTGAACCCATTCCACTCCTCCTCTCCATTAGTGGAAAGAGCCCGGGCTTTGGAGTCAGAGGTCATGAGTTCAAATCCTGGCTCCGCCAATTGTCAGCTGTGTGACTTTGGGCAAGTCACTTCACTTCTCTGGGCCTCAGTTCCCTCATCTGTAAAATGGAGATTAAGACTGTGAGCCCCCCGT
Organism: Tachyglossus aculeatus; assembly: GCF_015852505.1. Taxonomy (NCBI): domain Eukaryota; kingdom Metazoa; phylum Chordata; class Mammalia; order Monotremata; family Tachyglossidae; genus Tachyglossus; species Tachyglossus aculeatus. Next base: position 133,854,515 of record NC_052067.1, on the reverse strand, counting down.
GGGACAACCTGATCACCTTGTAATCTCCCCAGTGCTTAGAACAGTGCTTTGCACATAGTAAGCACTTAATAAATGCCATCATTATTATTATTATTATTATTATTACTGGTCACATGGAAGCACCCCTCCCACAGCTGCCAGCTATTCCAGAATACTGAGGCCCTCAAGGGGGAGTACAGCCTCCCCTCATTCACCCTGGGGCTCCTCTGTCAATCAGTCATTCAATCAATTTTATTTATTGAGCATTTATTGAGCATTTTATTTATTGAGTATTTATTGAGCATTTCAAAGAATCAAAGGGGCCTCTCCCCAACCCCAGCCTCACTGCCTTACTCATTCATTCATTCATTCAATCGTATTTATTGAGCACTTACTATGTGCAGAGCACTGTACTAAGCACTTGGGAAGTACAAGTCGGGTGTGTTTGTGTGTGTATAATAATTTTAATAATAATTTTGGTATTTGTTAAGCGCTTAAAATTTATTTTATTTTGCTAGTATGTTTGGTTTTCTTCTCTGTCTCCCCCTTTTAGACTGTGAGCCCACTGTTGGGTAGGGACTGTCTCTATATGTTGCCAATTTGTACTTCCCAAGCGCTTAGTACAGTGCTCTGCACATAGTAAGTGCTCAATAAATACGATTGATGATGATGATGATGCTGTGCAAAGGACTGTTCTAAGTGCTGGGGAGGATACAAGGTGATCAGGTTGTCCCATGTGGGGCTCCCATTTTCCAGATGAGGGAACTGAGGCACAGAGAAGTTAAGTGACTTGCCCAAAGTCACACAGCTGACAAGCGGTGGAGCCGGAATTTGAACCCATGACCTCTGACTCCCAAGCCTGTGCTCTTTCCCCTGAGCCATGCTGCTTCTCTATGCCTGCACATATGTGTCACTGCAAGAGTGCATGCATGAGACTGGTGAGTTGAAGGGGAGGTGGGGGTATAGCTCACCTTGTATCATTGTATGTACAATAATAATAATAGTATTTGGTAAGTGCTGGGGTGGATACAAGTAAATTCGGGTTGGACGTAGTCCCTGTCCTATATGGGGCTGACAGTCTCAATCCCTATTTCACAGATGAGGTAACTGAGGCCCAGAGAAGTGAAGTGACTTGCCCAAGGTCACACAGCAGACAAGTAGCAAAGTCGGGATTCGAACCCATGACCTTCTGACCCCCAGCCCCATGCTCTATCCTCTACACCATGCTGCTTCTTCATGTGGATGATTCTGTCTGCTCTCCCTGATCTGGCTCCTCTTCTCCTCCCTCCCCCTCTGACCCATCCCTCTTATCCCCAGGAGATTCTCTTTTGCCTGTCTGGGGGTATTGGGTGGGAGTTCGGGGGTCTTTTTTAGAGCAGCTGGTCCAAGTCAGAGGCTCCAGAGTAGAAAAGACCTTCCCAGAGTACTCCATTCATTCATTCAATGGTATTTATTGAGCACTTACTGTGTGCAAAGCACCGTACTAAGCGCTTGGGAAGTACAACTCAGCAACATATAGAGACGGTCCCTACCCAACAATGGGCTCACAGTCTAGAAGGGGGAGAAACACAACAAAGCAAAATGTGTAGATAGGTGTCAAAACCATCAGAATAAATAGAATTACAGCTATATGCACATCATTAACAAAATAGAGTAGTAAATATGTACACGTAAAATAAATAGAGTAATAAATCTGTACAAATATATACAAGTGCTGTGGGGAGGGGAAGGGGGTAGGGCGAGGGGGATGGGGAGGAGGAGAGGAACAAGGGGGATCAGCCTGGGAAGGCCTTCTGGAGGAGGTGAGATCTCAGTAGGGCTTTGGAGAGAGGAAGAGAGCTAGTTTGGCAGATGTGTGGAGGGAGGGCATTCCAGGCCAGGGGGAGGACGCGGGCCAGGGGTCAACCGCGAGAACGAGGCCCAGGTTAGCGTCAGAGGAGAGGAGGGTGCAGGCTGGGCTGTAGAGGGAAAGAAGGGAGGTGAGGTAGGAGGGGGCGAGGTGATGGAGAGCTGGATCAGGCCAGCCTTCACCCACCCACCTCTGCCGCTCCAACTTGGCCCTCCCCAGCCCATCGCCTTCTCCAGCCCAGCCCGCACCCTCCGCTCCTCTGCCGCCGCTCACCTCCTCACTGGGCCTCGTTCTCACCCGTCCTGCCGTCGACCCCCGGCCCACGTCCTCCCCCTGGCCTGGAATGCCCTCCCTCTGCCCATCCGCCAAGCTAGCTCTCTTCCTCCCTTCAAGGCCCTACTGAGAGCTCACCTCCTCCAGGAGGCCTTCCCAGACTGAGCCCCCTCCTTCCTCTGCCCCTCCTCCCCCTCTCCATCCCCCCCGGCCTTACCTTCTTCCCTTCCCCACAGCACCTGCATATATGTATATATGTTTGTACGTATTTATTACTCTATTTATTTATTTATTTTACTTGTACATATCTAGTCTATTTATTTTATTTTGTTAATATGTTTTGTTTTGTTCCGTCTCCCCCTTCTAGACTGTGAGCCCACTGTTGGGTAGGGACCGTCTCTATGTGTTGCCAACTTGTGCTTCCCAAGTGCTTAGTACAGTGCTCTGCACACAGTAAGCGCTCATTAAATACGATTGATTGATTGATTGATTGATTGATCGCCCTTGATTGTCCCCCATCTCATAGCGGCAGGTCTGTCTCTCTTCCCAAGACCAGCGCTGCCCAGACGGGCTCTGCCCCTCCACCTCCCTCTCTTCATCTCTCCCCCAGTGTCAGGTTCAGTCTTTCTCCCCCTCCCCTCTGGAATCCTCTCCCTGGCTCCTGCCCCGCTTCCTGCTAAATGTGGCCTTATCGATCCCCTAGGTCAGCAGGGCCCTCAACCAGCAGAAATGGTGCTCGTGGGGGAGGGGTCTCTGGTCACTAATGGGCTTTTTGCGGGGAAGGGGCTGCCTCCGGGGAGGACTAGAAGCCACAGCCACTGACATGGGGTGATGGATGAGGCTCTGTGCAGAGAAGGGGCTCGTTTTGGGAGCCGGAAACGGGGCAGACGGGCAGCGTTACGGGCAATAGGGAGTGAAGAGCTAAGAAATTGGGGGCTGAGACCCAAGGATTTCCCCTGGTCTGGGCAGCTTCTTCTTTCTCTTCTTGCACTCCCCTACCCTCTCCAACCCAGGTGCCAGCCTCCTCATCTGGTCCCCCATCCCCCAACCCCATCCTCATCTTTCTCCCAGCCTCCGAGCCCAGGCCACACTCCCCCAAGATTCCCCCAGGCTGCCAAATTCTGCTTTCTGCCCTTCAGCCCTCCCTCCTGTGACCCACAGCCTCACACAGACTCGACTCCATTTTTCCAGATCCCTTAGCCCTCGAATTCCTCCCTTCTAGCCCTCTCTCTGCCCATTGATCTGACCCCTCTCACTCTCCCCTCTGGTCCCCCAGCCCCAGTCGCCCCCACAAACCCAAGTTCCCCCCTCCACAGCTTCCCCCATCCCCTGGTTAGGGGCACAAGGAGCCTGGAGGATGGGTCTGAGGTCTGTGGGGGCTGAGGAATGTCGGGTGGCTGTGAGCAGCATGGCGAAATGGCTAGACCATGGGCCTGTGAGTCAGAAGGTCATGAGTTCTAATCTCTGTTCCACCACTTGTCTTTTGTGGCCTTGGGTAAATCACTCCACTTCTCTGTGCCTCAGTTCCCTCACCTGTAAAATGGGGATTAAGACTGTGACCCCCATGCTGAACGGGGATTTTGTCCAACCCGATTTGCTTGTATCCACCCTAGTGCTTAACAAATATCACAATTATTTTTATTAGAAGCCGGGACCAGTTTAGGAGATGGCTGGTCACTGGGCTAGGGGGACTGAACATTGGGTCAGTCAGTCAGTCAATCATATTTATACAGCGCTTAATGTGTGCAGAGCACTGTACTAAGTGCTTGGGAGAGTACAGTGCAACAATAAACAAACACATTCCCTGCCCACAGTGAGCAAGCATCCCTCATTTCTTGGGAAGAAACCAAGTGTTGGTGTCTGCCTTAGTTTAACTGGCCCCCTAAGGGCTGTCTCTCTTTTTTTATGGTATTTGTTAAGGGTTTATTATGTGCCGGGCAATGTACTAAACGCTGGGGTAGATACAACCAAATCAGGTCGGACACAGTCCCTGTCCTATGTGGGGCTCACAGTCTCAATCCCCAACAGCGTGGCTGAGTGGAAATAGCACAGGCTTGGGAGTCAGAGGTCGTGGGTTCTAATCCCGGCTCTGCCACTTTCATTCATTCAACCGTATTTATTGAGCACTTACTGTGTGCAGACCACTGTACTAAGCGCTTGGGAAGCACAAGTTGGCAACATATAGAGACGGTCCCTACCCAACAGTGGGCTCACAGTCTAGAAGACTTGTCAGCTGTGTGACTTTGGGCAAGTCATTTAACCTCTCTGTGCCTCATTTCCCTCATCTGTAAAATGGGGATTAAGACTGCGAGCCCCACGTGGGACAACTTTATTACCCTGTATCTACTCCAGCGCTTAGTGCCTGGCACATAGTAAGCGCTTAACAAATACCATCATCATCATCATTTTACAGATGAGGTAACTGAGGCCCAGAGAAGTAAAGTGACTTGTCCAAGGTCACACAGCAGGCAAGTGGCGGAGCCAGAATTGGAATCCATGAGCTTTTGACTCCCAGGCTAATGCTCTTTCCACTATGCCATGCTGCTTTGTTAGGGCTGGGTTGGGGAAGCTGGATGTTAGGGATAGAGGGTGAGCGGCTGCTGGACGTTGAGGCTGGGAAACTGGGAAAGCTGGGGATCAGGGGTTGGGGAACGTGCTTGAGGAATAAGGTGTGAGATTGAGGGGCTGAGAGTACAAGTGTTCTTTTAGAAGTGTGGGGGCTTTGTGCCGGATCAGGGTTAGATTTTGGTGGCTGAGGAGTGGGTTGAGGATTGGGGGGAGTCAGTTTCGTAGGATGGGGACTGTGGGGGTTGGGTTAGAAGCAAAGGTTTGAGGGCTTGGGGCTGGATTTGAGGATTAGGGTAGGTTTGGGAGTGGGGAGCTGGGGTTCTAGGTGGGTTGGGGTGGGAGCTGGATTGAGGGTGGGGGTACCCCCATTCTTCCTATCTCACAAGCCCATAACCTTGGCATTATCCTTGACTCCTTTCTCTCATCCAACCTACCTACTCAATCTATCACTAAATCCTGTCAGTTCAACCTTCGTAGATAGCATCTCTAAAATCTGCCCTTTCTTCTCCATCCAAACTGCCAGCACGTTAATCCAAGCATTTACCCCATTCCACTTTTATTACTGTATCAACCTCCTTGCTGACCTCCCAGCCTCCTTTCTCTCCCGACACCAATCCATACTTTACCCTGCTACATGGATCTTTTTTCTACAAATGCCATTCTCACCATTCTCACCTGGCTACTCTCCTACCACCAGCCAGCCCACATACTTTGTTCCTCTAATGCCAACCTACTCACAGCACCTCCATCTCACCTATCTCGCTGCCAACCTCTCTCCCACGTCCTGCCTCTGGGTTGGAACTCCCTCCCTCCTATCCGAAAGACAATTACTTTCCTCCACTTCAAAGCCTTATTGAAGGCACATCTCCTCCAAGAAGCTTTCTCTGACTAAGCCTTCATTTCCTCTTTTCCTGCTTCCTTCCCGCATCCCTCTGATTTATTCCCTTTATTCACCACTCCCGCCCACCAGCCCCACAGCACCTATTCATTCATTGAGTCATTCAATCGTATTTATTGAGCTCTTACTGTGTGCAGAACACTGTACTAAGCGCTTTGGAAGTACAGGTCGGCAACACATAGAGACGGTCCCTACCCAGCAACTGGCTCACAGTCTAGAAGGGGGAGTAAATCTATATGTGTGCACTTATATTCATTCATTCATTCAATCGTATTTGTTGAGCGCTTACTGTGTGCAGAGCACTGTACTAAGCGCTCGGGAGGTACAAGTTGGCAACATATAGAGACGGTCCCTACCCAACAGCGTGCTCACAGTCTAGAAGCCAGTTATATGCAACACATTTCTATCAGGCCTTGCTATGCCTTCAAATGACTGAAGAATTAAGTTTTTCATTATTTTCAGCGCTTAGAACAGTGCTTGGCACATAATAAGAGCTCAATATATACCATCATTATCATTTCCTTCATTCATTCATTCATTCAACCTTATTTATTGAGCACGTACTGTCCCTAACTTATTTATTTATATTAACATCTGTCTCACCCTGTAGGCTGTAAGCTCACTGTGGGCAGGGAATGTGTCTGTTATATTGTTGTGTCGTACTCTCTCAAACACATAGTACAGTGTTCTGCACATAGTAAGTGCTCAATAAATATGATTGATTGATTGATTGATTTGGGCTAGGGTTGGGGATCTGGGTTGGAGGATGGAAAGGGGGAGCTAAGAAGGCTAAGGGTTAGGATGCTGGGGGGCCAGGGGTGGGATTAGGATGTTGGGGCTGGGTTCTGGGGTTGAAGGGTGGGGGCAGGGACCTGGGGTGAGGACTGGGTGAGGATGTTGGGGGGCTGCGGAGCAGGGGAAGGCTGAGATGGGGGCCTGGGTTAGGATGCTGGGGAGCTGGGCCCCGGAGTTGAGGGTGGATGGGGGGCAGGTTAGGCTGTTGGAGGGCTAAGCGCTGGAGTTGAGGGTGACAGGGGTGAATGGGGGAAAGTTAGGTTATTGGGGGGCTGGGCGTTGGGGTTGAGGGTGGAGGGAATGGATGAGGGGGCAGGTTAGGATGTTGGGGGGCTGGGGGCTGGAGGTGAGGGTGGAGGGAATGGACGAGGGGGCAGGTTAGGATGTTGGGGGGCTGGGGGCTGTAGGTGAGGGTGGAGGGACTGGACGAGGGGGAAGGTTAGGATGTTGGGGGGCTGGAGGTGAGGGTGGAGGGACTGGACGAGGGGGAAGGTTAGGATGTTGGGGGTCCGGGCGCTGGGGCTGAGAGTGGAGGGTGGAGGGGATGGATGAAGGGGGGCAGGTTAGGATGTTGGGGGGCTGGGCGCTGGGCCTGAGAGTGGAGGGTGGAGGGGATGGATGAAGGGGGTCAGGTTAGGATGTTGAGGGGCTGGGCGCTGGGGGCCTGGCTGCAGCAGGGCGAGCTTTGCGCCTCCTCCTCCTCCTCTTCCCTCCTCCTTCCTCCTTCTCCCTCCTGCTCCGGGGAGCAGAACAGAGAGGGGAGGGAGGGAGTGCGTGTCTCCCGCCCCTCCCCCGCATCCCCCCGCCTTCCCATCCCTGCCCCCCGGCTCCCCCCTCCCCTCGGTGCGGAGCCCTAGAGCTCGCCCGGAGCGCGGGTGCGGGGAGGGGGCCAGGCCCCGCCGGCTTTGGGGGTCCCCCCTCCCCACGGCCGGGGACCGATCGCCCCCCTCAAGCTGGGAGAGACGCCAAAGGAGGACGAGACGGGGGAGTGGGAATTGAGTGGGGGGGGGGAGCAGAGGAAGGAGGAGGGGAGGGGGTCTCCCCCGGCCCGGGATGGAGGGGCTCGGCCCCAACAGGAGTGCCGTCCAGCTGGGCTCCATCCGCATCCCCGCCAATGCCAGTAACGCCAGCCACGACCCCCCGCGCCCAGCAGCCCCCGGCAGGACGCCCAAAGGTCAGTGTCGCCCCCCAATTCCGGGCTCCTCCGCCCCCCAGCCCCTCTCCTCCCTCCCCCTCCGCATCCTTGGCCGTGGCTCCGTCTGCCCGCCTCGGCTGGACGCGGTCCTCGTGGGCACCCCTTCCCCAGCTCCTGTCATCATCATCATCATCAATCGTATTTATTGAGCGCTTACTGTGTGCAGAGCACTGTACTAAGCGCTTGGCAAGTACAAGCTGGCAACATATAGAGACGGCGCCTACCCAACAGTGGGCTCGCAGTCTAGAAGGGGGGGACGGAGAACAAAACCAAACGTACTAACAAAATAAAATAAATGGAATAGATAGGTACGAGTAAAATAAATAATTAAATAAATAGAGTAATAAATATGGACAAACATATGTACATATGTACAGGTGCTGTGGGGAAGGGAAGGAGGTAAGGTGGGGGGGATGGAGAGGGGGACGAGGGGGAGAGGAAGGAAGGGGCTCAGTCTGGGAAGGCCTCCTGGAGGAGGGTTCCTCCTCTGAGGGCGAGGAGGGGGGTCCCAGGAGAGAGCGCTGACAGCCCACCCCCATGCTGGCTGATGGCTCCTCACCTCCCCCCTCTCCCATCACCCACCTCCCCCCACCCCCCACCCCCTACCCTACTCACTTCCCTTCTCTGGGCCTCAGTTCCCTCATCTATGAAATGGGGATTAAGACTGTGAGCCGCAGGTGGGACAGCCTGATTACCTTCTATCTACCCCAGAGCTTAGAACAGCGCTTGGCACATAGTGAGTGCTTAACAAATACCATTATTATTACTATTATTATTATTATCCAAGTCATTTTCCTTCTCTGAGCCTCAGTTCCCTCATCTGTAAAATGGGGATTGACTGTGAGCCGCAGGTGGGACAGCCTGATTACCTTGTATCTACCCCAGCGCTTAGAACAGTGCTTGGAACATAGTAAGCGCTTAACAAATACCATTATTATTATTATCCAAGTCATTTCCCTTCTCTGAGCCGCAGTTCCCTCATCTGTAAAATGGGGATTAAGACTGTGAGCCCCACATGGGACAACCTGATTACCTTGTATCTACCCCAGCGCTCAGAACAGTGCTTGGAACATAGCAAGCGCTTAACAAATACCATTATTATTATTATCCAAGTCATTTCCCTTCTCTGAGCCGCAGTTCCCTCACCTGTAAAATGGGGATTAAGACTGTGAGCCCCACATGGGACAACCTGATTACCTTGTATCTACCCCAGCGCTCAGAACAGTGCTTGGCACATAGTAAGCGCTTAACACATACCATTATTATTATTATTATCCAAGACACTTCCCTTCTCTGAGCCTCAGTTCCCTCATCTGCGAAATGGGCTTTGCACATAGTAAGCACTTAATAAATGCCATCATCATTATTATTATTATTATGGGGATTGAGCCCCAAGTGGGACAACCTGATTACCTTGTATCTACCCCAGAGCATAGAACAGGGCTTGGCACACAGTAAGCACTTAACAAATACCGTCATTATTACTATTATTATTATTATTGCCTCCCACCCCCATCACCTACCGCCCCTCCAACACCCAACACCCACCTCCCCTCTCCCTTCCCCTGGTCCCCTGTCCCCATCCCTCCAGTTTGAACCCTGCCCGAGTCCTCCTTCATCCCCCTCATCCCCCCTCACACCCCTGCTGCTGCTGCTGCTGCCATCTAATCCGAATTCCTGACCACAGCTCCCTCTCGCCCACACCCCTTATCACCCAGCCGTCCTCTTCTCTCACTCCCAGCCCTTGCTCCTTACTCCGCAGGCAAAACTGTCCCTGCTCCTCTCCTCACTTTATTTCTGTCCCTGCCCTGTCCCTGCCCCAGCTCCTGTTGCTGTTCCTTAATTTGTCCCTGCCCCAGCTCCTGTTGCTGTTCCTTAATTTGTCCCTGTCCCTGCCCCAGCTCCTGTTGCTGTTCCTTAATTTGCCCCTGCCCCTGTTGCTGTCCTTGTCCCATCCCTGTCCCTACCCCAGCTCCTGTTGGTGTCCCTGCCCTGTCCCTTTCCCTGCCTCAGCCCCTGTTGTTGTCCCTGCCTTGTCCCTGTCCCTGTCCCCTCCTCAGTTGCTGTCCCTGCCTTGTTCTTGCCTTGTTCCTGTCACTGTCCCTACCTTGTTGCTTTCCCTGCTCCAGTCCTTATTGCTGTCCCTGCCTTGTCCCTGTCCCTACGCTGAGAAGCAGCGTGGCTCAGTGGAAAGAGCCCGGGCTTTGGAGTCAGAGGTCATGGGTTCAAATCCCGGCTCCACCAATTGTCAGCTGTGTGACTTTGGGCAAGTCACTTCACTTCTCTGGGCCTCAGTTACCTCATCTGTAAAATGGGGATTAAGACTGTGAGCCCACCGTGGGACAACCAGATCTCCTTGTAACCTCCCCAGCGCTTAGAACAGTGCTTTGCACATAGTAAGCAGTTAATAAATGTTATTATTATTATTATTATTGTTACCCCAGCCCCTGTTGCTGTCCCTCCCCATCCCTGTCCCTTCCCCAGCCCCTGTTGCTGCCCCTACCCCTGCCCCTGACTCTCCATCCACAAACCCTTGCACCCCCTCCCCTCCCTCCTGATTGTCCCTTTCAAAACTCACCCCCCAAACCCATCACTGGAAGACCACCTCTTGAATAATCCCACCTGAATCCCTCTGATGACTCTTCTCCCTGGAGTCGATTTGGATGTTTCTCTTACTTGTACTCATTTCTTTCTTGCGTGTTTTCCAGCTTCTTAAACTTGCCCTTTCTCTCTCCTTGCCTGTGAGTCAATCCTGTCTTTTCTTTCTCAATACGTGGTCAGTCCCTGGAAGGCAGTCGGCAGACCTATCATTCAGGACCCGGTCCTGCCCATAGTGACTGCTGGGGAACCTCACCAATGCGTCCAACCTGTTTAGGGGCTTTGTCAGAGGCCAACAGAGAGCCAGAAGCACACATACATATGATATATATACACACACACACATATATATGATATATATATATATAATAGGTATATATATATCTCCTCCCACCCAAACCTGATGCAGTCAGAGCTATAACTGGAGTGAGTTAGAGAGAGGGGATTGGTCAAGGATTGGGCAGGTGGGCTGGAGGGTACAGCTGGGATGAGTCGAGGAGAAAGTGATCATGAGCTGGAAGAGAAAGGATGGGGGATGAAAGAGTCTGTTATCCAGAAACAGAGTGGCTGGGTGAGGAGGGAGGTTGTTAAGACGGGAAATTAGAGTCTGGGCAAGGAAGGAGGCTGTTAGCAAGGAGCAAAGAGACTGGGCAAGAAAGAAGGCTGTTAGCTGGAGCAGAAAGGCTAGGCAAGGAAGGAGGCTATTAGCCAGGAGCAAAGAGACTGGGTGAAGAGGGAGGTTGTTAGCTGGAGCAGAGGGGCTATTAGCCAGGAGCAAAGAGACTGGGTGAGGAGGGAGGCTGTTAGCCAGGAACAGAGAGGCTGGGCAAAGAACAGAAAGGCTGGATGAGGAGGGAGGCTATTAGCTAGGGGCAGAGAGGCTGGGCAAAGAGCAGAAAGGCTGGATGAAGAGGGAGGCTATTAGCCAGGAGCAGAGAGGCTGGATGAGGAGGGAGGTTGTTAGGGTCAAGAGGCTGGGTGAGGAGGGAGGCTATTAGCCAGGGGCAGAGAGGCTGGATGAGGAAGGAAGCTGTTGGCCAGGAGTAGAAAGACTGGGTGAGGAGGGAGGTTGTTAGCCAGGAGCAGAGAGGCTGGGCGAGGAGGGAGGCTGTTAGACAGTAGGGGCAGAGAGTCTGGGTAAGGAGGAAGGCTGGGAAAGGAGAGAGGTTGTTAGCCAGGGGTAGAGAAGCTGGATGAGGAGGGAGGTTGTTAGCTAGGAGCTGAGAGACAAGGGGGAGCTGCCAGCAAAGAGGGTGGGTGGGTGAGCTGAGACAGGACGGGGGTGGAGAGAAGGCAGGCAAGTGGTGGAGGGTAGTCCCATTGACCACCAGCAAAAACGCGTATCTGATCTGGGGGATGATGGGGTCCACGCTGTGGGCAGAGGGCCGGCGGAGAGCAGGGAGGGGGCCCAGACTGTGGCAGAATCAGGACCGGGGGCGGGGAGGGGGGAGGCTGCAGAAAAACTAGCAGCAGGTTTAAGTGACCAAGCAAGCAAATATCTCCAAAGTAAACAGATCACCCAACTAACAACAGCAACGATAATGATAATAATACTTCATATTTGTGTTTCTCTTTTTTCCTTTTTTCATATCTCTCATTTCATTTTCTCAATCAATGAATCATATTTTTGAGTGTTTACTATATTCTAGACTGTGAGCCCATTGTTGGGTAGGGACCGTCTCTGTTGCCGATTTGTACTTCCTAAGTGCTTAGTACAGTGCTCTGCACACAATGAACGCTCCACAAATACAATTGAATGAAAGAATGTGTGCAGAGCACTGCGTTCGTTCATTCAATCGTATTTATTGAGCACTTACTGTGTGCAGAGCACTGTACTAAGCACTTGGGAAGTACAAGTTGGCAACATATAGAGACAGTCCCTACCCAACAGCAGGCTCACGGTCTACAAAGGGGAGACAGACAACAAAACAAAACTTATTAACAATCAATAAAAATCAATAAAATAGTAAATATGTACCAGTAAAATAGAGTACTGTACTCATTCATTCGTTCAGACTTGTGTATTGAGCACTTACTTTGTGCAGAGCACTGCACTAAGCGCTTGGGAGAGTATAATGCAACAATAGACACATTCCCTGCCCACATCGAGCTTACCATGTAGATGGGGAGACAGACCTTAATATAAATAAATACATTACAGATATGGACATAAGTGCTGTGGGGCTGAGGGAGGATGATTAAAAGGTGATGCAGAAGGGAGTGGGAGAAGAGAAAGAGAGGGCTTAGTCAGGGGAGGCGTCTTGGAGGAGACAGGCCCCTTGGGAGAACACAGTACAAAAGAGTTGTTAGCCATGTTCCCAATACACATGAGATTACAGTTTAAAGACTCTCAATGGCCCTGTGAGGTAAGCAGAAGCTAGTGGAAAGAGCGTGAGCCTAGGAGTTAGGAGACCTGGATTGTATCCCAGCTCTGCCGTGTGTCTGCCGTGGGACCCTGGGCAAGTCACTTAACTTCTCTGTGCCTCAGTTTCTGCATCTGTAAAATGGGGATTAAATACCCCTTCTACTTCCTTCTTAGCATGTGAGCCTCGTCTGGAACGGAGACTGTGTATACCCTGATGTTTAGCAGTGTGCTTGGCCAATAGTAAGCACTTGACAAATATAATTAGTATTATTAGGGAGAGGTGGGAATTTTGTATCTCCATTTTATAGAGGAAGGAAGCGAGGAGAGGTTAAAAGAACCAGGGACCAAGAATCAGGAGACCTAAGATTTAATCACAATTCTGCCACTGGTCTACTGTGTGACTTTGAGCAAGTCACTTAGGCTCTCTATGCCTCAGTTTTCTCATCTATAAAATGAAAATAAGCTACCCACTCTCCCTCCCTTAGTGACTGCATCTGATCTGATTATCTTGTTTTCACCCTGTTTTAAGACATAAATCATTATGGTAATTAATTATTACCATAAGCTTACCATATTACTTAGGCTTAATAAATTATTATGATGATGATGGTTATCAGGGTATCAACAGAGGTGATCTTGGGGTGGAGCAATGAGGGGGTGGAGCCAGGTGGGGGGAAAAGAGGGAGGGGAGGAGAAGGAGGAAAGTAAGCAAGGAAGCAGTGTGCCTAGTGGATAGAGCACAGGCTTGGGAGTCAGAAGGACCTGGGTGCTAATCCTGCTACCCCTTGTCTGCTGTGCAATCTTGGGCAAGTCACATAACTTCTCTATGCCACAGTTACCTCATCTGTAAAATGGGATAGGGACTGTGTCCAACCTGATTAGCTTGCATCTATCCCAGTGCTTAGTACAGTGCCTGGCACACAGTAAGTGCTTTACAAATACCATAAAAAGGGGGAAACATGGGGAGGTGAAGAGAAAGAGTAGGGCATGCAAAGAGAGAGAAAGAGCAGAGAGCATTTAGCATCGCCTGTTGCACTAATTCAACCTCTGCCACAGCTGCAGGGGTTCACGTGCCCATACTAAGCGCTGGTGCCAGGGCAGCCAGAGCCTCTGCTGCTCCAGAGCCTCACTACCCCTGTTCTGCTGAGGTCCTAGCAGCCAGGGCCTCCCCACCCCATCCTCCACTTCCCCGCACCCCCTTTCTGCGGCCACGCTGGAGGACACGGCCAGAGTTGCCTTTAGGACCGAGGTCATGGTCTGACCTCTTGGAGCCAAAAGTGGAGGTGACAACCGGCCTCCACCTCGAGCCTCTTTCTGGCTCGAAGAGGTGGGCTGGGCTAGTGGCATTGCCTCTTCAGTGCAAGTCCTAATGCCCTCCTGGCCTCCTTGGACCTCCCCATCCCCCCTGCCCTACCTCCTTCCCCTCCTCTCAGCACCTGTATATATGTTTGTACAGATTTATTACTCTATTTTACAAGTACATATTTACTATTCTATTTATTTTGTTAATGATGTGCATCCAGCTTTATTTTTATTTATTCTGGTGACTTAACACCTGTCCACATGTTTTGTTTTGTTGTCTGCGTCCCCTTCTAGACTGTGAGCCCACTGTTGGGTAGGGACCGTCTCTATATGTTGCCAACTTGGACTTCCCAAGCGCTTAGTACAGTGCTCTGCACACAGTAAGTGCTCAATAAATACTATTGAATGAATGAATGGTGCCCATGAACTGAGATGGAGAGTGAGACTAGTCCAAAGTCACATAATCCCCTGACGCCCAGGTTTCTTGATGCCCCAGTGTCCCAATGTTACAGTCTGATGACACCCCAATTCTCTGATGCCATCATGTCCCAGACTCCTGATGCCCAAGCTCCATAATGCTTCAGTCTCCTGATAACCAGTCTCCTGTTGCCCCTCCAGTCTCCTGATGTCCCAGTCTTTCGTTCATTCAATCATATTGAACGTTTGCTATGTGCAGAGCACTGTACTAAGTGCTTGGAAAGTACAATTCGGCAATAAAGACAATCCCTGCCGATAGCGGGCTTACAGTCTAGGGGAGGGGAGACAGACAGCATGGCCTAGTGGAAAGAGCATGGGCCTAGGAATCAGAGGCCCTGGGTTCCAATCCTGGCTCATCCAAGTACCTGCTTGGATAAGTCACTTAACTTCCCTGGGCCTCAGTTCCCTCATCTGCAGAATGGGGATTCAATTCCTGTTTTCTCTCTCCTACTTAGACTGTGAGCCCCATATAGGCCCTTTGGGGAAAAAAAAGGCTTTCCAGACTCTGCGTTGTGTTTAGAAAAGGGTATGTCAGAGACAAGTTTATTACCACTAGCGCTTCATCCCAGTGCTGAGTAGTGCTTTGCACATAGTAAGCGCTTAACAAATGCCATCATTATTATTATTATTATCCAGCACTAGTATGGAAAGACATTGAGCCACTTGTCAGCTGTGTGACTTTGGGCAAGTCACTAAACTTCTCTGCACCTCAGTTCCCTCATCTGTAAAATGGGGATTGACTGTGAGCCCCCTGTGGGACAACCCGATTACCTTGTAACCTCCCCAGCGCTTAGAACAGTGCTTTGCAAATAGTAAGCGCTTAATAAATGCCATTATTATTATTGTCATTATTATTATTATTATTATTAAGCAACAGAGATCTTCTGCCCAGGTCCACTTTAATGCCTAGGTCCCCCGATGCCCCAGCCCCCTGGCCTCCAGGTTTTCTGATGCCCCAGTCACTTGATGCCCTGTTGCTTGACCCCTAAATAATCATAATAATCAATCGTATTTATTGAGCGCTTACTGTGTGCAGAGCACTGTACTAAGCACTTGGGAAGTACAAGTTGGCAACATATAGAGACAGTCCCTACCCAACAGTGGGCTCACAGTCTAAAAGGGGGAGACAGAGAACAAAACCAAACATACCAACAAAATAAAATCCCTTGATCCCCCAGATTCTCTGATGCCCCAGTCCCCTTATCCCCAGATTCCCTGATACTCCAATGCCCCGATACCCAGATCCCCCGATGCCCCGTCCTCTGATGTCTAGCCCTCCTGACCCTGAGCTTCCATGAACTTTCCACTAGACTAGGTTGCCTACCAGTGGCAGGGAAAGATCCAAAGCCAAATGAAGGGCGAAGGACGGATACCGTAAGCACGTGAGCCGAAAGGGACGAGGGGCAGGGCTCTGGCTGAACTTGGGGCTGGGCCCCTGTGAAGTCAGGAAGTGGCGTAAACAGAACAGCTTTGTGCCTTCAGGACCATAGTGATCCTCCCAGAGTCCCTCCTGCCCCACCTCTGCCCCCAAAGTTTTGAGAGATCTGATCACAGCCACAAGGAATGCGAGGGGAAGGATTGGCAGTGATGAGAGAAGGGGAGGGGTCTGACTGCTGGGGCTGGGATGCCCCCATAGATGAAGGGAGGAGATAATAATAATAATAATAATGGCATTTATTAAGCGCTTACTATCTGCAAAGCACTGTTCTAAGCGCTGGGGAGGTTACAAGGTGATCAGGTTGTCCCATGGGGGGTTCACAGCCTTAAACCCCATTTTACAGATGAGGTAACTGAGGCCCAGAGAAGTTAAGTGATTTGCCCAAAGTCACACAGATGACAATTGGCAGAGCCGGGGTTTGAACCCACGACCTCTGACTCCAAAGCCCGGGCTCTTTCCATTGAGCCACTGAGAGTCTAGAAGGGAGGGAAGGGCAGTTCTTGGTCAGAGACAGGGGGAGGGGAGAAACCTATCCGCTGTTCTGCTGGGACCCCAGCAGCCGGGTCCTCCCCCCCTCCATCCTCCACTCCCCCACCCCCCCTTATCTCTCACACTGTCCTAATCCTTCAGGCCCCTACCCTGAGGGTTGTGTTTCATTCATTCATTCATTCAATCGTATTTATTGAGCGCTTACTGTGTGCAGAGCACTGGACTAAGCGCTTGGGAAGTACATGTTGGCAACATAGAGAGACAGCCCCTACCCAACAATGGGCTCACAGTCTACAAGGGGGAGACAGACAACAAAACAAAACATGTAGACAGGTGTCAGGTCGTCAGAACAAATAGAATAAAGCTAAATGCACATCATTAACAAAATTAATAGAATAAGAAATATGTACTAGAAAAATAGAGTAATAAATCATATATACAGGTGCTGTCGGGAGGGGAAGGAGGTAGGGCCGGGGGGAGATAGAGAGGAAGAAAGGAAAAAAGGGTGCTCAGTCTGGGAAGGCCTCCTGGAGGAGGTGAGCTCTCAATAGGGCTTTGAAGGGAGGAAGAGAGCTAGTTTGGCGGATATGCGGAGGGAGGGCATTCCAGGCCAGGGGGAGGATGTGGGCCGGGGGTCGACGGCGGAACGGGCGAGAACGAGGTACAGTGAGGAGGAGAGTGCCTGGCACATAGTAAGTGCTTAACAAATACCACAGTTATTATTATTAATTACTAAGTGCTTGGGAGAGTACAATATATCTGAGTTGGTAGACACATACCATGCCTGCAGTGAGCTTACAGTCTAGAGGGACTGTCACAGGGGGGTTATGTGCTTTTGGCCGTCAGGTTCAATTGTCACCCCCTAACACCGTCTGTGTGTCTATCCCCTTTCCATAGTTGGTTCCTTGTGTCCCAAAACCAAGACCTGTTTGTGAGGAGGGACAGGGAGAGGAGAAAGCACAATCCCTGCCCCGAAGGGACTGGCAAAGGGTGGGCTGAAGATAGATGGCCACTGAATACAAAGCATAGCCTCCTTAAACAAAGCGGCAGTGCCCAGGACACGTGCTGCGAGACAGCAGTACCAGACCGGCCAGCCTGGAGGACTGCAGTGAGGAACGAGGTGGCTCCTTTAGAGCCGGATATTTGGGCAATGAACTGAATAGGAAGCCAAATTGCACACAGCGCAGATGCCAAAATAGCAAACGCAACGGCCTAGCCCGGGATCATTCTGGCCAGCACTCAGTGTGGACAGGACCGATGACCTCTCGCTGACCTTTACAGCTACACCCTTCCCACCACTGAAGTCTCACTTTTGGAAGTGTCATCTTTGAGCACAAAGGGAGATTGATTGATTTATCGGAGGGTAGTAGGGACGCAGCGTGGCTCAGTGGACAGAGCAAGGGCTTTGGAGTCTGAGGTCATGGGTTCCAAACCCGGCTCTGCCAACTGTCAGCTGTGTGACTTTGGGTAAGTCACTTAACTTCTCTGTGCCTCAGTTACCTCATCTGTAAAATGTGGATTAAGACTGGGAGCCCCCCGTGGGACAACCTGATCACCTTGTAAACTACCCAGCGCTTAGAATGGTGCTTTGCACATAGTAAGCGCTTAATAAATGCCATCATTATTATTATTATCCCCAGTCTTTTCACAGTGCCCCCTTGCAAGCCATCCTTACTGGCCACACCACATGGCGAGGCCGAATCACAGACAAGAAGTCTTCTGAAACACGGTCAGTCCAGAAGTTCCTCTCCTCCCACCCGCCCATCCCCGGGAGGGATGTGTTGGGAGACGGATCTGTGAGGAACGCACCCAGCTGCTCTAACAGGGAACTGAAACCATATATCCAAAAACAGGGAGGGTGGGAGAAATGCTTTAAAGTCCAAGGGAACCAAGCTTTGGATAACAGGACATAGCTAGAAGACATCCGCAAGAAGAAGCCGGCTGGCTGCAGTTAGAAATGGCCAAGCCCTCTTGGAGGAGGAGACGTGGGAGCAATGAAAATGGTGCCAACCATCTGAAGACAATGGTGGAGAAGGGACAACTTACTTGTGCTTATAATATATGGGAGAAAGTGTCCACAGTCCACTGGCCTTGGCTTCATTCGCACACACCCACAGACACGGAAATACACCTGTGTCCTTGCGTGCACACACATACACACACACGCACATACACACATATACCCTGATGACGGGGTGCCCTCTCAATGACCTCCTTCTTGCCAAATCCAGTGGCTCCTAATCCTCCTCAACCTCTCAGCTGCCTTTGACACTGTGGATCACCCCCTTCTCCTCAACACGCTATCCAACCGTGTCTTCACAGACTCCGTCCTCTCCTGGTTCTCCTCTTATCTCTCCGGCCATTCATTCTCAGTCTCCTTTGTGGGCTCCTCCTCCCCCTCCCATTCCCTTACTGTAGGGGTTCCTCAGGGGTCAGTTCTTGGTCCCCTTCTGTTCTTTATACTCACTCCCTTGGCGAACTCATTTGTTCCCAAGGCTTCAACTGTCATCTCTAGGCTGATGACACCCAAATCTACATCTCCATCCCTGCTCTCTCTCCCTCCCTCCAGGCTCGTATCTCTTCCTGCCTTCAGGACATCTCCTGGCACATAATAAGTGCTTAACAAATACCATCATCATCATCATTATTATTATTATTCTAAGTGTTGGGTTAGTTAAAAGCTAATCAGGTAGGACACCATCCCCAACCCAAGGGAGGGAGGGTGAACAGGTATTTAACTCCCATTTTCAGGATGAGGGAACTGAGGCACAGAGAAGTTAAGTGACTTTCTCAAGGTCACACAAGCAGGCAAGTGAGAGAACTGGGATTAGAAGTCTGGTCTGCTGATTCCCAGGCCTGTGCTCTTTCCACTGAGCCATGCTGCCTTCAGCAGGAAGGACTGTTAGGGTGGCAGCAGCCAAGTAGCATATTGTGCACTAGACATGAGCAAAGCAATGTGCAGTCTTAAAAAGCATCTTGCCAGTAAACCAATGCAGAGGCAGGATAATCCAAAAAGCCTCAGGATAGAAAAGATTATAGTAATAATAATCATAATGCCATTTGTTAAGTGCTTACTATGTACCAGACACTGTACTAAGCGGCTAGAGGCTCTCCAGACAGACTTGGAATCATTCATTCATTCATTCATTCATTCAATAAGTATTTATTGAGTGCTTACTGTGTGCAGAGCACTGTACTAAGCGCTTGGGAAGTACAAGTTGGCAACATATAGAGACGGTCCCTACCCAACAACGGGCTCACAGTCTAGAAGGGGGAGACAGACAACAAAACAAAACATGTGGACAGGTGTCAAGTCGTCAGAATAAATAGAATTAAAGCTAAATGCACATCATTAACAAAATTAATAGAACTGTAAGTACGTACAAGTAAAATAAATAGAGTAATAAATCTGTACAAACATATACACAGGTGCTGTGGGGAGGGGAAAGAGGTAGGGCGGGGAGGGGGATAGGGAGGAGGAGAGGAAAAAGGAGGCTTAGTCCCCTTGCAGGCAGTCAGAGTTTTCTGTAGATGACTGAGGCCATCTGAACTACAATCTTACAGTGCCTAGCATCCTCCCATGGACACCGAGACCAAGACAGCAACCACAGGAAAAGAGTCACACCAACTTGAAAATGTCACCTTTGATGATGATGATGATAATGATATTTGCTAAGCACTTACTATGTGTCATGTACTATTCTAGGTGCTGGGGTAGATACAAGATAATCAAATTGGTCACAGTCCGTGGCCCACGTGGGGCTCACAGTCTTAATTCCCTTTTGCAGATGAGGGAACTGAGACCCTCTAGACTGTAAGCTCATTGTGGGCAGGGAATGTGTCTGTTTATTGCTATATTGTGCTCTCCCAAGCACTTCGTACAATGCTCTGCACACAGTAAGTGCTCAAGAAATACGATTAAATGAATGAATGAATTATAGCAGACAAGTAGCGGAGGTCAGGATTAGAACTCAGGTCCTTCTGACTCGCAGGCCCATGTTCTATCCACCAGAACCACCAGGGTGGTTCCTCTAAGCACCCTGTTTCCACCAGGAGAAAGAATCCTGCCAGCCTCACTCAAAGTGTTGTAGAATGTGGCTTCTCCCTCGCCTTCAACTCTAGGTCCAAGGTTGGACAGGATTATCTTGTGCTTACCCCAGTGCTTAGCTCTGTGCTCTTCATAATAGTTATAATGATAATAATGTTACTTGTTAAGTGCTTACTATGCGCCAAGCACTGTTCTAAGCACTGGGGTAGATGCAAGTTAATCAGGCTGGATCCAGTTCCTGTCCCAAGTGGGGCTCACACTCTTATCCCCATTTAACAGATAAGGTAACCAAGGCCTAGAGAGGTTAAATGACTTGCCCAAGGTCACACAGCAGACATGGGGCGGAGCAGGGATTAGAACCCAGGTCCTTCTGATTCCCAGGCCCGTGTTCTATCCACTAAGCCAAGCTTCATGTAGTAAACCTTGATGGATACCAAGTTATTGTCATTATCATTGTGATTCCTTCCTTCCTCTCCCCTGTCCCCCTCATCCCCCTCTCCATCCCCCTCATCTTACCTCCTTCCCTTCCCCACAGCACCTGTATATATGTATATATGTTTGTACATATTTATTACTCTATTTATTTATTTATCTTGTACATATCTATTCTATTTATTTTATTTTGTTAGTATGTTTGGTTTTGTTCTCTGTCTCCCCCTTCTAGACTGTGAGCCCGCTGTTGGGTAGGGACTGTCTCTATGTGCTGCCGACTTGTACTTCCCAAGCGCTTAGTACAGTGCTCTGCACACAGTAAGCGCTCAATAAATACGATTGATTGATTGATTGATTGATTGATTCAGGTTGAGAAGCCAACGAGTTTGGCAGAAATTCCCAAGTGCTAAGAGAGAACTGGAGCAATCTGTGTGAGGAAGAAGGGGTCTAATCAAGTCCAGCAGGAGGGGGGAAGGACATGTCTGGTGAAGAGGAGGGGTGAAAAATGGGGGAATCTGGGGGTGGAGGGGCACTGCTGACCAGGGGTGGACAGGTGTGAAGCTGGAATCTGGAGGAATCAATCAATCAGTGGTATTAATAACAATAATAATAATAATAATGGCATTTGTTAAATGCTTACTATGTGCCAAGCACTGTTCTAAGTGCTGGGGAGGTTACAAGGTGATCAGGTTGTCCCACAGGAGGCTCACAGTCTTCATCCCCCTTTTACAGATGAGGGAACTGAGGCACAGAGAAGTGAAGCGATTTGCCCAAAGTCACACAGCTGACAAGTGGCAGAGCCGGGATTTGAACCCATGGCCTCTGACTCCAAAGCTCGTGCTCTTACCACTGAGCCACGCACAGCACTGTACTAAGTGCTTGGAAGGGTACAGTATAGTTGATAGACATGTTCTTGGCCCACAGTGAGTTTACAGTCTAGAGGGATGTGGAGGGCGGCCATGGTGGGAGGGCGGGGGGAGGGACTCCGAACTGGTCCTCGATTGTCTCGTCTCCCCACTTCCCAGAGCTGGAACTGACAGTGAGGATCCTCCTCTACGTGGTCATCTTCACGCTGAGCGTGGGTGGAAACCTCCTGATCATCACGGTGCTGGGGCTGAGCCGGAGGCTGCGCACGGTCACCAACGCCTTCCTGCTCTCGCTGGCCGTCAGCGACCTGCTCCTGGCCATCTGCTGCATGCCCTTCACCCTGCTGCCCAACCTCATGGGCTCCTTCGTCTTCGGCTCCGTCGTCTGCAAGGCCGTCGCCTACCTCATGGGTGAGGGATGACCCGATCCGGGCGCAAGTGGGGTGGGGTGGGGGGTAGCCCCGACAACGGGGGGAGGAAGGAGTGGGCATTGCCCGGAAAGGTCGGTGCATTCCGGGCTGGGAGCCAGCCCGTGGTGAGCCAGGAGGTGGTGGGAAGTTGGCATGTTGTGGGCAGACGTGATCCTTGCAGCAAAGGACAGTGAGAAGATAGTGTCCTTGGAAAACCCCCTGCTTTCCCCCTTCCTCCTTCCCTTCCTGGGATGTTCTCCCCGTCCCATCTGCTCTTCAAGAAGTCTCTAAAAAATGTAGTGGGAACTATAGGGGCGAGGTGGCAGCGTGGCCCAGTGGAAAGAGCAGGGGCCTGGGAAGACCTGAGTTCTCATCCTGGCTCTGCCAATTGCTTGCTGTTTGACCTTGGCCAAGTCACTTCACTTCTCTGGGCCTCAGTTCCCTCGTCCGTAAAATGGCGGAGGATTCATCATCATCATCATCAATCGTATTTATTGAGCGCTTACTATGTGCAGAGCACTGTACTAAGCGCTTGGGAAGTAAAAATTGGCAACATATAGAGACAGTCCCTACCCAACAGTGGGCTCACAGTCTAAAATTTCAATACCTGTTCTCCCTCCCACTCAGACTGTGAGCGACCCATGAGACAGAAATTCATTCATTCATTCATTCAATCATATTCACTGAGCGCTTACTGTGTGCAGAGCACTGTACTAAGCGCTTGGGAAGTACAAGTTGGCCCTGATTAAGTTGCCCAAGCTGGTTAACTTGTATCTACCCCAGCGCTTGGAACAGTGCTTGGCACCTAGTAGCACTTAACAAATACAATAATAATAATAATAATGAATTGTAGCTATCTGCCCCACTGATTGGTGCTTAGTGAGCCCTTAACAAATACCACAAGATGCAGCATGGTTTAATGTCAAGAGCACAGGTTTGGGAGTCAGAGGACATGGTTTCTCATTCATTCAATCGTATTTATTGAGCACTTACTGTGTGCAGAGCACTGTACTAAGCACTTATCCCACCCCCGCCACTTGTCTGCTGTGTGACCTTAGGCAAGCCACTTAACTTCTCTGTGCCTCAATTACCTCTTCTGTAAAATGGGGATTAAGACTGTGAGCCCCACGTGCGACAACCTGATTGCCTTGTATCTACCCCAGCGCTTAGAACAGTGCTTGGCACATAGTAAGTGCTTAACAAATACCGTAATTATTAATTGTGATCGTCATGAGAGAGTGTGAAGGTGGAGTCGGCGGGAAGGAAGGGGTGGAGGGCGAGGTGCTAGGAGAGGGCAGGGGAAAAGGCAGACGTGGGGATGAGGGGAGATGCTGAGTGCCGATTGGTTGAGTAATGTGTGCGTGTCCCCCTCCCGGCCCCTCGGTGGCCCCTGACCCACCCTCCATCCTCCGTCCTCAGGGGTGTCGGTCAGTGTATCCACCTTCAGCCTGGTGGCCATCGCCCTGGAGCGCTACAGTGCTATCTGCAGGCCGCTGCAGGCTCGCGTGTGGCAGACTCGCTCCCACGCCATCCGGGTCATCGCCGCCACCTGGCTCCTGGCCGCCCTGCTCATGCTGCCCTACCCCATCTACAGCGCCATCCGGCCTTTCGGGCCCCGCGTCCTCCAGTGCAGCCACATGTGGCCCAGCACACGTTTCAAGCAAGCCTGGTGAGCCCATCCCGTGGACTCCGCGGACCCCCTCCTTGCCCTGAATCTCAGCTCCTTCCTCCCCCCCCTCCTCCTTCTCTTGTTCCTGTTCTTCCTCCTCCAGTTCTTACTCCTCCTCCTGTTCCTCCTCCATTCTTCCTTGTCCTTCTCCTCAAGTCCCTCCTCCACCTCTGTGGCTCCTACTACTACTCCTGTATCTCCTCCTTCTTCTCTTCCTTATGTTCCTCCTCCTCCCCTGTTCTTCCTACTATTACTCCTTTATCTCCTCCTCCTCTTCCTGTTCCTCCTCTTCCTCTGTTCCTCCTCTTCCTCCTCCTCCTCTTCTGTTCCTCCTCCTGCTGCTGCTCCTGTATCTCCTCCTCCTGATTCTTCTCCTTCTCCTGCTCTTCCTCCTCCTCCTCCTCCTCTTAATTCCCCCAGCTTCTTACCCTGCTTCCCTTCCAGTCCCCTGTTCTCTCCCTCCACCCCTCCAGGCCCCACCCCTCCCTTCCCCTTCTCCCTGGACATTTCCCTACCCCATCCTCCTTTGAGGATCATGAGCAAACCACTCAATCAAGTGCTTACTGTTTACAGAGAGCTTGGGAGAGTGTGATCTCTCAGAGTTGGTAAACACATTCCCTGCCCACAAGGAGCTTACAGTCTAGAAGAGGAGCTTACAGTCCAGATGGGCTCTAAATTGCAGACTCCAGAGGGTGGGTCTGACAGGCCGGGGTCGGGCTGGGTGGTGCGGGCCTGGCAGTTCGGAGGGTCCAGGGTAACCACTCCCCCCCCCCTCCCCCAGGTCTGTGTTGCTCCTGCTCCTCCTGTTCTTCATCCCCGGGGTGGTGATGGCTGTGGCCTACGGACTCATCTCCCGTGAGCTCTACCTGAGCATGCGCTTCGAGGCCGAACTGCAGCAGAATCCGGGAAAGGGTAGGACTCAGGGCCCATGGCGGGTGGAGGCTGAGAAGCCAGGCTGCTGTGGGAAGGGTGAGGGGCACCAGGATAGAGGGGGTTAAGGAGAATTGGAGGGGAAGACTGGGGGAGGAGGGCAGCTGGCCAGAAGGTAGAGCCCAAGAATCAATCAGTCATTCGTATTTATTGAGCGCTTACTGTGTGCTTGTGTACTAAGTGCTGGGGAGAGTAATAATAATAATGATGATGACATTTATTAAGCGCTTACTATGTGCAAAGCACTAAGAGTACAGTATAACAGAGTCCTTGTCCAGAATGAGATGAGTCTGGAGAGAATTTAGGGGGCTGGAGAAAAATATTTGGGGGCAGGAGGATTGGGGGAGAAAGGAGGAGGAAGAGAGGGAGGAGGAGGAAGAGAGGGAGGGGGGAAAGAAGGGAAAGAGGAGGAGGAGCTGGAAGGAGAAAGAGGAAGAGAGGGAGGAGGAGGAAAAGATGGAGGAAGGGGGAAGAGAAGGGCAATTGGGAGGAGGAGAAGGTCAGGGTGGGGGCCCAGCACAAGGACTGAGGAGCTGGAAGAGCAGAAGGAAAGAAAGGCCAGAGACAGAATCTGGCCTGGGGAATGAGGAGCTGGCCAGAGAGCAGAGGAGGCAAAACTCCGGTTCCAAACCAGGGCCGGTGCCAACGGAAGGGAAGGACAGGGCTGCAGAGGACAGAGAGTGGAGGCTGCCCATGGGGATGGGGTGGTCGGTGGGGAGCGGGGCAGTGCCCCACTGGCCCACCCTGACCCCTGCCCACCCCTGTCCAGCTCCCAAGAACGGGGTGGGGCCCGGCCCTGGGCCTTCCCCAGCCTGCGACGAAGGAGACGGGTGTTACCTGCAGCTCTCGAAGCCCCGCCAGGCCATGGAGCTGTCCGCCCTGACCCCCAGCCCCACTCCCGCCCCTCCGGACCGGGCCCGCGCCAGCCCTTCGGAAGCCAAGCTGGTGGCCAAGAAGCGGGTGATCCGCATGCTGCTGGTCATCGTGGCGCTCTTCTTCCTGTGCTGGCTGCCCTTGTACACGGCCAACACCTGGAGGGCCTTCGACCCCGATGGGGCGCACAGAGCCCTGTCTGGCACCCCCATCTCCTTCATCCACCTGCTCAGCTACACCTCTGCCTGCGTCAACCCGCTGGTCTACTGCTTCATGAACCGCCGCTTCCGCCAAGCCTGCCTGGCCACCTGCGCCCGCTGCCGGCCCCGGCCGGCTCGCCCCCGGCCTCGCCCGCTGCCCGAGGATGACCCACCCACGGCCACCACCCTCTCCAGGCTCAGCTACACCACGGTCAGCACTCTGGGCGCCCCCTGACTCCTCCAAAATGGCTCCAGGGGAGACCTCAAGCCCCCTCCCCGCCTCCCGGCTGGCCTCCCCCACTCCCTTCCTAGCATCCTCCTGTCCTCCCTCCCGCCTGCCGCCCCAGGACTGAAGTGTCCTCCCCCAACCCAGCTCCTCCCCAGGACTGGGGCTCTGAGGCTGCCCTCCCTCCTCCCTCTCCACCACCCCCACACCGTCCCTCCTCTATGGCCACACCCGGGCTTGCCCTTGCCTGAGTCCTGAGTAGAAGAGGATCCAGGGACCCTGCAGATCCTCCCTAACCCCCCTGTCTGAAGGAGTTCACCCCTGAGACAGGCCCGAAGCATGCCAATCCCTCATCAGCTCCCACCCCCAGGCCTTTCCTCCTGACTGAGCCTCCAGCTCTGCACGCCGACCCCTCCATCTGGGGTCCCCTGCCCTGACATGAGCGGAAGTTAACTCGGCCCCTAGAACTGACCTCCCCCTCCATCTCTCTTCCCCCTCTGCCCCTCTCCAGGCCCCAGGGAGCCACTGGCAGAGAGGGGGGAAGGAAGGGGAGTGGAGCAAATCACCAGGACCCGGATAAATAGGGACAAAGAACATTCAGCCCGGCCAAGCCACCCTCTCCCTCAGTTCCCAGTATCCCAGGCAGTGGACCCGGTGGTCAGGGTTCACGCTGAGAGGCAGCATGGTCTAGTGGATAGAACACTGCCCTGGGAGTCAGAAAGACCTGGGTTCTAATCCCGGCTCTGCCACTCGTCAGCTGCGTGACCTTGGGCAAGTCATTTAACTTCTCTTTACCCCAGTTACATGATCTGGAAAATGGTGATTAAGACTGGGAGCCCCATGTGGGACAGGAACTGTGTCTAAGCTGATTAGCTTGTATCGACCCCAGTGCTTAGTACGGTGCCTGGCACGTAGTAAGCATTTAACAAATACTGCAATCACTATTATTATTCAGTGGGCTTGGATGGGCAGGGCGTGAGAGGCTACAGAGAGTGGTGCAGAGGTATTGGGGAACTGAGGATCTTCTAGAGTAGTTTTAGGGTTGGGAGTGCAAAGAAACACAATGCCTCAGAAATGGGGCTCAAGACCCTGGGTGAAATGGGAAGATAGCCAGCACCCTGGGTCCCCACTTCCTCCTATCCCTCTAGTCTGTGAGCTACTTGTGAGTACGGATCATGTCTACCACCTCATTATTATTATTGTTATTATTATTATCAATTCTATTGTGTCATTCTAATAATAGTAATAATAATGATTCATTCATTCATTCAATCATATTTATTGAGCGCTTACTGTATGCAGAGCACGGTACTAAGAGCTTGATGGCAACTGTTAATCACTTACTATATGTCAAGCATGATTCTAAGCGCTGGGGTAGATATACGGTAATCAGGTTGTCCCACACGGGGGCTCACAGTCTTAAATCCCCATTTTACAGACGAGGGAACTGAAGCACAGAGAAGTTAAGTGACTTGCCCGAGGTCACACAGCAGGTAAGTGGTGGAGGCGGGGTTAGAACCCAGGTCCTTCTGACTCCCAAGCCCGTGCTCTATCCGTGCCATGCTGCTTCTCTCCCAAGCGCATAGTATACAGTGATCTGCACACAGTAAGTGCTCAATAAATGCCTTGGATCGATTGATCATTCCCTAACACGCCTGCTGCTCCCGGCTGGAGCCACCTACTTGGGAGTCAGACCTCACCATTGACTTTAGTTGTGGAGTTGAGCGCTTAGTACAATGCTCTGCACACAGCAAACACTCAATAAATCTTCATTCAATCTTATTCGTTAAGCACTCACTGTGTGCAGAGAACTGCACTAATCACTTGGAAAGTACAATTCGGCAACAAATAGAGATAATCCCTACCCAATAACGGGATACTTGATTGATGGAGTCTCCCTCCGGAAGCAGCAGGTGAGCCCCGTTCCTGAGACTGGGGGAACGGGAGCCAGCGCCTTGCCCAATGCCACTCATGCCCCGTCTTCCCACCGTGCCCAGGATGCCACACACACAGCGGTGCAATGCGGGACAAAGTGCCGGTGGATGGGCTCGGCATGCGGGACCCAGGCAGGGCCGAAGTGATCGCCACGGCGAACCCATTCTATGCCAAGACAACAAGACTCGGAAGGCGGTTGCCTCAGTAACCGCTGCAGTCTTCACCTCTGATAATAATAACCAGGTTATTTGTTAAGCAAATCTGTCTGGAAACAGTCTCTGTCCCATATGGGGCTCACAGCTGGACACGGTCCCTGTCCCATATGAGGCTCATAGTTAGCCAGGTCATCGTCAGGATTCTTGCGGGGCCTGTCCACCACACAGGATACCTCGAACTCGGTTCTTCGGTCGGAAAGCTTCACCACAGACGGAGCATCCCAGCAGACAGACCAGGATTACAATCCAGGTCTCCTGATTCCCAGAGCAGCATTCTTCCCACTGGACTGCTTTGCACACAATAAGCGCTCAATACATACTATTGAATGATCGACTGATTGATTGATGAGACCGACAGTAGGGTAACAGTCTGCAGCATGTAAGATCTCCCCAGACTGAGTGGCCAATCCCAGATTTTTTTGTTTTTCCGTATGTGTGTTTGGGGTTTTTTTAATGGTATTCATTCAGTGCTTACTAAGGGTTGAATACCGAACTGTGTGCTGGGGTAGATAAACGGTAATCAGGTTGGACACAGTCTCTGACACACATGAGGCTCAAAGTCTAAGCAGGAGGGAGAAAAGGGGTTTAATCCCCACTTATAGTTGAGGAAACTGAGACACAGAGAAGGGACTTGCCCAAGATCACACGCAACAGAGAAGCAGTGTGGCCTAGTGGAAACAGCACTGGCCCGGGAGTCAAAGGACACGGTTTTTAATGCTAGCTCTGCCGCTTACCTGCTGTGTAACCTTGGGCGAGTCACTTCAGTTTTCTGTGCCTCAGTTACCTCATCTGTAAAATGGGGATTAAATTCTCCTCCCTTCCTAGACTCTGAGCCCTACATAGGACAGGGACTATGTCCAACCTGATTAACTTGTATCTACCCCAGCGCTTAGAACAGTGCTTGACACCTAGTAAACATGTAACAAAGACCATAATAATAATAATAATGGCATTTGTTAAGCGCTTACTGTGTGCCAAGCACTGTTCTAATAAGCAACTGGCCGAATCAGGGTTGTGTTCTCTGCCCTCCTGAGTCCTCCAAATCTGGCCTCCTCCTTTGCCCCAGCCTTGGGTTCAACTGAACTTTACCCTACAGCTGCAGAGAGGGAATTCAAACCCCATCAGCTGAGCACAAGGCCCCCAAGGAGACGAGAAGAGAGGAATTGCACCAGGGAAAATGCTGGGAAGCTCAGGCAGTCTGAAGTTGGAAGTCGGAATTAACGGGTCTGGTGTTTGTCTGCCCGTTGTCATTCTTTGAGGGGCAAGATGGGGTGGGGAGCCGGCAATGTTAGGGTTCTGGGCTGCCACCTCCGAAGGGGCCCTGCTCCTCGGGAGTCCAACCCCCGAATCTCCCTTCTGAGCCTGAGCTGGTATGCAACATGGCTTGAGCCTGTTGTTGGGTAGGGACCGTCTCTATATGTTGCCAACTTGCACTTCCCAAGCGCTTAGTACAGTGCTCTGCACACAGTAAGCGCTCAGTAAATACGATTGAATGAATGAATAGTGGATAGAGCATGGGAGTCAGAAGGTCATGGGTTCTAATCCCGGCTCCGCCACTTATCTGCCGTGTGACCTTGGGCAAGTCACTGCACTTCTCTGGGCCTCGGTTACCTCATCTGGAAAAAGAGGATGAGACTTTGAGCCCCACAGGGGACAGGGACTGTGTCCAACCCGATTTGCTTGTATCCGCCCTAGTGCTTAGTATGGTGCCTGGCACATAGTAAGCGCCTAAGAAATGCCATCATTATTAAACAGTGCAAGCATCCGTGGGAGTGTGCCAGCTGTACCCTGTCCCCAGTGCCCCTCCCTACTTTCTTGCCCAGAGCCTCATCCATCTTCACCCCAAAATTGTCAGTCACTAAAGTCAGTGCCTCGTCCTCCTGGAGGCCACTAGTTTCCGCTCCCCCCAGGGGCCACCGGGCCCCACCTGATCAGTGCCCCTGGCCGAAGGGTCACTGCAAAATGATGGCTACTGATTAGGGGGTCACTGTCTGCTCCTGTTTAGGTGCAAGAGGGTGGGATTGAGGACCCCCGGGGGCCACGGGAATCACACAGCCCCCCCACCTACTGCCCTGGGAATTGTGGTGCCTGCCTGCGTGTCGCTGCCTCTTTGTGTGCCTATTTCTCTGCGACTGACGTTGACCGCCTTTGTGTGAGACACTGGGTGTTTATTCAGTGCGTGCGTGCCTGCTTGTGGGTGGGCGAGGATGCTTATAAGAGTATTCGTGTCTGTATTTCTGGGTAGATCTGTGTGGGCGTGGGTATTTGTGTCCATGGCTCTCCAAAAGCATCTGGGTGCTGCTGGGAGGGTGGGTAGAGTGTAGGGATAGGAAGAATACAACTCGGGGGCCCATCCAGGCCACAGATGATTCTACCTAACCTTCACCGCACCCAGCAAAAACTATATATAAAGTTCCAATTTATGTATCTATACATAGTGAGCTCCTCTCTAGACTGTAAGCGCCTTGTGGACAGGGAATTTGTCTACCAACTCTGTTGCATTGTACTCTCTCAAGTGCTTAGTACAGTCTTCTGCACACAGTAAAAGGTCAGTAAATACCACCGATTGACTGCTTGATTGATTGATATAGGCAGATACTATCTATATATAGAAATATGCATATTTATATGTACATATATAGTGTCCCTGCTGCTCATGAAAATTCCTGTGTCTCTTATTTGCGTGATTGTAAGTAATGGAACTTTCTGTGGCAACGGCAGGAGGGATTCTGTACCCAAGGAATACTGTAAGAATATTATTGGTAGGTATACGAGTGGCTAATATTCACTTCAGAGCTTATTAAATGGTTCTTAGGAAATGGTCCTCTAGACCGAATAATAGTCCATCCCTTAACTATGTGTATATCTGTCCAGTTTGTGGGAAGGGGGCAGCCAACTGGGTCCCGGGCTTCTTCCCAAAATCTAAGCCCTGTCCCAACCCCACCTCAACCTTGGAACACAGCAATCCATGACGGCTGTCCGTCTGGGTTCCCTCCCTACCCAATTGCCCCCATTCTGCTTTCTCCGCCCAGAGCTGGGTGGGCATTCAAACCCCGTCAACTCAGCCCATCTTTGATGGGAAGCAGCATGGGCTAGTGATGATGATGATGATGATGATGATGATGATGGCATTTATTAAACGCTTACTATGTGCAAAGCACTGTTCTAAGAGCTGGGGAGGATACAAGATGATCAGGTTATCCCACGGGGGGCTCACAGTCTTAATCCCCATTTAACTGAGGCCCAGAGAAGTTAAGTGACTTGCCCAAAGTCACCCAGCTGACAATTGGTGGAGCCGGGATTTGAACCCATGACCTCTTTCTCCAAAGCCCATGCTCTTTCCACTGAGCCACGCTGCTTCTCAGCCGCTTCTTCTAGTGGATGGAGCATGGGCAAGGGAGTCTGAAGGACCTGGGTTCTAATCCCAGCTCTGACGCTTGTCGGCTGTGTGACCTTGGGCAAGTCATTTCACTTCTCTGTTCCTCAGTTACCTCATCTGTAAAATGGGGATTAAAACTGTGAACCCCTGGTGGGATATCCTGATCACCTTGCTACCTCTCCAGCGCTTAGAACAGTGCTTTGCACATAGTAAGTGCTTAATAAATGCCATCATTATTATTATTTTTATTACTTACATTGCCATCATTATTATTATTTCTTACACTTCTCAGGGCCTTGGTTACCTCATCTGTAAAACGGGGATGAAGACTGTGAACCCCATGTGGGACAGGGATCGTGTCGAACCTGATTACCTTGTGTCTACCATGACACTTGGAACAGTGCTTGACACATAGTAAGTGTTTAACAAATGCCATTATTATTATTATTATTACTATTATTATTTGGATCACTCCACCCCTTTCAGAGCAATACACCTCTCTGCCTCTCCTTGTCTCCCTCCCTCCATCTCAGTCAGTCTTTCTCTGTCTCTGTGGCTCTGTCTCTCTCTCTCCAGTCTCCCCATCTCCTTCCACCACCCCCGCTCCACTAACTCCGGTCACCATGGCAGCTGCTTCTTGGCTCACACTCTTGGCTGCAAAAAGAAAACGCGGCGAAGAGGGGAGGCGGGGGGCACTCTGATTATGCTGGGGGGGGGAGAAAGGATGAAATCAGACCCCCAGTTCTGGGAGCCTGCAGAAGGCAGGTAAAAGGAGGCAAGGGAGGGGAGTTGGGGGGAAGCCCAGCTCAGTCCTAGCACAAACCCCCACCTCCTAATATCCAGAGACAGTTCTGAGGTGAAGAAGGTGGCCCTGCCATGCCCCTGCCCCGTCCCTGCCCTTCCTCCCACTCCCAGGGTTCATCCTTGCCGCCCTCCTGCTTCTTCACGTCCCTGCCTACAACCCAAGCGCTTAGTACAGTGCTCTGCACACAGGAAGCGCTCAATAAATACGACTGAATAAATGAATGAACCCAAGCCCCCCTCCCGACTCCGCAGCCTCCAGAGATGAAAAATCCAAGTCGTCCCACGGCCTGTTCCCGCGACCCCAACCCCACGCCCACCACAAGTTGTTTCTTGTGCTTAGCCTCCTCAGGACTGTCGGCTCGCCGTGGGCAGGGGATGTGTCTGTTGTATTGTCCTCTTCCAAGCGCTTAGTACAGTGCTCTGCACACAGTAAGCACTCAGAAAATACAGTTGATTGATTGATTGATTGATTGGACCAGGCCCTGCTCTCCCGCCCCCACCATCCGCAGGGTCTGCAGGGCCTCTGCTCTCAGAGACTCCACTCCCACTGGCCTGCAAACCTCCCCCCGAAGGGAGAGCCTCAGCCAACTCCCTGGAGTGGATCCGCAAGAAAGGATGGGGTGAGAAGCAGCTTAATGGAAAGAGCCCAGACTTGGGAGTCAAAGGACTTGGGTTCTAATCCTGATTCCTCCACTTGTCTGCTGTGTTACCTTGGGCAAGCCACTCAACTTCTCTGTGCCTCAGTTACCTCAATTGTAAAATGGGGATTAAGACTGTGAGCCCCATGTGGGACAATCAGATTACCTTGTATCTACCCCAGCAAGCATCAAGCTGGGGACGGGAGGGTGGCCTTGGCCTTCGGGCTTGTTTTTTCCTATGCTGCCTCCGTCTATCCCTGCCCGGTCCCCCCCTCTGGCCTCCCTCTCCAGACCCTTTCCACCCCTCACCCCCAAGCCCTCCTCCGGTGACTGTGTCTATCCTGATTAAATTGTATCTACCCCAGTGCTTAGTACAGTGCCCGGCACATAGTAAGCGCTTAACAAATACCACACATCATCCTATACTGTTCTGGGTCCTTCCCCTCCCCACAAAGCCCCACAGCTGGGCGGAAAGGCAAGTCTGGCCATACCTGGGCCTTGGTTCCCACCTAACCTCCCACCTGGCCCCTAAGGAATGATCTGGAAGGAATTCATTCATTCATTCATTCATTGAATCATATTTATTGAGCGCTTACTGTGTGCAGAGCACTGTACTAAGCACTTGGGAAGTACAAGTCCGCAACATATAGAGACGGTCCCTACCCAACAACGGGCTCACAGTCTAGAAGGGGGAGATGGACAACAAAACAAAACATGTAGACAGGTGTCAAAATTGTCAGAACAAATTACATGGGATGGGAATTACATCCTGACACCTGGTCTTTAACTAAGAACATCACGCTACTGGCTCAGACCAATCGATCCTAGGATGGAATTTACTGCTGATCTATTTTTCCTCAGCTTTCCACTCAGCAGGCAATGGCTCAGTGGAAAGTGCCCGGGCTTTGGAGTCAGAGTTCATGGGTTCAAATCCCAGCACTGCCCCTTGTCAGCTGGGTGACTTTGGGCAAGTCACTTCACTTCTCTGGGCCTCAGTTACCTCATCTGTAAAATGGGGATTCATTCATTCATTCATTCAATCGTATTTATTGAGCGCTTACTGTGTGCAGAGCACTGTACTAAGCACTTGGGAAGTACAAGTTGGCAACATAGAGAGACGGTCCCTACCCAACAGTGGGCTCACAGTCTAGAAGGGGGAGACAGAGATCAAAACAAAACATATTAACAAAATTAAATAAATAGAATAAATATGTACAAATAAAATAAATAGAGTAATAATAAATAAATAAATAGAGCAATAAATAAATAAATAGAGTAATAAATAAATAAATAGAGTAATAAGACTGTGAGCCCCACGTGGGACAACCTGATCACCTTGTTTCCTCCCCATCACTTACAACAGTGCCTTGCACATAGTAAGCACTTAACAAATGTCATCATTATTATTATTATCAGTACATCTATAATAATAATAATAATTAAGTGCTTATTCTACCTTAAGCACTGAACTAAGCGTTGGAAAAGATGCAAGAGCATCAGGTCAGAAAGAGTCCCTGCCCATTCATTCATTCATTCATTCAATCGTATTTATTGAGTGCTTACTGTGTGCAGAGCACTGTACTAAGCGCTTGGGAAGTACAAGTTGGCAACATAGAGAGACGGTCCCTACCCAACAGTGGGCTCACAGTCTAGAAGGGGGAGACAGACAACAAAACAGAACATATTAACAAAATAAAGTAAATAGAATAAGCATGTACAAATAAAATAAATAGAGTAATCAATACGTACAAACATATATACATATATACAGGTGCTGCGGGGAGGGGAAGGAGGTAAGGCGGAGGGGATGGGGAGGGGGAGGAGGGGGAGAGGAAGGAGGGGGCTCAGTCTGGGAAGGCTGAGTACTCTAGGCTGTCCCAGTGATTGATGGGGGTGTACCTGGAATCCCGGTGATGAGCTCCTGGTCTCAGTAGGAGGGAGTAGGATTTTATCCTCATTTTACAGACCAAATTCAGAGCCGCTAAGTGACTTGCTCCAAGTTACACAGGAGGTAAGTGGCCGAGATTGATTCAGCCCCCTGATCTGCCATGGCCCCCTAGGCCGGCTCAACCTTGCAGGCCCCCATTGAAGCGGATGCAGAGGTCATAGGCTCCCAAGGGAACACCAAGACCCCAGCCCTGCCACCCCCATCGCCTCTACTGCAGCCTGAACTAGAGTCACGGTCCACCCCGAAGCTCTCTGAGCACATTTGAGAGAAAGGGCAGGGCTGGGGACCCAGGCTAGGGGGTTCCATGAGCAATCCATCCGCAGGCTTCCACGCCTCTTCTGCTCCACCCTGATGACCTGCAGAAGAAAGGGGGTAGCCAGGACAGAGAGAGAGAAGTGGGTGGACAGTGGCTGGGCAGAGACCTAGTGGGAGGTCACTTAATAATAATAATGATGATGGCATTTGTTAAGCGCTTACTATGTGCAGAGCACTGTTCTAAGCACTGGGGGGGATACAAGGTGATCAAGTTGTCCCACGTGGGGCTCACAGTCTTCATCCCCATTTTACAGATGAGGTAACTGAGGCTCAGAGAAGTTAAGTGACTTGCCCGAGGTCACATAGCAGACATGTGGTGGAGTTGGGATTCGAACCCATGACCTCTGACTCCAAAGCCCGGGCTCTTTCCACTGAGCAATGCTGCTTCTCTAACACTGAAGCCAGCCCTAAGCCCCTGGGAGAGGGAGACACCTTTTCACTCTACCTCAATCTCATCTATCTCACCGCTGGCCTGAAACTTTCATTCATTCATTCATTCATTCATTCAATCATATTTATTGAGCGCTCACTGTGTGCAGAGCACTGTACTAAGCGCTCGAGAAGTACAAATCGGCAACAGATAGAGACGGTCTCTACCCAACAACGGGCTCACAGTCTAGAAGGAGGAGACAGACAACAAAACAAAACAAGTAGACAGGTGTCAATACCATCAAAATAAATAGAATTACAGCTATATACACATCACTAATAAAATAGCGTAATACATATGTACAAATCTACACAAGTGAAACGCCCTCCCTCCTCAAATCTGACAATTACTCTCCCCCTACTTCAAAGCCTTATTCAATCGTATTTATTGAACGTTTACTGTGTGCAGAGCACTGCACTAAGTGCTGGAAGGCACATCTTCTCCAAGAGGCCTTCCCTGACTAAGCTCCTCTTTCATTTTCTCCCACTCCTTTCTGAATCACCTTGACTTGCTCCTTTTATTCATCCCCCAGCTCCACAGCACTTATGTCCACATCTGTAATTTATTCACTTATATTAACGCCTGTCTCCCCCTCTAGTCTGTAAGCTAGTTGAGGGCAGGGAAAGTGTCTGTTTACTGTTACATTGTACTCTCCCAAGTGCTTAGTACAGTGCTTTGTGCCCAGTAAGTGCTCAATAAATATGATTGAATTGAATTGAGGGGAATCACAAAAGGAGAGGAGGAGCATACTTTGTGCTTGCTTCAGCCCCTGCCCTCGGGTATCTTATCATTTCCTAGAAAAGCAGGAAAAAACAAAGTCAGATTAGCAGTCTCTCTGGCCCCTGGTCCTTGGGGGCTCTCGGGTCTCTAGGGCTCCCCGCCCCCCAGGACTCTCAGAGGGCATTTTCTGCACCCATGAATTGCCCCCTGTCTTGGTTTCCTGTCCCCTTCCTGCCCATTCCTGTCCCTGACCCAACCCCCTGACTCTCTCCCTGACTCTGCCTTGCCTGTGGTCAAGAGGCAGCGTAAGGTAGAGGTAGAGAGGTAGAGCAGGAGAAGAAGAAAGAAGAAAGAAGAAGAAGAAAGAAGAAGAAGAAGTAGAAGGAGAAGAAGAAGAAGAAGAAGAAAGAAGAAGAAGAAGAAGAAGAAGAAGAAGAAGAAGAAGAAGAAGAAGAAGAAGAAGAAGAAGAAGAAGAAGGAGAAGAAGAGGGAGAAGAAGAGGGAGAAGAAGAGGGAGAAGAAGAAGAAGAAGAAGAAGAAGAAGAAGAAGAAGAAGAAGAAGAAGAAGAAGGAGAAGAAGAAGAAGAGGGAGAAGAAGAAGAGGGAGAAGAAGAAGAAGAGGGAGAAGAAGAAGAGGGAGAAGAAGAAGAAGACGAAGAAGAAGAGGAAGAAGAAGAAGAAGAAGTAGAAGAAGAAGAAGAAGAGGGAGAAGAAGAAGAAGAGGGAGAAGAAGAAGAAGAGGGAGAAGAAGAAGGAGGAGGAGGAGAAGAAGAAGAAGAAGAAGAAGAAGAAGAAGAAGAAAAGAAGAAGAAGAAGAAGAAGAAGAAGAAGAAGAAGAAGAAGAAGGAGAAGAAGAAGGAGAAGAAGAAGGAGAAGGAGAAGAGGAAGAAGAGGGAGAAGAAGGAGAAGAAGAAGAGGGGGAAGAAGAAGAAGAAGAAGAAGAAGAAGAAGAAGAAGAAGAAGAAGAAGAAGAAGTAGAGAAGCAATGTGGCTCAGTGGAAAGAGCCCGGGCTTTGGAGTCAGAGGTCATGGGTTCTAATCCCGGCTCCCCCACATGTCTGCTGTGTGACTTTGGGCAAGTCACTTAACTTCTCTGAGCCTCAGTTACCTCATCTGTAAAATGGGGATGAAGACTGTGAGCCCCACGTGGGACAACCTGATCCCCTTGCATCCTCCCCAGCGCTTAGAACAGTGCTTCGCACATAGTAAGCACTTAACAAATGCCATTGTTTTTATTATTATTAAGAGGACTCAGGGGAGTCAGGGGAGTCGGGGGGGGGGGGGGGGGGGAAAAAGGTCCGGGGGACTTGCACAGGCCTTTCCCCTCAGATCACCGGATCTCTCCGACCCCTTCGCTGACCACAAGGACTGCAGAAGTCTTTGATCTCACCAGGTGGCAGGGAGAACCATGAGATGGGTGCGACAAGACGGGAGAGACTTTTGCCCACCAATCCACAGCTGGGCAGTGATGGGAGAAGATTATAAGTGTGTGTTTGTGCTCACACGTGCGCGAGCCCGTTTGCTTTTGCTTAACCTCATGTGTGTCTGTCTGGGTATAAGATTG
This sequence comes from Tachyglossus aculeatus, assembly GCF_015852505.1. Taxonomy (NCBI): domain Eukaryota; kingdom Metazoa; phylum Chordata; class Mammalia; order Monotremata; family Tachyglossidae; genus Tachyglossus; species Tachyglossus aculeatus. Next base: position 133,816,687 of record NC_052067.1, on the reverse strand, counting down.
AGACTTTGAATCTGGATATACACTTACAATAATAATAATAATGGCATTTATTAAGTGCTTTACTATGTGCAAAGCACCGTTCTAAGCGCTTATAATAATAATAATGATGATGGCATTTATTAAGTGCTTACTATGTGCAAAGCACTGTTCTAAGCTCTGGGGAGGTTACGAGGTGATCAAGTTGTCCCATGTGGGGTTCACAGTCTTGATCAGAGAAGCAGCGTGGCTCAGTGGAAAGAGCCCGGGCTTTGGAGTCAGAGGTCATGGGTTCAAATTCCGGCTCCACCAGTTGTCAGCTGGGTGACTTTGGGCAAGTCACTTAATTTCTCTGGGTCTCAGTTACCTCATCTGTAAAATGGGGATTAAAACTGTGAGCCCCACATGGGACAACCTGATCATCTTGTATCCCTTCAGTGCTTAGAACAGTGCTTTGCACATAGTAAGCGCTTAACAAATACCATCATTATTATTATTATTATTATTAATCCCCATTTTACAGATGAGGGAACTGAGGCACAGAGAAGTTAAGTGACTTGCCCAAAGTCACACAGCTGACAATTGGTGGAGCCAGGATTTGAACCCCTGACTTCTGACTCCAAAGCCCGTGCTCTTTCCACTGAGCCACGCTGCTTCTCCATATGCACTTATGTGCACATGGGAATACATTTACCCATTTACCTGTGTCTCCACTTAAACTGGAAGCCCCACGTAGGTCAGGGACTCGGTCTGATCTGATTGCATTGCACAGTGCTTGGCACATAGTAAACGCTTAACCAGTGACACAATTATGACCTGTGCAAGAAAGGAGAAGAAGAAATCGGAAGGTGAAGTGAGTGAATGGTGCTCACCTTCTCACTGTGCCTCCATCTCATCTATCTTGACGCCGACCTCTCGCCCATATAATAATATAATAACGATGGCATTTGTTGAGCACTGACTATGTGCAAAGCACTGTTCTAAGCGCTGGAGAGGATACAAGGTGATCAGATTGTCCCACGGGGGGGCTCACAGTCTTAATCCCCATTTTACAGATGAGGTAACTGAGGCACAGAGAAGTTAAGTGACTTGCCCCAAGTCACTCAGCTGACAATTGGCGGAGCCGGGATTTGAAACCATAATAATAATAATAATGGCATTTATTAAGCACTTACTATGTGCAAACCACTGTTCTAAGCGCTGGAGAGGATACAAGGTGATCAGGTTGTCCCACGGGGGGCTCACAGTCTTAATTCCCATTTTACAGATGAGGTAACTGAGGCACAGAGAAGTTAAGTGACTTGCCCCATGTCAGCTGACAATTGGCGGAGCCGGGATTTGAAACCATAATAATAATAATAATGGCATTTATTAAGCACTTACTATGTGCAAAGCACTGTTCTAAGTGCTGAATAATAATGGCATTTATTAAGCGCTTACTATGTGCGAAGCACTGTTCTAAGCGCTGGGGAGGATACAAGGTGATCAGGTTGTCCCATGGGGGGGCTCACAGTCTTAATCCCCATTTTACAGATGAGGTAACTGAGGCACAGAGAAGTGAAGTGACTTGCCCAGAGTCACACAGCTGACAAGTGGCAGAGCTGGGATTTGAACCCATGCCCTCTGACTCCCAAGCCAGTGCTCTCTGGCGTGGAACGCCTTCCCTCTTCATAGCAGATAGATCATTGCTCGCCCTCACTTCAAGCTCCAGAGAGGAGCTTGGCACCCTCCTAGGGTAGAGATCTCCCCAGCAGGTCACAACCCCGCGTTCACCCCATCACCTCCGGCTCTCCACCCCCAGATCTCCTTTTAGCTCCAGCACCAACTGGTTAGAGCAGGCGCCGGCTGCTCCTCGATCCCTCGGAGAGATCCATGGTTACGCGACTCCCGAGCTCCCCTCCTCAAAAATCTCCAGTGGCTACCAATCAATCTGCGCATCAGGCAGAAACCCCTCACCCTGGGCTTCAAGGCTGTCCATCACCTCACCCCCTCCTACCTCACCTCCCTTCTCTCCTTCTCCAGCCCAGCCCGCACCCTCCGCTCCTCTGCTGCGAATCTCCTCACCGTACCTCGTTCTTGCCTGTCCCACCATCGACCCCCGGCCCACGTCATCCCCCGGGCCTGGAATGCCCTCCCTCTGCCCATCCACCAAGCTAGCTCTCTTCCTCCCTTCAAGGCCCTACTGAGAGCTCACCTCCTCCAGGAGGCCTTCCCAGACTGAGCCCCTTCCTTCCTCTCCCCCTCGTCCCCTTCTCCATCCCCCCACCTTACTTCCTTCCCTTCCCCACAGCACCTGTATATATGTATATATGTTTGTACATATTTATTACTCTATTTATTTATTTATTTTACTTGTACATATCTATTCTATTTATTTTATTTTGTTAGTATGTTTGGTTTTGTTCTCTGTCTCCCCCTTTTAGACTGTGAGCCCACTGTTGGGTAGGGATGTCTCTATATGTTGCCAACTTGGACTTCCCAAGCGCTTAGTACAGTGCTCTGCACACAGTAAGCGCTCAATAAATACGATTGATGATGATGATGATCCGGAGACGCAGTCAGCCCGAGCTGGCAGGAGGTTTCCGTGCCCAGGCTGATTCCTCCCTGCTGGGCAGACAAGAAGCCTCCGACCTTCAGTGGCCCCAGAGCGGGGACAGCCCAGACCACCTGAGCTTGGCTCTGGCGAGTGAAGAGTCAGGAGCCGGGGCCAGGGTCATTTCTGCCGAGTCTGAATGTGCCCCGTGGACTTCATTGATTCATTCATTTAATCGTATTTATTGAGTGCTTACTGAATAAATCCCCATTTTCCAGATGAGGTAACTGAGGCCCAGAGAAGTAAAGTGACTTGCCCAAAGTTACACAGCTGACAATTGGCAGAGTCGGAATTCGAACCCATGACTTCTGACTCCCAAGCCCGGGCTCTTTCCACTGAGCCACGCTGCTTCTCTGCTTCTTACTGTGTGCGGAGCATTCACTCATTCATTCTATCGTATTTATTGAGCGCTTACTGTATGCGAAGCACTGTATTAAGTGCTTGGGAAGTACAAGTTGGCAACATATAGAGACAGTCCCTACCCAAAAACGGGTTCATAGGCTAGAAGGGAAAACTGCACTAAACTCTTGGGAGAGTACAAAACAAGAAAAAACAGATATATTCCCTACCCACAGTGACCAAGCATCCCTCATTCTTGGGAAGAAACCAAGTGTCGGCGTCGGCCTCAGTCCAACTGGCCCCTCTAAGGCCTGACCCTCTTTTTTATGGTATTTGTTACGCATTTCCTTTGCACCAGACACTATTTTAAGTGCTCTGGCAGATACAAGCTAATCAGGTTGGACACAGTCCATGTTCCATATAGGCTCACAGTCTTAATCCCCATTTTGCAGAGGAGGGAACTGAGGCACAGAGAAGTTAAGTGACTTGCCCAAGGTCTCACAGCAGAAATGCTGCAGAGCCGGGTTTAGAATCCAGGTCCTTTTGACTGCCAGGCCCTTTTTTTATGATGACATTTATAAAGCGCTTACTATGTGCAAAGCACTGTTCTAAGCACTGGGGAGGTTACAAGGTGATCAGGTTGTCCCACGGGGGGCTCACAGTCTTAATCCCCATTTTACAGATGAGGGAACTGAGGCACAGAGAAGTGAAGTGACTTGCCCGAAGTCACACAGCTGACAGTTGGCGGAGCCGGGATTTGAACCCATGACCTCTGACTTCAAAGCCCGGGCTCTTTCCACTGAGCTACACTGCTTCTCTAGAAGGTAGAGGTAGAGCCCTTGCTCTACCTACTAGGCCACACGGCTTCTCCTGCTGAGTTTGTCCTAGATGCAGTCAGGGAATGCAAGGAAAGAAAGGAAAAGACCTTACCCCTTATCCTCAGGGGCCTCTCTCTAATCCCCCCTCCACCAGTTGCCTCTCCTTCCAGGACACAGGGTAAGAATAGATGGTTAGGAATGGGGGCTCCCCGAGTTGGGGGCAGTCGGAAGACAGGAGGGCTGTAGGGTGGGCTGGAAGGGATGGATGGCTTTGTCAAGGGAGGGAAGGTCATTGAAAATCGCAGGTTCTCGGAAATTCTTCAAGCTATTTGCATCTTCCAGGAGGAACTGAACGACCAGGAGGCCCCGGTCCTGGCAGCCACATCCGCCACAAATTTCCCTCCACCTGCCCCCGGTGGCCTGACTTCCTGAAATATATGTTTGTACATATTTTTTACTCTATTTATTTATTTATTTATTTTATTCGTACATATCTATTCTATTTATTTTATTTTGTTAATATGTTTGGTTTTGTTCTCTGTCTCCCCCTTTTAGACTGTGAGCCCACTGTTGGGTAGGGACTGTCTCTATATGTTGCCAATTTGTACTTCCCAAGCACTTAGTACCGTGCTCTGCACATAGTAAGCGCTCAATAAATACGATTGATGATGATTGATGATGAAAGTTTGTTCCGCAGGCTCAGGGAAGGGGGGCTAGTCCTGCAGCAGTGAAGAGTACAGTAAGTGCTCAATAAATACGATTGATGATGAAGAAGTCTGCCCATCCTCCGGGCAGGGGGGTCAGACGCCGCCCCGACAAAAGAAGGCAACCCAGTCTGCCTGAGTCCTGGGTTCGCTGTCTGTACAGTCATCTTCTAATCCAGATGGCAGAATAAAAGTAGAAAGAGTAAGGGCTAGGAGGCGAGAGACCTGGGCTCTAGTCCCAGCTCCGCCACATGTCTGCTGTGTGACCTTGGGCGAGTCACCTAACTTCTCCGTGCCTCAGTTACCTTATTTGTTAAATGGGGTTTAGGATTGTGAGCCCCACTTGGGACAACCTGATGACCTTGTATGATAATTATGGTATTTGTTAAGCACTTACTATGTGCGAAGCACTGTTCTAAGCGCTGGGGGGGATACAAGGTGATCAGGTTGTCCCACATGGGGCTCACAGTCTTCATCCCCATTTTCCCCATTTTACCTAACTGAGGCCCAGAGAAGTGAAGTGACTTGCCCAAAGTCACACAGCTGACACTTGGTGGAGCTGGGATTAGAACCCACGCCTCTGACTCTTAAGGCCGTACTCTTTCCACTGAGCCACACTGCTTCACTTGTTACATAGTAAATGCTTACCATTATTATTAAATACCATTATTATTACTTAACCCCCTCCAAGCCTCCACTTCCTCATCTATAAAATGGGGATAAGACTTCTGCCCTCCCTCCCTCTCAGATTGTGAGCTCAGCGTGCGACAGGGGCTGTGACTGATCTGAGTATCCAGTTTCTTCCAAAGTGCTTGGCACAGAGTAAGCGCTTAATAAGTACCGTAATTAGTGAGAGAAGCCTGGCAGGAAGGGCTTCTGAAACAAGTGGATCCAAATAATCACTAAATGTCTTGACCAATCTTGTCAATTTGTTCTTGACCATGGTCCTTTGCAGGGCGTGCTGCCCACAAGCCTCTCCCGTCCTGGGTCTCAGCCCCAGCCCTCTGCCAGAGAAAGCCATTTTCAGCTGGATTCCCTTGCTCTGGATGACGGGCTCCTCATAAATCACAATTGGAAAAGCCAGATAGGCTTTGTAAAAATAATACTAAAAATATCCAAGTTAAACAGTACATAATAGCCTAAAGAGAGACGGTGAGAGAGAGAAACTGGGCCTGGACCAGGGAGAAAATTGGGTTTCAGCCAGTGCTGGGAATGAGAGGGAATGAGGGGTCTGGGGATGGTCAAGAGAGATGGGGAAAAGAGGGAGAGGAGGGAGAGAAGGGAGTAGCGGGGTGGGAAAAAACTGCCTGCATCCCGGGAGGTGTCCCTCCCTCAACATGGATATATGCCTGGTTGTGGGAAAGCACTACCCGCGTGCCTGGTGGGCAGGATTTGTCAAGGGCAGTGTGGAAATGGGGAGAAATGTACTTTTTCTTTTTAGTGGTATATGAGATCTCCTCCCTCCTCTCAAGTGCCACTCCTTCCGCCTGCTCTTCGGACCCCATTCCCGCTCATCTTATCAAAACTCTCGCCCCTTCCATCCTCCCCTCCTTAACTTCCATCTTCAACCGCTCAGTCTCCACTGGTTCCTTCCCCTGTCTTCAAACAAGCCCACATCTCCCCCATCCTAAAAAAACCCTCTCTTGACCCCATCGCCCTATCTCCCTCCTACCCTTCCTTTACAAACTCCTAGAACGAGTCATCTACACTTGCTGCCTCGAATTCCTCAACTCCAACTCTCTCCTCGACCCCCTCCAATCTGGCTTCCGTCCCCTCCACTCCACTGAAACTGCCCTCTCAAAGGTCACCAATGAGCTCCTTCTTGCCAAATCCAATGGCTCCTACGCTGTCCTAATCCTCCTCGACCTCTCAGCTGCCTTCGACACTGTGGACCACCCCCTTCTCCTCAACACACTAAGCAACCTTGGCTTCACGGACTCCATCATCTCCCGGTTCTCCTCTTATCTCTCCGGCCGTTCATTCTCAGTCGCCTTCGCGGGCTCCTCCTCCCCCTCCCATCCCCTAACTGTAGGGGTTCCTCAAGGGTCAGCTCTTGCTCCCCTTCTGTTCTCGATCTGCATTCACTCCCTCGGTGAGCTCATTCGCTCCCATGGCTTCAACTATCATCTCTACGCTGATGACTTCCAAATTTCCATCTCTGCCCCTGCTCTCTCCCCCTCCCTCCAGGCTCTTACCTCCTCCTGCCTTCAGGACATCTCCACCTGGATGTCTGCCCGCCACCTAAAACTCAACATGTCCTAGACTGAGGTCCTTATCTTCCCTCCCAAACCCTGTCCTCTCCCTGACTTTGCCGTCACTGTACTAAGCACTTGGGTAGAAACATCATCCTTCCCGTCTCACAAGCCTGCAACCTTGATGTCATCCTCGACTCCACTCTCTCATTCACCCCACACATCCAATCCGTCACCAAAACCTGCCGGTCTCACCTCCACGACATTGCCAAGATCCGCCCTTTCCTCTCCAGCCAAACCACTACCTTGCTGGTTCAATCTCTCATCCTATCCCGACTGGATTATTGCATTGGATTACTCTTCAATGTGCCTCGTTCTCACCTGTCCCGCCGTCGACCCCGGGCCCACGTCCTCCCCCTGGCCTGGAATGTCCTCCTTCCACACATCCACCAAGCTAGCTCTCTTCTTCCCTTCAAAGCCCTACTGAGACCTCACTTCCTCCAGGAGGCCTTCCCAGACTGAGCCCCCTCCTTCCTCTCCCCCTCCCCATCCCCCCGCCTTACCTTCTTCCCTTCCCCACAGCACCTGTATATATGTATATATGTTTGTATGTTCTTATTACTCTATTTATTGATTTATTTTATTTGTACATATTTATTCTATTTATTTTATTTTGTTAATATGTTTTGTTTTGTTGTCTGTCTCCCCCTTCTAGACTGTGAGCCCGCTGTTGGGTAGGGACCGTCTCTACATGTTGCCAACTTGTACTTCCCAAGCGCTCTGCACACAGTAAGTGCTCAATAAATACGATTGAATGAATGAATGAATTGGCCTCCTTTCTGATCTCTCATGCTCCTGTCTCTCCCCGCTTCAGTCTATACTGCACTCTGCTGCCCAGATTATCTTTGTACAGAAACGCTTTGGGCATGTCACTCCCCCCCTCAAAGATCTCCAGTGGTTGCCTGTCAACCTACGAATCAAGCAAACACTCCTCACTCTCGGCTTCAAGGCCGTCCATCACCTCGCCCCCTCCTACCTCACCTCCCTTCTCTCCTTCTCCAGCCCAGCCCGCACCCTCCGCTCCTCTGCCGCTAACCTCCTCACTGGGCCTCGTTCTCGCCCGTCCCGCCGTCGACCCCCGGCCCACGTCCTCCCCCTGGCCTGGAATGCCTTCCCTCTGCCCATCCGCCAAGCTAGCTCTCTTCCTCCCTTCAAAGCCCTACTGAGAGCTCACCTCCTCCAGGAGGCCTTCCCACACTGAGCCCGCACTTTTTCCTCTCCATCTCCTCCTCCCCGCCCCACCACCCCCCTCCCTCCCTCTGCCCTGACTCCTTCTCCTCCCCACAGCACTTGTGTATATTTGTATATATTTATTACAAATATATTATCTATTATATCTATCTAATATATTTATATATATTAATATATTATAATTATATATTATAATATATAATATATCTAATGTATTTATTTTACTTGTACATATTTACTACTCTATTTTATCAATGATGTGCATATAGCTATAATTCTATTTATTCTGACTGTTTTGACACCTGTCTACTTGTTTTGTCTCCCCCTTCTAGAGTGTGAGCCCGTTGTTGGGTAGGAACGGTCTCTACATGTTGCCAACTTGTACTTCCCAAGCGCTCAGTAAAGTGCTCTGCACACAGTAAGCGCTCAATAAATACAATCGAATGAATGAATGAGTGAAAGTGGCAGAGTCGGAATTAGAACCCGTGACCTCTGCCTCCCAAACCCGTACTCTTTCCACTGAGCCACACAGGTTGTATTGTACTTTTTCATTTTCATTCATTCAATCGTATTTATTGAGCGCTTACTGGGTGCAGAGCACTGTACTAAGCGCTTGGGAAGTCCAAGTTGGCAACCTATAGAGACGGTCCCTACCCAACGGCGGGCTCACAGTCTAGAAGGGGGAGACAGACAACCAAACAAACCATATTAACAAACTAAAATAAATAGAATATGTACAAATAAAATAGAGTAATAAATACGTACAAACATATATACAGGTGCTGTGGGGAGGGGAAGGAGGTAAGCAGGGGGATCAAGCATTTTGTCCAGTGCTCTGCATACGGTAAGAGCTCAATAAATACAACTGATTCCAGCTCCGCGTACCTCATGGCATAGCCCACTAGACCCAATAACCCTGAATACCTTGCCGTGGGTACCTCAACATGGTAATCCCTGGTACCCCAATATGGAAAATGTGTACCCCAAATCTAAAGGGTGAAGGGTGGGAAGGATCAACAAGCTGCCCTGACCCAGCCTTCGCTCCCCACACCCACCCCAGCCCTCTGACTGCCTCTCCCCCATCCTTATCCAGTCACCTGGTCTGGGCACATCCTTCTAGACTGTGAGCCCGTTGTTGGGTAGGGACCATCTCTATATGTTGCTGACTTGGACTTCCCAAGCGCTTAGTACAGTGCTCTGCACACAGGAAGCACTCAATAAATACGATTGAACGAATGAATATCTGACAATTCATAATCGAGAGGCAATGACTTCTTTCCCCGCCTCCAAAGCCTTATTGAAGGCACATCTCCTCCAAGAAGCCTTCCCAGACTAAGCCCTCCTTTCCTCTTCTCCCACTCCCTTCTGCATCGCCCTGACTCGCTCCCTTTAATCAATCAATCAATCGTATTTATTGAGCACTTACTGTGTGCAGAGCACTGTACTAAGCGCTTGGCAAGTTGGCAACATATAGAGACAGTCCCTACCCAACAGTGGGCTCACAGTCTAGAAGGGGGAGACAGAGAACAAAACCAAACATATTAACAAAATAAAATAAATAGAATAGATATGTACAAGTAAAATAAATAAATAAAGAGTAATAAATATGTACAAACATATATACATATATACAGGTGCTGTGGGGAAGGGAAGGAGGTAAGACTTGGGGGATGGAGAGGGGGGCGAGGGGGAGAGGAAGGAGGGGGTTCAGTCTGGGGAGGCCTCCTGGAGGAGGTGGGCTCTCAGTAGGGCCTATTCATTTATTCATTCATTCATTCATTCCCCCCTCCCAGCTCCCAGCATGGCTCAGTGGAAAGAGCTCGGGCTTGGGAGTCAGAGGTCATGGGTTCTAGTTCCTGCCCCGCCACTCATCAGCTGTGTGACTTTGGGCAAGTCATTTCACTTCTCTGTGCTGTGAGCCCACTTTTGGGTAGGGACCGTGTCTATATGTTGCCAACTTGTGCTTCCCAAGCGCTTAGTACAGTGCTCTGCACACAGTAAGCGCTCAATAAATACGATTGATTGATTGATTGATTGTGCCTGTTACCTCATCTGGAAAATGGGGATTAAGACTGGGAGCCCCACGTAGGACACTCTTGGCTTCCAGGCTGTCCATCCCCTCTCCCCCTCCTACCTCACCTCCCTTCTCTCCTTCTCCAGCCCAGCCCGCACCCTCCGCTCCTCTGCCGCTAACCTCCTCACCGGGCCTCGTTCTTGCCTGTCCCGCCGTCGACCCCCGACCCACGTCCTCCCCCTGGCCCGGAATGCCCTCCCTCCGCACATCTGCCAAGCTAGCTCTCTTCCTCCATTCAAAGCCCTACTGAGAGCTCACCTCCTCCAGGAGGCCTTCCCAGACTGAGCCCCCTTTTCCCTCTCTTCCTCCCCATCCCCCCGTCCTACCTCTTTCCCTTCCCCACAGCACTTGTATGCATTTGTACAGATTTATTACTCTACTTATTTTACTTGTACATATTTACTATTCTATTTATTTTGTTAACGATGTGCATCTAGCTTTCATTCTATTCTGACGATTTTGACACCCGTCCACATGTTTTGTTTTGTTGTCTGTCCCCCCCTTCTAGACCGTGAGCCCGTTGTTGTGTAGGGACCGTCTCTGTATGCTGCCGACTTGTACTTCCCAAGCACTTAGTACAATGCTCTGCACACAGTAAGCAAGTAAATACGATTGAACGAACCTGATGACCTTGCATCTCCTCCAGTGCTTGGCACATAGTAAGCGCTTAACAAATACTAAAATTATTATTACATATTTGTTATTTATTTGATGCCTGTCTCCCCCTCTAGACAGAGGAGCAGCATGGCTCAGTGGAAAGAGCCCGGGCTTGGGAGTCAGAGGTCACGGGTTCAAATCCCAGCTCCGCCACTTGTCCGCTGTGTGACCTGGGGCAAGCCGCTTCACTTATCTGGGCCTCAGTCACCGCCGTCGACCCCCGGCCCACATCCTCCCCCCGGCCCGGAATGCCCTCCCTCCGCACACCCGCCAAGCTAGCTCTCTTCCTCCCTTCAAAGCCCTACTGAGAGCTCACCTCCTCCAGGATGCCTTCCCACACTGAGCCCCCTCCTTCCTCTCCCCCTCCTCCCCTCCCCATCCCCCCCCGCCTTACCTCCTTCCCCTCCCCAGAGCACCTGTATATATGTATATATGTTTGTACGCATTTATTACTCTATTTTATTTGTACGTATTTATTCTACTTATTCTATTTTGCTAATACGTTGTGTTTCGTTGTCTGTCTCCCCCTTCTAGACTGTGAGCCCACTGTTGGGTAGGGACTGTCTCTATGTGTTGCCAACTTGTACTTCCCAAGCGCTTAGTACAGTGCTCTGCACATAGTAAGCGCTCAATAAATACGATTGATGATGATGATGATGATGCCGCCGACTTGGACTTCCCAAGCGCTTAGTCCAGTGCTCTGCACACAGTGAGCGCTCAATAAATACGATTTGAATGAATGAGTTGTACCGTACTCTCCCAAGAACCGGTACGGCGCTTTGCACGCGGTAAGCGCTCAATAAATACGAATGAGCGAACGCGTAGCTAAGTGAGTTCTGTTTATTGATGCCGATCGCCGGGGGGGTCGGATCTTCTGAGCGGTGGAGGAGAGGGGTCCGGGGGTGTCGGGAGGAGTGTGCGGGGCCCGGGCAGGGCTGCGGCGTGGCGCGTGCGGGGCTCCGGCGGGGGCTCGAGGATGCCCGGGGATGCTGCCCGGGGATGCCGCCCAGGGATGCCCGGCCCTAGGCCGAGCTCTCCAGCTGCAGCAGCGCGGGCTCCTCGGGCGCGGGCCCGCTCGGCCCGTCGTCGGCTTGCTCAGTCGGCTCCGGCGGGGGCACCTCCGGCGGGGTCTGCCCCGGCAGGGGCCGGTGGGGCTCAGGCTCGGCCCCCTGAGGAGACTCGTTGTCCCGGGCGGGACCCAGGCGCGGCGGCTTGGCGGGGGTGGGCGGCGCGGGCGCGGGGCTCTTGCGGGAGGTCAGCGCCCGGCGCAGGCTCTGCACCTTCCTCAGCCCCGAGCGCCGCAGCCGCTCGGCCCGGCTCTCCTTCGGCTCGTCCTCGCCATCCGAGCTGGCCCCGGCCTCCGGCTCCGAGCCCGGCTCCTCCTCCTCCTCCTCCTCCTCCGGCTCCTGCGGGGGCTCCGGACCCTTCAGGAAGGCGCGGGCCGGGATCTCCGACTCCTCCTACAATGATAATAATAATAATCATACTGATGGCATTTATTAAGCGCTTACTATGTGCAAAGCACTGTTCTAAGCGCTGGGGAGGAGGCCTTCCCAGACTGAGCCCCCTCCTTCCTCTCCCCCTCCCCATCCCAGGTTTGTAAATATTTATTACTCTATTTATTTATTTTATTTGTACATATCTATGCTATTTATTTTATTTTGTTAGTATGTTTGGTTTCGTTCTCTGTCTCCCCCTTTTAGACTGTAAGCCCACTGTAGGGTAGGGACTGTCTCTATATGTTGCCAACTTGTACTTCCCAAGCACTTAGTACAGTGCTCTGCACACAGTAAGCGCTCAATAAATACAATTGATTGATTGATCCCCCCGCCTTACCTCCTTCCCCTCCCCACAGCACCTGTATATATGTTTCTACGTATTTATCACGCTATTTATTTTATTTGTACTTATTTATTCTATTTATTTTATTTTGTTAATATGTTTTGTTTTGTTCTCTGTCTTCCCCTTCTAGACTGTGAGCCCACTGCTGGGTTGGGACCGTCTCTAGATGTTGCCAACTTGTACTTCCCAAGCGCTTAGTACAGTGCTCTGCACACAGTAAGCGCCCAATAAATACGACTGAATGAAAAAATGATCTGATTGTCCCACGGGGGGATCACAGTCTTAATCCCCATTGTACAGATGAGGTAACTGAGGCACAGAGAAATGGAGTGACTTGCCCAAGGTCACCCAGCTGTCAAGTGGCGGAGCCGGGATTTGAACCCATGACCTCTGACTCCAATGCTCGGGCTCTTTCCACTTGCCCCACTCTGCTTCCCCTCCTACAACAGACAGGCGCTCAGCCACCGACGCCCACCAGGGGGCGGGTCGCGGCGGTGGGCGGGTAGGGGGCGTGGCCAGCTGTGTGGTGTGGCCTGATTGGTGGGGCAGGTAGGGGACGGGGCCGGGAGCTCCGTGCCGTGGCCTGATTGGTGGGGCGGGTAAGGGGCGGGGCCAGGAGCTGTGTGGCGTGGCCTGACTAGTGGGGCGGGGGCAGGGGCAGGAGCTGTGCGGCGTGGCCTGATTGGTGGGGTGGGGCAGGGGCGGGGCCAGGAGCTGTGTGGCGGGGCCTGATTGGTGGGGAAGGGTGGCGGCGTGGCCAGGAGCTGTGTGGCCTGGCCTGATTGGCGGGGCGGGTATGGGGCGGGGCCAGGAGCTGTGTGGCATGGCCTGATCAACCAATCAAATTTATTGAGCACTTACTGTGTGCAGAGCACTGTACTAAGCGTTTGGGAAGTACAAGTTGGCAACATATAGAGACGGGCCCTACCCAATAGTGGGGTCCCCCTCTCCATCCCCCCCCACGTCTTACCTCCTTCCCTTCCCCACAGCACCTGTATATATGTATATATGTTTGTACATATTTATTACTCTATTTATTCATTTATTTTACTTGTACATATCTATTCTATTTATTTTATTTTGTTAATATGTTTGGTTTTGTTCTCTGTCTCCCCCTTCTAGACTGTGAGCCCACTGTTGGGTAGGGACTGTCTCTACATGTTGCTAACTTGTACTTCCCAAATGCTTGGTACAGTGCTCTGCACACAGTAAGCGCTCAATAAATACGATTGACTGATTGGGCTCACAGATCGGTGGGGCGGGGCTGGGGGCCAGGGTCGATGGGCGTGGCCTGATTGGTGGGGCGGGGCCCCGAGCGGTGGGTGGGGGCGGGGGCATAGAGTGGCGTGGCCACGGACTGGGGGGTAGGTCTGCGATTGGTGGGTAGTGCAGGGGCGGGGCAGGCGCGGTGGGCGGGGCCTAGGCGGTGAGAAAGAAACGGGGCCCACGACCGGAGCGAAAGGGGCGGGGTCAGGTGCGGTGGGCGGGGCCGGGGCAGAAAGGGGCGTGGCTGCTACCTGGGGCTGGGTCTACGATTGGTGCAGGGGCGGGTCCCAGCGCTGTGGGCGGGGCCTGGGCGGCGAGGCAGAAAGGGGGAAGGGAGAGAAGGGGCACAGCCAGGTTATGTGGGTGGGGCCAGGGCAAAGAGGGCGTGGCCAGGATCTGGGGGCGGGGCCCGGATTGGTGGGCGGCAGGCCGGGGGGTGAATATGGGCGGGGCTTATTGGTTCGTCCCGTCCCGGGACCGGGGAAAGGGGGGGGGTGGAGGCCCTGGTGGGGAGACGGGGGCGGGGTCCGATGAGGAGGCACCGGGGAGGACTGAGGAGGGGTGTGGGCGGAGCTAATGGAGGAGTGGACGGGACCTGAGGGGACGTGGGCGGGGCCAAAGGGGAGGGGGCGTGGGCGGAGTCTGAGGGATTGTGCGTGGGGCAAATGGGAGGCATGGGCGGGACCTGAGGAGGCACGTGGGCGGGGCTACTGGGGAGGCAGGGCGGGGCCAATTGGGGGGGCGTGGGCGGGGCCTGGGCACGCGGGCGGGGCTAATGGGATATGTGGGCGGGGCTAGTGGGGAGGCGCGGGTTGGGCCAATGGGGGGGCGTGGGCGGGGCTAGTGGGGGGGGACATGGGCGGGGCAAGCGAGGCATGGACGGGTAGGACCCCATGAGGGACATGGGCGGGGCAGGGGTGGGGCCTTTGGGTGATGTAAGCCAGGAATGTGGGCGGGGCCTACGGGTGGCGTAAACCAGGAGTGTGCCCGGGGCTTGCGAGCCAAGTTAGTCGGGGGGGGTGGGGGGGGGAGGGGCTTGTGGGGCGGGACTGGGGGAATTCATTCATACATTCATTCAATCGTATTTATTGAGCGCTTACTATGTGCAGAGCACTGTACTAAGCGCTTGGGAAGTACCAGTCGGCAACATGGTCTCTACCCAACAACGGGCTCACAGGGCTTGCGGTCCGGGCCTGGGGGAATGCGGGCCGGACTTGCGGTCTGGGTCGGAATGTGGGCGGGGCCTGCGGTCCGGACCTGGGGGAATTCATTCATTCAATCGTATTTATTGAGCGCTTACTATGTGCAGAGCACTATACTAAGCGCTTGGGAAGTACCAGTCGGCAACATATAGAGACGGTCTCTACCCAACAAAGGGCTCACAAAGGCTTGCGGTCCAGGGAGAATGTGGGCGGGGCTTGTGGGGCGGGACTGGGGGCATTCATTCATTCAATCGTATTTATTGAGCGCTTACTATGTGCAGAGCACTATACTAAGTGCTTGGGAAGTACCATCGGCAACATGGTCCCTACCCAACAACGAGCTCCCAAGGGCTTGCGGTCCAGGGGGAATGTGGGCGGGCCTGGGGGAATGTGGGCGGGGCGAGATTGCGGTCCGGGCCGGAATGTGGGCAGAGCTTGTGGGCGGGCCAGGGGGAAAGTCGGCGGGGCTTGCGGTCCGGGCCGGGAGAATGTGGGCGGGCCCGGGGATGTGGGCGGGGCTTGCGGTCCGGAATGTAGGCGGGGCTTGCGGTCCGAGCCTGGGGAGGATTGTGGGCGGGGCTTGCAGTCCGAGGCGGGGGGAAATGTGGGCGGGGCTTAAGGTGCGGGTCGGAATGTGGGCGGGGCTTGCGGTCCGGGCCGGAGGGGAGAATGTGGTTGGGGCTCGTGGGGCGGGCCTGGGGGGAATGTGGGCGGGGCCTGCGCTCCGGAAAGGGGGATATGGGCGGGGCTTATGGCCCGTGTCGGAATGTGGGCGGGGCCTGCGCTCCGGGCGGGGGATGTGGGCGGGGCTGGCGGGGAAATGTGGGCGGGGCCTGCGTCCGGGCCGGGGGTGCAGAGCACTGTACTAAGCGCTTGGGAAGTACAAATTGGCAACATATAGAGACAGTCCCTACCCAACAGTGGGTTCACAGTCTAAAAGGGACTTGCGGTCCGGGCCGGAGTGTGGGCGGGGCTTGCGGTCCGGGCCGGGGGGAATGTGGGCGGGGCTTACGGTCCGGTTCGGAATGTGGGCGGGGCCTGTGGGCGGGGCCTGCGGTCCGGGCCCGCGTAATGTGGGCGGGGCTTGAGTCTGGGCGGGGCCTGCGGCCCGGGTCGGAATGTGGGCGGGGCTTGCGGTCCGGGCGGGGGAATGTGGGCGGGGCTTGCGGTCCGGGCGGGGGGAAATGTGGGCGGGGGAAAGTGGGCGGGGCCTTGTCCGGGCCAGGGGGGATGTGGAAGGGGCTTGCGGGCCGGGGGGAATGTGGAAGGGACTTGCTGTCCGGGCCGGTGTGGGCGGGGCTTGCGGTCCGGGCCTGGGGCAGTGTGGGCGGGGCTTACGGTCCGGTTCGGAATGTGGGCGGGGCCTGCGGTCCGGGAAGGGGGAATATGGGCGGGGCTTGCGGTCCGGGCCGGAATGTGGGCGGAGCTTGCAGTCCGGGCGGGGGATGTGGGCGGGGTTTGCGGCCCGGGTCAGAATGTGGGCGGGGGCTGCGGCCCGGGGGGGGGATGTGGGCGGGGCCTGCCTCCGGGGCCAGGGGGAATGTGGGCGGGGCTTGCGGTCCGGGTCGGAATGTGGGCGGGGTTTGCGGTCCGGGCGGGGAGAATGTGGGCGGGGCTGGCGGGGAAAAGTGGGCGGTGCCGCGTCCGGGCCAGGGAGAATGTGGGAGGGGCTTGCAGGCCGGGGGGGAATGTAGAAGGGACTTGCGGTCCGGGCCGGAGTGTGGGCGGGGCTTGCGGTCCGGGTCAGAATGTGGGCGGGGCCTGCGGTCCGGGCGGGGGTAATGTGGGCGGGGCGGGCGGGGGAGTGTGGGCGGAGCCTGAGTCCGGGCCAGGTGGAATGTGGGCGGGGCTTGCGGTCCGGGAGGGGGTTTGTGGGCGGAGCCTGCGGTCCGGGCCGGAGTGTGGTAGGGGCTTGCGGTCGGGGGGGGGGGGGGGATGTGGGCGGGGCCTGCCGCCCGGCCCTGGGGGATTGTGGGCGGGGCTTACGGTCCGGGTCGTAATCTGGGCGGGGCTCGCGGTCCGGGCCGGGGGACGTGGGCGGGGCCTGCGGTCCGGGCCGGAATGTGGGCGCGCCCTTGGAGGCGGGCCCGCGGAATGCGCGCGCGCGCGCTTGCTCTCTCCCTCCCTTTCCCTCCCCCCCCCCCCGGCGGCGCCCCCTTGTGGGCCCGTCCGGCCGTCACCGACCTTGAAGAGCAGCACGCGCACGGTCCCGCGCGCGACGAGGGTGCGGTGGTTCTCGGCGAGGGTGCTCAGCTGGGCCTGGCGGCGGAGCGCGCGGCGGCGGGCGTCGTGCGCCTGCGCGCTGACCCTGTCGGCGCGGCCGAGGAGGCGGTCCAGCTGGCCGCCCGTGGCGCCGTGGCTGCGGCCCAGCCGGCCCAGGCCGCCCTGGATGCGGAGCACGGAGCCCGTGAGGCCGCCCTGGCGCCGGGCCAGCCCGCCCTGCCGCTCCCGCACCGCCTCCAGCATGCACCACAGCTTCTCCAGCAGCGTCACCACCGTCAGCGCGTGCACCGGCTCCGGCGCGCTCTCCCCCATCCCCAGAAACGCGCTCCTGCTTCCCGGTCCCGGTCCCGATCCCGGTCCCGATCCCAGCCGCCCTTCCCGGTCCGCTCCCGGCCCCGCCCCGCTCCCCGGCCGGGACTCACGCGGGAGGAGCCCCGCCCCTGCCCGCCCCCCGTCCGCCCACTCACTCACTCATCCGTTCCATCGCATTTCTGATAGTAATAATAATAAAGATGGCATTTAGTAAGCGCTTGCTATGTGCGAAGCGCTGCTCTACCTTATAATAATGATGATGATGATGATGGGGGCGTTTAGTGAGCGCTTGCTATGTGCAAAGCGCCGTTCTAGCTTATAGTATAATAAGAATGAGGGCATTTAGTAAGCGCTTGCCATGTGCAAAGCGCTGTTCTAGCTTATAGTAATGATGATAAAGGCAATGGGGAGATTACACATAATAAGAATGAGGGCATTTAGTAAGCGCTTGCCATGTGCAAAGCGCTGTTCTAGCGTATAGTAATGATAATAAAGGTTATGGGGAGCTTACACATAATAAGAATGAGGGCATTTAGTAAGCGCTTGCTATGTGCAAAGCGCTGTTCTAGCTTATAGTAATGATAATAAAGGCTATGGGGAGCTTACACATAATAAGAATGAGGGCATTTAGTAAGCGCCTGCCATGTGCAAAGCGCTGCTCTAGCTTATAGTGATGATAATAAAGGCTTTGGGGAGCTTACACATAATAAGAATGAGGGCATTTAGTAAGCGCTTGCTATGTGCAAAGCGCTGCTCTACCTTATAAAAATAATGATGATGATGGGGGTGTTTAGTGAGCGCTTGCTATGTGCAAAGCGCCGTTCTAGCTTATAAGATGAGGGCATTTAGTAAGCGCTTGCCATGTGCAAAGCGCTGTTCTAGCTTATAGTAATGATAATAAGGGCAATGGGGAGCTTACACATAATAATAATGAGGGCATTTAGTAAGCGCTTGCCATGTGCAAAGCGCTGCTCTACCTTATAATAATAATGATGACGATGATGGGGGCGTTTAGTAAGCGCTTGCTATGTGCAAAGCGCTGTTCTAGCTTATAATGATGAGGGCATTTAGTAAGCGCTTGCCACGTGCAAAGCGCTGTTCTAGCTTATAGTGATGAGAATGAGGCCCCTGGGGAGCTTACACATAATAATAATGAGGGCATTTAGTAAGTGCTTGCGGTGTGCAAAGCGCTGTTCTAGCTTATAGTAATGATAATAATAAGGGCAATGGGGAGCTTACACATAATAATAATGAGGGCATTTAGTAAGCGCCTGCCGTGTGCAAAGCGCTGCTCTAGCTTATAGTGATGATAATAAAGGCAATGGGGAGCTTACACATAATAATCATGAGGGCATTTAGTAAGCGCTTGCCATGTGCAAAGCGCTGCTCTACCTTATAAAAATAATGATGATGATGATGGGGGCGTTTAGTAAGCGCTTGCTATGTGCAAAGCGCTGTTCTACCTTATAGTAATAAGAATGAGGGCATTTAGTAAGCGCTTGCCATGTGCAAAGCGCTGTTCTAGCTTATAGTAATGAGAATAAGGGCAATGGGGAGCTTACACATAATGATAATGAGGGCATTTAGTAAGCCCTTGCTATGTGCAAAGCGCTGCTCTACCTTATAAAAATAATGATGATGATGATGGGGGCGTTTAGTAAGCGCTTGCTATGTGCAAACCGCCGTTCTAGCTTGTAATGATGAGGGCATTTAGTAAGCGCTTGCCATGTGCAAAGCGCTGTTCTAGCTTATAGTAATGATAATAAGGGCAATGGGGAGATTACACATAATAAGAATGAGAGCATTTAGCAAGCGCTTGCTATGTGCAAAGCGCCGTTCTAGCTTGTAATGATGAGGGCACTTAGTAAGCGCTTGCCATGTGCAAAGCGCTGTTCTAGCTTATAGTAATGATAATGAGGGCTATGGGGAGCTTACACATAATAATCATGAGGGCATTTAGTAAGCGCTTGCCATGTGCAAAGCGCTGTTCTAGCCTATAGTAGTGATAATAAGGGCAATGGGGAGCTTCCACATAATAATAATGAGGGCACTTAGTAAGCGCTTGCCATGTGCAAAGCGCTGTTCTAGCTTATAGTAATGATAATGAGGGCTATGGGGAGCTTACACATAATAATCATGAGGGCATTTAGTAAGCGCTTGCCATGTGCAAAGCGCTGTTCTAGCCTATAGTAATGATAATAAGGGCAATGGGGAGCTTCCACATAATAATAATGAGGGCATTTAGTAAGCGCTTGCCATGTGCAAAGCGCTGTTCTAGCTTATAGTAATGATAATAAGGGCAATGGGGAGCTTACACATAATAAGAATGAGGGCATTTAGTAAGCGCTTGCCATGTGCAAAGCGCTGCTCTACCTTATAATAATAATGATGACGATGATGGGGGCGTTTAGTAAGCGCTTGCTATGTGCAAAGCGCCGTTCTAGCTTATAATGATGAGGGCATTTAGTAAGCGCTTGCCATGTGCAAAGCGCTGTTCTAGCTTATAGTGATGAGAATGAGGCCCCTGGGGAGCTTACACATAATAATAATGAGGGCATTTAGTAAGCGCTTGCCATGTGCAAAGCACTGTTCTAGCTTATAGTAATGATAATAAGGGCAATGGGGAGCTTACACATAATAATAATGAGGGCATTTAGTAAGCGCCTGCCATGTGCAAAGCGCTGCTCTAGCTTATAGTGATGATAATAAAGGCTATGGGGAGCTTACACATAATAATCATGAGGGCATTTAGTAAGCGCTTGCCATGTGCAAAGCGCTGCTCTACCTTATAAAAATAATGATGATGATGATGGGGGCGTTTAGTAAGCGCTTGCTATGTGCAAAGCGCTGTTCTACCTTATAGTAATAAGAATGAGGGCATTTAGTAAGCGCTTGCCATGTGCAAAGCGCTGTTCTAGGTTATAGTAATGATAATAAGGGCAATGGGGAGCTTACACATAATAATCATGAGGGCATTTAGTAACCGCTTGCTATGTGCAAAGCGCTGCTCTACCTTATAAAAATAATGATGATGATGATGGGGGCGTTTAGTAAGCGCTTGCTATGTGCAAAGCGCTGCTCTACCTTATAATAATAATGATGATGATGATGGGGGCGTTTAGTAAGCGCTTGCTATGTGCAAAGCGCTGTTCTAGCTTATAGTATAATAAGAATGAGGGCATTTAGTAAGCACTTCCCATGTGCAAAGCGCTGTTCTAGCTTATAGTAATAATCATGAGGGCATTTAGTAAGCGCTTCCCATGTGCAAAGCTCTGTTCTAGCTTATAGTAATAATCATGAGGGCATTTAGTAAGCGCTTGCTATGTGCAAAGCACTGTTCTAGCTTACAGTAATAATAATGGCATATATTAAGCGCTTGCTATGTGCGAAGCACTGTTCTAGCTTACAGTAATAATAATAATGGCATTTATTAAGCGCTTGCTATGTGCGAAGCACTGTTCTAGCTTACAGTAATAATAATAATGGCATTTATTAAGCACTTGCTATGTGCAAAGCACTGTTCTAGCTTACAGTAATAATAATAATGGCATTTATTAAGCGTTTGCTATGTGTGAAGCACTAAGCGCTGGAGAGCTTACACTAATAATAATAACGATGGCATTTAGTAAGTGCTTGCTATGTGCAAAGCACTGTTCTAGCTTACAATAATAATAGTAATAATAATACCTGGCATTTATTAAGCGCTTGCTATGTGCAAAGCACTGCTCTAGCTTACAATCATAATAATAATAATGATGGCATTTATTAAGTGCTTGCTATGTGCAAAGCACTGTTCTAAACGCTGAGGAGCTTACACTAATAATAATGATGAAGGCATTTATTAAGCGCTTGCTATGTGCAAAGGACTGTTCTAGCTTACAATAGTAATAATAATAATAATGCGGGCATTTATTGAGCGCTTGCTATATGCAAAACTGTTCTAGCTTACAATAATAATAATAATAATAATGAGGGCATTTATTGAGCGCTTGCTATGTGCAAAGCACGGTTCTAAGCACTGGGGAGCTTACACTAGTAATAATAACGATGGCATATAGTAAGTGCTTGCTATGTGCAAAGCACTGTTCTAAGCACTGGGGAGCTTACACTAATAATAATAATGAGGGCATTTATTAAGCGCTTGCTATGTGCAAAGCACTGTTCATTCATTCATTCATTCATTCAATCGTATTTATTGAGCGCTTACTGTGTGCAGAGCACTGTACTTAGAGCTTGGGAAGTCCAAGTTGGCAACATCTAGAGACGGTCCCTACCCAACAGCAGGCTCACAGTCTAGAAGGGGGAGACAGAGAACAAAACCAAACATATTAACAAAATAAAATAAATAGAATAAATATGTACAAGTAAAATAAATAGAGTAATAAATCTGTACAAACATGTACAGGTGCTGGGGGGAGAGGAAGGAGGTAAGGTGGGGGGGATGGGGAGGGGGAGGAGGGAGAGAGGAAGGAGGGGGCTCAGTGTGGGAAGGCCTCCTGGAGGAGGTGAGCTCTCAGTAGGGCTTTGAAGGGAGGAAGAGAGCGAGCTTGGCGGATGTGGGGAGGGAGGGCATTCCAGGCCAGGGGGAGGACGTGGGCCGGGGGTCGATGGTGGGACGTGCGAGAACGAGGCCCGGTGAGGAGGTTAGCGGTGGCAGAGGAGCGGAGGGTGCGGACTGGGCTGGAGAAGGACAGAAGGGAGGTGAGGTAGGAGGGGGTGAGGGGTTGGACAGCTTTGTACTGTTCTAAGCACTGGGGAGCTTACAGTAATAGTACTAATAATGATGGCATGTATTAAGCCCTTACTATGTGCAAAGCACTGTTCTAAGCAATGGGGAGCTTACAATAATAATAATAATGGCATTTATTAAGCTTTTGCTATGTGCAAAGCACTGTTCTAAGCACTGGGGAGCTTACAAGGTGATCAGTTGTCCCACCTGGGGCTCACAGTCTTCATCCCCATTTTACAGAGGGAACTGAGGCCCAGAGAAGTGAAGTGACTTGCCCAAAGTCACCCAGCTGACAGTTGGTGGAGCCGGGATTTGAACCCATGACCTCTGACTCCAAAGCCCGTGCCCTTTCCACTGAGCCACGCTGCTTGTCTACAAGGTGATCAGGTTGTCCCACGTGGGGCTCCCAGTCTTCATCCCCATTTGACAGATGAGGGAACGGAGGCACAGAGAAGTTGTGACTTGCCCAAAGTCACACGGCTGCCAATTGGTGGAGCCGGGACTTGAACCCGTGACCTCTGACTCTAAAGCCCGGGCTCTTTCCACTGAGCCGCACTGCTTCTGATGGCATTTATTAGGCGCTTACTATGTGCAAAGCACCGTTCTAAACGCTGGGGAAGATACAAGGTGATCAGGTTGTCCCACGTGGGGCTCAGTCTTCATCCCCATTTTGCAGTTGAGGCCACTGAGGCGCAGAGAAGTTAAGTGACTTGTCCAAAGTCACACAGCTGACAATTGGTGGAGCCGGGATTTGAACCCATGACCTCCGACTCCAAAGCCCGGGCTCTTTTCCACTGAGCCATGTTGCTTCACAGCATTTATGGAGCGCTTACTGTGCACAGAGCACTGGGCTAAGCGCTTGGGAGAGTCCAATAAGGCAATAAAGAGCCCAACAACACGCTCAGTCATTCCATCGTATTGATGGAGCGCCGACTGTGTGCAGAACACTAGGCTAAGTGCTTGGAAAGCCCAACAATGCGCTCCTTCATTCAGTTGTTCCAGCAAGTATTGATGGAGCACCGACTGTGTGAAGAGCACTGTGCTAAGCGCTTGGGAGAGTCCAATTCGGCAGTAAAGAGCCCAACAACGCGCTCAGTCATTCCGTCATTCCATCGTATTGATGGAGCGCCGACTGTGTGAGCCCGTTGTTGGGTAGGGACCGTCTCTATGTGTTGCCAACTTGTACTTCCCAATCAATCAATTAATAAATCAATCGCATTTATTGAGCGCTTCCTGTGTGCAGAGCACTGTACTAAGCGCTTGGGAAGTACAAGTTGGCAACATATAGAGACAGTCCCTATGTGTGGCCAACTTGTACTTCCCAATCAATCAATTAATAAATCAATCGCATTTATTGAGCGCTTGCTGCGTGTAGAGCACTGTACTAAGCGCTTGGGAAGTACAAGTTGGCAACATATAGAGACAGTCCCTATGTGTTGCCAACTTGTACTTCCCAATCAATCAATTAATAAATCCATCGTATTTATTGAGCACTTACTGTGTGTAGAGCACTGTACTAAGCGCTTGGGAAGTACAAGTTGGCAACATATAGAGACAGTCCCTATGTGTTGCCAGCTTGTACTTCCCAATCAATCAATTAATAAATCAATCGCATTTATTGAGCGCTTGCTGCGTGTAGAGCACTGTACTAAGCGCTTGGGAAGTACAAGTTGGCAACATATAGAGACAGTCTCTATGTGTTGCCAACTTGTACTTCCCAATCAATCAATTAATAAATCAATCGCATTTATTGAGCGCTTGCTGCGTGTAGAGCACTGTACTAAGCGCTTGGGAAGTACAAGTTGGCAACATATAGAGACAGTCCCTATGTGTTGCCAACTTGTACTTCCCAATCAATCAATTAATAAATCAATCGCATTTATTGAGCGCTTGCTGCGTGCAGAGCACTGTACTAAGCGCTTGGGAAGTACAAGTTGGCAACATATAGAGACAGTCCCTATGTGTTGCCAACTTGTACTTCCCAATCAATCAATTAATAAATCAATCGCATTTATTGAGCGCTTGCTGCGTGTAGAGCACTGTACTAAGCGCTTGGGAAGTACAAGTTGGCAACATATAGAGACAGTCCCTATGTGTTGCCAACTTGTACTTCCCAATCAATCAATTAATAAATCAATTGTATTTATTGAACGCTTACTGTGTGTAGAGCACCGTACTAAGCGCTTGGGAAGTACAAGTTGGCAACATATAGAGACAGTCCCTATGTGTTGCCAACTTGTACTTCCCAATCAATCAATTAATAAATCCATCGTATTTATTGAGTGCTTACTGTGTGTAGAGCACTGTACTAAGCGCTTGGGAAGTACAAGTTGGCAACATATAGAGACGGTCCCTACCCAACGGCGGGCTCACAGTCTAAAAGGGGGAGACGGAGAACAAAACCAAACATACTAACAAAATAAAATAAATAGAATAGATAGGTACAAGATAAATAAATAAATAGAGTAATAAATATGTACAAACATATATACATATATACAGGTGCTGTGGGGAAGGGAAGGAGGTAAGACGGGGGGATGGAGAGAGAGAGACGAGGGGGAGAGGAAGGAAGGGGCTCAGTCTGGGAAGGCCTCCTGGAGGTGCTCAATAAATATGATGGAATGAATGAATGTGTGCACTAAGCGCTTGGGAGAGTCCAACTAGGCAATAAAGAGCCCAACAACTCCTCATTCATTCAGTGATTCAATCCATCGTATTTATGGAGCACCGACTGTGTGCAGAGCGCTGGGCTAAGCGCTTGGAAAGTCCAATTCGGCAATAAAGAATCCAACAACGCGCTCCTCCATTCAGTCATTCCATCGTATTGATGGAGCGCCGACTATGTGAGCCCGTTGTTGGGTAGGGACCGTCTCTATGTGTTGCCAACTTGTACTTCCCAAGCGCTTAGTACAGTGCTCTGCACACAGTGCTCAATAAATACGATTGAATGAATGAATGCGTGCAGAGCGCTGCACTAGGCGCTTCTTGACTGTGAGCCCACTGTTGGGTAGGGACCGTCTCTATATGTTGCCAACTTGGACTTCCCAAGCGCTTAGTACAGTGCTCTGCACACAGTAAGTGCTCAATAAATACGACTGATTGATTGATTGATTGATTGGGAAAGTCCAATTCGGCAACTTGCTCATTCATTCAGTCCATCATATTTAGGGAGCGCTTACTGTGTGCAGAGCACTGTACTAAGCGCTTGGAAAGTACAAATCAGCAATGGAGACAGTCCCTAACCACAATGGGCTCATTCATTCGTTGTCATTCGTTCTTTCGTTCCATCGTATTGATAATAATAATGATGGCGTTTGTTAAGCGCTTACTATGTGCAAGCACTGCTCTAAGCGCTGGGGAGGCTACAAGGTGATCAGTTTGTCCCACAGGGGGGCTCACAGTCTCAATCCCTGTTTTACAGATGAGGTCACTGAGGCCCAGAGAAGTGAAGTGACTTGCCCAAAGTCACCCAGCTGACAATAGTTGGAGTCGGGATTTGAACCCATGACCTCTGACTCCCAAGCCCGGGCTCTTTCCATGGAGCCACGCCGACTGTGCGCAGAGCGCTGCGCTAAATGCTTGGGACGTCCAATTCAGCAGTAAAGAGCCCAACTTCATTCAGTCATTCACTCAATCGTATTTAGGGAGCGCTTACTGTGCGCAGAGCACTGGACTAAGCGCTTGGAAAGTACAATTCGGCAATAGAGACAATCCTTATCATCATCATCATCATCAATCGTATTTATTGAGCGCTTACTATGTGCAGAGCACTGTACTAAGCGCTTGGGAAGTACAAATTGGCAGCATATAGAGACAGTCCCTACCCAACCGTGGGCTCACAGTCTAGAAGGGGGAGACAGAGAACAAAACCAAACATACTAACAAAATAAAATAAATAGAATAGATATGTACAAGTAAATTAAATAAATAAATAAATAAATAGAGTAATAAATATGTCCAAACATATATACATATATACAGGTGCTGTGGGGAAGGGAAGGAGGTAAGATGGGGGGGGATGGAGAGGGGGACGAGGGGGAGAGGAAGGAAGGGGCTCCTTATCCAACAACGGGCTCATTCATTCATTCATTCATTCATTCATTCCATCGTATTGATGGAGCTCCGACTGTGTGCAAAGCGCTGGGCTGAGCGCTTGGGAAGTCCAACTCGGTAATAAAGAGCCCAACAAGTCGCTCATTCAGTCAGTCATTCACTCAGTCGTATTGATTGAGCTCTTACTGTGCGCAGAGCACTGGACTAAGCGCTTGGAAAGTCCAATTCAGCAATAAAGAGCCCAACAACGCATTAATTCATTCAGCCATTCATTCCATCGTACTTATGGAGCGCTCACTGTGTGCAGAGCACTGCACTAAGCGCTTGGAAAGTACAATTCGGCAACAAAGATTGACAATCCCTTCCCAACAATGGGCTCATTCATTCATTCATTCATTCAATCGTATTGATGGAGCGCTTACTGTGTGCAGAGCACTGCACTAAGTGCTTGGAAAGTACAAATAGGCAACATATATAGTCCCTACGCAACACCAGGCTCATTTATAATAATAATAATGATGATGGCATTTATTAAGCGCTTACTACGAGCCCAGAGAAGCTGACTTGCCCAAGGTCACACAGCGCTTACTATGTGCAAAGCACTGTTCTAAGCACTGGATAGGATACAAAGTGAGCCCTGCTGAGAGCTCACCTCCTCCAGGAGGCCTTCCCAGACTGAGCCCCTTCCTTCCTCTCCCCCTCGTCCCCCTCTCCATCCCCCCATCTTACCTCCTTCCCTTCCCCACAGCACCTGTATATATGTATATATGTTTGTACAGATTTATTACTCTATTTATTTATTTATTTTACTTGTACATATCTATTCTATTTATTTTATTTTGTTAATATGTTTGGTTTTGTTCTCTGTCTCCCCCTTTTAGACTGTGAGCCCACTGTTGGGTAGGGACTGTCTCTAGATGTTGCCAATTTGTACTTCCCAAGCGCTTAGTCCAGTGCTCTGCACATAGTAAGCGCTCAATAAATACGATTGATGATGATGATGATGATGATTAGGTTGTCCCACATGGGGCTCACAGACTTCATCCCCATTTTACAGATGAGGGAACTGAGGCACGGAGAAGTCAAGTAACTTGCCCAAAGTCACACAGCTGACAAGTCGTCGTATTTGTGGAGCGCTTACTGTGTGCAGAGCACTGGACTAAGCGCTTGGGAAAGTGCAATTCGGCAACAGAGACAGTCCCTACCCAACAACGGACTCATTCATTTTTTTATGGCATTTATTAAGCGCTTACTATGTGCAAAGCACTGTTCTAAGTGCTGGGGAGGTTACAAGGTGATCAGGTTGTCCCACATGGGGCTCACAGTCTTGACCCCCATTTTACAGATGAGGGAACTGAGGCACAGAGAAGTTAAGTGACTTGCCCAAAGTCACACAGCTGACAATTGGCAGAGCCAGGATTTGAACCCGTGACCTCTGACTGCAAAGTCCGGGCTCTTTCCAATGAGCCACGCTGCTTCTCATTCATTTATTCATTCCATCATATTTGGGGGGGGGGGGGGCGCTTACTGTGTGCACAGCACTGCATTAAGCGCTTGGAAAGTACAATTCAGCAATAGAGACAGTCACTGCCCAACAAAGTGCTCATTCATTCATTCATTCATTCGATCGTATTTATTGAGCGCTTACTGTGTGCAGAGCACTGGACTAAGCGCTTGGGAAGTCCAAGTTGGCAACATCTAGAGACGGTCCCTACCCAACAGCAGGCTCACGGTCTAGAAGGGGGAGACGGACAACAAAACAAAACATGGAGACAGGTGTCAAAATGGTCAGAATAAATGGAATTATAGCTATATAAAAATCATTCATTAGTACAGTAGCACAGCGCTCTGCACACAGTAAGCGCTCAATAAATACGATTGATTGATTGATTAATAAAATTAATACGGCAATAAATCTGTACAAATATATACAATATATATATACATATATATACTATATATAGTATATATATACGATATATATACTACACATATATAGTATATATATACAATATATACACTACATATACATATATATGTATATGTAGCATATATATACAATACATATACTACATATACATATATATATGTATATGTAGCATATATATACAATATATATACTACATATACATATATATATATACACACACATATATATATATACACTACATATACATATATATACACACACACACACATATATATATTATACTATATATACAATATATATACTACATATACATATATATGTATATGTAGCATATATATACAATACATATACTACATATACATATATATATGTATATGTAGCATATATATACAATATATATACTACATATACATATATATACACACACACATATATATATACACTACATATACATATATACACACACACACACACACACACACACACACATATATATATATATATATATATATATATATATATAAAAGCAGCGTGGCTCAATGGAAAAGAGCCCGGGCTTTGGAGTCAGAGGTCATGGGTTCAAATCCCACCTCCGCCAATTGTCAGCTGTGTGACTTTGGGCAAGTCACTTCACTTCTCTGGGCCTCAGTTCCCTCATCTGTAAAATGGGGATGATGACTGTGAGCCCCCCGTGGGACAGTCTGATCACCTTGTAACCTCCCCAGCGCTGAGAACAGTGCTTTGCACATAGTAAGCGCTTAACAAATGCCATCGTTATTATTATTATCGTTATTACAAGTGCTGTGGGGAGGGGAAGGAGGTAAGGCGGGGGGGCGATGGGGAGGAGGAGAGGAAAAGGGGGGCTCAGTGTGGGAAGGCCTCCTGGAGGAGGTGGGCTCTCAGTAAGGCTTTGAAGGGGGGAAGAGAGCTAGTTTGGCGGATGTGTGGAGGGAGGGCATCACCCTGGCCTTTCGGCAGCCCTTACTATGTGCCACACACTGGGTACTAAGCTCTCTTGTTCCTCTGCCATCAATCAGCCGCATCTGCTGTGTGACCTTGGGCAAGTCACTTCACTTCTCTGAGCCTCAGTTCCCTCATCTGTAAAATGGGGATTAAGACTGTGAGTCCCCCATGGGACAACCTGATCACCTTGTATCCGCCCCCTCCCCAGCGCTTAGAACGGTGCTTGGCACATAGTAAGCGCTTAACAAATGCCATCATTATTATTGTAGAGAAGCAGCGTGGCTCAGTGGGAAGAGCCCGGGCTTTGGAGTCAGAGGTCATGGGTTCGAATCCCGGCTCCACCACATGTCTGCTGTGTGACCTTGGGCAAGTCACTTCACTTCTCTGAGCCTCAGTTACCTCATCTGTAAAATGGGGATTAAGACTGTGAGTCCCACGTGGGACAACCTGATCACCTTGTATCCCCCCCCCAGCGCTTAGAACAGTGCTTTGCACATAGTAAGCGCTTAACAAATGCCATCATTATTATTATTATTATTATTATCTGTTAATAATAACAATAGTGATGGTGGCATTCGTTAAGCACTTACTATGTGCCGAGCACTGTTCTAAGCGCTGGGAGCGCTCACTATATAATAATGATGGTGTTTGTTTATAATAATAATAATAATAATAATAATAACGGTATTTGTTAAGTGCTTACTATGTGCCAAGCACTATTCTAAGCGCAGAGGGGGTGATACAAGGTGATCAGGTTGTCCCACGGGGGGCTCACAGTCTTCATCCCCATTTTACAGATGAGGGAACTGAGGCACAGAGAAGCAGCGTGGCTCGGTGGAAAGAGCCCGGGCTTTGGAGTCAGAGGTCACAAGTTCAAATCCTGGCTCTGCCAACTGTCAGCTGTGTGATTTTGGGCAGGTCACTTCACTTCTCTGGGCCTCAGTTCCCTCATCTGGAAAATGGGGATTAAGACTGTGAGCCCCCCGTGGGACAATCTGATCACCTTGTAACCTCCCCAGCGCTTAGAATAGTGCTTTGCACATAGTAAGCGCTTAATAAATGCCATTATTATTATTCTTTTAGACTGTGAGCCCACTGTTGGGTAGGGACTGTCTCTATATGTTGCCAACTTGTACTTCCCAAGCGCTTAGTACAGTGCTCTGCATGCAGTAAGTGCTCAATAAATACGATTGATGATGATGATGACGATGAAGCGACTGGTCCAAGGTCACACAGCGGACAAGTGGCGGAGTCGGGATTAGAACCCTTGTCCTCTGACTCCCAAGCCCGGGCTCTTTCCACTGAGCCACGCTGCTTCTCTGGACGCTTACTATGTGCCAGGCACTGTACTAAGCGCTGGGGTAGATACAAGCAAATCGGTTTGGCCACAGTCCCTGTCCCACGTGAGGCTCACAGTCTCGATCATTCCTTCATTCATTCAATCGTATTTATTGAGCACTTACTGTGTGCAGAGCACTGTACTAAGCGCTTGGGAAGTCCAAGTTGGCAACATATAGAGACGGTCCCTTCCCAACAGTGGGCTCACAGTCTAGAAGATGAGTTTTACAGATGAGGGAGGCCCAGAGAAGCTAACCCTATTCTATTTATTTTATTTTGTTAGTATGTTTTTTAGACTGTGAGCCCACTGTTGGGTAGGGACTGTCTCTATATGTTGCCAATTTGTACTTCCCAAGCGCTTAGTACAGTGCTCTGCACATAGTAAGCGCTCAATAAATACGACTGATGATGATTGATGATGATGATGTTTGGTTTTGTTCTCTGTCTCCCCCTTTTAGACTGTGAGCCCACTGTTGGATAGGGACTGTCTCTCTATGTTGCCAATTTGTACTTCCCAAGCGCTTAGTACAGTGCTCTGCACATAGTAAGCGCTCAATAAATGCGATTGATGATGATGATGAGTGGCGGAGCTGGGATTAGAACCCTTGATGTGCAGAGCACTGCACTAAGCACTCGGCAGAGAACAATACAACAGAGTTGGTAATAATAATGATGGTATTTGTTAAGTGCTTACTATGTGCCAAGCACTGTTCTAAGCCCTGAGCACTGGTAGGCACATTCCTCCGCCATCTGTCAGTCGTATGTATTGAGCGCTTACTGTACACAGAGCACTGCACTAAGCGCTTGGGAGAGGACAATCTAGACAATCTAGAGAGGACAATCTTCTAGACTGTGAGCCCACTGTTGGGTAGGGACCGTCTCTATATGTTGCCAACTTGTACTTCCCAAGCGCTTAGTACAGTGCTCTGCACACAGTAAGCGCTCGATAAATACGATTGATTGACTGATTGACAATCTCTTAGGGAAAGCAGTGAGCTTAGTGTCAAGAGCCCGGGCTTGGGAGTCAGAGGTCGTGGGTTCTCATCCCGCCTCCGCCACTTGTCCGCTGTGTGACTGTGGGCAAGTCACTTCACTTCTCCGGGCCTCAGTGACCTCATCTGTCAAATGGGGATGAAGACTGGGAGCCCCACGTGGGACAACCTGATCACCTTGTATCCCTCCCCGCCAGCGCTTAGAACAGTGCTAGACCGTGAGCCCATTGTTGGGTAGGGACCGTCGCTATATGTTGCCGAATTGTACTTCCCAAGTGCTTAGTACAGTGCTCTGTACACAGTAAGCGCTCAATAAATACGATTGAATGAATGAGTGAATGCTTGGCACATGTTCTAGGCACTGGGGAGGTTACAGGGTGATCAGGTTGTCCCACGGGGGGGGCTCACTGTCTTCATCCCCATTTTCCAGATGAGGGAACTGAGGCCCAGAGAAGTGAAGTGATTTGCCCAAAGTCACCCAGCTGACAATTGGCGGAGCCGGGATTTGAACCCATGACCTCTGACTCCAAAGCCCGGGCTCTTCCCATTGAGCCACGCTTCATTAGCAGTAGTATTACTCAGTGGAAAGAGCCCGGGCTTTGAAGTCCGAGGTTCAAATCCCAGCTCTGCCACTTGTCAGCTGTGTGACTTTGGGCAAGTCACTTCACTTCTCTGGGCCTCAGTTCCCTCCTCTGTAAAATGGGGATTAAGACTGTGAGCCCCACGTGGGACAACCTGATCACCTTGTAAATACCCCGGCGCTTAGAACAGTGCTTTGCACATAGTAAGCGCTTAATAAATGCCATCATTATTATTAGTAGTAGTAGTACTACTAATACTACTAGTAGAATTCCCCCCTCCCCCTCCCCATCCTCCCGTCTTACTTCCTTCCCCTCCCCACAGCACCCATATATATGTATACATGTTTGTACAGATTTATTACTCTATTTTACTTGTACATATTTATTCTATTTATTTTATTTTGTTAATATGTTTGGTTGTCCGTCTCCCCCTTCTAGACTGTGAGCCCGCTGTTGGGTAGGGACCGTCTCTATATGTTGCCAACTTGGACTTCCCAAGGGCTTAGTACAGTGCTCTGCCCACAGTAAGCGCTCAATAAATACGATTGAATGAATGAATGAATGAATGAATGAATGAACAGATGCCATCCTTATCCTTATTATTACAGTAAAACAGAGCTGGTAGGCCCCTTCCTCCTCCTCCCTTTCCTTTTCCTTCTCCTTCCTCTCTTCCTCCTCTCTCCTCCTCCTCCGGGAGCCGGGCTCCAGGCCCAGCACATCCTCTCCGCTCCCCGAGCGGGTCCCAACCGCGGAGCTGGCGGCTATTTTTGGGCCTCCCTCGTCCACGGCTTCCTGTGGGAACGCTGCCCAGACGCCCAGCTCACTTTCCATTCCCAGGAAGGCAGAGAGCTGGAGGCTAGGAAAAAATGAGACACAGACGCACGGGCCTGGGAGACGTGCGAGCTCGTCGTGGGCAGGAAATGCGTCTGTTAATCGGTATGCTGTGCTCGCCCAAGCTCTTAGTACAGTGCTCTGCGTACAGAAAGTGCTCAATAAGTACGACTGAATGAATAAGTGAAGCGGCGTGGCTCAGTGGAAAGAGCCCGGGCTTCGGAGTCAGAGGTCATGGGTTTGAATCCCAGCTCCGCCAATTGTCAGCTGTGTGACTTTGGGCAAGTCACTTCACTTCTCTGGGCCTCAGTTCCCTCATCTGTAAAATGGAGATGAAGACTGTGAGCCCCCCGCAGGACAACCTGATCACCTTGTAACCTCCCCAGCGCTTAGAACATTGCTTTGCACATAGTATGTGCTTAATAAATGCTATTATTATTAATCAATCAATCAATCAATCGTATTTATTGAGCACTTACTGTGTGCAGAGCAGTGTACTAAGTGCTTGGGAAGTACAAATTGGCAACATATAGAGACAGTCCCTACTCAACAGTGGGCTCACAGTCTAAAAGGGGGGAGACAGAGAACAAAACCAAACATAATAACAAAATAAAATAAATAGAATAGGTATGTACAAGTAAAATAAATAAATAGAGTAATAAATATGTACCCCATCCAAACCTGGGGCCAATCTAAGGAGAGAGATGGGATTAAGACCCCACGTGGGACAACCTGATTATCTTGTATCTACCCCAGTGCTTAGAACTGTGCGTGGCACATAGTAAGCGCTTAACAAAATACCATTATCATTATTATTTATTATTATGGGTCCTGGAGGCTGCAGGGACCCAGGTGACCAAGAACCCAGGGTCCAAAGCCGCCTTGCAGTCGGAAATTCTGGGGGCAGTGGGAAACGGACACAGTCATTGTGTCTGTTACAAGGTAACAGAAGTTACCTTGTAACCTCTCCAGTGCTTAGAACAGTGCTTTGCACATAGTAAGCACTTAATAAATGCTATCATTATTATTATTATTATTATTAAACGGGTCACAGGCTTGACACAGTTTCTCCACTGCACTGACCACCTCAATAATAGCCCCCTTGCTGACCCCCCAACTGTTAGGGCAGAGGTCCTCATAACTATGACAGAACTATCCCGTGCTGCCTGAAGCCCTGAGGAATCCTAAGATCCTTCTTTCAAGTATTGTGTACTTACTTATTGCCACATTTTTATCTTGGTTTGTTTAATCTGTAACTTGTTGTTCTCCCCAGCGCTTAGAATAGTGCTTTGCACATAGTCTGTGCTTAATAAATGCTATTATTATTAATCAATCAATCAATCAATCGTATTTATTGAGCACCTACTGTGTGCAGAGCACTGTACTAAGTGCTTGTGAAGTCCAAGTTGGCAACATATAGAGACAGTCCCTACCCAACAGTGGGCTCACAGTCTAAAAGGGGGGAGACAAAGGACAAAACCAAACATAATAACAAAAGAAAATAAATAGAATAGGTATGTACAAGTAAAATAAATAAATAAATAAATAAATAGAGTAATAAATATGTACAAAGTGCTTGGGAAGTCCAAGTTGGCAACATATAGAGACAGTCCCTACCCAACAGTGGGCTCACAGTCTAAAAGGGGGGAGGCAGAGGACAAAACCAAACATAATAACAAAATAAAATAAATAGAATAGGTATGTACAAGTAAAATAAATAAATAAATAAATAGGGTAATAAATATGTACAAACATATATACATATATACAGGTATATATTATTATTATTATTAAGTGAAGGAACGCACAAAAGTCCATAGAGGCTGGGGCAGGAGGCACACAGACAAAGGGTGTGGGCCCTCTGTGGGACAGCGACAGTGTCCAACCCAACTACCTAGTATCTACCCCAGCGCTTAGAACAGTGCTTGGCACATAGTAAGCGCTTAACAAGTACCATTGTTGTTATTATCTCTGACCAACCCTCTTATTTCCTCTATTCGCCCTCCTCTCTGCGTTGTCTATGTACGCGGGTCTCTGGGGAAGCAGCATGGTGTAGCGAATAGAGCCCAGGCCGGAGAGTCAGAAGGACATGAGTTCTAATCCCGCCTCTGCCACTTGTCTGCTGTGTGGCCTTGGGCAAGTCCCTTAACTTCTCTGAGCCTCAGTAACCTCATCTGGAAAATGGGGAGGAAGACTGTGAGCCCCACGTGGGACAACCTGATCACCTTGAATCCCCCCCCAGCGCTTAGAATAGTGCTTTGCACATAGTAAGTGCTTAAAAAGGCCGTTATTATTATTATTATTATTATTATTATTATTAATATTAATATTAAGGCACTTTACTTCTCTGTGCCTCAGTTACCTCATCAGGAAAATGGGGGTTGAGACTGTGAGCCCCATGTGGGGCAGGGACTGTGTCCAACCTGACTTGCTTGTATCTACCCCAGCGCTTAGTACAGTATCTGGTACATAGTAAGCATTTAAAAGTGCCATAATAATAACAATAACAAGTACTAGTCATAATTTTATAATTATTATCAATTGTAATTAAATATATAATAATGATGATATGTAATCTGATCTAATATATTATACATTATATATTATATTATATTATACATTATAATATATTGTATACTATATATTATAATACATTATATATTATGTATTATATGATATGTAATATATTATAATACAAATATACTTACTACTATTATTAATAGTTACATATTATAAATTATATAATTTATAATTATAATAATAAACACTTCCATACTCACCCCACCCCAGCCCCACATCCCATATGTACATATCCCAGCGCTTGGAACAGTGTTAGGCACATAGTAAGCGCTTAACAAATACCATTATTATCATTATCCTTACACTCTCCCCGTTCCCCTAACTGTAATTTATTTTAGTGTTTGACTCTTCCACTTGCTCCTCACGGCCGGGGATTGTGTCTACAAACTCCGTTATAGCGTACTCTCCCCAGGTCTTAGAACAAATGCCATTTTAAAAAAGCACAGTGCTTTGCGCACAGTAAGTGCTCAATAAATACCGTTGGTTGATGGATTAATTGATCCCAGAGGATAAAACAGGGACACACACCGACACACTCGGGACTGAGAAAATGAGCCTACAAACGCTCACCGACGTGAGGGGGAGGACACACACAGATGCATGCATTCATTCCTTCATTCATTCAATCTTATTTATTGAGCGCTTATTGTGTGCAGAGCACTGGACTGAGTGTTTGGAAAGTACAATTCAGCAATAAAGACTGACAATCCCTGCCCACAACGGGCTTTCAGTCTACAAGGGGGGAGACAGACATCAAAACAAGTAAACAAGCATCAGTAGCATCAGTATAAATAAATAGAATTATAGATATATGCACATCAAAACAAGTAAACAGGCATTAATACAAATAAATCGAATTATAGATACGTATACACAAGTGCTATACTCTATTTTACTTGTACATATTTACCATTCTATTTACTTTGTTAATGATGTGCACTTAGCTTTAATTCTATTTGTTCTGACGACTTGACACCTGTCCACATGTTTTGTTTTGTTGTCTGTCTCCCCCTTCTAGACTGTGAGCCCGCTGTTGGGTGGGGACCGTCTCTAGATGTTGCCAATTTGGACTTCCCAAGCGCTTAGTACAGTGCTCTGCATACAGTAAGCGCTCAATAAATACAAATGAATGAATGAATGAATGGGGGAGGCAGGGCAATGCGGGAGAAGGGGGAGCTGAGGAACGGGTGGCTAAGCCTGGGAAGGCCTCCTGGAGGAGGTGAGGTCTCAGTAGGGCTTTGAAGGGAGGAAGAGAGCTAGCTTGGCGGATGGGCAGAGGGAGGGAGGGCATTCCAGGCCCGGGGGAGGACGTGGGCCGAGGGTCGATGGCGGGACGGGTGAGAACGAGGCCCGATGAGGAGGTTAGCGGTGGCAGAGGAGCGGTGGGTGCGGGCTGGGCTGGAGAAGGACAGAAGGGAGGGGAGGTAGGAGGGGGCGAGGGGATGGAGGGCCTTGAAGCCCAGGGTGAGGAGTTTTGGCTTGACATTTCCCTCAGTTTAGAACAGAGCCATACAGGCATTCATTCATTCAATCATATCTATTAAGCGCTTACTGTGTGCAGAACACTGTACTAAGCACTTGGGAGAGTACACTATAACAATAAGCAGACACATTCCCTGTCCACAACGAGCTCACAGTCTAGAGGGGGAGACAGACATTAATATAAATAAATAAATGACCGATATGTCATTTATGGAGAAGCAGCGTGGCTCAGTGGAAAGGGCCCGGGCTTTGGAGTCACATTCCCTGTCCACAACGAGCTTACAGTCTAGAGGGGGAGACAGACATTAATATAAATAAATAAATGACCGATATGTCATTTATGGAGAAGCAGCGTGGCTCAGTGGAAAGAGCCCGGGCTTTGGAGTCGGAGGGCATGGGTACAAATCCCAGCTCCGCCAATTGTCAGCTGGGTGACTTTGGGCAAGCCACTTCACTGCTCTGGGCCTCAGTTCCCTCAGCTGGAAAATGGGGATGAAGACTGTGAGCCCCCCATGGGACAGTCTGATCACCTTGTAACCTCCCCAGCGCTTAGAACAGTGCTTTGCACGTAGTAAGCGCTTTATAAATACCGTTATTATTGTTATTATGTACATAAGTGCTGTGGGCCGGGAGGGGGCTGAATGAAGGAGCAAGTCAGAGTGACGCAGAAGGGAGTGGGAGGAGAGGAAAGGGAGGCTTAGTCAGGGAAGGCCTCTGGGAGGAGATGGGCCTTCGGAGGGCACAGATATACACCTAGGGAGGGCCAGAAGACACACGGATGGTGGAGGACTGGAACGCCCTCCCGCCTCAAATCTGACAGTTACTCACCCCCTTCCTTCAAAACGTTATTGAGGGCACATCTCCACCAAATGGCCTTCCCAGACTAAACTCCACTTTTCCTCATCTCCCACCTCTTTCTGCATCACCTTTTCTCCTTCTGCTCTTTCCCCCTCCCAGCCCCCCACCCGGGCCTGGAATGCCCTCCCTCCGCCCATCCGCCAAGCTCGCTCTCTTCCTCCCTTCAAGGCCCTACTGAGAGCTCACCTCCTCCAGGAGGCCTTCCCACACTGAGCCCCTTCCTTCCTCTCCCCCTCATCCCCCTCGTCCATCCCCCCATCTTACCTCCTTCCCTTCCCCACAGCACCTGTATAGATGTATATATGTTTGTACATATTTATTACTCTATTTATTTATTTATTTATGTTACTTGTACATATCTATTCTATTTATTTTATTTTGTTAGTATGTTTGGTTTCGTTGTCTGTCTCCCCCTTTTAGACTGTGAGCCCACTGTTGGGTAGGGACCGTCTCTATATGTTGCCAACTTGTACTTCCCAAGTGCTTAGTAAGCACTTAGTAAGCACTCAATAAATACGATTGATGATGATGATGATGATGAAGCACTTAACAAGTCTAATGCTGTTCTAAGCGCTGGGGAAGATCCCCAGGATCCCCTCCCCACCCCCACCCCCGCCTTACCTCCTTCTCCTCCCCACAGCACCTGTATATATGTATATATGTTTGCACATATTTTTTACTCTATTTATTTTTTTGTACATATTTATTTATTTTATTTTGTTAATATGTTTTGTTTTGTTGTCTGTCTCCCCCTTCTAGACTGTGAGCCCGCTGTTGGGTAGGGACCGTCTCTAGATGTTGCCAACTTGGACTTCCCAAGTGCTTAGTACAGTGCTCTGCACACAGTAAGCACTCAATAAATACGATTGAATGAATGAATGAATGAATGCAATAAGTACATAATTATTATTATTACTACATTGTTATATTGTACTCTCCCAAGTTCTCAGCCAAACATATTTATCGTGCGCTTACTGTGTGCAGAGCACTGTACTAAGCGCTTGGGAGAGTCCCAGCCCCGCCAGTTGTCAGCTGTGTGACTTTGGGCAAGTCACTTAACTTCTCTAGGCCTCAGTTACCTCATCTGTAAAATGGGGATTAAGACTGTGAGCCCCCCGTGGGACAACCTGATCACCTTGGCCTCAGTTACCTCATCTGTAAAATGGGGATTAAGACTGTGAGCCCCCCGTGGGACCACCTGATCACCTTGTAACCTCCCCAGTGCTTAGAACAGTGTCTCTATATGTTGCCAACTTGTATTTCCCAAGCGCTTAGTACAGTGTTCTGCAC
This sequence comes from Tachyglossus aculeatus, assembly GCF_015852505.1. Taxonomy (NCBI): domain Eukaryota; kingdom Metazoa; phylum Chordata; class Mammalia; order Monotremata; family Tachyglossidae; genus Tachyglossus; species Tachyglossus aculeatus. The sequence continues at coordinate 133,777,611 of NC_052067.1, read as the reverse complement.
ACAGTAAGTGCTCAATAAATACGATTGAATGAATGAACGAATGCTTTGCACATAGTAAGCGCTTAATAAATGCTATTAGTATTATTAATTATTACGCTACGACAATAACCAGAAACAGTCCCTGCCCAGATTGAGTTTACAGTCTAGAGATGAGTTTCCAATCTTCCTGAGCCAAGCAGTGAGGTAGATACATTCCGATTAGACATAGTCCTTGTCCCAAATGGCGGTCACAGTCTAAGTGGTAGGGACAACCGTGTTGGGGGGTGGGGGTTTAATCCCCAATTTACAGGAGAGAAAACTGAGGCTCTCGGTAGAGGTGGGGGTAGAACCCAGGTTTCCCGACTCCCAGTCCTGTTCTGGGAGTCAAGATCACACAGTAGATATGTGGAAATGAATGAACGTACCTAAGTGCTGTGGGGCAGGGAGAGGGGATGAATAAAGGGAGCAAGTCAGGGTGATGCAGAAGGGAATTGGAGAAGAGGAAAGGAGGGCTTAGTCAGGGAAGGCCTCTTGGAGGAGGTGTGCCTCCCTCCAATAAGGCTTTAGTAGTAGTAATAATAATGATGATGGCATTTATTAAGCACTTACTATGTGCAAAGCACTGTTCTAAGCACTGGGGAGGTTACAAAGTGATCAGGTTGTCCCACGGGGGTTCACAGTCTTAATCCCCATTTTACAGATGAGGGAACTGAGGCCCAGAGAAGTGAAGGGACTTGCCCAAAGTCACACAGCTGACAATTGGCGGAGCTGGGATTTGAACCCATGACCTCTGACTCCAAAGCCCGGGTTCTTTCCACTGAGCCACGCTGCTTCTCTGTAGTAAGAGAACTTTGCATCTACCCCTTGTATCTATAATAAAACGCTTTCTGTCTTGGTAGCGCTTCGATGGGCGTCCCCGGGAAGACGATGGGCATGATGTTCACACCCCTGACGGTGAAGTACGTCTACTACGACACCGAGCGGATAGGCAGTAAGCGAACCTCCCCCTACCTCCCCTCTCGTGGTTCATTCATTCATTCAGTCGTAGTTGTTGAGCGCTTACTGCATGCGGAGCGCTGTACTGGTGACCGGCGGGACCCCATTGGGCATGAAGTTGCCGTCCCGGTCGGTTTGGATGCCCCCCCATCATTCGAAGTCGCCTTCAGGCGACCAAAACTCCTTCCAGAGTTGACCCTTGATGGCTGACTCAGTGGAAAGAGCCCGGGCTTTGGAGTCCGAGGTCGTGGGTTCGAATCCCTGCTCCACCACATGTCTGCTGTGTGATCTTGGGCAAGTCACTTCACTTCTCTGGGCCTCAGTTCCCTCATCTGTAAAATGGGGATTAAGACTGTGAGCCCCACATGGGACAACCTGATCACCCTGTATCCTCCCCAGCGCTTAGAACAGTGCTTTGCACATAGTAAGCACTTAACAAATGCCTATTATTATTATTATTACCCCAGCGCTTAGAACAGTGCTTTGCACATAGTAAGCGCTTAACAAATGCCTATTATTATTATTATTATTATTATTATTATTACCCCAGTGCTTAGAACAGTGCTTTGCACATAGTAAGCACTTACTAAATGCCATTATTATTAGTAGTAGTAAGGGGGTATAGCTCAGTGGTAGAGCATTTGATTACAGATCAAGAGATCCCCGGTTCAAATCCGGGTGCCCCCCGTTTCCCCTTCAGTGAAGCAGCATGGCATCGTGGATAGGGCACGGGCCTGGGAATCAGAAGGTCGTGGGTTCTAATCCCATCTTCACCACTTCTCCGCTGTGTGACCTGGGGCAAGTCACTTCACTTCCTCTGTGCCTCAGTTACCTCATCTGTCAAATGGGAATTGAGACGGTGAGCCCCATATTCATTCATTCATTCAATCGTATTTATTGAGCGCTTACTGTGTGCAGAGCATTGTACAAAGCGCCTGGGAAGTACAAGTTGGCAACACATAGAGACGGTCCCTACCCAACAGTGGGCTCACAGTCTAGAAGGGGGAGACAGAGAACGAAACGAAACATATTAACAAAATAAGATAGATAGAATAAATATGTACAGATAAAATAAATAAATAAATAGAGTAATAAATGTGTAAAAACATATATACATATATACAGGTGATCAGGGGTTTGCATCTGGGGTGGGGGAAAATAGGTAGTCCTTGGAGTTTACCAAATGTCCTGATCACATTTCTTTCATTCACTTTAGAAGCCCTGATTCTGAAAACTTTTGTCTCCTGGTTTTCTTTATAAATTCCAAATCTTTTCAAGGCAGGAGTTCTCATCTGTGAAGCTCAGGACCGAGCTCAGTTCTAGAAACAGATCTGGCACATGATAAGCGCTTCATAAATGCCATTATTAGTATTATTTTGTGCATATCCATCTCCCCTATCTGTAATTTATTTGAATGTGTGTCTCCCCCATTGACCTGTGGGCTTGTGCTCCTTAAGGGCTGGGCTCACGTTTACTAACCCCATTATACTGTACTCTCCCAAGAGCCTAGTACAGTGCTTAGCCTACAGTAAGTTGCTCAATAAATGCCATTGATTCCTCTCCCCCTCGTCCCCCTCTCCATCCCTCCCACCATCTTACCTCCTTCCCTTCCCCACAGCACCTGTATATATGTTTGTACAGATTTATTACTCTATTTATTTGTTTATTTTACTTGTACATATCTATTCTATTTATTTTATTTTGTTAATATGTTCGGTTTTGTTCTCTGTCTCCCCCTTCTAGACTGTGAGCCCACTGTTGGGTAGGGACCGTCTCCATATGGGACGGGGACCGTGTCCAACCCGATTTGCTTGTACCCACCCCAGTGCTTAGTACAGTGCCCGGCACATAGTAAGCACTTCTATGCCATAATTATTCACTGTATTTATTAAGCACTTGTGCTGGGCAGCAGCGGCGTGGGAGAGATTTGAGGGCAGAGACTTAGTTGACCGCGTGGCAGGCGGCAATGGTAGTAATACTGATGGTATTTGTTAAGCACTTGCTATGTGCCAAGCACTGTTATAAACGCTGTGGGGGATACAAGGTAATCAGGTTGTCCCACGTGGGGCTCACAATCTTAATCCTCATTTTACAGATGAGGTAACCGAGGCACAGAGAAATTAAGTGATTTGCCCAAAGTCACACAGCCGACGAGGGGCAGAGCCGGGATTTTAGACTGTGAACCCACTGTTGGGTAGGGACGGTCTCTATATGTTGCCAACTTGTACTTCCCAAGCGCTTAGTACAGTGCTCTGCTCACAGTAAGCGCTCAATAAATGCGATTGATTGATTGATTTGCAAAGGAGAATTTGCAAGGGATCCTTTACAAGGATTTGCAAAGCAGAAGCAGTGTGGCTCAATGGAACGAGCGTGGGCTTTGGAGTCAGAGGTGATGGGTTCAAATCCCGGCTCCGCCAATTGTCAGCCGTGTGACTTTGGGCAAGTCGCTTCACTTCTCTGGGCCTCAGTTCCCTCATCTGCAAAATGGGGATGAAGACTGTGAGCCCCCCGTGGGACAACCTGACCATTTTGTAACCTCCCCAGCCAGTGCTTTGCACATAGTAAGCGCTTAATAAATGCCATCATTATTATTATTATTATTATTATTTGAACCCATGACTAGTGGTAAACCACTTCCGGATTTTTACCAAGAAAACTCTACGGATACGCGACCAGAACGATTGCAGTTGGAGGTGGGGATTTCTGGGCGAGATGTGTCCGTGGCGTCGCTATGGGTCAGAAACGACTGGACAGCATAAGACAAGATTAAGCATTTACTGTGTGCAAAGCACTGTACTAAGCATTGGGAGAGAGTACGCAGGTGGGAATTAGACACAGTCCCTGTTCCTTCGGAGGAAGAAAGATAGGTTTTTGATCTCCATTTTATAGAAGCGGCAATTGAGGCCCAGAAAAAGTGAAGTGACTAGTCCAAGGTCATGCAGCAGGAAAGGGGCAGAACCGGGATTAGAACGCAGGTCTCCTAGACCCATGATCTTTCCAGTAGGCCGCCCTGCTCCCATTCATTCATTCATTCATTCATTCATTCAATCGTATTTATTGAGCGCTTACTGCGCGCAGAGCACTGTACTAAGCGCTTGGGAAGTACAGAGACGGCAATGGGTCTTTGGTTTACCTTGGGTTCCCAATCCAAGTCAGGGCAGGAGGATATCTAAGTCATTGAGAGCCTAGCGAAGAACAACAAGTTACAGATTAAACAAACCAAGATAAAAATGTGGCAATAAGTAAGTACACAATACTTGAAAGAAGGATCTTAAGATTCCCCAGGGCTTCAGGCAGCACGGGATAGTTCTGTCATAGTTATGAGGACCTCTGCCCTAACAGTTGGGGGGTCAGCAAGGGGGCTATTATTGAGGTGGTCGGTGCAGTGGAGAAACTGGGTCAAGCCCGTGACCAGTTTAATAATAATAATAATAATGATAGCATTTATTCACCATCATCAATCGTATTTATTGAGCGCTTACTATGTGCAGAGCACTGTACTAAGCGCTTGGGAAGTACCAATTGGCAACATATAGAGACGGTCCCTACCCAACGGTGGGCTCACAGTCTAAAAGGGGGAGACGGAGAACAAAACCAAACATACTAACAAAATAAAATAAATAGAATAGATATGGACAAGTAAAATAAATAAATAAATAGAGTAATAAATATGTACAAACATATATACATATCTACAGGTGCTGTGGGGAAGGGAAGGAGGTAAGCGCTTTATTAAGCGCTTACTATGTGCAAAGCACTGTTCTAAGCGCTGGAGAGGTTACAAGGTAACCTCTGTTACCTTGTAACGGACACAACGGCTGTGTCCGTTTCCCACTGCCCCCAGAATTTCCGACTGCAAGGCGGCTTTGGACCCTGGGTTCTTGGTCACCTGGGTCCCTGCAGCCTCCAGGACCCATAATAATAAATAATAATGATAATGGTATTTTGTTAAGCGCTTACTATGTGCCACGCACAGTTCTAAGCACTGGGGTAGATACAAGATAATCAGGTTGTCCCACGTGGGGTCTTAATCCCATCTCTCTCCTTAGATTGGCCCCAGGGTTGGATGGGGTACATATTTATTACTCTATTTATTTATTTATTTTACTTACCTCCTTCCCTTCCCCACAGCACCTGTATATATGTATATCTGTTTGTACATATTTGTTACTCTATTTATTTATTTATTTATTTTACTTGTACATAGCTATTCTATTTATTTTAATTTTGTTAGTATGCTTGGTTTTGTTCTCTGTCTCCCCCTTTTAGACTGTGAGCCCACTGTTGGGTAGGGACTGTCTCTATATGTTGCCAACTTGTACTTCCCAAGCGCTTAGTCCAGTGCTCTGCACACAGTAAGCGCTCAATAAATACGATTGATGATGATGATGACTTGTACATATCTATTCTATTTATTTTATTTTGTTAGTATGGTTTTGTTGTCTGTCTCCCCCTTTTAGACTGTGAGCCCACTGTTGGGTAGGGACTGTCTCTCTATGTTGCCAACTTGTACTTCCCAAGCGCTTAGTACAGTGCTCTGCACACAGTAAGCACTCAATAAATCCGATTGATGGATTGATTGATTGATTTAGACTGTGAGCCCACTGTTGGGTAGGGACTGTCTCTATATGTTGCCAACTTGTACTTCCCAAGCGCTTAGTACAGTGCCCTGCACAGAGTAAGCACTCAATAAATATGATTGATTGATTGATTGATCTACAATTCTATTTATTTATATCGATGCTATCGATGCCCGTTTACTTGTTTTGATGCCTGTCTCCCCCGTTCTGGACTGTGAGCCCGTTGCGGGGAGGGATTGTCTCTCTTCATTGCTGAATTGTACTTTCCAAGCGCTTAGTACAGTGCTCTGTACATGGTAAGCACTCAATAAATACGATTGATTGATTGATTGATCTGCAATTCTATTTATATCGATGCTATCGATGCCCGTTTACTTGTTTTGATGTCCATCTCCCCCCTTCAAGACTGTGAACCCGTTGCGGGGAGGGTTTGTCTCTCTATTGCTGAATTGTACTTTCCAAGGGCTTAGTACAGTGCCCTGCACACAGTAAGCACTCAATAAATACGATTGATTGATTGATTGATCTACAATTCTATTTATTTATATCGATGCTATCGATGCCTGTTTACTTGTTTCGATGTCTGTCTCCCCCCTTTCTGGACTGTGAGCCTGTTGCGGGGAGGGATTGTCTCTCTTTATTGCTGAATTGGACTTTCCAAGTAAGCGCTCAATAAATGTGATTGAATGAATGAAGGAATGGATGAAAAACACCATCCTAATTATCATTTTTTTTAAAGCCAAGTCCAAAGGGCTCTAGTTTGTCCGAATCCTGTTTGTCTTCCCACCCCGACCTTAGTTTGGCAGGCACAGGACTAAACTGGTTCGCTCCTTCTCTGTTTTCTACTTTGGCTCTCCTAACTGACAGTATCCCTCAGTTCTCTCTTCTGGATCTCCAACCCTTTGCATCCCCCTTTAGACTGTGAGCCCACTGTTGGGTAGGGACTGTCTCTATATGTTGCCAACTTGTACTTCCCAAGCGCTTAGTACAGTGCTCTGCACACAGTAAGCGCTCAATAAATACGATTGATGATGATGAGTGTAAGCGCATCCTCTAGACTGTAAACTCGTTGTGGGCGGGGAATGTATCTGTTTCTAATTGGATTGTCCTCTCCCAAGCGCTCTGCGCCCAATAAACGCTCAAAAAATACGACTGACTGAATAAATAATAATAATTACGGTATTCATGAAGAGTTTACTCTGTTTCAGTCACCATACTGAGTGCTGGAGTAGATTAATTAATTAATGATGGCATTTATTATTGTCCCGCCATCGACCCCCGGCCCACGTCATCCCCCGGGCCTGGAATGCCCTCCCTCTGCCCATCCGCCAAGCTCGCTCTCTTCCTCCCTTCAAGGCCCTGCTGAGAGCTCACCTCCTCCAGGAGGCCTTCCCAGACTGAGCCCCTTCCTTCCTCTCCCCCTCGTCCCCCTCTCCATCCCCCCCATCTTACCTCCTTCCCTTCCCCACAGCACCTGTATATATGTATATATGTTTGTACATATTTATTACTCTATTCATTTATTTATTTTACTTGTACATATCTATTCTATTTATTTTATTTTGTTAGTATGTTTGGTTTTGTTCTCTGTCTCCCCCTTTTAGACTGTGAGCCCACTGTTGGGTAGGGATGTCTCTATATGTTGCCAACTTGGACTTCCCAAGCGCTTAGTACAGTGCTCTGCACACAGTAAGCGCTCAATAAATACGATTGATTGATTGATTGATTGATTAAGCACTTACTACGTGTACTCTGAAAACTTGTGCTTAGGAAAGTACAACAAAACAATAAACAGACACATACCATGCCGACAGTGAGCTTACAGTCCAGAGGTGGAGAAAAACATTAATGTAAATAAATAAGTTCAGATACGTTGGGTAGGGACCGTCTGTATATGTTGCCAACTTGTACTTCCCAAGCGTTTAGTTCAGTGCTCTGCACACAGTAAGCGCTCAATAAATACGACTGAATGAATGAAATGAATGAACGTACCTAAGTGCTGTGGGGCAGGGAGAGGGGATGAATAAAGGGAGCAAGTCAGGGTGATGCAGAAGGGAGTGGGAGAAGAGGAAAGGAGGGCTTAGTCAGGGAAGGCCTCTTGGAGGAGGTGTGCCTCCAATAAGGCTTTAGTACTAGTAATAATAATAATGATGATGGCATTTATTAAGTGCTTACTATTTGCAAAGCACTGTTCTAAGCGCTGGGGAGGTTACAAGGTGATCAGGTTTTCCCACGGGGGGCTCACAGTCTTAATCCCCATTGTACAGATGAGGGAACTGAGGCCCAGAGAAGTGAAGTGACTTGCCCACAGTCACACAGCTGACAATTGGCGGAGCCGGGATTTGAACCCCTGCCCTCTGACTCCACAGCCGGGGCTCTTTCCACTGAGCCACGCTGTTTCCCAACAGCTAACAGATAGCTGTTAGATTGGATAACAAGCTAATCAGATCGGGCACAGTCCACGTCCCACATGGGGCTCACACTCTTTATCCCCATTTTGTAGATGAGGTAACTGAGGCCTGGAGAAGTGAAGTGACTTGCCCCAGGTCACACAGCAGACAAGTGGTGGAGCCGGGACTGGAGCCCAGGTCCTTCTGACTCCCAGCCCCGTGCCTTCAGTTACCACCTCTACCCCCAAATATACCCACCACCTTACACCTCTTCTTGCCTCAGAACATCTCCTCCTCCAAGAGGCCTTCCCAGACTGATCCCCCTTTTTCCTCTTCTCCTCCCCATCCTCCCCCGCCCTACATCCTTCCCCTCCCCACAGCACCTGTATATATGTTTGCACAGATTTATCACTCTATTTTACTTGTACATATTAACTACCCTATTTATTTTGTTAAGGATGTGCATTTAGCTTTAATTCTATTTGTTCTGACGACTAGACACCTGTCCACACGTTTTGTTTTGCTGTCTGTCTCCCCCTTCCAGACTGTGAGCCCGCCGTTGGGTGGGGACCGTCTCTATATGTTGCCAATTTGTCCTTCCCAAGCGCTTAGTACCGTGCTCTGCACACAGTTAGCGCTCAATAAATACGATTGAATGAATGAATTAATTAATCTCCACTCCTCAAACTGAACAAGTCGAAAACTGAACTTCTCGTTTTCCCTCCTAAACCCTCTCCTCCTCCTAACTTTCCCATCTCAGTCAATGACCACCATCCTCCCTGCCCCAGAGGCCTCCAACCTCGGGGTCACCCTCAACTCCAACTCCTCACTATCTTTTAGCTCTCACACACAATCTTCTGCCCCATCCAGCTGGTTTTTCCCCCACGAGATTCCCTGGATCTATCCCTTTTTCTCCTTAGCTTCCACTTTGGTCCGAGCTCTGACCATATCATGACTAGACTACTGTGTCAACCTCCTCAACGATCTCCCTTTTTTTTTTTTGATGGCATTTGTTAAGCGCTTACTCATCATCATCATCAATCGTATTTATTGAGCGCTTACTGTGTGCAGAGCACTGTACTAAGCGCTTGGGAAGTACAAATTGGCAACATATAGAGACAGTCCCTACCCACCAGTGGGCTCACAGTCTAAAAGGGGGAGACAGAGAACAAAACCAAACATACTAACAAAATAAAATAAATAGAATAGATATGTACAAGTAAAATAAATAAATAGAGTAATAAATATGTACAAACATATATACATGTGCTGTGGGGAAGGGAAGGAGGTAAGATGGGGGGATAGAGGGGGGACGAGGGGGAGAGCACTATGTGCAGAGCACTGTTCTAAGCGCTGGGGGGGGAGATACAAGGTGATCAAGTTGTCCCACGTGGGGCTCACAGTCTTAATCCCCATTTTACAGATGAGGTAACTGAGGCTCAGAGAAGTTAAGTGACTTGCCCAAGGTCACACAGCAGACATGTGGCGGATCTGGGATCCGAACCCATGACCTCCGGCTCCAGAGCCCGTGCTCTTTCCACTGAGCCACGCTGCTTCCCTTGCTTCCAGCCTTTCATTCCTCCTCATCATCAGTGGTATTTATTGAGCTCTTACTGTGTAAAGGCCACTGTAATAAGCGTTTGGGAGGGTACAATACAACAGAATTGATAGAACTTCTCTGCCCACAGTGAGCTCTCTTCCAAATCCCCTTTTCCTCTACTCCTCCTCCCCTCTCCATCTCCCCAACTAGCTCCTTTTGCTCTACCCTGGTCCCTGGATAATAATAGTAATGCAATAATACAGTGATAATTGTGGTATTTGTTAGGTGCTTACTAATAATGCCATCATTATTATTATTATGTGGGACAGGGATTACTTCCAACCTAATTTATTTGGAGGCCTTCCCCAACTGAGCCCCCTCCTTCCTCTCTCCCTCCTCTCCCTCTCCATCCCCCCACCTTACCTCCTTCCCCTCCCTACAGCACCTGTATATATGTATATATGTTTGTTTGTATGTATTTATTACTCTATTATTTATTTATTTTATATATACATATTTATCCTACCTATTTTATTTTGTTAATATGTTTCGTTTTGTTGTCTGCCTCCCCCTTCTAGACCGTGAGCCCACTGTTGGGTAGGGACCGTCTCTAGATGTTGCCAACTTGTACTTCCCAAGCGCTTAGTACAGTGTCCTGCACACAGGAAGTGCTCAATAAATACGATTGAATGAATGAATGAATGAATGAATGTCACAGCACTTGTGTAAATATTTATAATTCTACTTATATTGATGTGTATATAGCTATAATTTTATTTATTTATATTGGTGCTATTGATGCCCGTTGACTTGTTTTGATGCCTGCCTCCCCCCCTTCTAGACTGTGAGCCCTTTGTGGACAGGGATTGTCTCTATTTGTTCCCGAATTGTTGTTCCCGAGCGCTTAGAACAGTGCTCAATAAATACGATTGATTGAATGAATGAACGAATGCCTCAACCCCCCGGATCATCTTTTGAAACTCAGTCGGCACCCAATTCTTCACTCCTCAAAAACCTCCATTTCCTATTTCTCAGGCTACGAAAATTGGCATCAAAACTTTCCACCTACTCTCCCCACATACACATTATCCCAAGCTTGCAGTCTAAATCCCCCTAACTTTTGACTCTCCCGCCTTCATCTTTTTTATTGTATATATGTATATATATACATATATCTATGCATGTGTATATATATGTATATATACATATATATGTATATTTGTACATATTTATTACTCTATTTATTTATTTATTTATTTTACTTGTACATATCTATTCTATTTATTTTATTTTGTTAGTATGTTTGGTTTTGTTCTCCGTCTCCCCCTTCTAGACTGTGAGCCCACTGTTGGGTAGGGACTGTCTCTATATGTTGCCGACTTGTACTTCCCAAGCGCTAAGTACAGTGCTCTGCACACAGTAAGCGCTCAATAAATACGATTGATTGATTGATTGATTGATTGATTATTCTTGCTATACCCCCCAGGCCGGAACTCCTTCTGCACTTCCTAGATGTTTGGGAGGAGAGTACAATCAATCAATCGTATTTATTGAGCGCTTACTGTGTGCAGAGCACTGTACTAAGCGCTTGGGAAGTACAAGTTGGCAACATATAGAGACAGTCCCTACCCAACAGTGGGCTCACAGTCTAAAAAATAAATACAAAACCCCATAACTTTGCCAAGTGCCTTCAACTTGGCAGACTCTAGACTATAAATTCCCCCTAGACTGTAAAGGCTGGCACACAGTAAGTGCTTAACAATAATAATAGTAATGCAATAATACAGTGATAATTGTGGTATTTGTTAGGTGCTTACTAATAATGCCATCATTATTATTATTATGTGGGACAGGGATTATGTCCAACCCAATTTACTTGTATCTATCCCAGTGCCTGGCTCATAGTAAGCGCTTAACAAATACCACAACTGTTAGTATTATCGTTAACTTCTCTGTGCCTCAGTTCCCTCATCTGTAGAATGGGGATGATGGCTGTGAGCCCCACGTGGGACAACCTGATGACCTTGTATCTCCCCCAGCACTTAGCACAGTGCATGGCACATAGTAAGCGCTTAATAAATACCATCATTATAATTACTAAGCGCCTAGTCCAGTGCTCTGCACACAGTAAGCGCTCAACAAACACGATTGAATAATAATAATGTTGGCAGTTGTTAAGCGCTTACTATGCACCAAGCACTGTTCTAAGCGCTGGGAGGGATACAAGGTAATCAAGGTTGTCCCACGTGGGGCTCACAATCTTCACCCCCATTTTACAGGTGAGGGAACCGAGGCCCAGAGAATTCATTCATTCATTCAATCGTATTTATTGAGCGCTTCCTGTGTGCAGAGCACTGTACTAAGCGCTTGGGAAGTACAAGTCGGCAACATATAGAGACGGTCCCTACCCAACAACGGGCTCACCGTCTAGAGGGGGGAGACAGACAACCAAACAAAACATGTGGACAGGGGTCAAGTCATCACTGCTTGGCACATAGTAAATACTTAACAAATACAAAGAGTCATAACAAGTGACTTAACTTCTCTGTGCCTCAGTTCCCTCATCTGTAAAATGGGGATTAAAACTGTGAGCCCCCTCCCCCGGGACAACCTGATCGCCTTGTAACCTCCACAGTGCTTAGAACAGTGCCTTGCACATAGTAAGCGCTTAACAAATACCATCATCATCATCAGAAAGATATGGAACGCTTCACGAAGAATAATAATAATGATGGCATTTATTAAGCGCTTACTATGTGCAAAGCGCTGGGGTGAAATGACTTGCCCAAAGTCACCCAGCTGGCAGTTTTTAGACTGTGAGCCCACTGTTGGGTAGGGACTGTCTCTATATGTTGCCAACTTGGACTTCCCAAGCGCTTAGTACAGTGCTCTGCACACAGTAAGCGCTCAATAAATACGATTGATTGATTGATTGTTGGCGTGGGGATTCGAACCCACGACCTCGGACTCCCAAGCCCGGGCTCTTCCCATTGTGCCCCGACTGGGCCTGGAGTTACGACTCCCGCCCTGTCAGCCTCGTCCTGGAACTACAACTCCCACAATGCCCCGCGGCTCTCGCCTGCCGGGCCGCGATGGAACTACAACTCCCACAATGCCCCGCGGCTCCTGGCCTGCCAGGCTGCGCTGGAACTGCAATCAATCAATCAATCAATCAATCAATCAGTCGTATTTATTGAGCGCTTACCGTGTGCAGAGCGCTGTACTAAGCGCTTGGGAAGTACAAGTCGGCAACGTATAGAGGCGGCCCCTACCCAACAGTGGGCTCACAGTCTAAAAGACTACAGAGAAGCTGCGTGGCTCAGTGGAAAGAGCACGGGGCTCTGGAGTCAGAGGTCATGGGTTCAAATCCCGGCTCCGCCAATTGTCAGCTGTGTGACTTTGGGCAACTCACTTAACTTCTCTGGGCCCCAGTTACCTCGTCTGTAAAATGGGGATGAAGACTGTGAGTCCCCCGTGGGACAACCTCGACCTCTCAGCTGCCTTTGACACTGTGGACCACCCCCTTCTTCTCAACACGCTATCTGACCTTGGCTTCACAGACTCCGTCCTCTCCTGGTTCTCCTCTTACCTCTCCGGTCATTCTTTCTCAGTCTCTTTTGCAGGCTCCTCCTCCCCCTCCCATTCTCTCACTGTGGGGGTTCCCCAAGGTTCAGTGCTTGGTCCCCTTCTGTTCTCGATCTACACGCACTCCCTTGGTGACCTCATTCGCTCCCACGGCTTCAACTATCATCTCTACGCTGATGACACCCAGATCTACATCTCTGCCCCTGCTCTCTCCCCTTTCCTCCAGGCTCACATCTCCTCCTGCCTTCAGGACATCTCCATTTGGATGTCTGCCCGCCACCTAAAGCTCAACATGTTGAAGACTGAACTCCTTGTCTTCCCTCCCAAACCTTGCCCTCTCCCTGACTTTCCCATCTCTGTTGCCAGCACTACCATCCTTCCCGTCTCACAAGCCCGCAACCTTGGTGTCATCCTCGACTCCGCTCTCTCATTCACCCCTCACATCCAAGCCGTCACCAAAACCTGCCGGCCTCAGCTCCGCAACATTGCCAAGATCCGCCCTTTCCTCTCCATCCAAACCGCTACCCTGCTCATTCAAGCTCTCATCCTATCCCGTCTGGACTACTGCACCAGCCTTCTCTCTGATCTCCCATCCTCGTGTCTCTCTCCACTTCAATCCATACTTCATGCTGCTGCCCGGATTATCTTTGTCCAGAAACGCTCTGGGCATATCACTCCCCTCCTCAAAAATCTCCAGTGGCTACCAATCAATCTGCGCATCAGGCAGGAACTCCTCACCCTGGGCTTCAAGGCTGTCCATCACCTCGCCCCCTCCCACCTCACCTCCCTTCTCTCCTTCTCCAGCCCAGCCCGCACCCTCAGCTCTTCCGCCGCTGATCCCCTCACCGTACCTCGCTCTCGCCTGTCCCGCCGTCGACCCCCGGCCCACGTCATCCCTCGGGCCTGGAATGCCCTCCCTCTGCCCATCCGCCAAGCCAGCTCTCTTCCTCCCTTCAAGGCCCTGCTGAGAGCTCACCTCCTCCAGGAGGCCTTCCCACACTGAGCCCCTTCCTTCCTCTCCCCCTCATCCCCCTCTCCATCCCCCCATCTTACCTCCCTCCCTTCCCCACAGCACCTGTATATATGTATATATGTTTGTACATATTTTTTTAACTCTATTTATTTATTTAATTTCTTTGTACACATCTATTCTATTTATTTTATTTTGTTAGTATGTTTGGTTTTGTTCTCTGTCTCCCCCTTTTAGACTGTGAGCCCACTGTTGGGTAGGGACTGTCTCTATATGTTGCCAATTTGTGCTTCCCAAGCGCTTAGTACAGTGCTCTGCACATAGTAAGCGCTCAATAAATACGATTGATGATGATGATGATAACCTGATCACCTTGTAACCTCCCCAGCGCTTAGAACAGTGCTTTGCACATAGTAAGCGCTTAATAAATGCCATCATTATTATCATTATTATTATTATTATTATTACAACCCCCACAGTGCCCCGCGGCTCCTCGCCTGCCAGGCTGCGCTGGAACTACAACTCCCACGGTGCCCCGCGACTCCTCGCCTGCCGGGCTGCGCTGGAACTACAACTCCCACAGTGCCCCGCGGCCCCTGGCCTGCCGGGGCTGCGCTGGAACTACAACTCCCACAGTGCCCCGCGTCCCCTGGCCTGCCGGGCCGCGCTGGAACTACAACTCCCACAGTGCCCCGCGGCTCCTCGCCTGCCGGGCCGCGCTGGAACTACACCTCCCACAGTGCCCCGCGGCTCCTCGCCTGCCGGGCTGCGCTGGAACCACAACTCCCACAGTGCCCCGCGCCCCGCCTAGTCTGGCTCTATTCATTCATTCAAGTATATTGATTGAGCGCTTACTGTGCGCAGAGCGCTGTACTAAGCGCTTGGGCAGTCCCATAATGCCCCGCAGCTCCTCGCCTGCCGGGCTTTTTTGGGACTACATCTCCCACAATGCCCCGCCTAGTCTGGCTCCATTCATTCAAGCGTATTGATTGAGCGTTTACTGTGTGCAGGGCAGTGTACTGAGCGCTTGGGCAGTCCAAGTTGGCAACATATAGCACAGGCTGGAAAGCCCGGCTCCCACAACCCCCCCGGGCTCCTCTCCCTCCGGCCCCTCTGGCCTGGAATTGTCCATCCCATAGTCCTCCGGGGCCTTGGCAAGGAAGGCCTCGTCCTTGACGTGGCATTGCCCTCCGAAGAATGGGCGGGGAGGAGGGGATCAGCTGATGGCCCGGGGGGCGGAGCCGGCCAGGAGGCAACAGGCCGCGGACCGGGCCTTCCCCTACCACCACCCCCAGGGACCGGGCAGGGGGGCAGAGGGCAGAGGTCAGAGGGCAAGGACCGGCCTGTGCGCTGACCACCACCGGGTGGGTGAGCCGGAGGCGGGCCCCCCACTCCGAGGGCGGCCCTCTCTGGTGCCCAATTGTACCTTGTCAGCGCCCCGTAAATGCGATTGAATACTAATAATGGCATTTGTTCAGCGCTTCCTAGGTGCAGAGCACTGCTCTAAGCGCTGAATGACCGAGAGGGGAACTCGACTGAGCGACTAAGGGGGTGGCGATGGGGGGTCCGGGGGTCGGGCCCGTCCTGGCCGGGGTCCTGGCCTTGTGCTGCTGGTGCTGCCCCCCGGGCCGGGCCCTGCCGCCCCCCGGGCTGGCGGCAGCCGGCCCCTGGCTGCAGCGGGCCCTGCCCCGGCTGGGGGCCCTGACCGGCTGGCACAACCTCAGCTGCCCGGTCTGCCGAGCCCTGTTCGGCGCCCTGGACGTGAGCCTGGAGGTGAGAGGGGCCGGGGGTGGGTCCTGGGGGCCCCCCCAGCCGACCCCCCCCCTCCCGGCGCCCTGACCCGGGCCCTCCCTCGTGCCCCCCTAGATGGAGGCCAACGTGGAGCGGGTCGGGGCGCTGGCCACGCTGCTGTGCGAGAAGCTGCGGCTGGCCCCGCCCGCCGTGTGCCAGTCCATCGTGCGGGTCTTCGAGGGCGACGTGGTGGCGGCCTGGACCCGCTCGGTGCTGAGCCCGCCGGAGGCGTGCGGGCTGCTGCTGGGCCGGGCCTGCGGGCGGTGGACCATCTTCACACCTTGGAACGTGTCCCTGCCCGGCACGCCGAAGCCGCCGCCGCGGCCCCCGGCGCCCCCGGCCCCCGGCGCCCCGGTGGGCCGCGTGCTGTTCCTCACCGACCTGCACTGGGACCACGACTACGAGGAGGGGGCCGAGCCGGCCTGCCCCGACCCCCTGTGCTGCCGCCGGGGCTCCGGCCGCCCGCCGCCCTCCCTGCCGGGCGCCGGGCGCTGGGGGACCTACGGCAAGTGCGACCTGCCCCTGCGGACGCTGGAGAGCCTGCTGGCCGGCCTGGGCCCCGCCGGGCCCTTCGACCGCGTCTACTGGACGGGGGACCTCCCGGCCCACGACGTGTGGCGGCAGACGCGGCGGGACCAGCTGCGGGCCCTGGACACCCTCACGGGGCTGGTGCGCAAGTACCTGGGGCCCGTGCCCGTCTACCCGGCCGTGGGCAACCACGAGAGCGTGCCCGTCAACAGCTTCCCGCCGCCCTTCGTGCTGGGCAACCGCTCCGCGCGCTGGCTCTACGACGCCATGGCCGACGCCTGGGAGCCCTGGCTGACCCCCGACGCCCTGCGCACCCTCAGGTGGGGCCGGCGGGCGCGGGGCCCGGGGGGGGAGGGCGGGCGGGCCGGCCCACCCCGGGTCTCAGCCTCGGCCCCGCGGCGTTTCAGGTTCGGGGGCTACTACGCCCTGACTCCCTGCCCCGGCCTCCGCCTCATCTCCCTCAACATGAACTTCTGCTCCCGGGAGAACTTCTGGCTGCTGATCAACTCCACGGACCCGGCCGGGCAGCTGCAGTGGCTGGTGGGCGAGCTGCAGGCCGCCGAAGACCGAGGGGACAAGGTGGACGGGGCCCGGGGCGGGTGGGAAGAAGGGGAGGGGGCGGTGGGCGACGACGGCCTTCCGAGGAGGAGGAGGAGGATGGTAAGCACGACGAGCAGGCCGGGCCGCGGCCCCGCCGCCGCCTTGGCTCCCGGGCCGCGGGGCAACACGGTGGGGGCGGGTGTGTGGAGGGGGAACACCCCAGACCCTCTGCCCTTTGACCCCTCAGAGCTGCCCCCCGCCTCAGTCTCCTCCCCCTTCCCGACCCTTCCGCGGTAGCGCGGCTCGGTGGGAAGGGCCCGGGCTTGGCGGTTCAGAGGCCGTGGGTTCTAGGCCCGGCTTCGAGCGAGTCGCTCCGCTGGGCCTCAGTTCCCTCGTCTGGAAGGTGGGGATGGAGACTGTGAGCCCCGCAACCCGATCACCTCGTATCCCTCCCAGCGCTTAGGACGGTGCTTGGCACATAGTAAGCGCTTCACAAATGCGAACGTCATTATTATTAACGGCGCACCGAGTCACCCGCTCCGAGAGGGTTGTGTGTGTGTGCGCGCGTGCGCACCCCTCCGCTCCCCACCCCCTCACCCTGCCCCTTCCGCCCCCAGGTCCACATCATCGGTCACATCCCCCCCAGCCACTGCCTGAAGAGCTGGAGCTGGAACTACTACCGCATTGTGGCCAGGTTGGCACTACCCGGGGCCCCGTCTGTCTCTGAATCGCCATCCCGGCGGGGGGAGGGCGGCGGGCCCCTCAGCCCCGGGGGGAGGGCGGCGGCCCCCGGAGGACACGCGCGTCCGCCCCGCCGCGCAGGTACGAGAACACGCTGGCCGCCCAGTTCTTCGGCCACACGCACGTGGATGAGTTCGAGATCTTCTACGACGAGGAGACGCTGAGCCGCCCCGTGTCCGTGGCCTTCCTGGCACCCAGCGCCACCACGTACATAAACCTGAACCCCGGTCAGTGGCCCCCGCGCTGCGGCTCGCCGCCGTCCCGCGCCCCACCCCTCCCGTCGGCCTCCCAGCCCCGGCCTCAACCCGCCCCTCTCCCGCCCAGGGTACCGGGTGTACGAGGTGGACGGCCCCTACCCGGGCAGCTCCCACGCCGTGCTGGACCACGAGACCTTCATCCTCAACCTGACCCTGGCCAACGCCCCGGGGGCCGGACCCCGGTGGGAGAGCCTCTACCGCGCCCGCCGGACCTACGGGCTGCCGGACGCCCTGCCCGCCGCCTGGCACGACCTGGTCTACCGCATGCGTGGGGACGAGCGGCTCTTCCAGACCTTCTGGTTCCTCTACCACAAGGGCCACCCGCCCAGCACCCCTTGCGAGGGCCCCTGCCGCCTGGCCACGCTGTGCGCCCTGCTCACGGCCCGCCCGGACAGCCCCGCCCTGTGCCGCCACTTGGATCCCGGCCTGCCCTTCCCGCGCATCCAGAGCCTGTGGCGCCAGCGGCGGCTCTGCTAGGGCCCCGGGCCGCGGGCACCGGACCGGCGTCGGCGACGGAGTGGGCCGGCCGTGGCCGCTTCCCGTCCCCTCGAGGCCACGGCCGAGGCCGGGCCGGGAGGAAAGGAGGGAAGGCTCCGGGGTCCGCTGTCCCGCCGTCGGAGGCGACGAGAGTGGTTCGCAGCGGCCTTGATTTTAGGAGAGCAGGGAAGGGAAAGGGCTGTGCCCTGCCCCGTGAGAGCTCCAAAATAAACGTGTGATACAGCCAGCAGCTCCTTCTTTCCTGGGGCTCGGGGCCCACCGCTCCGCTCTGCCCACCTGGAGAGAAGGGGACGGGGGAGGCGGCTGAACCAGAGGGGCGAGCAACCTCGGGCCCGGGCCGTCCCCGATCACGTCCGGGGCCGCCGCCCCCGAAAAATCGGTCGGTCCCAGCCAGTCAGGCTGAGGAACTAAAACAAGAGCCCAGTTCTGTCCCACCTTCTGCTCTGCAACTGTGCTCTCTGAGAGCTCAGTGCCTACTGAGTACTTAATAACTACCCTAGCCATTATTATTACCGGGGGATGAAAAGGTGCACGAGTTGAATTTTCACGATTCACGCTCAAGGACGCAGCGTCGCCAAAGGCGACATTCCCTCCAGCCGACCCTCCTGGTGCCACCCTGTTATGATTGTTACGTTGTCTCTCCCCCAGCGCTTACCATCGTCAACATCAATCGCATTTATTGAGCGCTTACTATGTGCAGAGCACTGTACTAAGCGCTTGGGAAGTACAAGTTGGCAACATATAGAGTATTCTAATCCTGACTCCTCTTGTTGGCTGTGCGACCTTGGGCGAGCCGCTTCACTTCCCTGTGCCTCAGTTGCCTCATCTGTACGATGGAGATGAAGACCGTGAGCCCTCTGTGGGATCATCATCATCATCATCAATCGTATTTATTGAGCGCTTACTATGTGCAGAGCACTGTACTAAGCGCTTGGGAAGTACAAGTTGGCAACATATAGAGTATTCTAATCCTGACTCCTCTTGTTGGCTGTGCGACCTTGGGCGAGCCGCTTCACTTCCCTGTGCCTCAGTTGCCTCATCTGTGCGGTGGAGATGAAGACCGTGAGCCCTCTGTGGGATAAGGACTGGGTCCAACCTGATTAGCTTTTATCTACCCCAGTACTTAGTACAGTTAAGGGCGGATAGCGAGCCCTTAACAAATACCATAAAAAGAAAAAAATTCAGACTCAATGTGGGTGGGAGGTGGAGGGGTAGAAAAATCCTCTGAATCTAGACAGGCTGAAAACATTAGGATTCTTCAGTCTGGAAAGATACAGGTTGTCCAAACCCCGGGAACACAGAATCATTACTCATCAATCGTATTTATTGAGTGCTTACTGTGTGCAGAGCACTGTACTAAGCGCTTGGGAAGTACAAGTTGGCAACACATGCTGTGCACACAGTAAGCGCTCAATAAATACGATTGATGATGATTACTCCCAGACTCCTGTATCAGGAGGAGAGGGGGGACGGGCCCCCATTGAAGCTGGAGAGTGATAAACGCCAAACAAACCACCAAACATAGCTCTTCCCAGTGAAGGGGAAAATACGCGGAATGGTTTTCCTGAGGGGCGGCTGCAGCTGCGAATTCCAGCGAGCTTAAGAGGGATTTGGGTAGAATGGGAAGCAGTGTGGCCTAGTGAAAAGCGCAAAGGCATGGGAGGACCTTTGTCCTAACCCTGACTCTGCAACTTGCCTGCTGGGCAGTCAACCAATCAATCATTTATTGAGCGCTTACTGCCTGCAGAGCACTGTGCTAAGCGCTTGGGAGGGTATGAGTTGGTAGGCATGTTCCCTGCTCACAATAATAATAATGATGGTATTTGTTAAGCACTTACTATGTGCCAAGCACTGTTCTAAGCGCTGGGGGGATACAAGGTGATCAGGTTGTCCCACATGGGGCTCAGAGTCTAAATCCCCATTTTACAGATGAGGGAACTGAGGCCCAGAGAATAATAATAATTATGATGATGGCATTTGTTAAGCGCTTATTATGTGCAAAGCACTGGTCTAAGCGCCGCGGGGACACAAGGTGATCAGGTTGTCCCACATGGGGCTCCCAGTCTTAATCCCCATTTTATAGATGAGGGAACTGAGGCCCAGAGCAGTGAAGTGACTTCATCATCATCAATCGTATTTATTGAGTGCTTACTGTGTGCAGAGCACTGTACTAAGCGCTTGGGAAGTACAAATTGGCAACATAGAGACAGTCCCTACCCAGCAGTGGGCTCACAGTCTAAAAGGGGGAAACAGAGTCACACAGCTGACAATCGGTGGAGCCGGCATTTGAACCCATGACCTCTGACTGCAAAGCCCGGGCCCTTTCCACTGAGCCACACTGCTTCTCCTAATGAACTTAGGGGTCTAGAAGGGGAGAGCAAGTCATTTTGTTTCTCTGTGCCTCAGTTTCCTTATCTGTAAAACGGAGATTCAGTGCCTGTTTTCACCTCCTACTTAGACTGTGTGCCCCATGGCGGGCGGGGAGTGGGTCTGATGGAGATTCGATGCCTCGTTTCACGTCCTGCTTCTCCTAATGAACTTAGGGGTCTAGAAGGGGAGAGCAAGTCATTTTGTTTCTCTGTGCCTCAGTTTCCTTATCTGTAAAACGGAGATTCAGTGCCTGTTTTCACCTCCTACTTAGACTGTGTGCCCAGTGGCGGGCAGGGAGTGGGTCCGCCCTAATCCGTACGGACCCCCAGCGCTTTGACCCACAGTAACCAAAACCATAGTAATTTTTTACTACTATATTTTTACTATATACTATATTTTTACTATAGAGTAACATATTTATTACTCTATTTATTTATTTATTTATTTATTTTACTTGTACTTTTCTATCCTATTTATTTTATTTTGTTGGTATGTTTGGTTCTGTTCTCTGTCTCCCCCTTTTAGACTGTGAGCCCACTGTTGGGTAGGGACTGTCTCTATGTGTTGCCAATTTGTACTTCCCAAGCGCTTAGTACAGTGCTCTGCACATAGTAAGCGCTCAATAAATACGATTGATTGATTGATTGATTGATAGTAATGAGAATAATAATAATAGAATCACAGACAAGCAGTCCACGGTGGGTTACTAGGGGGGAAAGCTACGGTCTGTCAGAACGGCCGTTCCTAGCTAGGAGAATGGATCTCGGGGCAGGAAAACCTAAATATCATCTCTGCGTGCTCTGCACACAGTAAGCGCTCAATAAATACGATGGATGATCTTCTAGTATCCCCGGGCCAAGTTCCAGGCTGGCTGGAGTCTTATCTAGCCGGTAACGGTGCCACTTGGGGCCTTGTGATTTGATGTGGACGTTCATCCATTCAGTCGTATTTATTGAGCGCTTACTGTGTGCCGAGCACTGTACTAAGCGCTTGGGAAGTCCAAGTTGGCAACACGTAGAGACGGTCCCTACCCAACAGTGGGCTCACAGTCTAGAAGGGGGAGAGTGTAGAGGGGTTTGGAAATACCACCCCCCCTAGTCAAGAGCCCATGGAGGCAGGGGGAACCCAGCCAGTCCCCTGTGCTCCCGCTGTTTGTGTGGACCCTGTTTGAAGACCTGTTCTAGACTGTGAGCCCACTGTTGGGTAGGGACCGTCTCTCTATGTTGCCAACTTGGACTTCCCAAGCGCTTAGTACAGTGCTCTGCACACGGTAAGTGCTCAATAAATACGATTGATTGATTGATTTTTAGACTGTGAGCCCACTGTTGGGTCGGGACTGTCTCTATATGTTGCCAACTTGGACTTCCCAAGCGCTTAGTACAGTGCTGTGCACACAGTAAGCGCTCAATAAATACGATTGATGATTGATTGAAGACAAACCCAGTTTCGCACTGGTCGTACGCCGGCCCGTGTCTGCGCATTGCGCTCTGGGCAGGGGCAGTTAGCCTCAGCGGGTACAGCCGGTTGCAAATCTGGGCCTGACTCGGAGCAGCAGTGTGGCTTAGTGGATAGAGCACGGGCCTGGGTGTCAGAAGGGCGTGGGTTCGAATCCCGGCTCCACCACCTGTCACCTGTGTGACCTTGGGCAAGTCGCTTCACTTCTCTGGGCCTCAGTTCCCTCATCTGTCAAATGGGGATGAAGACTGGGAGCCCCCCCGTGGGACAACCTGATCACCTTGTAATCTCCCCAGCGCTTAGAGCAGTGCTTTGCACATAGTAAGCACTTAACAAACGCCATCATCATCATTATTATTATTATTATGTGAGACAGGGATTCAATCGTATTTATTGAGCGCTTACTGTGTGCAGAGCACTGTACTAAGCGCTTGGGAAGTACAAGTTGGCAACATATAGAGACGGTCCCTACCCAACAGTGGGCTCCGTCTAGAAGGTTGAACTGACGATGTCTTGTCTACCCCCTTCTAGACTGTGAGCCCGTTGTTGGGTTGGGACTGAATATGTTGTCACATTGTACTTTCCAAGCGCTTAGTCTAGTGCTCTGCACACAGTAAGTGCTCAATAAATACGATTGAATTAACTAATTAATTAATTAATTTCCCTGTGCCTTGGTTACCTCATCTGTAAAATGGGGGTTAAGATTATGAACCCCATGTCTGACTTGGACTATGCCCAATCTGATTAGCTTGTATCCACCCCAGGGCTTAGTGCAGTACCTGACATTTAGTAAGTGCTTAAATACTGTGTAAAAAAAAAAAAAAGGCTGGAGCATCCTCGAGAGTCACAGGTCATCCACCCCAGCGCTTAGTGCAGTGCCAACTGGTACTTCCCAAGCACTTAGTACAGTGCTTTGCACACAGTAAGCGCTCAATAAATACGATTGAATGAATGAATGCCTGACAATTAGGAAGTGCTTAAATACTGTGTTAAAAACAAAAAGAGGCTGGGGCATCCTCAAGAGTCACAGGTCATCCACCCCAGCACTTAGTGCAGTGCCAACTTGGACTTCCCAAGCGCTTAGTACAGTGCTCTGCAATCAATCATATTTATTGAGCACTTACTGTGTGCAGAGCACTGTACTAAGCGCTGGGGTAGTACAAGTTGGCACATATACAGTCCCTACCCAACAGTGGGCTCACAGTCTAAAAGGGGGAGACAGAGAACAAAACCAAACATACTAACAAAATAAAATAAATAGAATAGATATGTACAAGTAAAATAAATAGAGTAATAAATATGTACAAACATATATACAGTGCAGTACAGTGCAGTGTGTACTCTGCACACAGTAAGCACTCAGTAAATACGATTGAATGAATGCCTGACATTTAGTAAGTGCTTAAATACTGTGTTAAAAACAAAAAGAGGCTGGGGCATCCTCAAGAGTCACAGGTCATCCACCCCAGCGCTTAGTGCAGTGCCTGACATTTAGTAAGTGCTTAAATACTGTGTTAAAAAAAAAAGAGATTGGGGCATCCTCAAGAGTCACAGGTCATCCACCCCAGCGCTTACTGCAGTGCCTGACATTTAGTAAGTGCTTAAATACTGTGCTAAAAAAAAAAGAGACTGGGGCATCCTCAAGAGTCACAGGTCATCCACCCCAGCGCTTACTGCAGTGCCTGACATTTAGTAAGTGCTTAAATACCGTGTTAAAAAAAAAAAAGAGGCTGGGGCATCCTCAAGAGTCACAGGTCATCTACCCCAGCGCTTAGTGCAGTGCCTGACATTTAGTAAGTGCTTAAATACTGTGTTAAAAAAAAAAGAGGCTGGGGCATCCTCAAGTCACAGGTCATCCACCCCAGCGCTTAGTGCAGTGCCTGACATTTAGTAAGTGCTTAAATACTGTGTTAAAAAAAAAGAGACTGGGGCATCCTCGAGTCACAGGTCATCTTGGCCTCTCCCCAGTGCAGGCTCTAAGGGAAAGCAGCAACTGCCCACCCTCCTGCCCCTCAACTCTGCAGCTCCAGTGGGCAGACGGGAAGGTCTGGGCCTCGACGAAGGAGGTTGGAGGCCAGCCCAGCCCAGAAGAATGGAAGGCCTCTCTCTCCTGGGCTGGGGCGATCAGGCGGCTGGCTTTAAGCCATCTCTGGAGAGCCTGGGCTACAATGGACCCTCATAATAATAATAATAATAATTTTGGCATTTGTTAAGCACTTACTATAAGCCAAGCACTGTTGTAAGCGCTGGGGGAAGATACAAGGTGATCAGGTTGTCCCACATGGGGCCAACAGTCTTAATCCCCACTTTCCCGATGAGGTAACTGAAGCCCAGAGAGGTTGTAGGGACTGCATATGTTGCCATCTTGTACTTACCAAGCGCTTAGTACAGTGCTCTGCACACAGTAAGGGCTCAATAAATACGATTGATTGATTGTGACTTGCCCCAAATCACACAGTTGGTAAGTGGCGGAGCTGGGATTGGAACCCATGACCTCTGACTCCCAAGCCCGGGCCCTTTCCACTGAGCCACGCTGCCTCTCTAATCACGTCATACCGTACTGTCCAGCTGGTCTTTGCGGTCACCAGGGTTGACTCCAGCCGGACTGAAACTGGGATTCCTCGCCCAACGTCTCAGGGATCGGAGGGGGGAATGTGATCCCAGATGCCGCATGTGTGGGTGCTCCCAGGTGTCTTTGTCCGAGAAACACCTGCCACAGGATCCCGGAAGGATTGCTAGGGAAGAGATGGGCCTGCCCGCCAGGGCTTAGGACTACAGTTGATCCCTCTTCAGGGAATTATAGGAGCAATTCTGTGGGCCCCTGGGCCAAGCTGCCACCCTTACCCCTAATTCAGAGAAGCAGCGTGGTTCAGCGGAAAGAGCCCGGGCTTGGGAGTCAGAGGACATGGGTTCTAATCCTGCCTCTGCCACTTGTCAGCTGGGTGACTTTGGGCAAGTCACGTGGCTCAGTGGAAAGAGCCCGGGCTTTGGAGTCAGAGGTCACGGGTTCAAATCCAGGCTCCGCCAATTGTCAGCTGTGTGACTTTGGGCAAGTCACTTGACTTCTCTGGGCCTCAGTTACCTTATCTGTAAAATGGGGATGAAGGCTATGAGCCCCCTGTGGGACAACCTAATCACCTTGTAACCTCCCCAGCGCTTAAAACAGTGCCTTGCACATAGGAAGTGCTTTATAAATGCCATCGTTATCACTACTATTCTCCATGCCTCAGTTACCTCAACTGTAAAATGGGGATTAAGACTGTGAGCCCCACGTGGGACAACTTGATTACCTTGTATCTACCTCAGTGTTTAGAACAGTGCTTGGCACATAGTAAGCGCTTAACAAATACCGTCATACTTAATTTAGCTAAGGGAGCGGGACAGGGCATTCCCACCAAAACCAAGCCAAAAACACCTACCACGGGGGCAGCCCCTTGGACTCCAAGCGGCTTCAGGGCCAAATTGGCTAAATCCAAGAAGGAAGACAAAGGAAAAGAATGGGATGGGAAAGGGGGACAAACAAGAGCAGGAAAAGAGGAAAACAGGTTCAAGAAACCTGTATATCTTCCCCCAGCAGGGAGGAAACACACAGAGGAAGTCAGGGAGCCCAAATTAACAGGTCCCAGAGGGATCGGGCTGGATCCGGGGGGAGCGGCCCTTGATGATTCACCTGTGGACTGGAAGGTAGGTTGGGTATGTGGTGGAAAGAGGTAGGGTTAGGAGAGTCAACTCCCCCTCCCTTCATCACCTCAACTCACTCCCTTTGCCCTTCCCCCTCTCCCTGCCCCACATATCAATCAATCAATCGTATGTATTGAGCACTTACTGTGTGCACTGTACTAGGTGCTTGGGAAGTACAAGTTGGCAACATGTATCTATAATTCTATTTATTGTTATTGACGCCTGCTTACTGGTTTTGACGTCCGCCTCCCCCTCTCTAGACCGTAAGCCCGGTGTGGGCAGGATTGTCTCTCTTTATTGCTGAATTGTACAGTGCCCTGCACACAGCACGTGCTCAATAAATACGACTGAATGTGATTGAATGAATGGAACCAAGCTGCAGCCTGACTCCAACTTGCCAGAAGAGGCATTAAATAATAATAATAATGATGGCATTTGTTAAGCGCTTGCTTTGGTGGGGTGCGACTCTCAATGACAATGTGTGCCCGTTTGCCTAAAGCAGAGAGAGAGCACATATGCGTAGGAGGTGGCGAATATAGGGCTGAACTGGCAACCGGCTGGGGTAGCTATTGTTCATACAAGTACAGCCCGATTTGCGTGCCTGACCTTTGTTAGTCATTCGTCTTTCCATCTTCCCACTCGTGGTTGCTTTCTTTCCTCCGGATCCCAGCCTTCGAAACGGTAGGTCCGCCTGCTTGCCTCCATTACAACGTAAACACCTTGAGAACGAGGCCTGGGCCATTGATTTTTATTGTTCTCTACTAAGTGTGTAGCCTGGGCCGGTAGCCATCCAATAAATACTATTGATCGGGCCTTTTTAAGGGAGTGTGAGTGTGTTTGCAGCCGGGGTTGGGGGGGAAAGAGGGGGAGGAGGGAAGAGTCACCTGCCAGCTTCGAGAGGAAAGGAGGCAACTGGGTGTCGGTTCTGACAGATTTTCAGACCCCAAGCCTGACACAACGCAGTCCTTTTCCATTGGGTTATAGAGCGGTTTTTACTGTATAGCACATGTTCTTCTGAATTGTACAGACGTTCATCAACCCTCACGGCGGATCTGGTTTCGAAGAGTCCCGCGTCTCGGAGGGCGGGGGGGCGGGGGGGCGTCCGGCCCAGAGGCCCGGCGCCACCGCCGCCGCTGGCCGAGCCTGCTCTGACAACGGAGTCCGAGGTGCCGGGGGGCCCCGGAGGCAGGGGGAGGGTGGACACGAGGCTCAGGCCCCGGCAGAGGGCATGCACTGAAGCCCGGGGCCCGGCCGGGAGGCTGGGGCGGACACGGACACACGGCGGGGGGGACACGGAGCCGAGCTGAGGGCGGGCTCGGCCTGGTTTTATTAGTGAGTTAGAGCGGGCCGGGGCCGGCGGGGCAGGGAGGTGGGGAAGTGGCAGCCGGCCTCGGGCCCTCACGCCAACCTAGGCCCCGTCTGGGCGGGCGGGCGGGTTAGGGGCTCTTGGTCCCGCTTGGCCGTGACACATCCAGAGCACAGATGTGGGGAGGAAGAGGGATGGGGAGCGGGGCGGACTCCCACCACTCGGATGCCGGTGAGCCCAGTATCACCCACACTTGTGCGTGTGCACACACAGATGTACACATGCATACGCTCTCACACTCACACAGTCTCTCTCTCCTCTGCCCGGAGCCCAAGGGGAGGATGCGGGGTCACTGGAGGCCTCTTTCTCTCCCTCAGCCCTGGGGAAGGGGAGCTGACTCTCTGCCTTACCACCCTCACACAGGGAAGCCCAGACCCGACCACCCCTGTCCCCCTCGAAGATCCCAGGCCCCTATCCCTAGGTGGTGGGGGGGGGAGGCCGGGGCGGGGAGCGCTGGGGTGCCCCCGTGCCAGGCCCCTTCCTGCCCCATGCTCCTCTCCCAAGCACACCCGAGTCCCTCAGCCACGACTGGGGTCAGGAGGGGGGATGGAGGGAGGGAGGGAGGGGGAGGGCTCAGTGTGGATGCCGCCCCCTTCGCCGGGGCCGCTCAGGGAGTCTGGGCCCCCGCCCGTTTGGGTTTCAGGCTGCCCAACAGCGTCTGGACACCTCTGCGCACGGTGGAGCCCACGCGGCGGGCCACGGAGTCGGCGGGTGGGGCCGGGAGGCAGGAGCTGGAGGCCTGGGGGCGGGCGTCCAGGCACTTCTGATACCTCAGCTGGAGGCCGGGGGCGGGGAGAGGGAGCAAGGATCATCCTGAGGCCCGGAGTTGGGAGAAAGCGCCCGGCCGGGCCCACCCCACCCCACCCAACGGCTCTCCCATCCACCCGGCTCACGGTGTCCCCGAGTTTAGTACGGCTTTGCCCCCCGTGCTCCCCATGGGATCCCCCAACTCCTCCCCCCGGCCCTCCCAACACACACACTCACCATGCAGGCGGCCTGCACCGCCTCGGATAAGCTGGCGGCGTTGGGTTCACACCAGAACATGTGGCAGCGGAAGCTGGCCGGGCCGGCGGCCATGATGAAGGCGAAGGTGTGGACGTCCCGGCCCACGGCCAGAAAGGACAGAAATCGCACCCGGCACTCGGCCAGCACGGCCTCCGTCTGCGCGGGGGGAGACGCCGGACACGGTTACTGCCTCCGGCCCCTCTGCCCTGGCCGCCCATGCCAGCCTCCCCTCCGTCCCCGCCCGGCTCCGCGGGCCCGAGCGCTCACTTGCTGCTGCAGGATGGTGAGGGTGGCGGGAGCCACGCTGACGTGACTCGGGGTCCACTGCTCCCGGCTGCTGGAGGCCAGGACCACCTCCAGGGCCCCATTCACCACGTCCACCCCTGGAGGAGGGCGGGGATGCCGCTGGGAAACCGGTGGGAGGAGGGAAGGGGACCGCGCCACCGGGAAGGGAGAGGAGCGCTCCACCGGGGGACCGTTGTGGGGGGGCAGGGGGAGAGAAAAGCAATCCGTTCGGGAGCCATTTGGGAAGGGCTGGGAGCATAGGGGAGCACTCCTCTGGGGAACTCTGGTCAGGGAGAGGCCCATATCACTGGGAAACAACCGCGGGGGGTGGGCGGAGGTGCATACTGCTGGGAAACCATCGGGGAAGAAGACGGGGGGAACAATCGTGGGGGTAGAGAGAGACACATGTCACCGGGAAACTACCGGGGAAGGCGAGGCGCACATCATCGGGGAACCATGGGAGGGGAGAGGACCAGGCCACTGGGGAAACATTGTGGTGAGGTGGGGAGGGGAGCGCGCCACTGGGGAACTACTGGAAGGGAAGCAAGACATCACCACGAGACTAAGGAGGGGTCGGGGACGGGAAGTGATGAGGATGTAGAAATCGAGGGGAAGTGCCTCAGGGGGCAGAGGATGGGGAGCCAGGCCTTGGGGAGGGCTTAGTTCAGAGGATTCGGCCACCCAGTCGGCACGAGGGTCCCCACTGCCCCCCTTTCTGAGTTTTGTTCCACCCACTGAGTCTTGGGGGAGCAGGGAGGACGGAGGACACGGTGCAGAGAACGGGGGGCCCGGTGCTGGGGTCGGGCAGGGCACCAAGCAGCCAAGAGGGGAGTAAGAGATGTCTGGACCCAGGGTGCCCAGAGGGCCCAGGGAGAGGGAAGGCCGCAGGAAAAGGAGGGGCCTGCAATCACATACCAACGGGTTTGGAGACGGGAACGTTGCCCAAGTAATAGACCTGGAACTTCTGCACCATTTCACTCTTCGGGGCTGGAAATTCCACTGGGTGGAGCGGTCGGGGGAGGGGACAGATTCGTTCGGGTCCCAGATCTCCCGTCCTCTCCCCTCCTCCCCGCCCAACAATCCGACCGTTACCAGTCAGGGGGAGGGAGGCACAACAGAGGGCGGGGGGAGATCCCTTGGCCCAGCCCAAGCCCAACCCCACCAAGCCAACTCTCCCACCCCTCAGAGCCCCCTCTTCCAGTCCTTCCCCTTATCTCCTCCGTTACAAGCTGGCACTCTCAAGAGCCAGCCTTCTCTGCCAAAGCTAGGACCAGGGCAGCCAACTCCCCCCTACCCCCCACAGGCACCCCCCTAGACAGTCACCCGTGCTCACCCTGGAAGGGGACGTCAACCAGCTTAGCGTGATCCAGGCTCAGCCCGTTGACCAGGGAGCGGCCACTACGACGCTCGGCCATGATCTGGGTGAGGGGGGGAAAGGGACTCCCTCGTGGGACGATTCCTGCCGGCCTCTTCCTGCACCCCAAACAGAAGCCCATCCCCCTCGCCCCCGTCCCGACATCACCCATCTTTCCCGGTTCAGACTGGCCCCTGAAGCCAGATCCGGAACCGGCAGGGAGGGAACATCTGGGGTTGGGTTGCTATTATCTGGGATTGGGGGGAAGTAGGGAGCTGAGGGCCCGGGGGTCCCGGGGGCCGGCCGTGCCTTAGAGCAGATCTCATGCAGGCTGGTGGCGATGTTCTTGGCGGGCGCCTCGCAGCGGAACACGTGGCACTTGAGCATCTGGGTCAGCCTGTCCCGAGCCACATAGGCGAAATCCCTGCAGGAGTAGCGGGGGGACTGCTGAGCTGGGGCACCGGGGTGGGAAAGAGAGGTGGCGCACGGGGGTGGGTTGAAGAGAAGCCCCAGAGGGGACTGGGGGGGGTGGGGGGCTGAGGCATAAATGACAGGGGACAGAAGATGAGAGGGACGGGGACGTGGGGCAAGACAGGGCCAACGGGAGCGGGGAAG
This sequence comes from Tachyglossus aculeatus, assembly GCF_015852505.1. Lineage (NCBI taxonomy): Eukaryota > Metazoa > Chordata > Mammalia > Monotremata > Tachyglossidae > Tachyglossus > Tachyglossus aculeatus. The sequence goes on along the minus strand of NC_052067.1, from coordinate 133,747,085 downwards.
GGGCCAGTACCTCTCTCTAGGGTCCGGCAGCAAGAGACAGTCAGAGAACAGAATTAGGCCAGAAACTCCCTCCCCCCAGCACCGGTCTCCCAGCCACAGGGAGATCGAGTCCCTCCCCCAGGCCCCATCTGGGCTTCTGGGGGGCCCAGGAGCAGAGTCCCGGCCCGTCCCGCCCCCCGGGGCCGGCGCCGTCCCCTACCTGCCGCTGTCCCGCCCCACGCCCCACACCCGGATGCTGACGATGGGCTGGGAGTGCAACAGCGTCCGTTCCCGCCGCTCCACCAGCTTCAGCGACTCGTCCTCCAGCTGCAGCAGCATGTCTTTCCCCTGCCGGGGAAATGGGGGGGGGCGAGGGGGGTGGGCCCACGGCTCCCGGTGGGCCCACCCCCACCTCCTCCTCCTCCTCCTCCACGGCCCCTGCGCTCCCCACCACGCCGCCGCGGAGCCGGGGGGGCCCTCACCTCTCCCCAGCAGCCGTGGGCAGGGCCCCGCGGGCCGGCGGGGTAGCACAGCTGGCGGATGCAGTTGTTGACGGCCACGCTGCTGCGCCCTGGCCCCAGCTCCTCCTCCGTCATCTCCACCCAGCCCAGCGAGCGCACGGCGAACACCTGCGGGATGACCAGAGGGGGCTGGGGCCGGCGGGAGCCCACAGGGGTCCCACTGGGAGCAGGGGCGGGGCCCCAGGGGTCCCCGGCGCTGGGCAGGGGACGGGGGCGTCTGTGCCCCTGCCCGAGCGGAGAGAGCCCGGGACTGGAAGTCGGGAGACCCGCTGGCCTACTGGGTGCCCTGGGCTAAGCCGCTTAACCTCTCTGGACCTCAGCTTTCTCTTCTGCAAAACGGGGAGAAGAGACGGTGAGCCCCGTGTGGGGCAAGGACGGTGTCCAGCCTCAAAATCGTCTACCTGTCCCGGCCGTCGTGACACAGTCGGTGCCCGTCTAAGTCTCACTGTTTGAATTCTGATTCTTCTTCTTAGTCCCTTCCCCAGGGGACCCCGGCACGGGGACCCCCTGCCTCCCCCTTCTCCTCTCTAGGTCGGCGAACCTGGGCTCCAGGATTAGTGCTCAGAAGGGGCTTCTCCTCCTCCTCCTCCTCCTCCTCAGACAGCCCACAGCTGGAGAGAGACAGGGGAAAGGCGACAGGGAGAGAGGCGGCAGAGGGGAGGAGACGGGGAGATTGGAGTGAAACAGGAGAGAGGCAGAGCGGAATGGGGGAGGCAGAATCAGTAGCGGGGCGGAGACGGGGAACGGGCCTACCAACTCTGTTATTTTGTACTCTCCCGGGCACTTAGAACGGTGCTGTGCCCGCACTAGGGGCTCAATAAATACCACTGATTGAGGTGAGGGATTAAGGGGAAGATGCGGGAGGTGGTGGTCAGGAAGGGGAAATAATAAGGCAGAGTCGGGGGAGACCACGGAAAAAGACGGAGGAGGAGACATCAGGATAGACCAGGGGGAGTGAAGGCAGGCTCGGGAATGACATGAAATCGGAGCCAGGACTTTCCTCACGCTCCCAGACACCCGCCCACCAAGAAACGTCCGCCAAGGGCCCCTCTCCCCGCTGCCCGCCCATCCCGCACCTGATATCCAGGGCCTGAAAACGCAAGGAAGAGTCCTCGTCCTTCTGGTCCTGTTCCAGGGCTGGCTCCTCCTCTCCCCGCACATCCTGGGGGTGGATGGCGGGGAGGTGGAGGGGGGGGGTCCACAGTGTCAAGGAGGGGGTGACGGCACAACGTCCCAGGGAAAAGAAAGGAGGGGCCGGGCATTGCCCCGGCTTAGGCTGGGGGCTAAAATGGGTCACCCCCGGTGTCCAAGGGCTCCAGAACCTCCCCCACTCCCACCACTCCAGTGGTCTTCCCCTCCCGCTCCTCCTCCTCCCCCTTACCCGGACCTTTTCCTCCATTTCCCTCCCTCCACTCCCAGAGGGGCCCCCTCCAGCCCCTCCTCTTCCACACCCACCTTCCAAAATTCTCCATCTTCAAAGCCGGCGCAGTGGCCGAAGCCTGTCCATGTGAGCTGCGGGGTCAAGGAGAGAGGTTACGTGAAGAAGCCGGACGGAGGGAAAGAGGGAAGGAAAAAGGGCAGGAGGGAGGAACCAGGCTGACTCCAGCAAGGGGCCCAAAGCTCCAAAGAAGGGAGGAGCTTCAGGGCTCTGAGGAGGTGGCACAGGTGCACGTTCATACACTTACAACTGGCTCCCCCAATTGTCAGCTGTGTGACTTGGGGCAAGTCACCTAACTTCTCTGAGCCTCAGTTACCTCATCTGAAAAATGGAGATTGACTGTGAGCCCGCTGGGGGACAACCTGATCACCTTGTAACCTCCCCAGCACTTAGAACAGTGCTTTGCACACAGTAAGTGTTTAATAAATGCCATCATTATTATTATTCACTCATTCAATCGTATTTATTGAGCACTTACTGTGTGCAGAGCACTGTACTAAGCGCTTGGGAAGTACAAGTTGGCAACACATAGAGACGGTCCCTACCCAACAGCCGGCTCACAGTCTAGAAGGGGGAGATATTACACACACACACACACACACACACACACACACAAAATAACCCATGTGCTCACACATACACACACATCGTTATGTCCTATATTCTCTCTCACACATACACAACACATAAACTCAGTGACCTGTGTGCAATGCTCATGCACCCGCATGCATATGTGCATGCACACACACACGCACACACACACACACACACAAAACACACAACACCCCCAGACGTGCGTATTCGAGTAAGGGGTTCCTTGGGATCAAGTGCCTGGCGAGTGGGGCAGGGAGAATAAGGTGATCTGTAGTCTCTGACCATAATGTGGTCAGAGAAGCAGCGTGGCCTAATGGATAGAGCAGGGCCCCGAAAGTCCGAAAGACCTGGGTTCTAATCCTGACTCCTCTACTTGTCAGCTGCGTGACATTGAGCAAGTCACTTCACTTCCCTGGGCCTCAGTTACCTCATCTGTAAAATTGGGATTAAGATTGTGAGCCCCCCCGTGGGACACTGACCGTGTCCAACCTCACATCCACCCCAGTGCTTAGTACACAGTAAGCACGTCACAAAAAACATTTATAAACCCACCAAAACACTTCAATGTTCTGTGGCAGTTTGTAGCTGGGGTACGGATACATGGATATATGTATGTATGTTTGAGCATGTCAGTGTGCGTGCTTACATGTGCAGGACAAGGGAGAGAGCGGGATTGGGGCTCCCAGGTGGTCAGTGTTTGGTTGGGTTGGGTCACCCCAGTCAGCTTCCCAATGCTAGCAGAGGGGGGACGAGGGGACATTTTAAAGTGTTGAGAAAGCCCCGGTTCACCTGGTGAGGCTGGGCAAGCCCTGGAAGAGAGGGAGAGGCAGGGAAGGGGAACACACTGACTATGCTCCAGCCCTAGGGATCCGTGGATTTAGAGGCGGAAGGGGTCTTGTAGGGGTGGGGATGGGTGGCCCCCAGGGCGGAGAGGCAGCCGTCTGAGGTCACGGGTCCGGGGCTTACCTGAGGCTCCTCGGTGGGACTGTCCCCCGTGGAGGCGGGCCCCTGGCGCGGCGGTCCTCGACCCTGGGGCCCCCGGCCCTGGCCAGGAGCGGCAGGTGGCTGCCACTGGGTGGTCCCCGTTGGGATGTGCCAGTAGTAGGTCCCTGAAGTGTCCTGGACCCTCATCCATCCGGCGGGCAGATCCGAATCCGTTTCGAAAGAATTGCGGTTCCAGAACGAGTCTGTCAGAGATAAAGCGGGGGAGGTGGGGGAGGGGTCCGGGGCCCCCGGATGGGACCGTCCTGGGTAGCCCCTCGTTTCCCCCAACCCTTCGACTGCAAAAAGAGGATTACCCAAGACCCTCTCTCTGTCCTCCAACACAAAGGGGAAGGAAGGGTCCCAGGTCCCACGAGCACCAAGCCAGCCAAGGGGGTGGGGGAGTGACCTAGGGCTAGCTAGACATTGCCCCTCCCGCCCCCAACCCTGATACAGGGGAGGCCAACCGAACCTGGGAAGGGCAGCTCAGCCGGGGATGGAAAACGCTGGATCCGGAAGGAAGTGGGGGGCGGGGGGGTTGGGTCCAACATTCCACTAACCTGTCACCCCTGGGCCCCCGCAAACATTTCCCCAGCACGATCAGTGTGACCCCAGACCCCTCACATGCCCAGATCCACACCCGTGCGGCCAGCCACACATCGCCACCCCCCGTTTCCCAGCCCAGGTTAAGGCCCAATAACACACTCCCGGAGAGCATCGAGGAAGGAATGGGAGAAGGTGGCCCCATCTTCCACAATCCCGAGCCTCCGCGACTCGAGGCTCCTGCCGAGGCACCCGCAGACCCGCCCTCTCACCCCCGGCCTTGGCCAGACCTCCAAGCCCAGACCCCCTGTGGAGCCCCCCAACCCTAGACCCCTACCTGGACCACTGTCCGGCAGGATGATAGCCAGGAAGAAGTCCCTGGAGAACATGGTACCCGCCCCTCCCGCAGCGGCCCCAGATCCGGCCCGGGGGGTGGAAAGCCGGCCCGCCCAGATCCCCGCTCCTCCCTGCCTCCGGCCTCACAAGCCGGTTTGCCAGCAGGGACTCTGAGCGTTTGTGCCCAACAGAGCAGCCTCCCCGCCTGTCCTCCTTCTCCGTGCCCCCTCTCCGCCGCCTAGCCGCCATCTGCCAGCCGCGCAGTCACCCTCCCCACCGAGCCCGGGGCTCAGAAAGGTCAGCGGTGGACTCGGGCCGTGCCGGGGAGGGAGACGCACGGGGCGGGGGTGGTGAGGCAGGAGGGATTCCCATTCCCCGAGTCTGGACACCGCTCCCCTGAGGCCCTCGATGCCGGGGGGTGTAGGGGGAAGCCAGCACCCTTCCCTCTCTTCTCCCCGGCTCCTCCATCTTAGCCTGGGACTCTGGGCCGGCACCTCAGGCCTCCTGGCTTCCAGCCCCATGCATCATTTGCAGGTCCCGGCATGGCCACACCCACCCTGGTTGCCGGGGAGGCCTGGCCAGACAGGGGAGGCCCACCCATCCTCCATAGGCAGCTCAGGTGGCCCCAACCCGCCACCGCGGGTGTGCCGCTCCCGGAGCCCAGATCCCCAGGTCTCAGGCGGCGAGAAATGGAGGGGGAAGCAAGCACCGGAACTGGCTGTAGATGTGGGGAGAGGGTGGATGGGCAAACGGTGTGAGCGAGAGCGTGGTCCCGTCCAGCTCTGAGGCGGGGCAGGACCGGGGCTAGCCGTCCACACTCACCTGCCACAGCCGGGCGGGCACGGGGATGTGCGTCTCCTCGGCAACGGTGGCTGCAGGACCAGCTGGGGATGGGGACGGGGGGGACGGGGGGGAGGACAGAGAGTGGGGACCAGCCGGTGACGTGGCTCCGGTTGCCAGGGAAACCGGAAATCCTGGCCCGGGGGCCGGCAGGTAGATGGAGGCGGTGGCGGGGAGGTGTGGGCTCTCGGCTGGCAGCGGGAAGGAAGCGAGAAGGCGGTAGAAGAGCTGGCCCTTGGGTTCAGGGTTGCTAGGCAACCCCACGGGCGTTGTGCAGCATGGAGGTGGGGCCGCTGCGGCCGGACGAGGGAGGAGGAGGAGGAGGAGGACCGCGACCAAGACTCGGAGAAGGACAGCCGGACTCCGCTCTCACAGGGTGCAGGCACGGAAGCATCCAGGGCGGGGTCGGTGGGGGAAGGGGCGTTTGGATCGGGGTGCGGGGGGGAGGGGGGCGAGCCGTCCTTCCCTGGCTCCCTCTCCCTCCTGCGTCGTCCACGCACTTGGATCTGTGACCTTTGGACACTTGAGAGTCGTCCCCGCCCCCAACCCCACTGCACTTAAGTACACATCTTTAAATTATATATTATACGCTACTAATTTATTTATATCAGTGTCTGTCTCCCCCTCTAAAACTCTAAGCTCGTTATGGGCAGGGAACTTGTCCACTAAATCTGTTGCACTGTACTCTCCCAAGCGCTTAGGACAGGGTTCGGCACGTAGTAAGTGCTCAATAAATACCGTTGATTGACTGACTGATTGGGAAGGGGGATTGGGATGGGAGGGGGGGAACTGGCAGTCGAGGAGTCCAGATGATTCCTGCATTGCTGAATTAGGGGTCCCCTCAGACCAGTCCTCCCTCCCCAGGGACCCCACCAGCCTGCCAAGGGGGAGCCCTCTGCTCCGGGATCAAACCGGAGCCTCCCCAGCGACCTCACCCCTTCTCTGCAGGCTCCACCGGGCCCCTGAGTTCAGGCTGAATTTTCCAGACTTCCGGGGTCCCATTCACCCCGCCACTGGGGCCTGGCCTCCGAGCCTGTGGGTCTGAGGCCGTAAGGCCAGTAGCAGACTGAATCCTGTTAAGTTGAGGGGGGCCAAGATCAACCCCGCCCTGCCCCGAGCCTTCTGTTTCGGCTCACCCTTCAGGCCCGGACAGAGCGTCCCGGTCAGGACGGAGAGCCAGGAGGGGCCGAGCCGGGTCGGGCCTAGATCTCCGTGCGGGCAAGAGTCCGGGGTCTCCCTCTTCTCAGTCGCCCCTCTCTTTCAACCACCGTCCACAGCCAGCCCACCATTAGTCGGCTTGCTCCTCCTCACCGTGCTCCCTCTTCTCCTCTGCCTTCCCCAAGCTCCATCCCTCCTGCCTCCCCATCCACCAGCCCTGTCCGCCATCGCACCGGAGTCATGGACGGGTGGGACCTCTCCCCTGCCCTTGCCACTGGCAACCCCAAAGGCATCATCTTCAAACACAAAAGAGGATATACACAAACAACATTTGTCCTGTGTGTGTGTTGTGTATGTACACACACATACACAGAGACGGAAGAGAAAAATAAAGAGGCGCACAATGGAGGGACATCATATTCAGCCACTCAAAAACCCCACCTACTGACCAACTCTTACACACCCTCAGAAATCCTCACTTTGTCACTCACACACCCAGACACACATACACCCTGACTGTAGCAGTTGTCCTCAATCAATCAGCGGTACTGACCGACTAGCTGGGGAGGAAGTCCGGGCTAAGTCCTGGAAGGAACCAAGCAGAAACCCTTTGGGATATGACAGTCGAAGGAATACCGGGGTCGGGCTGTAATCTGACTTCCTCAATGCAGGATGGAGATGGTTGCGGGCGAAAGGCGAGGGGATTCCCAGCTCCCATCACGGCGCTGGAGGGGCCCGAGGGCCGCAGTGGAGGCCGTGGTTTCCCCGCGATCCGGGCTCGGTGCCGGACTCCCTGGCTGCGTTGCCCCCCACACCGGTGGCGGGCCATGTGTGGATCCCGTGAGCTCGGGCCTCTGTCCTAGCTCCGTTCCTGGGAGAGGCGGGAAAAGCGGCAGCCTTCCCTCTCCCCGGCTCTGAGTCCATCCCTGGGTCCCACGGCAGGGCGGCCAGGGGTAGAGCCCATTTCCTCAGGGCTATCTCCACCACCGGCCCTTCTGCCAGCAGCCAGGGCAGCGGCAGGCAAGCTAGAGAAGATGAAGCCTATGCCCCTGCCCAGGGTCACCCATAATAATAATAATAATAACAGTGATGGCATCAACACTTAGAACAGTGCTTTGCACATAGTAAACGCTTAATAAATGCCATCATTATTATTAAGCACTTACTATGTGCCAAGCACTGTTCTAAGCGCTGGGGAGGTTACAAGGTAAACAGGTTGCCCCATGTGGGGCTCACCGTCTAAATCGTCATTTTACAGCTGAGGTAACTGAGGCCCGGAAGTGATTGCCCGAAGTCGCACAGCTGACAATTGGCGGAGCTGGGATTTGAAACCGTGACCTCTGACTCCAAAGCCCGGGCTCTTTCCACCGAGCCACGCTGTGATGCCTTCACCTGGAATAGACGGATGGATGGACGGACGCAGGCACAAACACACACAAACATTCTTCTCCGCTCTCCATGACAGGAACCAGACGCCGCCCTCACAACTAGAGCCCCGTTCAGGCTCAGACCCGCTGGCCTGGCCCCAGACCACCCAAGCTGCCCACCCTCACTTTGGAGTAGAAGAAGGGGACTGTAAGCTCCCTTCTAGACTCACTGTGGGCAGGGAATGGGTCTGTTCTATTGTAATCAATCAATCAATCGTATTTATTGAGCGCTTGCTGCGTGCAGAGCACTGTACTAAGCGCTTGGGAAGTACAAGTTGGCAACATATAGAGACGGTCCCTACCCAACGGCGGGCTCACAGTCTAGAAGGGGGAGACAGAGAACAAAACCAAACATATTAGCAAAATAACCACAGGTGATCGGGTACTCTCCCAAGTGCTTACTATTCATTCAATCGTATTAATTGAGCGCTTACTGTGTGCAGAGCCCTGTACTAAGCGCTTGGGAAGTACAAGTCGGCAACATATAGGGACGGTCCCTACCTCCACAAGGGGCTCAGAGTCTAGAAGGGGAAGCCAGACAACACATCAAAACGTAAGCAGGTGTCAAAATAAATAGAATTATAGCTACATGCACATCATTAATAAAACAGAGTAAAAAATACGTACAAGTAAAATAAATAGAGGAATGTGATTCTCCAGCCCACCTTTCAGAAACTTCACCCCCGCAGACTTCCAGGTGCACTAAAATACTCTGCCTCAAACCCAGCCCTTTTCTCACGCAACTTCCCGGCCCCTCCTCTCATCCCACTTCCAATCTCTGAACGTCTAGGCACTTAATCAGGACTTAATAAGCACTAGAACTAATTACGCTCACTGGAGATGAGGGAGAGGGGCGGGAGGAGTCTGAGCAAGCGAGAGGAAAAACGGCTCCTGAAGCCACTCTCCCATTGCTGTGTGCTGCACGTAGGAAGTGCTCAATAAATACGATTGACTGATTGATGGAGGCTGAGGGGGGCCACTACTGTTTTGGGCTTGTAGTCCCAAGGCCCGATGGGCCAACACCCAGCCACCAGTGGCTCACCCATCTCCCCGTGCCTAGCAGCCATTCTGGGGAAGACTGAGTCCTCAGAGGCCCTATGTCCTGGGGGGCCCCAGCATACTGATCGGGTCCCCCAGAACCAGCCCCAAGCCACCCACCGTCCAACTCTCCCTTCCGGGATGGTCTTCGCCCAGAGGACATTCCTCACCGTACCTCGCTCTCGCCCAACCCTTCCTCCCTTCAAAGCCCCACTGAGAGCTCACCTCCTCCAGGAGGCCTTCCCAGACTGAGCCCCCTTTTTCCTCTCCTCCTCCTCACCCCCCCGCCCTACCTCCTTCCCCTCCCCACAGCACCTCCACATATATCTGTACAGATTTCTCTATTTATTACTTGTACATATTTCCTATTTATTTTGTTAATGATGTGCATATAGCTTTAAGTCTATTTGCTCTGACGATTTTGACACCTGTCTATGTTTTGTTGTCTGTCTCCCCCTTCTAGACTGTGAGCCCGCTGTTGGGTAGGGACCATCTCTATATGTTCCCGACTTGTACTTCCCAAGCACTCAGTCCAGTGCTCTGCACACAGTAAGCGCTCAATAAATATGACCGATTGAATGAATGAATGAGCATATACACGAGCTCGCCAAGCTACACGCACCCTTATTGATGAGCAACTAGCCTTACACCCACAGCCCTCCCCAAAAATACATGTGGGTATGGATACCCTGTGGCACGCCTACTTACGCTCACACCCACGGCTCACTGTCTTGTCTCATACTGCCTTGCACACAGTAAGCGCTTAACAAATGCCATCATCATCATTATTATTATTATACTGTCGCGTCGTCCCGGACCCATAACGACTCGGCGGACACATCTATCCCAGAATGCCCCACCTCCATCTGCAATCCCTCTGCTAGTTTATCAATAGAAACAGCGTGGTTCAGTGGAAAGGGCACGGGCTCGGGAGTCAGAGGATGTGGGTTCTAATCCTGACAACAGACACCGCTTGTCTGTTGGGTGACCTTGGGCAAGCCACTTCTCTGTGCCTCAGTGACCTCATCTATAAAATGGGGATAAAGACTGTGAGCCCCCAGTGGGACAACCTGATCACCTTGTAACCGCCCCAGCGCTTAGAACAGTGCTTTGCACATAGTAAGCGCTTAATAAATGCCATTATTAACTTCTCTGTGCCTCAGTTTCCTCATCTGTACAGTGGGGCTGAAGACTGTGAGCCCCATGTGGGACAACCTCATTACCTTGTATCTACCCCAGCACTTGGAACGGCACTTGGCACATAGTAAGCGCTTAAAAACCATAATTATGATTATTATTACTAATAGAGTTTTCTTGGTAAAAATACGGAAGCCTTCTTGCGCGCAGTCAACTTGAGCCTCCATCCTTGATTCCCGTGCCGCTGCTGCCCAGCACGCAGCTCACTGTACACCATCCCAAAAGCTAATTTTGGACCACGAACGCTTGGATAGCAACATCTACACTACTGTCTCCTCCCCTGGGCTTCCAGCCCCCTGACCCCACTCTTCTGGGCCCCCCATCTCTCATTCCCTCCCAGAATGGTACAGGGAGAATATTCTGCCCCGTCCAAACCCAAACTGATCCGGTCAGTTCCAGGCCAGCGGTGGCGGGGGAAGGGGGAAATGTATGTATCTAGGATGTGGAAGACGGCAGGCAGGGGAACCCCGAGACCAGGACCCCCAAAAAAAGAACCAAAGCAGCCCCGGTCATCTTCCCAGGAGGTTTCAGGGCATCCGGCCAGGCCCAACGGACCCCCCAAAACCAACGGGACCCCGGGGTGCAGGCTTCCGATACCCTGCCCTCCACGCGACAGCCGGTCAGCCATTCTGGGACCCCGATTCTGGGGGACGAGTCCCGCCCACCCCAACTTTGTGTACCTGTGTCATCGGGAGAGCTGCCGGAGGGGCTGCCCTGGGACAGCGTGGCCCAGCTGGAATCATCGTCGCTGGCCGCGCTGTTCCTCATGCCAAACAGGAGGCTGGCGCTCCGCCCGTGCTCTCGCGGCCCGTCCCGCCCACGCTCCGGGGGCTCTTCCCGGCCACGCCAGGAGGAGGTGTCCTCCTCCTCTTCATCCTCCTCCTCCTCGTCGTCCTCCTCCTCCTCTTCGTCCTCATCTTCCTCCCCACCTTCCTCCCCGGCCGCCTTCTCCTCCTCGTCGTCGTCGCGGCGGAACCGGCCGGGCCGGCGCAGCTGGGGGCCGGGGTGCCGCAGGTTGATGAGCAGGCCGGGCCCCGGGTGCTCGCGGTTGGCGGCGTTGAGCTCCAGCTCGGAATAGAGGCGCAGGAGGCCCTTGGCCGCTGAAGCGGCGGACCCGGGGGCGTTCGGCTCGTGGGGGCCGGTCCCACCCGCCGTCGTCTCCAGGGCCGCCGTCTCCCCCGCCGTCTCCACGGCCGCGGTCCCCACGGCCGCCGTCACGTTGCGGTTCTGGTCCTGCTGCACGCTGGCGGCCCGGCGCAGCTGGTTCTGCCCGTCTTTCACCCACTTGGCGTTGGTGGGGTCCCGCTCCGCCTCTCCCGGCCCCATGGTGCCATGCAGGTGGGCGGTGGGCCCGTAGGCCTGCCGGCCCCGGGGTCCCCCGGCGACCGAGGCACGGGAGACGGGGTGGACGCCCTGGAGCTTGGCGTTGAGCAGCTGGTTGTGAGCGGCCTGGAGGGGCCGGGACAGGGGCGAGCTCAGGCGGCTGTTGTCATTCACCAGGTCCGGCTGGCAGCCCGGGGACGCGGACACGGACACGGCCATGGCGCCGGAGGCTCCTGGGAACTGGTGGGGTGGGCGAAGAAGAGAGGAGACTTGAGGCAGGGCATTTCCCGAGAGGTCTTCCCCCTCCCGTCCGGCCCCTGCCCAACGCTAGTCCCCCAGGCCTCTCCTTGTCTCCCAAGCCAGCTCCGGATCCAGAAAGAGGATCACCTCAGGTCCCCGTGACTCCCCCGCCTCCCGCTCACTGGATCCTACGTGCTTCCAGCTCAGGCCGCCGCTAGACATAGTCTCCCTGAGGGCCTGGAAGACCCCGGAGCCCGGCTCAGCTTGGAGGGACAGAGCTGAATGAAAGCCCGGCCCCCACCATCCACCTCACCTCCACAGACTGGGCCAATCACAGCCACCAGTGTGGTCTCGCGTTTCTGCCTCCCACCCTCCACATCACGGTTGGCATCATGGCACCCCCACTTGGTGCCATGCCCTGGCACTCTCCACGCACACCCAGGAGCCCTCCCCGTGTCCCTGGAGCCCCTGGCAGTTCCAGGCAGCCTTGCCTGGCACAAGGCAGCCTTTGTCCTGGGAAGGAACGGGAGAGGCGAAAGGATGAGAGGAGTTGGGGGATGAAGAGAGGAGAGCAGGGCAATCCCTCCCATCCCCTCTGCCCCATGGCTTCACAGCCACCATGAATCCTCGCTCCTCTCCAGTCCCTGCCCCAAATCTTTCCCTCCACCCCTCCTGGCCCCTGGGAACTTCCCCTAATAATAATCAGAATTATAACTGGGATAACTGGTCACCACTTACTATGTGCCAAACGCTGGTCTAAGCACTGGAGAAGACAGGATAACAATAACTGTGGATTTTTTTTTAATGGTACTTATTAAGCACTTACTCTGTGCTGTTCTAAGCACTGGGGAGGTTATAGGGTGATCAGGTTGTCCCACAGGGCTCACAGGCTTGAGCCCCATTTTACAGAAGAGGTAACTGAGGCACAGAGAATAATAATAATAATAATAATGGCATTTATTAAGCACTTACTATGTGCAAAGCACTGTTCTAAGTGCTGAGGAGGTTACAAGGTGATCAGGTTGTCCCACGGGGGGCTCGCAGTCTTAATCCCCATTTTACAGATGACGGAACTGAGGCGCAGATAAGTTAAGTGACTTACCGAAAGTCACACGGATGACAATTGGCAGAGCCGGGATTTGAACCCATGACCTCTGGCTCCAAAGCCCGTGCTCTTTCCACTGAGCCACGCTGCTTCTCTGCACCTTAATTTGTTAAGGCGCTCACTATGTGCTGGGCACTGCACTAACAGCTGAGGTGGATACAAGGCAAATCAGGCTGGACACACTCCCTGGCCCAAATGGGGCTCACAGACGAGGTTCCCGAGGCACAGAAAGGTTAAGTGACTTGCCCAAGGTCACACAGCAGACAAGTGGCGGAGCCGGAATTAGAACCTAGGTCCTTCTGACTCCCAGGTCTGTGAGCCCGTTGTTAGGTAGGGACCGTCTCTACATGTTGCCAACTTGTACTTCCCAAGCGCTTAGTACAATGCTCTGCACAAAGCAAGCACTCAATAAATACGACTGAATGAATGAATGCTCTATCCGCTGCTTCTAAGGCCCAGTCCCTGTCCCACACGGGGCTCCGAGTCTAAGGGGAAGGAATGATAGGGATTTTACAGATGAGGAAACCGAGGCACAGACAGATTAAATGATATGCCCAAGGTCCCACTGCAGGCTAGTGTCAGAGCTGGGATTAGAAACCAGGTCTCCTGGCTCTCTGTCTTGGACTGGCCTCCCAGGAGGGGAGGAGGGAAGCAGTCTGGGCGAGAGAAAACCCCCAAACACACTCCTCAGCTAGCCCGGCTCCTCCAGCTCTGCCGCTAATTACCTTAGGGACCCCTCTGGGAGCCAAGATGGGGATGCCAGGGGTGGAAATGGTGAGGTATGGAAAAAGGGCGAGACCTTCAACTCCACCCAACCCAGCCCTCTTGGGCGGGGGCAGCTGGGACTTCCAGGGGTCAGGTTGAGCCCAGAGGTCCCAACCCCCTCCTCAGGTCACCCCCTGTGACCACCTCCTAACTCTTTGGGGAGTGGGACATCCTAAACGCCTTAACTCGCTGAACTACGATGCCCTCTGCAAAGGGGATGCACATTTGGGCACGCCCACGATTAAAACCGTGTGCCCCACGTGGGACAGGGGCTGTGCCCAACCTGATTAACTTGTGCCAAGAACAGTGCTGAGTCTGGTGTCTGGCACATGGTAATAATAATAATTATTATTATTTTAGACTGTGAGCCCACTGCTGGGTAGGGACTGTTTCTATATGTTGCAAACTTGTACTTCCCAAGCGCTTAGTACAGTGCTCTGCACACAGTAAGCGCTCAATAAATACGATTGATGATGATGAATAATAATGGCATTTATTAAGCACCTTACTATGTGCAAAGCACTGTTCTAAGCACTGGGGACGTTACAGCAGCGTGGCTCAGTGGAGAAGAGCATGGGCTTTGGAGTCAGAGGTCATGGGTTCAAACCCTGGCTCTGCCAATTGTCAGCTGGGTGACTTTGGGCAAGTCACTTAACTTCTCTGGGCCTCAGTTACCTAATCTGTAAAATGGGGATTGAGACTGTGAGCCCCACGTGGGACAACCTGATCACCTTATAACATCCCCAGCGCTTAGAACAGTGCTTTGCACATAGTAAGCGCTTAATAAATGCCATCATTATTATTATTATTATTACAAGGTGATCAGGTTGCCCCATGCGGAGCTCACAATCTCAATCCCCATTTTCCAGATGAGGTGACTGAGGCACAGAGAAGTGAAGTGACACTTGCCCAAAGTCACACAGCTGACAATTGGTAGAGCCGGGATTTGAACCCGTGACCTCTGACTCCAAAGCCCGGGCTCTTTCCACTGAGCCTCGCTGCTTCGCTGATTATGCTATGGTATTTGTTGAGCACTTGCTAGTAAGTGCTCAACAAATACCATAACAACAACAATAATATGTTAAGCGCTTAGTAGGGGTCAAACAGAGCTGAACAGCAGGGTTTATTAGAAAGATAATCAGTTCATCGCCAGTCGTTTTCCCACATAGGACTCACGGTACAATAACAAGGGAGAACTGGTATTTTGTGAGTCACCGTACTGGGTTCATTCATTCATTCAGTAGTATTTACTGAGCGCTTACTGTGTGCACAGCACTGTACTAAGCGTTTGTAAAGTACAATTCGGCAACAGATAGAGACGGATAGGTCAGGCCCTGCTCTACACAGACGCTAGAAACCAGTCGAGGAGAATGGAAATGGAGAGAGAGGGAGGGAGAGGAGGAGAGAGGGTGTACTGAGGGGTGGTCTTCAGGCTTCCAGGACTCTGGGGGGCCCCTCTTCCCATCCCGCACTGAAGGTAAAACCAAGGAGGAGAGGGGAAGAGGAGCGAGGGGGAGGCAGGACAGTTTGGCCCTGCAGCAGGAGTGGGGTTGGCTGGACACCGAAAAGAACTTCCTGACCAGGGGTGGGAGGCAGAGAGAGGATGGGAACAGATTCAATGACCAGCGAGGTTCTCAGCTCGGGAAACTGGGATTCTACAATAATTATGGTATTTGTTAAGCGCTTACTATGTGCCAAGCACTGTTCTAAGCGCTATCAGGGAGACTCCACAACCCACTCCTAGCTGGGCGGGGGCAGGGTCTTCTCTTCCTCCTCCTCTCTCCTGGGCGGCCCATCGACTTTGGGCAAGTCACTTCCCTTCTCTGGGCCTCAGTTACCTCATCTGTAAAATGGGGATTAAAACCGTGAGCCCCCCGGGGGACAACCTGATCACCCTGTAACCTCCCCAGTGCTTAGAACAGTGCTTTGCACATAGTAATCGCTTAATAAATGCTATCATTATTATTATTACCCCTTCATTCATTCAGTGGTTATTTATTGAGCACTTACTGTGTGCAGAGCACTGTGCTAAGCGCTTGGAGAGTACAATTCGGCAACAGATACAGTCCGTACCTACCAACAGGCTCATAGTTTAGAAGGCCTGGACCTCGACTCATCTGCCAAGTCCCTCATCTCGCCCCAGACCGGTGCCCGGAGCCCCATTCCCGCCGCATCCAGGGAGGGGGTGCCCCCATTCCTGGTCCAGGGCCCACCAGGTTGGCGCCCACCTAGGCATCAGGAAGGATGGGATGCTGGGCTACCGCGCGCCAAGGCGGCCCCGGATCAACGCTGGGAGTGGGGAAGGGGGACAGGAGAGGGGGGAAAGGAGGAGGGAAGAGAGGGAGGATGGGGATGGAACGATAAGGGAAGCAGGATGTTGGGTAGGGGCTCTGTCTGTTGCAAAATTGGACTTTCCAAGCACTTAGTCCACTGCTCTGCACACAGGAAGCGCTCAATGAACACGACTGAATGAATGAATGAATGTTGTCAAATTGGACTTTCCAAGCGCTTAGTGCAGTGCTCTGCACACAGGAAGCGCTCGATAAATACGACTGAATGGATGAATGAATGTTATCAAACTGGACTTTCCAAGCAAGCTTAGTGCAGTGCTCTGCACACAGGAAGCGCTCAATAAATACGACAATGAATGAATGAATGTCATCAAACTGGACTTTCTAGCATCTGTGTAGAGCAGGTCAGCGATTTTCTCTATCCGTTGCTGAATTGTTCTTTCCAAGCTCTTAGTACAGTGCTCTGCACACAGTAAGCACTCAATAAATATGACAATGAATGAATGAATGAATGTTGTCCAATTGGACTTTCCAAGCGCTTAGTGCAGTGCTCTGGTAAACGCTCAATAAATACGATTGAATGGATGAATGAATGTTATCAAACTGGACTTTCCAAGCAAGCTTGGTGCAGCGCTTAGTGCAGTGCTCTGGTGAATGCTCAATAAATACGATTGAATGGATGAATGAATGTTATCAAACTGGACTTTCCAAGCAAGCTTAGTGCAGTGCTCGGCACACAGGAAGCGCTCAATAAGTACGACAACGAATGAATGAATGTCATCAAACTGGACTTTCTAGCATCTGTGTAGAGCAGGTCAGGGATTTTCTCTATCTGTTGCCGAATTGTACTTTCCAAGTGCTTAGTACGGTGCTCTGCACACAGTAAGCACTCAATAAATATGATTGGATGAATGAATGTTGTCCAACTGGACTTTCCAAGCGCTTAGTGCAGTGCTCTGCACACAGTAAACACTCAATAAATATGACTGAATGAATGAATGTTGTCCAATTGGACTTTACAGGAGCTTAGTCCAGTGCTCTGCACACAGGAAGCGCTCAATAAATATGATTGAATGAATGAATGTTGTCCAATTGGACTTTCCAAGCACTTAGTGCAGTGCTCTGCACACTGGAAACGCTCAATAAATACGACTGAATGAATGAATGTTGTCAAATGGGACTTTCCAAGCGCTTACAGCAGTGTTCTGCACACAGGAAGAGCTTAATAAATACGACTGAATGAATGAAGGAATGCTTTCCAATTGGACTTTCCAAGCGCTCAGTGCAGTGCTCTGCACACAGGAAGCGCTCAATAAATATGAATGAATGAATGTTGTCCAATTGGACTTTCCAAGCGCTTAGAGCAGGGCTCTGCCCACAGGAAGAGCTTAATACGACTGACTGAATGAATGAATGTTGTTTAATTGGACTTTCCAAGCGCTTAGAGCAGTGC
This sequence comes from Tachyglossus aculeatus, assembly GCF_015852505.1. Lineage (NCBI taxonomy): Eukaryota > Metazoa > Chordata > Mammalia > Monotremata > Tachyglossidae > Tachyglossus > Tachyglossus aculeatus. Next base: position 133,729,856 of record NC_052067.1, on the reverse strand, counting down.
TCTGCACACAGGAAGCGCTCACGAAATACGATTGAATGAATGAATGTTGTCCAATGGGACTTTCCAAGCGCTTAGAGCAGTGCTCTGCACATTCATTCATTCATTCAATCGTATTTATTGAGGGCTTACTGTGTACAGAGCATTGTACTAAGTGCTTGGGAAGTAAAGTCGGCAATATATAGAGATGGTCCCTACCCAACAGCGGGCTCACGGTATAGAAGCCCTACTGAGAGCTCACCTCCTCCAGGAGGCATTCCCAGACTGAGCCCCTTCCTTCCTCTCCCCCTCCTCCCCCTCCCCATAGCACCTGTATATATATATATATATATATGTGTGTGTGTGTATATATATGTTTGTACGTATTTATTACTCTATTTTATTTGTACATATTTATTCTATTTATTTTATTTTGTTAATATGTTATGTTTTGTCATCTGTCTCCCCCTTCTAAACTGTGAGCCCGCTGTTGTACGTATTTATCACTCTATTTTATTTGTACCTATTTATTGTATTTATTTTATTTTGTTAATATGTTTTGTTCTCTGTCTCCCCCTTCTAGACTGTTGAGCCCGCTGTTGGGTACGGACCCTCTCTATATGCCGCCAACTTGGACTTCCCAAGTGCTTAATCCAGTGCCCTGCACACAGCGCTCCATAAATACGACTGAATGAACAGAAGCGCTCTAGTCCAGTGCTCTGCACACAGTAAGCGCTCCATAAATACGACTGAATGAATGGAAGCACTCAATAAATATGGATGGATGGATGGATGGATGGATGGATGGATGGATGGATGGGGCGGGGAAATGAGGGTGCCCAGGAGGCCTGGCATCAAAGGCCCCTTTGGGTTGGGGTTGCGAGGGCCCGGCCATGAGGGGGTCGTGAGGGGGCCATGAGGGGACCATGAGAGGGCCGTGAGGGTGAGGGGGTCGTGAGGGGGCCATGAGGGGGCCGTGAGAAGCAGCGTGGCTCAGGGGAAAGAGCCCGGGCTTTGGAGTCAGGGGTCATGGGTTCCAATCCCGGCTCCACCACAAGTCTGCTGTGTGACCTTGGGCAAGTCACTTAACTTCTCTGAGCCTCAGTTACCTCATCTGTAAAAATGGGGATGAAGACTGCGAGCCCCATGGGGGACAACTTGATCACACTGCATCCCCCCCAGAGCTTAGAACAGTGCTTTGCACATAGTAAGCGTTTAACAAACGCCATTATTATTATTATTATTATTATTATGAGGGAGTCATGAGGGGGCCGTGAGGGTGAGGAGGTCGTGAGGGGGCCATGAGAAGCAGCGTGGCTCAGTGGAAAGAGCCCGGGCTTTGGAGTCAGGGGTCATGGGTTCGAATCCCGGCTCCACCACGGGTCTCCTGTGTGACCTTGGGCAAGTCACTTCACTTCTCTGAGCCTCAGTTGCCTCATCTGGAAAAATGGGGGTGAAGACTGCAAGCCCCACGGGGGACAACTTGATCACACTGTATCCCCCCCCAGCGCTTAGAACAGTGCTTTGCACATAGTAAGCGCTTAACAAATGCCATCATTATTATTATTATTATGAGGGGGCCGTGAGGGAGCCGTGAGGGGGCGGTGAGGGGGTCGTGAGGGGGCCATGAGAGGGCGGTGAGGGGGTCGTGAAGGGGCCATGAGGGGGCCATGAGAAGCAGCGTGGCTCAGTGGAAAGAGCACGGGCTTTGGAGTCAGGGGTCATGGGTTCGAATTCCAGCTCCACCACAAGTCTGCTGTGTGACCTTAGGCAAGTCACTTAACTTCTCTGAGCCTCAGTTGCCTCATCTGTAAAAATGGGGATTAAGAATGCAAGCCCAACGGGGGACAACTTGATCACACTGTATCTCCCCCAGCGCTTAGAACAGTGCTTTGCACATAGTAAGCACTTAACAAATGCCATCATCATCATTATTATTATTATTATGAGGGGGCCGTGAGGGAGCCATGAGGGAGCCGTGAGGGGGCCATGAGAGGGCGGTGAGGGGGTCGTGAGGGGGCCATGAGGGGGCCGTGAGGGGGCCGTGAGGGGGCCATGAGGGGGCCGTGAGGGGGCCATGAGGGTGAGAGGGTTGTGAAGGGGCCATGAGAAGCAGCGTGGCTCAGTGGAAAGAGCACGGGCTTTGGAGTCAGGGGTCATGGGTTCGAATCCCGACTCCACAAGTCTGCTGTGTGACCTTGGGAAAGTCACTTAACTTCTCTGAGCCTCAGTTGCCTCATCTGTAAAAAAGGGGGTGAAGACTGTGAGCCCCACGGGGGACAACTTGATCACACTGTATTCCCCCCCCAGCGCTTAGAACAGTGCTTTGCACATAGTAAGCACTTAACAAATGCCATTATTATTATTATTATTATTATTATGAGGGGGCCGTGAGGGAGCCATGAGGGAGCCGTGAGGGGGCCATGAGAGGGCGGTGAGGGGGTCGTGAGGGGGCCGTGAGAGGGCCGTGAGGGGGTCGTGAAGGGGCCATGAGAAGCTGCGGGGCTCAGTGGAAAGAGCCCGGGCTTTGGAGTCGGGGGTCATGGGTTCGAATCCCGGCTCCACCACGGGTCTGCTGTGTGACCTTGGGCAAGTCACTTCACTTCTCTGAGCCTCAGTTACCTCATCTGTAAAAATGGGGGTGAAGACTGCGAGCCTCACGGGGGACAACTTGATCACACTGCATCCCCCCCCCAGCGCTTAGAACAGTGCTTTGCACATAGTAAGCGCTTAACAAATGCCATCATTATTATTATTATTATTATTATGAGGGGGCCGTGAGGGAGCCATGAGGTGGCCATGAGAGGGCCATGAGGGGGCCATGAGAGGGCCGTGAGGGTGAGGGGGTCGTGAAGGGGCCAAGAGGGGGCCATGAGAAACACTGTGGCTCAGTGGAAAGAGCCCGGGCTTTGGAGTCGGGGGTCATGGGTTCGAATCCCGGCTCCACCACGGGTCTGCTGTGTGACCTTGGGCAAGTCACTTAACTTCTCTGAGCCTCAGTTGCCTCATCTGGAAAAATGGGGATTAAGACTGCGAGCCCCACGGGGGACAACTTGATCACACTGCATCCCCCCCAGCGCTTAGAACAGTGCTTTGCACATAGTAAGAGCTTAACAAATGCCATCATTATTATTATTATTATGAGGGGGCCGTGAGGGAGCCATGAGGGGGCCATGAGAGGGCGGTGAGGGGGTCGTGAGGGGGCCGTGAGAAGCACCGTGGCTCAGTGGAAAGAGCCCAGGCTTTGGAGTCGGGGGTCATGGGTTCGAATCCCGGCTCCACCACAAGTCTGCTGTGTGACCTTGGGCAAGTCACTTCACTACTCTGAGCCTCAGTTACCTCATCTGTAAAAATGGGGATGAAGACTGCGAGCCCCACGGGGGACAACTTGATCACACTGCATCCCCCCCAGCGCTTAGAACAGTGCTTTGCACATAGTAAGCGTTTAACAAATGCCATTATTATTATTATTATTATTATGAGGGGGCCGTGAGGGAGCCATGAGGGGGCCATGAGAGGGCCGTGAGGGTGAGGGGGTCGTGAAGGGGCCAAGAGGGGGCCATGAGAAACACTGTGGCTCAGTGGAAAGAGCCCGGGCTTTGGAGTCGGGGGTCATGGGTTCGAATCCCGGCTCCACCACAAGTCTGCTGTGTGACCTTGGGCAAGTCACTTAACTTCTCTGAGCCTCAGCTGCCTCATCTGGAAAAATGGGGATGAAGACTGCGAGCCCCACGGGGGACAACTTGATCACACTGTACCCCCCCCCCCAGCGCTTAGAACAGTGCTTTGCACATAGTAAGCGCTTAACAAATGCCATCGTTATTATTATTATTATTATTATTATTATTATTATGAGGGGGCCGTGAGGGAGCCATGAGGGAGCCGTGAGGGGGCCATGAGAGGGCGGTGAGGGGGTCGTGAGGGGGTCATGAGGGGGCCATGAGAGGGCCGTGAGGGTGAGGGGATCGTGAAGGGGCCATGAGGGGGCCATGAGAGGGCGGTGAGGGGGTCGTGAGGGGGTCGTGAGGGGGCCGTGAGGGTGAGGGGGTCGTGAAGGGGAAATGAGAAGCAGCGTGGCTCAGTGGAAAGAGCACGGGCTCATCTGTAAAAATGGGGATGAAGACTGCGAGTCCCACGGGGGACAACTTGATCACACTGCATCCCCCCCAGCGCTTAGAACAGTGCTTTGCACATAGTAAGAGCTTAACAAATGCCATTATCATTATTATTATTATGAGGGGGTCGTGAGGGGGCCATGAAGGGGTCGTGAGGGGGCTATGAGGGGGTCGTGAGGGGGCCATGAGGGGGCCGTGAGAGTGAGGGGGCCAGGAGAGGGCCGTGAGGGGGTCGTGAGGGGGCCGTGAAGGGATCGTGAGGGGGCCGTGAAGGAGCCATGAGGGGGCCATGAGAGGGCCGTGAGGGGGTCGTGAGGGGGCGGTGAGGGAGCCATGAGGGGGGGGTCATCGTGGGCGGTGTGCCCTGCCCGGCGCGGGTACCTGCGCGGCGACGCCCCCTGACCTCCGCTCCTCGCGCTGCCCGGCCCTGCCCGGCCCGACCGGCCCGCTCGCCACGGCGCCTGCGCGGGGCCGCGGGGACGCGCGCTCCGGCCCGGCCGCGTCCCCGCGCCTGCGCACGACGGCGCTCCGGCGCGCGGGGGCGCGCTGCGAGGGAGGCCGCGCCTGCGCGCCGGGCGTCGGCGCCATCTTGGGACGGGCCTCAGGCGGCCCTGGGCCGGCCTTCATGACGATCCCAGTAGTAGTAGTGGGGAAGCGCCTACTACGTGCCAAGCACTGTTCTAAGCGCTGGGGGACGTACAAGGTCACCAGGAGGCCTTCCCAGACTGAGCCCCCTCCTTCCCCTCCCCACAGCACCTGTATATATGTTTGTGCCTATTTAGTATTCATTCATTCAATCGTATTTATTGAGCGCTTACTGTGCGCAGAGCACTGTACTAAGCGCTTGGGAAGTCCAAATTGGCAACATAGAGAGACGGTCCCTCCCCAACAGTGGGCTCACAGTCTAGAAGGGGGAGACAGACAACAAAACCAAACATATTGACAAAATCATCGTCATCAATCGTATTTATTGAGCGCTTACTATGTGCAGAGCACTGTACTAAGCGCTTGGGAAGTACAAATTGGCAACACATAGAGACAGTCCCTACCCAACAGTGGGCTCACAGTCTGAAAGGTGGGCTCACAGTCTAAAATAAATAGAACAAATATGTACAAATAAAATAGAGTAATAAATACATACAAACATATATTCATTCATTCATTCAATCGTATTTATTACTCTCATTCAATCGTATTTACTGAGCACTTACTGTGCGCAGAACACTGTACTACTACTACTAATAATAATAATGGCATTTACTATGTGCTTACTATGTGCAAAGCCCTGTAGATATGTATATATGCTTGTACATATTTATTACTCTATTAATTTTACTTGTACATATCTATTCTATTTATTTTATTTTGTTAATATGTTTGGTTTTGTTCCCTATCTCCCCCGTGAGCCCACTGTTGGGTAGGGACCGTCTCTATATGTCGCCAACTTGGACTTCCCAAGCGCTTAGTACAGTGCTCTGCACACAGTAAGTGCTCAATAAATACAATTGATTGATTGAGCCTACTGTTGGATAGGGACAATCTCTACATGTTGCCAACTTGTACTTCCCAAGCGCTTAGTACAGTGCTCTGCACACAGTAAGCACTCAATAAATACGATTGATTGATTGGGGAGGTTACAAGGTGATCAGGTTGTCCCACGGGGGGCTCACAGTTTTCATCCCCATTTTACAGATGAGGGAACTGAGTCCCAGAGAAGTGAAGTGACTTGCCCAAAGTCCCACAGCTGGCAACTGGCGGAGCCAGGATTTGAACCCATGACCTCTGACTCCAAAGCCCGGGCTCTTTCCACTGAGCCACGCTGCTTCTCTAAGCGCTTGGGAAGTCCAAGTTGGCAACATCTAGAGACGGTCCCTACCCAGTAATAATAAATTACTAATAAATTTAGTAGTAAACAGTAATTTAGTAGTAATAAATGTAGTAATAAATACGTACAAACATATACAGGTGCTTATTTCATTCATTCATGCAATCAATCATATTTATTGAGCGCTTACTGTGTGCAGAGCACTGTACACAGTGCAAGTTGGCAACATCTAGAGACGGTCCCTACCCAACAGCAGGCGCACAATCTAGAAGGGGGAAACAGACAACGCAACAAAACTTATTAACAAAATAAAATAAATAGAATAGTAAATATGTACAAGTAAAATAGAGTAATACATATGTACAAACATATACAGGTGCTTATTTCATTCATTCAATCAATCGTATTTATTGAGCGCTTACTGTGTGCGGAGCACTGTACTAAGCGCTTGGGAAGTCCAAGTTGGCAACATATAGAGATGGTCCCTACCCAACAGTGGGCTCACAGTCTAGAAGGGGGAGACAGACAACACAACAAACATATTAACAAAATAAAATGAATGGAATAGTAAATATGTACAAGTAAAATAGAGTAATAAATATGTACAAACATATATGCAGGTGCTTATTTGTACATATTTATTCTATTTATTTTATTTTGTTAACATGTTTTGTTTAGTTTAGTTGTCTGTCTCCCCCTTCTAGACTGTGAGCCCTCATTTTACAGATGAGGTAACTGAGGCCCAGAGAAGTGAAGTGACTTGCCCAAAGTCCCACAGCTGGCAACAGGCGGAGCCAGGATTTGAACCCATGACCTCTGACTCCAAAGCCCGGGCTCTTTCCACTGAGCCACACTGCTTCTCTAAGCGCTTGGGAAGTACAAGTTGGCAACATCTAGAGACGGTCCCTACCCAACAGTGGGCTCACAGTCTAAAAGGGGGAGACAGACAACACAACAAAACATATTAACAAAATAAAATAAATAGAGTAGTAAATATGTACAAGTAAAATAGAGTAATAAATATGTACAAACATTATACAGGTGCTTATTTGTACACATTTATTCTATTTATTTTATTTTGTTAGTATGTTTTGTTTTGTTGTCTGTCTCCCCCTACTAGACTGTGAGCCTGCTGTTGGGTAGGGACCGTCTCTATATGTTGCCAACTTCTACTTCCCAAGCGCTTAGTACAGTGCTCTGCACACAGTAAGCGCTCAATCAATACGATTGAATGAATGAATCAGGTTGTCCCACGTGGGGCTCACAGTCTTAATCCCCATTTTACAGATGAGGGAACTGAGGCCCAGAGAAGTGAAGTGACATAATAATAATAATAATAATAATAATAATGGCATTTATTAAGTGCTTACTATGTGCCAAGCACTGTTCTAAGCGCTAGAAGAGATGCAAGGTCATCAGGTTGTCCTACGTAGGGCTCGCAGTCTTAATCTCCACTTTACAGATGAGGGAACTGAGACCCAGAGAAGTGAAGTAATTAGCCCAAGGTCACACAGCAGACAAGAATAATAATAATAATGGCATTTATTAAGTGCTTACTATGTGCCAAGTGCTGTTCCAAGTGCCAGGGGAGATACAAGGTAATCAGGTTGTCCCACGTGGGGATTGCAGTCCTAATCTCCATTTTACAAATGAGGGAACTGAGGCCCAGAGAAGTGAAGTGAGTTATAATAATAATAATAATAATAATAATAATAATAGCATTTATTAAGCACTTACTATGTGCCAAGCACTGTTCTAAGCACCAGGGGAGATACGAGGTCATCAGGTTGGCCCACGTGGAGCGCACAGTCTTAATCCCCATTTTACATATGAGGGAACTGAGGCCCAGAGAAGTGAAGTGACTTGCCCAAGGTCACACAGCAGACAATAATAATAATAATAATGGCATTTATTAAGTGCTTACTATGTGCCAAGCGCTGTTCTAAGTGCCGGGGGAGATACAAGGTCATCAGGCTGGCCCACCTGGGGCTCTCAGTCTTAATCCCCATTTTACAGATGAGGGAACTGAGGCCCAGAGAAGTGAAGTGACTTGCCCAAGGTCACACAGCAGACAGTAATAATAATGGCATTTATTAAGCACTTACTATGTGCCAAGCGCTGTTCTAAGCGCTGGGGTAAATACAAGGTGATCCGGTTGTCCCACATGGGGCTCACAGTCTTAATCTCCATTTTACAGATGAGGAAACTGAGGCCCAGAGAAGTGAAGTGACTTGCCCAAGGTCACGCAGCAGACAATAATAATAATAATGGTATTTATTAAGCACTTACTATGTGCCAAGCACTGTTCTAAGCGCTGAGGGAGATACAAGGTCATCAGGTTATCCCACATGGGGCTCGCAGTCTTAATCTCCATTTTACAGATGAGGGAACTGAGGCACAGAGAAGTTAAGTGACTTGCCCAAGGTCACACAGCAGACAATTATAATAATAATGGCATTCATTAAGCGCTTAGTGTGTGCAGAGCACTGTTCTAAGTGCTGGGGGGAGACAAGGCGATCAGGTTGTCCCACAGGGGGCTCGCAGTCAATCCCCATTTTACAGATGAGGTAACTGAGGCCCAGAGAAGTGAAGTGACTTGTCCAAAGTCACACAGCTGACAAGTGGTAGAGCCGGAATTTGAACCCATGACCTCTGACTCCAAAGCTCATGCTCTTTCCATGAGCCACGCTGCCTTAGCGTGCAGAGGGGGTGCAGGGGGCCCATTTCTAGACTGTGAGCCCACTGTTGGGTAGGGACCGTCTCTATATGTTGCCAACTTGGACTTCCCAAGCGCTTAGTACAGTGCTCTGCACACAGTAAGCGCTCAATAAATACGATTGAATGAATGAATTGAGCAGTTTTCCACAAAACTCCCAGGACGTGGGTTCTAATTCCTGGCTCTGAGACTTATCAGCTGGGTGACCTTGGGCAAGCCACATCACTTTCATTCACTCATTCATTCATTCAATTGTATTTATTGAGCGCTTACTGTGTGCAGAGCACCGTACTAAGCGCTTGGGAAGTACAAGTTGGCAACGTATAGAGACGGTCCCTACCCGACAACGGGCTCACAGTCTAGAAGGGGGAGACGGACAACAAAACGAAGCACGTGGACAGGTGTCGTCATCAGAATAAATAGAAGTAAAGCTAGATAATAATAATAATGATGATGATGGCATTTATTAAGCGCTTACTATGTGTTATAAGCGCTGGACATCATTAACAAAATAAATAGAAGAGTGAATATGTCCAAGTAAAATAAATAGAGTAATAAATCTGTGCAAACATATATACAGGTGCTGTGGGGAGGGGAAGGAGGTAGGGTGGGGGGGACGGGGAGGGAGAGAGGAAAGAGGGGGCTCAGTGTGGGAAGGCCTCCTGGAGGAGGTGAGCTCTCAGGAGGGCTTTGAATGGAGGAGGGGGCTCAGTCGGTGGGCGGCATTTACGCCCGGCCGGCCCAGCAACACAAGCAGCCTGCCCGAAATTTCCGCGGCAGGAAGCCGGGGTGGCCCGGCTGTGAAGTCGTCATCGATCTTACTTAGGAGAAGCAGTGTAAAGAGCCCGGGCTGGGGAACCAGAGGTCATAGGTTCTAATCCTGGCTCTGCCACTTGTCTGCTGTGTGACTCCGGGCAAGCCGCTTCACTTAAAAGAAGCAGCGTGGCTCAGTGGGAAGAGCCCGGGCTTGGGAGCCAGAGGTCATGGGTTCTAATTCCCAGCTCTGCCACTTGTCAGCTGGGTGACCTTGGGCAAGCCACTTCACTTCTCTGTGCCTCAGTTACCTCATCTGTAAAATGGGGATGAAGACTGTGAGCCCCACGTGGGACAACCTGATCACCTTGTATCCCCCCCAGGACTTAGAACAGTGCTTTCCACACAGTAAGCGCTTAACAAATACCATCATTATTATTCACTTCTCAGGGCCTCAGTAGAAGCAGCATGGCTCAGTGGCAAGAGCCAGGGCTTGAGCTTCTCCTCAACACGCTATCCAACCTTGGCTTCACAGACTCCGTCCTCTCCTGTTTCTCCTCTTATCTCCCCAGTCATTCTTTCTCGGTCTCTTTTGCAGGCTCCTCCTCCCCCTCCCGTGCCCCTACTGTGGGGGTTCCCCAAGGTTCAGTGCTTGGTCCCCTTCTGTTCTCGATCTACACGCACTCCCTTGGTGACCTCATTCGCTCCCACGGCTTCAACTCTCATCTCTGCGCTGATGACACCCAGATCTACATCTCTGCCCCTGCTCTCTCCCCCTCCCTCCAGGCTCGCATCTCCTCCTGCCTTCAGGACATCTCCATCTGGATGTCTGCCCACCACCTAAAACTCAACATGTCCAAGACTGAACTCCTTGTCTTCCCTCCCAAACCCTGCCCTCTCCCTGACTTTCCCATCTCTGTAGACGGCACTAATCAATCAATCAATCAATCATATTTATTGAGCGCTTACTGTGTGCAGAGCACTGTACTAAGCGCTTGGGAAGTACAAGTTGGCAACATATAGAGACAGTCCCTACCCAACAGTGGGCTCACAGTCTAAAAGGGGGAGACAGAGAACATAAACCAAACATACTAACAAAATAAAATAAATAGAATAGATATGTACAAGTAAAATAAATAAATACATAAGGCACTACCATCCTTCCCGTCTCACAAACCCGCAACCTTGGTGTCATCCTCGACTCCGCTCTCTCATTCACCCCTCACATCCAAGCCGTCACCAAAACCTGCCAGTCTCAGCTCCACAACATTGCCAAGATCCGCCCTTTCCTCTCCATCCAAACCGCTACCCGGCTCGTTCAAGCTCTCATCCTATCCCGTCTGGACTACTGCATCAGCCTTCTCTCTGATCTCCCATCCTCGTGTCTCTCCCCACTTCAATCCATACTTCATGCCGCTGCCCGGATTGTCTTCGTCCAGAAACGCTCTGGGCATCTTACTCCCCTCCTCAAAACTCTCCAGTGGCTACCAATCAATCTTCACATCAGGCAGAAACTCCTCACCCTGGGCTTCAAGGCTGTCCATCCATCCCCTCGCCCCCTCCTACCTCACCTCCCTTCTCTCCTTCTACAGCCCAGCCCGCACCCTCCGCTCCTCTGCCGCTAATTCATTCATTCATTCATTCAGTCATATTTATTGAGCGCTTACTGTGTGCAGAGCACTGTACTAAGCACTTGGGAAGTACAAGTTGGCAACATGCAGAAATGGTCCCTACCCAACAACGGGCTCACAGTCGAGAAGGGGGAGACAGACAACAAAACAAAACATGTGGACAGGAGTCAAGTCATCAGAGTAAATAGAGGTAAAGCTAGATGCACATCATTGACAAAATAAATAGAATAGTAAATATGTACAAGTAATCTCCTCACCGTTAGGCCTCGTTCTCACCTGTCCCACCGTCGACCCCCGGCCCACGTCCTCCCGCTGTCCTGGAATGCCCTCCCTCTACCCATCCGCCAAGCTAGCTCTCTTCTCCCCTTCAAGGCCCTACTGAGAGCTCACCTCCTCCAGGAGGCCTTCCCAGACTGAGCTCCTTCCTTCCTCTCCCCCTCGTCCCCCTCTCCATCCCCCCCGTCTTACCTCCTTCCCTTCCCCACAGCACCTGTATATATGTATATATGTTTGCACATATTTATTACTCTATTTATTTATTTATTTATTTATTTATTTTACTTGTACATATCTATTCTATTTTATTTTGTTAATATGTTTGGTTTTGTTCTCTGTCTCCCCCTTCTAGACTGTGAGCCCACTGTTGGGTAGGGACTGTCTCTATATGTTGCCAACTTGTACTTCCCAAGCGCTTAGTACAGTGCTCTGCACACAGTAAGCGCTCAATAAATATGATTGATTGATTGATTGATTGATTGAGAGTCAGAGGTCATGGGTTCAAATTCCGGCTCTGCTAATTGTCAGCTGTGTGACTTTGGGCAAGTCACTTAATTTCTCTGTGCCTCAGATACCTCATCTGTAAAATGGGGATTAAGACTGTGAACCCCCTGTGGGACAACCTGATCACCTTGTAACCTCCCCAGCACTTAGAACAGTGCTTTGCACGTAGTAAGTGCTTAATAAATGCCATCAGTTTTTTAAACCTCTGGGCCTCAGCTACCTCACCTGTAAAATGGGGAGTGAGACTGTGAGCCCCAAGTGGGACAGGAACCGTTTCCAATCTGATTAACTTGTATTTACCCCTGCATTTAGTAAGTGTCTGGCACGCAGTAAGCGCTTAACACATACCATATTAAAAAAAAAAAAAGAAACTAGGCGGGGTGCTGTCCTGTTGTGGGGTGAAAATGACCACCAACCTGGAGAGCTGGACCCCAGAACCTCCTCCCCACACTACATCTAGCAGCTCCAAGGTCCTCCACCCCGCCATCTCCTCTACTGCCAAATCCCATTTTCAGTAAATTCTGAGCTCCTCGAGGAAAGAGACGGCGTCTTCTACATTTATTGAGTGAGAAGCAGCATGGCTCAATGGAAAGAGCCCGGGTTTGGGAGTCAGAGATCGTGGGTTCTAATCCCGGCTCCACCACTTGTCAGCTGTGTGACTTGGGGCAAGTCACTTTACTTCTCTGGGCCTTGTTCCCTCATCTGGAAAATGGGAATGAAGACTGTGAGCGCCCCGTAGGACAACCTGATCACCTTGTAACCTCCCCAGCGCTTAGAACAGTGCTTTGCACACAGTAAGCGCTTAACAAATGCCATCATTATTATTATTATTACCCTACCTCCTCCTACAGCCTACAGCCTCCCCCATTAGACTCCTTCATGTTCCCCAGGCACTCAGCACAGTGCTCTGCACATGGTAGAAGCCCAGTAAGGTGCTCAGCATACACTCATTCATTCATTCAATCATATTTATTGAGCGTTTACTGTGTGGAGAGCACTATACTAAGCGCTTGAGGAGGCAGGACAACGCTCAGCACAAAGGAAGGGTAAGCTATGGTATCTTTGACCCAGGAGACACTGGTTTACGTATAGATCAAGTTTAATAGATACTGGTGATGTTGATACTGATAAATCCTCCTGGAAAATGACCGGGGAGACGTGCGTTTGGATGATGAGAGAGGGCACTGGGGTCTCGATCCAGGAGACCCCAGGTTTTCAACGATTTCCTGAACAACGAAAATTGAAATTCCTTCTTTCAATCATATTTATTGTGCGCTCACTGTGTGCAGAGCACTGTACTATGAAAAGAGAGGAGGCCTGCACCTGCCCGGTCCAGTGTGTAAGTTGTCATGAGCGCCTATGATGGCCTCGTTGGCCCCCGCCTCCCGTCATCCCGTCAACGAGTTCCAGAGGGGCAGCCCTAGAGAAAGCGGCGTGGCTCAGTGGAAAGAGCCCGGGCTTTGGAGTCAGAGGTCACGGGTTCAAATCCCGGCTCCGCCGTCAGCTGTGTGACTTTGTGCCTCAGTTACCTCATCTGTAAAATGGGGATTAAGACTGTGAGCCCCCCGTGGGACAATCCGATCACCTTGTAACTTCCCCAGTGCTTATAACAGTGCTTTGCCCATAGTAAGTGCTTAATAAATGTCCATCATTACGATTATTATTATGACCAGAGAGCTGGCGAGATCCGGTTGATTTATTGCCACAGCTGCACGGGGGATTTCAGGAGGAGGGGAGAGGAGCCACCAGACGGACTGTCTGCCGGACCTCTGAGGAGGACAAAGTAGCAGTGAGGGGAAATGGGGAGGGGGGGATTAGAGGGGAGGGGAGAAGGGGTCTCTTGGGTGGTCAGTGGGCACAACCCAGGAGGCTAGTGGCCAGACTGAAGGGTTTCGGAGGGATGGTGGATGGCGTGAGCTCCTCTGGGCCCCCGTAGCGGTACAAGTTGGGGCCTTGGATGAGGTAGAGGCCACCCGCTGTGCACAGGGCTCCGTCCACATGGTCATGAGGGAAGAAGAGCTCCTTCCAAGAGTCCCTGTGGCTCTGGGCCAGGTCCTTGACCCACATGTGGGAGCCTGGCGACCACAGACAAAAGATCTCATGAGACTTCCCCCACCCCAAATTTAAAGAATTCCCCCAACCCCACCCTCCTCCCTCCTTTATGGAGTTCCGGGTTTCCTTATCTCTCCAACCCTTCCCATTTCTGATTCATTCATTCAATCGTTATTTATTGAGTGCTTTCTGTGTGTAGAGCACTGTACTAAGCTCTTGGGAGAGTACAATACACAATAAACAGACACGTTCCCTAGCCGCAACGAGCTTACAGTCTAGAGGGGAGGAGATAGAAGTTAATATAAATAGATAAATGATAGATAGATACCAAGTGCTGTGGGGCTGGGAGGGGGATGAACAAAGGGAGCAAATCGGGGCAATGCAGAAGGGAGTGGGAGAAGAGGAAAGGGGGGCTTAGTCAGGGAGGGCCTCTTGGAGGAGATGGGCCCTCCATACGGTTTTGAAGCGGGGGAGAGTCATTGTCTGTCGGATTTGAGGAGGGAGGGCGTTTCAGGTCAGAGGCAGGACGTGGACGTGGGATCAGTGGCAAGATGGACAAAATTGAGGCACAGTGAGAAGGTTAGCTTTAGAAGAGCGAAAGTGTGCGGGCTGGGTTGGAGTAGAAGAGTAGCAAAGTGAATTGCAAGGGAACAAGGTGACAGTGCTTCAAAGCCAGGAGTATTTGTCTGATGCAGAAATGGAGAGGCAACCACCGGAGTTTCTTGAGGAGAGGGCAAACGAGTCCTGAGAGTTTCTGTAGAAAAATGATCTGAGCCGCAAGAGTGAAGTATGGAGAGTAGCAAAGTGAATTGCAAGGGAACAAGGTGATTGAGTGCTTTAAAGCCAGGAGTATTTGTCTGATGCAGAAATGGAGAGGCAACCACTGGAGTTTCTTGAGGAGAGGGCAAACGAGTCTTGAGAGTGTCTGCAGAAAAATGATCTGAGCCGCAAGAGTGAAGTATGGACTGGGGTGGGGAGAGACTGGAGGCTGGGAGGTCAGCAAGGAGGTTGATGCAGTAATCCATGCGGGTTAGGATGAGTGACTGTATTAACGTGGTAGCAGTTTGGATGTCTATCCAACCTTTTCCCAGCCTGGTCTCTGCATTCCTCCATTTCCCGTTTGTCCAACCCCATCCCCGCCCCGCAACCCGAGCTGCTACTGACCGGAAATGAGGTACACCTTGGAAGATTTGGGGCAGGTGAAGGCCGCGTCCAGCTTATCCACTGTCTGGTCACCAGGGTTGCCCAGTTCCTTGCTCAGTTGTCGGGGGTAGCCAGAGACCAGGGTGAAGCCAGCCCTTCCCCCATAGATGTATACGTTGGAGTCCTGAGACAGGATGGGAGAGGGGCGAGTTAACGAGGGCCTGACCCAAACCCCCACCCCCTATCGTAGACTGGCCTTTTCCCCACCTGAATCAGGTACACCTTCTCCTCCCAGCTGAAGGCCGCATCGACCGGACCCTGGACCTCGGGCCACTGGTGGTTGATGGGCCAGGCGTGCCAGCCGTCCCGCTGCAAATCCACTCGCCAATACCTGAGCCCTGTAGGGACCAAACCCCGGATTGGTTGCAGAGGCAGGAGGGGGGGTCAAGGAGAAGGGTGGACAGGGAGGGATCCCTGCGGGGAGGTGTCTGAGGTCAGGAGGAAGGGTTATTATTATTATCATTATTAATAGTGATAATAATGATAATGATTATGGTACTTGTTAAGCAGCGCGGCTTAGTGGAAAGAGCCCGGGTTTAGGAGTCGGGGTCGTGGCTTCTAATCCCAGCTCCGCCACTTGTCAGCTGGGTGACTTTGGGCAAGTCGCTTCACTTCTCGGGGCCTCAGTTCCCTCATCTGGAAAATGGGGATTAAAAAGTGTGAGCCCCACGCAGGACAACCTGATTACCTTGTAACCACCCTAGCGCTTAGAACAGTGCTTGGCATATAGTAAGCGCTTAGCAAAAGCCATCATCATTATTATTATTAAGCACTCAGTATAATAATAAGGGCATTTGTTTGTTAAGCGCTTACTATGTGCAAGGCACTGTTCTAAGCGCTGGGGGCGGATAAAGGTGATCAGGTTGTCCCACGTGGGGCTCACAGTCTTCATCCCCATTTTAAAGATGAGGCAACTGAGGCTCAGAGAAGTTAAGTGACTTGCCCAAGGTCACACAGCAGACATGTGGCGGAGCCAGGATTAGAACCCACAACCTCCGACTCCCAAGCCCAGGTTCTTTCCATTGAGCCACGCTGCTTCTTATGTGCCAAGCACTGTTCTATGCACTGGGGTAGGTCTAAATTAATCTGACTGGACACAGTCCCTGTCCCACATGGGGCTCACACTCTTAATCTCCATTTTACAGATGAGATAACTGAGGCGCAGAGAAGTGAAGTGACTTGCCCAAGGTCACACAGCAGACTCGTGGTGGAGTCGGGATTAGAACCCAGGTTCTTCTGAATCCTCAGCCCGTGCTCTAGCCACTAGGCCACACTGCTTCTCGGGGTTGGAGAGGAAGTGAGGGGGGGTGGCGGGAAGGGATGGAGGAGAGGGTTGGGCCCCCAGGGCCCTGTCACTCACCGCTGAAGGCGTAGATACGCCCGGAGTCATCGGAGAGAAAGGCCGAGAAGTTGAGGCCGCTGCAGCGGTCATCTTGAGGCTGCGAGTTGTTCTGGTGGGCCCCGTGGCCATGCCCTGCAGGAAGGCCATGGGGCAGGGGGAGCGTGATCCATTCATGCATTCAATCGTATTTATTCAATCAATCAATCAATCGTATTTATTGAGCGCTTACTGTGTGCAGAGCACTGTACTAAGCGCTTGGGAAGTACAAGTTGGCAACATATAGAGACAGTCCCTACCCAACAGTGGGCTCACAGTCTACAAGGGGGGAGACAGAGAACAAAACCAAACGTACTAACAAAATGAAATAAATAGAATAGATATGTACAAGTAAAATAAATAAATAAATAGAGTAATAAATATGTACAAACATATATACATATATACAGGTGCTGTGGGGAAGGGAAGGAGGTAAGACGTGGGGATGGAGAGGGGGACGAGGGGGAGAGGACGGAAGGGGCTCAGTCTGGGAAGGTCTCCTGGAGGAGGTGAGCTCTCAGTAGGGCCTTGAAGGGAGGAAGAGAGCTAGCTTGGCGGATGGGCAGAGGGAGGGCATTCCAGGCCCGGGGGATGACATGGGCCAGGGGCCGATGGCGGGACAGGCAAGAATGAGGCCCGGTGAGGAGGTTAGCGGCGGAGGAGCGGAGGGTGCGGGCTGGGCTGGAGAAGGAGAGAAGGGAGGTGAGGTAGGAGGGGGCGAGGGGATGGATGGACAGCCTTGAAGCCCAGGGTGAGGAGTTTCTGCCTGATGCGCAGATTGATTGGTAGCCACTGGAGATTTTTGAGGAGGGGAGTAACATGCCCAGAACATTTCTGGACAAAGACAATCCGGGCAGCAGCATGAAGTATGGATTGAAGTGGGGAGAGACACGAGGATGGGAGATCAGAGAGGAGGCTGATGCAGTAGTCCAGACGGGATAGGATGAGAGCTTGAACGAGCAGGGTAGCGGTATGGATGGAGAGGAAAGGGCGGATCTTGGCAATGTTGCGGAGCTGAGACCGGCAGGTTTTGGTGACGGCTTGGATGTGAGGGGTGAATGAGAGAGCGGAGTCGAGGATGACACCAAGGTTGCGGGCTTGTGAGACGGGAAGGATGGTAGTGCCGTCAACAGAGATGGGAAAGTCAGGGAGAGGGCAGGGTTTGGGAGGGAAGACAAGGAGTTCAGGAGTTCAGTCTTGGACATGCGCTTACTGTTTGCAGAGCACTGTACTAAGTGCTTGGGAAGTACAAGTTGGCAACATACAAAGACGGTCCCTACCCAACAACGGGCTCACAGTTTAGAAGGGGGAGATAGGCAACAAAACAAAGCATGTGGACAGAACAAAACATGTGGACAGGGGCACATCCATTACGGGCAAGGCTGGGGGCAGAGCCTGAAGGGAAAGGGCAGCGGGCAGGGACAGAGGCGGGGTGTTGGAGGAGGGGAGAGGGGATGCTGATGGGGTGGTGGGCATGAATTCACCTGAGGCAGAGCTTGGCGATAGGGATGTAAGCACAAACCAGATATGAAGGATGTGGCCGGGTTATCGGTTGAGGACTCGACCTTTGGATTTGGGGCTAGGACTGGGGGACAAAGGGAAGAGGACTGGGGGACAAAGGGAACAGGGCTGGGAAGGGAGAGGTCTTCTCAGTGGAAAGAGCCCGGGCTTTGGAGTCAGAGATCATGGGTTCAAATCCCTGCTCCGCCAATTGTCAGTTGTGTGACTTTGGGCAAATCATTTCACTTCTCTGGGCCTCAGTTCCCTAATCTGTAAAATGGAGATTAAGACTGTGAGCCCCCCATGGGACAACCTGATCACCTTGTAACCTCCCCAGCACTTAGAACAGTGCTTTGCACATAATAAGTGCTTAATAAATGCCATCATTATTATTATTATTATTCATCTCCTCCAAGAGGCCTCCCCTGACTAAGTCCCCTTTTCCTCATCTCCCACTCCCTTCTGCGTCACCCTGACTTGTTCCTTCATTCATCCCCCCCCCCCCCACTCCAGCCCCACAAGCACTTATGGTCCATATCTGTAAATATATTCATTTACATCGATATCTGTCTCTCCCTCTAATAATAATAATGATAATAATAATAGCATTTATTAAGTGCTTACTATGTGCCAAGCACTGTTCTAAGCGCTGGGAAGGTTACAAGGTGATCAGGTTGTCTCACATGGGACTCAAAGTCTTAATCCCCATTTTACAGATGAGGTAACTGAGGCACAGAGAAGTGAAGTGACTTGCCCAAAGTCACAAAGCTGACAAGTGGCAGAGCCGGGTTTTGAACCCATGACCTCTGACTCCATAAGCCCGTGCTCTTTCCACTGAGACATGCAGACTGTAAGCTCAGTGTGGGCAGGGGATGTGTCTGCTTATTGTTGTACCACACCCTCCCAAGAGCTTAGTACAGTGCTCTGCACGCAGTAAGTGCTCAATAAATATGATTGAATGAATAATAATGTTGGTATTTGTTAAGCGCTTACTATGTTCCAAGCACTGGTCTAAGCGCTGGGGTAGATACAAGGTAATCAGGTTGTCGCAAAGTGGGGCTCACAGTCTTCATCCCCATTTTACAGATGAGGGAACTGAGGCCCAGAGAAGTGAAGTTTTTTTTTTTTAATAATGGCATTTAGTAAGTGCTTACTATATGCAAAGCACTGTTCTAAGCACTGGGGAGGTTACAAGGTGATCAGGTTGTTCCACGGGGGGCTCACAGTCTTAATCCCCATTTTACAGATGAGGTAACTGAGGCCCAGAGAAGTTAAGTGACTTGCCCAAAGTCCCACAGCTGACAATCGGCGGAGCTGGGATTTGAACCCACGACCTTTGACTCCCAAGCCCAGGCTCTATCCACTAAGCCACGCTGCTTCTCACTGTAAGGTGCTGGCACTGTACTAAGCACTGGAGTGGCTACAAGCTAAGCAGGTTGAACTCAGTCCTGGTCTCACATGGGACTCCACGGTCTTAATCCCCATTTTACAGATGAGGTAACCGAGGCACAGGGAAGTTAAATGACTCGCCCAAGGTCACACAGCAGTCAAGTGGCGGAGGTGGAATGAGAACCCAGGCCCTCCTGACTCCCAAGCCTGGGCTCTTTTTACTAGGCTACGTTGCTTCTCATGTTGCCCCTCCCCTTTTGTACCCCCATCATCATCACCATCATCAATCGTATTTATTGAGCGCTTACTGTGTGCAGAGCACTGTACTAAGCGCTTGGGAAGTACAAATTGGCAGCATATAGAGACAGTCCCTACCCAACAGTGGGCTCACAGTCTAGAAGGGGGAGACAGAAGACCCCCACCTTCTTCTGACCATATATACAGATATACAGGTGCTGTGGGGAGGGGATTTATTACTCTATTTATTGATATATCTTACGTGTACATATTTATTCTATTTATTTTATTCTGTTGATATGTTTTGTTTTGTTCTCTGCTCCCCCCTCTAGACTGTGAGCCCACTGTTGGGTAGGGACTGTCTCTATATGTTGCCAACTTGTACTTCCCAAGCGCTTAGTCCAGTGCTCTGCACACAGTAAGCGCTCAATAAATACGATTGAATGAATGAATGGGGAGAGGAAGCGGGGGGCTCAGTCTGGGAAGGCCTCCTGGAGGAGGTGAAGCGCTTAACAAATGCCATCATCATTATTATTATCGAGGCCTCCCCCTTTCTCCCCTCCTGCCAAACTTCGGAGCTCCCATGGGGAGAAGGGGATGCGTGGGTCCTCACTGTTGGGTAGGGCTCTTCCCCTCCTCCCCCGCGCCTTACCTCCTTCCCTTCCCCACAGCACCTATATATATGTATATATGTTTGTACGGATTTATTACTCTATTTATTGATTTATTTTACTTGTACATATCTATTCTATTTATTTTATTTGGTTTATATGTTTGTTTTGTTGTCTGTCTCCTCCTTCAAGACTGTGAACCCGCTGTTGGGTAGGGACGGTCTCTAGATGTTGCCAAAACTTGTACTTCCCAAGCGCTTAGTACAGTACTCTGCACACAGTAAGCACTCAATAAATACAATTGAATGAATGAATGAATATCGATGTACGTATCTTCTAGACTGTGAGCCCACTGTTGGGTAGGGACCGTCTCTATACGTTGCCGACTTGTACTTCCCAAGCGCTTAGTACAGTGCTCTGCACACAGTAAGAGCTCAATAAATATGATTGATTGATTGATTGATTGACCACCGGCCCTGAATGCGTGAAGGAAGGAGGGCTGGGGAAGAGTATTAGAGGAGGAGGCCTGGGGAAGGCCCGTGGAGGGGGTGATGTGGGAAATGGACGCGGGAAGCGGGGCCGAGGGCGGAGGTCTGGCCGGGGGCTCAGAGAGGGGCATGGAGGAGGCGCTCACCTCTGCCCGGGCAGCGTATGAAGTAGTCGCGGAGAAGCCGGGGGTAGTGAGGAGGCACATCGCCGGAGACGGGGTCGAAGCGCAGGAAGCGGCCGCCCTGGAAGCAGTAGTAGCGGCCCAGCCAGCGCAAGGCGGCCGTGCAGTTGCCCACGGTGGGCCACGTCCGCTCCTTCACCGTGCCTGAGGCCAGCTCTAGGAACCAGGTCCGCCGGCCTGCAAACCCCGCCGCGGACGGGCCCCGGTCATTCGTTCATTCAGTCGCATTTATTGAGCGCTTACTGTGCGCAGAGCACTGGGCTAAGCGCTTGGGAAGTACAAGTCGGCAACATATAGAGACGGTCCCTACCCGACAACAGGCTCACAGTCTAGAAGGGGGAGACGGACAACAAAACATGTGGACAGGTGTCAAGTCGTCAGAGCAAATACAACTGAAGCTAAATGCACATCATTAACAAAATAAATAGAACAGTAAATATGTACAAGTAGAGTAATAAATCTGTACAAAATATATACAGGTGCTGTGGGGAGGGGAAGAAGGTAGGGCAGAGGGGATGGGGAGTGTATATATGTTTGTACATATTTATTACTCTATGTTACTTGTACATATCTAGTCTATTTTATTTTGTTAATATGTTTGGTTTTGTTCTCTGTCTCCCCCCTTCTAGACTGTGAGCCCACTGTTGGGTAGGGACCATCTCTATATGTCGCCATCTTGGACTTCCCAAGCGCTTAGTACAGTGCTCTGCACATAGTGCTCAATAAATACGATTGATTGATTGATTGATTGGGAAGGCCTCTGGGAGGAGGTGAGCTCTCAGTAGGGCTTTGAAGGGAGGAAGAGAGCTAGCTAGGCGGATGTGCGGAGGGAGGGCATTCCGGGCCAGGGGGAGGACGTGGGCCGGGGGTCGACGGCAGGACGGGCGAGAATGAGGTACAGTGAGGAGGTGAGCGGCAAAGGTCAGCCAGGGCCTGCCTCCTGCCCCCACCCCACTTCCCATGGTCCACCCCCACCCTTACCCCCTCCGCCGCGTACCCTGGAAGAAGAGGATGCCCTCGGCCCTGCACTCTCCCGGGTGGCACTCCACGGCGGCGTCCAGCGGGGTGGGGATGCCCGGGAACTCTTCGGAAACGAGGCGGGGGTAGCCCTTCTTGAGCAGCCCGTTTTCATACACCCAGACCTGCTCACCCTGACCGCACGGGCACAGGGAAGAAAACGACAAAAATGTGAGCTCCCTGAGGGCAGGGATGGTGCCTCTTATGTCTGGGAAACTCTCCCAACTGCAGAGCACATTCATTCATTCAATCGTATTTATTGACCGCTTACTGTGTGCAGAGCACTGTACTAAGCCCTTGGGAAGTACAAATGGGCAACATATAGAGATGGTCCCTACCCAACAATGGGCTCACAGTCTAGAATAATGATAATAATAATAATAATTTTGGTATTTGTTAAGCGCTTACTATGCGCCAAGCACTGTTCTAAGTGCTGGGGAAGTACAAATGGGCAACATATAGAGACGGTCCCTACCCAACAATGGACTCACAGTCTAGAATGATAATAATTTTGGTACTTGTTAAGCGCTTACTATGCGCCAAGCACTGTTCTCAGTGCTGGGGAGGATACAAGGTGATCAGGTTGTCCCATGTGGGGCTCACAATCTTAATATCCATTTTACAGATGAGGTAACTGAGGCACAGAGAAGTTAAGTAACTTACCCAAAGTCACACAGCTGACAATTAGCGGAGCCGGAATTTGAACCCATGACCTCTGACTCCCAAGCCCGGGCTCCTTCCACTGAGCCACGACAACGAAACAAAACAGGTAGACAGGTGACAAAACAGGTAGACAGTGTACTCTTCCAAGCGCTTGGTCCAGTGCTTTGCACACAGAAAACACTCAAAACAGGTAGACAGGTGACAAAACAGGATTGCACACAGTATTCCCTCCATAAATAGTGACCGATTCATGGAGAAGTAACATGGCCTAGGAGAAAGAGCACAGGTCTGTGGGTCAGGAGACCTGGGTCTCAATCCCATCTCTGCCACTTGCCTAGTGTGGGACCTCGGGCAAGTCATTTAGCTTCTCTGTACCTCAGTTTCCTCATCTGGAAAATGGGGATTCTATACCTGGCCTCCTCCTTATTTAGACTGTGTCCAACTTGATTATCTTGTTTCTACCCCAGCGCTTCGTACAGTGCTTGGCACATAGTAAGTGCTTAATAAGTACAACAATTAATCAATCAATGGTATTTATTGAGCGCTTACTATGTGCCGAACACTGTACTAAGCACTTGGGAGAGTACAATGCAACAGAATTAGCAGACAGTGCTTGGCACTTAGTAGGCGCTTAACAAATACCATCATTATTATTCCCTACCCATAATGAGCTTAATAAGTACAGCATTTAATCAATCAATGGCATTTATTGAGTGCTTACTATGTGCCGACACTGTACTAAGCACTTGGGAGAGTACAATGCAACAGAATTAGCAGACAGTGCTTGGCACTTAGTAGGCGCTTAACAAATACCATCATTATTATTCCCTACCCATAATGAGCTTAATAAGTACAGCAATTAATCAATCAATGGCATTTATTGAGCGCTTACTACGTGCCGAACACTGTACTAAGCACTTGGGAGAGTACAATGCAACAGAATTAGCAGACAGTGCTTGGCACTTATTAGACGCTTAACAAATACCATCATTATTATTCCCTACCCATAATGAGCTTAATAAGTACAGCAATTAATCAATCAATGGCATTTATTGAGCGCTTACTATGTGCCGAGAGAAGCAGCGTGGCTCAGTGGAAAGAGCCTGGGCTTTGGAGTCAGAGGTCATGGGTTCAAATCCCGGCTCCGCCAATTGCCAGCTGTGTGACTTTGGGCAAGTCACTTCACTTCTCTGAGCCTCAGTTACCTCATCTGTATAATGAGGATTAAGACTGTGAGCCCCACGTGGGAGAACTTAATCCCATTGTATCCCCCCAGTGCTTAGAGCAGTACTTTGCACATAGTAAGCGCTTAATAAATGCCATTATTATTATTATTAAGCACTTGGGAGAGTACAATGCAACAGAATTAGCAGACAGTGCTTGGCACTTTGTAGGCGCTTAACAAATACCATCATTATTATTCTCTACCCATAATGAGCTTAATAAGTACAGCAATTAATCAATCAATGGCATTTATTGAGTGCTTACTATGTGCCGAACACTGTACTAAGCACTTGGGAGAGTACAACGCAACAGAATTAGCAGACAGTGCTTGGCACTTAGTAGGCGCTTAACCAATACCATCATTATTATTCCCTACCCATAATGAGCGTACCGTCTAGAGGACTGCATTATCATTGCTGTTGTTAATATAATAATTAAATGATAATAACAATCACAGGTTGGTCAAGGGAGGTAGACCCTGAGATGCCTTTGCACCCCTAATCCCCAGCCAAAAGAGTCCGAGTTAGGATGGAAGTGGGGCGAAAGGGAATCTCAGCGCAGAGGTAGAGGCCTAACCCTGCTTTCCTGTATCCACCCCATCCAGGGTGCCCCGCTTCCCAATCCTGCCCCGTCCCGACCCTGCCGGTGCGCAGGTACCCGGAAGAGGTAGACATTGTCGTGGGCTTCGGGCCGCGCCGGCCGGTGCAGGCGGAAGGCAGCGTCCACATGACCTCCCACCTCCGGCCAAGTGGCGTTCACCGGTTCCCGGGCGCCACTGTGTTTCTTCCATACGGATTCCCCTGGGGAAGGGTGGGATAAGAGCCAGTCCAGCTGGGCTCCCAGGACCCACTGCAGAGACACTCACCCTTTCCAGACCCCTCCTCCGCTCCCAAAGATGATGCCAGCCCCAACTCTTCCCCCTAAGCCCCCATCGCTGGGATCCACCATACCTCTGAAGTACATCATGGTCCCCGACTCATCCAGGGTGACCGCATCGAAGCCCCAGTCCTCTGAGCAGCGTCCTGGGAATGTCAGGGGATGGATCGGGGGTCAGGGGTCAGGAGAGAGGAAGGGGCTATGGAGCTGGGGAAGAGGGGACTCAGAGCAGAGGCCAAGGATGAGAAGCAGCGTGGCTCAGTAGATAGAGCCAGGGCTTGGGAGTCAGTTCATGGGTTCAAATCCTGGCTCTGCCAATTGTCAGCTGTGTGACTTTGGGCAAGTCACTTACTTCTCATCCCCCTCTCCATCCCCCATCTTACCTCCTTCCCTTCCCACAGCACATGTATATATGTTTGTACATATTTTTTTCACTCTATTTATTTATTTATTTTACCTGTACATATCTATTCTATTTATTTTATTTTGTTAATATGTTTGGTTTTGTTCTCTGTCTCCCCCTTCTAGACTGTGAGCCCACTGCTGGGTAGGGACTGCCTCTATATGTTGCCAACTTGTACTTCCCAAGCGCTTAGTACAGTGCTCTGCACACAGTAAGTGCTCAATAAATACGATTGATTCCCTGGGCCTCAGTTACCTCATCTGTAAAATAGGGATTAAGACTGTGAGCCCCCCGTGAGACAACCTGATCCCCTTGTATCCTCCCCAGCACTTAGAACAGTGCTTTGCACATAGAAAGCGCTTAACAATTGCCATCATTATCATTATTACCCAAGAGGGAGGGGGGCTGCAGGGCTAGAGAAATGAAAGCCCAGGGAGACAGAGACAGAGATGGAGGAACCCGGAGATCCATTCATTCAGTCGTATTTATTGGGCGCTTACTGTGTGCAGAGCACTGTACTAAGCGCTTGGGGAGTACAAGTCGGCAACATATAGAGATGGTCCCTACCCAACAACGGGCTCACAGTCTAGAAGGGGGAGACAGACAACAAAACAAAACATGGAGACAGGAGACGGCCGCAGTGAGCAGCCTCCCCGTCCTTACCGATCTCATCGGGGTGCAGATCTGTCTTGGGGGCTCCATCGGCTCCAGGAGGGGCGGTGGAGGCTCTGTGGGAGGAGAAAACCCGCAGACACAATTCTCTTCCACCCCATCCCTCCTCCTATTCCAGCCACCACCCAGACACCACACTCCAAGGTACCCCGACCTCCCGGGTGCCATGGCTGGAAGTCCCAACCACCTCTTCTCCCTCACCACCTCTTCCCTCCCAAGAGAACGGAAGGGTTTGATCTACAGAGATTGGAGAGAGATAGTAATAGGAATAGCAGTAGAAGAAGGAGGTGGAGGAGGAGCATCTAGCTTTATTTCTATTTGTTCTGACGACTTGACACCTGTCCACATGTTTTGTTTTGTTGTCCGTCTCCCCCTTCTAGACTGTGAGCCCGTTGTTGGGTAGGGACCGTCTCTATATGTTGCCAACTTGTACTTCCCAAGCGCTTAGTCCAGTGCTCTGCACACAGTAAGTGCTCAGTAAATACGATTGAATGAATGAATGAGTATAGGCGTAGTAATAATAATAATTAAGATGGCATTTATTAAGCGCTTACTATGTGCAAAGCGCTGTTCTAAGCACTGGAATAGTAATAGTAACAGCACTGTGATAGTAGCAGTAATAATAACAGTAGCCATGGTAATAGCAGCAGCAATAACAGTAGTAGTAATAGTAATAATAATCATAATGATGGCATTTATTAAGTGCTTACTATGTGCAAAGCACTGTTCTAAGCGCTGGGGAGGTTACAAGGTGATCAGGTTGTACCACGGGGGGCTCACAGTCTAAACCCCCATTTAACAGATGAGGTGACTGAGGCCCAGAGAAGTGAAGTGACTTGCCCAAAGCCACACAGCTGACAATTGGTGGAGCAGGGATTTGAACCCATGACTTCTGATATGTTTGTACATATTTATTACTCTATTTATTTATTTTTTTATTTTCCTTGTACATATCTATTCTATTTATTTTATTTTGTTAGTATGTTTGGTTTTGTTCTCTGTCTCCCCCTTTTAGACTGTGAGCCCACTGTTGGGTAGGGACTGTCTCTATATGTTGCCAACTTGTACTTCCCAAGTGCTTAGTACAGTGCTCTGCACACAGTAAGCGCTCAATAAATACGATTGATGATGATGATGACTCCAAAGCCTGGGCTCTTTCCACTGAGCCACGTAGCATTGTAATAGTAGTAGTAATAATAACAGTAGCAGGGGTAATAGCAGCAGCAATAACAGTAGTAGTAATAATAATAATAATAATAATGGTATTTGTTAAGCACTTACTATGTGCAAAGCACTGTTCTAAGCTCTGGGGAGGTTACAAGGTGATCAGGTTGTCCCACGGGGCGCTCACAGTCTTAATCCCCATTTTAGAGATGAGGTAACAGGCACAGAAAAGTGAAGTGACTTGCCTGAAGTCACAAAGGTGACAATTGGTGGAGCCAGGATTTGAACCCAAGACCTCTGACTCCAAAGTCCGGGCTCTTTCCACTGAGCCACGTTGATTCTCAGTAGCAGGAGTAGCAGTTTAGTAGCAATATTATTAGTAGTAGCAGTAATAGCAATATTAGAAATAGCAGTAGTAGCCGTAGTAATAAAAGCAGCAGAAGCACTATAGTAGTGATATTATTAGTAGCAGTAGTGATAGTAATAACAGTAATAAGCAGGGATCATTGCTCTTTATTGCTGCTATACTTTCCCAAGAGCTTAGTACAGTGCTCTGCACACATTAAGCACTCAATAAATACGATTGATTGGATGAATGAATGAATAACATTAGCAGCAGTAATAATAATGATGGTATTTGTTAAGTGCTTACTATGTGCAAAGCACTGTTCATTCATTCATTCATTCAATCGTATTGAGCGCTTACTGTGTGCAGAGCACTGTACTAAGCGCTTGGGAAGTATAAGTACAAGTAAACTACTCTAAGCATTGGGGGGATACAAGGTGATCAGGTTGTCCCACGGAGGCTCAGAGTCTTCATCCCCATTTTACAGATGAGGTAACTGAGGCCCAGAGAAGTGAAGTGACTTACCCAAAGCCACACAGCTGACAATTGGTGGAGTCGGGATTTGAACCCATGACCTCTGACTCCAAAGCCCGGGCTCTTTCCACTGAGCCAGTAGTAGCAGTATCAGTGGCGACGGCAGCAGCATTGATCTTGTAGGAGGCCCAGAGGTGATAAACGGGGCTAGGGAGGGCGAGATGACCCCTGTCCCCTGATCAAGTGTCCAGTTCAGACTGTGCCAGGGAGAGCCCAAGTAAGAGCCTGGTCTGATCCGCCTCTTGTAATGGAAGTCCTAGAGATGCAGCTTGGCTCAGTGGAAAGTGGTTTTGTAGTCATAGGTCACGGGTTCAAATCCCAGCTCCGCCAATTGTCAGCTGTGTGACTTTGGGCAAGTCACTTCACTTCTCTGTGCCTGAGTTCCCTCACCTGTAAAATGGGGATTAAGACTGTGAGCCCCCCGTGGGACAACCTGATCACCCTGTAACCTCCCCAGTGCTTAGAACAGTGTTTTGCACATAGTAAGCTCTTAATAAATGCCATTTAAAAAAAAAGGTCCAGCTCCTCCGCCCCTCTGGCCCCCAACCCTGGTCGGCAGGGTGTGACCAGGAGCAAGCGTTAGGTTGGCCTGGCAGCCTGGGATTAGGGGGCTGGCGGCGGGGCTGAGGCTGAGCGGGAACCAACCTTGTTAGGCAACTTAGCCCAAATGGTCACTGACCTCCACTATTCACTGATCACAGCCAACGGGCCTTGGGCAGGGAGGAGGGCCCCCACCCTCGGGGTCGGGCATAGGCTTCCATACCACCGGGACCGAATTTTGAGTAGATACGGTGGGATCTGGCTAGCTCTTGTCCCCAGCCAGGTTCCCCCTCTTCCCCATCCCTCTTCAGGACACACTTCGTCTATCTAAGCTCATCAGCCTCATTCTCCTGTCTAAACTTAGTCCCCTCCCACCAGCTCTGCCCCTGGAAGGGTGGGAGAAATGGCCCCTTCCCAGTTTGGGGATTCAGTACTCTTACTTTCTACAGGCTTCTCTCTGCACTCAGTGACTATTCCTACCCTGGCTCCCTTCCCTCATCCCAAAATCTCTTCTCTGCTCAGCCACTCCAGACCCCCTAACCCCCTTTCCTCCCACTGCCCAATCTCCCGGCTCCCTCTCCTGACCTGAGGGAAGCAAAGCCTGACCCCCGACCCCCGGGGTACAGTACTACTCACAGTGGATGGGCCAAAGCCAGTGTCCAGCTCAGGCCCAGGACTCCCACCAATGTTACCACCATGCTGGACGCCGGCTGAGTCCGTTAGGCTGATGGCGCGCGGAGGACTTCGGCCCTATATGTAGGTTGAAGCCAATGATTACATCAGCTTGGCACAACATGGAACAACCCCCATCCCCCCAACTCTGCCACATTCCCTCTCCGCCTGTCCTTCCAGCTCCTCCCCTTAACCCTTCCTTGGTCAGTGGTGGAGCCCCACCTCCCCACTCCCTGCTTAGCTTCGGGTTCTCTGCAAGCCTATTCCTAGGGCCACCCCTGCCCTCCAGGATTCCCACCCCCCTGCTCGGAACAGCCCCCCCCCCCCCCCCGTGCTTTCCCCCCAACCCTGCCTGGCATTGGCGCGTGGCTGCATGGGTTAGATTTCATCAAAGCAAACAAAATGCAACATCCAAGGCCAAAGCCGGGAAATGACTTCACACTGACCCCAGCCCTGGACCCGGGTGCCACAGGCCAGGCCAGAGGGACCAGGGAGCAGAATGACCCATTTTGCCAATCCTGTCCTAGCACACAGAGTCCCTCTCCCGTCTGTCTCCAACCACTCGCCACGGTTGGCCAGCTTCTCCTACAAACCTGTGCCCAGCCACGGAGGGCACCAGGTCTCATGAAGAGCCAACACCTAGGCCAGCCTCCCACCATCCATCCCACTAGGCCTCACCTGGATCCAACACCATCCCAGGCCTGTCGCCACCAGGTCTCACCAGGAGCCAACACCTGGGCTGTTCTCCCCTAGTCCAACCCACCAGCTCTCCCCGGGAGCCAAGACCTGGGCCAACCTCCCCTAGTCCTTCCCACCGGGCCTCACTGAGAGTCAACAGTCGGACCAGCCTCCCCTAGTCCATCCCATTGGGAGAAACTGGTAATAATAATAATGATGATGGCATTTACTAAGCGCTTACTATGTGCAAAGCACTGTTCTAAGCACTGGGGAGGTTACAAGGTGAACAGGTTGTCCCACGGGGGGTTCACAGTCCCAATCCTCATTTTACAGAAGAGGTCACTGAGGCACAGAGAAGTTAAGTGATTTGCCCAAAGTCACACAGCTGACAATTGGCGGAGCTGGGATTTGAACCCATGAACTCTGACTCCAAAGCCCGGGCTTTTTCCACTAAGCCACACTGATTGTCCTCCTGGCTAAACTCACCTCACTTATCCTCGTTCCGGTTCCCAGCGGCTGACCACACCTTCAGCTCCAGCTCCGATGGCTCCAGTCTCCAGGATTTTCTCTGCCCAAAACATTCCGCCCCCACCACCTCCAAGCTCAACCTCTTCAAGATGGAAACTTCATTTTCTTATGATATTTGTTAAGTGAGAAGCAGCATGCCTAGTGGATAGAGCACGGGCCTGGGAGCATGGGCCTCTAGACTGTACGCTCATTGTGAGCTTAGATTGTATTCTCCCAAGGGCTTACTACAGTGCTCTGCACGCAGTAAGCGCTCAATAAATACAACTCTAAGCTCACTGTGAGCAGGGAATGCGTCTGCTTTGTTGTACTCTCCCAAAGGCTTAATACAGTGCTCTGCACACAATAAGTGCTCAATAAATACGACTGACTGACTGAATTAAAGGACCTGGACTGGTTCATAGTAAGCGCTTATGGGGGGACCTGTCGGCCTCTGAAGCCATGGCTTTTGCTCCCACCGGCTTTGGGGAAATCATTGCCCTTCTGGAACCACAAAGACCAGAATCCCACTGGGATCTGATGGCCTCCCTGCTGGAATCACAAAAAGCGGGATTCCTCTGGCATCTGATGGCCTCCCCACCGGGCTTCCCAAGCCCCATTATAAAGCGGCCACCCTCAGTTCCGAAAAGGGCAAGAGTTTCCTGGTGTGAAAATTGCAGGCATCTAACTCTTCTCCGTTGCTCAGAAGCTCCTCGCCAGAATCCTCTGGACCAGCTATAAAATATCGTTAAACCAGAACAAATTCGGGACACAGTAAATGTGATCTTTCCCACACACCACCTAGAGCAGAACTGCGGTGTTTTCAACTTTTCAAAAGAAGAGTTTGCTATCATTCATTCATTCATTCATTCAATTCATTCAATCGTATTTATTGAGCGCTTACTGTGTGCAGAGCACTGTACTAAACAAAACCGGGAGCTGGAAACAAGCAAGTCTGCATGGGTGCCGATGGGTTCACCCAGACCTAAAGTTTTCTATGTGAAGGCCCAGTCAGCGTTGAAGGTGCCTTGTTTGGGCCTTTATCAATGGTATTTATAGAGCATTTACTATGTGTAGAGCACTGTTCCAAGGGCTTGGGAGAATACAGTACAACTGAGTCGATAGATACAATTCCTGCCCACAAGGAGCTTACAGTTTACAGGGGGAGACTGGCATTTAAATTAATTCCTCCACCATCACTGGAGTAGAGAAGCAGCATGGCTTAGTGGAAAAAGCGCGGACCTTGCAATGAGCAGGGAACATATTCGCTAATTCTGTTGTAGTGTACTCTGCCGAGCGCTTATACAGTGCTCTGCATATAATAAGCACTCTATAAATGTCATCGATTGATTGATTGACCTAGGAATCAGAGGACCTGGGTTCTAATCCCTGATCCGCCAATTGCCTGCTGTGTGACCTTGGACAAGTCGCTTAATTTCTCTGTGCCTCAGCTTCCTCACAATGCCTGTTCTTCCTCCCACTGGGAGCCCCATGGCAGGGACTAGAACCAACCTGATTGTCTTGTTTCTACCCAGTGCTTAGTATAGTTCTCGGCTACAGTAAGCACTTAACAAGTACCACAATTAGGTACCATAATTAAAGCAGAGCGCTTAGAACAGTGCTTTGCACATAGTAAGTGCTTAATAAATGCCATCATTATTATTAGTAGTAGTAGTAGGGTCGATCCTGTTCAGTTTGTTGGAGGATGGTGGGCATATGTGGCTCAGTGGAAAGATCACAGGCTTGAGAGTCAGAGGTCATGGGTTCCAATTCCGCCTCCACCACTTATCGGCTGTGTGACTTTGGGCAAGTCACTTCATTTCTCTGTGCTTCAGTTCCCTCATCTGAAAAATGGGGATTAAGATTGTGAGCCCACGTGGGACAACCTGATCACCTTGTATCCCCCCAGCGCTTAGAACAGTGCTTTGCATATAGTAAGCGCTTAACAAATACCATCATTATTATTATTATAAAAGGCTATGTGCTGATCATTGGACTCTGAAGGCATATACCCAAGGCATATATACAGTTCTGAATCTGCAGTCCACACAGAAGTGTGGATAAGCACACTGGGAACACCTAATGCCAAGGCTTTTAACCACAGCCAGAACCATTTCAGGTGAGAAGCAGTGTGGCCAAGTGGAATGAGTTTGGGCCTGGGACTCAGAAGACCTGAGTTCTAATCCCAGTTTTGCCACTTGCCTGCTGTGGGGACCTTTGGCAAGTCACTTTAACTTGTGTCTCAGTTTCCTCATCTGGAAAATGGCGATTAAATGCCCATTCACCCTCCTACTTAGACTACGAGCTCCATGTGGGAGAGGGACTATAGCTATGCTGATTATCTTGTATAAAAATAAAGGTATTTGTTAGGTGCTTACTATGTGCCAAACACCGTTCTAAGCGCTGGGGTAGATACAAGGTAATTAGGTTGTCCCACGTGGGGCTCACAGTCTTAATTCCAATATTACGGACGAGGTAACTGGGGCACAGAGAAGTTAATGGGCTTGCCCAAGGTCACCCAGAAGATAAGCGACGGAGCCGGGATTAGAACTCACATCCTCTGACTCCCAAGCCCGGGCTCTTTCCACTAAACCACACTGCTTCTCCGATCCTATATCTACCCCAGCGCTTAGTACAGTGCATGGCACATATGAACGTGGCTCAGTGGAAAGAGCACGGGCTTGGGAGCCAGAGGTCATGGGTTCTAATCCCGTCTCCGCCACTTGTCTGTTGTGTAACTTTGGGTAAGTCACTTAACTTCTCTGTGCCGCAGTTACCTCATCTGTAAAATGGGGATTAAGACTGTAAGCCCCATGTGGGGCAATTTA
Source organism: Tachyglossus aculeatus (assembly GCF_015852505.1). Taxonomy (NCBI): domain Eukaryota; kingdom Metazoa; phylum Chordata; class Mammalia; order Monotremata; family Tachyglossidae; genus Tachyglossus; species Tachyglossus aculeatus. The sequence goes on along the minus strand of NC_052067.1, from coordinate 133,696,899 downwards.
ATCACCTTGTATCCCTCCCAGTGCTTAGAACAGTGCTTGGAACAGAGTAAGCGCTTAACAAATACCACTATTATTATTAGAGAAGCAGCATGGCTCAGTGGAAAGAGCATGGGCTTAGGAGTCGGAGGTCATGGGTTCAACTCCTGACTCCACCGCTTGTCAGCTGTGTGACTTTAGGCAAGTCACTTAACTCCTCTGTGCCTCAGTTACCTCATCTTTTAAAAGGGGGTTAAGACTGTGAGCCCCCCGTGGGACAACCTGATCACCTTGTATCCTCCCCAGCACTTAGAACAGTGCTTTGCACCTAGTAAGCACTTAACAAATACCGCAATTATTATTATTCTCTATGCCTCAGTTTCCTCATCTGTAAAATGGGGATTACGATTGTGGGCCCTATGTGGGACAGGGACTGTGTCCAACCTGATCAGCTTGTATTTATAACCCAGAGCTTAGAACAGTGCTTGACACATGGTATGCATTCAACAAATGCCATCATTATCATGATTATTATTACAACGGGGGACTTGCACCTCAAACAAAGCGGCCTGGCACCTGGCCATCGGGAATGTGGCTGGAGAGGAGAGTTGTTTGGACAGAGGGTCTAAAAAGGGTACGTGTACCAAATGTACGTGAACTTCGTGCCAGGAGCCACAGATGCCCACAGCCAAGGTCGATCTTGAGCTGAGTCCAGCTCTGTGACTCAGAGCTGGCTCCCTGCCGCTCTTCCCATCTCCACCCTAGAAACCCAAGCCCTCACCCGCCCCTCTTCCCCACCAGATTTCCCCTTCCAAAGAAGCAGCTGATCCACGGCCGCGACGATGGTTTATTCCATACATAGAGGGGAGGGAGTGCGGGGGCCAGTGATATTGCTGTCTGAGTTTGTCAGTCTGTGGTAGGGGGGCCATGGGCTGGTGGCATTACTGTCAGGGCGTGTTGTGGGGCTGGGGGGTGGGCCAGGAGTATCGCTGCCTGGGGCTGTCAGCTTTGGGGGCAGTGGGGAAAGGGGGCTACACTGTTGTGCCCCTCCCCTTTTCTGTATAGGGCACCTCAAACCGTCATGGGAAGGGAACTGGGGGGTGGGAGGGGAGGGTTCTGACCCTAGCCTGGCAACCAGAGAGGAGGACTGGGCCAGCCTGGAAGCCCAGGGCTAGTGAAAGTCTTTGCCTGTCAGTGCTCATGCCTCCCAAGAGAGGATCAACCCAATTCTCTCCCCCTCCTCACTCCTCGGCTCCGGGGAGGGGGGAAGGGGCCGGGGCCCCTAAACCGAGACTCAGGTGGGGTACTCCGACCCCTTCTGCCCCGCGCGCTGATTGTGGGGTTAACCCAGCCAGGGTGTTGGGGGAGTTAGGGGTTTGTGGGGGAGCCAGAGCCCACGCCCCGACTGGGGTTTGGGGGGAGTGTGAAGCTCGCACATTCGTGTAAAAAAATAAAACCACATCAGCAGCTAGGGCCGGGCCCGGGCAGGGGAGGGACTGGGGGTGGGGGGCAGGCAATGCCCTGGACCGGGAGGGAGAGGGATACAGGGGCCGGGCCCACCCTGAGCCCCAAAACAAGGGCAGCAGCCTTGCAGCCTCCCCATCCCACGGGGCCCAGTCCTAGCAGCCCCCCATCTCCCCCGGGCCCAACCCTGAAGCCCCCCTCAACTCCCCTGGGCCCAGTCCTGCAGCCCTGGAGCACAGGAACCAAATAAATAAAGTGCAGCTGTGAGGGGAGTGGAGAGAGGACAGAGGAACTCAGGGTTAGGTAGGACCTGGTAGTGAGTGGGGCTGGCCGGAGGGAAGCTGCGCGGAGAGGAGAAGGGGGCCGAAGAGAGGGGAGAGGAGTGAGAAGAAAGGAGACGGCTGGGAAGGACTGTGGCCCAGGGACGGAGGGGCAGGGGGCTCTGGAGAGGGGCCAGGGTGGAAGCTGGAGATTGGGGGGACGACCCTGCCTGGGGACTCCCACCTCTGTTACCTCCCCGCCCCGCCCCGGCCAACATTCACTGCCGCCCAGCCAAGGCCCAGGGCAGGGGAAGGCTCTAGAGGGAGGGGTGGGCGAAGAGAGGGAGAGCGGGAAGGGGGCCGAGCCCCAGATCAGGCCCGGCCTGTCCAGCGAGGGGTCCCGCGGCCCGTCCCTCTGTCCGTGTGAGCCCCGGGCTGGGCGGCCCCCGCTACTGGAGGTAGCGATAGGCCTTGAAGCAGTGGTTACCGGCGTCCGCCACCACCACGTGTCCGTCTGAGGTGAGGGCCAGGCCCTGGGGCCCGTACAGCGGCTCCCCCGTGGTGTTGATGTACGACAGGAAGGAACCGGATCCGTCGAACACCTGCCGGGGGAGGGAGGGCTGGAGAGGGGGCATCCGCCACGCCCGCTCCCACGCTCCCCACTGCAACCCTCCGCGTCCCGGCTCTTCCCCCGACGTCCCGTCCCCCGCAGCCCCTCGCTGTCCCACCCGGCCCGCCGCGGCCCCGCACCTGGATGCGGCTGTTGCCCCAATCGGCCACGATGATGTTGCCGTTGGAATCCACGGCCACGCCGGTGGGCGCGTTGAACTGCCCGTTGCCCTCGCCGTGGGAGCCGAACTTGAAGAGGAACTCTCCGTCGGCGCTGTACACCTGGGGGCGGGGACCGAGCGTTCGACCCTCTCGCCCACGTCCTGCCCCTGGCCTGGCACGCCCTCCCTCAGTGGCTCAGTGGAAAGAGCCCGGGTTTTGGAGACCGTGGTCACGGGTTCAAATCCCGGCTCCGCCAATTGTCTGCTGTGTGACTTGGGCAAGTCACTTAACTTCTCTGGGCCTCCGTTACCTCATCTATAAAATGGGGATTGACTGTGAGCCCCCCGGTGGGACAACCTGATCACCTTGTCACCTCCCCAGTGCTTAGAACAGTGCTTTCCACATAGTAAGTGCTTAATAAATGCCATTATTTTTATTATTATTATCCAACAGACAATTACTCTCCCTCTTCAAGGCCTTGTTAAAGATGCATCTCCTCCCTGGGGCCTTCCCCGGTTGAACCCTCCTTCCCTCTTCTCCCTCTCTCTTCTGTGTCACCCTGACTTGCTCCCTTCCTTCATCCGCCCCCATCGAATTCCACAGCACTTTCATTCATTCATTCAATCGTATTTATTGAGCGCTTACTGTGTGCAGAGCACTGTACTAAGCGCTTGGGAAGTACAAGCTGGCAACAACTTGTACTTGCTCTTACTCTCCCTTATCTACATATCTGTAGATACGTATACATATCTACACTTATCTACATAACTGTAATAAATTTATTTATATCTGCAGATACATATACATATCTACACATCTACATAACTGTAATATATTTATTTATATCTGCAGATACATATACATATCTACACTTATCTACATAACTGTAATATATTTATTTATATCAATGCCCATTTCCCTCCCTAGTCTGTAAGCTCACTGTAGGCAGGGAACGTGTCCGTTTATTGTTATATTGTACTCTCCTAAGTCCTTAGTACAGTGCTCTGCACACAGTAAGAGCTCAATAATTATGACTGAATGAATGAATGACGCTACATCCCCAGCCCCTTTAAGAACAGGTCCCCAGACCCCCGCTGAACCCAGGGCTCCCCCCGACACCTTAGCCCGGGTCAGAGCTGCCAGGAAGGGGGATGGGGCTGGAGGGAGGGAGTCAGGATTTCCAGGAATCTGGCCTGGCTTGGGAAAGGCTGGTGGCGGCAGCGGAGAAGACAAGCTGGGAGAGGGGAGGAGGGGAAGAGCAGGGGGGAACCAGATCAGCGTTGGAAGGGCTGGAGATGGGTTTTGGAGACCCGGGGAGCTGGGGGTGGCCTCAGGGCGGAATGGGGCGGTGGGAGCCAGGGGGTTGGGGGCGGCTCACCTTCACGGAATGGTTGTGGAAGTCCGTCACCACGATCTCGTTCTTGTTATTGACGGCCACAAAGTGAGGACCTGAGATGGAGAGGAAGGGGAGTTGGAGGAGAGGAGACTTCAATGCCCCATTGAGGACGATGCAGGGGGATTCCAGCTAGGCGCCACTCGATGCCAACGCAAACCCTGAGGGACCGTCCAAGGGAGACCCCGGGGCGGGGCAGAGATGGACGGGATCTCTCGGCGGGGGTTGTAGGAGGGGAAGGGGGCGGTGAGAGGTTGGCGACCCCAGGTACGTACCTGCGAAGTGCTTGTCCGTGGCCCCGCGGCCCCCGAAGCGACTGACCAGCTTGCCGTTGGGTTGGAAGGTGAAGACGCAGCAGGCCTTGTTGTCCACCACGATGATGTGGCCGTTGCGGTCCACGGCCACGCCCTTGGGGCCCATCAGCCGCCCCGCACCGATCTTGCTCTGTGGGGCCGGGAGGGCGTTGACCCCCCAGCCCCAGCCCCGTCCCACCCAATCTGCCCCGACTCCAGGCCCTGACGCTCCCCACACCCATCCCGGCCCCGACAACTTGACCTCGCCGATTCAAGCAGGCCAAGGTTTGGGTGGGACAGTCCGGGGGAACCCGGGGTGGGGGACTGGAGCAGGGCAGAGTGTGGGGTCACAAAGAGCCTAGGGAATGGGGGGACAAGGCATAAATGGGGGGCAGGGAGGCATATTCATTCATTCATTCATTCAATCGTATTTATTGAGCGCTTACTGTGTGCAGGGCACTGTACTAAAGTACAAGTTCGCAACATATAGAGACGGTCCCTGCCCAACAGCGGGCTCACAGTCTAGAAGACATATGACCCTAGGGACTGGGGAAAGAGGGAGGACGTTGAGGGGGATCGGTCTTGGGAAGGGCAGACCCCAGGAAAGAGGAAATGAAACTCCCCTTGACTGTAAGTTTGCTGTGGGCAGGGAATGTATCTGTTTAAACATAATAATAATAATTATTATTATGGTATTTGTTAAGCCCTTACTATGCACCAAGGACTGGGGTACAAACAAGGTAATCAGATTGGACACAGTCCCTGTCCTACATGGGGCTCACAGCAGTGTGGCTCAATGGAAAGAGCACGGGCTTGGGAGTCAGAGATCATGGGTTCAAATCGCGGCTCCGCCAACTGTCAGCTGTGTGACTTTGGGCAAGTCACTTCACTTCTCTGTGCCTCAGTGACCTCATCTGTAAAATGGGGATGAAGACTGTGAGCCCCACATGGGACAACCTGATCACTCTGCATCCTCCCCAGCGCTCAGAACCGTGTTTTGCACATAGTAAGTGCTTAACAAATGCCATTATTATTATTATTATTATTAATCCCCATTTTACAGATGAGATAACTGAGGCAAAGAGAAGTAACCAAGTGGCGGAGCTGGTATTAGAACACACATCCTCTGACTTTCAAGCCTGTGCTCTTACTGCTGGGCCACGCTGCTTCTCTGTTTATTGTTGCGGTGTACTCTCCCAAGTGTTTAGTACAGTGGTTTGCACACAGTAAGCGCTCAATAAAAACCACTGAATCAATCAATCGTATTTATTGAGCGCTTACGGTGTGCACAGCACTGTACTAAGCGCTTGGGAAGTACAAGTTGGCAACATACAGAGACGGTCCCTACCCAACAGTGGGCTCACAGTCTAGAAGAATGAATGAATGAATGAATGAATGGTATTGCGGGCAAATGGGATGGAGACACGGGGTGGGAGGCTGCTCTCTCACCTTGAACTTGCCCTCGGGGGAGAAGATGCTGACCCAGCGGTTGTCGTAATCGGCCACGATGATGTCACCATTGGTGTCCACTGTGACGCCCGTGGGACGCTGCAGTTGTCCCGGGGAGCGCCCCCGCACCCCAAAACGTAGCTTGAACTGCCCCTCATTGGAGAACACCTGTGGGCGGGAGGGGCCGGTTGGAGAAGAGAAAGGGGGGTCCTGGCGGGGGCTGAGGGGGCAGGGGAGGGGGAATTGGAGCCAAGCCGGTTTAGGGACCAGGGAGCTGGGCCAGGGGCCACTCACAAAGCAGGTCACTCTCAACCCACACCCTGAGAGGAGGAAATTAGGCCCCTTGCCCCCACCCAAGGCCAGCGGAAGCCCATCCAGAGGGCTTCTGTCGCCATACTGGGGGATGAGGGTCCCTTCTGGCCCCCATGGAAGTGTGTGGGGTCGGCTCGGGCCCTCCTGCTGCTCCCCGGCCCGATGAGCGGCAGCAGCGTGGACACTGAACCCACCCCGGCCCCTGCAGCCCCAGTGCCACCCGCCCTCGCTCCCGGCCAGGCAAAGCGAGCCCCGTGGGGGCAGCGGGGGGTGAGGGGCCCACACCCGGCAGGGCAGATGTGACAGATCGCCAGGCCACGGGTGAGCAGGCCGGGGGTCCAGCACGCCAGGGGCCCACCACCCTAGAGGGTATTCGCCACTCCCGACGAGGCCTCGGGCCCTCAGACAGGGCTGGAAGCCAGAGGGGAGGGGCTAAAACGTGTAGCCTGGTGGCTACAGCCCGGGCCCGGGAATCCGAAAAACCTGGGTTCTAACCCTGACGCCACCTCTTGCCTGCCGTGGGACCTTGGCCAAGTCACTTCACTTCCCTGGGCCTTGGTTACCCCATCTGTAAAATGGGGATGAAGCCTGGGAGCCCCATGCGGGAGAGTGAGAGGCAGCGTGGCTTAGTGGAAGGAGCCCGGGCTTGGGAGTCAGAGGTCATGGGTTCTAATCCCGGCTCTGCCACCTGTCAGCTGGGTGACTTTGGGCAAGTCATTTAGCTTCACTTTGCCTCAGTTACCTCATCTGTAAAATGGGGATGAAGACTGTGAGCCCCATGGGGGACAGCCTGATTACCTTGTATCTACCCCAGTGCTTAGAACAGTGTTTGGCACATAATAAATGCTTAATAACAAATACCACCACCATCATCATCATCATCGTCCTCCTTTTAGACTGTGAGCCCACTGTTGGGTAGGGACTGTCTCTATATGTTGCCAATTTGTACTTCCCAAGCGCTTAGTACAGTGCTCTGCACATAGTAAGCACTCAATAAATACGATTGATGATGATGATCATCGTCATCTCATCCCCCTCTTTAGGAAAAACTCTTTCATGTCTAATTTCACCCCTACCTGTAATTGATTCTAAAGTAGTAATAATAACAACTGTGGTATTGGTTAAGCGCTTTACTAGGTGACAAGCACTGTACTAAGCCCTGGGGTGAATACGAGCAAATTGGTTTGGACACAGGCCCTGTCCCGCATGGGGCTCCCAGTCTCAATCCCCTTTTTACAGATGGGATAACTGAGGCACAGAGAAGTTAAGAGACTTGCCCAAGGTCACACAACAGACAAGTGGCGGAGATGGAATTACAACCCATGACCTCTCACTCCCAGGCCCATGTTCTATCCTCTACACCATGTCTGCCTCTCCCACTAGGCTATAAGTTCACTGAAGGCAGGGATCCTGCCTACCAACTCTATTGTATTGTACTCTCCCAAGGGCTTAGTACAGTGCTCTGCACAAAGTAAGTGCTCAATATGTACCATGGATTGACTGACTCCAAGAGGCCTTCCCAGACTGAGCCCCCTTTTTCCTCTCCTCCTCCCCATCCCCCCGGCCCTACCTCCTTCCCCTCCCCACAGCACCTATATATATATATATATGTTTGTACAGATTTATTATTCCATTTATTTTCCTTGTACGTATTTACTATACTATTTATTTTGTTAATGATGTGCATCTAGCTTTAATTCTATTTGTTCTGACGACTTGACACCTGTCCACATGTTTTATTTTGTTGTCCGTCTCCCCCTTCTAGACTGTGAGCCCATTGTTGGGTAGGGACCGTCTCTATATGCTGTCGACTTGTACTTCCCAAGCGCTTAGTACAGTGCTCTGCACACAGTAAGCGCTCAATAAATACATTTGAATGAATGAATGATTGATGAAATTCCTCCTGCAGCAGGGTCCCTGAGAAGGGAAAGTGGTCAGAGTGGCCCTGACTGTCCTCTCTCCAATCCAGTGAAGCCTAGTAGATAGAGCCTGGGCCTGTGAGTCAGAAGGACCTGGGTTTTAATCCCGGCTCCGCCACTTGTCCGCAGTGTGACCTTGGCCAAGTCACTTCACTTCTCTGAGCCTCAGTTATCCCATCTGTAAAAAGGGGATTGAGACTGGGAGTATCCAACCTGATTATCTTGTATCTACTCCAGCACTTAGAGCAGCGTTTAACAAATACCATTTTCCAAAAACCACAAAAAACACAGTGCAGCAGGAGCTTGAGACTCTGCCCCCTCAGCCCTCCCTTCTCCAAACAATCGACTGTATTTATTGAACGCTTACTATGTGCAAAGGACTGTACTAAGCAGTTAGGAGAGCACAATCCAACAGAATTAGTAGACACGGTCCCTGTCCACAAGGAGTTTACATTCTTAGAGGGCCTTCCCAATCATTTCCTTCATTCATTCAATCGTATTTATTGAGTGCTTCCTGTGTGCAGAACACTGTACTAAGCGCTTGGGAAGTACAAGCTGGGAAGTACCTGTTCTCCTTCCTACTTAGAATGCGAGCCACATGTGGGACTTGATTACCTTGTATCCATCCTAGCCCTTACTACAGTGCTTGGCAGATAGTAAGCACTTAACAAATACCACTATTGTACTTCTTATTACTATCATCATCATTATTATTCCACACAGTCACAGGTCAGTCAGCAATAAGGAACCTGGAATCTGGTATTCGACAACATCTTTGGTCCGCTGGAAAATTCTTTGGACTCCTAAGTTTCATCAGAATCAGTCATTCGGGTGCAGTATTAGACACGCCGATGACCGCTCTGAAGCCATGCACATGGGAGGATCCGCCAAGGACTCTCAGTCAGCCCTGAGCCCCAGACTTGAAGCGGTATGGCCTGGTGGAAAGAGCACAGGCCTAGAATTCAGAGGACCTGGGTTCTAATTCCAGCTCTGACACTTGTCTGCTGTGTGACCTTGAGCAAGGCACTTAATTTCTCTGTGCCTGTCCCCACCACCTCAGGGTCAAATGCTATCTCGTGACCGCCTGAGCTAGCAGCAGGAGGAACTCAGAAGCGTGGGTGGGATACCACCCCCACGATCAAAACCACTAGATTGACAGCCCAATCCGGGAATATGGAAGGTGTCCCTTGCCCCCGTGCCAACAGAATTAGGTATGGAGGAGGGAGGAGGGCAGGGATTGGATAAATGAGGCCGGAAACTGGAATGGCCTACGAGCACAGGTGATAAATACCTGCAGCCTCTGACCTCCTGGGCCGTGGATCGAGATTTGTAGCAGCCGGCTGCGGGTCGCCTCTGTCCAGAGCGTGAGAAGCCCGCTCTGCCTGCACCGAGTGAGGAGCTGTGGGATGGGGGAGTGTCCCGTCCCGCTGAACTCTTGTGGGGCTGGAAGCCAGGCGCTTCGCCACGGGTGTGTAACGCGTAAGTGGATTCCTCCCGAGTGGGAAATGCAAGTGGGTGAGAGCTAGGGGCTTCACCGCGGGTGTGTAACGCATAAGCAGATTCCTCCCGAATGGGAAGTGCACATAGGCGAGAACTAGCTGCCTCACCACGTGCGAACAAACCATAAGTGAATTCCTCCTGGGTGGGACCTGGGGGTTCTGCCATACGTGAGTAACATATAAGTATATTCCTCCCGTTAGGGAAGCTCTAATCTCATTAAATAATCATATTCCTCCCGAAAGGGAAGTTCAATTTGGCGTGGGCAAAATAATCATATAATTCAGTTCACCTGCCGGAATAAATTTTGTATAAAACTCAGGCTTTTCTGTCCCTGGTCTCTCTCTCTCTCTCTCTCTCTCTCCACCGATTCCTGAATGAACCCATCCCCGGGAGACAAATGAGAGTGCCCCAGTGGTCTCATCTATAAAATGGGGATTCAATACCTGTTCTCCCTCCCATTTAGTCCCTGAGCCCCGTAGGAGACAAGGACCGTGTCTGAACTGATTATCTCGTTTCTTCCCATGTGCTTAGTACAATGCTTGGCACATAGTAGGAAAGCAATCCAACCTTGGCTTCACAGACTCTGTCCTCTCCTGGTTCTCATCTTATCTCTCCGGCCATTCATTCTCAGTCTCCTTTGCGGGTTCCTCCTCCCACCCCATCCCCTTACTCTAGGGGTTCCTCAAGGGTCAGTTCTTGGTCCTCTTCTGTTCTCTATCTACACTCACTCCCTTGGTGACCTCATTCGCTCCCATGGCTCCAACTATCATCTCTACGCTGATGACACCCAAATCTACATCTCTGTCCCTGTTCTCTCTCCCTCCCTTCAGGCTCGGGTCTCCTCCTGCCTTGAAGACATCTCCATCTGGATGTCTGCCCACCATCTAAAGCTCAATATGTTCAAGACTTAACTCCTTATCTTCCCTCCCAAACCCTGCCCTCTCCCTGACTTTCCCATCACTGTTGATGGCACTACCATCCTTCCCGTCTCACAAGCCCGCAACCTTGATGTCATCCTCGACTCCGCTCTCTCGTTCACCCCTCACATCCAATCCATCACCAAAACCAGCCGGTCTCACCTCCGCAACATCGCCAATATCCTCCCTTTCCTCTCCATCCAAACCGCTACCCTGCTGGTTCAATCTCTCATCCTATCCCGACTGGATTACTGCATCAGTCTCTTCTCTGATCTCCCATCCTCCTGTCTCTCCCCACTTCAATCTATACTTCACGCTGCTGCCCGGATCATCTTTGTGCAGAAACACTCTGGGCATGTTACTCCCCTCCTCAAAAATCTCCAGTGGCTACCAGTCAACCTACGCATCAGGCAAAAACTCCTCACTCTTGGCTTCAAGGCTGTCCATCACCTTGCCTCACCTCCCTTCTTTCCTTCTCCAGCCCAGCCCGCACCCTCCGCTCCTCTGCCACTAACCTCTTCACTGGGCCTCCTTCTCACCTGTCCCGCCGTCGACCCCCGGCCCACGTCCTCCCCCTGACCTGGAATGCCCTCCCTCCGCACATACGCCAAGCTAGGTCTCTTCCTCCCTTCAAAGCCCTGAGAGCTCACTTCCTCCAGGAGGCCTTCCCAGACTGAGCCTCCTCTTTCCTTTCCGCCTCCCCATCCCCCTGGCCCTACTTCCTTCCCAGCACCTCACAGCACCTGTATATATGTTTGTACAAATTTATTACTCTATTTATTTTACTTGTACATATTTACTATTCTATTTATTTTGTTAATGATGTGCATCTAGCTTTACTTCTATTTATTCTGATGACACGTGTCCACCTGTTTTGTTTTGTTCTCTGTCTCCCCCTTCTAGACTGTGAGCCCGTTGTTGGGTAGGGACTGTCTCTATATGTTGCCAACTTGTACTTCCCAAGAGCTTAGTACAGTGCTCTGCACACAGTAAGTGCTCAATAAATACGATTGATTGAATGAATGAATGAAGCAATGCTGCCTAGTGGTTAGAGCATGGGCCCTGAAGTCAGAAGGACTCGGGTTCTAATCCCAGATCCGCCTCTTGTCTGCTTTGTGAACTGAGGCAAGTCACTTAACTTCTCTGAGCCTCGGTTACCTCATCTGTAAAATTCACTCATTCAATTGTATTTATTGAGCGCTTACTGAGTGCAGAGCACTGTACTAAGCTCTTGAAAAGTATAATTTGGCAACATATACAGTCGCTACCCAACAATGGGCTCACAGTCTAGAATAATAATAATAATAATGGCATTTGTTAGGTACTTACTATGTGCCAAGCACTGTCCTAAGCGCTGGGGTGGATACAAGGTAATCAGGTTGTCCTACGTGGGGCTCACAGTCTTAATCCCCATTTTACAGATGAGGTAACTGAGGCACAGAGAAGTTAAGTGACTTACCCAAAGTCACACAGCTGATAAGTAGCAGAGCCAGGATTAGAACCCATGACCTCTGACTCCCAAGCCCATGCTCTTTCCACTAAGCCATGCTGCTTACCGTGAGGATTAAGACTGTGAGCTACATGTGGGACATGGGCTGTGTCCAATCAGATTGGCTAGTATCTACCCCAGCACTTAAAAATAATAATAATAATGGCATTTATTAAGCACTTACTATTTGCAAAGCACTGTTCTAAGCGCTGGGGAGGTTACAAGGTGATCCGGTTGTCCCATGTGGGGCTCACAGTCTCAATCCCCATTTTACAGATGAGGTCACTGAGGCACAGAGAAGTGAAGTGACTTGCCCAAAGTCACACAGCTGACAAGTGGCGGAGCCGGGATTTGAACCCATGACCTCTGACTCCAAAGCCCTTGCTCTTCCCACTGAGCAACGCTGCTTCCCTTAGTAGTGTGCCTGGCACATAGCGAGCACTTAATAAATACCGTAAAAAAAAGTAGTAAGCGCTTGACAAACCCCACAATCATCACTGATTGGCAATCAGCCTAAAGACACCTAAAGTCATGCACTAGAGATCAGCATCAGCAACACAGAGCTGAAAGCCACTGAATTCTGCTCTCAACCCTCTCCGCTACTCTCCCATCCTTCCCAGCAGTATCTTCAGATGAGATCCCCTCCCTCAAGTGCTACTCCAGCCACCTGTGCTTCTGACCCCATTCCCTCTCATCTTATGAAATCTCTCGTCTCTTCCCTCCTTCACTTCCATCTTCAACCGCTCACTCTCCACTGGTTCCTTCCCCTCTGCCTTCAAACATGCCCACGTCCCTCCCATCCTAAAAAAACCCTCTCTTGACCCCACCTTCCCTTCTAGTCATCGCCCCATCTCCCTCCTACCATTCCTTTCCAAACTCCTTGAACGAGTCGTCTACACCCGCTGCCTCACATTCCTCAACGCCAACTCTCTCCTCGACCGCCTCCAGTCTGGCTTCCGTCCTCTATGCTCCATGGAAACTGCCCTCTCAAAGGTCACCAATGACCTCCTGCTTGCCAAATCCAACGGCTCCTATTCTATACTAATCCTCCTCGACCTCTCAGCTGCCTTCGACACTGTGGACCACCCCCTTCTCCTCAACACACTATCCAACCTTGGCTTCACAGACTCCATCCTCTCCTGGTTCTCCTCTTACCTCTCCGGCCATTCATTCTCAGCCTCCTTTGTGGGCTCCTCCTCCCCCTCCCATCCCCTTACTGTAGGGGTTCCTCAAGGGTCAGTTCTTGATCCCCTTCTGTTCTCTATCTACACTCCCTCCCTCGGTGAACTCATTAGCTCCCACGGCTTCAGCTATCATCTCTACACTGATGACACCCAAATCTACATCTCTGCCCCTGCTCTCTCTCTCTCCCTTCAGGCTTGTGTCTCCTCCTACCTACAGGACATCTCCATCTGGATGTCTGCCCGCCATCAAAAACTCAGTATGTCCAAGACTGAACTCCTTATCTTCCCGCCCAAACCCTGCCCTCCCCCTGACTTCCCCATCACTGTAGACGGCATTACCATCCTTCCCGTCTCACAAGCCCACAACCTTGGTATCATCCTCAACTCTTCTCTCTCATTCACCCCTCACATCCAATCCGTCACCAAAAACTGCCGATCTCACCTCCACAACATCGCCAAGATCCTCCCTTCCTCTCCATCCAAACCGCTACCCTGCTGGTTCAATCTCTCATCCTATCCCGACTGGATTACTGCATCAGCCTCCTCTCTGGTCTCCCATCCTCCTGTCTCTCCCCACTTCAGTCTATACTTCACGCTGCTGCCCGGATCATCTTTGTGCAGAAACGCTCTGGGCATGTTACACCCTTCCTCAAAAATCTCCAGTGGCTACCGGTCAACCTACGCATCAGGCAAAAACTCCTCACTCTTGGCTTCAGGGCTGTCCATCCCCTCGCCCCCTCCTTCCTCACCTCCCTTCTTTCCTTCTCCAGCCCAGCCCGCACCCTCCGCTCCTCTGCCGCCGCTAACCTCCTCACCGGGCCTTGTTCTCACCCGTCCCACCATCGACCCCCGGCCCACGTCCTCCCCCTGGCCCGGAATGCCCTCCCTCCGCACATCTGCCAAGCTAGCTCTCTTCCTCCCTTCAAAGCCCTAATGAGAGCTCACCTCCTCCAGGAGCCCTTCCCAGACTGAGCTCCCTTTTTCCTCTCCTCCTCCCCATTCCCCCACCCTACCTCCTTCCCCTTCCCACAGCACCTGTATATATATGTTTGTACAGATCTATTACTCTATTTATTTTACTTGTACATATTTACTATTCTATTTATTTTGTTAATGATGTGCATCTAGCTTTACTTCTATTTATTCTGATGACCCTGCTGAGAGCTCACCTCCTCCAGGAGGCCTTCCCAGACTGAGCCCCTTCTTTCCTCTCCCCCTCGTCCCCCTCTCCACCCCCCCGTCTTACCTCCTTCCCTTCCCCACAGCACCTGTATATATGTATATATGGTTGTACATATTTATAACTCTATTTATTTATTTATTTATTTTACTTGTACATTTCTATCCTACTTATTTTATTTTGTTGGTATGTTTGGTTCTGTTCTCTGTCTCCCCCTTTTAGACTGTGAGCCCACTGTTGGGTAGGGACTGTCTCTATGTGATGCCAATTTGTACTTCCCAAGCGCTTAGTACAGTGCTCTGCACATAGTAAGCGCTCAATAAATACGATTGATTGATTGATTGATTGATGACTTGACACGTGTCCACCTGTTTTGTTTTGTCGTCTGTCTCCCCCTTCTACACTGTGAGCCTGTTGTTGGGTAGGGACCGTCTCTAGATGTTGCCAACTTGTACTTCCCAAGCGCTTAGTACAGTGCTCTGCACACAGTAAGCGCTCAATAAATACGAATGAATGAATGAATGAATTCTGCTGCCCTGATAGACAAAGATGCACTGATAGACAAAGAAATGGAGAATCAAATGAAGAAGGCTGTCACATCCTTTGGCAGACAGAGGTTGAAACTAGGAATGTTCCAGACCTCACATAGGTCTAAAGAGCAGATGCAATATCCAGTTCTCTAAATGGTTGAGAGATAGGAACCTGCCCCAAACAAAGTCACTGGCACCTTGGTTAGATCGAGCAGTGCTTCCTGTCAACTGAGCCGGACAGGCTCACCAATAGTAAATTCCTGGGGTGCGATTGTCCCAGAGGCAACGAAGCCATGCCCATCAGGATACCCATGTGTGAAGAGATCAAGGACAGCGGGACACGGGCCGGAGGTGACCGCAAGCAGGGCAGGTCGGTGCAGTGGTTGACATCGGCCCAACCTCAGGTGCCGGGTTGAGCGTGTGGACTGAAGGCTCTTGGGCTGTGAGCCAGAAACAGTGACCGGGGCCGCCAAGGTGGGCCATGGCCTCAACTCGAAAGGCAGGGATTTCCGGGAGCAGGACAAGGGAGGGAATGTGGGAGCGCACTGGTCTTTTCCACACATTTGGCCTGAGGGATCTCATCCTGGACAGAAGAAGAGGCCGGATGGCTCTCTCTCTGCCCTCAAGGATGGTCTAGGCCTGGCTGACCAGTTCCCTCCAGTTCTGGGTCCGGGGAAGGACAGAACTAATGACTCCTGACTTCTAGACTGTGAGCCCGCTGTTGGGTAGGGACCGTCTCTATATGTTGCAAACTTGTACTTCCCAAGCGCTTAGTACAGTGCTCTGCACACAGTAAGCGCTCAATAAATACGACTGAATGAATGCTCGCAGGAGCTGGGAGTGGCTGAAGAACGCACGAAAGGGCACGCAAGTGAAGGGGATCATGCCAGGCTTGTGGGCAGGGGGATGGGGGGGACAGAAGGGAAGCTTTGACGTGACAAAACTGGGGAAGCAGTGGGGTGCAGAGAGGGGAAGGTCTTACCTGGATACATTGGTTGTTGCTGTCGGCCACCACGATGCGGCCAGTGCTGGCGGTGGAGATGCCCTGCAGGTTGGTGAACTCGCCCTTCTCCCGTCCTCGGCTGCCTGTGGGGGCCATTCGGTTCAGCTCAGTTCAGCTCAGGGAGATGTCTGTCCCCCCCGCCCCTCCGGGGGTCCCGGCCCCGGCTCCAGGCTCCTTGAGGTAGGGTCTGCTCCCGCTCTGGGCTCGGCCAGGCTGGTGCCAACTTCCGGAAGGAGATCGGGGTGAGGGGCAGAGGCAGGTGGGATGCTTTTGGGCGATGTGGGGCTGCATAAGGATTCCAAGCACCCACAGATCCCTGGGGCCTTGCAACTGTGGTGACTTCGCCTGTCTACTTAATAATAATAATAATGGTATTTATTAAGCGCTTACTATGTGCAAAGCACTGTTCTAAGCACTGGGGGGGATACAAGGTCATCAGGTTGTCCCACGTGGGGCTCACAGTCTTAATCCCCATTTTCCAGATGAGGGAAAGGAGGCCCAGAGAAGTTCAGTGATTTGCCCAAAGTCACACAGCTGACAAGTGGCGGAGCCGGGATTTGAACCAACGACCTCTGACTCCAAAGCCCGGGCTCTTTCCACTGAGCCACGCTGCTCGTCGCTTGTCTACTTGTTTTGTTTTGTTGTCCGTCTCCCCCTTCTAGATTGCGAGCCCTTTGTTGGGTAGGGACCATTTCTGTATGTTGCCGATTTGTACTTCCCCAAGTACAGAACTCTGCACGGAGTAAGCGCTCAATAAATACGATTGATTGAATGAATGAATGAATGCAGGTCACGGGGTCCCCTAGCCGGAGAACCCCTCAGCGGGGAGAGGCGGGGGAGGCCGGGTTTGAGGGAAGAGCACGAGTCTCCCCCTCCCGCTATGGCTGGAGTAAAGCCATTGTCTCCGTGGTCCAGGCTGTCCCGCTCATTGGCCTGGTGGTCGCCCCCCGCTTCCTCCGGAGGTGCATCTTGCCCGCTGGCCCACCACGCCCACCTCACCCACCCGCCGGCCCGCCACCCCCCAGCTCCCCGCCATCGCCAACGCAGAAGATGAGCTCGTCCTAGATGAGTTTCTCCTTCCTCCGCCGGTTGAGCCACCCGCCCCCCGGCCCACCGTGCCCGCCCTCCAGCCCGCCGCTCCCAGCTCTCACCGACGCGGAAGATGAGCTCGTCCTCGATGGGGTTCTCCTTCCTCTTGCCCCCGGCGCTGTACATGGAGCTGGGGCGGCGCACGGCCTTCTGGCGCACGTGGCCGCCCGCGCCCCCGGGAGACTTGACGCGGCGCTTGACGTCGTCCGGGGACGGAGGCAGGTCCCCGGGCCGCAAAGCCCGCACACGGAAGGGGCTGCCGCCCAGGGGCTGCCCGTACAGCAGCACCGAGAGGAGCAGCTCCCCCTCGGCCCGCGCCGTGTACACCAGCTCGTACGTGCCGTTCTTGTGGTCCAGCACCTCGGGGTCCACCCGGGCCCCGTCCGGCCCCGTCAGCTCCGCCCGCAGCTCTGCGCTGCCCGTGCGCACCAGCTGCCCGTCCTTGTCCTTGGTGGTGATGGTCAGCGAGGCCGGCTGGCCCACCACCGCCTGGCGCAGGCCCTCGCCCGTGGCCACGGTCTGGTGGGCCGTGGCGCTGGTGGTCACCAGGGAGCCCAGGTTCAGGATGGAGCGGCGCAGCCCGTCCGTGTCCAGCAGCAGGTCCAGCTGCCCGTTCTCGTGCGGCCGCTCGGGGAAGTCCTGCCCGGCCAGGGCCCCCAGGCGCTCCCCCATCTGCTTCCGCACCAGGAGCACCTCCGTCTCCGAGCCCAGACGCAGGGCCTGCTCCGCGAAGCTGCAGCTGCTGCCGATGTGCTCCTGGCCTTGGCGCAGGGTGTCCAGCTGGGCCTGCAGCACCTGGGGGGGGTGGGGAGGGAGGGGGCCGGGGTGGGGAGCGGCCGAGGGGTGGGAGCAGCGGTCGGGTGGAGGGGGAGTGAGGCAAGCGGGGAGACGCCAGTGGGAGCCAAGGGAGGAGTTTGAGGGGAAGAACACAGAGAACGAGGGGACGATGAGTTTAGAAGGGACAAGGGGACACAGAGGGAGGGGGAGAGAGGGAGCCGGGACACAAACCCAGAGACATGGGGAGCAGGTGGCTGGGGGCAGGGTGGGGGCAGAGAAGGATCTGGGGCTCAAAGCGGCCCCCAAACTGGTTCCGGGCAGCCCCGCGGCCCCATCGTAGGGCACGGCCTTCCCCAGGACTGCCTAGAGCCCCGGGGCACTCGGCACTCCCACCGAGGACCTCACTGGCCCGAGGACGGTCCCTCCGCCTCACTGTCCCCCAAGGAGAGGGCAGGAGGGTGGACTGTCAGTAGATGGGCTGGAGGCTGGAGGGGGAAACGGGCGGGGTGCCGAGAGCTGGGAGAGGAGCCGGTGGCTTCCCGGGATGAGGGGTGGGGGTCGGGCTCGGGGCTGGCCGGGGCCCTGTGGGCTCACCTTCTGCTTGGCCCCACAGATGGCCTCCAGGTCCCGCACCAAGGCCCCCTTGCGCTGCTGCAGCGCCTGCTCCAGCTCCTCGAAGGCCCCGCTGATCTCGGCCATGGCCTCGTTCTTCCGCTCCACCAGCTGTTGGCTGATCTCCTCCACCAGGGCGATGGCGGCTGCCAGCTGGGGAAGCCTGGGGACGGGAGGGTGGGGGGCACAGAGATGTCACCGAGGACCCCGACCACCCCCACCGCCCCTTCGGAAGGAGCAGGGTTGGGAGGCCGGAGGTCTCTGGGAGTGGAGGGTGGAAAGGGGTGGGGCTTTTAGGAGAAAGTCAGGGGGCCGGGCCCAGGCAGGGCAGACGGGCTGCCAAAGTTAATGGACCAGAAAGAGTGGATAATAATGATGGTATTGGTTAAGCGCTATGTGCAAAGCACTGTTCTAAGCGCTGGGGGGATACAAGGTGATCAGGTTGTCCCACATGGGGCTCACAGTCTTAATCCCCATTTTACAGATGAGGGAACAGAGGCACAGAGAAGTTAAGTGACTTGTTCAAAGTCACATAGCTGACATTGGCGGAGCCGGGATTTGAACCCATGACGTCCGACTCCAAAGCCCAGGCTCTTTCCACTGAGCCACAGATCTGGGGGCTCCTCATCCCTGCTCAGCCTCTCAGGTTTGGCCGGAGATCTGGGTTGACGGAGGCTGAGATTCCAGCCCAAACAGCTGCGGGGCAAACAGCTGGAGACCGGCGGAGAGGGGCCGTGGGTGGGGGTCTAATAATAATAATAATAATAATAATAATAACACTGATGATAATAGTGATTGTCACGAGCCCCAGGCTTGTAACAACCAGGAATTTCCTAGGCAGAGCACTCTAATTATAATTATTATTATTGTCACAAGTACCTGGTCTAGGTAATTCCTAGTTGGTACGATCCGTGGACCCGTGACATAAATAATAAAAACAATAATAATCACTGTGGTATTTGTTAAGCCCTTACTACGTGCCAGGTACTGTACTAAACACTAGGGTAAATACAAGGTAATTGAGTTGGACACAGTCCCTGTCCCACATAGGGCTCACAGTCCTAATCCTCATTTTGCAGATGAGGTAACTGATACACAGAGAAGTTAAGTGACTTGCCCAAGTTCACACAGAAGACAAGCGCTGGAGCCGGGATTAGAACCCAGGTTCTTCTGATTCCCAGGTTCGTGCTCTAGCCAATAGGCCATGCTGGGGATAGACATACCCAGGGAGCTCTCTGCTCCTCCCTACAAATCCACTTGCTCTCCAAGATATCCCCTCTGACCCCATAGGGGAGCAGAGAATCTTTGGAACAGGTAATAATAATAATAATAATAATTTTTTAGTGCTCACTATGAGCCACGCACTGTACTTAGCAAGGGGTTAGATCCAAAATAATAATAACAATAATAATAATAGTATTTGTTAAGCGCTTACTATGTGCGCTTACTTACCAAGCACTGTTCTAAGGGCTGGGGGCGGGGATATTAGGTGATTAAGTTGTCCCACATGGGGCTCACAGTCTTAATCCCCATTTTACAGAGGAGGTAACCGAGGCACAGAGAAGTCAAGCGACATGCCCAAAGTCACACAGCTGATAAGTGGCGGAGCCGGGATTAGAATCCACGCCCTCTGACTCCCAAGCCCGGGCTCTTTCCACTAAGCCACGCTATTTCTCTAATCAGGTCGGACCCAATCCCTGTCATCATCATCATCAATCGTATTTATTGAGCGCTTACTATGTGCAGAGCACTGTACTAAGCGCTTGGGAAGTACAAACTGGCAACATATAGAGACAGTCCCTACCCAACAGTGGGCTCACAGTCTAAAAGGGGGAGACAGAGAACAAAACCAAACATACTAACAAAATAAAATAGATAGAATAGATATGTACAAATAAAATAAATAAATAGAGTAAAAAATATGTACAAACATATATACATATATACAGGTGATGTGGGGAAGGGAAGGAGGTCCCTGTCCCACACGGACTAAATGGGAGGGCGAACGGGTATTTAATTTCCCATATTAGAGATGAAGAAACTGAGGCACAAAGAAGTTGTGACTTGCCCTAGATCACACAGCAGACAATTAGCAGAGCTAAGAACCCAGGTCCTCTGTCTCCCAGGGCTGTGCTCTTTCCACAAGGCCACGCTGCTTTTCAACAGCTGGAGGCAAACACTGGCTTCACCCCCGGCCCCACAGCTGGAGATCTGGGGCGAGGGGGTGGTCCCCGCCCTCGGCAGGGTGTGCCAGGGATGATCCTACCCAAGGGCTACTCTGCTTTGCCGCCTGAGTCCCCAAACTGTCCCCTCTGCCCCTGTTATCCCATCCTATCCCCCCCTTCATGACTTTATCAGCCTCCTTGCTGACCTCCCCTGCCTCCTGCCTCTCTCCACTCAATAATAATAATAATAATAATGATGGCATTTGTTAAGCGCTTATTATGTGCAAAGCACTGTTCTAAGCACTGGAGGATACAATGGGATCAAGTTCCATTCTTCACTCTGTTGCCTGGATCATTTTGCTACAGAAAATGATCTACACTCCTCAAGGAGCCCCAGCGATTGTCCATCTACCTCTGCGTCAAACAAAAACTCCTCACCGTCCGCTTCAAAGCACTCCATCAGCTTGTCCTCTCTTACCTCACCTCACTACTCTCCTACTGAGAAGCAGCGTGGCTCAGTGGAAAGAGCCCGGGCTTTGGAGTCAGAGGTCAGGGGTTCAAATCCCGGCTCCGCCACTTGTCAGCTGTGTGACTTTGGGCAAGTCACTTCACTTCTCTGGGCCTCAGTTCCCTCATCTGTAAAATGGGGATTAAGACTGTGAGCACCACGTGGGACAACCTGATCACCTTGTGAACTCCCCAGCGCTTAGAACAGTGCTTTGCACATAGTAAGCGCTTAATAAATGCCATCATCATTATTATTACTACTGGAGAGTACCCAGCCCTCACACTTCACTCCCCTAATGCCAATCTTCTCACTGTACCTTAATCTCCTCTATCTCGCCGCCGACCTCTCACCCAAACCCTGCCTCTGGCCTGGAATGCCCTCCCTCTTCATATCCGACAGACAATCACTCTCCCCACTTTCCAAGCCTTATCGAAAGCACATTTCCTTCAAGAGGCCTTTTCTGACTGAGCCCTTCTTTCCTCTTCTCCCACTCCCTCCTGCATCATCTTTCATTCACTCATTCAATCGTATTTATTGAGTGCTTACTGTGTGCAAAGCACTGTACTAAGTGCTTGGGAAGTACAAGTTGGCAACATATAGAGACAGTCCCTACTCAACAGTGGGCTCACAGTCTAGAAGGGGGAGACAGAGAACAAAACAAAACATATTAACAAAATAAAATAAGTAGAATAAAAATGTACAAGTAAAATAAATAGAGCAATAAATACGTACAAACATATATACATATATACAGGTGCTGTGGGGAAGGGAAGGAGGTAATGCGGGGGGGAATGCTCCCTATAATAATAATAATTTTGGTATTTGTTAAGCACTTACTTTGTGCTAAGCCCTGTACTAAGCGCTGGGGTGGATACAAGAAGCAGCGTAGCTCAGTGGAAAGAACCCGGGCTTTGGGGTTCGAATCCCAGCTCTGCCAATTGTCAGCTGTGTGACTTTGGGCAAGTCACTTCACTTCTCTGGGCCTCAGTTCCCTCATCTGTAAAACGGGGATTAAGACCGTGAGCCCCACGAGGGTCAACCTGATCGCCTTGTAACCTCCCCAGCACTTAGAACAGTGCTTTGCACATAGTAAGTGCTTAATAAATGCCATTATTATTATTATTATTACAAGTAAACGGGCTGGGCGTGGGGCTCACCATCTCAATCCCCATTTTACAGGTTTAGTCATCCCCCTCTCCCAGCCCCATGGCACTCTTGTATGTATCTGTAATTTTATTTATTTATATTGATTTTGTCTCCCCCTCTAGAATGAAAACTTGCTGTGGGCAGGGAATGTGTCTGTTATATTGTCCTCTCCTAAGTACTTAGTACAGTAAGCGCTCAATAAACACAACTGGCTGACTGACCCTGTTGAGAAGCAGCGTGGCTCAGTGGAAAGAGCACGGGCCTTGGGAATCAGAGGTCGTGGGTTCTAATCCCGGCTCTGCCACTTAGCTGTGTGACTTTGGGCAAGTCACTGCATCATCATCAACATCATCAATCGTATTTATTGAGCGCTTACTATGTGCAGAGCACTGTACTAAGCGCTTGGTAAGTACAAATTGGCAACACATAGAGACAGTCTCAATAAACACAACTGGCTGACTGACTGACCCTGTAGAGAAGCAGCGTGGCTCAGTGGAAAGAGCACGGGCTTGGGAATCAGAGGTCATGGGTTCTAATCCTGGCTCTGCCACTTAGCTGTGTGACTTTGGGCAAGTCACTTCACCATCATCAACGTCATCAATCGTATTTATTGAGCGCTTACTATGTGCAGAGCACTGTACTAAGCACTTGGTAAGTACAAATTGGCAACATATAGAGACAGTCCCTACTGGGCCTCCGTTCCCTCATCTGGAAAATGGGAATTAAGACTGTGAGCCCCCTGTGGGACAACCTTGATTACCTTGTATCCCCCCAGTGCTTGGAACAGTGCTTGGCACGTAGTAAGCGCTTAACAAATACCATTATTATTATTATTATTATTATTATTGTAGCCTTCTGGAATAGGATAAGAGCCAAGCACCGTCCTGACTCCACAGAGTAAATCTACCTGGCTCTATCCCCCGCCTCCCAGCTTCGACTCTGATTCTGTAGGGCCGACATCCCTCACAGTTTTACCGCCCCTCTGGAAGCCCCCCAGCCCCCTCGAGCAGCAAGAACCTCTCGGCCTCCAACTGTGCTAAACCCTGCTACTACGCTATGCTCTGGAAACACATCTTCACTAAAACACCCTGAACTCAGTAGGCCTTCAGTACGGTGCTGTGCATAGGACGCTCTATAAACAAGAGAGAAGCCGTGAAAAGAAGCTGTGAGGTCTAGAGGAAAGAGCATGGGTCTGGACAGAGGGCCTGGGTTCTAATCCCACGCACCTGCTGTGACCTCTGTGCCTCAGTTCCCTCATCTGCGAAATGGGGTTTCAATACTTGTTCTTCCTCCTGCTTTGATTGTGAGCCACGTGTTGGAGCTGATCATCTTGTAACTACCCCTGTGCTTGTAAGCACCTTAGTAAGCACCTAAATAGCACAATCGTTATTATTATTGTTATTATTATCATTATTATTGTTCCAATGAGTCTACATGACAGTACTCTGCCCACAGGAGATAATAGTAATTATTACTATGTAATATATTTCATTATAGTATACTATATTACATTATTATGTAATAATGATAATGAGATGTAATACAGTGCTCACTTCCCAATAAACCACAGTACAATGCCCCACCCATAATAATAATAATAATAATGATGGCATTTGTTAAGCACTTACTATGTGCAGAGCACTGTTCTAAGCGCTGGGGGGATATTAGGTGATCAAGTTGTCCCACTTGGGGCTCACAGTCTTAATCCCCATTTTACAAATGAGGTAACTGAGGCTCAGAGAAGTTAAGTGACTTGCCTAAGGTCACACAGTAGACATGTGGTGGAGTCGGAATTCGAACCCATGACCTCTGACTCCAAAACCCATGCTCTCTCCACTGAGCCATGCTGCTTCTATGAGCCGCATACAGGAGACACTCAATACAGTGTTTTGCTTTGTTTTGTTGTCTGTCTCCCCCTTCTCGACTGAGCCCGTTGTTGGGTAGGGACCGTCTCTATGTGTTGCCGACTTGTACTTCCCAAGTGCTTAGTACAGTGCTCTGCACACAGTAAGCGCTCAATAAATGATTGAATGAATGAATGAATACAGTGCTCTATATCCAGTGCTCAGCCCACAAAAGTCACTCAATGCAGTCTTTATACAGAGCGTGGCTCAGTGGAAAGAGCCTGGGCTTTGGAGTCAGACGTCATGGGTTCAAATCCCAGCTCTGCCAATTGTCAGCTGTATGACTCTGGGCAAGTCACTTAACTTCTCTGAGCCTTAGTTACCTCATCTGTAAAGTGGGGATTAAGACTGTGAGCCCTATGTGGGACAACCTGATCACCCTGTAACCTCCCCAGTGCTTAGAACAGTCCTTTGCACATGGTTAAGTGCTTAATAAATGCCATCATTATTATTAATTCACCCAGGACGGTTCTTGAGTCCCAGAAATCACGCAGTCCAGTAGTGCCTGGCCCACCGAAGTCACCAAGCAGAGTGACTCGACCCAGAGGTCACCCACTACAGTGCTCAGCCACAGAGGTCCCTCAGAAACAGCGCTCCGCTAATGCCGGAGATGCCCGATTCTCAGGGTCACTGTCAGGTGGCTTTGGTGACCTTGGAGCTGACCAGGGTGGGTGGGTGTTGGGATCGCCGGTGGGAGAGAGGGGAGGTGGGAGTCCCCGAGCTCGGCCCGCTTCAGCTCCGGGTTCCCCCAGAAGGACATCCAGGCTTGGGACCACCCCTCTATTTATCCAGGACTCGCCGCCGCTCCCCCGGTCAGTGGCGGGCCTCTGTGGGCCCTGGAGGTCGGGGGTCCCCGCCCTCACCCGGCTCCGGGGAGGCTACCCACCCCCGTACCGGCTGCGCACGGCGTCGAGCTGTCGCTGAAGGGCTCCCTTGTGCTGCTCCACGACGTCACGCAGGGGCACGGTGCAGTGGTCCTGGTGTTCCCCGGCCCGGCATTCCCCGCACATGGCCGTCTCGCAGGCCTCACAGTAGAACTCCATCGTCTGCGGGGGACCGGAGTGGGGGCATCGGCGGGGGCATCAGTGAGGTCCGTCATCAGGGGGCATCAATGGTGGGGGGGGGCGGAGAAGAGTGTCATCAGGGGGCATCACCAGGGGGCATCAATGGGGCCGACAGTGGGGAACATGATGACGATGATGATGATGGTATTTGTAATAATAATAATAATGATGGCATTTATTAAGCGCTTACTATGTAGAAAGCACTGTTCTAAGCGCTGGGGAGGTTACAAGGTGATCAGGTTGTCTCACGGGGGGCTCACAGTCTTCATCCCCATTTTACAGATGAGGGAACTGAGGCACAGAGAAGTGACTTGCCCAAAGTCACACGGCTGACAACTGGCGGAGCCGGGATTTGAACCGGTGACCTCCGACTCCAAAGCCCGGGCTCTTTCCGCTGAGCCACGCTGCTTCTCTAAGCGCTTACTATGTGCCAAGCACTGTTTGAAGCGCTGGGGTAGATATAAGGTAAGCTGGTTGTTCCACGTGGGGCTCAGTCTTCATCCCCTCCTTACAGAGAAGGGAGAGTTGAGGGGAGCCAGTGGAGAGCAAGAGAGGGACTGTCGACGGGGGTCATCGGCAAGGGGCACCACGTGTTCATTCGTTCAGTTGTATTTACTGAGCGCTTACTTTGTGCAGAGCACTGTACTAAGCGCTTGGGAAGTACATGTTCATTCCCTGCAGCCCTTCCCCAGCCCCCCATACACACACACAAACACACTCACAGAGCCCCACCCGCCTACCTGCTTGGTATTCATTCATTCAATCATATTTATTGAGCACTTACTGTGTGCAGAGCACTGTACTAAGCACTTGGAAATACAATACAGCAATAAAGAGACCTTGTATCTACCCTAAATACCCCTTGTATCTACCCCAGTGCTTAAAACAGCGCTCGGCACATAGTAAGCATTTAACAAATGCCATTATTTTTATTATTAAAGAGAGACAATCCCTGCCCACGACAGGTTTACAGTCTAGATGGGGAGAGACGGTCATCAGTACAAGGCCCGGCCTACCTTGCCCTCGTGGTTGGGGCAGGAGAGCGGGCGTCCGGCCACGGCGCTGAGCGGGTGGGGGGCGGCAGGGTCGCGGCCCCCCTCGGGCGTCCGCTGCAGGACTTCCATGAGGTTGCTGATGAAGAAGTTGTTCTGCAGGGCGGAGACCCCCTGCTCGGGCAGGATGGAGGTCTGGCGGCACACTGGGCATGACAGCGAGAGGCTTTGTGCCGGGATGTAGTTCTGCAGGCACCTGGCGGGCAGGGGAACGGGCAGGGGAGGGCAGAGGGAATGCTGGCTCAGAGGTGGGGGATTGGGGGTGGATGGGGGTTGGCTCCCTCCCAGGCCCCATGGACTGTCCCCCAAAAGGGCAGGCCCATCTCCTCCGGCCATTACCTGGTCTTTCTGAAAGATGCCCGGGTTCCCGCCGACCCCACTCACCCCCTCCTCACCTCTCACAGAAGGTGTGCAGGCAAGGCAGCACCTTGGGACAGTGGTACCGGTCCAGGCAGATGCTGCAGATCAGGAACTGCTTGTCGATCTGCCGCACCACGGGGCTGGCACTGCCCTCTCGCTTGGCCATGGTGCCCGCTGCTCTCTCTGCCCTGTCGGAAGAAGGGGCCGGGGCAAGAGGGCCAGGGGTGAGGCTCGGGGGAGTCAGGGGAGGAGGAGGATGGGGCTCGGGGGTGGGAAGGTTAGACCAGGCCGGGCTGGACCAGACCAGACCTGGCCATACCAGGCCAGCGTGGGGGAAGGGGCCAGGATGGCCCAGCTGGGCCTGCTGGGGGCAAGAAAGGGGGGATAAAGGGGTGATAGGGAGGGGCCGTGGGAAGTGGGGGAGATGGGAGTGGGACTGGGGGAAAAAGGGATGGGGGTGTTGGGGGCCCGGGGGATGGGGGCTGAATGGGGCTGTTTGGGTGGGGGGGTCGTAGAGGCTGGGAATAGGGAGGCGTTGGGAGTCTGTGGAGGGAAGGGGCTGTGGGGGCGGGAGATCTGGGGGGGTATGGAGGTGGGGGCGGGGGTAGGGGCCGTGGGGAATGTGGGGAGACCGGAGGGCTGGGGCAGGGTGGAGTGCAGGACACAAGGCCTGGGCTGGGGGAGGGAGGGAAGGACATGGGGATGGAGAAAGGGAAGGGGATGGGGTTGAGGAAGGGGGAGGGAATGGGGGAAGGGGATGGTGATGGGGGAGGTAATGGGGTTGGGGAAAGGGATGGGAATGAGGAAGGGGAAGGAGATGGAAAAGGGGATGGGTTGAGGAAAGTGAAGGGGATGGGGAAAGGGATGGGACTGGAGAAGGGGATGGGATGGGGAAAGGGATGGGGAAAGGGGCAGGGGAAGGGGACAGGGAAAGGGGCAGGGGATGGGGAAGGGGTTAGGGAAAGGGAAGGGGATGGGTTGGGGAAAGGGAAGGGGATGGGGGATGGGAATGGAAAAGGGGATGGGTTGGGGAAGGGAATGAGGAATAGAAAAGGGGATGGGGAAGGGGGTGGGAATGGAAAAGGGGATGGGGAAAGGGGATGGGGAAGGGGATGGGAATGGGGAATGGAAAAGGGGATGGGGAAGGGGATGGGAATGGAAAAGGGGATGGGGAAGGGGATGGGAATGGAAAAGGGGATGGGGAAGGGGATGGGAATGGAAAAGGGGATGGGTTGGAGAAGGGAATGGGGAATAGAAAAGGGGATGGGGAAGGGGATGGGAATGGAAAAGAGGACGGATTGGGGAAGGGAATGGGGAATAGAAAAGGGGATGGGGAAGAGGATTGGGAAGGGGCAGGGAAAGGGCCAGGGGAGGGGGCAGGGGTTAGGGAAAGGGACAGGGGCTGGGTGTCCGCAGGAGGGACTGGGAGCGTAGGCCGGGAAGGAGGCCTTAGCGGGGCGGGGCGGGGAAAGAGTAGGGGGGCTTCTAGTCGGGGTGTGGCCCGGGCCCGGCTCGGGGCCCTGGGCGGTGCCCTTCGGCCGGCCGGCCAGCCCCGGCCCCCCCCGGCCCCCCCCCGGCCCCCAGAGCCCCACTGACCGGCTCCGCCGGGCCGTCAGCGCGGCCGGGGCCTTGGCGGGGCCATTGTCCGAGGGCCGGGCCGGGCCGGGCCGGGAGAGCCGGGAGAGCCGGAGGAACCGAGCCGAGCCGAGCCGAGCCGAGCCGAGCCGAGCGGAGGGAGGGGATGGGGAGGGGAGGGGGAGGGAGGGAGGGAAGGGACGGCCGGGGCTCCTCCCCTTCCCCCGCTTCCCCTGCCCCTTCCCCTTCCTGCTGCCGGAATGCGGCCCCCGCCGGACACTCACCCTCAGGCCCTCTCCCCACCCCCAGGGAAACTGAGGCCCGAGGGGGCAGGGGGCTTCAGGAGAAGAAGCAGCAATAATGACGATGGTGGTAGTTGTTAAGCGCTTACTCCCCATCCACCCAGCAGGGGGAAACTGAGGCCCGAGGGGACAGGGGACTTGAGAAGAAGAAGAATTAATAAAAATAATAATGACGGTGGTAGTTGTTAAGCGCTTACTATAATAATAATAATAAGCGCTTACTCTGTGCCAAGCACCGTTCTAAGCGCCGGGGAGGTTACGGGGTGATCAGGTTGCCCCACGGGGGGCTCCCAGTCTTCACCCCCATTTGACAGATGAGGGAACTGAGGCACGGAGAAGTTAAGGGACTTGCCCGAAGTCACACAGAAGCGCCTCGCGCTGAGGGGCTTGTGGAGAGGGGGCCCATATTTATTACTCTATTTTACTTGTACATATGTATTTATTTCTTTTATTAATGATGCGCGTATACCTGTGATTCTGTTTATTCCGACGGTTTGACACCTGTCTCCCTGTTTTGTTGTCTGCCTCCCCCTTTTAGACTGGGAGTCTGTTGTTGGGTAGCGGCACTTGTGTCTAGCTGTACGTATTTATTACTCTATTAATGATGTGTCTATAGCTAAAATTCCATTTACAGCTATATTAAGAAGCAGCGTGGCTCAGTGGAAAGAGCCCGGGCTTGGGAGTCAAAGGTCATGGGTTCAAATCACGTGGGACAACTTGTTCGCCTTGTAACCTCCCCAGCGCTTAGAAGAGTGCTTTGCACATAGTAAGCACTTAATAAATGCCATTATTATTATTCCTCTTATTATTATTATTAAAGTGGCGGAGCCAAAATTGGAACCCATGACCTCTGAATCCCAAGCCCGGGCTTTTTCCACTGAGCCACAGTGTGTGCCAAGCACTGTTCCCAGCACTGGGGGAGATACAAGGTGATCAGGTTGTCTCACGTGGGGCTCACCATCTTCATCCCCATTTCACAGAAGAGGTAATACTAATGATGGGTATTAAGCGCTTACTGTGTGCCAAGCACTGGGAGAGATACAAGGTGATCAGGTTGTCCCACGTGGAGCTCAAAGTCTTCATCCCCATTTTACAGATGAGGGAACTGAGGCCCAGAGAAGTGAAGTGGCTTGCCCAAGGTCACATTGCAGACAAGTCGGGATTAGAACCCACGACCTCTGACTCCCAAGCCCAAGCTCTTTCCACTGAGCCACCCTATTCTCGCCCGTCCCACCATCGACCCCCGGCCCACGTCCTACCTCTGGCCTGGAATGCCTTCCCTCCTCACGTCCACCGCCCACTGTTGGGTAGGGACCGTCTCTATATGTTGCCAACTTGGACTTCCCAAGCACTTAGTCCAGTGCTCTGCACACAGTAAGCGCTCAATAAATACGATTGATTGAATGAATGAATCCACCAAACGAGCTCTTTTCCCCACTTCAAAAGCCCTACTGAAAGCTCACCTCCTCCAGAAGGCCTTCCCAGACTGAGCTCCCCCTTATCCTCTGCTCCTTTTCCCCTCCCCATTGCCCCGACTCCCTCCCTCTGGTCTACCCCCCACTCCCCACCCCACAGCATTTGTGTATATATGTGCACATTTATTATTCTATTTATTTTATTAATGATATATATATATCTACAATTTTATTTATTTATATCGATGCTATTGATGCCTGTTTACTTTTTTTAATGTCTGTCTCCCCCCTTCTAGACTGTGAGCCCGTTGTTGGGTAGGTATTGTCTCTGTTGCTGAATTGTACTTCCCAAGTGCTTAGTACAGTGCTCTGCACACAGTAAGCACTCAATAAATACGATTGAATGAATTAATAATAATAATGGTACTTCTTAAGCGCTTACTATGTGCCAGGCACTGTTCTAAGCGCTGGAGTTCCGGAGAAGTAGAGGGTACTTAGAAAAGGGGGAGCTAGGGGTTCCGCCCGGGCAGGGGTGAGCTGAGACGACCCAAATCCAGAGCTGTCCAGCTCGAACCCAGGATCTGGACAATTGGCGGAGCCACAATTAGAACCCATGACCTGTGACTCCCAAGCCCGTGCTCTTTCCACTGAGCCACATGGCTTCTCTTAGCCCCTGGACATCCCACCCCTGGAAGTAGAGGCAGCATGGCTCAGTGGAAAGAGTCAGGCTTTGGAGTCAGAGGTCATGGGTTCAAATCCTGGCTCCGCCAATTGTCAGCTGTGTGACTTTGGGCAAGTCAGTTAACTTCTGGGTGCCTCAGTTCCCTCATCTGTAAAATGGGGATTAAGATTGTGAGCCCCACGTGGGACAACCTGATCACCTTGTATCCTCCCCAGCGCTTAGAACAGTGCTTTGCACATAGTAAGCACTTAACAAATACCAAAATTATTATTATCATTATTATTAGTAGGCAAGGATTAAGTGAAAGGGATGAGAGCAGAGGACAGGGGTGGCCAGGGCCAGGGTGGACATTGGGAAGGAAAAGGCTGGGGAATGCCAAGAAAGGGGAAGAACAGAAGGAAGGAAGGAAGACAGGTGTGGGGAGGACAGAAAGAGACTCTTCAATTCATTCATATTTATTGAGCGCTTACTGTGTGCAGAGCACTGTATTAAGCACTTGGGAGAGTAAAATATAACAATAAACAGACCCTTTCCCTGCCCACAATGAGCTTACAGTCTACTAACTCCATTGGATGTCCAGCTGTGGATGTGAGCCCGCTGTTGGGTAGGGACCATCTCTATATGTTGCCAACTTGTACTTCTCAAGCGCTTAGTACAGTGCTCTGCACACGGTAAGCACTCAATAAATACGATTGAATGAATGAATGGATGTGAGGGGACAACCAGGACTGGACTTTTGGGGGGCCACATCGGGTTCCCAAAGGCAGGGCCCTGCAGCATTGAGAATTCTCCCCGCCAACCCCACCAGACCCTGTCAGGCGGGGGGACTGGAGGCCTGGGAAAGTGTAGAGAATCAGACTGAGAAGAAAAAAATCCTTGAATAATAATAATTGTGGTATTTGCTCGGTGTTTACTATGCGCCGTTAAATGCTGAGATAGATGCAGGATAAACAGGTTTGACATAGTCCCTGTCCTCCCTAGGGCTCATCGTCCAAAGGGAGGGAAAAACAGGTATTTCATTTCCATTTTACAGATGAAGAAACTGAGACACAAAATATTCCCCCTCGTCCCCCTCTCCATCCCCCCATCTTACCTCCTTCCCTTCCCCACAGCACCTGTATATATGTATATATGGTTGTACATATTTATTACTCTATTTATTTATTTATTTATTTTACTTGTACATTTCTATCCTATTTATTTTATTTTGTTGGTATGTTTGGTTCTGTTCTCTGTCTCCCCCTTTTAGACTGTGAGCCCACTGTTGGGTAGGGACTGTCTCTATGTGTTGCCAATTTGTACTTCCCAAGCGCTTAGTACAGTGCTCTGCACATAGTAAGTGCTCAATAAATACGATTGATTGATTGATTGATTAATTGATTTAGTGGCTTAGCGGAAAGAGCCCGGGCTTGGGAGTCAGAGGTCATGGGTTCTAATGCCGACTCTGCCACTTGTCTGCTGTGTGACTTTGGGCAAGTCACTTTATTTTTCTGTGCCTCAGTGACCTCATCTGTAAAATGGGGATTAAGACTGTGAGCCCCATGTAGGACAACCTGATGACCTTGTATCCCCCCCAGCGCGTAGAACAGTGCTTGGCACATAGTAAGCACTTAAACAAATGTCATTATTATTATTGCAGAGGGTCACAGAGTTGGCAGGTGACAAGAGCCGGGATTAGAACCCAGGCCCTCTGACTTCTAGATCTGTTCTCTTTCCACTAGATCACACTGCTTTAGTTGCCTTGACAGAGCGACCTTGCAGATTTATTTTATTTTGTTAGTATGTTTGGTTTTGTTCTCTGTCTCCCCCTTTTAGACTGTGAGCCCACTGTTGGGTAGGGACCGTCTCTATATTTTGCCAACTTGTACTTCCCAAGTGCTTAGTACAGTGCTCTGCACACAGTAAGCGCTCAATAAATACGATTGATGATGATGATGATACGTAAATGAGGTTTTTTGTGGTATTTGTTAATCAATTCATTCATTCATTCAATCGTATTTATTGAGCGCTTACTGTGTGCAGAGCACTGTACTAAGCGCTTGGGAAGTCCAAGTCGGCAACACATAGAGACGGTCCCTACCCAACAGCGGGCTCACAGTCTAGAAGGGAGAGACAGACAACAAAACAAAACATATTAACAAAATAAAATAAATAGAATAAATATGTACAAATAAAATAGAGTAATAAATATGCACAAACATATATACATATATATATCAATCAATCATATTTATTGAGCACTTACTGTGTGCAGAACACTGTACTAAGCAGTTAGGAGAGTACATAATACAACGGAATTAGCAGATTCTTTCCCAGCCCATAACAATCTTAGAGTCTAGTGGAGCGCTTATTATGCACCAGGCGCTTTTCTAAGCACTGGGGTAGATAAAAGGGAATCAGGCTGGACACTTTCAGTCATTCATTCAACTGTATTTACTGAGCACTTACTGTGTTCAAAGCACTGTACTAAGTTCTTGGGAGGGTACAATATAACAGTAACATGGGGCTCAGTCTTAATCCCCATTTTATAGATGAGGTAACTGAGGCGCAAAGAAGTTAAATGACTTGCCCAAGGTCACACAGCAGACAAGTGGCAGAGCTGGGATTAGAACCCAGGTCCTAATGACTTCGAGGCCCGTGCTCTAACCACTGGACATGCTCTTTGAGGGCAGGGATCATGTCTGGTGGAGTTGCTAGAGCAGGGGCCCGGGAGTCAGGAGGTCATGGGTTCTAATCCCGGCTCTGCCACTTGTCTGCTGTGTGACCTTGGGCAAGTCACTTTGCTTCTCTGGGCCTCAGTTCCCTCATCTGTAAAATAGTGATTAAGACTTTGAGCCCCATGTGAGACAGGAACTGTGTCCAATCTGATTATATCTACCCCATAGTAAGTGCTTAACAAATGCCATTATTATTATTCATTCATTCAATCGTATTTATTGAGCGCCTACTGTGTGCAGAGCACTGTACTAAGCGCTTGGGAAGTACAGCGTGGCTCATTGGAAAGAGCACGGGCTTTGGAGTCAGAGGTCATGCGTTCAAATCCCGGCTCCGCCAATTGTCAGCTGTGTGACTCTGGACAAGTCACTTCACTTCTCTGGGCCTCAGTGACCTCATCTGTAAAATGGGGATGAAGACTGTGAGCCCCAAGTGGGACAACCTCATCACCTTGTATCCTCCCCAGGGCTTAGAACAGTGCTTTGCACATAGTAAGTGCTTAACAAATGCCATCATCATTATTATTATTACAAGTTGGCAACATATCGAGACGATCCGTACCCAACAGTGGGCTCACAATCTAGAAGTTACTCTCCCAACCGTTTAGCACAGTGCTCTTTGCACAGTAAGTACTCAATAAACCAACTTGTACTTCTCAAGCGCTTAATACGGTGCTCTGCACACAGTAAGCGCTCAATAAATACGATTGAATGAATAACCAGCTGTGTGACTTTGAGCAAGTCACTTAACTTCTCTGTGCCTCAGTTCCCTCATCTGTAAAATGGGGATTAAGACTGTGAGCCCCACGTGGGACAACCTGATGACCTTGTATCCCCCCAGTGCTTAGAATGGTGCTTTGCACATAGCAAGTGCTTAACAAATGCCATCATCATTATTATTATTATTATTAATAAACGCCATTGATTGATGGATTCATGGATTGCCTGGGAGCGTGGCTCAGTGGAAAGAGCATGGGCTTTGGAGGCAGAGGTCACGGGTTCAAATCCTGGCTCCGCCAATTGTCAGCTGTGTGACTTTGGGCAAGTCACTTAACTTCTCAGTGCCTCAGTTTCCTCATCTGTAAAATGGGAATGAAGACTGTGAGCCCCCCGTGGGACAACCTGATCAACTTGTTAACCTCCCCAGCGCTTAGAACAGTGCTTTGCACATAGTAAGCGCTTAATAAATGCTATCATTATTATTAAAGTGTGGACAGGACCACCCTACGGCACTGAAGAACAAAGGGTTCCATCCAACACTTTAGCAGCTCTGGGCCAGTGAAAAGAAAAGGAGTGGGGATGTGGGAGATGCCTAGCTACCTCCTGGAAAGAAGGGGTAGGAGGGACAGCAGAGCAGGGATAAAATGGGGTGCAGGCGGGGCAGGGCGCTGAAGGTCAAACCCCAATTGACCAAGCGACTCTCTCCCTTCTTTTCTTCCCCCTCCCAGCCCCACAGCACTTATAATAATAATAATAATAATAATAATGGCATTTATTAAGCGCTTACTATGTGCAAAGCACTTCTAAGAGCTGGGGAGGTTACAAGATGATAAAGTTGGCCCATGGGGGGCTCACAGTCTTCATCCCCATTTTACAGATGAGGTAACTGAGGCCCACAGAAGTGAAGCGACTTCCCCAAGGTCACCCAGCTGACAATTGGCGGAGCCGGGATTTGAACCCGTGACCTCTGACTCCAAAGTCGGGCTCTTTCCACTGAGCCACGCTGAAGGACTTATGTACATATCTGTAATTTAGTTATTTATATTGATGTTTGTCTCGTTCATTCATTCAATTTTATTTACTGAGTGCTTACTGTGTGCACAGCACTGTACTAAGTGCTTGGGAAAGTACAATCCCCCCCTAGACTGTAAGCTCGTTGTGGGTGGAGAATGTGTCTATTGTTATGTTGTATTTATCCCAATTAATACGATTGAATGATTGAATGAATGAACAAATTAAATAATCAGTCAATGGTATTGAGCAGCGTGGCTCAGTGGAAAGAGCACGGGCTTGGGAGTCAGAGGTCATGGGTTCTAATCCCGGCTCTGCCACTTATCAGCTGTGGGCAAGTCCCTTAACTTCTCTGGGCCTCAGTTCCCTCATCCGTAAAATGGGGATGAAGACTGTGAGCCCCACATGGGACAACCTGATTACCCTGTATCTACTCAAGCACTTAGAACAGTGCTTGGCGCATAGTAAGCGCTTAACAAATACCAAAATTATTATTATTATTATTATTTATTGAGTGCTTACTGGGGGCAAAGCACTGTGCGAAGCACTCAGAAAAGTACAGTGCAGTAGATTTGGTCGACACAATGCCCGTTCTCGGGGAGTTTACAGGCTAAGGGAGAGACAGGCATTCAAATAGAAGCAGCATGGCGGAGTGGATAGAGCACGGAACCGGGAGTCAAAAGGTCATGGGTTCTAATCCTGGCTCCCACTTGTCTGCTATGTAAATTTAGACAAGTCACTTCACTTTTCTGGGCCTCAGTTACCTCATCTGTAACACAGGGATTGAAGACCGTGACACGTGGACACTATGTCCAGCTTGATTTGCTTGTATCCACCCCAGTACCTGGCGTGTAGTAAATCCTTAACAAATACCATCAGTCGAGCCCCCTTTTCCCAGACTGAGCCCCCTTTTCCCAGACTGAGCTCCCTTTTTCCTCTCCTCCTCCCCATCCCCCCTGCCCTACCTCCTTCCCCTCCCCACAGCACTTGTATATATATTTGTACAGATTTATTATTCCATTTTACTTGTACATATTTCCTATTTATTTTGTTAATGATGTGCATACAGCTTTAATTCTATTTGTTCTGACGATTTTGACACCTGTCTACATGTTATTTTGTTTTTTTATTTTATTTTATTTGTTATTTTATTTTATTTTATTTGGGTTTTTTTGTTTTTTTGTTTTTTGTTTTTTTGTTTCTTGTTTTTTGTTTTTTGTTTTTTTTGTTTATTTTTTTAATTTTTTTGTTTTTTGTTTTTTTGTTTATTTTTTATGTTTTTTTTGTTTTTTGTTTTTTGTTTATTTATTTATTTATTTATTTATTTTATTTGTTATTTTATTTTGTTGTCTGTCTCCCCCCTTTCAGACTGCGAGCCCGTTGTTGGGTAGGGACCGTCTCTATATGCTGCCGACTTGTCCTTCCCAAGCGCTTAGTCCAGTGCTCTGCACACAGTAAGTGCTCAATAAATACGATTGAATGAATGACTGAGTGAATTAAATACTTTACAGCTAGGTGAAATAGCAGAGCATAAGGACATCATCATCATCATCAATCGTATTTATTGAGCGCTTACTGTGTGCAGAGCACTGTACTAAGCGCTTGGGAAGTACAAATTGGCAACATATAGAGACAGTCCCTACCCAACAGTGGGCTCACAGTCTAAAAGGGGGAGACAGAGAACAAAACCAAACATACTAACAAAATAAAATAAATAGAATAGATATGTACAAGTAAAATAAATAGAGTAATAAATATGTACAAACATATATGCATATATACAGGTGCTGTGGGGAAGGGAAGGAGGTAAGATGGGGGGGATGGAGAGGACATGGAACAGACACGTAATCCTGGGCAGACCTGTCAGGGGTCCGGGGCTGGGGGTGGACTCAGGGATGGTCCTCGCCTCTCCGGACCAACGTTGCTAGTCGGACCCCCGGCTGGGGGATCTGGTATCTAAGAGAAGCAGCGTGGCTTAGCGGCCAGAGCCCGGGCTTGGGGGTCAGAAGTCATGGGTTCTAATCCTGGCTCCCCCACTTACCAGCTGTGTGATTTTGAGCAAGTCACTTAACTTTGACTTACTTAAGAAGTCCCTTAACTTCTCTGGGCCTCAGTTCCCTCACCTGTAAAATGGGGCTGAAAGCTGTGAGCCCCACGTGGGACAATCTGCTTACCTCATATCAACCCCAGCGCTTTGAACAGTGCTTGGCACACAGTAAGCGCTTTAACAACTACCATTATTATTATTATTATCTGAGTGAGGGTGGGTAGGAGCACAATATTGGCAACCAGGCGAGAGAGGGGGCTGAAATTCCTTAGGGCACAGGCAGAAGAAAGCCTAGGACCAGGAGAGCTGAAGGAAAGGGGAGGCCATGTACATAGGCTGTGTATATATGTATATATGGTTGTACATATTTATTACTCTATTTATTTATTTATTTATTTATTTTACTTGTACATTTCTATCCTATTTATTTTATTTTGTTGGTATGTTTGGTTTTGTTCTCTGTCTCCCCCTTTTAGACTGTGAGCCCACTGTTGGGTAGGGACTGTCTCTATGTGTTGCCAATTTGTACTTCCCAAGTGCTTAGTACAGTGCTCTGCACATAGTAAGCGCTCAATAAATACGATTGATTGATTGATTGATTGATTGATTGGATTCCCTGACCTCCCACCCAATCCCAAGGGGCCAGAGGACCAGAGGTGAGGCAGCCCCAAAACCTACTCCCACCCAACCCCAGGAGCCCGATGCAGGGACCAGAATCCACTCCCCTTCCAGGCAGACAGCTGTTAGTCCTAGTTTTTAAAGTCTCTCTGAAGTTAGAGACCCCCCACCTCCCCATCCCACCCTAGCGATCCACAGTTGGCCTGTTTCTGGGATTAGCGCTTAGTACAGTGCTCTGCACACAGTAAGCGCTCAATAAATACGATTGAAGGAAGGAATTAAAGCTCCTCACAGCCACAGCATTCTTCCTGAAAGTCTGGATAACCTGTCAAACACTTAGCTCAGTGTACTGTACTTATGAGCCCGGGCTTTGGAGTCAGAGGTCATGGGTTCAAATCCCGGCTCCGCCACTTGTCAGCTGTGTGACTTTGGGCAAGTCACTTCACTTCTCTGGGCCTCAGTTCCCTCATCTGTAAAATGGGGATTAAGACTGTGAGAACCTGATCACCTTGTGAACTCCCCAGCGCTTAGAACAGTGCTTTGTACATAGTAAGCGCTTAATAAATGCCATAAAAAAAGTACACACACACATACAGTCATGCATGTGCAGACACACACACAGAGGCCTCTTCACCATACTCAAGGAAGAGGCCACTGACAGAGAAATATTGCACTCCGCAGTCGCACAATAAATGCCAGTATCACTACTAAATCCTTCCTATCATCATTTCAGTCCAATTTCTCTTGTTGTGTTCTAGATGACGGACAACAGCTGGTTCCTCTCCTCTGAAGAAAGACCTTTTCTGCATTTGAAATCCCTTCTCCAGCGCTCCTCCCCCACAGCCAACTTTCCCTTCTCTGGGCTGGACTCTCCCAACACAATATGGTCCAGACTAGAAGCAAACATAATGAAAGGATTGTTTCCTGGCTGTTTGTGTGTGTCATGCTTTTTTTAGTCCACACTGTCCTAGTGTTTTCTACACCACCCAGGCCCACTCAGACTCAGCGTGTGGTCCACTCTGACCCCTGGACCTTGTTTGGCCACGCTGATAACTGGCCGGGTGTCCAAGTATCCCGCATCCTCTGTCTGTCTGCCTGGTGGATAAAACGCAGGTCTGGGGGTCAAAAGGTCATTCATTGAATTGTATTTATTGAGCACTTACAGTGTGCAGAGCACTGTACTAAGCGCTTGGGAAGGACAAATCGGCAACATGTAGGATTCCAATCCCAGCTCCACCATTTAATAATAATAATACGCCAAGCTAGCTCTCTTCCTCCCTTCAAGGCCCTGCTGAGAGCTCACCTCCTCCAGGAGGCCTTCCCAGACTGAGCCCCTTCTTTCCTCTCCCCCTCGTCCCCCTCTCCATCCCCCCGTCTTACCTCCTTCCCTTCCCCACAGCACCTGTATATATGTATATATGGTTGTACATATTTATTACTCTATTTATTTATTTATTTATTTATTTATTTTACTTGTACATTTCTATCCTACTTATTTTATTTTGTTGGTATGTTTGGTTCTGTTCTCTGTCTCCCCCTTTTAGACTGTGAGCCCACTGTTGGGTAGGGACTGTCTCTATGTGATGCCAATTTGTACTTCCCAAGCGCTTAGTACAGTGCTCTGCACATAGTAAGCGCTCAATAAATACGATTGATTGATTGATTGATTAATAATAATGGCATTTATTAAGCACTTACTATGGGCAAAGCACTGTTCTAAGCGCTGGGGAGGTTACAACTTGATCAGGTTGTCCCACGGGGGGCTCACAGTCTTCATCCCCATTTTACAGATGAGGTCACTGAAGCACAGAGAATCAATCAATCAATCAATCGTATTTACTGAGCGCTTACTGTGTGCAGAGCACTGTACTAAGCGCTTGGGAAGTACAAGTTGGCAACATATAGAGACAGTCCCTACCCAACAGCGGGCTCACAGTCTAGAAGGGGGAGACAGAGAACAAAACAAAACATATTAACAAAATAAAATAAATAGATATGTACAAGTAAAATAAATAAATAGAGTAATAAATAGAGTAATAAATAAATAAATAGAGTAATATTAGTGACTTGCCCAAAGTCACACAGCAGACAAGTGGCAGAGCCGGAATTTGAACCCATGACCTCTGACTGCAAAGCCCAGGCTCTTTCCCCCTGAGCCACGCTGCTGTGTGACCTTGGGCAAGTCACTTCACTGCTCTCAGTTACCTCATCTACGTCTGATAACCTTGTATTTACCCCAGCACTTAGAACAGTGCTTGGCACATAATAAGCACTTAAATACCATTTTTCTTCTTCTTATTCTCTGTGCCTCAGTTACCTCATCTGGAAAATGGGGATTGAGACTGTGAGCCCCATATGGGACAGGGACTGTGTCCAACCCAATTTGCCTGTATCCACCTCAGCGCTTAGTACAGTGCCTGGCACATAGTAAGCACTCAAATACCATTGCCATTCATCTGGAAAACGGGGATTGAAACTGTGATCCCCATCTGGAACAGGGACTGTGTCCAACCCGATTTGCTTGTAACCACCTCAGCGCTTAGTACAGTGCCTGGCACATAGTAAGCGCTTAACAAATACCACTGCTATTCTGGGGTGCTGCCCTGCACTTGTCTCTTCTGGGAATCCGGTCCCCATCCCTCAGGCCCTGGGGTTGGAATCTGAGGAAGGGAGAATTAATCAACCGAGGGTATTTACTGAGTGCTTACTGTGTGTACAGCACTATACTAAGAAGGAGAAGACAGATGGAGCTGGCTTGATGGCCGTAGGCCAGACCAATGATCTCATAACCCCTGAGGACCTTTGCTGGACTATGGGGCCCTGCAGACTCTATTGTACTCTCCCAAGAGCTTAGTACAGTGCTCTGCACAGAGTCAGCACTGAACAAATACCATTGACTGGTTGACTAATCCACTACCCCACTGTAGTTTAGCTGATAGAGCGAGCCTGGGAGTCAAAAGGACCTGGGTTCTAATCCGGGTCCATCCACAAGTCTGCTGTGTGACCCTGGGCAAGTGGCTGAACTTCTCTGGGCCTCGAGTACCTCATCTGTAAAATGGGAATTAAGACCGTGAGTTTCTTGTGGGACAGGAACCGTGTCCAGCCTGATTAACTTGTATCTACCCCAGCGTTTAGAACAGGGCTTGGCACATAGAGAGCGTTTAATAAGTACCATCTTTTTTTTTCCTCCTAGTATCCTAACCAGGCCCCTATCATTCATTCATTCAATCGAATTTATTGAGCGCTTACTGTGTGCAGAGCACTGTACTAAGCGCTTGGGAAGTCCAAGTTGGCAACATATAGAGACGGTCCCTACCCAACAACGGGCTCACAGTCTAGAAGGCGGAGACAGACAACAAAACAAAATATATTAACAAAATAAAATAAATAGAATAGTATTTACTCTATTTTATTATTATCAGCCCAGCCCCCTCCCACCGGCAGGGCGGTGATCCGGGAGGTAGGGGAGGGGTCTATCTCTCCATAGGCCTGCAGCTGGTCACCAGAGCTGGACAGTAATAATAATAATAATAATGATAGCATTTATTAAGCACTTACTATGTGCAAAGCACTGTTCTAAGCGCTGGGGAGTTTACAAGGTGATCAGGTTGTCCCATGGGGGGCTCACAGTCTTAATCCCCATTTTACAGATGAGGGAACTGAGGCCCAGAGAAATGAAGTGACTTGCCCAAAGTCACACAGCTGACAATTGGCGGAGCTGGGATTAGAACCCATGAACTCTGACTCCAAAGCCCGGGCTCTTTCCAGTCAGCCACACTGCTTCTGATTCATTTCATTCATTCAATCGTATTTATTGAGCGCTTACTGTGTGCAGAGCACTGGACTAAGTGCTTGGGAAGTACAAATCAGCAACATAGAGAGATGGTCGCAACCCAACAACAGGCTCGCTGGCTCTGACCCCCCCACCCCCACCCAGCCCCTTCTGGACTCGCCCCCCTCCTTTTTATGGTATTTGTTAAGAGCTTAACTTACTCTTTAATAATAATGATGGTGGTATTTGTTAAGTGTTTACTATGTGCCAAGCACTGGTCTAAGCACTGGGGTAGATACAAGGTAATCAGGTTGTCGCACGTGGGGCTCACAGTCTTCATCCTCATTTTACAGA
Organism: Tachyglossus aculeatus; assembly: GCF_015852505.1. NCBI lineage: Eukaryota > Metazoa > Chordata > Mammalia > Monotremata > Tachyglossidae > Tachyglossus > Tachyglossus aculeatus. The sequence continues at coordinate 133,655,372 of NC_052067.1, read as the reverse complement.
TGAGATAACTGAGGCCCGGAGAAGCGTGAGCCCACTGTTGGGTAGGGACTGTCTCTATATGTTGCCAACTTGTACTTCCCAAGCGCTTAGTACAGTGCTCTGCACACAGTAAGTGCTCAATAAATACGATTGATGATGATGATGACAAAGTGGCTTGCCCAAAGTCACCCAGCTGACAAGTGGCGGAGCCAAGATTAGAACCCACAACCTCCGACTCCCAACCCCGGGCTCTTTCCATTAAGCCACGCTGCTTCTCACTGTAAGCGACTGGCACTCTACTAAGCACTGGGGTGGCTACAAGTTAAGCAGGTTGGACTCGGTCCTCGTCTCGCCTGGGACTCAGGGTCTTAATCCCCATTTTACAGATGAGGTAACCGAGGCACAGGGAAGTTAAATGACTCGCCCAAGGTCACACAGCAGTCGGGTGGCGGAGGTGGAATGAGAACCCAGGCCCTCCTCACTCCCAGGCCTGGGCTCTTTTTACTAGGCCACGCTGTTTCTCACGTTGCCCCTCCCCTATTGAACCCCCATTTTTCGGACCACTGGCCCTGCCCCTCCTGGTCCAAGCCCCGTCCCCTTCTGGCCCAGGCCCCCCCCCAACTCGGAATGGTTGTCCCTGGCAACGGGTGAGGGGAGGAGGGGGAGATGGAGAAGGAGGAGCAGGTTGCTATGGTAACTGCAAGGAGTGGAGAAAGAGGGTTCCCCTGGCAACTCTTCCCCACCCCATCGGGAACAGATTTCCCCGGGCTCCATCTCCTCTTTCCCTCCTCCTCCTGGGCATCTTCCCCCAATTCCATAATCCCCCTGCTCCCTCCTCCCCTCCCGCCCCTTCCCAAACAAGATCGGCGCTTACTGTGTGTAGAGCACTGTACTAAGCGCTTGGTAACAGGATAGTATATAGTATATTACACTATAGTATAGGACAGTATAGCGAAGCAGTGTGGTTCAGTGTCAAGAGCCCGGGCTTTCGAGTCAGAGCTCAGGGGTTCGAATCCCGCTCCACCGCTTGTCGCCTGTGTGACCTTGGGCAAGTCACTTCACTTCTCTGGGCCTCAGTTACCTCCTCTGTAAAATGGGGATTAAGACCGTGAGCCCCACGTGGGACAACCTGGTCACCTTGTAAATTCCCCAGCGCTTAGTACAGTGCTTTGCACATAGTAAGCGCTTAATAAATGCCATTATTATTGTTATTATTATTATTATTATTATTATTATTATTATTATTATTATTATCAGAGACCCCGAGACCCTCCTCAAGAGGTCATTCCATACAGCCCTCCGCCTCCGAGGTCTGGTTTTGGGTATGCGGGGGGAGCGGAAAGGAAGGGGATAGGAAAAGGGGGAGCTCCCAGGACCGACATTCATTCATTCAATCGTATTTATTGAGCGCTTACTGTGTGCAGAGCACTGCACTAAGCGCTTGGCCGACAGTGCAGTGAGTCTTGGGGGCGAGAAACGAGAAAGGAGAGCGTAAATGGACTCATTCTTTCGAGGGGTGGGCTCATGCAGCCCCTTCCCCTCCCTTGTTTAATCCTTTCATCTCCACACCCTATTTCTCCTTCTTCTATTGCTACTTCCGCGTCACCTGTGTACTCACCTGCCTCCTCCCTCCTCCCAACCCAAACACTTACCTACTTATCTTTAAACTTTGTTGTTTCCTCCTACTGGTAATTTATTTTAGAGTCTGTTTTTCTCCCTGGATTGTAACTCCCTCAGGACAGGTTTTGGGCATACTATTCTACACCCTCTGTGTCTCTTTCTTGTCTTTTTTTGCGGTCGATCCTTTGTTCACACCCTCCTACCTGGAATTCCCTCCCCTTCTCATTCCACAGACTAGAGCTCTCCACATCTTAATAGCCCTTCTGAAATCACATCTCCCCCAGAAAGTCTTCCCTGCTTAATCTCCCTTCTCCCCACCCTATTCTCCCTCCCTTCTATGTCAACTATGCACTAACTCCTAAGAGCGTAGCTCAGTGGAAAGAGCCCGGGCTTTGGAGTCAGAGGTCTTGGGTTCAAATCCCGCATCCATCAGTTGTCAGCTGTGTGACTTTGGACAAGTCACTTCACTTCTCTGAGACTGTTACCTCATCTGTAAAATGGGGGATTAAGACCGTGAGCCCCCCGTGGGACAACTTGATCACCTTGTAACCTTCCCAGCGCTTAGAACAGTGTTAGGTACATTTTAAGTGCTTAATAAATATCATTGTTACTATTATTGTTATAGCTCCACACCCTCCCTCCTCGCCCACAACACTTACATACAGACATCTTTATACTCAGTTCCTTTCCTCACCTGTAATTTATTTTAGTGTCTGTCTCCCCCACAGTTTAGTAAGCTCCTTGAGGGCAGATATTGGGTCTACTAACTCTACTGAAGCAGCGTGGCTCAGTGGAAAGATCACGGCCTTGGGAGTCAGAGGTCGTGGGTTCCAATCCCGGCTCCACCACTTATCAGCTGTGTGATTTTGGACAAGTCACTTAACTTCTCTGGGCCTCAGTTACCTCCTCCGTAAAGTGGGGATTAAGACTGTGAGCCCCACGTGGGACAACCTGATTACCTTGTATCTACCCCAGCGCTTAGACCAGTGTTTGGCACATAGTAAGTGCTTAATAAAAACCATCATTATTATTATTACTATATTCCCCCAAGTGCTTAGTAATAATAATAATGGTATTTGTTAAGTGCTTACTATGTGCAAAGCACTGTTCTAAGCGCTGGGGGGATAATACAAGATGATCAGGTTGCCCCACGTGGGGCTCATAGTCTTAATCCCCATTTTACAGATGTGGGAACTGAGGCACAGAGAAGTTGAGTGACTTGCCCAAAGTCACACAGCTGATGAGTGGCAGAGCCAGGATTAGAACCCATGACCTCTGACTACCAAGCCCATGCGCTTTCCATTGAGACACGCTGCTTCTCAGATCAGTGGCCCGTATGGGGATCGAACCCGCGACCTTGGCGTTATTAACACCACGCTCTAACCGACTGAGCTAACCGGCCATTGTACAGTACATTCAGTACACTTAGTACAGTGCTCTGAATATAGTAAGCACTCAATATGATTGTTGATTGCCAAGCACTTAGTCCAATGCTCTGCATCCCATAAGTGCTCAATAAATATTAGATTGATTGATTCCTGAATGCTTAATACAGTGTCCACAGAGTAAGTGGTCAGTCAGTAAATACTACTGATTGAACAACCACCACAAAAATAATAATACTACTAATAATAATTGTGGCATTTGTTAAGCCCTTACTCTATGCCAAGCACTGTACGAAGCACTGGTGTAGATGCAAGAAAGTTTCCCGGCTTGTTGCCAGGTTGAGCTGAGCATGGAGCTCAGAATTCAAACATACTTACTGAGCACTTAACTGTGTGCAAAGCACTGTTCTAAGCAGTTGGGAGGGTACAATATAACAATAAACAGACACATTCCCTGCCCACGGTGAGTTTACAGTCTAGAGTGTCAGAAAACCCTTTTCTCACAGCTTGGGATTTGTCCTGTCCTCAACCCAGTCCCATGATAACCACTTCCTAATAAATCAGTGGTATTTATGGAAGGTCTACTGAGTGCAAAGCACTGTACAAAGTGCTTGGGAGACATACAACAAGCAAACAGGCATTCCCTGCTCCCAAGAACCTTATGATCTAATAGGGGAGATACATAAAAAACATTTACAAGTTGTGAGAGCCAGCGGAAGAAGAATGATACAACAGTTTAGTACAAACGTACCAGGATGAGACTAATTGAATAATTGAATGTGCAAATACACATAAGTCCTTTTGTGTGCACAGTGTGGTCAGGGCAGGCAATGACTCACAGATCAGTAAGTTGATATTTACTGATCTCTTTGTGCAGAGCACTGTACTATGCACTTGGAAAAGTACAATACAGTTGATAGACACAATCCTTGCGCTGAAGCAGGTGAATTTCACCATCGGGGGATCTTTTTGAAGTAAGAAGGGAAAATATAATAATAATAATAATAATAATAATAATGTGCAAAGCACTGTTCTAAGTGCTGGGGAGGTTACAAGGTGATCGGGTTGCCCCACATGAGACTCACAGTCTTAATCCCCATTTTACAGATGAAGTAACTGAGGCACAGAGAAGTGAAGTGACTTGCCTGAAGTCACACAGCTGACAGTTGGCGGAGCCGGGATTTGAACCCATGACTTCTGACTTTCCAAAGCCCATGCTCTTTCCACTGAGCCAAGTATATATGTATATATATTTATAGGTATATATTATATTTATATATAAATATATATTTATATATACTCATATAATATATAATTATATCTATATATTATATAAATATATGTTTATGCATTATTATGTTATTATATAGTATCATATATTATATAATTATATTATTATGCATAATTATATAATGTATATGAGTATATATAAATATATTATATATTATTATATGATTATATGTTATTATTATGTTATATATTATAATATTATATCATATATTATTATATATTATATATTATATGTATAAATATATATAAATATATATAATGAATATTATATATACAATTACAATATATTATATAATTATAATGTAATTATTATAATACATTATAATTATATGTATATTATATATAATATATTACATTTATATATATTTATATATTATATATAGAGAGAGAATTATTGAGAGTGCACATGAATTAGATAAATGCTAAAAGTTGCTGTTGAGCTCATGTGACATGTGAATTATTCAAGGAAGTCTTCCTGGAGGAGGTGGGGTTTTAGGACGTTATTTGGAGTTAGGGAGAGCTGTGATCTGGCTGATTCAAGCCAGAAAAATAGCACAAGCGAAGGGCTGAGGCAGGAGAGCTAAGAGTGAGGTACAGTTAGAAGTTAAGTTTGGGGAAGAATGAAGAGTGTGATGGCGGAGCAATTATTTTTTATGGTATTTGTTAAGCACTACCTATGTGCCTATGTACTGGGTAAGTACAAGCTAATCAGGTTTAAAGACAGTCCATGTTCCACATGCGGCTCACAGTCTCAATCCCCATTTTACAGGTGAGGGAACTGAGTCAGAGAGAAGTGAAGTGACTTGCCCATGATCACAACAGACAAGTGGCAGAGTCAAGACTAGAACACAGGTTTAGAAATATTGCTCAGTCCCCATCTCTCCACGTCTTAAAAGCCTCCAATCGCTTTCCATTTGCTTCCTCATCAAGCAAAACCACCTTACAGTTGGATTCCTCTCTCTCATTCATTCATTCAATCGTATTTATTAAGCGCTTACTGTGTGCAGAGCACTGTATCAAGTGCTTGGGAAGTACAAGTTGGCAACATATAGAGACGGTCCCTACCCAACAACGGGTTCACACTCCATTTTACATATCAAGCTCTCTTCATCAGTAGCATAGCCTAACGGAAAGAGCACGGGTCTGGGTTCTAATCCTATTCCACCATTTTTCCACGGTGTGACCTTAGGTGAGTCACTTAATTTCTCTGTACAACAGTCTCCTCACTTGTAAAACGGGGATTAAGACTGTGAGCCCCATGTGGGACAATTGCTGTCCCCAACCGAGTTATCTTATATCTATCCCAGTGCTTAGTATCGCTCCTGGTATGTATTTAGTGTTTAAATAACATTTTTCTTTAAAAAGAGCCTGAAAACCCGATTTGTGATGATGGAAGCAGGGAGATGGGGTAAAAGCTGAGGGGGCACCAAGATCTGGAGAAGGCTTTTTTTGGTATAAGAAAGACTTGAATGTGTTTGAAGTTGTCTCTTAGAGTAACCGTTGAAGATAGAGAAGTAAGAGAGAGAAGAAGTGAGAACAGTGTTTTTAAGAGGAGAGAGGTTAAGATCAGAGGCCCAGGTAGAAAGTAGATTTGGAGAGCAGACTGGGGACCTCTGCTTGAGGAGCAACTGGAAAGGAGCGAGAAGAGGCTAGTGGTGAGTTAGTGATGGAGACACTTTCAGAATTTCACGCTCGGTGATTTCAATTTTATAAAGTTAGCGAGGTCAGGGGTGTTCTGGAGGTGGTGAGGCTGGGTGCTACAAGAGGGAGTTGAGATTGAAATAGTTGGCAGGATCCTTGGCTATCGGAGTCAAAGAGGGAAAAGAAGAGTTGTTGAGCTGAATTATAGCAGGTCAGAGAAAATCTGAAGTGACGAATTGGCCCAGTGTCTGGATTTTCGCCAGCAGTATTCTCATGCAGATGAAAAGGAAGGAGACTGTGAGGGGGAACCAGGGTTGGAGATATGACAGTGATGGAGGAACACTGAAACCAAGAAAGAATTAGGGTAAGCAGAGAAAGTGGTGTTGAGGGATGGCCTTCAACCGCAAGTCACTTAAATTCTCTGGGCCTCAGTTACCCCATCTGTAAAATGGGGGTTCAATACTTTAAAAAAAAAGTATTTAAGTGCCTACTATGTGCGAGACACTGTAGAGAAGCAGCGTGGCTCAGTGGAAAGAGCAGGAGCTTGGGAGTCGGGGGTCATGGGTTTGAATCCCGGCTCTGCCAATTGTCAGCTGTGTGACTTTGGGCAAGTCACTTAACTTCTCTGTGCCTCAGTTCCCTCATCTGTAAAATGGGGATTAAGACTGTGAGCCCCCCGTGGGACAACCTGATCTCCTTGTAACCTCCCCAGCACTTAGAACAGTGCTTTGCACATAGTAAGCGCTTAATAAATGCTATTATTTTTATTATTAACTGCTGGGATAGATACAAGCTAATCAGGTTGGACACAGTTCCTGTCCCATCTGGGGCTCACAGTCTTAATCTCCATTTTACAGATGAGGTAACTAGTACCTGTTCTTCCCCACAAAGATTTTGAGTCCTCTGTGGGACAGGGACTGTGTCAGACCTGATTATCTTGTGTTTGACACATAGTAAATGCTTAACAAATACCACAATAATTATTATTCTCATCGAACTATATGAGAGTTGATAGGGTAAGGGAGTCCAGAAGAGTGATAGTCTGGTACAGGTGCAGCAGGTCTAGAGTAGAGTAAGCAGCACGACCTAGTGAAGGATTTTAGGCCTAGGAGTCAGAAGATCTGGGTTCTAATCCCAGTTCCATCACTTGTCTACTGTGTGACCTTGGGCAAATCACATAACATCTGTGCCTCAGTTACCTCGTCTGTAAAATGGGGATTAAGCACTGTTCTAAACACGGGGGTAGATACAAGGTAATCAGGTTTTCCCACTTGGGGCTCACAGTCTTAATCCCCATTTTACGGATGAGGTAACTGAGGCACAGAGAAGTGCCTTGCCCAAAGTTACACAGTTGGTAAATGGCGGAGCTGGGATTAGAACCCACGACCTCTGACTCCCAAGCCCGGGAGATACAGGAATTACAAATCTGGCTATTGTGTTGGATAGAAATCTGGAGTGGCAATGCCATTATTATGATGGTATTTTTTTAAACATTTACTATGTGTCAAGCCCTGGGGTAGAAACTAGTTAATCACATTGGAGACAGTCTCTGTCCCACATGGGGCTCACAGTCTAGGTAGGGGACGGAACAGGCATTGAATCTCATTTTACAGCTGAGGAAACTGAGGCCCAGAGATGCGAAGTGACTTGCACAAGGGCACACAGCAAGCAGGGGGTAGGATTAGAACCCAGGTCCTCTGACTCCCAAGACCTGGCTCTTTTCCCTTAGGCCTCGCTGCTTCTTCATGAGATACGCTGTTAAAAATAATGAGTTGGGAAGTAGGGGGAGAGGGGTTTGGCAGCGGGGAAAGGAGGGATCCATCTTCACATGAGAGATTTCGATTTGAATTCTCACTATCAAGACTGTCTGTGTTCAACCACCTCTTCCTCTAGACTGTAAACTCGTGGTGGGCGGAGAATGTGTCTACCACCTCAGCTATAATAATAATGATGGTATTTGTTAAGCACTTACTATGTGCTAAGCACTGTTCTAAGCGCTGGGGTAGACACGAGTTCAGCAGGTTGAACAGTGAACCTGCTGAACAGGTCGAACACCAGTTCACCAACCCCTGCGTGGCTTAGTGGCAAGGACCCGGGCTTGAGAGTCACAGGTCGTGGGTTCTAATCCTGACTCCACCACCTGTCAGCTGTGTGACTCTGGGCAAATCAGACTGAGCCCCACATGGGACAGGGATTGTGTCCATCCCAATTTATCTTGTATCTATCACAGAGTTTAGTAGCGTGGCTCAGTGGAAAGAGCACGGTCTTTGGGGTCAGAGGTCACGGGTTCAAATCCCAACTCTGCCAGTTGTCAGCTGTGTGACTTTGGGCAAGTCACTTAACATCTCTGTGCCTCAGTTACCTCATCTGTAAAATGGGGATTAAGACCGTGAGCCCCCCAGTGGGACAACCTGATCACCTTGTCCCTGATCACCTTGACCAGAGCTTAGAACAGTGCTTTGCACATAGTAAGCGCTTAATAAATGCTATTATTATTATTAATAGTACAATCCTTCTGAGTCCCAGGCCTGTGCTCCAGACTCTCGGCTTAATATCGAAGCCTAAGGAACTGAGAACATTCCTGGGCTAGGGCCCCAGAGCTGGGATCTTAATAATTATAATAGTAATAATAATAATGGTATTTTTAAGTGCTTACTATGTGCTAAGCACTGTACTAAGCGCTGGGGGGATACAAGGTAATCAGGTTGCCCCACGTGGGGCTCACAGTCTTAATCGTCATTTTACAGATGAGGTAAGTGAGGCACTGAGAAGTCAAGTGGCTTGCCCAAGATCACACAGCAGGCAAGTGGCGGAGCCAGGATTAGAAGCCACATCTTCTGAATCCCAAGCCCGGGCTCTTTCCACTAAGCCACGCTGCTTCTCCAATGTAGGGTTCACAGCCTTAATCTCCATTATATAGATGAGGTAACTGAGGCACGGAGAAGTTAAGTGACTTGTCCAAAGTCACACAGCTGATAAGTGGCAGAGCTGGGATAAGGACCCACGACCTCTGACTCTCAAGCCCTTGCCTCTTTCCACTAAGCCACGCTGCTTCATTAATCAATCAATGGTATTTATTGAACCACTGTGCTCAGAGCACTTTACTAAACACTTGGGAGAGTACAACAGAGTTAGTAGATAAGTTCCCTATCCACGATGCGCTTATAGTCTAGAGAAAGCCATCACATCTTCCTGCATTCCCTAACTCTACCAACCCTAACACACCCGGCTGTTGAAGTCCTCTCCCTCAACATCCTTTTCTCCACCAAGCTCAACTCTCTCGTCTCTGGTGTCTCTCCATTACTGTCATCTCACCGACCCCGGCTCTGGATAATTGTGATCTTACCTTTTCCTCTCTCTGCCCGTCCCCAGGGCTAGGAAAGAGTAAGTGTGGGGGTCACATCTCTCCCAGCAGATAGGCAGTGACCATCTTCCCCCTCCCTTTCACCCTTCAGTCATGTTGTGTGTGTATTCATTCAATCGTATTTATTGAGCACTTACTGTATGCAGAGCACTGTACTAAGCACTTGGGAAGTACAAGTTGGCAACATATAGAGACGGTCTCCTCTCCCTGTCCCACAGCACTTATCATCATCATCAATCGTATTTGAGTGCTTACTATGTGCAGAGCACTGTACTAAGCGCTTGGGAAGTACAAATTGGCAACATATACAGTCCCTACCCAACAGTGGGCTCACAGTCTAACAGCACTTATGAATATATCCCTAATTCTATTTATTTGTATTGATGCCTCTTCACTTGTTCTGATATCCGTCTCCCCCTTTCTAGACTGTAAGCCCGGTGCAGGCAGGGACTGTCTCTTTACTGCTGAATTGTACTTTCTAAGCATTTAGTACAGTGCTGTGCCCACAGTAAGCACTCAAATACGATTGAATGAATGAAAGTCTATGAAGAGAAGCAGGGTGGCTCCGTGGAAAAAGCCCGGGCTTTGGAGTCAGAGGTCATGGGCTCAAATCCTGACTCTCCAATTGTTAGCTGTGTGACTTTGGGCAAGTCACTTAACTCCTCTGTGCCTTCGTTCCCTCATCTGTAAAATGGGGATGAAGCCTGTGAGCCCCACCTGGGCCAACCTGCTCACCTTGTATCCCCCCAACGCTTAGAACAGTGCTTTGCACATAGTAAGCACTTAACAAATGCCATTTATTATTACTATCATTATGAAGTCCAGCCATCTCCCACCCCACCCACTCCAGGAGTCCAGATGCAGCAGCCTAACGCACACAGCTTTATTTAGCAAAGGCCAAGAGCTGAGCCTACAGGTTAAGAGTTGAGGAGAGAGCCCCCTTTCACGCAGGAGTCTAGGCAAGCAGAAGATCACGAAACCAGAAACCCCCTCTCCACTCATGAAGCCCCCACTGGGGTTTGAGCAATAAAAACCAAATTAAAACGGACCGGGGCTTGGTCTGGGGATGAAGGGGTCAGAGGTCAGGGCAAGCACTTGGGAAGTGCAGAGGTCTCGTTATGGGATCTTAAGAGGGGTTTCTGTGGGGGCAGAGTCCGGAGTACGGGGATCTGGGGAGAAGAATAAGTGGGAAGGGGAGGAGCTGGGGGGTCCCGGAGAGAGCCCCGGGATATCTGGAGATGGTCTAGGGGACGAGAAGGGGCAGCCCGTAGGAGCCCCGGTCATCACGGACCAGTGAGGGCAGTGGCCGAGGTTCCCAGCCCAGGCCTCCGGGAGCGTGGGGGCACCCCGGCCTCTGGGGCCCCGGAACGGGTATCCCAGCTCCCTCTCCAGCTCCTGCTCCAGCGTTGGAGGCGAGCAGCCGCAGCCGGGATGGCGGGGCGCCTGCCCACCCCTCCGCCGCTGCCGCCGATCGCCCTGCTGCCGGCGCTGCCACTGCCGCCACTCCCGCGCCGCGTTCTCCTGCGGGCAATGAGTCCAGCTCACCCGGGCACCTCCCCCGACCTCCTCGGGAAAGGGGCTGCAGAGGATCCCGGTCCAGTAGCTGCAGACTGGAGTGGTTGCAAGAGGTGTGGATGAGGAGGGCAGGCCCTGGCAGGGGGAAGACGCTACCTGGGCAGCCGTCTGGAAGTGAAGGGCGAAGGCGTGGAAGGTGGCACAGAGCTCCTGCAGTGGGCAGCGAGCCCCATCCTCACAGAAGAATTCCATCAGGGTTTCAGTCAGCTGGGCCAGCCCCTGGAGGCAGGCCCGAGCCCCCTGCAGCTCCTGCTCAGCCTCCTGTGGGCAGAAGGATCCAGCTGAGCTGGCCCGGGGAGGGCCAAGCTGCTACACAGCACCTGAAGACCCCAGAGCGCCTATGCTGTGCAGGGGGAGGAATGAGGTGGGGTGGATGCGGGGTGGGGGGGGGGGGGGTGAATGCAGAGAGAGCAGGTGGGAACAGAGCCCCTGGGAGGAGTTAGGAAGGTGCCCGCCGGGATGGTGCCCACCTGGAGAAAGGGCTCCATCTGGGCCCACACCTCAGGGGGCGGAGGGTGGGTGCGGGCCGCCCGCAGCCGCTGAGACAGGAGCTCCAGCTCCTCCTCCACCTCCTGCTCAGGGATCCTGCAGCGGGGCCCAAATGCACATTAGCACTTTGCCCGCTCTGGGCCCGGGAGAGATGGGTTGGGACCTGGGTGAAGGGGAGGCGGTGGGTGGGCCCTGGGCCAGCTGGATCAGTGGCATCCCCCCGATGGGGGCAGTTTCTGAATCTGGGGCAGGGGCCGTGAGGTGGGAATCGGAGCAGAGGAAAGAGTGCGGGCTTGGGAGTCAGAGGTCACGGGTTCAAATCCCAGCTCCGCCAGTTGTCAGCTGTGGGACTTTGGGCAAGTCACTTCACTTCTCTGTGCCTCAGCCCCCTCATCTGTAAAATGGGGATGAAGACTGTGAGCCCCCCGTGGGACAACCTGATCACCTTGTATCCTCCCCAGTGCTTAGAACAGTGCTTTGCACAAAGTAAGCGCTTAATAAGTGCCATCATTAATTAATTAATGGATAGCGTCTCACCGGGAAGCAGGCCCGACATGGGGCAGCTGAAGGGGGAAATGCAGCAGCCGCTGTTCTCTGCGCCCCGCCTCCTGTGGGGGACAAACCAAGGGTAGACAGGGGTCACCTTCAGACCCCACTGTCTCCCCTCTCTGCACCCCGCCTCCCATGGTTGGGGCCACCCCCATAGCTCCCGCCATCTCCCCTCTCTGTCCCTCTACAAATCCTCCCAGACTCCCCCTTGCTACTCCCTGTCCCTCCAGACCCCAGAACCAAGACCAAACCCCTCCCTCAAATGGAGTCCCCACCACCTACCATGGCCACAAAGTGCAACAGGTGAATGCCAGGAGTGTTGGCCTTGGTGTCGGTCAGGCGCAGCAGCGAGGCCATGCGGAACCCCACGGCCCCACCTGCATAGCTGCCCTGGGGAACACAGAGGTAACGGGGTTTTTGCTCACACAGGTTGAGGGGCCTCCATGTGCCCCTGTCTTGGAATGAAGAGCCCCACCTCCCTCCTCACCGCATTCAGGTGGTTCCCAGCCTTCAGGATGAGGCGGATGATGCAGTGCAGATCCTCACATGCCAGCAGCTCTAGGAGATTGGGGGTAAAGAGAAAAGGGAGAGGGAAAATGGGATGGGATGCTGTTCAGAGTTCTGCCAGGCTTGGGCTCTGCTAATGATAACCGTGGGATTTGTTAAGTGGCCATCATTATTAAGTGCTTATTACATGCAAAGCACAGTACTAGAGAAGCAGCGTGGCTTGGTGGAAAGAACACGGGCTTTGGAGTCAGAGGTCATGGGTTCAAATCCCAGCTCTGCCAATTGTCAGCTGTGTGACTTTGGGCAAGTCACTTCTTAACTTCTCTGGGCCTCAGTTCCCTCATCTGTAATATGGGGGTTAAGACTGTGAACCCCCCATGGGACAACCTGATCACCTTGTAACTTCCCCAGCATGTAGAACAGTGCTTTGCACACAGTAATTGCTTAATAAATGCCATTATTATTATTACTAAGTGCTGGAGTGAAAACAAGATAATCAGGTCCTACAATGGTCCTACAGTGTAAGTGAAAGGGAGGACAGGTATTGAATCTCCATTTTGCAGATGAGAAAACTGAGGCACAGAGAGTCACCTCCTCCAGGAGGCCTTCCTAGACTGAGCCCTCTCCTTCCTTTTCCCCTCCTCCCCCTCCCCATCCCCCCGCCTTACCTCCTTCCCCTCCCCACAGCACCTGTATATATGTATATGTTTGTACGTATTTATTACTCTACTTTACTTGTACATATTTATTCTATTTTATTTTGTTAATATGTTTTGTTGCCTGTCTCCCCCTTCTAGACTTTGAGCCCGCTGTTGGGTAGGGACCATCTCTATATGTTGCCAACTTGTACTTCAAGCGCTTAGTACAGTGCTTTGCATACAGTAAGCGCTGAATAAATACAATTGAATGAATGAATGAAAAGTTAAGTGACTTGCCCAAGGACACACAACAGGAGAGCTATAATTAGGACCCAGGTCATCCAACTCCCAAGCCTGTGCTCTTTCCACTAGGCCATGTTGATTCTTCTCTTCCGCCTGCCTCTCCCCAAGGGCATCCATGCACCACCGTGCCATGTCCTGAACCCGCGGGACCTAGGGCTGGGCCTTCTTGCTTTCTCGAGCCTTCCCCTGTTCCCCAGAACCCCATACCTTGAGCAGCCTGAGTTAAGATGGTGATGTTGGCTCGCAGGGTAGCAAGCTGGGGCAGAAATTCCTCCTTCAGCACCATCAGAGCCAGCCGTTCTGGGTAACTGGGGAGAGAGGACAGGAGGGCAAAGAGTTCAGACTCTGGGGGTGGGAGGGAGAGATTCACGGAGGGGAGCGAGATTCCGTGGGGTAGACAAGGGCTGTGTGCCTGGGGAGCAAGGAAGGGCTGTTAGTGAGGGGGCTCACCAAGGCACTTGAACCAACAGTAGCATGAAGAGCTCGGCCTCTGACAGCTGCTGTCGTGACCGCGACCGCCGACCCTGCTCCCCTGCCTGGAAGCTGCGCAGCCGCTGCACCTGCCAGGGGCAAGGATGGACGGATGGACAATCTGTGGGCCCAGTGGGGCCTAGCCAACAGGAAGCTGACCCTCCACCCTGGAGACAGTAGCCCACCTTCTTCCCTACTCATGAGAGTCGGGAAGCACCCGGCACACCTACCGAAGCCTCTGGGCCACTGGACGGATGGATGGATGGACAGTCTGTGGGCCCAGCGGGGTCTAGCCACCAGGAAGCTGACCCTCTACCCTAGAGACAGTAGTCCACTTCCCTCCCTACCACATGGGAGTCGGGCAGCACCCAGCACAGCTGCCGAAGCCTCCAGGCCCCTGGACGGATGGATGGATGGACAATCTGTGGGCCCAGAGGGGTCTAGCCAACAGGAAGCTGACCCTCCGCCCTGAAGACAGTAGTCCACTTCCCTCCCTACCTCATGGGAGTCGGGCAGCACCCGGCACAGCTGCCGAAGCCTCTGGGCCCCATAGGGCCCTCCGGTACCAGCCCGCACGGCCTCCACTAGTTCCACCGCTGGCCTAAAGTGAGAACAAATAATAACGATAATTTTTGCTATCTAAGTGCTTACCCTGTGCCAGGCACTGTACTAAGATCTGGGGTAGAAAATAAGCAAAATCGGATGGGACATAGTCCCTGTGCCACATAGGGCTCAGGGTCTTACTCCCCATTTTACAAAAGAGGTAACAGATGCAGAGAAGTGAAATGACTTGCCCAAAGTCACACAGCAGGTAAGTGGCAGAGCTGGGATTAGAACCCATGACCTTCTGATTCCCAGGCTCAGGCTCTAGCCACTACACCATGCTGCTTCCCTGAAATCTGGTTCTAAATGAAGTTCTAAATCCGTTTAGTACCTGGCTCTACCCCCAACCCACATACAGTAATAATAATAATAATAATGACATTTATTAAGCGCTTACTATGTGCAAAGCATTGTTCTAAACGCTGGGGAGGTAACAAGGTGATTAGGTTGTCCCACGGGGGGGCTCACGGTCTTAATCCCCATTTTCCAGATGAGGCAACTGAGGCCCAGAGAAGTTAAGTGACTTGCCCAAAGTCACACAGCTGACAATTGGCAGAGTGGGTATTTGAACCTATGACCTTCGACTCCAAAGCCCGGGCTCTTTCCACTGAGGCACGCTAGTACTTATTGAGCACTTACTGTGTGCAAAGCACTGTACAATAAACCAATATAACAACAAATTCCCTGCCCATAATGAGCTTACAGTCTGGGGTGGATGGTGAGAGACAAATATATATACACACACACACACACACGTGTGTATGTATATATATGTGTGTGTACAGATATGGACACAAGTGCTGTGGAGCTGGGAAAGGAGATGAATTAAAGGGAGCAAGTCAGGGCGATGCAGAAGGGGGTTGAAGACAAGGAAAAGAGTTTTATTCAGGGAAGGTTTCTTGGAGAAGATGTGCCTTCAATAAAACAATAATCCTACCCCCCACTCCAAGGATAGCCTGGTCCAATCCTCCCTCTCCAGAACCCCT
This sequence comes from Tachyglossus aculeatus, assembly GCF_015852505.1. Lineage (NCBI taxonomy): Eukaryota > Metazoa > Chordata > Mammalia > Monotremata > Tachyglossidae > Tachyglossus > Tachyglossus aculeatus. The sequence continues at coordinate 133,639,972 of NC_052067.1, read as the reverse complement.
TCATTGCTGGTTTTTCCCCACATGGTGCTTGGAGCCCCCCGCGTCCCTCCCAGCCCTCCCACCCCAGATTCATTCATTCAATCGTATTTATTGAGCGCTTACTGTGTGCAGAGCACTGTACTAAGCGCTTGGGAAGTACAAGTCGGCAACATCTAGAGACGGTCCCTACCCAACAACAGGCTCACAGTTTAGAAGGGGGAGGCAGACAACAAAACATGTGGACAGGTGTCAAAATCATCAGAACAAATAGAATTAAATATTCAGCATCTCTCCCGGCCCCCTCCCTCGCTTATCCCACGTGTTTACACCCCACCTCTTGCACTGCCTCAGCACGATTCCCAGCGTTAAAACCTTCTTAGGGTCCAGGAGACACACCTGGAAAAGGAGGGAGGGGAGGTGGAGAGAATGGGAAGGACAGGGTTCAGTTGGGTGGGGATTGCAGAAGTCCTGGGCTGGATGAGGGGTGGGCACAAGGGGGCAAGGGTGAAGGGTCAATGGGGAGAAAGAAGGGGGGGCTTGAAGGAGCCCAGGAATTAGGGGAGGAGGAAAGGGGACGATGGGTGGCTAAAGTCCTGGGCTGGATGAGGAGTAGGATCCTAGGGTCAATAGGAAGAAGGAAGGGAGGACACGAAGGAGTCCAGGAATTAGGGGAGGTGGGAAGGGGCTGATGGGTGGCAAAAGTCCTGGGCTAGACAAGGAGTGGGATCCTAGGGTCAATGGGGAGAAGGAAGGGAAGACTCGAAAGAGCCCAGGAATTAGGGGAGGTGGGAAGGGTTTGATGGGTGGCTAAAGTCCTGGGCTGGACGAGGGGTGGGCACAAGGGGGCTAGGGTGAAGGGTCAGTGGGGAGAAGGAAGGGAGGACTTAAAAGAGCCCAGGAATTAGGGGAGGTAGGAAGGGATTCAGGGGTAGCAAAGGCCCTGGGCTGGATGAGGGGTGCCACAAGAAGGCTGGGGGAAGGGGGGGGGGGGGAGAAGGGAGGGAGGACTTGTTCAGGGGTAGTAAAGGCCCTGGGCTGGATGAGGGGTGCCACAAGAAGGCTGGGGGGGGGGGGGAGGACTTGAAGGAGCCCAGGAATTAGGGGAGGTGGGAAGGGGATGATGGGTGGCTAAAGTCCTGGGCTGGACGAGGAGGAGTGGGGTCCTAGAGTCACTGGGGAGAAGGAAGGGAGGACTTGAAGGAGCCCAGGAATTAGGGGAGGTGGGAAGGGGTTGATGGGTGGTAAAAGTCCTGGGCTGGATGAGGAGTGGGATCCTAAGGTCAATGAGGAGAAGGAAGGGAGGACTTGAAGGAGCCCAGGAATTAGGGGAGATGGGAGGCTTAAGTCCCGGGCTGGACGAGAAGTGGGATCCTAAGGTCAATGGGGAGAAGGAAGGGAGGACTTGAAGGAGCCCAGGAATTAGGGGAGGTGGGAAGGGGTTGATGGGTAGCTAAAGTCCTGGGCTGGGGGGGTCGGGGGGGGGGTCCTAGGGTCAGTGGGGTGAAGGAAGGGAGGACTTGAAGGAGCCCAGGAATTAGGGGAGGTGGGAAGGGGTTGATGGGTGGTAAAAGTCCTGGGCTGGATGAGGAGTGGGATCCTAGGGTCAGTGAGGAGAAGGAAGGGAGGACTTGAAGGAGCCCAGGAATTAGGGGAGATGGGAAAGTGTTGATGGGTGGCTTAAGTCCTGGGCTGGACGAGAAGTGGGATCCTGGCGTCAGTGGGAAGAAGAAAGGGAGGACTTGAAGGAGCCCAGGAATTAGGGGAGGTGGGAAGGGGAGCATGGGGGGGATAGAGTCCTAGGCTGGACGAGGAGTGGGATCCAAGGGTCAATGGGGAGAAGGAAGGGAGGCCTCGAAGGAGCCCAGGAACTAGGGGAGGTGGCCAAGGTGGTTGAGGGGGGGTCCGGGGAGTGACCTGTCGGGGGATTCCCCGGGGCGGGGGTTTGGGCCGTTCCCCGAACAGCTCCTCCAGGCGCTGGAGGTCCAGCGGCCCGGGGTCCGGCTGGGGGCCGTCCCCGCCCGCGCCCCACACGCTGCGGCGGCCCCGGACCCGCTCGGCCGCCAGCGGGGCCCAGTGCAGGCTGCGGAGCCGGAGCCGCGGGGCCTGCGGGGCCAACGGGGACGCTGGAGGCGGGGGAGCTGCGGGGACCCCAGGCTCCCCCTCCATGAGCCGCCCCTGGGGAGGGGAAACAAGGCCGGGGAAGGGGGGGGGGACGCCTGGGGCTCATAAGACCCCCCCAGCCCCGCCCCCACCTTCACGCCCCGCCCCACGCTCACGCCTCACTCATTCATTCAATCAGTCGGATTTATTGAGCGCTCACTGGGGGCAGAGCGCTGGACTAATGATAATCATGGCATTTGTTAAGCGCTTACTCTGTGCCAAGCACTGTTCTAAGCGCTGGGGAGGTTACAAGGTGATCAGGTTGTCCCACGGGGGGCTCCCAGTCTTCACCCCCAATTTCCAGATGAGGGGACTGAGGCACGGAGAAGTGAAGTGGCCTGCCTAAAGTCACACAGCTGACATTTATTTATTTATTATTACTTGTACATATCTATTCTATTTAATTTTGTTAGTATGTTTGGTTTTGTTGTCTGTCTCCCCCTCTCAGACTGCGAGCCCGCTGTTGGGTAGGGACCGTCTCTATATGTTGCCAACTTGGACTTCCCAAGCGCTTAGTACAGTGCTCTGCACACAGTAAGCGCTCAATAAATACGATTGATGATGATATCTATTCTATTTATTTTATTTTGTTAGGATGTTTGGTTTTGTTCTCTGTCTCCCCCTCTTAGACTGTGAGCCCGCTGTTGGGTAGGGACTGTCTCTATATGTTGCCAACTTGGACTTCCCAAGCGCTTAGTACAGTGCTCTGCACACAGTAAGCGCTCAATAAATACGATTGATGATGATATCTATTCTATTTATTTTATTTTGTTAGGATGTTTGGTTTTGTTCTCTGTCTCCCCCTCTTAGACTGTGAGCCCGCTGTTGGGTAGGGACTGGCTCTATATGTTGCCAACTTGGACTTCCCAAGCGCTTAGTACAGTGCTCTGCACACAGTAAGCGCTCAATAAATACGATTGATGATGATGATATCTATTCTATTTATTTTATTTTGTTAGGATGTTTGGTTTTATTCTCTGTTTCCCCCTTTTAGACTGAGCCCACTGTTGGGAAGGGACTGTATATGTTGCCAACTTGGACTCCCCAAGCGCTTAGTACAGTGCTCTGCACACAGTAAGCGCTCAATAAATACGATTGATGATGATGATGATATCTGTTCTATTTTGTTTTGTTAGTATGTTTGGTTTTGTTCTCTGTCTCCCCCTTTTAGACTGTGAGCCCACTGTTGGGGAGGGACTGTCTCTGTATGTTGCCAACTTGGACTCCCCAAGCTCTTAGTACAGTGCTCTGCACACAGTAAGCGCTCAATAAATACGATTGATTGATTGATTGATTGATCTCTGACTCCAAAGCCCGTGCTCTTTCCACTGAGCCATGCTGCTTCTCACAACGCTTGGGAAGTACAAGTCGGCAACATATAGAGACAGTCCCTACCCAACAACGGGCTCACAGGCTAGAAGGGGGAAAAAGACAACAAAACAAGTAGACAGGTGTCAATGCCATCAGAATAAATAGAATTATAGCTTTAGTCACATCATTAATAGAGTAATAAAGATGTACAAAAAATAGAGTAATAAATATGTATAAATATACACCAGTGCTGCGGGGAGGGGAAGGGGGTAGGGCAGAGGTGGGGAGAATGATGGGGAGAGGAGGAGGAGAGGACAAGGGGGGCTCAGTCTGGGAAGGCCTCCTGGAGGAGGTGAGCTCTCAGTAATAATAATAGTGGCATTTATTAAGCGCTTACTATGTGCAAAGCACTGTTCTAAGCCCTGGGGAGGTTACAAGGTGATCAGGTTGTCCCACGGGGGGCTCCCAGTCTTCATCCCCATTTTACAGATGAGGGAACTGAGGCCCAGAGAAGTGACTTGCCCAAAGTCACACAGCTGATAATTGGCAGAGCAGGGATTTGAACCCATGACCTCTGACTCCAAAGCCCGGGCTCTTTCCACTGAGCCATGCTGCTTCTCTAGCCAAGTGTATTGGCTTTCTGAAATCAAATAGTCCTGCACCACCAAAACTTAAGGCATCCTTCCAGCTACGCTTTCCTCTTTGTGTCTGGTTCACTAAAGCAGTGCCAAAATGGTGAGTTAAGGTCTCCCTGGGTGGGAGACGTTCTGCTCAGTGCCCAGGCTCTGCTGCTGAACTCAGCAAGAAGGCAGTGGAGAAGCCCGAGCCCACTGTTGGGTAGGGACCGTCTCTATATGTTGCCAATTTGTACTTCCCAAGCGCTTAGTACAGTGCTCTGCAAACAGTAAGCGCTCAATAAATACGATTGATGATGATGACTGTGCCACAGGCCTGCAAAGCAGAGGACCTGGGTTTCTAATCCTGGTTTCACCACTCTTCCGCCGTGTGACCGTGAGTAATTCCCTTCTCGTCTCTGTGCCTCAATCTCCTCACCTGTAAAATGGGAATTAAGACTACGAGCCCCATGTGTGGCGTGGACTGTTTTCCGCCTGATTAGCTTGTACCTACTCCAATAGTAATAATAATCGTGATGATATTTGTGAATCAATCAATCATATTTATTGAGCGCTTACTGTGTGCAGAGCACTGTATTAAGTGCTTGGGAAGTACAAATTGGCAACATATAGAGACAGTCCCTACCCAACAGTGGGCTCACAGTCTAAAAGGGGGAGACAGAGAACAAAACCAAACATACTAACACAATAAAATAAATAGAATAGATATGTACAAGTAAAATAAATAAATAAATGAGTAATAAATATGTACAAACATATATACAGGTGTTGTGGGGAAGGGAAGGAAGCGCTTATTACTATGTGCCATGCACTGTTCTAAGCACTGGGATAGATACAGGGTAATCAAGTTGTCCCACTTGGGGCTCACACTTTAAATCCCCATTTTACAGATGAGGTAACTGAGGCACAGAGAAGTTAATTTGCCCAAGGTCACAGAGCAGACGAGTGGTGGAGGCGGGATTAGAACCCACCTCCTCTGGCTCCCAAGCCCTGGCTCTTTCCACTAAGCCAACTGTGCTCCAATGCTTAGTACAGTGCCCGGCACATGGTTAGCACTTAATCAATCAATCAATCATATTTATTGAGCACTTACTGTGTACAGAGCACTGTACTAAGCGCTTGGGAAGTACAAGTCGGCAACATATATCATTAACAAATATCATTTGAAAAAAAAGCATCAGCCACTGACTTCCTGGGTAATCAATCAGTGGTATTTATTGAGCACTTACTAGGAAAGCAGCGTGGGTCAGTGGAAAGAGCCCGGGCTTGGGAGCCAGAGGTCATGGGTTCTAATCCCGGCTCTGCCATTTGTCAGCTGTGTGACTTTGGACAAGTCACTTCACTTCTCTGGGCCTCAGTGACCTCATCTGCAAAATGGGGATTAAGGCTGTGAACCCCACGTGGGACAACCTGACTATCTTGTATCCCCCCCAGCGCTTAGAACAGTGCTTCGCACATAGTAAGTGCTTAACAAATGCCATCATTATTATGTGTAGTGCACTGTACTGAGTCCTTGGGTGTATACAATACAGTTATCAGATTCATCCCCTTACCCATAATTGTGATATTTAAGTGTTCACTATGTGCCAGGCACTGTACTAAACTCTGCGTTGATGCGATATAATCAGATGTCACAGTCCCTGTCCCAGCTGGGGCTCACAATCTATGAGAGAGGGAGAACAGGTATTAATTCCCCATTAGAGCTGAGGAAACCGAGGCCCAGAAAAGTTAAATGACTCGCCCAAGTTCACACAGCAGGCAAGTGACAGAGCCAGGATTAGAACCCTGGTCTTCTGACTCAAGGCCCATTCTCTCAGTGCTTTGCACATAATAATACTACTAATAATAATAATGTTGGCATTTGTTAAGCGCTTACTATGTGCAAAGCACTGTTCTAAACGCTGGGGGGGATACAAGTTGATCAGACTGTCCCAAGGGGGGCTCACAGTCTTCATCCCCATTTTACAGATGAGGGAACTGAGGCTCAGAGAAGTGAAGTGACTTGCCCAAGGTCACACAGCAGACACGTGGCAGAGCCGGGATTCGAACCCATGACCTCTGACTCCAAAGCCCGGGCTCTTTCCACTGAGCCACGCTGCTTCTCTAAGCGCTTAATAAATAGTAAGCATAGTAAGCGCTTAATAAATGCCATTGTTTTATTATTATTATTATTACTATGATTACTATTATTACTATTACTATTATTACTATTATTATTATTACTATTATTTCCACTAAGTCACACAGCTTCTCTGGTTGTCTCCATTCCTAAGGTTGGTGACTCATTCACTCATAAGAAAACGGGCAGGGGAGGTGGGTCTCAATCTCATCTAGAGAAGCAGCGTGGCTCAGTGGAAAGAGCCCGGGCTTTGGAGTCAGAGGTCACGGGTTCAAATCCCACTCCGCCAACTGTCAGCTGTGTGACTTTGGGCAAGTCACTTCACTTCTCTGGGCCTCAGTTCCCTCATCTGTAAAATGGGGATGAAGACTGTGAGCCCCACATGGGACAACCTGATCACCTTGTATCCCTCCAGCACTTAGAACAGTGTTTTGCACATAATGAGCACTTAACAAATACCATTATTATTATTATTATTATCTCTTCTTGTGTGTTGCCATAGTTTGAGACTCTGACCCCACCCCACCCAAGACGAAAAGGAAGCTTCCATGCTGGACTCTCCGGGGAGTGGTAGAGAAGTGGTCTTGTGGCAACAACACAGGCCTGGAAGTGAGAAAAACTGAGTTCTAATCCCGGCTCTGCCACTTGCCTGTTGTGTGACCTTGGTTAAGTCTCTTAAAGTCACTTCTGTGTGCCTCAGTTTCCTTATCTGTAAAATGGGGATTAAATCCTACTTGCTCCCACTTAGACCGTGAGCCCCATGTGGAATTTTATTTATTTGTTTGGATGTCTGTCTCCCCCCATCTGGACTGTAAACTCGTTGCAGACAGGGAATGTGACTATTGTTATAAAGAAGTGGCGTGGCTTAGTAGAAAGAACCCGGGCTTGGGAGTCAGAGGACTTGAGTTTTAATCCCGGCTCCGCCACTTGCCTGGCTGTGTGACCTCGGGCAAGCCACTTAACTTGTCTGGGCCTCAGTTACCTCATCTGGAAAATGGGGATTAAAAGTGTGAGCCCCAACATGGGACATGATTACCCTGTATCCACCCCAGCGCTTAGAACAGTGCTTGGCACATAGTAAGCACTTAACAAATACCATCATTATTATTATTGTATATATGTATATATTATATATATGTATATAATATATATATACCTGTATATATGTATATGCATATTTATTACTCTATTTATTTATTTATTTATTTTACTTGTACATATCTATTCTATTTATTTTATTTTGTTAGTATGTTTGGTTTTGTTCTCTGTCTCCCCCTTTTAGACTGTGAGCCCACTGTTAGGTAGGGACTGTCTCTATATGTTGCCAACTTGTACTTCCCAAGCGCTTAGTACAGTGCTCTGCACACAGTAAGCACTCAATAAATACGATTGATGATGATGATTGATGATATTATTATATCGTACTTTCCCAAGGACTTGGTACAGTGCTCTGCACACAGTAAGCACTTAATAAATACGATTGAATGAATGAACAGGGACTATGTCCAACTTGATTATCCTGTGTCTAACCCAGTGTTTAGTACAGTGCTTGTGTGCAGAGCACTGAACTAAGAACTTTGGAGAATACAAGAGTTCAGAGACACGTTCCCAACCTATATGGAGCTTACAGTCTAGAGGACATATAAAGCCCAGCTTAGTACAGTGCTCTGCACACAGGAAGCGCTCAATAAATACGATTGATTGATTGATTTACTATGTGTTTGGGGAGAGTACAACGGAGTTGGTAATAATAATAATAGACTTCCAGACTGTGAGCCCACTGTTGGGTAGGGACCGTCTCTATATGTTGCCAATTTGTACTTCCCAAGTGCTTAGTACAGTGCTCTGCACACAGTGAGCACTCAATAAATACAATTGAATGAATGAATAAGTGCCAGCGCTTAGAACAGTGCTCTGCACAGAGTAAGCACTTAATAAATGCCATTAAAAAAAGAAAGAATAATGGCATTTATTAAGTGCTTACTATGTGCAAAGCACTGTTCTAAGCGCTGGGGGGGATACAAGGTCCCTGCCCTCAAAGTGCTTAGCTGAGAACATGGAGGGCCCACAGGGCTCATAAGAGGTTAATAGTATTTAAAAAAATGAGGTGTGGCCCAGACCTCTATCACCCTACGTATAAAATTTACAACAGTCCTGCGCACTCTGATATCAGCATTGCACCCTAATAGCCAACCCCGAGCCAGGCCAGAAGTAACCCAGGACTCACTTTGGGGGGATAATAATAATAATAATAATAATAATAACAATAATAATAATAATAATAATAATAATAATAATAATAATGGCATTTGTGTTCTTACCACTGTTGTAAGCACTGGGGGTGGGGGGATACAAGGTGATCAGGTTGTCCCACTTGGGGCTTACACTTTTAATCCCCATTTTAGGGACCGTCTCTATATGTTGCCAACTTGTACTTCCCAAGCGCTTAGTACAGTGCTCTGCACACAGTAAGCGCTCAATAAATACGATTGATTGATTGATTGCAAAGCACTGTTCTAAACGCTGGGGGGGATACAAGGTGATCAGGTTGCCCTACGTGGGTTCACAATCTTAACGATTGTCCTTTTCTTGTCTTATGCCGTCGAGTCGCGTCCGACCCATAGCGACACCGCGGACACATCTCTCCCAGACCGCCCCGCTGTCCTTCTGCAGTCGTTCCGGGAGTGGATCCAGAGAGTTTTCTTGGTAAAGATACGGAAGCGGTTTACCAATGCCGCCTTCCGCGCGGTAAGATCGAGTCTCCGCCCTCGACTCTCTGCCATGCCGCTGCTGCCCAGCACAGGTGAGTTTTGACTTGTAGCAGATTGCTAGCCACTGCCCAAGCTAGGAACGGAAATGGTAGGCCTCTGCTTGGATAGTACTACATTCACTCGCTCAATCGTATTTATTGAGCGCTTACTATGTGCAGAGCACTGGACTAAGCGCTTGGGAAGTACAAGTTGGCAACATAATGGATACAATCACTCCATGGGAAGCTGGGGGTTGGTTAATCCCAGTAACACGTGGATTGAGTACTGTACTAAATGCTAGGGATTAAATCCTACTCTCTCCTAGACTGTGAGCCCATAAGGGTCAGGAACTGTGTCCAATCTGTTTATGTTGTATTTCCCCCAGAGTTTAGAACAGTGCTCAGCACACAGTAAGCACTTAAATACCACAATTACTATTAGATACAAGCTAATCAATGGACGCAACGGCCTCTCGAGTCGATAGCCCGGTCCGATACCTGGGGCCTGAGAATGTGGTCCGTACAGGATTCCCCAGTGGATAGACCAAGGGCCTAGAGGTCAGGACCTGAGTTTTAATCCCAGCTCTACCATTTTCTTTCATTCATTCATTCATTCAATCGTATTTATTGAGCGCTTTCTGTGTGCAGAGCACTGTACTAAGCACTTGGGAAGTACAAGTTGGCAACATATAGAGATGGTCCCTACCCAACAGCGGGCTCACAGTCTAGAAGAGGACTTGTCTGTCTGCCATTAGACCTTGGCAAGTCACTTGACTTCTCTGTGCCTCAGTTACCTCATCCGTAAAATGGGGATTAAGACAGTGAGCCCTATGTGGGAAAGGGACTGTGTCCAACCTGATTCATTTGTATCTACCATAGCGCTTAGTACAGTGCCTGGCACATAGTAAGTGTGAGCCCACTGTTGGGTAGGGACCGTCTCTATATGTTGCCAAATTGTACTTTCCAAGCGCTTAGTACAGTGCTCTGCACACAGAAAGCGCTCAATAAATACGATTGAATGAATGAATGAATGCTTAATAAAAACCATCAAAAAACAAAACAAAAAAACCCCTACTGATGTAGTTCATAAGTCCTCATTCATTCATTCATTCAATCGTATTTATTGAGTACTTACTGTGTGCAGAGCACTGTACTAAGCACTTGGGAAATACAAGTTGGCAACATATAGGGACGGTCCCTACCCAACCGTGGCTCAGTGGAAGGAGCCCGGGCTTTGGAGTCAGAGGTCATGGGTTCAAATCCCAGCTCCGCCAATTGTCAGTTGTGTGACCTTGGGCAAGTCACTTCACTTCTTTGGGCCTCAGTTACCTCATCTGGAAAATGGGGATTAAGACTGTGAGCCCCCCGTGGGACAACCTGATCACCTTGTAACCTCCCCAGCGCTTAGAACAGTGCTTTGCACATAGTAAGTGCTTAATAAATGCCGTCATTATTATTATTATTAGAAGGGGGAGACAGACAACAAAACAAAACATGTGGACAGGTGTCAAGTCCCATCTGAGCAAGGATAGCGATCTCTGCCTCCAGGGAATGCTCCCAATCAGAGACCTGCACAGGTCCTATATTATCCCAACCCATACTGAACACCTTCCCAGAAAGCGAATCTGTTTCCCTATAATAATAGTAATAATAATAATTATAATGTTAGTATTTGTTAAGCGCTTACTATGTGCCAAGCACTGTTCTAAGCGGGGGGGGGGGGGATACAAGGTAATCAAGGCTGTCCCACGTGGGACTCACAGTCTTAATCCCCATTTTCCAGATGAGGGAACTGAGGCCCAGAGATCATCATCATCATCATCATCATCAATCGTATTTATTGAGCGCTTACTGTGTGTGGAGCACTGTACTAAGCGCTTGGGAAGTACAAGTTGGCAACATATAGAGACAGTCCCTACCCAACAGTGGGCTCACAGTCTAAAAGGGGGAGACAATCAATCAATCAATCAATCGTATTTATTGAGCGCTTACTATGTGCAGAGCACTGTACTAAGCGTTTGGGAAGTACAAATTGGCATCACATAGAGACAGTCCCTACCCAACAGTGGGCTCACAGTCTAAAAGACAGAGAACAAAACCAAACATACTAACAAAATAAAATAAATAGAATAGAATAAATAGAATAGATATGTACAAGTAAAATAAATAGAGATGTTAAGTGACTTGCCCAAAGTCACACAGCTGACAAGTGGCGGAGCCGGGATTAGAACCCATGACCTCTGACTCCCAAGCCCGGGCTCTTTCCACTGAACCACACTGCTTGCGGTACTTATTAAGCGCTATGTGCCAAGCGCCATTCTAAGCGCTGGGGTAGATACGAGTTAATCAGGTTGGACACAGTCCCTTTCCCACTTGGGGCTCAGTCTCAATTCCCATTTGACAGATGAGGTAACTGAGGCCCAAAGAAGTGAAGTGACTGGCCCAAGGTCACACAGCAGACAAGTGGCAGAGCTGGGATTAGAACCCACGACCTCTTTCTCCCAGGCGTGTGGTCTATCCACTACGCCAGACTGAGACTCAACTTTGCTCTGAGCCACTGGGAGCTGGGCTAGGGCCTTTGTGTGTCCCCAGTCCTTTCCTTCTTAGTGGCCAGCCTGTCATTTTCCCCCGGGAGCGGAGCCGGGTTAAGGAGGAAAACGACGAGGTTGTGGACAGGATAACTTCCTGACGGGCCAAAGCCTAGCCACGGTTTACCCTGGGCCTCCGGACAGCGGCGGGAGAGAGGTGATGATGGCATTTATTAAGCGCTGGGGAGGTTACAAGGTGATCAGGTTGTCCCACGGTGGGGCTCACAGTCTTAATCCCCATTTTACAGATGAGAGAACTGAGGCACAGAGAAGTGAAGCGACTTGCTCCAAGTCACACAGCGGACAATTGCCGGGGCCAGGATTTGAACCCACGACCTCTGACTCCAAAGCCCGTGCTCTTTCCACTGAGCCACGCTGCGGCGGCAGCGGCGGCTACCAGGTTGCGCAGCTTACCAGCCAAACGGTGCCCCTCCTTCCCTCCAGCTTTGCAAGTTTCACGAGGGTCAGGTAAAATTGCATCGCCCGCACTGGCCCTCAAGTCTAGCCTCTGGCCTTTCCTCGGTCTCCCCATCCTCCAAGGTCCGGTCTGGACTGAAAGGCAACTTCAGGAGCCGCCCTCTCCCTGGGGAGATAGGATCCAAGCCCGGGGAGAGGCAGGCAGAGGCCAGAGGCCGATCCAGCGGGCGGGCCCGGTCCCACACAAGAGCGGCCCGGTTTTATTAAAAGTTTATTCACCGATGTCCGTGGTTATTACATTGCTGGGTTTTGTACATTTTATTTAGACTCTTTACAGAAAGGGGGAAGAGCTGGGCGGGTGGGGGGGCTCTGTGGGGGAGAACACAACAGTTCTTGGGGACAGTCCCAGGATTAAATTAGGGAGGAAACACCCAGCTGCTTCCTCTGTAGTGTTGCTGGGCCAGCTGTCGGGGGGAAGGGGGAACTGGGCACAGAGACAGCCACACAGAATGGGACAGACATTACATACATACACACACACACACACACACACCCATAGGTCACCGGGGTGGGGGGTCTCGGTCCCCCCCACCCCCTCCTCCCATGGGGTCCTGTCTTCCCCCACGACTTGGGAGGGCTGTGGGGGGGCCCTAGGAGTGATGCCGTTGGCTGAGGGGGGGGGCCCAAGGAGTAACGCCACTGGCCGCGGGGCCGTCCCCGACGGCAGAGCATCGCCGTGGGCAGCGGAGACGAGCCTGAGGAGCGGTGCCACCGGCCAAGGAGAGGGATCCCCCGGAATCGTGCCATTGGCTGAGGAGGTAAATCCCCGAGGTGCGATGCCATGGGCGGAGGAGAGGCGCGTCCAAGGAGCGATGCCGTTTGATGAGGTGGGGGAAGGAGCCCCGCCCCTGGAGTGACGGAGGGGAGGGGAGTGACCCCAGCCTGGGCCTCCTCTTCACCCCCGGTTCCGTGAAGGTCAGGGAAGGGGACCGGCTCCCGCAGGGCCCCTTCCCCAACTCTATCCCATTCCGAACAGAAGCCAGGGGCCTTGGGAGGCAGGGGGTGGGGCGCGGAGGCAAGGAAGGGTGCCCCATCTCACTTTGTGGGGGCATCAGGAGGGGGGAGCTAAGTGAAAGAGTAGGGACGCCAGAGGGAGAGGACTTGGGTCAGGGGCGTGGAATGTGTCCCGGCCCCCCGCCCCTGCTCCCTGGCTTCAGTACCGTCGTGCCGGGGGCACCTGCTGCCCTCCACTCTGGGGCTGCCGGATCGGGGGAGGACAAGGGGGGCAGCCCGGGACCCTGGTCCCTTCCTCCTCCAGCCCCTCACGGAGGCTCTGGGCCGGTAGAAGGGCTGGGGCCCGGGCTTCAGATTGGCAGATCGGGGAGCCCACGGGGAGGGGCCGGGCCGGGCCGGGCCGGACGGGGGCCTCACTGCTCCTCCAGCCAGGATGGCTTCTCGGAGCCCGGAGGCCGCAGCTTGATGTTGAACTGCTGCAGTGTCTGCTCCAGCTGCTGCTGGTTCCCCGCGAAATAGGACGAGACGGCGTTGTGAAACAGCAAGAGCTGCTTGTGCATCACCTTGATCTGGGGAGGAGACACGGCGGTGAGGTGGGAGGAAGAAAGGACCAGGGAGAGGGAGAGGGAAGAAGGGAGAGGGAGGGAAAGGGGGAGAGAGAGGCAAGGAGGGGAGAGGGAAAAAGGGGGAGAGAGGGAAAGGGGGGGGAGAGGGAGGGAAAGGAGGGAAAGGGAGAGAAGGGGGGAAGAGGGAAAAGGGGAGAGGGAGGGAAAAGGGGAGAGAGGGGAAGGGAAAGGTGGGGAGGGAGGGAAGGGATGAGAGGAATGGAAAGGGGAGAGGAAGGGAAAGGGGGAGAGAGAAGGAAAGGGGGAGAGAAGGAAAGGGGGAGAGAGAGGGAAAGGGGGAGGGAGGGAAAGGGGGAAAGAGGGGAAGGGACAGAGAGAGGAGAAGGGAAAGGGGAGGCAGAGGAAGGGAAAGGGGAGGAGAGGAAGGGAAAGGGGAGGAGAGGAAGGGAAAGGGGGAGAGGGAGGAAAAGGGGGGGAGGAAGGGAAAGGGGGAGAGGGAGGAAAAGGGGGAGAGGGAGGAAAAGGGGGAGAGGGAGGAAAAGGGGGAGAGGGAGGAAAAGGGGGAGAGGGAGGAAAAGGGGGAGAGGGAGGAAAAGGGGGAGAGGGAGGAAAAGGGGGTGAGGAGGGAAAGGGAGAGAGAGAGAAGGAAAAGGTGTGGGAGAAGGAAAGGGGGAAGGAGAAGGAAAGGGGGAGGGAGGAGGGGAAAGGAGAAGGAAAGGCGGAGGGGGGAGGGGGTGGGGGCCCAATCCAGCATCAGCTCCAGGCTCCAACCAGGGTGGGGGTGGGCAGAAGGGAGGAGGGCTGCTAAGGATGTCCCCGGTCCCCCATGGTCCCTGACCTTGTTCTCCTCCAGGAACTTCAGCTTGATGGCCACGTCTCCGCGCAGCTTCTCGTACTTGTCGCGGTGAGTCTGGAAGGCGGCCTGCGCCGCCTCCAGCCGGCCCAGCGTGCCCGCGTCCCGCGGCCCTAAGCTCAGCTCCTCCAGGTCTGTGCGGTAGGCGTCGTACTCCAGTCTGCCCCGCGGTGGGGTGAAGGGGGTGGTCTCGGAGGGGGTCCCGGGCTCCTCTCCTCCCCACCCCGTCCCCGCCCGCCCACCCCCTCCCGTACCTGGCGGTTTCGTACTGCTTGACGGTCATGAGTGTATCCTCCATGGTCTTGTTCACCAGCGTGTTGATGCTGGCGACGAAGAAGTTGACGGCTCCCAGCAGGGTCTCGCCGTTCTTACACAGCAGCTTCTGCGTCTCCGCATTGTAGCCGAACTCCTCCTGCACCGGCGGTTCCCCCCCCCCACGAGGGTCAAGGTCACGTCCTCCTCCCCGGCCTCCGATTCCAAGGTCACGGCCAAGGCCGCGCGACCGACGCCGGCCTTCCTCCCCCAGAGCTCGGCCCCTTCCCCGGCCGGGCCGCGGCTCAGGCCCACGTCCCGCCCCGGGACCCACCTGAAGCTCGGGGGACTTCTGGCTGAGGTCGGCGAAGGCATCGCCGAGCGCGTGCTGTGTCTGCAGCAGGTTGTAGAGGTGCGAGGTGAGGGCACGGCCCAGGTGCAGGACGCTCTCGTATTTGCGTTTTGTGTCCCGCAGCAGCTCGATCTGCAGCTCCAGCTCCAGGTCCACCGTGCGGGAGCCCCGGCCAAACCGCTCTGACAGAAGCTGCTTTGTGCACTGGGGGACGGGAGCGGGGAGGGGTCAGGGACCCGGCGGGAATCCTGCATCCGGGGACACC
The DNA here is from genome assembly GCF_015852505.1 of Tachyglossus aculeatus. Lineage (NCBI taxonomy): Eukaryota > Metazoa > Chordata > Mammalia > Monotremata > Tachyglossidae > Tachyglossus > Tachyglossus aculeatus. Next base: position 133,624,712 of record NC_052067.1, on the reverse strand, counting down.
CCCACACGACCCCCGGGGCGGCCCCCTTCCCGCCCGCACCTTGTAGGTGTTGATGCCCCATTTCTTGACGATATCGAACTTCTCCCCGGCGATGCCCCGGGCGGCCTCTTCCCCCGGCCCCGGGGGTGCTGCGCTGTGAGGCTGGTGTCGGCCAGACCCTGCGGGACAGGACGGGCTCACCGGCCGCTCCCCCCGGACGAAATCTTCCAGCCGGGGCGATTAATGATGGCTTCCGGGCTCCCCGCCCACCCCGGCCCACCCCGCTGGCCGCCTCAGCCACACCGCCCTTACCCTGAGCTCATCGGACCCCACCTGTCCGCGACGAGGCCTCCCCCCCGGGCCGGATCCCGGGGTACGGCCCCGCGCGGCCCGGGTTTTCCTGACCCAGCCCGGACCCCTGGTCCCCCACGACCCGGTCCGGTCCGAGTCCAAATGAGATGGGGATCGGGGTTCTACTTCTGGGGGTGCTGCCATGGCTCTGACGGGTTCCCGGGAGCCTGGGGAAGGAGACGGAGGGCATGTGGGGGACCCGGGAGGGCCGGGGCTGGCCTGAACCTCCCCGCCTCGATTCTGATGTGCGGGGGGGGGGGGGGGGGGGGGGTCCCCTCCCGAACCCTTGCGGATGGGTCCCGCTGACTCCCCCTCCCCTCACCAAACCCCACTAGACTCACTGACCGCTGCCTTCCCGTCTCCATCGTCAGGCTCTGAGGTGCGTACTGATCTCCCCCTTGTCTTCTCCCGTGGGCCTCTTGAGCCCCGCACGGGCCGGAGAGCTCGCCTCATTCACCCCGGCCCGTCTGCGTCCCCACCCCGAGCGTCCCGGGCTGCACGCCGGGGGAAGGGAGGCAGGGGGGCAGCGCGGGGAGGGACATGCCACGTGAAAACACCACACGCGGGCACGGTGATATTATCTTGGAGCCCCAGCCCGGGGAGTGGCCACACCTCAGCTACTCTTTCCCCTCCCCCTGGTCCAAAGTAAGGGGCCTCGGGGCCGCCCGAGGGACACCCAGACCCGACTCGGCCCCAGGAGTGCCACCCGCAAGGGATCAAAGGGCGGACCCTCGGCTCCCTGGCCTGGGACACCGACCGCCCAGCCTGGAGCGGCCAAAGATTCACATTCCCCCAAGTGTGAGTCCGAACGTGTACGGTGAACCCGCGACCCCGGTCACGCCTTGTTGGCCACGGGGCCCGGGACCCCTCAGAGCCCTGGCCCCCCACGCCGCTTCACCTGTAGGGATGAGCCCCTCAGCGGAGCCCCCGTAGCCACCAGAGACGATGCTGGTCTCGTTGAGGTTTGGCCCCGACACCATCACCTGCTGCAGGTCCTGCAAAGCCAGAGTGGACGGGGCGCTGGGGGACGGAGCGTTGTCTGAGGGATGGGCTGGGGACTACGGACGAGGGGTGGGATGTGGCGACCAGGGGTGGCCGGGCCGGGTGAAGCTCCGGTGGACCGAGGAGGTCCGTGCACGGTCAGACGGCGGTGGCAGGAGGGGGCTGCGGGGGAGAGGTACCACCAGGCCGCTGGGCAGGGCGGGCGGGGGGGGGGTGGGGGGGTAGAGAAGCAGCATGGCTCGGTGGAAAGAGCACGGGCTTTGGAGTCTAGAGGTCACGGGTTCAAATCCCGGCTCTGTCACTTGTAAGCTGTGTGACTTTGGGCAAGTCACTTAACTTCTCCGCGCCTCAGTTCCCTCATCTGTAAAATGGGGATTAAGACTGTGAGCCCCCTGTGGGACAACCCGACTGCCTTGTAATCTCCCCAGCGCTTAGAACAGTGCTTTGCACATAGTAAGTGCTTAATGAATGCCATCATTATAATAAACGCTGTCATTATTACTGTACTCTACCTGTTCCAGCCCGTCATCCTCTGGGAGCCGTCCCGCATCCCCATTCCCGTGGATGGGGATCTCCATGGTGGCCGCCTTTCCCAGAATCCCGTCCGTCATGGCTGAGGAGAGACGAGGGCATCAGCTTTCCGCTCCCTTCATCCAGTCGCGCTTACCGTGTGCGGGGCACTGTACCGAGCGCTTGGGAAGTCCAAGCTGGCAACATCCAGAGCTTAGTCCAGTGCTCTCGTGCTTACTGTGTGCGGGGCACTGTACTGAGCGCTTGGGAAGTCCAAGCTGGCAACATCCAGAGCTCAGTCCAGTGCTCTGCACACGGTCAGCGCTCACTAAATACGATTGATGATAGATCATCATCAATCGTATTTAGTGAGCGCTGACCGTGTGCAGAGCACTGGACTAAGCGCTTGGGAAGTACAAACTGGCAACATACAGAGACGGTCCCTACCCGACGGCGGGCTCGCAGTCTAGAAGGGCCAGTCCCTGCAACGTGGCCCTGGCTCCGGGCCAGGAAGGGATTAGGGGGGTGGAGTTGGGCAGCTGGGCACCTGGACCGCCCCCACCCTGCCTTTGGAAAGGGGGCCCGGTGGGGGGAGGGTGGGCATCTTGAGGGGCACAGGGCCTGGAGATGGGGGGGGGGGGGGGTCCTGATGCCATCTCGTCGGGCAGGTGCTGCGAGAGTCACAGCCCCGATGGCCTCTTCTTCCTGCTCGCCCTTCGAGGCTCAGGTGGATGGGCCCCCCCAGAGCCTTGGCTGCCCTGTCTGTGTGCCTATCACTGTGCCCATCTCCTCCTCCCCCCTGGGCTGAGTGTGCCCGGCCTGCCCCCCGTGCCCCCGGTGCCCCCCGGTGCCCCCCGTGCCCCCCGCTGCAGGCCTCACCTGGGCCGGCCGCCCTGCCTGCCACCTGGGGGGCCCGGCTCCAAGCCTGCCAAGCGGGGCAGGGACACGGCGGAAGTGACGTCGCCGGCCGGGCAGGCCGAGGGCCCCCGCCGGCCTCCGCAAGGGCGGAAGTGACGGCGCCGGCCGGGCGGGCCGCCGGCCTCAGGGAAGGGCGGAAGTGACGTCGCGCGGGGGCGCGCATGCGCACGGCGGCGGCTCCATGGAGCACCAGCAGCAGCTGCGGAACGTGAGCCCTTCCCGTGAACTTTGACCCCTGGGGGCTCGGCCTGGCGCGCGGAGGGGGGGCGGCTTTTGGGCCCGTCCCTTTGGAGAAGCAGCGGCAAGACCCCGGGGTCGTGGGTTCGAATCCCGCCCCCTCCACTTTCTTTCATTCATTTATTCATTCGTTCAATCGTGCTTATTAATAATAATAATAATAATAGTGATGGCATTTATTGAGCCCTTACTATGTACAAAGCGCTGTTCTAAGCTCTGGGATAGATACAAGGTGATCAGGTTAGACTGTGAGCCCACTGTTGGGTAGGGACTGTCTCTATATGTTGCCAATTTGTACTTCCCAAGCGCTTAGTACAGTGCTCTGCACACAGTAAGTGCTCAATAAATGCGATTGATGATGATCAGGCTGTCCCACGTGGGGCTCGCAGTCTTCCCTGGTGGACGGAGCCCGGGCCTAGGAATCAGAGGACCTGGGTTATAATCCTAAAATGGAGATTCAATTCTTGCTTTCCCTCCCATTTAGACTGTCAACCCCACGGGGCTGGGGGCTGGGCGTGACCCGATTAACGTTAGAACAGTGTTTGACACATTGTAGCGCTTAATCAATCAATCAATCATATTTATTGAGCGCTTACTATGTGCAGAGCACTGTACTAAGCGCTTGGGAAGTACAAATTGGCAACATATAGAGACAGTCCCTACCCAACATTGGGCTCACAGTCTAAAAGAGGGAGACATCATCATCAATCGTATTTATTGAGCGCTTACTATGTGCAGAGCACTGTACTAAGCGCTTGGGAAGTACAAATTGGCAACATATAGAGACAGTCCCTACCCAACTGTGGGCTCACAGTCTAAAAGGGGGAGACAGAGAACAAAACCAAACATACTAACAAAATAAAATAAATAGAATAGATATGTACAAGTAAAATAAATAAATAAATAGAGTAATAAATATGTACAAACATATATGCATATATACAGGTGCTGTGGGGAAGGGCTTACCTACCTCCTTCCTCTCCCCCTCCTCCTCCTTCTCATCCCCCCCCCCGCCGCCTTACCTCCTTCCCTTCCCCACAGCACCTGTATATATGTTTTGTACAGATTTATTACTCTGTTTATTTATTTTACTTGTACATATCTATTCTATTTATTTTATTTTGTTAATATGTTTTGTTTTGTTCTCTGTCTCCCCCTTCTAGACTGTGAGCCCGCTGTTGGGTAGGGGCTGTCTCTAGATGTTGCCAACTTGGACTTCCCAAGCGTTTAGTCCAGTGCTCTGCACACAGTAAGAGCTCAATAAATACGACTGATTGATTGATTCCCCCTCATTTTACAGATGAGGTCACTGAGGCCCAGTGAAGTGACTTCCCAAGTGCTTAGTACAGTGCTCTGCACACAGTAAGCGCTCAATAAATACGATTGATTGCCCTCTCCCTGACTTTCCCATCTCTGGTGACAGCACTACCATCCTTCCCGTCTCACAAGCCCGCAACCTTGGTGTCATCCTCGACTCCGCTCTCTCCTTCACCCCTCACATCCAATCCGTCACCAAAACCTGCCGGTCTCAGCTCCGCAACATTGCCAAGATCCGCCCTTTCCTCTCCATCCATACCGCTCCCCTGCTCATTCAAGCTCTCATCCTATCCTGTCTGGACTACTGCATCAGCCATCTCTCTGATCTCCCATCCTCATGTCTCTCCCCACTTCAATCCATACTTCATGCCGCTGCCCGGATTGTCTTTGTCCAGAAACACACTGGGCATGTTACTCCCCTCCTCAAAAATCTCCAATGGCTACCAATCAATCTGTGCATCAGGCAGAAACTCCTCACCTTGGGCTTCAAGGCTGTCCATCCCCTCGCCCCCTCCTACCTCACCTCCCTTCTCTCCTTCTCCAGCCCAGCCCGCACCCTCCGCTCCTCCACCCCTAATCTCCTCACCGTTAGGCCTCGTTCTCGCCTGTCCCGCCATCGACCCCCGGCCCACGTCATCCCCCAGGCCTGGAATGCCCTCCCTCTGCCCCTCCACCAAGCTCGCTCTCTTCCTCCCATCAAGGCCCTACTGAGAGCCCACCTCCTCCAGGAGGCCTTCCCAGACTCAGCCCCCTCCTTCCTCTCCCCCTCCTCCCCCTCTCCATCCCCCCATCTTACCTCCTTCCCCTCCCCACAGCACCTGTATATCTGTATATATGTTTGTACATATTTATTACTCTATTTATTTATTTATTTTACCTGTACATATCTATTCTATTTATTTTATTTTGTTAGTATGTTTGGTTTTGTTCTCTGTCTCCCCCTTTTAGACTGTGAGCCCACTGTTGGGTAGGGACTGTCTCTATATGTTGCCAACTTGTACTTCCCAAGCGCTTAGTACAGTGCTCTGCACACAGTAAGCACTCAATAAATACGATTGATTGATTGATTGATTGACTTGCCCGAAGTCACCCAGCTGACAAGTGGTGGAGCCAGGATTTGAACCCATGACCTCTGACTCCAAAGCCCGGGCTCTTTCCACTGAGCCACGCTGCTTCTTTATTGAGCGCTTACTGTGTGTAGAGCACTGTACTCAGCACTTGGGAAGTCCAAGTTGGCAACATAGAGAGACGGTCCCTACCCAGCAGTGGGTTCACAGTCTAGTCACAGTCTAGTCTAGTCACTTGCCCGCTGGGTGACCTTGGGCAAGTCTCTTCACTGCTCTGGGCCTCAGTTCCCTCAGCTGTCAAATGGGGATGAAAAGTGTGAGCCCCACGTGGGACAACCTGATCATCTTGTATCCCCCCACCCAGTGCTTAGAACAGTGCTTGGCACATAGTAAGTGCTTAACAAATGCCATCATTATTATTCATTCATCATTCAATCACATTTATTGAGTGCTTACTGTGTGTAGAGCACTGTACTAAGCGCTTGGGAAGTACAAGTTGGCAACATATAGAGACGGTCTCTAAAATGGGCCCATTCGCTGGCCTGGAATGCCCTCCCTCCGCACATCCGCCAAGCTAGCTCTCTTCCTCCCTTCAAAGCCCTACTGAGAGCTCACCTCCTCCAGGAGGCCTTCCCACACTGAGCCCCCTTTTTCATCTCCTCCTCCTCCCCGTCCCCCCCCGCTCTACCTCCCTCCCCTCCCCACAGCACCTGTATATATGTTTGTACAGATTTATTACTCTATTTTACGTGTACATATTTACTATTCTATTTATCTTATTTTGTTAATTTGCTTTGTTGTCTGTCTCCCCCTTCTAGACTGTGAGCCCGCTGTTGGGTAGGGACCGTCTCTACATGTTGCCAACTTGTACTTCCCAAGTGCTTAGTACAGTGCTTTGCACACAGTAAGCGCTCCTTGTCTTCCCTCCCAAACCCTGCCCTCTCCCTGACTTTCCCATCACTGTTGACGGCACTACCATCCTTCCCGTCTCACAAGCCCGCAACCTTGGTGTCATCCTCGACTCCGCTCTCTCCTTCACCCCTCACATCCAAGCCGTCACCAAAACCTGCCGGTCTCAGCTCCGCAACATTGCCAAGATCCGCCCTTTCGTCTCCATCCCAACCGCTACCCTGCTCGTTCAAGCTCTCATCCTATCCCATCTGGACTACCGCATCAGCCTTCTCTCTGATCTCCCATCCTCGTGTCTCTCCCCACTTCAATCCATACTTCATGCCGCTGCCCGGATTGTCTTTGTCCAGAAACTCTCTGGGCATGTTACTCCCCTCCTCAGAAATCTCCAGTGGCTACCAATCAATCTGCGCATCAGGCAGAAACTCCTCACCCTGGGCTTCAAGGCTGTCCATCCATCCCCTCGCCCCCTCCTACCTCACCTCCCCTCTCTCCTTCTCCAGCCCAGCCCGCACCCTCCGCTTCTCTGCCTCTGCCTCCTCACTGGGCCTCGTTCTCACCTGTCCCACCGTCAACCCCACGTCCTCCCCCTGGCCCGGAATGCCCTCCCTCCACACATCCGCCAAGCTAGCTCTCTTCCTCCCTTCAAAGCCCTACTGAGAGCTCACCTCCTCCAGGAGGCTTTCTCTGACTGAACCCTGTTTTTTCTCTCCTCCTCCCCACCCCCCCCGCCCTACCTCCTTCCCCGCCCCACAGCACCTGTATATATGTTTGTACAGATTTATAACTATTTATTTTACTTGTACATATTTACTATTCTATTTATTTTGCTAATGATGTGCATATAACTATCATTCTGTTTATTCTGATGGTTTTGACACCTGTCTACATGTTTTGTTGTCTGTCTCCCCCTTCTACACTGTGAGCCCGTTGTTGGGTGGGGACAATCCCTAGATGTTGCCGACTTGTACTTCCCAAACGCTCAGTACAGTGCTCTGCACACAGTAAGCGCTCAATAAATACGATTGAATGTATGAGTGAATGGTGTTCTACCCCAGTGCTCTACACATAGTTGCCAGTCAGTTGATCTACTCTCAACTTACTTATTGAGTAAGTGCTCAATAAATACAATTGAATGAATGAACCACAATGAATGAGTGAATAACAGACACATTCCCCGCCCACAATGAGCTTACAGAGGGTCCAACCTGATTAACCTTGTGTCTATCCCAGCGCTTAGTACAAAGCCTGGCATGTAGTAAGCGCATAAAACCATTAAAAAAACCCCACAGGACCCAGGAACCACTTTTCATAGTCATCTCTGTATGGGACATGATCATCATCATCATCATCATTCGTATTTGTTGAGCGCTTACTGTGTGCAGAGCACTAATGATAATAATGATGGCATTTATCAAGCACTTACTATGTGCAAAGCACTGTTTTAAGCGCTGGGGAGGTTACGAGGTGATCAGGTTGTGCCACGGGTGTCTCCCAGTCTTAATCCCCATTTTACAGATGAGGTCATTGAGGCCCAGAGAAATGAAGTGATTTACCCAAAGTCACACAGCTGACAATTGGCAGAGCCGGGATTTGAACCCATGACTTCTGACTCCAAAGCCGGGGCTCTATCCACTGCTCCAGAGCACTGCCCGTGCTCTTTCCAGATGGGCCAGCCCCCTCATCTCTCTCCTTCCCCCCCCTTCTCTTCCAGCTACGGGATTTCCTGCTGGTCTACAACCGGCTGACGGAGCTCTGCTTCGAGCGCTGCGTGCCCAGCCTGCACCACCGTGCCCTGGCTCCCGATGAGGTGGGCACCGGGGGAAGGGCCGGGCCGGGCGGGAGGACCCCCGGGCCCCCTCCTGTCACCCAACTCTCCCCCCGTCATCCTCCCCTGCAGGAAGCCTGCCTGGACAGCTGCGCGGGGAAGTTCGTGCGCTCCAACCACCGCCTCATGGCCGCCTACGTGCAGCTGATGCCCACCCTGGTGCAGCGCCGCGTCGCCGACTTGGAGGCCGGGGCTGCCGCGGCCGGGGTCGAGGCCGCCGCCCCGCCTGGCCCCGAGAGCAGCGAGGCGCCCAGTCCCCTGCTGGAGCCCAAGGACGTCCCAGCCGGCCGGCACAGCCTGTCAGACCCTACCAGCTAGGGCTCCGGCCCGCTTTTCCTTCCCAGACCTCTGGGCCACATGCCCTTTGAGCCATCCACGCTTCCCTGGCAGGCCCCGGAAGGGTGGCACGGATCGGAGTCCGTGAGTGGAGGACGGGGCGGGTGCCAAGGAGATCTAGGACAGAGCAACATCCGAGGCGGGGCGGTTGGGATGGAACGGCAGCCACACACTGGAGACGGTTGCCCGTGCCAGGGGGCGGTGCCCGGGGGATGGAGCAGCGGGCCTGGGGCCCGGACAGCTAGCTGCCAGGCATCGGGAAGACGGTGGACTCCCCCCTAACCCACCGGGACCTGCTCTCTCTCTGCTTCCCCCATCCAGCCTGGACCCTCTCAAGGGCTGGTCACCCTGGCCGGGCCAGACCCTGCTTAGGCAGCAGGGAGGGACAGACCGCAGCCTCACCTGTCCTGTCGCCAATAAATTAGTTTCCGTCCGGCTCGAGGCCTCCCTTACACGTGGGCAAGGGGGTGGGGGAAAGGGGGAGAGGAAGACCAAGCTCCTGCCTCAACTCCACTCCTCGCTTCTTGCCATTTTAGGGCGACTGAGAAAGGAGAGGGGCTGTAGCTGCCAATTGAAGATTGAAAGTGGGCAGAGGCTCAGTCAGTGGGGCCTTCTCCCCATCCCCGCCAGCAGCCCGGGGGCTGGGGAAGCCCTGACTGGCTTCACCTGGCAGGGCGAAGCAGGCCAGGCGGGACTGGGATTTATTGCCAAAGATCATTTCTAGGCTCCGAAAGGGGTGTCATCCGGCCTCGAGGTCCCATGGTCGATGGAATTGCCCCATAAACACAGCCCGATGGAGTCACTCTGGCCACACACACACACAAAAGGAAAATGCGTCTTGGGGCCATTTGGGATGCCCTTAAGGAGCCAGTTAACAGCATCTTTTACTGCCCGCTGCTCACCCCCCCCTTAAAGGCCCCTCTGGCCTGCCTTGTTGGCTGCGTATGGAACTGACCAACCTTAAGCGTCCAGTTGGTTCTGCTCTGTCGAGTTGTGCCCTTGGCTCCAAGATGGTGCCGCTTGCTGATGGTGAGATTCAATCCAGGTGTGTGAGCGTCATCACACTGTACCCAGGAAGATATGGTGTTCCTTTCCGGCCCCTTGACGTTCAGGGTACGTATTGCTGCCAACAGGATGTACACTTGAGTTGCTTTGGTGGTAGAGGTGATGGTTTGCCATCCACACTCCCCCCCGGTTCTCCCCCCACCGCCATCTCGGCGACTCACACCGTGAGACGGGAGGTAAGAAGAACGAGGCCGTTTCTGTGGAGATTGTGTTCTTGAGAAGCGGGGTGGTCTAGTGGAAAGAGGACCTGGGTTCTAATCCTCCTACACTACTTGTCTGCTGGGTAATCTTGGGTAAGTCCCGTAACTTCTCTATGCCTCAAGTTCCCTCATCTTCAAAATGGGGAGTCAATACCCATCCTCTCTCCTACGTAGATGGGGATCTGATTATCTCGTATCCACCCCCGTGCTTAATACAGTGCTTGACACGTAGTAAGTGCCTGATTATTATTATTTTGAGCGTGGGCCTGGGGATCAGAGGACGTGGTATTTAGAGAAGCAGCGTGGCTCAGGGGAAATAGCACGGGCTTTGGAGTCAGAGGTCATGGGTTCAAATCTCAGCCCCACCAATTGTCAGCTGTGTGACCTTGGGCAAGTCACTTAACCTCCCTGGGCCTTAGTTATCTCATCTGTAAAATGGGAATTAAGACTTTGAGCCCCCTGTGGGACAACCTGATCACCCTGTAAGTTCCCCAGCACTTAGAACGGTGCTTTGCACATAGTAAGCGCTTAATAAATGCCATTATTATTATTATTATTATTACTAATCCTGTATCTGCCACTTGTCTGCTGTGTGACTCTGGGCAGGTCATTTGATTTTTCTGTGCCTCAGTTACCACAAGTGCAAAAGGAGGATTAGAGCCGTGAGCCTAATGCGGGATGTGGATTGTGTACAAGGTGATCCTGTATCTACCCCAACACTTAGTACAGTACCCAGCACACGAGTGAGCCATTAATTAATTAATTAATATCATAAAAATAACCCCAAAACTGCAAGAAAACCCACATAATATTTATGCCTTCACCTCCACTTTCTGACATTGCACTGTGTTCTATCTGGACAGAGTGCGGGGCAGGTGGGGCTCGTTCCAGTTCTGCCACGTGTCTAATATGTGACCCCGGGGCCAGTCGCTTTTTAAAAAATCCTTTTCGTGCTATTTGTTAAACTCTTGCTATAAGCCAGGCATTGTACTAAGCACCGGTGTAGATACAGGCTAATCAGGTAGGGCGCAGTCCATGTCCCACATGGGACTCACAGTCTTAACCCCCGTTTTACAGATGAGGTAACCGAGGCACCGAGAAGTTAAGTGACTTGTCCAAGATCACACAGCTGGGATTAGAACCCAGATCCTCTGATTTCCAGAGACCTGTGCTCTTTCCAGGAAGCCAAACAAGTGGGAACCACCACTCCCTTCACTTCCTCTCCACTAACTCTGTACTTAGCCTCTAGCAATCGTCGTTTCATCCCCTGACCGTGCTCACCAAAGCGTCCATTGACTTCCTCTTAGCAAATTTAATGGCCTCTTCTCCGATCTAATCCTTTCCCTTTCTACGCTGCCTTTAATAAAAACAATAATTGTGATATTTAAGTGCTTACTGCGTTTCAGGCACTAGAGAAACACCGTGGCTCAGCGGAAAGAGCCCGGGCTTGGGAGTCAGAGGTCATGGGTTCAAATCCCGGCTCCGCCAACTGTCAGCTGTGTGACTTTGGGCAAGTCGCTTCACTTCTCTGCGCCTCAGTGACCTCATCTGTATAATGGGGACTAAGACTATGAGCCTCACGTGGGACAACCTGATCACCTTGTATCCTCCCCAGCGCTTAGTACAGTGCTTTGCACATAGTAAGCGCTGGAGTGGATACAGGTAAATAGGGTTGGATACAGTCCCCGCCCCACGTGGGGCTTACAGTCTCCATCCCCATTTTACAGATGAGGGAACCGAGGCAATGAGAAGTGAAGTGACCCAAAGCCACACAGCAGTCGAGGGGTGGAGTCGGGATTAGAACCCATGGCCTTTGGACTTCCAGGCTCATTCTGTCTCCATTACACCATGGTGCTTCTCCAAGCCTTTGACATTACTGGCCATTCATTCAATCGTATTTATTGAGTGCCTACTGTGTGCAGAGCACTGTACTAAGCGCTTGGGAAGTACAAGTTGGCCACTCTCTTCTAGAAACTCTTAGCTCACCTGTTTCTCTTCCTACTTCACTGACCAGTCTCTGCTGCCTCTTCTTCCTCGCAGCGGCCAACGGAAGCAGCCTGGCCTGTCGTAAAGAACACAGGATTGAGAGTCACGAGACCTGGGTTCTAATCCCCGCGGCACCACTTGCCTGCTGTGTGACCTTGGCCAAGACACGCTTGCGTGTGCCTCAGTTTCTTCATCTGTAAAATGGGGGTTAAATCTCTGTTCTCCCCCCCCTTAAACTGAGTCCCATTTTTTATAGTATTTGGTAAGCACTTACTATGTGTCAAGCACTGTTAGCGTAGCTTAGTTAAGTTAAAGAGAAGAGAAGTTAAGAGAAGCAGCGTGGCTCAGTGGAAAGAGCACGGGCTTTGGAGTCAGTGGTCGTGGGTTCGTATCCCGGCTCCGCCAATTGTCAGCTGTGTGATCTTGGGCAAGTCACTTAACTTCTCTGTGCCTCAGTTACCTCATCTGTAAAATGAGGATTGACTGTGAGCCCCCCGTGGGACAGCCTGATCACCTTGTATCCCCCTAGTGCTTAGAACAGTGCTTTGCACATAGTAAGCGCTTAATAAATGCCATTATTATTATTATTATTATTATTATTAAAGTTAACCTAGTTAAGCTATACCATACCTCTCCCACATGGAGTTCACAGTCAAATTGGGGAGAATAGGGATTGAATCCCCATTTTGCAGTGGAGGAAACAGGGACTCTGATCAAACTGTACTGTGTCCCAGTGCACATAGTAAGTGATTAAATGATTCCATTATTATTATGGCTACCAAAAATAACTGTGGCTATATACAAGACTGTTTTCAGTCCTCTACCGATCTTTCTTAAGTCCCTCTCATCTGCTCTTGTGGCTTCAGCCGTCATCTCTGTGTGGATGTCTACCAAGCTTATCTTATCCTCCTGCACCGTAAATATCCGTAATTCATTTATTATATCCATAGTTACTGATTATAGCCAAAATTTATTTCTATTAATGTCTCTCCCTCTAGAATGTAAGCTCACTGTGGGCAGGGAACATGTCCACCGACTCTGTTAAATTGTACTCTGCCAAGCACTTAGTACAGTGCTCTGCACACAGTACAGTTGATCTACTGATCTATTGATTGGACTTCTTGCCCGCCTGATAGCTCACAATTTCTCTTGCAAGATGGGCCAGCTTTCAAATACTGGCCAGGTCCAATGGCATGGGTCTGTCCAGCATTTCATACATTCATTCAATTGTATTTATTGAGTGCGTACTGTGTGCAGAGCACTGTACTGAGCACTTGGGAGAGTACAGTATAGCGATAAGGAGACACATTCCCTGCCCACAACGAGTTTACAGTCTAGAGGGGGAGACAGACATTAATAAAAATAAATTATGGGTATGTAAATAAATGTGATGGGGGCTGGGAACGGGGGGATTAATAAAGGGAGCAAGTCAGGACAACACAGAAGGGTGAGGGAGAAGAGGACAGGAGGGCCTTTTGGAGGAGATGTGCTTTCAATAAGGCTTTGAAGGGGGGGGAGAGTAATTTAGGTCGGGACGAGGTGGCCGAGTGGTTAAGGCGATGGACTGCTAATCCATTGTGCTCTGCACTCGTGGGTTTGAATCCCACCCTCGTCGTGGCTGACTTATTTCTTCTAGACTGTGAGCCCACTCTTCTAGACTGTGAGCCCACTGTTGGGTAGGGACTGTCTCGATATGTTGCCAACTTGTACTTCCCAAGCGCTTAGTACAGTGCTCTGCACACAGTAAGCGCTCAATAAATTGGATTGATTGATTGATCTGGTACGAGGAGAGGGAGCGTTCTGGGCCGGAGGTAGGATATGGGCGGAAGAGCGGCGGTGAGATGGACGTGATCGAAGAACAGTGAGAAGGTTGGCATTAGAGGAGTTAAGTGTGCAGGCTGGGTTGTAGTAAAAGAGTAGCTAGGTGAGGTAGGAGGGAGCAAGGGGCAATGGTGAGGAGTTTTGTTTGATGCAGAGGTCGGTGGGCAACTGCTAGAGTTCCTCGAGGAGCGGGAAAACTGGCCTGTATGTTTTTGTAGAGAAATGATCCGGGCAGCAGTTAAGTATGGACTGGAGTGGGGAAAGACAGCAGACAAGGAGGTCGGCAAGGAGGCTGAGGCAGTAATCAAGGTGGGATAGGATAAGTGATTGGATTAATGTAAGTTTGGATGGAGAGGAAAGTGGAATTGATAGGATTTAGTAATGGATTGAATATGTGGGTTGAATAAGAGAGGAGTCAAGGATAACGCCAAGGTTATGGGCCTGTGAGACAGAAAGGATGGTGGTGTTCTCTACGGTGATGGGAAAGTTAGTGGGAGGACAAAGTTTGGGTGCGAAGATGAGGAGTAAGGTACTTCCCCTGGACACTCAAGATCAAGACGGATAAACAGAGAAACAGCTTCTTGGTTCTCCCTGTGACTGCAGAACTCACCACTTCCATTTTCCAGGGGCAGCAGCTGCGTGGGTTGGGTGAGTGTGGGGATAGGGCAATTATAGTATTCGTTAAGTGGTTACCAGGTGCCAAACAGGGGGCTAGGCCTGGAATAGATAGAAACAGCCGGATGGTCAGAAGGTTAGGCTTGGGGGTGGGGAGGCGGGTGAAGAGTGGGATCTGATGAGTGAGGATGGGGAAGAAAGACAGAGCAGCAGGTGGAGAGCCTTGAAACCAGGGCTCAGGAGGCGTTGGAGGGCAGAAGAGGAGTGATGTGTTCCACAAGACGTTTCTCCAGAGAGAAATTCGGGGGTGGGAGACCAGTACGGGGGTGGGCCTTACAGGGATGCTGCCGGGAGGGTAGGGGGCTGAACTGGGGTGGGGGCCCGTGGGAGCTGGGGGAAGGAGAGTGTTGTCAGAGGGAAAAAGTAAAGGGGCCGGGCCACAGGTGACTGGCGCTTCTATAATTTGGCCAGTTAAGAAAGGAGTGGAAGTGGGTAAGCAGCGGGCAGGGCCGGCTCCGCAGGTGCCAACCTGGGGACGGGAGAGTGGCCTTGGCCTTCGGTCCTTGTTTTTTCCTACGCTGCCCCTGTCTATCCCAGCCCGGTCCCCCTCTCTGGCCTCCCCCTCCAGACCCCTTCTACCCCCCCCCACCCCGCCCAATCCCCAGGCCCTCCTCCGGTGACTGTGTCTAACCTGATTAAACTGTATCTACCCCGGCGCTTAGTACAGTGCCTGGCACATAGTAAGCGCTTAACAAATACCACACATCATCATCAGCAGCATTATTATTATTACTATTCCCCCTCTGCCCCCATGCTTCTGTCCCCCCCTCCGGCCCCCTTCTCCTGCCCCCCCCCGTCCCCCTCCTCCTCCGGCCCCCCTTCAGCCCCCCTCTGGTCCCCCCTGCTCTGGTCCCCTCTTCCCGTCCCCGTCCTCCGGCCTCCTCCTCATTCATTCATTCATTCAATCGTATTGATTGAGCACTTACTGTGTGCAGAGCACTGTACTAAGCGCTTGGGAAGTCCAAGTTGGCAACATATAGAGACGGTCCCTACCCAACAGTGGGCTCCTGGCTCCCTCCTGTCCCCCCCTTGGCCCCCTCCTCTTGTCCCCCCCCTCCCTCCTGTCCCCTCCCTCCGGCCCCCTCCTCCTGCCCCCTCCCCTGTCCCCACCTCTTGGCTCCCTCTTCCTGGCTCCCCGTACGGCCCCCCCGGCTCCCTCCTCCTGTCCCCCCTCCTCCTGTCTCCCCTCCGGTCCCCTCCTCCTGTCCCCCCTCCCTCCTGTCCCCCCTCCTCCTGTCCCCTTCCTCCAATCCCTCCTCCTCCTGTCCCCTTCCTCCAGTCCCCCCTCCTCCTGTCCCCTTCCTCCAATCCCTCCTCCTCCTGTCCCCCTCCTCCTGTCCCCCTCCTACTGTCTCCTTCCTCCAGTCCCTCCTCCTCCTGTCCCCCTCCTCCTGACCCCCTCCCTCCTGTCCCCCTCCTCCTGTCCCCTCCTCCTCCAATCCCTCCTCCTCCTGTCCCCCTCCCTCCTGTCCCCCTCCTCCGCCCCTCCTCCTGTCCCCCCTCCCTCCTGTCCCCTTCCTCCAATCCCTCCCCCTCCTGTCCCCCTTCTGTCCCCCTCCTCCTGTCCCCCTCCCTCCTGTCCCCTTCCTCCAATCCCTCCTCCTCCTGTCCCCTTCCTCCAGTCCCCCCTCCTCCTGTCCCCTTCCTCCAATCCCTCCTCCTCCTGTCCCCCCTCCTCCTGTCCCCCTCCTACTGTCTCCTTCCTCCAGTCCCTCCTCCTCCTGTCCCCCTCCTCCTGACCCCCTCCCTCCTGTCCCCCTCCTCCTGTCCCCTCCTCCTCCAATCCCTCCTCCTCCTGTCCCCCTCCCTCCTGTCCCCCCTCCTCCGCCCCTCCTCCTGTCCCCCCTCCCTCCTGTCCCCTTCCTCCAATCCCTCCCCCTCCTGTCCCCCTTCTGTCCCCCTCCTCCTGTCCCCCTCCCTCCTGTCCCCTTCCTCCAATCCCTCCTCCTCCTGTCCCCTTCCTCTAGTCCCTCCTCCTCCTGTCCCCCCTCCCTCCTGTCCCCCTCCTCCTGTCCCCTTCCTCCAATCCCTCCTCCTCCTCCTGTCCCCCTCCCTCCTGTCCCCTTCCTCCAATCCCTCCTCCTCCTGTCCCCCTCCTCCTGTCCCCTTCCTCCAGTCCCTCCTCCTCCTGTCCCCTTCCTCCAGTCCCTCCTCCTCCTGTCCCCTTCCTCCAGTCCCTCCTCCTCCAGTCCCTCCTCCTCCTGTCCCCTTCCTCCTGTCCCCTTCCTCCAATCCCTCCTCCTCCTGTCCCCTTCCTCCAATCCCTCCTCCTCCTGTCCCCCTCCTCCTGTCCCCCCTCCCTCCTGTCCCCCTCCTCCTGTCCCCTTCCTCCAATCCCTCCTCCTCCGGCCCCCCTCTGTCCCCTTCTCCGGTGTCCCCCCCCCCCCAGGCCCGGGCCGCCGTCGGGAGCGTGTCCAGGGTGTCCTCCGGCGGCGGGCCCCTCGCGCCCCGGCCCGTCCCGTGTCGGTGGGGTAACGGCCGTAACGGTCAGGCGGGAGGGAGCCCAGGCCTCCCGGCCCCCCGCCCCCCGCCAAACCCCGCCGAGCAGCCCCGGCTTGCGGGGCAGAAGGTGTGAGGATGGGGAATTGGGGGCGGGGGGCGGGCGGGGGCCCAGCCACTTGTCCAGGCAGCGTGGCTTCGGGGAAGGAGCCCCGGTTGGCGAGGCAGAGGGCTTGGGTTCTAATCCAGACTCCGCCACGTATCACCTGGGCAGGCGACTTGGGGAGAGTCACTTCACTTCTTTGGGCCTCGGCCACCTCCTCTGTAGAATGGGGATGAAGACTGGGAGCCCCAAGTGGGACAACCTGAGCATCTTTTCTCCCACCCACCTTCCCTGCTCCCCCACTCAGTGACTCAGTGGCAAGAGCCCGGGCTTTGGAGTCGGAGGTGAGGGGTTCAAATTCCGGCTCTGCCACTTGTCAGCTGGGTGACTTTGGACAAGTCGCTTCACTTCTCTGGGCCTCAGTGACCTCATCTTGAAAATGGGGATTAGGACTGTGAGCCCCACATGGGACAACCTGATCAGCTTGTAACCTCCCCAGGGCTTAGAACAGTGCTTTGCACGTAGTAAGCACTTAATAAATGCCATCATCATCATCTTGTATCTACTCCAGCGCTTAGAACAGTGCTTGGCACAGAGGTCATGGGTTCTAATCCCAGCCCCGCCACTTGCCAGCTGTGTGACTTTGGGCAAGTCACCTAACTTCTCTGGGCCTCAGTTCCCTCATCTGTAAAATGGGGATTAAGACTGTGAGCCCCCCGTGGGACAACCTGATCACCTTGTAACCTCCCCAGCGCTTAGAACAGTGCTTTGCACATAGTAAGCGCTTAATAAATGCCATCATCATTATTATTAGCAGTAAGCGCTTAACAAATACTATTAATAGAGAAGCAGTGTGGCTTAGTAGAAAGAGCCCGGGCTTGGGAGTCAGAAGTCATGGGTTCCAATCCCAGCTCCGCCACTTATCAGCTGTGTGACTTGGGGCAAGTCACTTCACTTCTCTGGGCCTAAATTCTCTCATCTGGAAAATGGGGATTAAGACTGTGAACCCCCCGTGGGACAACCTGTTCACCTTGTAACCTCCCCAGCGCTTAGAACAGTGCTTTGCACATAGTAAGCGCTGAATAAATGCTATTATTATTATTATTATTATTATTACATGCTTAACAAATACCATTATTATTATTATTATTATTAACAAATACCATTATTATTATTATTATTGTTCTCTTCAGGTACAAGGACAGCTTCAGGACCGGGGTTAGCAGTGACTGGTCCATGTGGTGCTAGTTGAGGACTGGAAAGGGAGGAGTGTTAGGCTCAGGGAAGGTCCCACCGGGTGTGTCGGCGTCAGAAGGGCAGGCCCAAGGCCAGGCTTTCCTTCGGACCCCAAAATCTGAGCCTCGACAGGTCCCGGACCATGACCTGCCCCCCATCCTCTCCACGATCCATGGCCTCCC
Organism: Tachyglossus aculeatus; assembly: GCF_015852505.1. Lineage (NCBI taxonomy): Eukaryota > Metazoa > Chordata > Mammalia > Monotremata > Tachyglossidae > Tachyglossus > Tachyglossus aculeatus. The sequence goes on along the minus strand of NC_052067.1, from coordinate 133,606,551 downwards.
ATCCCGAGCAGCCTGCTGGGCCAGGTGAGGGGCTGTTGTGGTGGGAGAATTGGGTGGGAAGAGGGTGACGGGGAGAGAAGGCCACCGCTGACCTGTCAGGCCCCTAAAATTCCAAGAGCAGGGCCTGGGAGGCCGGGGACCTGGGTTCTAATGCCGCTTCTCCACCGTTTTCATCCAGTTCTATTTATTGAGCGCTTACTGTGTGCAGAACACTGTACTAAGCACTCGGAAAGTACAAGGCATCAATAGAGACGACCCCTACCCACAACGGGCTCACTGTCTGCTGTGTGACCTTGGGCAAGTCACCTCACTTCTCTGGACCTCAGTTACATCATCTATAAGCAGCGTGGCTCAGTGGAAAGGGCACAGGCTTGGGAGTCAGAGGTCATGGGTTCAAATCCCGGCTCCTCCAGTTGTCAGCTTGTGTGACTTTGGGCAACAAACACTGTCATTATTATTTGTTTGTATCCACCCCAGCATTTAGTACAGTACCTGGCACAGAGTAAACACTTAACAAATACCGCTATTATTACCATTACTTTCATTATTAGTGGTGTCTCTGCCAAGGTCCCAGTAAGCCAGGCCTTCCCCGGCCACTGAGATGAGACTTTGCCCGGCCCTAGGGTAGGCAGAGTTCCCAACACCCTCATCTCCCAGTGGCTCTTGTGGTGGCTACTCACAGCCCCTTGGTCCCGGGACACCAAGGCTGGCTGCAGACATTCGACCATCCTGCGACACGGGGACGAACTACTGCCCGCTCAGCCCACCCCCACCCCCCCACAATGCCCAGGTGCAGGTATTGCCACTGATGTAATGCTAGACACGCAGCCTGTCGTAATGATGTTATCCGCAAGCATTTTTCCCTTGCCTCGGAGCTACTGCTTCCCTCTCCCAGGACCCTGGTAAAGCAGGTGTCATTTCTGAGCTGTAGGACTGGGCGGAGAGGGATTGGACACCTCCAGACTTTCACCCGCCATCACCCCCTTGATGGTGCATGCTCGGGACACTGCCTCTCCCGTTCGTCGTCTGAACCCGAACCGCTCGGCCCTCAACTCAGTTTTCCTAGGCCAGCCTTTGCCTAGATGCTTCCGGACTCCTCATTGCCCTCCACGATTACTTTACCTTTTGGGGAATTACCTCAGTGGGCAGATGGGGAGGAGATAGTGGATAATTCTGACTGAGGTGTCCCCGTCCACCCCACCCCGGCCCCTTTCCCCATCTTTCTCCCTCTTCCTGGTCTTCTCCTCTCTCCTGTCTTCTCCCTCCCTACCTTCTCTCTCTCCCCTATTCTCTTTTCCCCCATGCTCCCCATTTTCTCTCCTTTCTGTTTCCCCCATTCCCTATTCTCTCCTTTTTGCTTTACCCCCCACCGTGTTCTCCCTCATCTCCTCCTCACCTCGGATTTCTCCTCCTCCTTTGTCTCCTGACTTCCCCTGCCCCTCCTTCCTCTCCCTTCTCTCTCCATCCTTTACCCCCCTCCTCCTCTTCATCCTCCAGGTAGGCTTCCAGATCAGAACTGGCAACTGGGGGCAGAGCTGTGGGCTTGGAGCGTGCGGCAGCAGCTGGATACACAACTGCAGGCCCTGGGCCAAGCGTCGCCCCGGACGGTTGAGCTGCTGCTGTCCGAGCTGCAGGCCACGTTGGCTGCGGTGCTGCGGGACGGCCGGCCCGGCTCCTGGATCTACCTGAAGGCCATTCTGCGGCTCCTACCCCCCTACCGCAGACTGCTGCGGGGCCGCCTGGAGCTGCTTCCCCTTCTGGAGCAGGTGTACTGCCAGGCTCCCCTGGCCGACGATGACCTGTGGGAGGCCCTGACCCAAGCTTTGCCTCCTGACATCTCCCTGATGGAGAAATCCACGCACAGTTGTTGCCGGAAGAGGGGCAAGCCCGTAAGCGGAGGCCCTCAACCTCACGGAGATCCAGGCTCAGCAGCCCCCTGGGAGCGGCTCTGTCCGTTCACCTGGGCTGGAAGCGAGGAGAAATCGGAGGAAATCTGGCCACAGCCAGAACCCATGACTCTGTCTGAGCTGCAGTACTGCTTGGGCGTGGTGGGAGCCGAAGTGGTGGAGAACGAGGGGCATTGGAGGGCTGGTTTGAGCCTCTTGCCCCTGGCCTTAGCAATCGACATCCCACTGAAGCCCGGCAGTGAGGAGGAGCCCACCTCGGACTGGGCTGCGGCCAGGTAAGCTCCCCTTGGGCCTGGGTCAGGACGGTCACCTTGTGAGGGCTCAGGGCATCCCCGAGGAGGAAGAGAAGCTCTTGGTTGCCTCACTTTCTCCCTTCCTCTTCCATGCCTTTCCTCCTCCCTCCCTTCTCTTCCTTCCTTTGGGAAGCCCACTTTTGAGGGGGGGGGATGTAACCGAGTGAGGCAGAGCAGCCAGCTGGGATTAGAACCCAGGTCCTCTGTATCCCAGGCCCATGCTCTTTCCACTAGGCCTCGCTGCTTTGTGTTGGGAGACTCCATGCCTTCCTCCAGTCGGTAATGTCTCAGAATAGGGGTGGTGGGTGGGGGGACTCAATGGGCCAGGGTTACAAGAGGTTGGATGGGTTCAGAGATTGAGCACCAATACAACTTCTGCAGCTGTGTCCTGAGAGGAGGGGCACAGACCCTGATGACGAAGCCAGTCTTTGTCCTTCTCTTCCTCTTTCTGTCTGCTGCCTTCAACTGGGTAGTTGAAAGAAAGACTCTGGGATCTCCCCCATTGTTCCCAACTGGCTCCATCACCCAGTCAATCAGTCACGTTTACCAAATGCCTGAATCACAGAGCACTGAGCTAAACTCTTTTAGAAATGTTGTAGAAATGTTCCCTGCCCATAACGAGCTTATTGTCTAGAGGCTCCAACATACAACCAGTCACATTTACCAAAGGCCTTCTTAATCATAAAGCAATGTACTAAGCGCTTGGTAGAGTTGAACAGAAGCAAGATCCACGTCCCCTTCCCGGCAACGCTCTCTTCTTTCTAACCCTCCCAGTTTAGCTGCCTCAGCTGACTTCTCTGGGCCGGCACTTTCCAACTTAGTGCCCCTCTGCCAGGCCTCCTTACATTCATTCAGTCATATTTATTGAGCGCTCACTGTGTGCAGAGCACTGTACTAAGCGCTTGGGAAGTACAAGTCAGCAACATATAGAGACAGTCCCTACCCTACAATGGGCTCACAGTCTAGAAGGGGGAGACAGACAACAAAACAAAACATGTAGGCGGTTGTCAAAACCATCAGAATAAATAGAATTATAGCTATATGCACATCATTAACAAAGCAAATAGAATAGTAACTATGTACAAGTAAAATAAATAGAGTAATGAATCTGTACAGATATATAGAAGTACTGTGGGGAGGGGAAGAAGGTAGGGCTGGGGGGGGGATGGGGAGGAGGAGAGGAAAAAGGGGGCTCAGTCTGGGAAGGCCTCCTGGAGGAAGTGAGCTCTCAGTAGGGCTTTGAAGTGAGGAAGAGAGGTAGCTTGGCAAATGTGTGGAGGGAAGGCATTCCAGGCCAGGGGAAAGACGTGGGCCGGGGGTCGACGGCGGGACAGGCAAGAACGAGGCAGGAACTCCCTCTCACCCTTCACATCTGACAGTCCACCATATTTCCCACCTTCAAAACCTTCCTAAAATCGTATCTCCTCCAAGAGGCCTTCTCTGACTAAGCCCTCGATTCCCCTCCTCTTCTTCCCCTCTGTGTTGACTCTGTGCTTAGCTATGTCCCCTTCAAGCACTTTGATATTCTCTCCAATCCTACAGCGCTTATGGAAATATCCTTTTACTCCACTATTTCTCCTCTCTGTAATTTATTTGACTATTTATCTCCCCCTATAGACTGTAAGCTCCTTGTGGGGAAGGATTGTGTCTACCAACTCTATTTTATCTCCCCCTGTAGACTGTAAGCTCCTTGTGGGCAAGGATTGTGTCTACCAACTCTATTCAATCAATCGACTGTATTTATAGAGTGCTTACTATATGCAGAACACTGTACTAAACACTTGGGAGAGTACAATACAACAGAATTTTAGACCCGTTCCCTGCCCCAAACGAGCTTACCGCCTAGAGGGGAAGACAGACATTAATATGAATAAATAAGTAACTTATACTATATAATTTAAAGATATATGCATAAGTGATGTGGAGTTGGGGGTGGGACAAATATCAGGTGTCCAAAGGTCACAGATTGAAGTGCATAGACAATGTAGAGCGCATAGTCGACACAGTACAATACAATATTGTATTGTAGTCTTCCAGTAAGAGCCCCATAAACAGTACTGAGAAGCAGCATGGCTTAGTGGAAAGAACACCGGCTTGGGAGTCAAAGGACATGGCTTCTAATCCTGACTCCGCCACATGTCTGCTGTGTGACTTTGGGCAAGTCACTTCTCTGTGCCTCAGTTACCTCATCTGTAAAACGGGGATGAAGACTGTGAGCCCCACGTGGGACAACCTGATTACCTTGTATCTACCCCAGCGCTTAGAACGGTGCTTGGCACGGAGTAAGCCCTTAAAAAGTACCATAAAAATAATAATATTGCATGATTGATCAGGCCCAGGTCCTGGAGCCTTGGATGGTTGCGCCATTTGCAGGTCACAGTGGACTAAGTTCCCAGACAGCAGCTTGCCAGAGACCCGAGAGGAAGGGCGCTGTCCACGGCCGCTAAAGCACTCCCAGTTGGGAAGCCAAGCGGCCGCCATCCTACGGAGGCACCGATTCCTGAGTTACAGCCACTTTCTGTACCTCAACGTGGCCTCCAGCAGGCACTTCAGGTGGGAATCCCAACTCTCAGACTCTCATCCCCCTGGTTATCCAGTCCCCAGCCCCCCCCACCCCGACCCCACCTGCTCCCCCTGTCCCCTGACTCTTTAGCTCCCTGGGACTGACTGAAGGGTGATGGCCATGGACCCAGTGGGTGCCCCCTTAGCCTCTTAGGTCTCCCCGGGTGCCCCAAAGATGCCCTCTGATCTGTGGGTGACCGCTGCTATTAGCTTCTGTGGGATGCTGCACCCCTTTATTCAGGGAGGCTGGTTCACCTTGATCCCAGAAGAGATTGCTTTCCCTCCTTTGTTTGCCCTCATCCTGTGACCACCCCCAAGCAAGGCTACGGATTTGGCCTGCTTGGGGTCAGTTCATTCACATATCCTGCCTTTCCTGGTGACCCCACAAGCCAGCACCTTCTAGCCAGGTGGCAGGGTTACCAGTCCCTCCACCCTGATTGAGGCACCAGGTACAGTTGGGTAAACGGTGCCAGGCCAGGCCTGGCCAGGCACCCCGGCAGGAGGAACATCACGGCGCGTTTCCGCTGGGTAGAGATGTTCATTCTTTCATTCAATCATATTTATTGAGCACTTACTGTGTGCAGAGCACTGTACTAAGCGCTTGGGAAGTACAAGTTGGCAACATATAGAGACAGTCCCTACCCAACAGTGGGCTCAAAGTCTAGAAGGGGAAGACAGACAACAAAACAAAACATATTAACAAAATAAAATAAATAGAATAGTAAATATGTGCAAGTAAAATAAATAGAGTAATAAATCTGCACAAACATATATACAGGTGCTGTGGGGAGGGGAAGGAGGTAGGGCGGGGGGGGTGGGGAGGGGGAGAGGAAAAAGGGGGCCCAGTCTGGGAAGGCCTCCTGGAGGAGGTGAGCTCTCGGGCTTTGAAGGGAGGAAGAGAGCTAGATTGGCAGATGTGCAGAGGGAGGGCATTCCAGGCCAGGGGGAGGACGTGGGCTGGGGGTCGATGGCGGGATGGGCAAGAATGAGGCCCAGTGAGGAGGTTAGCGGCAGACAAGTGGTGGGTGCGGGCTGGGCTGGAGAAGGAGAGAAGGGAGGTGAGGTAGGAGGGGGCGAGGTGATGGACAGCCTTGAAGCCGAGAGTGAGGAGTTTTTGCCTGACGCGTAGGTTGATTGGCAGCCACTGGAGATTTTTGAGGAGGGGACTAACATGCCCAGAGCGTTTCTGCGCAGAGATGATCTGGGCAGCAGCATGAAGTATAGATTGAAGTGGCGAGAGCCAGGAGGATGGGAGATCAGAGCGGAGGCTGATGCAGTAATCCAGTCAGGATAGGATGAGATGTGCAGCCATGAGTACAACTCCCTCAGGACCGCCGTTCCCTTGTGCCCCGTTTCCCACGCCCACATCCCACCTGTGCTTAAGCCATGCCAGATGCCCGCTAACCCCTCTCTTCCTACCCTCCTTCAGGCCATACAGCCTCCAGGTGGTGGCCCGCAACAAGGTGAACCCCGAACACTACATCTTCTCCCCGTTTGGGGTTCTGCACGTTCATCCCGTGGAGGGCAGCGAGGCCCTGGCTCTGGGCACCTGGCATCGGGAGACTGTACTTTGGCACCTGCTCCAATACATCCCCTTCTTCAGACACTGCCTCTTGCGCCGGAGTTTCACCTGGTATGGGGGGCAATGGAGGAGGAGTGGGGAGAGGCGGGAAACAAAGGGAAGCAGAGAGCCCAATGCGAGGGTTGGGGGGCGGCAGGGGCCCCGGGAAAGGAAAGCTCAGGGAGGGAGGCATTTCATGTAGCAAAATCCCAAGAAGGGCCAACGCGGCCACTCATTCATTCGATCGTATTTATTGAGTGCTTACTGCATGCAGAGCACTGTACTAAGTGGTTGGGAAAATACAGCAATAAAGAGAGACAATCCCTGCCCACAACGCGCTCACGGACTAGAGCGGGGGAGACAGACATCAGTACAAGTAAACAGACATCGTTATAAATAAACATATCTATTGTTTATTGTACATATTAGATTTAGATTGTACATATCTATTCTATTTATTTTATTTTGTTAGTATGTTTGGCTTTGTTCTCTGTCTCCCCCTTTTAGACTGTGAGCCCACTGTTGGGTAGGGACTGTCTCTATATGTTGCCAATTTGTACTTCCCAAGCGCTTAGTACAGTGCTCTGCACATAGTAAGCGTTCAATAAATACGATTGATGATGATGATAAACCAAATTACAGTTATATTCAGAAGTGCGGTGGGGCGAGGGGAGGGGGGGAAGAGCACAGGAAGCAAGTCAGGGTGACACAGAAGGGAGTGGAAGATGAGGAAAAGTAGGGCTTAGTCTGGGAAGGCCTCCTGGGGCTTGGAGTGTCCGGCCCTCAGCTTTGTCCTGTGTCCCCAGGCGGGGATGGGGGTCCCTCTGTCTGGGTGACTGGTCTGAGCTCCATGACTCGGAATTCCCCACGGACCAGCTCCGGGCCCTGTCTGTGCCCTGCGTGGCCCACCCTGGCTCTGGGCCCCGACTGACTGGTCTCCCGTCCGCAGGTGGAAAAAGAACGTGAAGGCCCAGCTCCTGCAGAAGACGCGGACAGTGCTGGGAGGTCAACTGCTCTGCACCGTTCCGCACTTTGGAGCCGGCCTGCTGCATATCAACAGGTGGGGTCCGGCCCCACATCTGAGTCCTGGGTCTCTGTCATCATCAGTCGTATTTATTGAGCGCTTACTGTGTGCAGAGCACTGTACTAAGCGCTTGGGAAGTACAAATTGGCAACATATAGAGACAGCCCCTACCCGACAGTGGGCTCACAGTCTAAAAACTCTGTCCCTGGAACTTCCCTTCCCCGCCCTCCATTCCCCTGCTCCCAGAAGTCTGCCGTCTTGGTGCCACTCCTCACCGACCTGTAGCTCCCAATTTAATAATAATAATAATAATGGCATTTATTAAGCGCTTACTATGTGCAAAGCACTGTTCTAAGCACTGGGGAGGTTACAAGGAGATCAGCTTGTCCCACGGGGGGCTCACAGTCTTAATCCCCATTTTACAGATGAGGGAACTGAGGCACAGAGAAGTGAAGTGACTTGCCCAAAGTCACACAGTTGACAATTGGCAGAGCCGGGATTCGAACCCATGACCCCTGATTCCGAAGCCCGTGCTCTTTCCACTGAGCCACGCTGCTTCAATTTAGAGGAGCAACGCGATGTACTGGATAGAGCGAGGAGTTGGGAGTCAGAAAGTCTAATCCCAGCTCCGCCACTCGTCTGCGGTGTGACCTTGGACAAGTCCCTTCACTTCTCTGGGCCTCAGTTCCCTCACTCATAAAATGGCGATTGAGACTGTGAGCCTCTTGTGGGATAGGGACTGTGACAACCCGATTTGCTTGTAGCCACCCCAGCACTTAGTACTGTGCCTGGCACACAATAAGCACTTAACAAATACCAGTTATTATTATTATTATTATTATTATTATTATTATTATTATTATTATTATTATTATTATTCCAGCGTAACCTGCTGAATCCTGACAATTCTTCCTTCCAACCCTAACATTCCCTGGATCCATCCCCACCCCCCCTTCCTGATTCCAAAAAAATCACCATATTTCAGTAAAACTACAGTGCTAGCCTTCCTGTTGGTCTTGCTAGCTATGATAATATTGATGATAAACAGTGAAGCAATGTGGCCTAGGAAAAGAGCATGCTTAGGATAGTGTTTGACACATAGTGAGCAGTTAACAAATAACATAAAAAACCCCATGGGACAGGGAGTCAGAGGACCTGGGTTCTAATCCTGCCTTTGCCACTTGCTTGCAGTGGGACTGCGGACAAGTCCCTCGATTCCTCTATATATTCCTCAGTTTCCTCTCTAGACTGTAAGCTCATTGTGGGCCGGGAATGCGTCGGTTATATTGTCATGTTGTGTTCGCCCAAGCTCTTAGTACAGTGCTCTGCACACAGTAAGTGCTCAGTAAATATGATTGATTGATCAAGTGATTGTAAAATGGGGATTCACTACCCTTCTCCCTCCTGCTTAAACTGTGAGTCCCACGTGGGACAGGGACTATATTTGACCCGATTATCTTGGATCTACCCCAGCGTTTAGCACAGCGCTTGGCATCTAGTCAGTGCTTAACAAATATTGCAATAATTATTATAATTTTGTACCAAAGTACTGTGTTCAAACCTGAGATAGATACAAGATAATCAGATCCAGCACTTAGTACAGTGCCTGGCACATAGTAAGCGCTTAACAAATACCATAATAATAATAATAATATTATAATTATACATAATATATAATATATTATTATATATTATAGTAATAGTTATCATTATATTGTATATTAATATATTATATTATATTGTTATAATAATTATATTTTTTAATTATTATTATTATGATTAGACCCAGGCCCAGTCCCACATAGGGCTCAGAGTCTTAAGAAGGAGGGAGAACAGCCGTTCATCTTGACACTTTGCTCGGTACACATCTCTCCACTCTTCAAAAACATCCCAAGTCAGCCCTTCGCCCTCTGCTTCAGACATAAGCTCCTTTCTATTGGCCTCAAGGCTAACCACCAGCCGCATGGCGTAGTGGATAGAGCACAGCCCTGGGAGCCAGAGGTCATGGATTCTAATCCCGGCTCCGCCGCTTGTCTGCTGTGTGACCTTGGGCAGGTCACTTTACTTCTCTGTGCCTCAGTTACCTCATCTGGAAAATTGGGATTGAGGTGGTGAACCCCATGCGGGACGGGGACTGTGTAGAACTCAAATTGCTTGTATCCGCTCCAGCACTTAGTACGGTGCCTGTCACATAGTAAGCACCTAACAAATACCAGAATTATTATTCATTCATTCAGTCATATTTATTGAGCACTTACTGTGTGCAGAGCACTGTACTAAGCAAATTAATCCATCCATCCAGTACTCCCCAGCTTGAACTCTTTACTTCATTCATTCATTCAATCGTATTTATTAAGCGCTTACTGTGTGCAGAGCACTGTACTAAGCGCTTGGGAAGTACAAGTTGGCAATATATAGAGAAGGTCCCTACCCAACAACGGGCTCACAGTTTAGTCTACATCCCGCAAGATAATCCAACTCTTCCTTGCTCTCCCTTCTCTCCCATCCAAATTTTGCTCTTGGCTATTCCTCTGACCTCGAACTACCTCCAGCCCCAAATCTGGCAGATCACAGGTCTCCCTGCATTCATTGCCCATTCTGAAATCCCACCACCTTCAGGAAGCCCTCTCAAGTTAATCTGTAATAGTTATTTGTTAAGTGCTACCTCTGTGCCAAGCGTTGCGTTAAGCTCCGGGGAAGAGACAGGATAATCAGGTCGGACGCAGTCCCTGTCCCACATGGGATTCACAATCTAAAGGGGAGGGAGAACAGGTGAGGAAACTGAGGCATAGAGGAGTTGTTAAAAGACTTGTCTAAGGACACCCATCGGGCAAGGGGCAGAGCCAGGATTAGAATCCAGGTCGACTCTATTTCTGCTTGGCCACATTGCTTCTCTAACTCTGCAGGTGTCTCCCAACACTGTCACCCGACTCTTCCTCGACCCCCTTCCTGACCCGTCGCCCTCCCGCCCCTTTTCCCAGACTTCTGCAGGAGCTGCACTTGGTGTCCTGGCTGCCCCAGGACTGGACCACCTGCTACAGTTTAGCCGAACTGCAGCGCGCGCTGGCGAGGGAGACCCGTCGGGCCCAGCAGCTGCTCCGCAGGTTTCTGGCGCTCTGCTCCACCATCCTTAACCTGGTAGGTCTCCGGTTAGACTCTGGTAAGTCCCCTGCTAGTCCCCGGACGCTTCCCGGCATGTCCAGGCTACTGCCCCGCTGGGGCCCGGCTAATCCCCGGCCAGTGTCCAGCCGTTGATATCATTCTCTACATCTGCAGTACAAATAAATATAATCAGAAGTGTTAGCACTGAAGATTTAATTGAACTTTTAAATAACAGCCAATAGGGATAAATGAGAAGAGTTCAGACCTTCCTATACAATTGATTGGGTTCACCTTGGACTCTGAGGTTTGATTTAAACTGACCTATATCCACTGTAGTACAGAAATGGGTCTATTAGGGAGGCAACTCCATCGTCTGAAAGTGGGATATGCTCAGATCAGCCACACAGGTTTCTGAAGTCCCTTACAGTTTACTTCCTAAACCATGATAATAGGCACCCCAACTCCTCTACTCTACTACCCCAGCTAGGGCCCAGTTAGTTCCCAGCTAGTCCCTGGCTAGTTCCTAGCAAGTCCCCAACTAGTCCCTGGCTCCTTTGCCCCTCCCTCTCACGTTCTTCGACCCCCTTCTGGCCCAGCCCACTCTTCCTGCCTAGACCCTCCTACCTTCCCCCTTCTTCTCTCGCCTCGTCCCTCTCCCTTTCGCACTTCTCTTGGCTTCATACCATTTCTTACCACCTCCTTATCTTGCTAAATTCCCCTTCCCAACCGCTCACCCCTCGCTCTTCTCTTGGGAGCCAGCGAAGGCTCAGCTCCGTCCGAGAAGCCATCCTCAGGCCCAAATTTGGGAGCTCGGCTCAATCTGTTCCAACTCAGCCCCAGTGGAAGCCCTGGAGTTTGGGATTGTGTACGTGTGTGGCGGGGATGTGACTGAGGGGGGAGAAGAGTGGTTAGCTCTTGCACTGCTTGGGCTTAGGGCTCCCATGAGTGCAGGCAGATTCCAGCACTCAATCCTTTCCCTCAAGCATAGGCAGTCAGACATGAGAAGCCCCTAGGCAGTGGGAGTTGGGGAATTTGAGAGCTTGGGACAGGGATTGGGGGTTACCTCTAGCTCCAGCCCCGGCTTCAGTCCAGGAAGGCACTAGTCCAAGATCAATCCACCCTGCTGAGCTCCTCACAGGAGCCCCTTTCCCTGCCTAAAGAGGCAGGAAAGAAGCTAGCAGGGCTTGTACTCTCCAGCCTTGGTTGTGTTCATGTCCTGGGGGCTGGAGAAAAGAGCAGGGGAAGGAGAAGGCAAGGCCCTGCCCTCCAGGAACTGACAGTCCGATAGGGGAAATGGGCCAGACAAACAGCAGGAAGACAGGGGGATAGAAGGAGACTGAGAAGATAGTCGATCCTTGGGAGCAAGCTCCAGAACCATGGCCTCCACCCCAGAGTGCTTAGGGATCTCAGGGAGATCGGGATGCCCCAGATGTGCAGGGGGAAGAGAACAGCTTAGCAAAGCAGAGGGGCTTTCCGGAGAAGGGTTATTTATCTGTATTAATATCTGTCTCAATCAATCAATCAATCGTATTTATTGAGCGCGTCTCCCCCCTAGATTTTAAGCATGTTGTGGACAGGGAATGTGATTATCAACTCTGTTATACTGCATTCTCCTGAGTGCTTAATAGAGTGCTTTGCACACAGTAAGCACTCAATAAATAGGATTGATTGATTGAAGGTGTCTTGAAGCAGATGTCTTCCTGGGTCAGGCCAGCTAAAACACTGAGTGTCCCCATGCAGTGGGAGAATGCTCTAGAATACCCTCAGCCCTCTCTTCCTCTCTTCCACCCTCTTCCTGCTGACCCCTCAATTTCCAATTGGTCGTCGGGAGGAATGAGGTGTCCACACTTATTGAGTCCCAGCTGGAGGTGCCTAGGTCGGCCACGCTTCGTTAGCTAGGCAACAAGTGAAGGGCAGCAGAGCCCAGGCCCTACCAAGGCTCTGGGGTGGCATCACTCTGCCACTGGAGACCTGAAACGCAGGGCCTTCCACCCTCACCCCCAACCATCCACCTCCCACCACCATACGGCAGTGGAGACTGAGTCCCTATTGTAGCCCCAGGGTGATTAGCAAGACATCAGCCTGGTCCAGGGTCTCTGGGAGAGCCAGGTCCTCTGGGGCCCGGGCAGTTGGCTGCCCTAGAGAGACGGATGGCCATCTGACCTGAGCATATGGGCATCTTGGGCAGTTTTTTGAGAGTCGGACTTTTTCTCCAAGTGTACGTCTCCCCTGGGTTTTCGGGTGGAGGGCAGGAACCAGGCTTGTCCTCATGTTCATTCTCAGTGAATTTTCGCAAGCACCTAACTCAGGGTCTGGTCCGCTACTCAGTCGGTGGATTGTATTTATTGAGTGCTTACTGTATGCAGAACACTGTACTAAACACTTGGGAGAATACAGCATAACAATGTAACAGTCACATTTCCTGCCCTCAGTGAGTTTGCAGTCTAGAGGGGGATACAGACATTAATATATATATGTAAATAAATTACAGATATGTATATAGGTGCTGCGGGGCTGAGGGGGGGGAATGAATAAAGGGAGCAAATCAGGGCGACACCGAAAGTAAAGGGAGAAGAGGAAAGGAGGACTTAGGGAAGGCCTCTTGGAGGAGATGTGCCTTAATAATGATAATGATGGCATTTATTAAGCACTTACTATGTGCAAAGCACTGTTCTAAGCACGGGGGAGGTTAAAAGGTGATCAGGTGGTCCCTCGGGGGGCTCACAGTCTTCATGCCCATTTTCTAGATGAGGTAACTGAGGCCCAGAGAAGTTAAGTGACTTGCCCAAAGTCACACAGCTGCTGATTGGCGGAGTCGGCATTTGAACCCATGACCTCTGACTCCAAAGCCCGTGCTCCTTTCCACTGAGCCATGCTGCTTCTAAGTCTTTCAGGGTGACAGAGAAGGTAAAGGGAGAAGAGGAAAAGAGAGCTTAGTTAGAGAAGGCCTTTTGGAAGAGATGGGCCTTCAGTAAGGCTTTGAAGGAGCGGACAGTCGTTGTAGAATTTGAGGAGGGAGGCCATTCATCATCATCAATCGTATTTATTGAGCGCTTACTGTGTGCAGAGCACTGTACTAAGCGCTTGGGAAGTACAAATTGGCAACATATAGAGACAGTCCCTACCCAACAGTGGGCTCACAGTCTAAAAACCATTCCAGGCCAGTGGCAGGATGTGGGTGATGGGTTGGTATAGACGCGATCGAGGTATCGTGAAAATACCTCACACTACCTCTCCCCTTCCTCCCCCTCCCCATTCCCCCGCCTTACCTCCTTCCCCTCCCCACAGCACCTTGTATATATGTATATATGTTTGTACGTACTTATTACTCTATTTATTAATTTTATTGGTACATATTTATTCTATTTATTTTATTTTGTTAATTTGTTTGGTTGTCTGTCTCCCCCTTCTAGACCGTGAGCCCGCTGTTGGGTAGGGACCGTCTCTATATGTTGCCAGCTTGTATTTCCCAAGTGCTTAGTACAGTGCTCTGCATACAGTAAGCGCTCAATAAATATGACTGATTGATTGATTGATTAACAAATGCCATCATTATTATTATTAGGGGAGCAAAGTGTGTGGGCTAGGTTGGAGAATGCCATCATCATTATAATTATAGGAGAGTAGCGAGCTGAGGTAGGAGGGGGTAAGGTGATGGACTGCTTTAAAGCCGATGATGAGGATTTGGGTCCCTGGCAGGTGCACGAGGACACATACCAGATGCTGCAGGGCCTGCAGGCTCGTCTTCAGAGCTGCCAGCGCCTGCAGGTGGACGGCTTCCTGTCCCAGCAGCGCATCCAGCGCCAAAGACTGGAGGGCAAGCTGCAACTGGCTGAGCTGTGGTGGCAGCGACTGGGCCGGCTGGGCCGCCTCGTGGACTTCATGGCTTGCCAGAACCTCATCTCTATCCTGCAGGATCAATTCAGCACGTTCGTGCGCAGCATTCTCCTGGTGAGAGAGAGAGCGAGAAGCATACTGACATGCACGGGGCCAGACTCCCAGCCTCGCTCACCTCAGGTCTCAATCAAGACCCCAGGGGTTTCCATTCGGGACCGAGTGCCCTCCCTCTGCCCATCCGCCAAGCTCGCTCTCTTCCTCCCTTCAAAGCCCTCCTGAGAGCTCACCTCCTCCAGGAGGCCTTCCCAGACTGAGCCCCCTCCTTCCTCTCCTCCTCCTTCCCCTCCGCCTTACCTCCTTCCCCTCCCCACAGCACCTGTATATATGTTTGTACATATTTATTACTCTATTTTACATGGACATATTTATTCTATTTATTCTATTTTGTTAATATGTTTTGTTTTGTTGTCTGTCTCCCGCTTCTAGACTGTGAGCCCGCTGTTGGGTAGGGACCGTCTCTATATGATGCCAACTTGGACTTCCCAAGCACTTAGTACAGTGCTCTGCACACAGTAAGCGCTCAATAAATCCGATTGAATGAATGAATGAATTGTACTTCCCAAGCACTTAGTACAGTGCTCTGCACACAGTAAGCGCTCAATAAATACGATTGAATGAATGAATGAATGAGAAGGCCCAAAATGATGGCTGTCCCCTTCCCACAGAATCCTGTTCCCTACTTCTGACCCCTGCCCTAATAATCATAATAATAAGAAGAAGAATGGTATTTGTTAAGTGCTTGCAGCATGGCTCAGTGGAAAGAGCACGGGCTTTGGAGTAAAACGTCATGGGTTCAAATCCCGGCTCTGCCGATTGTCAGCTGTGTGACTTTGGGCAAGTCACTTCACTTCTCTGGGCCTCAGTTCCCTCATCTGTAAAATGGGGATTAAGATTGTGAGCCCCCCGTGGGACAAACTGATCACCTTGTAACCTCCCCAGCGCTTAGAATAGTGCTTTGCACAATGTAAGCGCTTAATAAATGCCATTATTATTGTTATCACTATGTGCCAGACACCGTTCTAAGCGCCAGGGTAGATATACGATAATAGGGTTGGACACAGTTCCTGACCCACAAAGGGCTCACAGTCTTAATCCCCATTTTACAGATGAGGTAACTGAGGCACAGAGAAGCTCAGTGACTTGCCCATGGTCCCACAGCAAACAGGTGGCAGAGCTGGGATTACAACCCAAGCCCTTCTGATACCCAGGCCCATGTTGTATGCACCAGGCCAGGCCCTTCACAAGGGCATGGCTCCAGCTGTTGGTAACTGGGAGACCAAAATGGCCTTGGCTCCCCTGGGGCCCAGCCCCTCTGGCTTGATTCTTGTCAGTGGGAGGGGGAAGAGGGGCCTGGGTACTTTTCTGTGTCTTTTAGACTGTGAGCCCACTCTTTTAGACTGTGAGCCCACTGTTGGGTAGGGACTGTCTCTATCTGTTGCCAACTTGTACTTCCCAAGTGCTTAGTACAGTGCTCTGCACACAGTAAGTGCTCAATAAATACGAATGATTGATTGATTGATTGATTCAACCTCATCTAGGCCCTCTTCCTTCCTACCTCTCACCATGAGCGCAAAATAACAATAATAATAATAATAATAATAATTGTGGCATTAAGCCCTTACCGTTTGCCAGGCACTGTACTAAGCCTGGGGTGGAGAAGCAGCATGGCTCAGTGGAAAGAGCACGGGCGTTGGAGTCAGAGGTCAGGGGTTCAAATCCCGGCTCCACCAATTGTCAGCTGTGTGACTTTGGGCAAGTCACTTCACTTCTCTGTGGCTCAGTCCCCTCATCTGTAAAATGGGGATGAAGACTGTGAGCCCCCCGTGGGACAACCTGATCACCTCGTAACTTCCCCAACGCTTAGAACAGTGCTTTGCACGGAGTAAGCACTTAATAAATGCCATCATTATTATACAAGCAAATCAGGTTGGACACAGTCCCTGTCCCAAATGGGGCTCACAGTCTCAAAAAGAGCCCCGGGCCCTCCCATTTCTGGGCAGAAGAAGGGCAAGGATTTAGCAGCTCCCTCCTGGAAGAGAGGGGAATGAACTCACCCTAATTTCCTCCTTCCTCTTCCCCGGCGCCCCAGGAGCCACAAGGTGAGGCGTTGCTTTGGACCCGGCTGGTGTTTGAGGAGGACAGCCGTTTGGCCCTGCTTCCCCGGGCAGAGCTGCTGCTTGAGACCCTGGACAGTGGCCTGCAGAATGTGCTGGCTTTGGCCCTGAGGGTGAGTCGGGTGACCCGGGGGCTGGACTGGTGAGTGGAGGGTAACTGGTGTCCCTGTTGCCCTGGAGGATGGGATGTACCTTGAGCTCATCTATCTCTCCGCAGACCTCTCGCCCACATCCTGAGTCTGGCCTGGAATGCCCTCCCTCCTCGTATCTGACAGACCATGACTCTCCCCACCTTCAAAGGCACATCTCCTCCAAGCGGTCTTCCCTGACTAAGCCCTCCTTCGCTCTTCTCCCACTCCCTTCTGAATCGCCTTGACTTGCTCCCTTTGTTCATCTCCCATCCCAGCCCCATAGCACTTATGTACATATCTTTAATTTGATTTATTGATACTGCTACTACTAATAATGATGATGGTACTTGTTAAGCGCTTGCTATGTGCAAAGCACTGTTCTAATTGCTGGGGGGGGTTACAAGGTGATCGGGTTGTCCCACTGGGGGTCACAGTTTTAATCCCCGTTTTACAGATGAGGGAACTGAGGCGCAGCGAATAATAATAATAATAATAGCATTTGTTAAGCACTTACTATGTGCAAAACACTGTTCTAAGCGCTGGGGGATTCAAGGTGATCAGGTTGTCCCATGTGGGGCTCACAGTCATCATCCCCATTTTACAGATGAGGTGACTGAGGCTCCGAGAAGTTAAGTGACTTGCCCAAGGTCACACAGCAGACATGTGGCGAAGCCGGGATTCGAACCCACGACCTCTGACTCCAAAGCCCGTGCTCTTTCCACTGAGCCACGCTGCTTCTCTGTCTGTCTGTCTCCCCCTCTATTCTGCAAGCTCACTGTGGGCAGGGAATGTGTCTGTTATTTTGTTATACTGTACTCTCCCAGGCACTTAGTACAGAACTCTGCACCAAGTAAGCGCTCAGTAAATACGATTGACTGACTGATTGATTGACTGGTCTCACCATTGATCTGGTGGATAGACGTGACTGGTCACCCTATTAGTCTAGGGAGTGGGCATGACTGATCTCCCTGTGAGGGGAGGAGGGGGAAGGAGTGTGTGAACATGGACCCTCTATCTGACCTTAATCTGAACTAAAGTCAGTAGGGTATTTTTTTGTTTTGTTTTCTTTTTTAATGGTGTTGTTTAGCACTTACTATGCGCCAGGCACTGTTCTAAGCGCTGGGGTAAATACAAGGCAATCAGGTTGGACATAGTCCGTGTCCCAAATGGGGCTGTCTGTCTTAATCCCCATTTTACAGATAAAGCACAGAGAAGTTAAATGACTTGCCCAAGGTCATACAGCAGACAAGTGGTGAAGCCAG
Organism: Tachyglossus aculeatus; assembly: GCF_015852505.1. Lineage (NCBI taxonomy): Eukaryota > Metazoa > Chordata > Mammalia > Monotremata > Tachyglossidae > Tachyglossus > Tachyglossus aculeatus. The sequence goes on along the minus strand of NC_052067.1, from coordinate 133,588,698 downwards.
GATTAGAACCCAGGTCCTTCTGACTCCCAGGCCTGTGCTGCTCTTTCCATGTTGCTTCTCCTTGTTTGAGGATGGGGAATATGTCCATTCATTCATTCATTCATTCAATCGTATTTATTGAGCGCTTACTGTGTGCAGAGCACTGTACTAAGCACTTGGGAAGTATAAATAGGCAATATATAGATACGGTCCCTGCCCAACAACGGGCTCACAGTCTAGAAGGGGGAGACAGATAACAAAACAAAACAAGTAGACGGGTGTCAATACCATCAGAATAAATAGAATGATAGTCCATTGTATCATTCCCTCCCAAGCATTCATCATCATCATCATCAATCGTATTTATTGAGCGCTTACTGTGTGCAGAGCACTGTACTAAGCGCTTGGGAAGTACAAATTGGCAACATATAGTGACAGTCCCTACCCAACAGTGGGCTCACAGTCTAAAAGGGGGAGACAGAGAACAAAACCAAACATACTAACAAAATAAAATAAATAGAATAGATATGTACAAGTAAAATAAATAAATAAATAGAGTAATAAATATGTACAAACATATATACATATATACAGGCGCTGTGGGGAAGGGAAGGAGGTAAGATGGGGGGGATGGAGAGGGGGACGAGGAGGAGAGGAAGGAAGGGGCTCAGTGTGGGAAGGCCTCCTGGAGGAGGTGAGCTCTCAGTAGGGCCTTGAAGGGAGGAAGAGAGCTAGCTTGGCGGATGGGCAGAGGGAGGGCATTCAGAACAGACAGTGCTCGGCCCTCAGTAAATACCCAGTACATATCACTGATGGATTGTGTGGACAGTGGGAGCTCTAGCCCCAGTGGCGGGGGAGGGGGTGGGCTGCCCCGCTGCAGGGTCCTGACCCAGTTGGGCCCCGTCCCATTGCTTCAGCAGCTGGGCCCTGAGAGACCCCACACACAACTTCATCCTTATCTGGAAGTGAGGCCAGGCCTCACTGGGCCTCCGCTCAGGCCAGATTGGGCCAGGATTTCAGCCCGCGTGGCCGAAAACTCAACATAGGGCTCTCACCAGCCTCTTGCCATTAGAAGATGACCGCTGCCTCGGCTTCCCCTCTAGTCTCCCCGCCTCCACTCCCTCCTTCGCTCTGCTGTTGGGAGTATTTCCCTAAGTAGTCAATCCAGAGGTGGCACTTGGCTGCTCCTTAAATATTGTTGCTCTTCGCAATCAAAAGCGCCACCATTGAGGGTGACATTCACCTATCAATCCATCAACCAATGGTATTTATTGAGCATTTACTGTGTTCTAAGTGTTTGGGAGAGTGCAATACCACAGAATTGGCAGACATGTGCCCAGACCAAAATGACCTTATGGTCTAGAGCGGGATTATCCTGTCTATCCCAGCGCTTAGTGCGTGCGGTGCTTGGCCCATGGTAAGCGCTAAAAAAACACCACTGTTAATTATTATTAGTGGGTGTGCATCTGACTGAAAACCTTCCCGCGGGCCCCTCCCACGGTCTCAGGACCAAGGCTGCCCCTCGTTTCACTGTTGGCTCATGGTTTTGGGCACGGCCGCCTCATCTCTGGATCCTCACGAGCTAACGCACAAAAAGACCCGCTCCTCACTGGACAGCTTAATGTCCTGCTGGTCCTGGCTGACAGGGATTACATCTACCTAATCTGCTCTATTGTAATAGTAATAATAATAATTATGCTATTTGTTAAGCGCTTACTATGTGCCAAGCACTGTTCTAAGCGCCGGGGTAGATACGGTTGTCAATTTTCCCCCCGTGGGGCTCACAGACTTAATCCCCGTTTTACAGATGAGGTCACTGAGGCACAGAGAAGTTCAGTGGCTTGCCCAAGGTCACGCAGCAGACAAGTGGCAGAGCCGGGATTAGAGAAGCAGCGTGGCTCCGTGGAAAGAGCACGGGCTTTGGAGTCAGAGGTCATGTGTTTGAATCCTGACTCTGCCACATGTCTGCTGTGTGACCTTGGGCAAGTCACTTAACTTCTTGGAGCCTCAGTTGCCTCATCTATAAAATGGGGATGATGACTGAGCCCCACGCGGGACAATCTGATCACTTTATATCCCCCCAGTGCTTAGAACAGTGCTTTGCACATAGTAAGTGCTTAACAAATGCCATCATTATTATTATTATTATTATTATTCTGACTCCCAAGCCCATTCTCTTTCCACTAAGCCACGCCGCTTCCCTACTTAGTACTTAGAAGTACGTCCCTACTTAGAGAAGCAGCATGGCTCAGTGGAAAGAGCCCGGGCTTGGGAGTCAGAGGTCATGGGTTCTAATCCCGGCTCCACCACTTATCGGCTGTGTGACCGGGCAAGTCACTTAACTTCTCTGTGCCTCAGCTCCCTCATCTGTAAAATGGAGATTAAGGTTGTGAGCCCCCCGTGGGACAACCTGATCACCTTGTATCCCCCCAGTGCTTAGAACAGTGCTTGGCACAGAGTAAGTGCTTAACAAATACCATCATTATTATTAGTAGTAGTACCCAGTAAGCGCTCTATAAATGCCATCGATCGAGGGACCGACTGGTTGGAAACCTCGAATGGCTCTCCGATTCCCTCCTCATCAAACAGCAGCTCCTATCCAACTGTTTCAAGGCTTAGCAAGTCACTTCACTTCTCTGGGCCTGTTACCTCCTCTGTAAAATGGGGATTAAGACTGTGAGCCCCCCGTGGGACAACCTGATCACCTTGTAAATTCCCCAGCGCTTAGTACAGTGCTTTGCACATAGTAAGTGCTTAATAAATGCCATCATTATTATTATTATTATTACTGTCAGTTCCCACCTTCTTTCATAGAGATGAAGCAGGGCGTAATGGAGAGAGCGTGAGTCAGAAGGTCATGGGTTCCATTCCCAGATCCACCACTTAATAATAATACTGTTGGTATTTGTTAAGCGCTTACTATGTGCCAAGCACCGTTCTAAGCGCTGAGGTAGCTACAAGGTAAGCAGGTTGTCCCACGTGGGGCTCACAGTCTTCATCCCCCTCCTCATCCCCCCACCTTCCCTCCTCCCCTTCCCCATCCCCCCGCCTTACCTCCTTCCCCTCCCCACAGCACCTGTATATATGTAAATATGTTTGTACAGATTTATTACTCTATTTATTTTACTTGTACATATTTACTATTCTATTTATTTTATTTTGTTAACATGTTTTGTTCTGTTTTCTGTCTCCCCCTTCTAGACTGTGAGCCCGCTGTTGGGTAGGGACCGTCTCTAGATGTTGCCAACTTGTACTTCCCAAGCGCTTAGTCCAGTGCTCAATAAATACGATTGAATGAATGAATGAATCCCCATTTTCCAGATGAGGTCATTGAGGCCCAGAGAAGTGACTTGCCCAAAGTCACACAGCTGTGAGCCTGTTGTTGGGTAGGGACTGTCTCTATATGTTGCCAACATGTACTTCCCAAGCACTTAATACAGTGCTCTGCACACAGTAAGCACTCAATAAATACGATTGAATGAATGAAAGTGGCGCAGTCGGGATTAGAACCCATGACCTCTGACTCCCAAGCCCGGGCTCTTTCCACTAAGCCACGCTGCTTCAGCACTTGTCTGCTGCGTGACCTTGGGCAAGCCGCTTCACTTCTCTGCGCCTCAGTTCCCTCATCTGTAAAACGGGGATTGAGATTGTGCGCCCCACGTGGGACAAGGGACTGGATCCAACCCGATTTGCTTGGATCCACCCCAGCACTTAGTACAGTGCCTGGCACGTAGTAAGTGCTTAACAAATACCACAGTTACTATTATTAAATATTATATCTGTTCTCCCTTCAGGCTGAACTGATTCCAGCTCATTCCCCTGACTCTCCTGACAACTTTCCCACCCCTGTCTCAAGCCCCCTGCTCCCAGCTCCGTACTCATAACTCTTGTCCCCTTTGCCGGGGTCCCCAGGTGATGCAAACTGATGATCAGGGGACCAGTCCTGGCTTTGGCCCCAAAGTCCACGAGCCCGCCACCGCCCAGGCTACCTCTGAGCCTCCAACTTCTCTTGGTAGGAAAGTGGGGCCCTGAGGCGGTGGGGAGGAAGGGCAGGACACCGTTGCTGAGGAAGAGGGGCTGGGGGAGGCAGATTTGGATGGCGGAAATGATTGTGAGAGGAAAGGGTCCCGAGGGAGGGTGAGGATTGGGGGAAAAAGCCCCTCGTTCACTCTAACCCCCACCCTCACCCTTTCTGAAGGCTTCAGGGCATAGCAGATCGGCTTCCTGTGGGAGGGAAGTGTGAATGTCATGGGTTTGGGGGGAGCGGCCCGTGAGTGGAGTCAAGCGGCTCTCATGGAATCCATGTGTTGGGGGGCCGACCTGGGGCCAGGGAGTTGGCCGGCCAATTAGAGGAGGGAAAATCCTCACTTCCCAGCGAGGTTCCCGTGCTTGGCTGTCCCAGGGCTGTGGGCTTGGGGATGGATCTCCAAAAACTGCAACCAGCTCCCTGACCCTCCTAGGCCTGGAGAATGATGGGGAGAAGGAAGAGGAGGGGCTGGAGCTTGACCCTGTGGCGCCCGTAGCCAGAGCCCAGCCCAGCGAGGCCGTGCGCCTCTTCTGCGGTCCCGAGTTGGACCTGATTAAGAAGTCGGCGGACAAGTCTGGCCAGGGCCTGGAGCTGTGTGGACAAAGGCTCCGCGGCCAGTATGCTCCCCCAGCCCGGGCCCAGCTGCAGCACGGTCTGGACACCAACCCTGGCATCCAGAGCGCCCTGGCCACCCAGAAGGCCCTGTTCCAGGTGAGGCTGGGGGAAAAAAAAGAGGGGGGAGAGGAGGAGAGCCTTCCTGCACTCTCCACTGGCCCCTTTCCCTTCTCCTTCTCGCTCTTCTTCTTCCACCTTTCCCCTCCTAGCCTGCTTCACTCCACTCCTGACCCAGGCCCCCTGATCCCCAGCTCCCCGGCTCCCCAGTTCTGGGATTGCAGTGGTTTGTTCTACCTCTCGGTGGAAAGAGCCCGGGCTTTGGAGTCAGAGGTCTTGGGTTCAAATCCCGGCTCCACCAATTGTCAACTGTGTGACTTTGGGCAAGTCACTTCACTTCTCTGGGCCTCAGTGACCTCATCTGTAAAGTGGGGATGAAGACTGTGAGCCCCCCGTGGGACAACCTGGTCACCTTGTAACCTCCCCGGCGCTTAGAACAGTGCTTTGCACATAGTAAGCACTTAAGAAATGCCATTATTATTATTATTATCCCTGGGTCGGTAGATTCCCCTTTGGTGGAGGGAAGTGGTTCTAAGCAGGAGGCCCCACAGCTCATACTGCGGGGGGAAGCTGGAGCTTAGCGGCCTCTTCCACTGGACGGGAAGCTCCTTGTGGATGGGAAGCTTGTTCTTATTTTGTGAAGTACTCTCGGCGTTTAATAAATGCCATTATTATTATCCCTGGGTCGGTAGATTCCCCTTTGGTGGAGGGAAGTGGTTCTAAGCAGGAGGCCCCACAGCTCGTACTGCGGGGGGAAGCTGGAGCTTAGCGGCCTCTTCCACTGGACGGGAAGCTCCTTGTGGATGGGAAGCTTGTTCTTATTTTGTGATGTACTCTCGGCGTTTAATAAATGCCACGATTATTATTATTATCCCTGGGTCGGTAGATTCCCCTTTGGTGGAGGGAAGTGGTTCTAAGCAGGAGGCCCCACCGCTCATACTGCGGCGGGAAGCTGGAGCTCAGCGGCCTCTTCCACTGGACGTGAAGCTCCTTGTGGACGGGAGGCTTGTCCTTATTTTGTGATGTACTCTCCCAAGCGCTTAGCTCGGTGCACGGCCCCCGTTACGGCTGTGCTGCCCTGCTCCCCCTTCCCAGAGCACGCTGCAGGAGGTGCACGCGTTCTACGAGGACTACCAGTGGCTGACAGAGATCCACAGCTTCGTGCAGAGCTGGAGCGCCAAGCACCTGGAGGACATGCAGGGCTGGCCGGCCAAGCGGTACCTGCACCTCCTCCAGCAGCTGAGCGCCTGGCACGACCGAGTGGTCCAGATGCCGCCCGTGCTGCTGACCCAGGGCCGCCTGCTGCGGCTCGATTGCCTCTGCGTGCGAGATGAGATGGGTGAGAGATGCCCCCCTGGACGCCCCCCACCGCGCTCTGCTGGAGCCCTCCTCTCCGGCCCCTCCAACACTTCCCCCCAACCCACTCCCCTAATTTTGTGCCCCCTGAGCCCCTATCGATAGGAAGCAGTGTGCTCTGGTGGAAAGAGCACAGGCCTAAGGGACTATAGAGGACCTGAGGTGTGAGCCCACTGCTGGGTAGGGACTGTCTCTATATGTTGCCAACTGGTACTTCCCAAGCGCTTAGTACAGTGCTCTGCACACGGTAAGCGCTCAATAAATACGATTGATGATGATTTTCAGCTAGGCCACTCACCCGCTGTGTGACTTTAGGCAAGTCATTTCATTTCTCTGGGACTCAGTTTCCTCAACTGTAAAATCAGGATGAAATACCTGCTCCCCCCTCCTGGGAGCCCCATGTGGGACAGCAGCATGGCACCGTACCGAGAATCAGAAGGAGCTGGGTTTTAATCCTGGCTCTACCACTTGTCAGCTGTGATCTTGGGCAAGTTATTTCTCTTCTCTGGGCCTCAGCTACCTCATCTGTAAAATGGGGATTAAGACTGTGAGCCCCATGTGGGACATGGACTGCGCCCAACCTGATTATTTTGTAGCTACCCCAGTGCTTCGAACAGTGCCTGGCAATCAATCAATCAATCAATCAATCATATTTATTGAGCGCTTACTGTGTGCAGAGCACTGTACTAAGCGCTTGGGAAGTACAAGTTGGCAACATATAGAGACAGTCCCTACCCAACAGTGGGCTCACAGTCTAAAAGGGGAAGACAGAGAACAAAACCAAACATACTAACAAAATAAAATAAATAGAATAGATAAGTACAAGTAAAATAAATAAATAAATAAATAAATAGAGTAATAAATATGTACAAACATATACATATATACAGGTGCTGTGGGGAAGGGAAGGAGGTAAGATAGGGGGATGGAGAGGGGGACGAGGGGGAGAGGAAGGAAGGGGCTCAGTCTGGGAAGGCCTCCTGGAGGAGGTGAGCTCTCAGTAGGGTCTTCAAGGGAGGAAGAGAGCTAGCTTGGCGGCTGTGGGGAGAGAGGGCATTCCAGGCCAGGGGGATGACGTGGGCCGGGTGTCGATGGCGGGACAGGCGAGAATGAGGCACGGTGAGGAGATTAGCGGCAGAGGAGCGGAGGGTGCGGGCTGGGCTGGAGAAGGAGAGAAGGGAGGTGAGGTAGGAGGGGGCAAGGTGATGGACAGCCTTATAGCCTAGGGTGAAGAGTTTCTGCCTGATGCACAGATTGACTGATAGCCACTGGAGATTTTTGAGGAGGGGAGTAACATGCCCAGAGTGTTTCTGGACAAAGACAATCCAGGCAGCAACATGAAGCATGGATTGAAGTGGGGAGAGACACGAGGATGGGAGCTCAGAGAGAAGGCTGATACAGTAGTCCAGACGGGATAGGATGAGAGCTTGAACGAGCAGGGTAGCTGTTTGGATGGAGAGGAAAGGGTGGAGCTTGGCAATGTTGCGGAGCTGAGACTGGCAGGATTTGGTGATGGCTTGGATGTGAGGGGTGAAGGAGAGAGCGGAGTCGAGGATGACACCAAGGTTGCGGGCTTGTGAGACAGGAAGGATGGTAGTGCCGTCAACAGAGATGGGAAAGTCAGGGAGAGGGCAGGGTTTGGGAGGGAAGACAAGGAGTTCAGTCTTGGACATGTTGAGTTTTAGGTGGCAGGCAGACATCCAGATGGAAATGTCCTGAAGGCCGGAGGAGATGCGAGCCTGGAGAGAGGGGGAGAGAGCAGGGGCAGAGATGGAGATCTGGGTGTCATCAGCCTAGAGGTGATAGTTGAAGCCGTGGGAGCAAATGAGGTCACCAAGGGAGTGAGTGTAGATTGAGAACAGAAGGGGACCAAGCACTGAACCTTGGGGAACCCCCACAGTAAGGGGATGGGAGGGGGAAGAGGAGCCTGCAAAAGAGACTGAGAATGAACGACCAGAGAGATGAGGAGAACCAGGAGAGGACGGAGTCTGTGAAGCCAAGGTCGGATAGCGTGTTGAGGAGAAGGGGGTGGTCCACAGTGTCGAAAGCAGCTGAGAAGTCGAGGAGGATTAGGACAGAGTATGAGCCGTTGGATTTGGCAAGCAGGAGGTCATTGGTGACCTTTGAGAGGGCAGTTTCCGTGGAATGTAGGGGACGGAAGCCAGACTGGAGGGGGTCGAGGAGAGAGTTGGTGTTGAGGAATTCGAGGCAGCGTGTGTAGACAACTTGTTCAAGGAGTTTGGAAAGGAATGGTAGGAGGGAGATGGGGCGATAACTAGAAGGTGAGGTGGGGTCAAGAGAGGGTTTTTTTAGGATGGGAGAGACGTGGGCATGTTTGAAAGCAGAGGGGAAGGAACCAGTGGAGAGTGAGTGGTTGAAGGTGGAAGTTAAGGAGGGAGAAGGGATGGAGTGAGAGATTTCATGAGATGAGAGGGAATGGAGTCAGAAGCACAGGTGGCCGGAGTAGCACTTGAGAGGAGGGAGGAGAGCTCATAGTACATAGTAAGGACTTAACAAAGCAGTGTGGCTCAGTGGAAAGAGCCCGGGCTTTGGAGTCAGAGGTCATGAGTTCAAATTCTGGCTCCACCAATTGTCAGCTGTGTGACTTTGGGCAAGTCACTCAATAATAATAATAATAATAATAATAATAATAATAATGATGGCATTTATAAAGCTCTTACTATGTGCAAAGCACTGTTCTAAGCACTGGGGAGGTTACAAGGTGATCAGATTGTCCCCCAGGGGGCTCACAGTCTTAATCCCCATTTTACAGATGAGGTCACTGAGGCACAGAGAAGTGAAGTGACTTACCCGAAGTCACACAGCTGACAATTGATGGAGCTGGGATTTGAACTCAACTGCTCTGTGCCTCAGTAACCTCATCTGTAAAATGGGGATGAAGACTATAAGCCTCTGTGGGACAACCTGATCACCTTGTAACCTCCCCAGTGCTTAGAACAGTGCTTTTCACGTAGTAAGCGCTTAATGAATGACATTATACAAAAAAACCAAATACCATTAAAATAAAATTACTGTTTCCAACCAGATTATCTCGTAACTATGCCATCGTTTAGGGCAGTGCCTGGCACATAGTAAGTGCTTAACGAATATCGTTAAAAAAATGAAACAATTTTTGGCACAGAGTAAGTGCATAAAAAATGATTATTATTGATTACTTCCCCCACACGCCAGCCTGCTAGTCTGCACGGCCCCCCAGGCCACTGCCTTTTTCTCCTCTACGCCCCTTCCTCTCTCTCTCTCAGCTGTCTGTGCACTCTCCCCTGTCCAGGGCCCCAGCTAGTGACCATCACCCAGGCCATCCAGGGGCTGCTGGTGCGAGAGAGCACGGAGCGGAGCGAGCGGCTGATCGGGGAGCTGACCGTCCTGGTACAACTCTTCCAGAGCGTGGACTCAGACATTCTCACCGTCGCCCGCTGCTCCCAGAAGGTGGGTCTCCCCTGCCTGCCCCGCTCCCCCCAGCCAGCCCAACCCTGCATGCCCCCGTCACCGATCATGGCTACTTCTCTCTCCCTGCTCTCGGCGCGTTTGGCCTCTGCAATCTGAGGTGAGGAACCATAATCAATTGGGCACTGAGATCCTTGTGAGTGAGACCAGTGGGTGAAGAGGGCAGGGGTATGCCCTCTTTTAGAGTGGGGCATTCGGGGTACCTGCGAGTTTGAAGAAGTGGCAGGGAGCAGTATCATCATCACCGCCGTCATCGACTCGGTTGACGGAATTTTACGTTGTGGGCATAGCACAAGCCCAGGCTCGAAAAGGAATCTCGAGTCCGATGGGGGAGACAGTAAAAATAGAAAACAAGCACAAGCTTAACATTTGTGAGCACGAAGCCTAAAGAAGCAGCTGGCGATGGTGTGACATGTACCAGAGATTAGACAGTTACTGGAAGAGAGGCAGTTCTTGAAGGAGAGAGACGAGATTTAGTGGAGTAGAAGGAGGTGGGAGCCAAGGTCCAGAGAGACAGAAGTGTTGAGTCATTCAGTGCTACCGTTGGAGGTGGATTTTGGCTCCTGCATTGTCGGGCAGGTGGGGTGGTCTTAGCCCCAGGCCCCTGTCCTCTGCCCCCCAATCCGTGGATTCAGAGTTTTGGGCTGCTTGGCCACCCACTGGGCTCCCGTCAGAGTGGACTCCATTGCCAAGGGCTAGTGGGAGCTTTTGCAAACTTTTGAGGAGGCAAGTGATGCGATGGACTGGTGTTTGGAAGGATTATCTACGACGCTATTTAAGGGACGGGCCCAAAGTGGGACATCAAGATAGGAAGACCAGCGAGTAGGTTGTGGTTAGAGTCAAAGTGTGAGGGGAAGAGGGCCAGTTCTCTTATAACTCTAGGCCTGTGTTCTCGCAAAGCCCCATGTTCAGGAAAACTGAGGCTGAAATATTTCTAACAGTAATGGTAGCATTTGTTGTGCTCTGCCCAAAGTAAGCGCTCAATAAATACGATTGAGTGAATGAATGACTGTGCTTACTGTGGGCCAACAGTGCACTAAGCCTTGGGATAGATACATGAAAATCAGGTCGGACACAGTCCCTATCCTACATGGGGTTCCCAGCCTGAGTGGGAGGGAGAACAAGTGTTGAACCCCCATTTTACAGATGAGCAAACTGAAGCCCAGAGAAGTGAAGTGACTTGCCCAAGGTCACACAGCAAGCAAGTGGCTGAACTGGGGTTAGAACTCAGGTCCTCTGACTAGGTGTCTAGCGCCCCGTGCACAATGACAACTCACCGTGCTCTAGCCACACGGGCTTGTGCTGTCCGTAGAACATTCCCTAACAACAACTTCTTCACCAAAATGCATAAGGAAAAATGTTGTGGCAGCGGCTGAGGGAGTAGAGAGGATGGACAGTGGAGTGAAATATAGAGAGAAAGATTCAGCAAATCTTGGTGACAGTTTGGATGTGGCTGGGGAGCAGGGAGGAAAGGAAAGACAGGGACAGGAAGAATAAGGCTATCAAGAGAAATGAGAAACTTAGGGAGAGAAGCGAGAAAGAAGACAAGGAGTTCATTTTAGACATATTAAGTCTGGTGATGAGGGAAAAAAATGGCAGAGTAGAAAGGCCGGAGATGTAGATTTGGAAGTTGGAATATTGGGAAAGAGGCAAAATGGAGCTTGCAGATGTACCAAAATTATGCCATCTCCTTTGTATTTGGAAGCGACCCTACTGACAGTGAAGTTCTTCTATAAATTGAGTGTGTGTGGGACTCACCATGCTGACCACACCACGTGCACACAAAGATTCTCCTTACTTGTTTTGCCAAGATTGGTGTATGCAGGGCCTGGCTGTTTTTGCTTCTGGATCCTTGTCTCAGAATCCCTTGCGGTTTTCACTTAAAAAGAGCCCCTCCTTTCCTTTCTGGCCCACGGCGCCCCATCACCTTGGCGTATGCCTGCTGTGTGTGTCTGTTGTGGTTATAATAATAATGGCATTTGTTAAGTGCTTACTATGTGCAAAGCACTGTTCTATGCGCTGGTCTCCCGGTTGTTAGCTGGGCTGCCAGATGTCGCGAGACTTGGCTTTATTATATCCTTACTATTCTCCCTCTAGACTGTAAGCTCAATGTGGGCAGGGACTGTGTCTTTTATTGTTGAATTGTGCTCTCCCAGTGTTTAGAACAGTGCTCTGCATACAGTAAGTGTTCAGTAAATACGATTGAATGAATGAAAATATTCCCTCTGCCCCCTCTTGCTTTCGGTTACCCAATTCCTGATCATAGGCGGCAACTTTCGGAAATATTTTACTGTCATCCGTTATCCACGCTAGTCACACTCAGAAAAGCTTCAATGCTAGCAGACTAAGGTTTCATTGTTGGTGACTCTGTATTGCCTCTAGATGTTGAATGTGGCCCATAAGTCAACCAGTCAATTCGTCATATTTACTCAATCAATCAATCAATCATTTATTGAGCGCTTACTGTGTGCAGAGCACTGTACTAACTGCTTGGGAAGTGCAAGTTGGCAACATATAGACACAGTCCCTACTCAACAGTGGGCTCACAGTCTAAAAGGGGGAAGTACTGAGTGCTTTCTACTTGTGTGCAGAGCGCTGTACTAAGTGCTTGGGAGAGTACAATACGACGGAGTCGGCAGACATGTTCCCTGCCCACCACGAGCTTATTGTCTAAAGGGGAGATGGACATTAGTATATGTAAATTGCTGATATGGAGGTAAGTGCTGCGGAACTGAGGGAAGGGCGAATAAATGGTGCAAATTCAAGTGCCAAGTGTTGCAGAAGGGAGTGGGAGAAGAGGAAGTAAGGGGTTAGTTGAGGAAAGCCTTTTGGAGAAGGTATGCTTTAAATAAAGCTTCGGAGGTGGGGAGAGCGATCGTCTGTAGGATAGGAAGAGGAAAGGCGATCCAGGCCAGAGGCAGGGCATGGGCATAGAAGTAGGTGGGGAAATAGATGAGCTGGAGGTACGGTGTGTAGGTTGGCATTGGAGGAGCGAAGTTTGTGGGTCAGCTTTGTAGTAGGAAAGGAGGGAGGTGAGGGAGGAGGGGGCAAGGTGATTGAACACTTTAAAGCCGACGGTAAGGAGTTTCTGTTTGATGCAGAGGTGGATGGGCAACCTCTGGGGGTTCTTGAGGAGTGGCGAAACATGTGCTAAATGGTTTTGTAGAAAAAGGATCCAGGCAGTAGAATGAAATATGGGCTGGAATGAGGAGAGGCAGGAGGCAGAGAGGTCAGCGAGGAGGCTGATGCAGTAATACTTAGTGGCTGCTGTCAGGCATCTGGTGCAGTGTTGTGCCTAGGCTAGGCATTCAAGACAGAGCTTGCCCACAGTGGGTCCTCAGCAAAGGCTGGCGTCGATGGTGAAAATCAATCCATCGATCAGTTACATTTATCAAGCACTTATGCGTGCAGGGCACTGTCCTAAGCGCTTGGGAGCATATAGATTGACGGAATTGCCAGTTGCGTTCCCTGCCCCCCATTCACTCATTTTTTTTAAATGGCATTTATTAAGTGCTTACTATGTGCAAAGCACTGTTCTAAGCACTGGGGAGGATACAAGATGATCAGGTTGTCCCACGGGGGGCTCACAGTCTTAATCCCCATTTTGCAGATGAGGTAACTGAGGCACAGAGAAGTTAAGTGACTTGCCCAAAGTCACACAGCTGACAATTGGCGGAGCTGGAATTTGAACCCATGATCTCTGATTCCAAAGTCCGTGCTCTTTCCACTGAGCCACGCTCATTCAATCGTATTTATTAAGTGCTTACTATGTGCAAAGCACTGTTCTAAGCACTGGGGAGGATACAAGATGATCAGGTTGTCCCACGGGGGGCTCACAGTCTTAATCCCCATTTTACAGATGAGGTAACTGAGGCACAGAGAAGTTAAGTGACTTGCCCAAAGTCACACAGCTGACAATTGGTGGAGCTGGGATTGGAACCCATGATCTCTGATTCCAAAGTCCGTGCTCTTTCCACTGAGCCACGCTCATTCAATTGTATTTATTGAGCCCTTACTGTGTGCAGAGCACTTGGGAAGTACAAGTTGGCAACATAAGTACAAGTTGGATTTACAGTCTAGGGGATGATGAGGGGACCCGGAGTCAGGTCCGAGGTCAGTGCTGAGAACTCTGCAGGTGCTTCACAGACTCCCCGCCCCTCCCCTCTAATAATAATAATAATAATGGCATTTATTAAGCACTTACTATGTGCAAAGCACTGTTCTAAGCGCTGGGGGGATACAAGGTGATCAGATTGTCCCACAGTCTTCATCCCCATTTAACAGATGAGGTAACTGAGGCACAGAGCCTCTCTCTGCTGGCCTATCCACCCTGTCTCTTCTGCCCTGCCGTTCAGCACCCCACCCTGGCGGAGTCCTCTGGCCCGAATGCTTTGGCCAGGGCCCTCCGGCCAGGGGCAGCTGGGGATGCTGGTGGGCAGTGCCCAGAGCGGGCCCAGCTGGGGCCTGGCCCCCTCTTGCCCCGTCTTCTTTTGACGCCTCCGCTGGTCTCCCCAGCAGATGGGCTGCAACGGGGTGGGCCCGGACTGGGGAGGGGAGGAAGAGCGGGAAGGGGCTGGATGGGTCTGACAGCACATTCTCTCCTCCCTGGCCTGAGTGACTGTGAAAGAGAGTAAGCAGGAAGACGTAGACTAGGCGCCTTTCGCCCCAGCTCCAGGGGAAAGTACCTCGCCTGGTGCATAGGGGCGAATGCTGACGAATGCCAACCCAGTTGGCTTCTCGCATTCCTTCTCCTCCCCAATGCACCTCCAGATAAAACTCTGAGCACAACCTGGAGACTGGGAAACTGCTGCTTCTGCTTCCCTTTCTAACTGACCCCGCTCCAAAAGCATGATCCTTCCTCGGACCGGGGGAGGCAACTCCCTAAATCCAAAGTTGGTCGAGAGAAGTTCTGTTCCGCCCAGGGTGAGGGGGAGAATCTGGTCCTGGAGTCTGCACAAATGCGCATTTTTTTATTAACTCTCTACGGAGGGCATTTTGTATCCCACAAATGAGGTGGCCTAAAATGCCATAAGATATTTCACTAGTTACACTTGAAGCAGCATGAGAAGCAATCAATGTCAATCAATCAATCATATTTATTGAGTGCTTACTGTGTGCAGAGCACTGTGCTAAGCACTTGGGAAGTACAAGCTGGCAGCATATAGAGACAGTCCCAACTACCCAAAGCAAGTTTGGGATGAGTTGGATTTGAACACAGCTACTAAAGAAAGGGCAGAACACTTCTATACTCCTGTATATATGTTTGTACATATTTATTACTCTATTTATTTTACTTGTACATATCTGTTCTATTTATTTTATTTTGTTAATATGTTTGGTTTTGTTCTCTGTCTCCCCCTTCTAGACTGTGAGCCCACTGTTGGGTAGGCACTGTCTCTATATGTTGCCAACTTGTACTTCCCAAGTGCTTAGTACAGTGCTCTGCACACAGTAAGCGCTCAATAAATACGATTGATTGATTGATTGACCCCTCTGCCCGCCCAGCTGGAGCAAGCCAAGATGCAGAGCGCCGAGCTGGAGGAGCGGGTGGACTACGTACGCTCTCTCAACGAACTCTGCCGCGGCCACTTCAACCTGTTCGGCCCAGACGAGGAGAACATGGAGACTGCCGTGAGCGAGGGGCATGGGGCGGGAGGGCATTGGGGACGGGATGGGGGAGAACATGGAGACCATGGCGAGCGGGGGTCATGAGGCGGAAGGGTGGTGGAGAGGTAAGTGGGACAGGACAGGGGCAGGGCGTGAGGAAGGCAGGCCTGGACAGAGTGGGCAGAACTGGGTAGATAATAATAATAATAATAATAATAATAATAATAATAATAATAATGATGGCATTTGTTAATAATAATATGATGATGGCATTTATGAGGCGCTTACTATGTGCAAAGCACTGTTCTAAGCACTGGGGAGGTTACAAGGTGATCAGGTTGTCCCACTGGGGGCTCACAGTCTTAGTCCCCATTTTACAGATGAGGTCACTGAGGCACAGAGAAGTGAAGTGACTTGCCCAAAGTCACACAGCTGAGAATCGGCAGAGCCGGGATTTGAACCCCTGACCTCTGACTCCAAAGCCCGGGCTCTTTCCACTGAGCCACGCTGCTTCTCATGTGCGAAGCACTGTTCTAAGTGCTGGGTGGGGGAGATGCAAGGTGATCAGGTTGTCCCACGTGGGGCTCACAGTTTTAATCCCATTTTCCAGATGAGGGAACTGAGGCCCAGAGAAGTGAAGTGACTTGCCCAAAGTCACACAGCTGACAGGTGGCGGAGCCGGGATTAGGACCCATGACCTCTGGCTCCCAAGCCCGGGCTCTTTCCACTGAGCCACGCTGCTTCTCTCCCCAGTGGGGCTGGAAATCCAGAACTGGTCCCCCTTGGTCTGGCCCCGCCTCGAGACCCCGCTTCGCCCCCAGCCCCTCTGCCAATTCTATGCCCTCAGCTCCTGGACCTGTGGGAAGCCTTTCTGTTTGAGCGGGACCAGGCTTCAGATTTCCTCCTCAGCCGGCGTCAGTCCATTGTGCTCAAGCTGCTGGAGCAGCGGGCCACCACCCTGGCGGAGCTGGAAGCCCTGATCCACAAAGCCACGACCGGGCCCTTCATGGACCCCACGCGGGATCCTCGGAGCATCGAGTGGGAGCTCGTGGGTCTGGAGCGCCAGTTCCATAACGTAGTTAACCGGCTGATGGAGCTGCACCAAGCCCACACCATCTTCACCGGTACGTACCAATACCCCGTCTCAGTCCCCAGCCCTCAGCCGGGCCACCTAACCCCGTGACTCTCCCACTGCCCACCAGGTACCTTGCAAATCCCCCGGCCCTGCCCGCCTCCGGATGCCAACCTCCCATCCTCCTCCGATCCCCGGCCTGCATCGCAGCCCCCTCCTCTCTCTGACCTCAACTCTTAAATACGATGGATTGATTCCCTGTGATCCCTCACCTTGTCCTCGCCTGCTGGGGCTCTGAAAGCGCGCTCCGCTTAGCTGGATTTCCCTGGCGTTAATGCCCCCGGGGGTCCCTGCAGGGGAGAAGCAGCCCAGCCCGATGCCGCCTCGCGGGGCCCGGCCCATCCAGCTGCAGCTGCGCATCTGGCACCTGTTCCGCGTGGTCTCCGAGCAAATCAGTGAATGGAAGTGCCAGGCCTTTGTCAAGGTAGCGGGCAGGGCCTCCAGCTCAGATCCTATCCCTGTAGCCCCCTCGAAATCACAGCTTGGAGGGCAGAGGAGGGAGGTGAAAAAGGTGTGTCGGCACAGGGGTGGGAAGGGCAGACGGAGAAAGTCCACCCATGGCCAGAGCAGGAAGGCATGGGAAGTCGGTCTCTGTCCCTCCCCAAACCTTGGGAAGGTGCAGGACCCAACAGCAGAGCTGTGCACAGTGCCCGGGCACGGGCCCACCCGGCTATTGCACCCTCGAAGGTGGTGGCAGAAGTAGATTGGAGGCCCAGGGGGCCGGGGACCGTGAAGGTTTCCATGCCGGGCTCGGGGGCTGAGCTAGGTGTAGGTGAGGCTGGTGGGAACGGGCGTCCCTTGGGTGGGGCGACAGGCTGCACACCCTCTCCCCACCCGCCCTCGCAGTTCAACGTCAGCAAGGCCCTGGAGAAGACGGAAGGCTGGCTCACGGGGGCTTCGCATCTGGAGGTGGAGCTGGGGATGCCCAGCCCGGTGCTACACGCCTGCAGGAAACTGGTGGAGGGGCTGCATAACATCCTGCCCCTGATGGCCGAACTGCGGGCCCTCCCTCTGCAGGGACCGGGGTGGCAAGCTGTCTTTCGAGGTGTGTTTGGGCATGGTTGTGTGGAGGTGGGGGGAGTAGAGAGGACAGGCAAGGACCCAATTCCTCCATCCCTTCCCACTCCATCCTCCCCTGTGCCTTTTCCTATTCCAGGCCCCTCCCCGTTTTTCTCCCTCGCCCACTTGTCTCTTCTTCAGCCTGGCCTAATCATAATAATAATGATGGCATTTATTAAGCGCTTACTATGTGCCAAGCACTGTTCTAAGCGCTGACACGGGCTCGGGAGTCAGAGGACGGGGGTTCTAATCCCTCTCCGCCCCCTGCCTGCCGCGTGACCTTGGGCAAGTCACTTCACTTCTCTAGGCCTCAGTTACTCCATCTGGAAAAGGGGGATTAAGACCGTAAGCCCCACGCGGGACAACCTGATTACCTTGTATCTACCCCGGTGCTTAGAACAGTGCTTGGCCCATAGTAAGTGCTTAACTGTCTCCTCCTTCTAGACTGTGAGCCCGTTGTTGGGTAGGGACCGTCTCTATATGTTTCTGACTTGTACTTCCCAAGTGCTTAGTACAGTGCTCTACACACAGTAAGTGCTCAGTTAATATGATTGAATGAATGAATGAATGAACAAATACCATCATTCTTATTATTCCTTCTTCCACCCCCTGCCATCTGTCTCCCCCTTCTAGACTGTGAGCCCACTGTTGGGTAGGGACCATCTCTATATGTTGCCAACTTGTACTTCCCAAGCGCTTAGTACAGTGCTCTGCACACAGTAAGCGCTCAATAAATACGATTGATTGATTGATTTCTGTCCCTCCCAGCCATGGAACTGAGCTCCCCCAGTAGTTTGGAGCTCCTGACCCTGGGCCAGCTGCTGTCTTACCCACTGCTGGAGTGCCGCGACCACATTCACGAAGTGAGTGACGCGGGCGGGGACGGGGAGGGACGGCCGCGAATGCTCCCGGGACGGGGGGTTGAGGGGGAAGGCGCAGGCCCATCCGTCCCCAAGGCTGGGAGTCCCATGGGGGAGCAACAGTGGGGCCTGATGAGATCCAGGGGCGCTGAGCGAGAGAGGGGCTTGGGTCAGGGTCCTTCCTGTTGGGATGGACCCCATTCGGGGTAGGGGTGGTGGCTCAGTGGAAAGAGATCAGGTTGGGAGTCGGACGTCGGGGTTTCTAATCCCAGCTGGGTGACTTTGGACCGGTCACTTCACTTCCCTGTGCCTCAGTTACCTTATCTGGAAAATGGGGATTAAGACTGTGAGCCCCACCTGGGACAGCCCAAAAACCTTGTAGCTCCACTGGTGCTTAGAACAGTGCTTGGCACATAGTAATACTTAATAAATACCAATGTTATTATTAATAATAATGTGACAGGGACCCGGGCCTTTCAGAAGGATGGAGTAGGATCCCACCAGAGTGGGGAACAGAAGCCTGTGAGGAGGGGAAGGGCACTACGAGGGGGCTGGCAGGGGGCTGCAGGGAGGGGAGACAGTGGGGGAGAGGCAGGAATGGATGCTGTAAACTCCTCGAGGTCAGGGATGGTGTCTGCCGACTCTGCTGTATTGTGCCCTCTCAAGTTTTAATGGTACTTCTTGCTGAGCGTTTACTAGCTAATAATAATAAGGATGGCATTTGTTAAGCGCTTACTACGTGCACGGTCCTAAGCACCGGGGAGGTTACAAGGTGATCAGGTTGTCCCACGGGGGGCTCACAGTCTTAATCCCCATTTTACAGATGAGGGAACTGAGGCCCAGAGAATCGATCAATTGTATTTATTGAGTGCTTACTGTGTGCAGAGCACTGTACTAAGCGCTTGGGAAGTCCAAGTTGGCAACATATAGAGACAGTCCCTACCCAACAGTGGGCTCACAGTCTAAAAAGAAGTGAAGTGACTTGCCCCAAGTCACACAGCTGACAGTTGGCGGAGCCGGGATTTGAACCCATGACCTCTGACTCCAAAGCCCGGGCTCTTTCCACTGAGCCACGCTCCCTCTCCAATACGAACTAATCAGGTTGGACACAGGCCCGATGCCACGTGGGGCTCACAGACTTGGTCCCCCCCAACCTTGACAGATGAGGGGACTGGGGCCCAGAAAAGTGAAGGGAGTTGTCAAGGGTCACACAGTAGATGAGTGGGGGAGCCGGGATTAGAACCCGGGACCTTCTGACTCACAGGCCTGGGCTCTATCCACTAGGCCACGCCGCTTCTCGTCTGCTAGGAGACTTGTCTGCTGTGTGACCCTCGGCGAGTCCCTTCACTTCTCTGGGCCACAGTTGCCTCGGCCTTCAAGTGGGAGTTAAGACTGTGAGCCCCTTGTGGGATGGAGACCGTTGAAGCCGAAGCTCGTGGTAGGAAGGGAACGTATCTGCCGACTCTGTTG
Source organism: Tachyglossus aculeatus (assembly GCF_015852505.1). Lineage (NCBI taxonomy): Eukaryota > Metazoa > Chordata > Mammalia > Monotremata > Tachyglossidae > Tachyglossus > Tachyglossus aculeatus. The sequence continues at coordinate 133,569,071 of NC_052067.1, read as the reverse complement.
TATCACATTCTCCCAAGTACTCACTGAAGCAGCGTGGCTCAGTGGAAAGAGCACGGGCTTTGGAGTCAGAGGTTGTGGGTTCAAATCCCAGCTCCCCCAGTTGTCAGCCGTGTGACTTTGGGCAAGTCGCTTAACTTCTCTGGGCCTCAGTTCCCTCATCTGGAAAATGGGGATAAAGACTGTGAGCCCCACGTGGGACAACCTGATCACCGTGTATCTCCCCAGTGCTTAGAACAGTGCTTTGCACATAGTAAGTGCTTAACAAATACCATCATTATTGTTATTATTATTATTAATTATTACAGTGCTTTGCACATTGTAAGTGCTTAAAAAATACTATTATTATTATTATTACTATTAATTATTACAGTGTTCTGCACCTATGCTCAGTAAATACCACTGATTAATTCATCTATCCTGGCGCTTAGCAAAGTGCCTGACACTTAGTAAATGACTAAGACTGTGAGTCCCATATGCCCGGACAGGGGACTGGGTCCAACCCGATTTGCTTAGCGCTTAACGAGCACCACAGTTATTATCATTACAAGTGCTTAGTGCAATGCTGTGCACACAATAAGCACTCAGTACCATGGGTTGATTGATTGGGAAGGAGGAACGGAAGCCGGGCAGAGAGCCGGGGCCAGCGGCCTCTCCGGGGGCACCGTCCCGGGCACTGAGCCTGCACCCCCACAGATCTGGGTGAGCGAGACTGGGCGCAGCCAAGCCCAAGAGATGCTGCGCCGGCTGCAGCGGGCCTGGCAGGAACACAAGCTGCGCCTGGTCAACTTGATTCTGCGGGTGCCCTACGAGGCCCCCCAGACGGAGCGCGCCAAGCGCCATCTGCCCCCCCGCACCCACGGGCCCCAGTGGGACACGGTCACCAAGGACAGTGGCACCTTCGTCCTGGCTGGTGAGCCACGCCCTGCCCCATGTGGGTCCGTCCCCCTCGGGGCTCCCGGTCTGTCCTGCCGCCCGGGGCCAGCCCTCTGTGCCCTCTGCCCCCCAACTCAGCCCTCCCTACCACCTCATCGACTACCATCCCCATCTGTGCCCCTCCCCTGCCCCTCTGGGAAGCCACTTTCCCCCTCGCTCCCATCATCCCCCTTCCCCGCCCCGGCCACCCGTGCCCAGTCTCTCCCCTGTGGTTCCCGGGGCCTGGCCCAGTAACCCCCCCGTGCCCGCTCAATGCCCGCTCAACCCCCCCAGACCAAGGCCACCTGAAGGAGCTGATCCAGGAGGGCCTGCAGGTGCTGCAGAAGATCACACTGTCGCCTTACGCGGGGGAGAGCAGGGAGCAGGCCCGTAAGTGGGCAGCCATGCTCCAGGGCCTCAGTGAGTCGGGAAGGAGCGACCGCACGCGCCCTTTGTCTATGGGGGGAGGCCGGCTAGGTGATTCGAGAGAGCGGGTGGGAGGGACCCCGGGTGGCGGACCCTAAGTAAGCTGCCCAGAAGGCCTCAGGGGGCCGATTTGGGGCCTGACGAGCCAAGGGGAGCGGACCGGATCCCTCTTCCCCCGGCGGCTTCTACGACAGGGCCGGTTTGAGCCCTCCGTCCCCTCCCTCAGGGGTCCTGCTGGACGTGTGGGTGCGGTGTCAGCAGAAGTGGGTTTTCCTGAACAAGGTCCTGTACGAGATGAAGATCGACTTTCCCAGTCCCGAGCTGGTGAGTCGGGGGTGCCCGGCCCCTCCCGTCACCTCCGGCCCCCTTCCGAGGGGCCTCATCCGCCCCGACCCGATCGCGCCCCGGTGGCCCCAACTTGGGGTCCCTCTCCTCCCTCTGCTGCAGCGCCTGCAGTTCCAGGCGGTGGACGACCAGCTGCGGACCCTGATGCAGATCTCGGTGGCCGATCCCCTGGTGCTGTCCTGCATCCTGCCCGGCGTCCGGCGGGAGCCGCGGTACCAGGGGGAGCAGTTGCGCCTGCTGCTGGTGAGCGGGGCGGAGAAGCTGGAGGGCATCGTGGGGGCCCTGGAGGACGTCCTGGAGAGGGCCCGGGCCCGATTCCCCCGCCTGTTCTTCCTGAGCGACGACGAGCTGGTGGCCCTCATGGCGGCCCCGGCCGAGCCGGCCGAGGCCGAGGCCTGGGCCCGGCGCTGCTTCCCCCAGGTCCTGGCCGTGGCCTTCGAGGCCGGCCCGCCCGGGGCGGAGGAGAGGGGCGGGGAAGGGGAAGGGGTGGGCCTGGAGGCCCGGCTGGTGCGGGGCCCCTGCGGGGAGGAGCTGGCCCTTCGGGCCCCGCTGCCCCTGCCCCAGGACCTGCCCCAGTGGCTGGCCCGCCTGGAGCAGTGGCTGCGGGCCGCCCTGGTGCACGGCCTGCAGGAGAGCGTGGCGGCCCGCGCGGCCCTGCGGCAGCCCCTGGACCGGGCCTTCGAGCAGCCGCCGCCGCCGGGCCAGGTGCCCCTGCACCTCCACTCGCAGCACTGGCTGCAGCTGGCGGCCGCCTTCCCCTGGCAGTGCGTGCTGGTGGCCGAGGAGGTGGCCTGGTGGGCCGAGGCGGAGGACCACCTGCTGGCCGGCAGCCCCGGGGCCGTGCGCCGGCTGCTCCAGAAGCAGGCGCGCAAGCTGGAGGCCCTGGTCCACTTCATCCGCAGCCAGCACGAGCACACGGGCGGCCGGCCGGGCCTCGGCCCCCGGCTGGCCGGCCTGCTGGCGGCCCTGGTGGCCATGGCCGTGGGGCACCGGGACGCCCTGGGGGTCCTGCAGGACCGGCAGGTCGATAGCCCGCGGGACTTCGACTGGGCCCGGCTGCCCAAGTACCACGTGGGCCCGGCCTCCCGCAAGGCGCGCCCGGCCCAGGGGACGCCCCCGCCCGGCCCGGCCGACTGCTGGGTGGAGGTCCTGGGCGCCCGGTGGCACTACGGCTACGAGTACCTGGGCCCGCGGGCCCGGGGCCTGGCCACCACCCTGCTGGACCGGGAGGCCTTCGGGCTCTGGCTGGCCCTCCGGCAGGAGGTGGTGGGGGCGGTTCTGGGCCCGCCGGGCACGGGAAAGGGCACGGCCGTCGAGGCCCTGGCGTGGGCCCTGGGCCGCCACCTGGTCACCCTGCCCTGTTCGGCGCAGATGGGGCCCACCTGCCTGCGCCGTTACCTGAGCGGGGCCCTGCAGGCCGGCTCCTGGCTGCTGCTCCGGGACGCCGGGCGCCTGGCCCCGGGGCTGCTCTCGGGGCTGGGCCAGCGCCTGACGGCCATCCGGCGGCTCCTGTCCGGCCTGCGCCAGGGGCCCGCCCTGCCCCGGGACCCGGCCCAGCCCCTCGTCCTGGGCGCCGGCTCGCTGGACGATCGGCGGGTGCAGGTCCGGGCCGGCTACGGCTGCTTCCTGACCCTGCGGCGGCTGGGCCCCGCCGTGCCGGCTAACCTGCGCCTGGTCCTGCGCCCGCTGGCCCTGGGCCCGCCGGACCCGCGCCGGGTGGCCGAGGCGCTGCTCCTGGGGGCCGGGCTGCGCGAGGCCCGGCCGCTGGCCGCCCGCCTGGCCGCTTTCCTGGCCCTGGAGCGGGAGCTGGGCGCCGCGCCACCGCCCTGCCGCCTGCCCCTGCTGCTCCGGGTGCTGGGGGCGGTTGTGCGGGCCCCCCGGGTCCCTGCCGCCGAGCCCGGCCTCCCGGGGGCGGCCGGGGACGCCGCGGTGGTCGGGGCCCTGCTCCGGTCCCCGCTCTTCGCGGGGCCCGACGGCCCACGTCTGCGGGCCCGGAGGGAGCTGCTCCGGGCCGTCTTCCCCGGCCTCCCGAGCCCGGAACCCCCGCCCCAGCTGCAGCAGGCCCTGGCCTCCGAGCTGGGCGAGGCCGGCCTGCACCCCCACCCCGACCTCCTGGTCGCCATGGAGCAACTGAGCCGGGCGTTGGACCAGGCCTCGGGCGTCATCCTACTGGGCCCCCCCGGGCAGCGGTAAGACCACGTGCTGGCGCGTCCTGGCCAAGGCCCAGAACCGGCTGGCGGCCCGGGAGGGGCCCGGGCGCTTCCGGCCCGTGGAGGTGGGCTGCGTGTACCCCGGCAGCCTGACGCCGCCGGAGTTCCTGGGCTGGTGGGACGGGCCCAGCTGGCGGGACGGGGTCTTCCCGCGGCATCTGCGCGGGGCGGCGGGGGCCGCCCCGCGGGGGCCGGCCGCCGGGACCCAGCACTGGCTGGTGTGCGACGGGGCGGCCCACTCCAGCTGGCTGGACCCCATCGCCTCCCTCCTGGGCCGGCCCCCGCAGCTCAGCCTGCCCAGCGGCCAGCAGCTCCCGGCCCCCCCTGGACACCTGGCTCCTGCTGGAGCTGGCCGAGGCGGCCGAGGTGTCCCCCGCCGTGGCGGCCGGCTGCGGCCTGGTGTGGTGCGGGGGCCAGCAGACCTGGCGGGCGCTGCTGGGGGCCCTGATGGCCGCGCTGCCCCAGGAGTACGACCTGCCCCCGACCGCCCTGGCCGCCCTGGCCGGCCTGGCCGAATCCCTGGTGCCCGCCGCCCTGCGCTTCTCGGCCCAGCACGGGGGCTGCCTGCTGCGGACCCACGCGCAGCCTCAGCCGGCCCCCGGCGTGGCCGAGGTTGGCACCCTGGCCCGGATCTTGCGAGCCCTGCTCGACCCCCATCTGCGCCGCAGGGAGGACTTCGGGGGCCAGAGGGCAGGTGGGCTCCCGGGCCGGGGGTCCGGGGTTGGGGGTAGGTGGGGAGGGCGCCGTCGGCGGGTGCCAGGGGAGCGGAGGGAGAAATCAATTAATCGGTCGTATTTAATGAGCGCTTACTGTGTGCAGAGCACCCATACTAGGCGCTTGGAAAGTACAATACAGCAAATAATAATAATGATGGCACTTATTACGCGCTTACCCTGTGCAAAGCACTGTTCTGAGCGCTGGGGAGGTTACAAGGTGATCAGGTTGTCCCACGGCAGGCTCATTTTCCGGATGAGGGAACTGAGGCCCGGAGAAGTGATTTGACTTGCACAGCTGACAATTGGGCGGTGCTGGGACTTGAACCCCTGAGCTCTGAGTCCAAAGCCCGGGCTCTTTCCACTGAGCCACGCTGCTTGAGAGACAGTCCCTGCCCACAGCGGGCTCACAGTCTAGAGCAGGGGGAGACAGACATCAGTACCAGTAAACAGGCGGCAATATAAATAAATAGAATTATAGATAGCTACATATAGAGAGAAGCGCTGTGGGGCAAGGAGAGCGGGGAGGAGCAGAGGGAGCAGGTCAGGGTGATGCAGAAGGGATGGGGAGCTGAGGAAAAGTGGGGCTTAGCCTCGGAAGGCCTCCTGGAGGAGGTGCACCCCAGGGGCGGCTGGGTCGACCTGGGACCCTCGAAAGGAGGGCGGCGAGAGGATGGATGAGAAGCAGCATGACCTAGTGGCACGAAGCCGGCCTTGGGAGTCGGAGGACGTGGGTTCTAATCCCAGCTCGGCCCCCTGTCTGCTGTGTGACCTTGGGCAAGTCACTTCACTCCTCTGTGCCTCAGTTCCCTCATCTGCAGAATGGGGATGAAGACTGTGAGCCCCACGTGGGACAGCCCGATTACCTCGTATCCATCCTAGCGCTCAGAACAGTGGTTGGCAGGTACAAATACCCTCATCATCATTATTATTATTGTTACGGAGGGCGGGCGGGCCCACTCCTCACCCTCCCTTCTCTGCTCTCTCCCTGGGCCCCACCCCGTCCAGGCCCAGGTTGCCACTCGGCCCAGGCCTCGTCACCTCAGCCAGAGAGCCTCCACACGGACAGCTCGGTGCAGAGCAGCCCCGAGGCGCACGGCCGAGATCGCGCCCGCCTCCTGGCCATCAGCAGTTTCGTCTTCGCGTTCATCTGGGGGTTCGGAGCCCACCTGCCCTCCAGGTGCCCGGGGTCGCCGGGGCGCCAGGGGCGGTGAGGGAGGAGCCGTCGGACCGGTCCCGCCCGTGGGCCTTGGCTGAGGCTGACGGGTCTTCGGCGTGCCCGGCAAAACCTCGGGCCTGATGTAGAGTCCGCAGCCCTTGGCTACAGAGCCCAAAGAACGGAAGAAAGCTGCGAAGAAGCAGCAAGGCCCGGCGGAGGGAAACGCAGGACAGGGAGTCAGGAGAGCTGGCTCCCACCGGATTGTCTCATATCTATCCCCAGCGCTTAGTGAAGTGTCTGGCGTATAGTAACCGGTTAAGAGACGGCCATTGGGGTATTCATTCATTCAATCGTATTTATTGAGCACTTACTGTGTGCAGAGCACTGGACTAAGCGCTTGGGAAGTACAAGTTGGGTATTGCCCTCAGCAGGCAAGGGGCAGAGCGGGGATGAGAACCCGGGTCGTCCTATCTCCCGGTCCAGGGCTCTTTCCGTTGGCCCACGCAACTTTTCCCGAGCCCAGAACCAAACCCACTCGAAACCCAAAGGAGCGAGCCCTGTGTCCGGGGATTGGAGTCGGGGAAACCTCGTTCGATCAATCGGGGGATTGATGGGGCGTTTCCTGCGTGCAGAGCACTGTACTAAGCCCTCAGAGAGTACTAAAGAGCCGATAGAGGTAATCCCTGCCCTCGACGAATTTACAATCTAGGGGGGAAGACAGACAACAGGGGAAGCCACCGAGTATGAGGTTAAGGTACACAAGTGCTGTGGGGTTAGGAGTGGGGGGATTATGAAAGTGCTTAGGGGTGCCGAGGTGATGCAGAAGGGAAAGGGGGGATTGGGTGGGGAGAGGAGGTCGGTCAGGGAGAGCCTCCCCAAGCAGAGATGATTTTAGTCGGGCTTTGAATATGGGGAGAACAGAAGTGCTGTTGGCTGCCCATCGTCGGGTGTTTCCCCTTACCGGTTTGGGAATCGGTTTCTGGGGGTTCCCCGGGTCATGTCATCCATTCATTCATTCAATCGTATTTATTGAGCGCTTACTGTGTGCAGAGCACTGTACTAAGCGCTTGGGAAGTACTAGTCGGCAACATATAGAGATGGTCCCTACCCAATAACGGGCTCACGGTCTAGAAGGGAGAGACAGACAACAAAACAGAACATGTAGACACGGGTCAAAATCGTCAGAACTAATAGAATTAAAGCTATATGCACATCATTAACAAAATAAATAGAATAGTAAATATGTACAAGTAAAATAGAGTGATAAATCTGTACAAATAGATATATACAGGTGCTGTGGGGAGGGGAAGGAGGAGAGGAAAAAGGGGGCTCAGTCTGGGAAGGCCTCCCAGAGGAAATGAGCTCTCAATAGGGCTTTGAAGGAAGGAATGATCAACCAATCAATCAATCGTATTTATTGAGTGCTTACTGTGTGCAGAGCACTGTACTAAGCGCTTGGGAAGTACAAGTTGGCAACATATAGAGACAGTCTATATGATGATGATGATGATGAAGAGGGTATTTGTTAAGCACTTCCTATGTGCAAAGCACTGTTCTAAGCGCTGGGGAGGTTACAAGGTGATCAGGTTGTCCCGGGGGGGGCTCACAGTTTTAATCCTCATTTTACAGATGAGGTAACTGAGGCACAGAGAAGTGAAGTGACTTGCCCAGAGTCACACAGCTGACAGTTGGCAGAGCCGGGATTTGAACCCCTGACCTCCGACTCCAAAGCCCAGGCTCTTTCCACTGAGCCACGCTGCTTCTCCAAGCGAGCTAGCTTGGCGGAGGTGTGGACGGAGAGCATTCCGGGCCAGGGGAAGGACGTGGGCCGGGGGTCGACAACGGGCGGGAGCGAGGTACGGGCGCCTCCGAGTCCAGCAACCGTGGGTCCGTGGGTCCGGTTGCAGGGTGTGGCCCTTCTACAACAGCTTCGTCCGCTCCACGTTGGCCCACCACCGGCCTTCCTGCCCGAAGCTGCCGCCCACCGACTCGGTTTTCGACCTCTACCCCTCCCCGGAGAGCGGGGCCTTAGTGGCCTTCACTGGCGCCTACCTGAGCTGCCGCCTGAAGGGCTCCCTGGGGGGGTACAGTCCCCTTCCGCAGGTAAGGAGTTGGGGGGGGGGGGGTCTCCGCGGGGCGGATGGGGCGACCCGGGCCCGCCAGCGTCCCAGCAGGACTATCATCATCATCAATCGTATTTATTGAGCGCTTACTGTGTGCAGAGCACTGTACTAAGCGCTTGGGAAGTACAAATTGGCAACATCTAGAGACAGTCCCTACCCAACAGTGGGCTCACAGTCTAAAAGCTCTCTTCCTCCCTTCAAGGCCCTCCCTTCAAGGCCCTGCTGAGAGCTCACCTCCTCCAGGAGGCCTTCCCAGACTGAGCCCCTTCTTTCCTCTCCCCCTCGTCCCCCTCTCCATCCCCCCGTCTTACCTCCTTCCCTTCCCCACAGCACCTGTATATATGTATATATGGTTGTACATATTTATTACTCTATTTATTTATTTATTTATTTATTTTACTTGTACATTTCTATCCTACTTATTTTATTTTGTTGGTATGTTTGGTTCTGTTCTCTGTCTCCCCCTTTTAGACTGTGAGCCCACTGTTGGGTAGGGACTGTCTCTATGTGATGCCAATTTGTACTTCCCAAACGCTTAGTACAGTGCTCTGCACATAGTAAGCGCTCAATAAATACGATTGATTGATTGATTGATTAAAAGGGGGAGACGGAGAACAAAACCAAACATACTAACAAACTAAAATAAATAGATATGTGCAAGTAAAATAAATAAATAAACATATATACATATGTGCAGGTGCTGTGGGGAAGGGAAGGAGGTAAGATGGGGGGGATGGAGAGGGGGAGAGGAAGGAAGGGGCTCAGCGTGGGAAGGCCTCCCCTTGTGCCCCGGAAGGCGGAGCGGATGCTGTTCGTGACGGACCTGCTCCTGGAGGCCGGGCAGCCCGTCATGCTGGCCGGGGAGACGGCCTGTGGGAAATCCACCTTCCTGGAGATGCTGGTGGAGCCCAACTACCCGTGCCAGCGCGTGCCCGTCTCCCCGGCTCTCGGCCTGGCCCATCTGCGCCGTCTGCTGAGCCAAGGCGCCCAGGGCCTCACCCACTTCCAGAAGCCCCCGGGCCAGTCGCTGCCGGCACCCCCGCCACCCCCAGAAGGCAAGAACTCGCTCCTCTTCCTGCTGGAAGACCTGCACGCCGCCGCGACCGGTGAGTGACCGCCCGGGCCCGCTCACCCATCGCTCCGCTCGGGGGAATGTCAACCAGCCCATCAGTTGGCCAGTCGCATCGCTCGGCTCCCATGTCATCCTCATTCATTCAATCGTATTTATTGAGCGCTTACTGTGTGCAGAGCACTGTACTAAGCCCTTGGGAAGTACAAGTTGGCAACATATAGAGACGGTCCCTACCCAACAGCGGGCTCGCAGTCTAGAAGGGGGAGACGGAGAACAAAACAAAACATATTAACAAAATAAAATAAATAGAATAGTAAATATGTAAATCCTCCTACGTTAGAGGCGGCGTGGCGTAGAGCCTGGGCCTGGAGTCCGAAGGGTCACGGGTTCTAATCCCGGCTCCGCCAACTGTCCGCTGTGCGAACTCGGGCGAGCCGCTTCACTTAATAATAATAATAATGATGATGGCATTTATTAAGCGCTTACTATGCGCCAAGCACTGTTCTAAGCACTGGGGAGTTTACAAGGTGATCAGGTTGTCCCACGGGGGGCTCACATTCTTCATCCCCATTTTACAGATGAGGGAACTGAGGCACAGAGAAGTTAAGTGACTTCAATCATATTTATTGAGTGCTTACTGTGTGCAGAGCACTGTACTAAGTGCTTGGGAAGTACAAGTTGGCAACATATAGACTTGCCCAAGGTCACACAGCCGACAATTTGCGGAGCCGGGATTTGAACCCATGACCTCTGACTCCAAAGCCCGGGTTTTTTCCACCGAGCCACGCTGCTTCCCACTCTCTTTGCCTCTGTTCCCTCATCTGTCAAATGGGGATTGACGGAGCCCAAGCTCGCTCTCTTCCTCCCTTCAAGGCCCTACTGAGAGCTCACCTCCTCCAGGAGGCCTTCCCAGACTGAGCCCCTTCCTCTCCCCCTCATCCCCCTCTCCATCCCCCCCATCTTACATCCTTCCCTTCCCCACAGCACCTGTATATATGTATATATGTTTATTTATTTATTTATTTTACTTGTACATATCTATTCTATTTATTTTATTTTGTTAGGATGTTTGGTTTTGTTCTCTGTCTCCCCCTTTTAGACTGTGAGCCCACTGTTGGGTAGGGACTGTCTCTAGATGTTGCCAGCTTGTACTTGCCAAGCGCTTAGTACAGTGCTCTGCACATAGTAAGCGCTCAATAAATATGATTGATGATGATGATGATGGGACAAGGGATCATATCTGACCCAATTTGCTTGTATCCACTCCAGCGCTTAGTACAGCGTCTGACGCATAGTAAGCGCTTAACAAACACCATCGTTATTGTTGCCATTTTGTCTCTCCTAGTGGGCAGGGATCGGGTCTCTCTGCTCCATTGTCCTCTCCCAAATGTTTAGTCCAGAGCCCTGCATCCGGTAGGCGCTCAATGAATACCACGTATTGATTGACTGGCGTGCCCGTCCCCCATCCCCTCTCTGGTTTTATATTCTCTGATTGGAGCCCCTTCGAGGGACAGGGATCGTATCAAATTCATTCATTCAATCGTATTTATTGAGCGCTTCCTGTGTGCAGAGCACTGTACTAAGCGCTTGGGAAGTACAAGTTGGCAACATATAGAGACGGTCCCTACCCAACAGCAGGCTCACAGTCTAGAAGCGGGGAGACAGATAACAAAACAAAACATACTAACAAAATAAAATAAATAGAATAGTAAATATGTACAATTCCCACCCAGGTACTCATCCCCAGTGCAGAGTACAGCTCTCCGCACACCCTAAGAGCCTCAAAAAATACTACTGCCGCGACTGCCGATCAATCAGTCAATCAATCATTTTTATCGAGAGAAGCGGCGTGGCTCCGTGGAAAGAGCCCGGGCTTTGGAGTCAGGGGTCATGGGTTCGAATCCCGGCTCCGCCAATTGTCAGCTGTGTGACTTTGGGCAAGTCACTTCACTTCTCTGGGCCTCAGTTCCCTCATCTGTCAAATGGGGATTAAGACGGTGAGCCCCCCGTGGGTCAACCTGATCACCTTGCAGCGCTTAGAACAGTGCTTGGCACATAGTAAGTGCTTAATAAATGCCGTCATTATGATTGAGCGCCGGCCGGGTGCCCTAGAAGGGACAGACACCATCCTGCATTGGAGGAACTCTTAGTTCTATTTATTTTATTTTGTTAGTGTGTTTGGTTTTGTTCTCTGTCTCCCCCTTCTAGATTGTGAGCCCGCTGTTGAGTAGGGACTGTCTCTATGTCTTGTCGACTTGTCCTTCCCAAGCGCTTAGTACAGTGCTCTGCACACAGTAAGCGCTCAATAAATACGATTGATTGATTGATTGATTGATTGATTAGTTTTTCCTTCCCCTCCACACCCCATTTCCCCATTCTCCCCAGCAGCAGCAGCGTGGCATAATGGGCATAACGGACGGAGTGCGGGCCTCGGAGTCAGAAGGTTACGAGTTCTAATCCCGCCTCCACAGCTTGTCTGCTGTGTGACCTTGGGCAAATCGCTTCACTTCTCTGGGCCTCCGTACCCTCATCCGTTCATTCAGCTGTATTTACTGAGCGCTTACCGTGCGCAGAGCACTGAACTAGGCGCTGGGGAAAGCGCAATACTTAAGAGAGACGATCTCTGTCCACAACGAGCTCATCTGTAAAATGGGCATTGAGACCGTGAGCCCCACGTGGGACAGGGACCGTGCCCAACCCCATTTGTTTGTACCTACCTCAGCGCTTAGTTCAGGGTGGCTCAGTGGTGAGAGCCTGGGCTTGGGAGTCAGAGAACATGGGTTCTAATCCCGGTCCTGCCACTTGTCTGCCGTGTGACCTTGGACAGCCACTTCACATCTCTGGGCCTCAGTTACCTCATCTGTAAAATGGGGATTAAGACTGTGAGCCCCGTGGGGGACAGACTGTTTACCTCCTACCTACCCCAGCGCATAGAACAGTGCTCAGTACAAAGTAAGCGCTTAAAAAATACCATAATTAATTATATTTATTTATATTGATGCCTGCTTACTTGTTTTGATGTCTTTGTCCCCCCTTCTAGACCATAAGCCTGGTGTGGGCAGGGATTGTTTCTCTTTATTGCTATATTGTACTTTCCAAGTGCTTAGTACAATGCTCTGCACACAGTAAGTGCTCAATGAATATGACTGAATGAATTATTATTAAACGCCCGGCCCATAGTAAGCGCTATTAAGCTTACTTATAATAATAATCAATAATAATATTAAGCTTATAATAATCACTGTGGTATCTGTTAAGCAGCGTGGCTCAGTGGAAAGGGCACGGGCTTTGGAGTCAGAGGTCATGGGTTCTAATCCCGAATTCTCCACTTGTCAGCTGTGTGACTCTGGGCAACTCACTTAACTTCTCTATGCCTCAGTTTCCTCATCTGTAAAATGGGGATGTGTGAGCCCCACATGGGACAACCTTGATTACCTTGTACCCTCCCCAGTGCTTAGAACAGTGCTTGGCACATAGTAAGCGCTTAACAAATACCAATATTATTATTGCTATGATTATTATTATTATGCGCTTACTATGTGCCAGGCACTGTATTAAGCGCTGGAGTGGAGACGAGCAAATGGGATTGGGCACAGTCCCTGTGCCACGTGGGGCTCACGGTCTAAATCCACATCTTCTAGACTGTGAGCCTGCTATTGGGTAGGGACCGTCTCTTTGTTACCAACTTGTACTTCCCAAGCGCTTAGTACAGTGCTCTGCACACAGTAAGCGCTCAATAAATACGATTGAATAAATTTTACAGAAGAGGTCACTGAGGCCCAAAGAAGTGAAGTGACTTGCCCAAGGTCACACAGCACAAATGATGATGATGATGATGATATTGATTCCTTCTGAGCCCCCTTGGCCGCTGGTCTCTTCTCTCTCCCTTTCTTTTAATAATAATAAAATAATAATAATAATAATAATAATAATAATAATGGCATTTGTTAAGCGCTTACTATGTGTGAAGCACTGTTCTAAGCGCTGGGGGGATACAAGGTGATCAGGTTGTCCCACGTGGGGCTCACAGTCTTCATCCCCATTTTACAGATGAGGGAACTGAGGCACAGAGAAGTTAAGTGTATATCAACAGAGAAGTTGTACATGTCTATTCTATTTGTCCATATCTATTCTATTTATTTTATTTTGTGAGTATGTTTGGTTTTGTTCTCCGTCTCCCCCTTTGAGACTGTGAGCCCACTGTTGGGTAGGGACTGTTTCTATATGTTGCCAACTTGGACTTCCCAAGTGCTTAGTACAGTGCTTTGCACACAGTAAGCGCTCAATAAATATGATTGATTGATTGATTAAGTGGCTTGCCCAGGGTCACACAGCAGACAAATGGCAGAGCCGGGATTCGAACCCTTGACCTTTGACTCCCAAGCTCGTGCTTTTTCCATCTCTCTCCCCAGTCCTCTTCCCTTCTCTCCTCCATCATCTTCCCTTCTCTCTCCCTTTCTTTTCCCTTCTCTCCCCAGCCCTCTCCCTCTTTCTCCCTTCCACTCCGCTCCCGCTTCCTTTTCCCTCCTCTCTCCCGTCCTCTCCCCTTCTCCAGCCCGTCGTCTTCCCTTCTCTCGAGAAGCAGCGCGGCTCGGTGGAAAGAGCCCGGGCTGGGGAGCCAGAAGCCGTGGGTTCTAATCCCGCCCGTCAGCTGGGTGACCCCGTGCGAATCGCTCCTCCGGGCCTCCGTGACCTCACCCGGAAAACGGGGATGAAGACCGGGAGTCCCACGTGGGACAACGCGATGACCTCGTACCCACCCCGGCGCTCGGCCTGGCACATGGTGGTGAGCGCCTAACCAACGCCAGCGTTGGCACGGTTGTCGTTCTCCAGAGCGGAGTTGCCAGCCGGTCCTGGAAACGGTGCGCCAGGCGCTGTCGAAGCGCAAATGCTACAGCGGGGAGTCCCTGGAGGCCCAGCCGCTGCCGGCCGCCAACTACCTGGGCACCGCCACGGTGGCCGCCGCCCCGGGGCGGGCGCTGTGCCCGCGGCTCGGCCGCCTGTTTGCGGTGCTGGCCCTGCCCGGCCCGACGCCGGCGGTGCTGCTGGCCCTGCACGGCCCCCGGCTGCTGAGCTGGCTGGCACGCTTCCCCGTCCTGGAGCGGACGGCCCAGCTGGCCGAGGCCCTGCTGGCCGCCAGCCTGGACGCCTGGGAGGCCGTGCGGCGTCGCTTCCCGCCCTCGCCCAGCCGGCCTCACTACCGCTTCTCCGCCCACGAGCTGGCCAAGCTGCTGGCCGGCCTGGAGCTGCTGCCGCCCCGGGCCCGGCGCTCGTCCCTGGGCCCGGACGGGGAAGCGGAGCCGCTGCGACGTCTCCTGGCGGGGCTGCGGGGCCCCCAGCGTGCGGCCCTTCTGGGCACCCGCACCCTGGCACGCCTCTGGCTGCACGAGGCCCAGCGCACCTTCCGGGACCGGCTGCTGACCGGCGCCGAGCGCGCCCGCTGCACCGCGCTGCTGGTCCGGGCCCTCGGCCGGGCCCTGCTGCTGGCCAAGGGGCCCGCGGCCGGACCCGGAGAGGAAGGACCGGACCGGCGGGCGGACGAGGACGACGAGGACGACGGGGACAAGAAGGACGACGACGAGGAGGAGGAGGAGGACTGGGTGTCCGAGGTGGAGTCGGAGGGGGAACTGGACCTGTGGGAGGCCGGCCTCGACGCCGACAGCGACGCGGATCCCGCCGAGGGCTCGGAGGATCTGCGGGCTCCGCTCCCGGCCTGCGCCCCCGACTGCCCGCCCGGGCCCGAGAGCTGCAAAGGCCCGGGGGAAGGCACGGGGCCGGAGGCGGACGAGGCCAGGGAAACGAGCCGGGACGGGGCCCGGAGGCCGGGGCGGGACAGGGGCCGGAGGGAGGACTCGGAGGGAGACGCGGTGGGCCCCGTGCCCTGGAGCGCCAAGCCCTCCCTGAGCAGCAGCTCCAGGCTCCTGGGCAGGGCGGTCAGGCCCCGGCGGCGAAAGGTCTCCCGCCTGGGCAGCGCCACCCAGCCGCCCCCGCCGTCCCCCCAGGTCCTGCTGCCGCTCCTGCCCTCGGCCGACCAGGCCCCGGACCTGCTGTTCTGCCAGGGGCTGGCGGGCTCGGCCCCGCTGCCCGAAGACCCGGGCCCCTACCGGGAGCAGAGCTGGGAGGCCCTGGAGGCGCAGCTGGAGGCCGCCGTGCGGGAGCCGGGGCCCGGGCTCCGCCTCGTGCTGTGCCACCCCTTCGCCCGGCACGTGGCGGCCCTGGCCCGCACCCTGGCCGGGCCCCGGCGGCACGGCCTGCTGCTGTCTGCTGGGCCGGGCGCCGGGCGCCGCGCCGCCCTGGGCCTGGCCGCCCGCCTCTGCCGGGTGCGACTCTTCCAGCTGCCCACGGGGCCCGAGGCCCCCGCCGGCCGCTGCCTCCGGGAGGCCTGCTGGCACGCCGGCGCCCGCAACCAGCCGACG
Source organism: Tachyglossus aculeatus (assembly GCF_015852505.1). Taxonomy (NCBI): domain Eukaryota; kingdom Metazoa; phylum Chordata; class Mammalia; order Monotremata; family Tachyglossidae; genus Tachyglossus; species Tachyglossus aculeatus. Next base: position 133,553,695 of record NC_052067.1, on the reverse strand, counting down.
GCCCTGCTGGTGCCCGAGGAGGTGGGCGAGGCCTCCCTGCACCAGCTCCTGGCCCTGGCGGCCGCGGGCAGCTACCCCGGCCAGTATTCCGAGGCCGAGCTGGCCGACATCGCCGCCCGGCTGCCCGAAGAGAGCCCCGGGGTCAAGCGGAACACCAAGCGGGAGGTCGTCCTGCAGAGGTGGGCCGGGACGCGAGCCGGGGGGCCGAGCCGCCCCCCGCCCCGTCTACGCACGGGCCCCCACGGACCCGTGTCCTCTTTCCTCCCCTCCGCCCGGGTCCCAGGTTCCACCAGCTGGTGAGCAGAAACCTGCACCTGTTTGTCCTGCTCCCCGTTCAGCCGGATCCCCCCCTGGACCCCTTCCTACTCACGGTCCTCCTCAACCTCGCCTCCTCCGTGGACTTCTACGAGCCCTGGGACCAGCCCTCCCTGCTGTCGGTGGCCAGCCGACACCTCCGGGACGCTCTGAGCTCTCCCCAGAGCGCTGGTGAGGCCCCCCCTGACCTCGGGCCGCCCCGTCGGGCTCGGGGCCTTGCCGCTCGCCTTCCTTCCGCTCACCTCCCCCCGTCCCCAGGCTCTTGTGTCCCGCCCGCCCGGCCCGGGGCCCACCTGCCCCACTCCCGGCCCCAGCCCCTCTTCCCCGTCCTGTCCAGGCTCCGAGTTCCTGGCCGCCCACTCGGCGTCCGTGGCTAACATGGCCCGTGCCGTGGCTCTCGTGCACCAGTCAGCCGCCAGCTACTGCGCGGCCCTGTGCCCGCAGCTGCCTCTGGCCACCCCCGCGACCTTCCTGGACTTCCTGGACACCTTCTTGGTGCTGGGGGCGGATCTCCAGCAACAGACCCAAAGCAGGGCCCAACGGTGAGCAAGGTAGCGAGGCCCCGGGGAGGACGGGCCCGGGAGGCGACGGCTCCTCCGGGCCCCGGGGGGAATCAGCGTGGCCGCCTGCGAGTCGGAGGAGCCGGGTTCTCAGCCCAACTGGAAAAAAATCACTCAACTGCTCTGTGCCTCAGTTTCCTCCTCGACAAGATGGAGATCCGATATGTGATCTCCCTCCTATTCAGGTCGCGATTCCCCATACGGGATAGGGACTGTGTCCCATCTGATTATCTTGTACCTACCCCTTACGAGAAGCAGCGTGGCTCGGTGGAAAGAGCCCGGGCTTTGGAGTCAGAGGTCACGGGTTCAAATCCCAGCTCCGCCACTTGTGAGCTGTGTGACTTTGGGCAAGTCACTTCACTTCTCTGGGCCTCAGTGACCTCATCTGGAAAATGGGGATGAAGACTGTGAGCCCCCCGTGGGACAACCTGATCACCTTGTAACCTCCCCAGCGCTTAGAACAGTGCCTTGCACATAGTAAGCGCTTAATAAATGCCATCATTATTATTATTATTACTACCCCAGTGCTTAGCACAATACCCGGGACATAGCACTGAAAAAATACTACAGTAGTGGTAGTATTATCCTTGGCCCCCTTCCCTCATTCTTCAACCCATGCCCCACAGTTGCCCTCCCCTTTCCACCCTACCCATTCATTCATTCAATCGTATTTATTGAGTGCTGACTGTGTGCAGAGCACTGTACTAAGCGCTTGGGAAGTACAAGTCGGCAACAGATGGAGACGGTCCCTACCCAACAACGGGCTCACAGTCTACCCACCCCACCTCTAGCCAACCTTCCCTACTCTGGTCTCTCCTGGGACTTCCCTTGCTATCTCTCCCCTCTCCCAGCCTCCCCTCAATCAATCAATCAATCAATCGTATTAATTGAGCGCTTACTGTGTGCAGAGCACTGTACTAAGCGCTTGGGAAGTACAAGTCGGCAACATATAGAGACAGTCCCTACCCATCGATCCCATGGAGTGTTTACTGTGTGCTGAGCGCTTGGGGAGGACAGCGTTAACAGTGTTGGTAGGCACATTCCCTGCCCACAACAAGCTTACAGTCTAGAGGGGGGAAACAGACATTGATATAAACAAATTATATTAATTATGCATTACAATAATAATAATAATGATGGTATTGTTAAGCTCTTACAGTGTGCGAAGCACTGTTCTAAGCTCTGGGGGATACTAGGTTGTCCCACGGGGGGATCACAGTCTTCATCCTCATTTTATAGATGAGGTCACTGAGGCCCAGAGAAGCGAAGTGACTTGCCCAAAATCACACAGCCGACAAGTGGCGGAGCCGGGACTAGAACCCATGAGAAGCGGCGGGGCTCAGTGGAAAGAGCCCGGGCTTCGGAGTCAGAGGTCATGGGTTCAAGCCCCGGCTCCACCAATTGTCAGCTGGGTGACTTTGGGCAAGTCACTTCGCTTCTCTGAGCCTCAGTGACCTCATCTGGAAAATGGGGATTTAGACTGTGAGCCCCCCGTGGGACAACCTGATCACCTTGTAACCTCCTCAGTGCTTAGAACGGTGCTTTGCACGTAGTAAGCACTTAATAAATGCCATTATCATTGTTATTATTATTATGACCTCTGAGTCCCAAGCCCGTGCGCTTTCCACTGAGCCACGCTGCTTCCCCCATTGTAATTAATGAGTACGTATAGGTGCTGTGGGGGCTGCTTAGAGGGCAAACCCAAGCCCTCCTTGGGGCCACCTCTGGCTCCGGCCCCTCCTCTTCCTCCCCTTTCCTTAGCACCCAGATGGTCCTGGAGAAGCTGAGCAGGGTGGTGGGCCAAACCCAGATCCAGGGCTGCTACATTCAAAGTCTGAGACGGCAACTGAGTGAGGCCCAACAGGTGGGGAACGGAGGGAGCGGGGTGGGGGCGGCGGGGAAATGGAGAGGGACCAGAGAGGGGCCGGACTCTGAGGCCCGAGGGGTCGTGGGAGGTGGGGAGAGGGGCCGATTGGGTGGACAGGGGGTCTGGAAAACCAGGGGCTTGGAGGGAATGCAGCGGCGGGGCAGGGATGGGCGACTGGAGGAACGAGGGTGTCTGGGAAGCCCCTGTCGTCGCCCTAATCCGGGTCTGCCAGGGTTGTCTTGGGGCCTGCCCAGAAATAATAATAATAATAATAATAATAATAATGATGATGACATTTATTAAGCACTTACTATGTGCAAAGCACTGTTCTAAGCGCTGGGGGAGGTTACAAGATGATCGGGTTGTCCCACAGGGGGCTCCCAGTCTTCATTCCCATTTCCTAGATGAGGTAACTGAGGCTCAGAGAAGTGACTTGCCCAAAGTCACACAGCTGACAATTGGCGGAGCCGGGATTTGGACCCATGACCTCTGACTCCAAATAATAATAATAATAATGGCATTTGTTCATTCAATCATTTATTGAGCGCTTACTGTGTGCAGAGCACTGTACTAAGCGCTTGGGAAGTACAAGTTGGCAACATATAGAGACGGTCCCTGCCCAACAACGGGCTCACAAGCACTTACTATGTGCAAAGCACTGTTCTAAGCGCTGGGGAGGATCCAAGGTGATCAGGTTGTCCCACGCTGGGCTCCCCAGTCTTCATCCCCATTTTCCAGATGAGGTCACTGAGGCTCAGAGAAGTGAAGTGACTCGCCCAAAGGCACCCAGCTGACGATTGGCGGAGCCGGGATTTGAACCCATGACCTTTGACTCCCAATCAATCAATCAATCAATCGTATTTATTGAGCGCTTACTATGTGCAGAGCACTGTACTAAGCGCTTGGGAAGTACAAATTGGCATCACATAGAGACAGTCCCTACCCAACAGTGGGCTCACAGTCTAAAAGGGGGAAAGCCCGGGCTCTCTCCACTGAGCCCCGCTGCCTCTCCTAAATGGGAAGGGGGACCAGGAGGTTGGTGGGCAAGGAGGTCGGAGCACGGCAGAGAGCAGGGGGAGCGTTCAGGACTCAAGGGGAGATGGGGGGTCTCTGTTGCTGCCGTCTTGTCGCGGGCCTCCAGAACGTGCAGAGGTGCCAGGAGCTGCTGTGCCAAGACCAGGCCATGCACGCGCAGCAGCTGCAGGAATGCCAGTTCAAGGAGGGCCTTATCGACGACCTGTCCGAGCAGCACGATCTACTGCAGCGGCAGCAGGAGCACCTGCAGGAGCAGGTCGGGGGGACGGCGCGGGCAACGGCCGGAGCCGGGCGGCTCCCGGGGCAGGGGTCTGAGCGCCCGCTCCCACCTCCCCAGGTGGCCACCGTCTACCTGCGGGCCACGGCCAAGCTGCAGGAGGCCCACGTGGAGGAGCTGCGCGGTTACCGGGCACCCCCTGCCCCCGTCGTCATGGTGACCGACGCCCTCTGCACCCTCTTCGGGTGCCCCACGGGCTGGGAGAGCGCCAAGCAGCTCCTGGGCCGGGACAACTTCTACCAGGTGGGCCTGGGACCCGGGGACCTGAGGGCAGGGGTGATGGCGGTGGGAAGGCGGGGAGGAAGAGTTGAAGCGGGAGGCGGCACACGTTAGAGGGAAGCGTTCGGCCTGGAGGGACGTGGCTCGGTGGAAAGAGCCCGGGCTTTGGAGTCGGAGGTCACCAGTTCAAATCCCTGCTCCGCCGATTGTCAGTTGTGTGACCTTGGGCAATTCTCTGTGCCTCAGTTCCCTCATCTGTAAAACGGGGGTTAAGACTGTGAGCCCCCTGTGGGACAACGTGATCACTCAACTTCTCTGTGCCTCAGTTCCCTCCTCTGTAAAATGGGGGCCCGTGGGACAACGTGATCACTCAACTTCTCTGTGCCTCAGTTCCCTCATCTGTAAAACGGGGGTTAAGACTGTGAGCCCCTCATGGGAGAACGTGATCACTTAACTTCTCTGTGCCTCAGTTCTCTCATCTGTAAAATGGGGGTTAAGACTGTGAGCCCCCTGTGGGACTATGTGATCACTTAACTGCTCTGTGCCTCAGTTCCCTCATCTACAAAACGGGGGTTAAGACTGTGAGCCCCCCATGGGACAACGTGATCACTCGACTTCTCTGTGCCTCAGTTCCTTCATTGCAAAACGGGGGTTAAGACTGTGAGCCCCCCGTGGGACAACGTGATCACTCGACTTCTCTGTGCCTCAGTTCCCTCATCTGCAAAACAGGGGTTAAGACTGTGAGCCCCCCGTGGGACAACGTGATCACTCGACTTCTCTGTGCCTCAGTTCCCTCATCTGCAAAACGGGGGTTAAGACTGTGAGCCCCCCGTGGGACAACGTGATCACTCGACTTCTCTGTGCCTCAGTTCCCTCATCTGTAAAATGAGCCCCCCGTGGGGCCAACGTGATCACCCTGTAACCTCCCCAGCGCTTAGAACAGCGCTTTGCACATAGTAAGCGCTTAATAAACACCATCATTATTATTATTATTAGAGAAGTGGGATGGAAGGTGACGGGGAGAGGCAGGATCAAAGGGACGGAGGGACGGTTGGGAAGCTCGGTTGGGTTAGAGGGAGAGGGACAATGCCCGGCGCCAGCAATCAATCAATCAATCGTACTTATTGAGCGCTTACTGTGTGCAGAGCGCTTGGGCAGTACAAGTTGGCAACATATGGGCCCATCCCGCCCCCGCTTCTCTGTCTGCCTGCCGTAGGAGCTGCTGTTCTTCCCCAAGGAGGAGCTGGGGATGGCGCGGGCGGAGGCCCTGCTGCAGGCGCTGGAGGCCCCGGGCTGGGAGGAGGCGGCCCTGCGCGGGGTCAGCCTGGCGGCGGCGGCCCTGGCCGGCTGGCTGCGGGCCGTCCAGCGCTACGGGGCCGTGACGCGCCGGGGGCGGCTGACCAGGGAGCGGCTGGCCAAGGTGAAGGCCCAGGTCCTCAGGGAACAGGCCTGGCTGGGCCGCTGCCACCTGCGGGTGCGGGAGCTGCGGGAGCGCAACTCCCGGCTCGCCGGCCGGCTGCGGGAGGCCCGGGAGGCCCAGGCCCAGCTGGAGGCCCTGCTGGCCCGGCTCCTTCAGAGCCACCGCCAGGCCTGCCACCTCGGACAGGTCATCGCCCAGCCCCTGGACACCTGGACCGCCGCTGCCCAGGTACGGCTCCCCGTGGTTTCTTTTCTTTTACGCTTCCTTCTAGACCGTCAGCCCACCGTTGGGTAGGGACCGTCTCTATACGTCGCCGACTTGGACTTCCCAAGCGCTTGGTACAGCGCTCTGCACACAGTAAGCGCTCAATAAATACGATTGATTGATTGATTGACACCCTCATCATCATCGTCATCAATCGTATTTATTGAGCGCTCACTATGTGCTGAGCACTGTACTAAGAGCTTGGGAAGTACGAATTGGCAACATATAGAGACAGTCCCTACCCAACAGTGGGCTCACGGTCTAAAAGGGGGAGACAGAGAACAAAACCAAACATACTAACAAAATCAAATAAATAGAATAGATATGGACAAGTAAAATAAATAAATAGAGTAATAAATATGTACAGACATATATACATATATACAGTTGCTGTGGGGAAGGGAAGGAGGTAAGATGGGGGGGATGGAGAGGGGGACGAGGGGGAGAGGAAGGAAGGGGCTCAGTCTGGGAAGGCCTCCTGGAGGAGGTGAGCTCTCAGCAGGGCCTTGAAGGGAGGAAGAGAGCTAGCTTGGCAGATGGGCAGAGGGAGGGAGGGCATTCCAGGCCAGGGGGAGGACGTGGGCCGGGGGTCGATGGTGGGACAGGCGAGAACGAGGGACGGTGAGGAGAACGAGGTATGGTGAGGGAGGCCGGGAGGCCCGCATGAGACCCTCGGTTTCGCAAAATAGCATTTGCTGGATGCCTACTTAGCTCAGTGGAAACACGTGGCTCTGTGGAAAGGGCCCGGGCTTTGGAGTCAGAGGTCACGGGTTCGAATCCCGGCCCCGCCACTTGTCAGCTGGGTGACTTTGGGTGAGTCGCTTCACTTCTCTGGGCCTCAGTTACCTCGTCTGGAAAATGGGGATGAAGACTGTGAGCCCCAAGCGGGACAACCTGAACACCTTGCATCCTCCCCAGCGCTTAGAACAGTGCTTTGCACACAGTAAACGCTTAACATAATGCCATCATTATTATTATTCTCTGGGCCTCAGTGACCTCATCTGGAAAATGGGGCTGAAGACCGTGAGCCTCCCATGGGACAACCTGATCACCTTGTAACCTCCCCAGCACTTAGAACAGTGCTTTGCACATAGTAAGCTCTGTGAACCCGTTGTTGGGTAGGGACTGTCTCTATATCAATCAATCAATCAATCGTATTTATTGAGCGCTTACTGTGTGCAGAGCACTGTACTAAGCACTTAGAACAGTGCCAACGCTTAGAACAGTGCTTTGTACATAGTAAGCGCTTAATAAATGCCATTATTATTATTATTATTATTACAAGTTGGCAACATATAGAGACAGTCCCTACCCAACAGTGGGCTCACAGTCTAAAAGGGGATGACAGAGAACAAAACCAAACATACTAACAAAATAAAATAAATAGAATAGATATGTACAAGTAAAATAAATAAATAGAGTAATAAATATTTACAAACATATATACATATATACAGGTGATGCGGGGAAGGGAAGGAGGTAAGATGGGGGGATGGAGAGGGGGAGAGGAAGGAAGGGGCTCAGTCTGGGAAGGCTTCCTGGAAATCGTATTTATTGAGCGCTTACTGTGTGCAGAGCACTGTACTAAGCGCTTGTGACATAAAAGTCGGCAGCATATAGAGACGGTCCTTACTCAACAGCGGGCTCCCAGTCTAGAAGGGGGAGACAGACAACAAAACAAAGCACGAAGACAGGCTTTTCAGGATGTTGCCAACTTGGACTTCCCAAGTGCTTAATACAGTGCTCTGCACACAGTAAGCACGTGATTGAGTGAATGAATGAATAAATGCCATCATCATCATCAAACACAGTACTAGATGCTGGGGTACATCAATCAATCAGTGGCTTTATTGAGCACTCAGTCTGTGCAGAGCACTGTACTGAGTACTTGGGAGAGCCCGATACAACAGAGTTAGAACCCTTGCCTGTCCACGAGTTACAAGATGGTCAGGTTGGACACGGTCCCCGTCCCCGACGTGGGGCTCCGGTCTTAATCCCCACTTTACAGATGAGGTAACCGAGGCGCAGAGAAAGTGAAGTGACTTGCCCAGGATCACACGGCAGATCAGCGGCAGAGTCGGGATTAGAACCCGGGCCTGTGCTCTTTCCACCAGGCCACGCTGCTTCTGCTCTCCCTGACCTTCCTGCCCTCCCTGACCTTTCCTGAGAAGCAGCGTGGCTCGGTGGAAAGAGCACGGGCTTTGGAGTTCAAACCCTGGCTCTGCCAATTGTCAGCTGTGTGACTTTGGGCAAGTCACTTAACTCCTCTGTGCCTCAGTTACCTCATCTGTAAGATGGGGATGAAGACTGTGAGCCCCCCCCGTGGGACAACCTGATCACCTTGCAACCTCCCCAGCGTTTAGAGCAGTGTTTTGCACATAGTAAGCACTTAATAAATACCATCATTATTATTATTCTAATCCCGGCTCCGCCACTTATCAGCTGCGTGACCTTGGGCAAGGTACTTCACTTCTCTGGGCCTTAGTTCCCTCACCTGGAAAATGGGGATCAAGACCGTGAGCCCCACGTGGGACAACCTAATAACCTTGTATCTATCCCAGCGCTTAGAACAGTGCTTGGCAAATAGTAAGCGCTTAACAAGTATCAACATTATTATTATTATTATTATTATTATTATTCCACGCCCTCCATCCTTATTTACAGGGCGTGGAATAATAATATTATTTATAATAATAATAATTATTATTATTTATATATGGTTGTACATATTTATTACTCTATTTATTTATTTATTTATTTATTTTACTTGTACATTTCTATCCTATTTATTTTATTTTGTTGGTATGTTTGGTTCTGTTCTCTGTCTCCCCCTTTTAGACTGTGAGCCCACTGTTGGGTAGGGACTGTCTCTATGTGTTGCCAATTTGTACTTCCCAAGCGCTTAGTACAGTGCTCTGCACATAGTAAGTGCTCAATAAATACGATTGATTGATTGATTTACAGGAATTATGATAACTAACATATTAGGTCAGTGCTTGGCAAATAGCGCTTAACAAATACCAACATTATTATTATTATTATCCCACACCCTCCATCCTTATTTACAGGAATTATGATAACTAGCATATTAGGTCAGTGCTCGGCAAATAGCGCTTAACAAATACCGACATTATTATTATTATTATCCCACGCCCTCCATCCTTATTTACTGGAATCATTATAACAACTTGAATATTAGGTGAGGACTTACTAGGTGCTGTGCAGATGGGGCCACCTGGGGTTGGAAGAACGGGCCTGTCATCATCATCATCAATCGTATTTATTGAGCGCTTACTGTTTGCAGAGCTCTGGACTAAGCGCTTGGGAAGTCCAAGTTGGCAACGTATAGAGGCGGTCCCTACCCAACAGTGGGCTCACAGTCATCCCCATTTTACGGATGAGCGGAGGGAGGCCTGGAGTCGGGAAGTGGCTTGTCCGAGGTCACCCGGTCTCCCGCCTCCCGGGCCCACATGCTCTGTCCCTCCCGGTCAGGAGCTGGAGGGCCACTGCCTGACGGTTCCGGGGGACGCCCTGCTCTGCGCGGCCGCCGTCTGCTACCTGGGCCCCTTCCCGCCCGCCCGTCGCCAGGAGCTGCTGGACAAGTGGCTGGCGCTGTGCGGGGGCCGAGAGGACCACCTGGAGCCGGACGACGTGGGGCTGGAGCTGGAGCGGGCCCTGGGCTCCCCGCCGGCCCCGGCCTCGCCCCTGCTGCCCACCCGCCCGGCCTTCAGCCTGCCCGGGGTGCTGAGCTCCGAGCTGGAGCAGCACGCCTGGGACCGCAGCCTGAAGCCCCAGGACCCTTACGTGCGGACCACTGCCCTGCTGCTGCGAAGCCATGCCCACGGCTGTGCCCGCCGCTGGCCCCTGCTGCTGGACCCGAACCAGCAGGCTTACACCTGGCTCCTGCCCTTGCCACCACCAAGGCCTGAATGGAGCCTGCGGGACCAGAAACCCGGTGAGCCCAGGGGCACTCTGCCCTCCCAAACCGTCCCGGGCAGCTAAGCCCCTCCATCTCAGATCCTCTCTCTCATCATCATCATCATCAATCGTATTTATTGAGCGCTTACTATGTGCAGAGCACTGTACTAAGCGCTTGGGAAGTACAAATTGGCAACATATAGAGACAGTCCCTACCCAACAGCGGGCTCACAGTCTAAAAGGGGGAGACGGAGAACTAAACCAAACATACTAACAAAATAAAATAAATAGAATAGATATGTACAAGTAAAATAAATAGAGTAATAAATATGTACAAACATATATACATATATACAGGTGCTGTGGAGAAGGGAAGGAGGTAAGATGGGGGGGGGGAAATAAATAGAATAGATATGTACAAGTAAAATAAATAAATAAATAGAGTAATAAATATGTACAAACATATATACATATATACAGGTGCTGTGGGGAAGGGAAGGAGGTAAGATGGGGGGAAATAAATAGAATAGATATGTACAAGTAAAATAAATAAATAAATAGAGTAATAAATATGTACAAACATATATACATATATACAGGTGCTGTGGGGAAGGGAAGGAGGTAAGATGGGGGGAAATAAATAGAATAGATATGTACAAGCAAAATAAATAAATAGAGTAATAAATATGTACAAACATATATACATATATACAGGTGCTGTGGGGAAGGGAAGGAGGTAAGATGGGGGGGATGGAGAGGGGGACGAGGGGGAGAGGAAGGAAGGGGCTCAGTCCGGGTGAATGGGAACAACGTCAGTCATCCAGCTTCACAGACGGGGATGCATCTGTTAAGAGTGACTGAAAAGCTTTAATGGCGGGTTTCTAATCCCCAGAGCAAGAGAGCCGTCAGTCAGCAGGAGCTTAATTCTGCCCTGCTCAGGAAAGCATGAGAGAAGGTTCTCTGAAAAGAATCATGGGGCTGCCCAGGGCTACCGGAGGGCAAGCTCTGGGAACTTTCCCCCTGCTAGTGGGCGACAACGCTGTAGAGCCAAGCGGGCAGGCACCGGCTGGCTTCCCGGCCCGGGGAAGGCGCTCCTTTGCTGGGCCCACCGTCACCCCCAGCCCTCGGGGGGTCCTCCTCCCAAGCTTTAGCCCACCCCAGGGGCTGCTCCGGGCAGCCCCTACCCTGCCCACCGCCTACATTCAATCCGTCGATCCATCGCATTTACGAGCGCTTGCTGGGTGGCGGAGCGGGCTTAGAGGAAACATCACGGGCTTGGGAGTCCGAGGTCATGGGTTCTACACCCGTCTCCTCCACTTGTTAGCGGTGTTGACTTTGGGCCGGTCACCTCACCTCTCTCATCTGTAAAATGGGGTTTTAAGACCGTGAGCCCCACCTGGGCTTGGGCGTCAGAGGTCGTGGGTCCTACACCCGTCTCCTCCACTCATTGGCTGTGTTGACGTTGGGCAAGTCACCTCGCTTCTCTGTGCCTCAGTCCCCTCATCTGTAAAATGGGGATTAAGATGGTGAGCCCCACCCGGGACAACCTTGTATCCACCCCAGCGCTTAGAACAGTGCTTGGCACATAGTAAGGGCTTATCGAATACCATCGTTATTATTATTGGACTAAGAGCTTGGGCGAGTACGGTAGAACAGTAGAACAGACACATTCCCTGCCCCCAAGAAGCTTACATTCCTCCCCCGACTGCAGTAGGTGAGGAGGCCCAGCCGGACGAGTCCTCTCTGGCCTCCTTCCCGCTCCTGGCCGTGCTGCAGGTCTTCTCGGCCCTGGATCCGGACCTGGGGTCCCAGCTCCTGGAGGCGGCACAATGCGGTGAGGGCATATCACTCATTCATTCAATCAATCGTATTTATTGAGCGCTTACTGTGTGCAGAGCACTGTACTAAGCGCTTGGGAAGTACAAGTTGGCAACATATAGAGACGGTCCCTACCCAACAGTGGGCTCACAGTCTAGAAGGGGGAGACAGAGAACGAAACAAAACATACTAACAGAATAGATAGAATAAATATGTACAAGTAAAATAAATAAATAACGGAGCATATCCGGCTCCGTGAGTCCCTGGCAGGGCAGGAAACTGCCCAGGTGGGCAGCCCCCAGCCCCCCTACGTGGCTCGGTCGGCTGCGGGCCTGGAGCCTCAGTTGCTCCCTGGTAAACACCCTCCCTCCCCACGCTGGACTACTGAAATGGCTTCCTTCCTCCTTCCGGGCCTCTGCCACCCGCCCAACTCCGGCTCCTTCCCCCCTCTTGGTTTGGCCTCCGTACATTAGCAGGGATCACTTTTCTAACCGGCGGACTAGCGCCCGTCACCGCGTCCCTTGAAAACCTCCATTTGGGGGTGGGGGGCGTGGAAGGGGAGAGGCCGGGGCCGCGCTGGTCGGTCCCACGATCCACCCCTCTCTTGCCCCCTCCACCATCACCAAAACGTCCTCAACATTGGCATCAGGGCTTTCCGGCAGCTGGGCCGCCCCACTCTTCCCCCTACTCCGACCCCGGTTTCCACTTTTGGTTCTGCCCAAGAAAATCCGTCTCCTTCTCTGCCTCTCATAGCTCACCTTTCTCCCGGTCGGGGGGAAACTCCTTTCTCACTCAATTTCAACCAACCACGTCTCTTCCCACCTCCAAAGCCATCTACAAATCTCCTTCCTCCAGAAGGCCTTCTGTGATGGTTCCCCACTCACCGTTTATTTATTTACTCATCAACCCATCTGGGTTTATTATTGATAACCACCCAACAGTGGCACTTATTTAGCACCCACTGAGTGCAAAGCACTGTACTAAACACTCGAGAGAGTACAACAGAAGCACAACCCGTGTTCCCTGCCCTTAAGGAGCTTACATCTACCTCTGTTTTCTTTCCCTTAGCCTCCGTTCATTTATTTAGGACCACCTCCCTTTGGGCCTACCAAGTCAGGGAGGGTAGGAATTATGGTTTTTGTTCCTTCTGCTTAAGCCTAGGGTGCTCCTGGCAGTCACAATTGGCAGGGCTCGATCCAGATGATTGGTATTGGTACTGATTTGCTCCTAAATCTCCCTCTCCACCCTCCTTCCCTAGGGTTCAGTGAAGCTCCTAGGGACGTGTCCAGCGGCTGGGAGGAGAGAGAGAATGAGGGAGGGGGGGCTAGGAAGTCGATGGGACAGGGGAAACTGAGGAACTGATCGATTTGAGGCAGGGAGGTGGGGAGAGCAGAGTGGCCTAGTGGAAAGAGCACAGGACTGGAAGTCAGAGGACGTGAGTGCTAATCCCGGCTCTGCCACATGTCTGCCGTGTGACTTTGGGAGAGTCACTTCACTTCTCTGTGCCTCAGTTACCTCATCTGTAAAATGGAGGTGAAGACTGTGAGCCCCCTGGGGCCCGGGGACTGTGTCCAACCTGATTAGCTTGTAATAATAATAATAATGATGGCATTTATTAAGCGCTTACTATGTGCAAAGCACTGTTTTAAGCGCTGGGGAGGATACAAGGTGATCAGAGAAGCAGAGTAGCTCAGTGGAAAGAGCCTGGGCTTTGGAGTCAGAGGTCATGGGTTCAAATCCCAGCTCTGCCAACTGTCAGCTGTGTGACTTTGGGCAAGTCACTTAACTTCTCTGTGCCTTAGTTACCTCATCTGTAAAATGGGGATGAAGACTGTGAGCCCCCCGTGGGACAACCTCATCACCTTGTATCCCCCCAGCGCTTAGAACAGTGCTTTGCACATAGTAAGTGCTTAATAAATGCCATTATTATTATTATCAGGTTGTCCCACGGGGGGGGGGGGGGCTCACAGTCTTAATCCCCATTTTACAGATGTGGTAACTGAGGCACAGAGAAGTGAAGTGACTTGCCCAAAGTCACACGGCTGATAGTTGGCGGAGTCGGGGTTTGAACCCATGACCTCTGACACCAAAGCCCGTTGCTCTTTCCACTGAGCCACGCTGCTTCCCCATGACCTCATCTGTATCGACCCCAGTGCTTTTAGACTGTGAGCCCACTTTTTAGACTGTGAGCCCACTGTTGGGTAGGGACCGTCTCTATATGTTGCCAACTTGTACTTCCCAAGCGCTTAGTACAGTGCTCTGCACACAGTAAGCGCTCAATAAATACGACTGATTGATTGATTGCTTAGAAGGGTACTTGGCAAATAGTAACCGTTTAACAGATATCACAGTTGTTATCATTCTTAGAAAGGCACCATCATCAATCATATTTATTGAGCGCTTACTGTGTGCAGAGCACTGTACTAAGCGCTTGGGAAGTACAAGTTGGCAACATAGAGAGACGGTCCCTACCCAACAGTGGGCTCACAGTCTAAAAGGCAGTGAAATGAGAGTTGGCAGGGGGCACAGCTGGGAGGGTGCAGAGCCTCGGAACCGGTCAGGGGTACTGACTGAACGCTTACCGCGTGCCCGGCATCGTACTCAGCTGTTGGGGCTGGCCGCGGTCCCCCGTTCACCCCGTCCCCTCCTCAGGCAACTCGGTGCTGCTGACCAACCTGGAGGTGGCCAGACCGTGCCCGGAGCTGCAGTGGCTCCTGCAGCGGGAGCAGCTGGCACCTCCGCGGGTGCAGCCGGCCTTCTGCCTCTACCTGAGCACCAGCCTGCCGCTCGGCGCCCTGCACAGGGGTGAGGGCCTCGGGCCCGGGCGGAGGCGGTGGGGTGGCGAGGCCAAGGCGGTGGCGGCGGCTGGGGGCCGCCGGGTCGGAGCGTGAGCGGGCCTTCCCTCAGTGCTGGAGCTGAGCGTGCTGAAGAGGCTGACCGTGCTGGACCTGGGCCTGAGCCGCGGCGAGCTGGAGGAGCAGTTGTTGCAGAAGGTACTGGCCTGCGAGCGGCCCGAGCTGGACATCCACTGGCGGACCCTGCAGCTCAGCATCCTGGACGTCCGCGAGCACCTCGAGGCTGGGCAGGTGGGGACGAAGGGCGGCTGGGCGTGCGGCCACCTTCCCCTTCCCCTCTCCTCACTTTTCCCCCTTCTCTGGGAGTGTGTTTTAATGTCCGTCCCCCTGACCGGGCTGCCAGCTCCTTGACGGTAGGGAGAGGACCTTCCCCTCTCCTCACCTCCACCACAACCTCCCCTTTCTCATTTCTCCCCCCCGCTCTGGGAGTGTGTTTTAATGTCCGACCCCCCGACGGACCCCGGGAGAGGGTCTTCCGACCCTACTGTCCCCTCCCAAGCGCTTAGTTCCGTGCCCTGCACACAGTAAGCGCTCGAGTCGGAGGTCGTGGGTTCTAATCCTGGCTCCGCCCCTTATCACCTCTGTGACTTCGGGCAAGTCACTTTTATTTATTCACTCATTCAATCGTATTTATGGAGCGCTTACTGTGTGCAGAGCACTGTACTGAGCGCTTGGGAAGTACAAGTTGGCCACTTCAATCAATCAATCAATCGTATTTATCGAGCGCTTACTGTGTGCAGAGCACTGTACTAAGCGCTTGGGAAGTACAAGTTGGCCACTTCAATCAATCAATCAATCGTATTTATTGAGCGCTTACTGTGTGCAGAGCACTGTAGTAAGCGCTTGGGAAGTACAAGTTGGCCACTTCAATCAATCAATCGTATTTATTGAGCACTTACTGTGTGCAGAGCATTGTAGTAAGCGCTTGGGAAGTACAAGTTGGCCACTTTAATCAATCAATCAATCGTATTTATTGAGCGCTTACTGTGTGCAGAGCACTGTAGTAAGCGCTTGGGAAGTACAAGTTGGCCACTTCAATCAATCAATGTCGTATTTATTGAGCACTTACTGTGTGCAGAGCACTGTACTAAGCGCTTGGGAAGTACAAGTTGGCCACTTCAATCAATCAATCAATAGTATTTATTGAGCGCTTACTGTGTGCAGAGCACTGTACTAAGCGCTTGGGAAGTACAAGTTGGCAACATACAGAGACGGTCCCTACCCAACAGTGGGCTCCCAGTCTCTCTGGGCCCCAGTGACCTCATCTGTAAAATGGGGATTGAGACTGGGAGCCCCACGGGGAACAACCTGATGACCTCGTATCTACCCCAGCGCTTAGAACAGTGCTTGGTGCATAAATAATAATAATAATGGTATTTATTAAGCGTTTACTATGTGCATAGTAAGCGCTTAACGAGTACCATCATTAATAATGAATATCAGTGATTGATTGACTGGTTTGCCACCTCCCCGGCATCCCTCAACCCTCCTCCAGTGGTAGAGAAGCCCTAGCGGATAGGGCCCGGTCCTGGGAATCAGAGGACCTGGGATCTAATCCCGGTTCCACCAACCGTCTGCCGTGGGACCTGGGGCAAGTCACTTCACTTCTCTGGAAAACGGAGATTTAGACCGCGAGCTCCGCGTGGGACAGGGACCGCGTCCACCCCGATTAGCTCGTATCTACCCCAGCCAACAACTACCGCTGAAGAGACAGGCCGACGCGCCCCCCCCCCCCCCCACCTTCCCCATCTTCCCTCAGGAGGAGCTGCTGAACCTGGCGTGGCAGACTGAGGAGGACCAGCTGGGCCAGGAAGTGTTCCTGGAGCGGGTGGCACAGTGCCAGGGCCACCTGGGCCGCCTGACCGCCCATCTGCAGCAGCTGCAGGAGCTGCAGGCCCAGGAAGCCGAGCTGTACGTGCAGTACGGGCGGGTGGCCCGGCTCGGGGGGGCCCTGGCCCAGGCCCTGGCCCGGCTGGAGCGGCTGCACCCCCTGTACGCCTTCCCGCCGGCTCAATGCCTGGAGCTGCTCTGCAAGGCCCTGCTCAACCTCCGCCACCAAAGCCCCGAGCCCGGCGAGGACTTGGCCAGCCACCTCCTGGAGCTGGCCACCGGCCTGGCCCGCCAACTGCTGAGCGGCGTCCTGGCCAAGCTGCGTCCGCCCGACGCCCCGCTCCTGGGGGCCCTGGGGGCCCTGGCCCTGCTGAGGCTGGACGGCCAGGTCCCCGCCCTCGAGTGGCTGGCGCTGTGCCCCGGGCTGGGGGCCACGCGGGCGCCGGGGCGGAAGGCCTCCGGGAAGGGGCTGGCCCGGCCCGGCTGGCTGAGCGCCCGCACGTGGCGCGAATGCGGGCTCCTGGAGCAGCTGAGGCCCTTCCGGGGCCTGCAGGCCTCCCTCGCCGGCCGCCCGCACGTTTGGCAGGAATACCTGGCGCTGCGCTCCACCATTCTGGGCCCCGCGCCGGACCTCGGGCCCTTCAGCCTCCTTCAGAAGCTGATCCTGTGGCGGGTGCTGCGGCCCGAGAGGCTGGCCCTGGCCCTGGCGGACCTCGCCACCTGCCTGCTGGGTCGCCCGCTCTCGGAGGACGGCCGCCAGGAGGGCAGCCTTTACGGCCGGACTCAGGCCACCCGCCCTCTCCTCTTCCTGCTGCCCCCGCCGGGGCACCCGGCGGGCATCACCCACCCCCTGGCCTGGATCGAGCGCGTGGCCGGCGAGCAGGACAAGCCGGTGAGGAGGGGGCCGCCCGGCCGCGGCGGCG
Source organism: Tachyglossus aculeatus (assembly GCF_015852505.1). Taxonomy (NCBI): domain Eukaryota; kingdom Metazoa; phylum Chordata; class Mammalia; order Monotremata; family Tachyglossidae; genus Tachyglossus; species Tachyglossus aculeatus. The sequence continues at coordinate 133,536,394 of NC_052067.1, read as the reverse complement.
GCGGCGGGGATGGAGGGCAGCGGGGAGGGGGCGGCAGACCGGATGGGTCCCCCTGGTGCCAGCGCAGCTGCAGGTGATCGCTCTGGGAGCACAGATGTGGGACTCGCCCTCGGGGCTGATCCGGGCCCTGGACCAGGCCATGTGCAGGGGCCACTGGCTGGTCCTGGACAACTGCCACCTGCTGCCCCGCTGGCCCCCCGAGCTCCTGGACCGGCTGCACGGCCTGCTGGAGGGCGCGTCCGGTGAGCCCATCCCGTCCCCCGCGCTCCCGAGCCTCCCTCGGTCCCCCTCCCGGTGCCCTTCCCAGTGATGACGGGTGCCCTGGCCGTGCCACCCTCGCCAGGTGACGCCCGCTCCCCCGCCCCGGCCGCCCTGCACCAAAAGTTCCGCCTCTGGCTCATCGCCACCAGCACGGCCACGGAGGGTCTCCCGGGTGAGGACCCTGCTGGGGGCAGGCGGTGGGGAGGGGGTCGTCCGGGTGCCGCCCCGGTGCCCGCTCTGGGCGGGAAGTCCTGGGGAGAATCGGCCCCCAGGCTGACCGACGCCCCCCGTCCCGCCCAGTGGTGCTGGCGCAGCGCTCGGCTCGACATTTCTGCGAGCGGCCCCTGGAGCTGCAGCAGCTCCTGCTGCAGGCCATGGCGGAGGTGCAGGAGCTGCCCACGTCTCCCCCCGTGCAGCAGACTCTCCCTCTGCTGCTGCTGCACGGGCTCCTACTGCACCGCCAGCTCTATGGGGGCCGGGTGCAGTCCCAGCTGCCGGCCTGGTGAGCAGCCGCGGCCCCCGCAACCCGGGCCCGCCGGACTCGGGCCCCTGTCCCTCTGAGAGCGGGCGGGGATGGGGAGAGGAGTCCGGCCACAGCGGGAGCGGGAAGGAGGGCGGCGGGCAGGTGCCCTCACCCCGCTGCCTGCCCTGCTTCGTAGGCCCCAGGAGGAACTGTTCAGGGCGCTGGAACTGCAGGGGCAGCTCTGGAAAAGCCTCCGCAACCCTCAGCAGGCCATGCAGGCCCTGGCAGGTGAAGGCCCCCGCCATCTGCTCTCTCTGGATCGCTACCTCTTACTCCTCCTTGCCAGCCTCGATCGGCGGTCCCTCTAGCCTGATCTGGAGTCGCGGTTCGCTGAAAAAAGGGGACGTGAGGGGTCGGCCCGAGGCCGGGGCGAGGGACCGCCTTCCCTCGGCTTCTCCCACCTCCGGCTGCGAGGGCCCCGGCCCGAACTCTCCCTCTGTCCCCCAGGCTCCGTTCTGTACGGAGGGGCCGTGGTCGACCCCGGAGACCGGGAGGTTGTGCAGAGCCTGGCACAGGCCTGCCTGGGGGCTCCCAGCGGCCTCCGGGCCCCGCCGCTGCACAGCCCCCAGGGCTTGCTCGCCGCCCTCACCCCGAGCCCAGGTAAGGGTGGTGGGGCGCGGGGGCCGGGCCTCGGGCAAGCCGTCGCCTGGGGCCCAGCCCACCGGCCTTCCTCCTCGCAGAGCTGCTGGATCACGAGGCGGCGGCGGAGAGCCAGACCCGCCTGCGGCGGCTGCCGACGCCACCCGAGCCCGGGGACTGTGGGGTGAGCGCGGCTCCCCAGGACGCGCTGCTGAGCCGCCAGAGCCGCGCCCTGCTGGCCGCCCTGCGCCGGACCCTGGACCCCTGGGGGCCCGTGGCCCGGCAGTGGGGCGGGCCTGGGGACAGGCTGCAGCGCCGCGTGCGACGGGGCCTCGGGCGGCTGGAGGAGCTGCAGCAGCGGCTGCCCGGGCCCGGGGCGCAGCCGGACGAGGGCGGGCCCGACTCCCGGCCGGAGCCCCGCGGGCCCCTGCGGCACTTCCTGGAGGCCGAGCTGGCCGAGCTGGCGGCCCTCCTCCCGCACCTGAAGAGAGACCTGCGCTGCATCCTGGACCAGCTGGCCGGCCGCCCCTGCGCCTCCCCGCACTGCACCGCGGTGCTGCGGGCGCTGAGGGCCGGCCGCCTGCCCCCGGCCTGGCGGCTCCACGTGCCCGGAGGGCCCCAGCCCCCTTGGCACTGGCTGCGGCAGCTGGGGCGCCAGGGGCACCTGCTGGCATCCTACCTGGGGCCGGCCCCTCCGCGCTCCTTCCACCTGTCTGCCTTCCTCAACCCGCGGGGGCTGTTCCTGGCCCTGCGCCAGGAGGCGGCCGCCGTGGCCAACAAAGAGCTGGTCCACGTGGAGCTGGAGCTGCAGGTACCGGGGGGCGGGGGGGGCGGCGGGAGGGGAGGGGTGCCCTTGGCCTTCGAGCCCCCTCCCCGCCGCCCCCTTGCCCACCGCCGCTCGCCCTCCTCCCAGGTTCTGCCCGCCGGCCGTGCCCCCGTGCCCCCGGAAGGCGGCATCCTGGTGGAGGGGCTGGAGCTGCACCATGCGGCGTGGGAGCCGCAGGCGGCGGCCATGCGGGAGGGGGCCTCGGGCCGGCCCAGCCCTCTGCCCCCCGTGAGCGTGCGGCCCGTCAGCCGCCAGACCCCGGCCGCGCCCTCCCCGCAGGGCCCCTTCCCCTGCCCCGTCTACCTCGGGGGGCCCCGCGGGCGGACCCGGCTGAGCCGCTCCCAGGTGCTGCTGCACCTGCCTTTGCCCACCACCCTGGCGCCTGCCACCTGCATCCAGCGGCGGGTCCACGTGTGCAGCCCTCCCCTGCCCCCGCCCCCCTCAAATCAAGGCGCCTCGGCTACATAAATAAAGATCTATTCTGCGTACAAAACCCAACCGGGCCTCTCCTCGCCGCCTCCCCACCCTTCCCATCCGCCTCCCGCCGTCCAACCCTCCCGTGGGCCCGCCCACCTGCCCGGCCGCCCAGCAGCCGCTCCTCCTCCTCCGCCCTGCCCCGGCAGACTCCCTCCGACCCCCGGGCGGGGGCCCGGAACGGGTCACTTGGCGACGTCGGCGTCGAAGTCCAGCACCAGCAGCTTGGTCTCCTCGGTGCCGTTGCGGCTGCCCACGGCGCACACCAGTTTGGTGTTGGAGGCCCGGATGCGCCACACCACGCCCCCGCTGCCCCCGCTCTCCAGGGCCACCAGGTCCCGCACGAAGTCCCCCGTGCGCAGATCCCACAGCTTGACCGTCCCGTCGTCCGAACTGGTCACCACCAGCTTGGCGCTGAACTGCAGACACGTCACGGCGCTCTGGTGTTTGTGGGGCCCTGAGGGGAGGGGAGAGACCCCAGGCCGGGTCGGGGGGCGCGGCAAGGCGGCCCCCGTCCCCGCCCCGGGGCGGCGGACCCCGCGGGCGGGCCGGGCGGGGAGGCGGGCACTCACCCTGCAGGGTCTGCAGACACTGGCCGGTGCGGATGTCCCAGATCTTGACCGTAGAGTCGGCGTTGCCCGACACGAGCGTGGCCTCCCGCAGCTCCATGCCGCTGGTCAGGGACTGGTGGCCGGTGAGCGTGTGCAGGCAGCTGCCGCTCTCCACGTCCCACACCCGGATCGACGTGTCCAGGGAGCCGCTGACGATGTGCACGCCGTCAAACTGCGGGGGCGGATGGACCGTCGGTCTCCCCGCGCCCTCAGAGCCCCGTCCGCCTCCCGCCCCGGGCCGCCACCGAGGAGAGAGGGGTGGGCACCTACGCCGGGAAGACTCGGTCTGTCGGAGTGGGGAGGGCAGCGGAGCGGGCGGGGCTACCTGCAGGGAGTAGACTCGGTTGGTGTGGCCCTGTAGGGTGTGCAGGCAGCTCTCGCTCTCGGGGTCCCACACGCGGACGGTGTAATCGTAGGCGCCGCTGACCACCTTGCGCCCGTCGTACTGGACGCAGCGCACGGCCGCCACGTGGCCGCTCAGCACGTGCAGGCAGCGCCCGGTCCGCACGTCCCACAGCCGCAGCGTGGCGTCCCGGGACCCGCTCACCACCCTGCGGGCGAGAGGGACGCCAGCCGTGCGGGGCGGGACTCGGGGCCTCGCGACCCGGGCCCGGGGCTCGAAGACACGGGGCTTCCCCGAACCCCCTCCGACCCCGGGTTCCCCGCATCCCACGCGTACCGGTCCCCGTGCAGGTGGAGGCAGCGCACGGTGCTCGTGTGGCCGTGCAGGATGTGCACACAGGCCCCGCTGTCGGCGTCCCACACGCGCAGAGTCCGGTCGGTGGACCCGCTGATCACCAACTTCTCCCGCATCTGGGAGGACCAGACGCCCCCCGTGTGCCCCACCAACGTCTGCACGCACTGGAGAGGGCGGGGTGGGGAGAGGGAAAGACGGGGAGCTCCGTGGTTGGGGCTCCAGATGTCCAGCCGCCACCGCCGCCAACCTCCGCGTCCTCACCGGGGCAGATATGTGAGGGGGAGGAGGAGAGTCCTCGGGGCGGGCCCTGACGTCACCCCTAGCAGATTCACGGGGCGCCAACGGCCCGCCGGGTTGGGGGGTTTCTGGGGCCCGTGGGAGGGCCCGCCGGGGGCAGCGCGCGGCGGGATCCTCACCTCGCCGGTCACCGCCGACCACACCTTAAGCGTGTTGTCGTCCGAGCCGCTGACGATGCGGTTCCCGCAGAACTGCAGGCAGGTGATGACGTGGTCGTCGTGGCCCTTCAGCACCTGGGACGGCACGGGGGTGGGTGACGGGAGCCCCGGCCGGAGGGCCGCGGGAGGGGTGGGGGCGAGGGGGGGGCGGCGGGCCCACCTTGGGCGGGGGGATGTCCCCGCTGCGCCAGTTGCTGTCGATCTGGTGCTGCCGGCGGAAGGCCAGCTTCCAGGGGCTGTACATGAAGCCGGGGCTGAGCAGGCGTCCGCGCCGGACGGAGCGCGGCTCCTCGATCCCTGTCGGGAGGGGAGAGGAGGGGCGGTGAGACACGACGCCGGGGGCCAGGGGGAACCCCCACCTCTAAGCAGCGGCTCCTCGAGGCTTGCCAGGGGGCGGGGCACGTGACGGAGAGGTGGGTGCCCGCTGGACCCCGGGCGAGGCCGGGAGGTAGGGGGAGGTGGTGGGCCCGGGCCACTGTTACCCTCATCCCGGCATTTCTCGCGCCACAACAGGTTGTCCTCGGCCAGGACGCGCCAGCAGCGGCAGGTCTGGGCGGCCCGGAGCAGGTCCCGGGGCTCCAGGAACGACAGGACGTGCAGGGCCAGCTGCGGGGCGGCGAGGGCAAACGGGGGAAACAGGGCGGCGGGGGTCGGTCAATCTCCGCCCTGCTCCCGCCCCCGCCCTCCCCAGGTCCCGCCCGGGCCCAAGATGGTCCCCGCTGGGCCTGAGGGGCTCCGGGCACTTGCGGAGGGGACCCGGGGGTGCCCACGCCGTCACCTCTCACCTCCTTGGGCAGCAGAGAGATAAAGTCGCGCTGGAACTGTGGTTGGATGAGCTGCATGACGTGCCGCACCTGGGCCGGTTCGCATCTGTCCAGGAGCTCGTCCAGTGCCACCAGCTGCTGCGGCCCGCTCCAGGCCTGCCTCGGGGGAGGGGGCACGGCTGCTGCGACGCTCTGGCCCTCCTGCAGCCTGGCATCCTCCCAGGCCCCTCCCCGGTCCGTCTCCCACCCCCAGGCCCCCCACCCCGCTCCGCGGGGCTTCCTCACCTGGAAGGTGTGCAGCCACTCGTGCAGCTGGGGCGGAGGAGCCCGGGGGGGCAGGCGCCGGCGGGCCGGGCCGTGCGACCCGCTGCGCAGCTCTCCAAACGTCGTCGGGGGGCCCAGGGACCTGGAGGGAGCCCCGGGGGGGCGTGAAGGGGACTGGGCATCTCAGGTTGGGAGGATGGGCAAGGGGGCTCCCTCGGGGCCTCTTTGGGGTGGATGGTGGGGGGATTCACCTATGGAGGAGGGGAGGGCTGGGGGGGGGTCTCACCTGCGGTAGGCAGGGCCTTTGCACAGCTTCTTCCCTGGAGAGAGCGCCCGGCCGGCCGGCCCCGGCTCCAGCTTCCGTTTCATCTGCGGCAACGGAGGGCAGAGCCTCAGCCCGAGGCCCCCTCTCGGGAACCCTCGGGGGACGGCTCCCGTCCTCAGGCCGACCCCCGAACCCCAAGCCCCGTCCCGTTCACGGGACCGGGCTCCCGGGACCCGGCCACCGGCCCCACTGTTTCCTGCCGCGGCCCTGTGGCCTGGCGAGGGCGGGGTTGAAGGCCGAGAGCCACGCTGATCCCGACTGCCTGGAGGGAGAGGACAGGGCGAGCGGGAGAGAGTCAGAGTCAAAAAGCACAAAAAGAGAGAGCGCGAGAGAGAGACGGAGGTAGGAGGCTGTACGGGATTCCACTGGAGAGCCCAACTTTCCCCAGCACCTGAGGTGTTCCCTCTTTTAGCTCCCAACCCTCTCACCTCTTCACACGGCTCCTCTCCCGACTCCCTTCGCACCATGCTCTTCTAATCCTTCCCATCCATCTTCATGCCCTAACTTTCCTCCTGTTTTACGTACCACACCTGACTGATTCTGTACCTCCACCTTTTAAAAAATGAAGCCCAATGCAACGTTATTCCTGGGTCACACCCACAGCCCCCCATCCGATGACTGCAGGAGGAGATGTTACCCCTGCCAAGAGCCATCCTCGTGGTTGGGGGTGGGCTAGCCAACACCCCCAACTTTTCCTCTGGCAACCCGTCAGGGGCCCCACGTCCACAAATTTAACTCCTCTCGAACTTCCTGATACTTTTGGCCTGCCCGACTTCCTTCCAGACTCTTCTGAACCACCTTCTCTTATTACCCGTCACGCTCCCCACTTCTGGGTGCCCCAGGCCCTGACTCCCGCCCCCTAATCTGTTTTCCCTGGCCTTCTCCTGGACCTTCAGGGGTCGGCATCCCCAGCCGTTAACGGTGCCCAACGATTCAGGTCCCCGATCCGGGAAGGTTTTGCTTCCCTCGGCCCCGCTTCCGAGATGAAGCATCATCATGGCACTCGGGGCGCATCTCAACTGCAACAGGGCACCTCACACCCAACCAGCCTGGGGCCCACCTGGTCGCTCCTGCCGGCACCCATGGGGCCCCGGGTAACCCCAAGCTGCTCCTGCCCCCTGAGACTCCCTACTTCCTACCCCCCGTGGATCCACGTCAGCTCTACCCTCTGTCCCAGCTACCCTCGAGTGCCAACTCCCCGGGCCTCGGGTCCTCTGGGAGGAGCCTTCCTCATCCCTGGCTGGTTCCAGGACACCCAGGGGCCAAAGAGGCTAGCCTGGGCAACCGAAAGGCGCACCAGGCCCCGCCTCCGAGCAGAGAGAGTCTGTGGGGACAGACAAGACAAAGCCCGGAGATTGGAGGAGAGGGGCGAGCGGTGGAAGAAGGGCAACTTCACCAAGAGCTCCCTGGTCGTAATCATGCCCGGCGTTGAGGGACTGGGAAAAGGAGAAGGGGTTTGGGACAGGCTGAGGCAGGATGATTTAGGAAGGCTTGGACAGCAGCTCGACCAGGGCAGCTGGGGGAGAGAAACGAGACACGGGGCGGGGGGAGTCAGTGGAGGAAAGCAGAGCACGGGGTGGGAGTGTCAAAGGAAGGAGAAGCACATAAAGCAATTAGAGCTGGTTTCCTTGGAGAGGCCTCCCCTTTATCCAGAGATGTATTTGGAAGGAGCCCAGGTGCCCAGTGAGCACTAATCCCCTCTCCCTCCGGCGTTCCCCTGCATCCCCGCCCCCGACCGACCCAGAGCTCTGCGGCTCCCCGGGCCCTGGACCCCCAGGGGGCGGGGCCGCCCCCCGACCGGGCCCTCCCCGCCGCTCGCTCCCCGGCAGCTGTCAGTCACCCTGGCTCCCTCCCCCGTAGATACCTTGGGCGGTACCAGGCTGCCAGTGTCGGAGCCGTCCAGGTAGTCCATCCAGCCCTCGTCCACCGAGTAGTAGAGATAGACATCGCCCCCACCGGCCCCACCATCCTCTGACCCCTCGGGCTCCTCGCTGCTGCAGCTCCCCCCCTTCCCCTCCTCCTCCTCCTCCTCCTCCTCCGTCTCTCTCCCGCCCCGTTCCCGAGGTCCGGCCTGGCCAGCAGCCCTCTCCTCCTCCTCCTGCTGCTGCCGCTCCTGCTGCTGCCGCTGTCGCCGGAGCCCCCCGTAGCCCAGCCCCTCCGATTCGGCCCCCGGCTCCTCCGCTCCATCGCCACTACGGTCCTCCTCGGCACGAACCTGGTGAGAAAGGACCTGCGGGAGGTCACGGAGGGGCTGGGGTCCAGCCAGGGGGAGCTGAGGACTGGTCAGCACTGGTGGGGGCCCGGGGTCGGCCCTTCCCCTGTCCGGAGTGAAGCGGGTCACCCCAGGCCGCGGGGGGTGAAGGGGATGGGCGACACACACACACCACAGGGAAGGGGAAAGCTGGGGGGGGGGGGGTGTGGGGAAGGGGACTCGTTCACTCAACCGTACTTATTGGGTGCTTACTGTGGGCAAAGCACTGTACTAAGCACTTGGACGGTACAATACGGCCATAATGAGGGACAATCCCTGCCCACGACGGGTTTACAGTCTAGACGGGGGGAGAGAGAGAGACATCAAAACAAATAAACAGGCATCGGTATAAACAAAGAGAGTTAGAGATATATACATATATCTATATCTATCTATCTATCTATCTAGACAGATAGATAGATAGATATACGTAAGTGCTGTGGGGCGGGGGAGAGCAAAGGGAATCAATGTGAGCTGAGGAAGAGGGGGCTCAGGCTGTAACCTGGGCCAAGGCTCAGGTTTCAGCCACAGTGGGATGAAAATATTGGTATTTGTTAAGAAGCGCTTGCTATGTGCTCAGCACTGTTCTAAGCGCCGGGGTAGATTCAAGATAATCAGGTTGTCCCCCGTGGGGCTCACAGTCTTCACCCCCATTTTCCAGATGAGGGAACTGGGGCACAGGGAAGTGAAGTGACTTGCCCAGAGTCACCCAGCTGACAAGAGGCGGAGCCGAGATTTGAACCCACGACCTCTGCCTCCCAAGCCCGGCCTCTTTCCACCGAGCCACGCTGCTTCTCTAATATGCCACCCTGGTGCTGGCCCCTCCTCGTTAACCGGCCCAAGGAAGTCGGGGCTCCCTCTTCCAAAGGGGCAGGACCCCTCCCCCCCACCGCCCCGCACCCCTCGGGGGAGGAGGGTCGGGGTCCCCGGGGAGGATGGAGGGATGCCCCCGCCCGTGCCCGCCCCGGGGTCCTGGCTGACCTGGGGGCCTGCATGGCGGCGGGGGTCTCCGCAGAGCAGCCGGTCGCGGTTGAGGTCCAGGATGCGGGCCGTGACGCCCTTGACGCGGAGCAGGTCGTCGAGGGAGCCGAAGCCCCGCAGCTCCTGCAGCAGGGCACACGTGGGCCGGGATGGCCTAGCGCTTAGAACAATGCTTGGCACGTAGGAAGGGCTTGATAACTATAATAATAATGGCATTTGATAATAATAATAATAACGATGGTATTTGTGAGCCCACTGTTGGGTAGGGACTGTCTCTATATGTTGCCAACTTGTACTTCCCAAGCGCTTAGTACAGTGCTCTGTGCACAGTAAGCGCTCAATAAATACGATTGATTATTTATTTATTTATTTTGCTTGTACACATCTATTCTATTTATTTTATTTTGCTTATATGTTTGGTTTTGTTCTCTGTCTCCCCCTTCTAGGCTGTGAGCCCACTGTTGGGTAGGGACTGTCTCTATATATTGCCAACTTGTACTTCCCAAGCGCTTAGTCCAGTGCTCTGCACACAGTAAGCGCTCAATAAATACGATTGGTTGATTGATTATTACTCTATTTATTTATTTATTTTACTTGCACATATCTATTCTATTTATTTGATTTTGTTAACGTGTTTGGTTTTGTTCTCTGTCTCCCCCTTCTAGACTGTGAGCCCGCTGTTGGGTAGGGACTGTCTCTATATGTTGCCAACTTGTACTTCCCAAGTGCTTAGTACAGTGCTCTGTGCACAGTAAGTGCTCAATAAATACGACTGATTGATTGATCATTACTCTATTTTACTTGTATATATCTATTCTATTTATTTTATTTTGTTTATATGTTTGGTTCTGTTCTCTGTCTCCCCCTTCTAGGCTGTGAGCCCACTGTTGGGTAGGGACTGTCTCTATATATTGCCAACTTGTACTTCCCAAGCGCTTAGTCCAGTGCTCTGCACACAGTAAGCGCTCAATAAATACGATTGGTTGATTATTACTCTATTTATTTATTTATTTTACTTGCACATATCTATTCTATTTATTTGATTTTGTTAATATGTTTGGTTTTGTTCTCTGTCTCCCCCTTCTAGACTGTGAGCCCGCTGTTGGGTAGGGACTGTCTCTAGATGTTGCCAACTTGTACTTCCCAAGTGCTTAGTACAGTGCTCTGTGCACAGTAAGCGCTCAATAAATACGATTGATTGATTATTTATTTATTTACTTTGCTTGTACATATCTATTCTATTTATTTTATTTTGTTTATATGTTTGGTTTTGTTCTCTGTCTCCCCCTTCTAGACTGTGAGCCCACTGTTGGGTAGGGACTTTTTCTATATGTTGCCAACTTGTACTTCCCAAGCGCTTAGTCCAGTGCTCTGCACACAGTAAGTGCTCAATAAATACGACTGATTGATTGATCATTACTCTATTTTACTTGTATATATCTATTCTATTTATTTTATTTTGTTTATATGTTTGGTTTCGTTCTCCGTCTCCCCCTTCTAGACTGTGAGCCCACTGTTGGGTAGGGACTGTCTCTGTATGTTGCCAACTTGTACTTCCCAAGCAGTTAGTACAGTGCTCTGCACACAGTAAGCGCTCAATAAATACGATTGATTGATTGATTAAGCGCTATGTACAAAGCACTGTTCTAAGCGCTGGGGAGGTTACAAGGTGATCAGGTTGTTGCACGGGGGGCTCAGTTTTCATCCCCATTTTACAGACGAGGGAACCGGGGCCCAGAGAAGTGAAGTGCCTTGCCCAAAGTCACACAGCTGACAGTTGGCAGAGCCAACTGTTAAGCGCTTCCTACGTGCCAAGCACTGTTCTAAGCACTGGGGAGGTTACAAGGGGATCAGGTTGTCCCACGGGGGGCTCACAGTCTTCATCCCCATTTGACAGATGAGGGAACTGGGGTACAGTGAAGTAGAGAAGCGGCGCGGCTCAATGGAAAGAGCTCGGGCTTGGGAGCCCGAAGTTATGGGTTCTAATCCCGGCTCTGCCAATTGTCAGCTGGGTGACTTTGGGCCAGTCACTTCACTTCTCTGGGCCTCAGTTACCTCATCTGTAAAATGAACAAATCAGTAGGATTTACTGAGTACGTACTGTATGCAGATCATTGTATTCAGCGTTTGGGGAGTACAATGCTATTGACGCCTGTCTACTTATTTTGTCTTGTTTTCTGTCTCTCCCTTCTAGACAGTGAGCCCATTATTGGCTCTGTTGCCGATTTGTACTTCCCAAGCGCTTAGTACAGTGCTCTGCACACAGTAACCGCTCAATAAATACGATTGAACGAATGAGTGAATAAAATGGGGATGAAGACTGTGAGCCCCACACGGGACAACCTGATCACCCTGCATCCTCCCGAGCGCTTAGAACAGTGCTTGGCACATAGTAAACACTTAAAAATTCCATCACCATTATCATTATTATTATTGTTATTATTATTATTAAGTGACCTGCCCAGAGTCACACAGCTGACAAGCGGTGGAGGCAGGATTAGAACCCACAACCTCTTTGGGTCGGGACCGTCTCTATATGTTGCCGACAGGTACTTCAGAGTCACAGGCCATGGGTTCCAATCCCGGCTCGGCCACTTGTCTGCCGTGTAACTGTGGGCAGGTCACTTAACTTGTCTGTGCCTCAGTTCCCTCATCTGTAAAATGGGGATGAAGACTGTGAGCCCCACGGGGGACAACCTGATCACCTTGTATCCCCCTCTTCCCCAGAGCTTAGAACGGTGCTTGGCAAAGAGTAAGCGCTTAACAAATACCATCATTATTATTTTCTGTGCTTCAGTTCCTTCACCTGTAGAATGGGGATGGAGACTGTGAGCCCCACGTGGGACAACCTGATTACCTTGTAACCTCCCCAGCGCTTAGAACAGTGCTTGGCACATAGTAAGCGCTTAACCAATACCATTATTATTATTATTATTATTGTTCTCTGGGCCTCAGTTCCCTCACCTGTAAAATGGGGATGAAGATTGTGAGCCCCAGGAGGGACAACCTGATGACCTTGTATCTATCCCAGTGCTTGGCACATAGTAGGCGCTTAACCAATACCATTATTATTATTATTATTGTTCTCTGGGCCTCAGTTCCCTCACCTGTAAAATGGGGATGAAGACTGTGAGCCCCACGGGGGACAACCTGATCAGCCGGTATCTATCCCAGCGCTTAGAACAGTGCTTGGCACATAGCGCTTAACCAAGACCAACATTATTACGTTATTATTACTCCCAAGCGCTTAGTCCAGCGCTCTACACACAGTAAGCGCTCCATAAAGATGATGGAATGAATGAATAATAATGATGGCATTTATTAAGCGCTTACCAAGCGCTTAATAAATGCCATCAGGAGCCCCACGTGGGACAACCTGATCACCCTGTAACCTCCCCAGCACTTAGAACAGTGCTTTGCACAAAGTAAGGGCTTAATAAATGCCATCATCATCATTATTATTATTACTATGTGCAAAGCACTGTTCTAGACAAGCAGCGGAGAAGCAGTGTGGTTCAGTGACAAGAGAAGGGGCTTTGGAGTCGGAGGTCACGGGTTCAAATCCCGACTCCGCCAATTGTCAGCTGGGTGACTTTGGGCGAGTCACTTCACTTCTCTGAGCCTCAGTTCCCTCATCTGTAAAATGGGGATGAAGACTGTGAGCCCCACGGGGGACAACCTGATCACCCTGTAACCTCCCCAGCACTTAGAACAGTGCTTGGCACATGGTAAGCGCTCAGTAAATGCCATTATTATTATTATTATTATTATTATTATTATTATCTTCTAAGTGCTGGGCACTGTTCTAAGCGCTGGATGGCTGACACCCCCGCTACCCCCACGCCCAAGCCCGGGATCTTGCCACTGAGACCCGCTGCTTCTCAATTTACAGAATACCATCATTCACTCATTTAATTGTATTTATTGAGTGTTTACTGTGTACAGAGCACTGTACTAAGCGCTTGGGAAGTCCAAGTGGGCAACATATAGAGACGGTCCCTACCCAACAGCGGGCTCACAGTCTAGAAGGGGGAGACGGACAACAAAACAAAGCATGTGGACGGGTGTCAAAATCGTCAGAACAAATAGAATTAAAGCTAGATGCACATTATTAACAAACTAGAGTAGTAGATATGTACAAGTAAAATAAACAGAGTAATAAATCTGTACAAACATATATACATGTGCTGGGGGGAGGGGAAGGAGGTAGGGCGGGGGGGATGGGGAGGGGGAAAGGAAAAAGGGGGCTCAGTCTGGGAAGGCCTCCTGGAGGAGGTGAGCGCTCATCAGCAGTGTGGCTCAGTGGAAAGAATGTGGGCTTGGGAGTCAGAGGTCATGGGTTCGAATCCCCCGGGCCTGGAATGCCCTCCCTCTGCCCATCCGCCAAGCTAGCTCTCTTCCTCCCTTCAAGGCCCTGCTGAGAGCTCACCTCCTCCAGGAGGCCTTCCCAGACTGAGCCCCTTCTTTCCTCTCCCCCTCGTCCCCCTCTCCATCCCCCCGTCTTACCTCCTTCCCTTCCCCACAGCACCTGTATATATGCATATATGGTTGTACATATTTATTACTCTATTTATTTATTTATTTATTTATTTATTTTACTTGTACATTTCTATCCTACTTATTTTATTTTGTTGGTATGTTTGGTTCTGTTCTCTGTCTCCCCCCTTTTAGACTGTGAGCCCACTGTTGGGTAGGGACTGTCTCTATGTGATGCCAATTTGTACTTCCCAAGCGCTTAGTACAGTGCTCTGCACATAGTAAGCGCTCAATAAATACGATTGATTGATTGATTGATTGAATCCCAGCTCCACCACTTGTCAGCCGTGTGACCTTGGGCAAGGCACTTCACTTCTCTGGGCCTCAGTGACCTCCTCTGGAAAATGGGCATGAAGACCGTGAGCCCCAAGTGGGACAACCTGATCACCTTGTAACCCCACCGCCCCCCACCCCGGGGCTTCATTCATTCATTCAATCGTATTTATTGAGCGCTTACTGTGTGCAGAGCACTGTACACAGTGCAAGGTGGCAACATATAGGGACAGTCCCTACCCAACAGCGGGCTCACAGTCTAGAAGGGGGGAGACAGACAACAAAACAGAACATATTAACAAAATAAAATAAATAGAATAGTAAATACGTACAAGCGAAATAAATAGAGTAATAAATCTGTCCAAACATATCTACAGGTGCTGTGGGAGGGGAAGGAGGTAGGGCGGGGGTGGGTGGGGAGGGGGAGAGGAAAAAGGGGGCTCAGTCTGGGAAGGCCTCCTGGAGGAGGTGAGCTCTCATCATCAGCGTGGCTCAGTGGAAAGAGCGCGGGCTTGGGAGTCAGAGGTCATGGGTTCGAATCCCAGCTCCACCACTTGTCAGCTGGGTGACCTTGGGCAAGTCACTTCACTTCTCTGGGCCTCAGTTACCTCGTCTGGAAAATGGGGGGGAAGGCTGGGAGCCCTACCTTACCTCCTTCCCCCTCCCCACAGCACCGGTATATGTGTTTGTACGTATTTACTACTCTATTTATTTTACTTGCAAATATTTATTCTATTTATTTTATTTTGTCAATATGTTTTGTTGTCTGTCTCCCCCTTCTAGACTGTGAGCCCACTGTTGGGTAGGGACCGTCTCTAGATGTTGCCAACTTGTACTTCCCAAGTGCTTAGTCCAGTGCTCTGCACATAGTAAGCGCTCAATAAATGTGATTGAATGAACGAATGAATCTGTTTCCGACTTGAACTTCCCAAGCGCTTAGTCCAGTGCTATTTATTACTCTATTTATTTTACTTATACATATTTATTCTATTGATTTTATTTTGTTAATATGTTTTGTTCTCTGTCTCCCCCTACTAGACTGTAAGCCCACTGTTGGGTAGGGACCGTCTCTAGATGTTGCCGACTTGTACTTCCCAAGCGCTTAGTCCAGTGCTCTGCACACAGTAAGCGCTCAATAAATGCGATTGAATAAACGAATGAATCTGTTGCCGACTTGGACTTCCCAAGCGCTTAGTCCAGTGCTATTATTTCTCTATTTATTTTACTTGCGCATATTTATTCTATTGATTTTACTTTGTTAATATGTTTTGTTGTCTGTCTCCCCCTTCTAGACTGGGGGCCCGCTGTTGGGCAGGGACCGTTTCTAGATGTTGCCGACTTGGACTTCCCAAGCGCTTAGTACGGTGCTCAGCACACAGTAGGCGCTCAATAAATGCGATTGAATGAATGAACGAATGACTCTGTTGCCGACTTGTACTTCCCAAGCGCTTAGTACAGTGCTCAGCACACGGTAAACGCTCAATAAATACGAATGAATGAATGAATGACCTTGTATCCACCCCAGCGCTTAGAAGAGTGCTTGGCACATAGTAAGCGCTTAACAAATACCACCATTATTATTATTATTCTCCTCCTCATGATGGTGATGATTATTAGTGGTTGTTACTGATGGGGATGGGGAGGAGGAGAGGAAAAAGGGGGCTCAGTCTGCGAAGGCCTCCCGGAGGAGGTGAGCTCTCATTATCAGCGTGGCTCGGTGGAAAGAGTGCGGCTTGGGAGTCAGAGGTCATGGGTTCGAATCCCGCCTCCGCCCCTTGTCAGCTGGGTGACCTTGGGCAAGCCACTTCACTTCTCCGGGCCTCAGTGACCTCGTCTGTCAAATGGGGAGGAAGAATGGGAGCCCCAAGTGGGCCAAGCTGATGATCTTGTATCCCCCCCGCCCAGCGCTTAGAACAGTGCTTGGCACGTAGTAAGCGCTTAACAAATGCCATTATTATTACTATTCTCCTCCTCATGAAGCAGCGTGGCTCAGTGGTAAGAGCAGGGGCTTTGGAGTCAGAGGTCACGGGTTCAAATCCCGACTCTGCCAGTTGTCAGCTGTGTGACTTTGGGCAAGTCACTTCACTTCTCTGTGCCTCAGTTACCTCATCTGTAAAATGGGGATTAAGTCTGTGAGCCCCCCGTGGGACAACCTGATCACCTTGTATCTACCCCAGTGTTCAGAACAGTGCTTTGCACATAGTAATTACTTAATAAATGCCATCATTATTATTATTATTAGTGGTTGTTACTGATGGGGAGGAGGAGAGGAAAAAGGGGGCTCAGCCTGGGAAGGCCTCCCGGAGGAGGTGAGCTCTCATCATCAGCGTGGCTCGGTGGACAGAGCGCGGGCTTGGGAGTCAGAGGACATGGGTTCGAATCCCGGCTCCGCCCCTTGTCAGCTGGGTGACCTTGGGCAAGCCACTTCACTTCTCCGGGCCTCAGTGACCTCGTCTGTCAAATGGGGAGGAAGACTGGAAGCCCCAAGTGGGACAAACTGATTCATTCATTCATTCAATCGTATTTATTGAGCGCTTACTGTGTGCAGAGCACTGGACTAAGCGCTTGGGAAGTACAACTTGGCAACATACGGAGACGGTCCCTACCCAACAGCGGGCTCACAGTCTAGAAGGGGGAGACAGACAACACAACAAAGCATATTAACAAAATAAAGTAAATAGAATAGTAAATATGTACAAGTAAACTAGAGTAATAAATAAACTGATGATCATCATCAATCGTATTTACTGAGCGCTTACTATGTGCAGAGCACTGTACTAAGCGCTTGGGAAGTACAAATTGGCAACATATAGAGATGGTCCCTACCCAACAGTGGGCTCACAGTCTAAAAGGGGGAGACGGAGAACAAAACCAAACGTACTAACAAAATAAAATAAATAGAATAGATATGTACAAGTAAAATAAGTAGAGTAACAAATATGTGCAAGCATATATACATATATACAGGTGCTGTGGGGAAGGGAAGGAGGTAAGATGGGGGGGATGGAGAGGGGGACGAGGGGGAGAGGAAGGAAGGGGCTCAGTCTGGGAAGATCTTTTAGACTGTGAGCCCACTGTTGGGTAAGGACCGTCTCTATATGTTGCCAATTTGTACTTCCCAAGCGCTTAGCACAGTGCTCTGCACACAGTAAGCGCTCAATAAATACGATTGATTGATTGACTGATCCTGTAGCCCCCGCCCAGCGCTTAGAACAGTGCTTGGCACGTAGTAAGCGCTTAACTTCTAGACTGTGAGCCCACTGTTGGGTAGGGACCGTCTCTCTATGTTGCCAATTTGTACTTCCCAAGCGCTTAGCCCAGTGCTCTGCACACAGTAAGCGCTCCATAAATACGATTGAATGATTGATTAACAAATGCCACGATGATGATGATTAGATTATTATTGTCCTCCTCATGCTGAGGATGGTTGTTAGTGGTGGTCGCTGAGGGCTGCGGCGGGGTTGGGGGGTTCCGGGCCTCAGTGACCTCATCTGTAAAATGGGGATGAAGACTGTGAATCAATCAATCCATCAATCAATCGTATTTATTGAGCGCTTACTATGTGCAGAGCACTGTACTAAGCGAAGTACAAATTGGCATCACATAGAGACAGTCCCTACCCGATAGTGGGCTCACAGTCTAAAAGGGGGAGACAGAGAACAGAACCAAACACACCAACAAAATAAGTAGGATAGAAATGTACAAGTAAAATAAATTAATAAATAAAAAAGAACCCCCCCATGGGACAACCTGATCACTCTGTATCCCCCCCCAGCGCTTAGAACAGTGCTTTGCACACGGTAAGCGCTTAACAAATGCCATCATTATTATTATTATGATGATGATGATGATTATTGGGGTGGGGGGTACCTCTCGCTTTCGCACAATGGCCCTGGCCCTCCTGTGGCCCACGCCCGTGAGGGCGGCGGCCAGCTCCGGAGCCCCGGCACGGTTCACGTCCAGCGGGCCCGAGCCCCGCTCCGCCATCGCCGGGACCCCCGCGCGGACACCGCCCGCACCACCCCCGCAGCTTCACGGGCCGAACTGCGCAGGCGCCTGCCCTTCCTTCCCCTCCCTCCCTCCCGGAACTTCCGCCAGGGCACCACGGAAAGCGTCAAGGGTCGAACGGCGCAGGCGCCTTCCCTTCCTTCCCACCCCACCAGGGCACCACGGAAAGCGTCAAAGACCGAACTGCGCAGGCGCCTGCCCTTCCTTCCCCTCCCTCCCTCCCGGAACTTCCGCCAGGGCACCACGGAAAGCGTCAAGGGTCGAACGGCGCAGGCGCCTTCCCTTCCTTCCCACCCCACCAGGGCACCACGGAAAGCGTCAAAGACCGAACTGCGCAGGCGCCTGCCCTTCCTCTCTCCCCCCCCCCCCCCCCCCCGGAACTTCCGCCAGGACACCACGGAAGGCGTCAAAGACCGAGCTGCGCAAGCGCCTTCCCTTCCTTCCCACCCCACCAGGGCACCACGGAAAGCGTCAAAGACCGAACTGCGCAGGCGCCTGCCCTTCCTTCCCTTTCCCCTCCCGGAACTTCCGCCAAGGCACCACGGAAGGCGTCAAAGGTCGAACTGCGCAGGCGCCTTCCCTTCCTCCCCCCCCCCCACCAGGGCACCACGGAAAGCGTCAAAGACCGAACTGCGCAGGCGCCTGCCCTTCCTTCCCCTCCCTCCTTCCCGGAACTTCCGCCAGGGCACCACGGAAAGCGTCAAGGGTCGAACGGCGCAGGCGCCTTCCCTTCCTTCCCCTCCCTCCCGGAACTTCCGCCAGGGCACCACGGAAAGCGTCAAAGGTCGAACTGCGCAGGCGCCTTCCCTTCCGGGCCCCGCCCCCCCACCAGGGCACCACGGAAAACGTCAAAGACCGAACTGCGCAGGCGCCTGCCCTTCCTTCCCCACCCGGAACTTCCGCCAGGGCACCACGGGAAGCGTCAAAGGTCGAACTGCGCAGGCGCCTTCCCTTCCCTCCTCCCACCAGGGCACAACGGAAAACGTCAAAGACCGAACTGCGCAGGCGCCTTCCCTTCCTTCCCACCCCACTAGGGCATCACGGAAAGCGTCAAAGACCGAGCTGCGCAGGCGCCTTCCCTTCCTCCCTCCCCCTCCCCCACCAGGGCGCCACGGAAAGCGTCAAAGACCGAACTGCGCAGGCGCCTTCCCTTCCTTCCCACCCCACCAGGGCACCACGGAAAGCGTCAAAAACCGAACTGCGCAGGCGCCTTCCCTTCATCATCATCATCATCAATCGTATTTATTGAGCGCTTACTGTGTGCAGAGCACTGTACTAAGCGCTTGGGAAGTACAAGTTGGCAACATACAGAGATAGTCCCTACCCAACAGTGGGCTCACAGTCTAAAAGGGGGGGACAGAGAACAAAACCAAACATACTAACAAAATAAAATAAATAGAATAGATATGTATAAGTAAAATAAAATAAATAAATGACGTGAATTATCATGAAATCCCTTCCTTCCCACCCCACTAGGGCACCACGGAAAGCGTCAAAGACCGAGCTGCGCAGGCGCCTTCCCTTCCTTCCCACCCCACTAGGGCACCACGGAAAGCGTCAAAGACCGAGCTGCGCAGGCGCCTTCCCTTCCTCCCTCCCCCTCCCCCACCAGGGCACCACGGAAAGCGTCAAAGACCGAACTGCGCAGGCGCCTTCCCTTCCTTCCCACCCCACCAGGGCTCCACGGAAAGCGTCAAAAACCGAACTGCGCAGGCGCCTTCCCTTCCTCCCCCCCCCCCCCCCCCGGAACTTCCGCCAGGGCACCACGGAAAGCGTCAAAGACCGAACTGCGCAAGCGCCTTCCCTCCCCCCCCCCCCCCCCCCCCGGCACCACGGAAAACGTCAAAGACCGAACTGCGCAGGTGCACTCCCTTCCTTCCCCCACCAGGGCACCACTGAAAACTTCAAAAACCGAACTGCGCAGGCGCCTCCCCTTCCTTTCCTCTCCCCCCCCCCCACCCGGAACCACTGAAGACGTCAAAGACCGAACTGCGCAGGCGCCTTCCCTTCCTTCCCCTCGCGGAACTTCCGCAGGGGCACCACGGAAAACGTCAAAGACCGAACTGCGCAGGCGCACTCCCTTCCTTCCCCCACCAGGGCGCCACTGAAAACTTCAAAGACCAAGCTGCGCATGCGCCTTCCCTTCCTTCCCCTCCCGGAACTTCCGCCAGGGCACCACGAAAAACTTCAAAGACCGAGTGCGCAGGCGCAGTCCCTTCCTTACCCAACCAGGGCACCACGGAAAACGTCAAAGACCGAACTGCGCCGGCGCACTCCCTCTTGTACATATTTACTGCTATATTAATTTTATTAATGATAATAATAATCATTATTGGTATTTATTAAGCGATTATTATGTGCCAAGCACTGTTCTAAGCGCTGGGGCGATACAAGGTAATGAGGTTGTCCCAAGTGGTGCTCAGTCTTCATCCCCATTTTACAGATGAGGGAACTGAGGCCCAGAGAAGTGAAGTGACTTGTCCAAAGTCACACAGCTGACAAATGGCAGAGACGGGATTAGAACCTGTGACCTCTGACTCCCAAGCCCAGGCTCTTTTCACTGAGCTACGATGTGCATATAGTTATAATTCTACTTATTCTGACGGTAATGACACCTGTCTACTTGTTTTGTTGTCTGTCTCCCCCTTCTAGACTGTGAGCCCGTTGTTGGGTAGGGGCTGTCCCTATATGCTGCCAACTTGTACTTCCCAAGCGCTTAGTACAGTGCTCTGCACACAGTAAGCGCTCAATAAATATGACTGAATGAAGGAATGAACTCCCTTCCTTCCCACCCCGAGGCACTTCCGCCAGGGCACCATGGAAAACTTCAAAGACAGATCCTTTCCTGGCCACTTCATTCATTCAATCTTATTTATTATAATGATGGCATTTGTTCATTTCATTCATTCAATCGTATTTATTCATTCATTCATTCATTTATTGAGCACTTACTGTGTGCAGAGCACTGGACTAAGCACTTGGAAAGTACAAGTTGGCAACATATAGAGACGGTCCCTACCCAACAAGCTTACTGTTCATTTACTCATACTTACTGAGAGCTTGCTGTGTGCAGAGCACTGTACTAAGCGCTTGGGAAGTACAAGTCGGCAGCCAAGACAGTCCCCACCCAACAATGGGCTGACAGTCTAGAAGCAGGGAGACAGACAACAAAACAAGCAGACAGGCGTCAATATCCTCACAATAGATAGGATTATAGCTATCCACACAATATATAGAATTATAGAAGCAGCATGGTTCAGTGGAAAGAGCCCGAGCTTTGGAGTCAGAGGTCATGGGTTCGAACCCTGGCTCTGCCAACTTCCAGCTGTGTGACTTTGGGCAAGTCACTTAACTTCTCTGTGCCTCAGTTCCCTCCTCTGTAAAATGGGGATTAAAACCGAGCTCCACGTGGGACCATCTGATCACCTTGTAACCACCCCAGCGCTTAGAACAGTGCGTTGCACATAGTAAGCGCTTAACAGATACCACCATTATTATTATTATAGAATTATAGATATATAGCCCACTTTCCAGATAAGGAAACTGAGGCCTGGAGGGGCAAAGTGACTCGCGCAAGGTCACCCAGCAGATAAGCAGCGGGGGCGGGATTAATAATTAATAATAACGATGCCATTTGTTAAGCGCTTACTCTGTGCCAGGCACTGTTCTAAGCGCTAGCGGGGATACAAGGTAATCAGGTTTTCCCAGGTGCGGCTCACAGTCTTCACCCCATTCAACAGATGAGGTCACTGAGGCACAGAGTAGTAGCAGCGTGGCTACTATGTGCAAAACGCTGTTCTAAGCCAGGGCCCTTTTCTGACATTCTTTTTCAGCGCTCACTATGTTTCAAACGCTGCTCTGAGCGCTGAGGTAGAGCTCAGTCAGTCGGGACAAAGGCAGTCCCTGTCCCACCATTGAAGGAGGCAGGAGGATGGGTATTGGAGCCCTATTTTTCAGGGACTGAGGCCCAGAGAAGTTAAGAGCCTCGCCCAAGGTCACACAGCAGCCAAGAGGCGGAGGTGGGATTAGAACCCATGACTTTCTGTCTCTCAGGCCTGTGCTCTTTCCACTACACCCGACTGCTTCTGCAAAATTGCATTTCCAGGTGGTGCTTTTAGAACCAAAGTGCCTTACATTCTTATTCCTCACAACACCCCAAGCGCTTAGTACAGTGCTCTGCACACAGTAAGCGCTCAATAAATACGATTGAATGACTGAATGAATGAACACCCCTGCAAGGTAGGGATCAGGTATTATTACCTCCAGTTTACAGCTGGGGAAACTGAGGCATGGGGAGGTTAAGTGAATTTATTGAGCTTTTATTGGGTTCCAATCCCGGCTCCACCACTTGTCAACTGTGTGACTTCGGACAAGAGAAGGGTAAGAGAAGCAGCGTGGCTCAGTGGGAAGAGCCCGGGCTTGGGAGTCAGAGGCCATGGGTTCTAATCCCGACGCTGCCACTTGTCAGCTGTGTGACTTTGGGCAAGTCACTTCACTTCTCTGGGCCTCAGTTCATTCATCGGTAAAATGGGGATTAAGACTGTGAGCCCCATGTGGGACAACCTTGATTACCATGTACCTATCCCAGTGCTTAGAACAGTGCTTGGCACATAGTAAGCACTTAACAGATACCAACACTATTATTCATTCATTCAATCATATTTATTGAGCGCTTACTATGTGCAGAACACTGTACTAAGCACTTGGGAAGTACAAATCGGCAACATATAATAATAATAATGACATTTATTAAGTGCTTACTATGTGCACAGCACTGTTCTAAGCGCTGGGGAGGTTACAAGGTGATCGGGTTGTCCCCCAGGGGGCTCACAGTCTTCATCCCCATTTTACAGATGAGGTGACCGAGGCACAGAGAAGTCAAGTGACTTGCCCAAAGTCACACAGCTGACAATTGGCAGAGCCGGGATTTGAACCCATCACCTCTGACTCCAAAGCCCGGGCTCTTTCCAATGAGCCATGCTGCTTCTCTAACATACAGAGATGATGCCTACCCAACAACGGGCTCACAGTCTAGAAGGGGGAGAAAGACGACAAAACAAGTAGACAGGTGTCAATACCATCAGAATAAGTAGGATTATAGCTATAAACACATCATTAGTAAAATAGAATAAGCACTTAGTACAGTACCCTGCACACAGTAAACACTTAATACATTTGAACTGAAAATGTGTTATATGGCACTCTTAGAGAAGCAGCGTGACTTGGTGGCAAAGAGCTCGGGTCACTTTTAACTTCTCTGGGCTTCAGTGACCTCATCTGTAAAATGGGTAAAATGGGTAAGACCTCGTATCTCCCCTAGTGCTTGGCACATTGGGTAGGAACTGTCTCTATATGTTGCCAATTTGTACTTCCCAAGCGCTTAGTACAGTGCTCTGCACATAGTAAGTGCTCAATAAATATGATTGATTGATTAACAAATACCATCATTATCATTACTTTAGCGCTTAGAACAGCGCGTGGCACATAGTAAGGGCTTAAATACCATCATTATTAGTATTATTATTCTAGTGCTTAGAACACTGCTTGGCACATGGTAAGCGCTTAACAAATACCATTACTATTACAGTGTTTTGCACCCGGTAAGCACTCGATAAATACAACTGAGTGAATGCAGTGGTGGTGTCAGCATTAGAACTCAGGCCCCACGCCTCCCTTGCCCAAGCTCTCTCCATCAGGTCACGCTGTTGCTCTAAGATGCCACGTTCGGGGGAGGAAACAGTCCATTAGTGTGGAAGGCTGACACACCAACCCCTGCCCGCATCGGGGCACTTACAGGCCCAGAGGAGCGGCAGGGCCTGGGCTACGACTCCCCATTCCTCAACCTCGGTGCCTCGGTCCTCCACCCCAACTTCGGGAGCAGCATCGCTGGGATCAATTTCTTCCCGAGAGCGCAGGACCAAACTGGAGCCAGCCTGAGGGAGGAGGGGCGAGGAGGGTGACAGGGAGAGGCGGCAAAAGGGGAGGCAGGTAGCCCGCAGTTTTTATTTCCTACAGCTGAGAAACGGAGGGGGCTCGGCCCCTCTCAGCGGTCCAGGGGAGTGACCCTGACCGACCCCTCGCCCTATCTTCCCATCCTCCACCCTGCCCTGCCACCGACACGCCTGTCCTGTGGAGCGCTGATCCTCGTTTTAGGAAAAGAGAGGGAGGGAGGGAGGGGGCTCCGCTCCTCTCCTCCTCCTTTTCTACGGCAGATCCGTAGGCGGCCTTGTGCTCCAAGTCCCGTTTTCCAGAAGCCTTGGGTGGTGGGTCGTGGCGGGGCGGGGCGTCCGTGGCCGTTTGGCCCGAGCTGCAGCTCCCGGCCTCTACGGGCCTCTGCTTGCGTTCTTGACGCGCACCTGACCTGTGATGGTGACAACGGTATTTAAGTGCTTACTACGTGCCAAGCACCGGGATACGTACCGCCCAATCAGTCCCCGTCCCACGTGGGGCTCACAGTCTAAGAGGGAAGGAGATTGGGCATTTAATAATAATAACAATATTATTTTATTTATTTATTTATTATTTTAACAAAATTTTATTTTGTTAGTATGTTTGGTTTTGTTGTCTGTCTCCCCCTTTTAGACTGTGAGCCCACTGCTGGGTAGGGACTGTCTCTATATGTTGCCAATTTGTACTTCCCAAGCGCTTAGTACAGTGCTCTGCACATAGTAAGCGCGCAATAAATACGATTGATGATGATGAATAACGATGGTATTTCGTAAGTGCTTACTACGTGCGAAGCACTGTTCTAAGCGCTGGGGGGGATACAAGACGATCGGGTTGTCCCACGTGGGGCTCACAGTCTTCACCCCCATTTTACAGGTGAGGTCACTGAGAAGTGAAGTGACCTGCCCAAAGTCACACAGCTGACAAGTGGCGGAGTCGGGATTAGAACCCACAACCTCTGACTCCCAAGCCCGGGCTCCTTCCACTGAGCCACGCTGCTTCTCCGTTTAATCCCCATTTTACAGATGAGGAAACTGAGGTTCGGAGCAGTTCAGAGATTTGCTCCACATAAATATGTATATATGTTTGTACATATTTATTACTCTATTTTATTTGTACATATTCATTCTACTTATTTTGTTAATACGTTTTGTTTTGTTCTCTGTCTCCCCCTTCTAGCCTGTGAGCCCACTGTTGGGTAGGGACCGTCTCTATAAGTTGCCGACTTGGACTTCCCAAGCGCTTAGTACAGGGCTCTGCACACAGTAAGCGCTCAATACGATTGAATGAGTGAATGAATAATGTAGGAGGTAATCAATCAATCGTATTTATTGAGTGCTTACTGTGTGCAGAGCACTGTACTAAGCGCTTGGGATGTACAAGTTGGCAACATAAAGAGACAGTCCCTACCCAACAGTGGGCTCACAGCCTAAAAGGGGGAGACAGAGAACAAAACCAAACATACTAACAAAATAAAATAAATAGAATAGATATGTACAGGTAAAATAGATAAAATAAATATGTACAAACATATATACAGATATACAGGTGCTGTGGGGAAGGGAAGGAGGTAAGATGGGATGGAGAGGGGGACGAGGGGGAGAGGAAGGAAGGGGCTCAATCTGGGAAGGCCTCTTGGAGGAGGTGAGCTCTCAGTAGGGCCTTGAAGAGGAGAAGAGAGCTAGCTTGGCGGATGGGCAGAGGGAGGGCATTCCAGGCCCGGGGGATGACGTGGGCCGGGGGTCGACTGCGGGACAGGCGAGAACGAGGTACGGTGAGGAGATTAGCGGCAGAGGGTGCGGGCTGGGCTGCAGAAGGAGAGAAGGGAGGTGAGGTAGGAGGGGGCGAGGTGATGGACAGCCTTGAAGCCCAGGGTGAGGAGTTTCTGCCTGATGCGCAGATTGATTGGTAGCCACTGGAGATTTTTGAGGAGGGGAGTGATATGCCCAGAGCGTTTCTGGACAAAGACAATCCGGGCAGCAGCATGAAGTATGGTAAGAGACAGAGTTGGGACTCCCGGGCCCGTGCTCTTTCCACTAGGCCACGCTGTGGAAGGGAAGAGAAGGGGAAAGACGGGAAGGCGGAGGCAGGTTCCAGTCAGCTTTTTATTTTCCGCAGGAGGCTCTCATTTGGGGGAAGGGTCCTCGGCCGCCATCCTCCTCCCTGGCTTCCCGGTAACCGACGCGGTAGGAAGACCTGTAGTCACACTTGCAACCCCGGTGGGCCCCCCGTCGTCGTCGTCCCCCTCCCCAGGCTCAGCAGAGGACACACAGACACACCCAGGGTGGCACCCGAGGCCCAGGGGCACACTCACCTGCTCAGACATTCTCTCGCACCCCCGGGGGGGACGGCGTGGGACGGGTTATCGGCGCTTGTAGACGCAGGGCCGCAGAGCCAGGCCCGGCAGCCGCCCCTTGGCCTGAGGGGGGCCAGTCTTGCGGAAATCGAAGAGGTAGAAGTGGCTGTTGGTCAGGTCCTGGGGACCAAGGAGAGGACAGGACAGGAGTGAGGGCCCCCGTCCTAGTCCTCTCCTTCCCCCTCCCGCCTTTCGGGCCCAAAATGCCGGCTCTTTTCGCTCCAAGCCCAACAGGGTGGAGATCGTAGGGGTTCCCTCTGCGGGGGCCGGGAGAGCCGTGGCTTCCGCGGCTTGGCACCGAGGAGATGAAGCCACTCACGTTGTAGGCAGGGCGGGCCACCGTACCTAAACCATCCCACCCCAACCGGTGAGCTCTGACTCTTCCCCCTGCCGCTACGCTGTGGGCCCCAGTCTGTCTCTACCACCCGTGGGCCCCATCATCTCCCCACTGCGGGGCAGAGAGGGGCGAGGAGCTGAGCAGACCCCAGGCCGGCGAAGGGCTGAGACGCCTTCTGCGGCGGCTCCGGATAATAATAACGGTGGCATTTGTTAAGTGCTTACTCCATGCAAAGCACTGTTCTAAGCGCCGGGGAGGATACAAGGTGATCAGATCGTCCCACGTGGGGCTCACGGTCTTCACCCCCATTTTCCGGATAAGGTAACTGAGGCCCAGAGAAGCGAGGTGACTTGCCCGAAGTGACACGGCTGACGATTGGCGGAGCTGGGATTAGAACCCGTGACCTCTGACTCCCAAGCCTGGGCTCTTTCCATTGAGCCACGCTGCCGGATGGCTCACCTCCAAAAGCTCGGGGCCCCGGCTCGCCTCTGGATGCCCATCGGTGGGGTGGGCAGAGAAGAGCCAGCAGTAGGGCCAGAAACCAGCCGGCCAACAAACACCGCAGCAGTTTCTAAGCCAGCCTCCCCCGCGCCAGGTCCCGGGGCTGCAGCACGGCACTGCTGCGTCCACTCCGGCCGAGACGGGGTCCTATGCCCGGAGACCTATTTCGTGCCCTTCACGCCGCCCCCTCGCTCGATACACTCCAGGCTCCGGTGGGAAGATGCCCAGCCCCGGCATCGACTCCCCCACGCAGCCTCTCGGGGCTGGAGTCTCAGGAGAGGATCTGTCCTTTTCGAGGGGACAACCCTTTCGCGGGCATCGACACCGTCCTCGTCTCTGGATGCCCGGCACACGGCTTGGGAGGGGACAAAGTAGGACGGCCCTGCTTTTGGGTGCCCTCTTACTTTCCTCTCTCTTCCATCCTCCCGCTCCCCAGGCTTACGGTGGAGAAGGTGGCAGGCTGGTGGGCACCCTGAAGGGGTCTGCGTGAGGTGGCTGAGAAGGAGAAGACCTTGGGGCAAAGCAACGGCCTCCTCGGTACCTCCCTGCCTCCGGCCTCTCCCCTCTATACTTCATTCGCCCGCACAGATCGTTTCCGCCTGTCTTGCTGCCTCCTTGTCCCGGCTGCCGGGGCTCAGGGCGGCCCTGTCCTGGCATCAGAAGGCAGGGGAGGGACAGCCCGCTCCACCAACCAGCGGGAACCGAGTCCGGTGGACACACGGGGGTGGGGAACCTCACCTTGGAGACGCTCTTAAAGCCGAGTTGGGCCAGGGAGCCCAGGAAAGCCCGCACGTCCTCAAAGCGGCTAGCCACCTCGGCCACTTTTAGCAGCCCCCTAGGAGAGAAGCAGTGGTGAGAGTTGCCGACTTGTACTTCCTAAGCGCTTAGTACAGTGCTCTGCACACAGTAAGCACTCAATAAATACGACTGAATGGAATGAATGACAGGAACTCCCGGGAGAAAGCTGGGGTGAATAGGGCGCAGCTTTCTGGGGGGGGTGGAGTGTGTGCCCTGACTTTGGTCCCGCTTCCCCGCCAACCCCCCTTCACCCTCCCCGTCGCTGCCCCGGCCCGTGTACCCCGGCTTCAGCACGCGGTTGGCCTCCTCCAGGAAGTCCCTTATGTTGGTTCCCATCAGCGACAGGCAAAAGACGGCGACGTCCACGGAGGCATCCTCCAGGGGCACCTGAAGCGGGGAGAGGCCGGTTGAGGCGGGACGGCCACGGTCTTGGGGGGGGGGGGGGGGGTCGGGCCGAAGAGCCGCCGGGGACCCAAGCCCGCGCGCTGACCTTGGCCATGTCACAGACGACGACGCGGGGGTCCAGCGCCGCCAGGTCGAAGCAGTGCACGGGGTTGCGGATGCTGGAGGCCAGCTGGCAATCTCCACAGCCGAAGTCGGCCACCACGAGGGACGCGGACCTAGGGGGACGGTCGGGGGGTGACGCTCCGGCCCTGTCCCCCGCCGCGGGCCCTCCCCCCGCCCCCATACCGACTGACCGGCGGCGCAGGTTTCGGACGATGGCCTCCACGGGCCGCAGGGGCCAGCGCCGGAGCTGGGCCTGGAAGCCTCGGTGGTAGATCTGGAAGGCGTCGGGGTCGTCCTGGAAGAGGCGGCGGGCGGCGGAGCTGGGGCCCGTGTACAGTTGCTCGTTGAGGCAGCGGAACCTGGCCCCTTCCAGCCGCCGCTCCATCCGGGCCCTCAGGGCGTCCGCCCGGGACTCGGACTCCGAGCCCGGCTCCTCGGGGGCCGGGGGGGTCTCGAGGGCCGGGCCGGATGCGGCGTCCGTGGGCGGTCTCCCCGGGGGCTGGAACTTGTTCTTGTTCCTCTTCTTGTTCTTCTGACGGTTCCGCCACTGTTTCCGGCTAAGCGGGCGGTCGGGGGGCTGAGGCCCAGCCGCCCCCTCCTTAGGCTCTCGGCTTCCCGTGGCGCCAGGGACGCCTGGGGTGGGGGCTTCCTCTACAGGGGCTGGGGCGCCTGCAGGAGAAAGAATCCCCCAACAGTACTGATCGGGCGCCCGCTGCCCGCCGAGCCCGGGACTTCCCAACGCTCAGTATAGTGCTCTGCGCACAGTGAGCGCTCAATAAATACGATCGAATGAACGACTAACGCTTCGGAGGGCAGGCCGGGTTGCGGAAGGAGACGAGCGAAGATAAGGCACGGGGAAAGAGCAGATGGAGAGCGTGGACAACTGATGGCTGCGAGTCTCCGCTTGACGTGGAGAAAGACGGGTCACCTTGGAGGTTTCTGAGGAGTGGGGACGAGGGCGTGCTGAGCGGTGTTTTAGAGAAATGCCCTACGCCGGAGAATGGAGTATGGATGGGAGAGGGGAGAGGCTAGAGTTGGGGAGGTCAGCGAGGAGGCTGATGCAGTAGTCGAGTTTGGACGGGGTGGCAATTTGGACGGGGAGGATTCTACAAGTCTTGTGAGGGGACAATCTGCAGGATTTGGTGACTGACTGAATGTGCAGGTTGAAGGAGACGGAAGAGTCAGGGTAATGATACATGTTGCCAATTTGAACTTCCCAAGCGCTTACTATAGCGCTCTGCACACAGTAAGTGCTCAATAAATCGCATTTACTGAGCGGAATGAATAATGCCAAGGTTATGGACTTGAGAGACTGGGAGGGGGAAGCAAAAATCGACATTTCCCCCGCCCTCCCCTCGGAGGAGCCTGGCCCTCTGTGGAGGGGTGAGACGGGGAGAAAGAAGAGAATAAGGCAACCCCCGGAACAGGAATTCCCCACCTCTGGGTACCTTGTTTTCGTCTCCGTTTCTTGCTGGCCTCCGGGGAAGGGAGGTCTGGGGGCCCGGCCCCTAGGTTCGGCCTTTTCTTCTTGGGTTTCCTCTTTCTGGCCCGGGCCTCCTCCCCGGAGGAGTCGTCGGAGTCAGCGCCCTCGGAGCCACAGGGCGGGCCCGGGGACGGCTGGCGGGGCAGGGCCGCGGCCTCCAGCTTCTGAAGCACGGCCAGGAGCCTCCGCTCTCTGCGGCCCCTGTGGGGCTGGGGGAGAGGGGGGCAGAGGACAGAGGGGGAATCAGTGCCATCCGGGGACCTCCCACCCCATCCCCGGGCACCACCGCATCCAGCCGCCCATTTCGGGAGCTGACCGCTTCCCGGCTAGTTCCCGGGCCCACATCCACCCGGTCCACGGGAGTCCCCCTGGGTGTACTCTCTCCTAGTGCTCAGGAAAGCATTCAATCAATTAATGCTATTTTCTGAGCGCTTACTGGGTGCAGACCACCGTACTGTTTAGGAGAACGCAACACGATTGAACACTGTATTGTAGGCACTTAATAAACACAACGATGGCTACCACAGTGGTGGGGCTGAGAAGCTCGAGTGGTTCGGGAAGGAGGGAAGGGAGAGGATGAGGTGGGTGCCCGGGGGTGGTTCCGCGGACGAGGCTGGGGTAGGCCCCGGGTGGCCCCGTGGGCAAGGATGAGGTAGGTTCCGTTTTGTGGCTTGGTGGAAGAGGATGGAGTGGGTCCGGGGGAGCTCATGGGGCGAGGATGGGGTGGATCCCGGGTGGCACCTTGGGCAGGGATGGAGCGGATCCCGGGGCGCTTCGGAAATGAGGATGGGGAGGGTCCCAGGCGGCTCCGGGAGTGAAACTGGGGTGGATCCCGGGGGGCACCGTGGGCAGGGATGGAGTGGATGCCGGGGTGCTTTGGGAGTGAGGATGGGGAGGGTCCCGGGGAACTCCGAGGGCAAAGATGGGGTGGATCTCAGGTGGCCTCATGGGCAGGGGTGGAGCAGATCCTGGGTGACCCTGGGGGCATGAATTAGGACGTTCCTGGGGCGCTCTGGGGGTGAAGACGGAGTGGATGGCACCGTGGGCAGGGATGGAGTGAGTCCCAGGGCACTCCAGGGGGGAGAGAATGGGTGTAGGTCCCAGGTGGCACCGTGGGCAAGGATAGAGTGGATCCTGGGGTGTTCCGGGGGCAAGGATGGGGAGGATGCCGGGGTACTCAGGGGGTGAGGATGGGGTGGATGGCGGATGGCACCGTGGGCAAAGATGGAGTGAATCCCGGGACACTCCAAGCGGGGGGAGAATGGGTGTTGGTCCCAGGTGGCACCATGGGCAGGGATGGAGCGGATCCCGGGGCGCTTCGAGGGCGAGGATGGGAGGGTCCCAGGGTGCTCAAGGGGTGGATGGCGGAAGGCCCCATGGGCAGGGACGGAGCAGACCCTGGGGCGTCCCGGGGGTGAGGATGGGAAGGGTCCCGGGTGGCACCGTGGGCAGGGATGGAGCGGACCCCAGGGCGCGGATGGGGAGGGTGCCGGATGGCACGGTGGGCAGGGAGGGATGGGGAGGGTCCCGGGTGGCACCGTGGGCAGGGAGGATGAGCCCGTTGTTGGGTAGGGACCGTCTCTGTATGTTGCCAACTAGTACTTCCCAAGCGCTTAGCCCAGTGCTCTGCACACAGTAAGCGCTCAATAAATACGATTGAATGAATGAATGAGAAGGAAGGTCCCGGATGGCACAGGTGGGCAGGGGTGGGGAGGATTCCGGACGGTACAAGTGGGCAGGGATAAGGAAGCCGCGTGGCACAGTGGAAAGAGCCCGGGCTTGGGAGTCAGAGGTCATGGGTTCAAATCCCAGCTCCGCCAATTGTCAGTTAACCTCTCTGGGCAACGGTGACCCCATCTGGAAAATGGGGATGAAGACTCGGAGACCCCGTGGGACAACCTTGATTACCTTGTATCCGCCCCTGCGCTTAGAACAGTGCTTGGCACACAGTAAGCCCTTAATAAATGCCATCACTACTATTATCAGTACCCCCGCCTCCCGCCCTTCCCCTCCCCACAGCACCTGTATACAGTATATATGTTTGTACATACTCATTACTCTATTTATTTTACTTGTACACATTTACTATTCTATTTATTTTATTTTGTTAATATGTTTTGTTTTGTTGTCCGTCTCCCCCTTCTAGCCTGTGAGCCCGCTGTTGGGTAGGGACTGACTCTACATGTTGCCGACTTGTACTTCCCAAGCGCCTAGTACAGTGCTCTGCACGCAGTAAGCGCTCAATAAATACGATTGAATGAATGAATGTTGCCAACTTGTACTTCCCAAGCGCTTAGTCCAGTGATCTGCACACAGTAAGCGCTCAATAAATACGACTGAATGAATGAATGAATGAATAGGGACCGTCTCTATCTGGTGCCGATTTGTCCTTCCCAAGCGCTTAGTCAGTCAATCAATCAATCGTATTTATTGAGCACTTACTGTGTGCAGAGCACTGGACTAAGCGCTTGGGAAGTCCAAGTTGGCGACATCTAGAGACGGTCCCTACCCAACAGCGGGCTCACAGTCTAAAAGGGGGAGAGAGAGAACAATCAATCAATCAATCAATCAATCGTATTTATTGAGCGCTTACTGTGTGCAGAGCACTGCACTAAGCGCTTGGGAAGTACAAGTTGGCAACATATAGAGACGGTCCCTACCCAGCAGTGGGCTCACAGTCTAAAAGGGGGAGACAGAGAACAAAACCACACATACTAACAAAATAAAATAAATAGAATAGATATGTACAAGTAAAATAAATAAGTAAACAGAGTAATAAATACGTACAAACATGTATACATATATACAGGTGCTGTGGGGAAGGGAAGAAGGTGAGATGGGGGGATGGAGAGGGGGACGAGGGGGAGAGGAAGGAAGGGGCTCAGTCTGGGAAGGCCTCCTGGAGGAGGTGAGCTCTCAGTAGGGCCTTGAAGGGAAACCAAACCAAACATACTAACAAAATAAAATAAATAGAATGCATATGTACACGTAAAATAAACAAATAGTAAGCGCTTAACAAATACCATTATTATTACTATTATAGGGACCGTCTCTGGTGCCGCCTTGTCTTTCCCAAGCGCTTAGTCCAGGGCTCTGCACACAGTAAGCGCTCAATAAATACGATTGAGTCAATGAATGAGTGAATAAACGTCAATATTACTATTGTAAGCTCCACAGCGCTTAGAACAGTGCTCTGCACGCAGTAGGCGCTCAATACAATTGAATGAATGAGTGAATAAATGCCATTATTATTGTAAGCTCCACAGCGCTTAGAACAGTGCTCTGCACGCAGTAAGCGTTCAATAAATACAGCTGAATGAATGAGTGAATAAATGCCATTATTACTGTAAGCTCCACAGCGCTTAGAACAGTGCTTTGCACGCAGTAGCCGCTCCAGAAATACAAGTGAATGAATGAGTGAATAAATGCCACTATTACTGTAAGCTCCACAGCGCTTAGAACAGTGCTCTGCACGCAGTAGGCGCTCCAGAAATACAACTGAATGAATGAGTGTATAAATGCCATTATTAGTGTAAGCTCCACAGCGCTTAGAACAGTGCCCTGCACGCAGTAGGCGCTCAATAAATACAGCTGAATGAATGAGTGAATAAATGCCACTACTATTGTAAGCTCCACAGCGCTTAGAACAGGGCTCTGCACGCAGTAGGCACTCAACAAATACAGCTGAATGAATGAGTGAATAAAGGCCATTATTACTGTAAGCTCCGCAGCGCTTAGAACAGTGCCCTGCACACAGTAAGCGCTCCAGAAATACAGCTGAATGAGTGAATAAATGCCATTATTATTATTATTGTAAGCTCCACAGCGCTTAGAACAGTGCTGTGCACACAGCAAGCGTTCAATACAACTGAATGAATGAGCGAATAAACGCCATTATTATTATTATTGTAAGCTCCACAGCGCTTAGAACAGTGCTCTGCACGCAGTAGGCGCTCCAGAAATACAACTGAATGAATGAGCGACTAAATGCCATTATTAGTGTAAGCTCCACAGCGCTTAGAACAGTGCTCTGCCCGCAGTAGGCGCTCAATAAATACAGCTGAATGAGTGAGTGAATAAATGCCACTACTGTAAGCGCCACAGCGCTTAGAACAGGGCTCTGCACGCAGTGAGCGCTCAATAAATACAGCTGAATGAGTGAGTGAATAAATGCCACTACTATTGTAAGCTCCACAGCGCTTAGAACAGGGCTCTGCACGCAGTAAGCGCTCCAGAAATACAACTGAGTGAATGAGTGAATAAATGCCATTATTACTGTGAGCTCCACAGCGCTTAGAACAGTGCTCTGCACGCAGTAAGCGCTCCAGAAATACAGCTGAATGAGTGAATAAATGCATTATTATTATTGTAAGCTCCACAGCGCTTAGAACAGTGCTCTGCACACAGCAAGCGTTCAATAAATACAACTGAATGAATGAGCGAATAAACGCCATTATTATTGTAAGCTCCACAGCGCTTAGAACAGTGCTCTGCACGCAGTAGGCGCTCCAGAAATACAACTGAATGAATGAGTGTATAAATACCATTATTAGTGTAAGCCCCACAGCGCTTAGAACAGTGTTCTGCCCGCAGTAGGCGCTCAATAAATACAGCTGAATGAGTGAGTGAATAAATGCCACTACTGTAAGCGCCACAGCGCTTAGAACAGTGCTCTGCACGCAGTGAGCGCTCAATAAATACAGCTGAATGAGTGAGTGAATAAATGCCACTACTATTGTAAGCTCCACAGCGCTTAGAACAGGGCTCTGCACGCAGTAAGCGCTCCAGAAATACAACTGAGTGAATGAGTGAATAAATGCCATTATTACTGTGAGCTCCACAGCGCTTAGAACAGTGCTCTGCACGCAGTAAGCGCTCCAGAAATACAGCTGAATGAGTGAATAAATGCATTATTATTATTGTAAGCTCCACAGCGCTTAGAACAGTGCTCTGCACACAGCAAGCGTTCAATAAATACAACTGAATGAATGAGCGAATAAACGCCATTATTATTGTAAGCTCCACAGCGCTTAGAACAGTGCTCTGCACGCAGTAGGCGCTCCAGAAATACAACTGAATGAATGAGTGTATAAATACCATTATTAGTGTAAGCCCCACAGCGCTTAGAACAGTGTTCTGCCCGCAGTAGGCGCTCAATAAATACAGCTGAATGAGTGAGTGAATAAATGCCACTACTGTAAGCGCCACAGCGCTTAGAACAGTGCTCTGCACGCAGTGAGCGCTCAATAAATACAGCTGAATGAGTGAGTGAATAAATGCCACTACTATTGTAAGCTCCACAGCGCTTAGAACAGGGCTCTGCACGCAGTAAGCGCTCCAGAAATACAACTGAGTGAATGAGTGAATAAATGCCATTATTACTGTGAGCTCCACAGCGCTTAGAACAGTGCTCTGCACGCAGTAAGCGCTCCAGAAATACAGCTGAATGAGTGAATAAATGCCATTATTATTATTATTGTAAGCTCCACAGCGCTTAAAACAGTTCTCTGCACCCAGCAAGCGTTCAATACAACTGAATGAATGAGCGAATAAACGCCATTATTATTATTATTGTAAGCTCCACAGCGCTTAGAACAGTGCTCTGCACGCAGTAGGCGCTCAAAAAATACAGCTGAATGAATGAGTGAATAAATGCCATTATTACTGTAAGCTCCACAGCGCTTAGAACAGTGCTCTGCACACAGTAAGCGCTCCATAAATACAACTTAATGAGTGAGTGAATAAATGCCATTATTATTATTATTATTGTTGTTGTAAGCTCCACAGCGCTTAGAACAGTGCTCTGCACGCAGTAGGCGCTCCAGAAATACAACTGAATGGATGAGTGTATAAATGCCATTATTAGTGCAAGCTCCACAGCGCTTAGAACAGTGCTCTGCCCGCAGTAGGCGCTCAATAAATACAGCTGAATGAATGAGTGAATAAATGCCATTACTGTAAGCGCCACAGCCACAGCGCTTAGAACAGTGCTCTGCGCGCAGTAAGCGCTCAATAAATACAACTGAATGAATGAGTGAATGCCATTATTATTATTATTGTAAGCTCCACAGCGCTTAGAACAGTGCTCTGCGCACAGTAAGCGCTCAATACAACTGAATGAGCGGATAAATGTCATTATTATTATTATTGTACGCTCCACAGCGCTTAGAACAGTGCTCTGCACGCAGTAGGCGCTCCAGAAATACAACTGAATGAATGAGTGTATAAATGCCATTATTAGTGTAAGCTCCACAGCGCTTAGAACAGTGCCCTGCACGCAGTAGGCGCTCAATAAATACAGCTGAATGAATGAGTGAATAAATGCCATTATTATTGTGAGCTCCCCAGCGCTTAGAACAGTGCTCTGCACACAGTAAGCGCTCAATAAATACAACTGAATGAATGAGTGAATGCCATTATTATTATTATTGTAAGCTCCACAGCGCTTAGAACAGTGCTCTGCACGCAGTAGGCGCTCCAGAAATACAACTGAATGAATGAGTGTATAAATACCATTATTACTGTAAGCCCCACAGCGCTTAGAACAGTGCTCTGCCCGCAGTAGGCGCTCAATAAATACAGCTGAATGAATGAGTGAATAAATGCCATTATTACTGTAAGCTCCACAGCGCTTAGAACACTGCTCTGCACGCAGTAAGCGCTCCATAAATACAACTCAGTGAATAAATGCCATTATTATTATTATTATTATTATTATTACTGTAAGCTCCACAGCGCTTACAACAGTGCTCTGCCCGCAGTAGGCGCTCAATAAATACAGCTGAATTAATGAGTGAATAAATGCCTTTATTACTGTAAGCTCCACAGCGCTTAGAACAGTGCTCTGCACAGTAAGCGCTCCAGAAATACAACTGAGTGAATGAGCGAATAAATGCCATTATTATTATTATTACTGTAAGCTCCACAGCGCTTAGGACAGTGCTCTGCACACAGTAAGCGCTTACCAGATAGTTATTGATTGATGATGATGATGATGATGATGATGATGGGGGGGGGGGGGTTTCTCCTGACCTTGGAGGGCGTTGGTCCCGGGTCCCTCGGGCGGGGGGCTTCCCGTCCCGGCCGGCCCAAGGGGGGCGCGGGACCCTCCTCCTCCTCCTCCTCCTCATCGGACCAGGGGGGCTCCTCGCCGAACATGGATCCTCGGGAAGAGGAAGAAGAGGAAGAAGAAGAGGAGGAAGACGGACCCCCGTCGTCCTCGGCCCTCGCAGCCCCCACGAGGCGGGCCTCCGCGCGCCCAGAGAGGCCCCTGCCCGCCGGAAGTACCACCGAGCCCGGCCTGCCCGAGGCTAGAGCGGCGACCCCTCCGCCGCGGCTCCCCCTGCAGGGGGGAGGAGCAAGAGGGCGGACCCCGTCGCCCCCACGAGGCGGGCCTCCGCGCGCCCAGAGAGGCCCCCCGCCCGCCCGCCGGAAGTACCACCGAGCCCGGACCGCCCGCGGCCAGAGCGGCGACCCCCCCCCCTCCGCCGCGGCGCCCCCTGCAGGGGGGAGGAGCAGGAGCAAGAGGACGGACCCCGCCGCCCCCACGAGGCGGACCCCGCGCGCCCAGAGAGGTCCCCCACCCCCGCCCGCAGGAAGTACCACCGAGCCCGGACCACCCGCGGCCAGAGCGGCGACCCCCCCCCCTCCGCCGCGGCGCCCCCCTGCAGGGGGGAGGAGCACGAGCAAGAGGACGGACCCCGCCGCCCCCACGAGGCGGACCCCGCGCGCCCAGAGAGGTCCCCCACCCCCGCCCGCAGGAAGTACCACCGAGCCCGGACCGCCCGCGGCTAGAGCGGCGACCCCTCCGCCGCGGCGCCCCCTGCAGGGGGGGGAGCAATTGGACGGACCCCGCCGCCCCCACGAGGCGGGCCCCCGCGCGCCCAGAGAGGCCCCCTCCGCCCGCCGGAAGTACCACCGAGCCCGGACCGCCCGCGGCTAGAGCGGCGACCCCTCCGCCGCGGCGCCCCCTGCAGGGGGGGAGGAGCAAGAGGACGGACCCCGCCGCCCCCACGGGGCGGGCCCCCGCGTGCCCAGAGAGGCCCCCCCCGCCCGCCAGAAGTAGCACCGAGCCCGGACCGCCCACGGCTAGAGCGGCAACCCCTCCGCCGCGGCGCCCCCTGCAGGGGCGAGGAGCAGGAGCGGGAGGAGCCGAGGCGCCCCCTGCAGGGGGGAGGGGAGGAGGAGGAGGAGCAGGGGGGGAGCAGCAGGAGGAGGAGGGGGAGCATCATCATCATCAATCGTATTTATTGAGCGCTTAATGTGTGCAGAGCACTGGACTAAGCGGTTGGGAAGTACAAGTTGGCAACACAGAGAGACAGTCCCTACCCAACACAGGAGGAGGGGGAGCAGGAGGAGGGAGGGGGTAGGTGGAGCCTGCCGCGGCGCCCCCTGGAGGTGGGAGGGGCAGGACCAGGAGCAGGAGGCTTATTCTATTTATTTTATTTTGTCAATATGTTTTGTTTTGTTGTCTGTCTCCCCCTTCTAGACTGTGAGCCCACTGTTGGGTAGGGACCGTCTCAATATGTTGCCAACTTGGACTTCCCAAGCGTTTAGTACAGTGCTCTGCACACCATCATCATCATCATCATCAATCGTATTTATTGAGCGCTTACTATGTGCAGAGCACTGTACTAAGCGCTTGGGAAGTACACACAGTAAGCGCTCAAGAAATACGACTGAATGAATGAATGAATGAAAAAGGAGGCGGGTCCCCCCGCGACGCCCCCTAGGAGTGGGAGGAGGAGCGGGAGGCCGAGCAGGAGGCGGGGCTCGCCGCGGCGCCCCCTGGAGGTGGGAGGAGGAAGAGCAAGAGGTGGAGCAGGAGGCGGGGCCCGCCCGCCGCGGCGCCCCCTAGCGATGGGAGGAGGAGGAGCGGCGGGAGGAAGAGGCGGGGTGCCCGCGGCGCCCCCTGGAGGGGGGAGGGGCAGGAGGCGGGGCCCGCGCGGCGCCCCCTGGAGGGGGGAGGAGCAGGAGGCGGGGCCCGCTTGGCGCCCCCTGGGGGTGGGAGGAGCAGGAGCAGGAGGAGGCGGGGCCCGCCCTCCTCCCGTCGCGGCGCCCCCTAGCGGCGGAGGGAGGAGGAGGAGGGGGAAGAGGAGGGGGAGGGGGCGGGTCCCGCTTGGCGCCCCCTGGGGGTGGGAGGAGCAGGAGGAGGCGGGGCCCGCCCTCCTCCCGTCGCGGCGCCCCCTAGCGGCGGGAGGAGGCGGAGGAGGAGGAGGAGGGGCGGGAGGAGGAGGAGCGGCGGGAGGAGGAGGAGGCGGGTCCCGCTTGGCGCCCCCTGGGGGTGGGAGGAGCAGGAGGAGGCGGGGCCCGCCCTCCTCCCGTCGCGGCGCCCCCTAGCGGCGGGAGGAGGAGGAGGAAGAGGGGGAGGGGGCGGGTTCCGCTTGGCGCCCCCTGGGGGTGGGAGGAGCAGGAGCAGGAGGAGGCGGGGCCCGCCCTCCTCCCGTCGCGGCGCCCCCTAGCGGCGGGAGGAGGAGGAGGAGGGGCGGGAGGAGGAGGAGCGGCGGGAGGAGGAGGAGGCGGGTCCCGCTTGGCGCCCCCTGGGGGTGGGAGGAGCAGGAGGCGGGGCGGCAGGAGGCGCCCCCTGGCGGCGGGAGGCGGAGGAGGCGGTGGCGCGGGAGCGGGCGGGTCCGGACGGAGAGCAGCGGCGTTGGGGCAGGAGGCTCGGGGCCTGGTAAGGAGGAGGAGGAGGAGACGGAGACGGAGAGGGAGAGGGAGAGGGAGAGCCGGCCGGGCCCAGCCGGTCCGAGCCGGTCCGAGCCGGTCCGAGCCGGGAGATGGGGGGCAGGCGGGGGAGGGTTGTGCTGGGCCGCTGGGGGACTCCGGGAAAGTCGCTTCCCCTCCCTGGGCCTCGGTCCCCTCCTCCGGAAAACGGGGATGGAGACGGGGGAGCCCCCGGGTCCCCGCCCTTACGCTTACAGCCCACTGTCGGGTGGGGACCGTCTCTGGGTGTTGCCGACTTGGACTTCTCAAGCGCTTAGTCCAGGGCTCTGCACACAGGAAGCGCTCAATCAATACGATTGATTGATTATAGCCACCCCGGCGCTTAGCGCAGGGCCTGCCACGTACCGCCTAACGTGTACCATAATAATGATAACTGTGGCATTTGGTAAGCGCTGGGGAGGCCACAAGGTGATCAGGTTGTCCCACGGGGGGCTCCCTGTGTTTTCCATTTTACAGATGAGGAAACTGAGGCCCAGAGAAGTGACTTGCCCAACGTCACCCGTCAAGCCGACAAGTAGCGGAGTCGGGATTAGAACCCACAACCTCTGACTCGGGCTCTCTCCGCTAAGCCACAATGCCTCTCTGTGGTATTTGTTAAGCGCTTACTATGTGCCAAGCACCCTTCTAAGCGCTGGGGAGGTTACAAGGTGATCAGGTTGTCCCATGGGG
The DNA here is from genome assembly GCF_015852505.1 of Tachyglossus aculeatus. NCBI lineage: Eukaryota > Metazoa > Chordata > Mammalia > Monotremata > Tachyglossidae > Tachyglossus > Tachyglossus aculeatus. The sequence goes on along the minus strand of NC_052067.1, from coordinate 133,496,246 downwards.
GGGCTCACGGCCTTCATCCCCCTTTTACAGATGAGGGAACTGAGGCCCAAAGAAGTGAAGTGACTTGCCCAAAGTCACACAGCTGACAAGTGGCGGCGCGGGATTAGAACCCACAACCCCCGACTCCCAAACCCGGGCTGTTTCCGCTAAGCCACACTCCTTCTCTGTGGTATTGGGACCGTCTCTATATGTTGCCAACTTGTACTTCCCAAGCGCTTAGTACAGGGCTCTGCACACAGTAAGCGCTCAATAAATACGATTGATGATGATGATGATGGTATTTGTTAAGCGCTTACCGTGTGCCAAGCACTTTTCTAAGCGCTGGGGAGGCTACAAGTTTGTCCCACGGGGGGCTCACAGTCTTCATGCCCCTTTTACAGATGAGGGAACTGAGGCCCAGAGAAGTGAAGTGACTTGCCCAAAGTCACAAAGCTGACAAGTGGCAGAGTTGGGATTAGAACCCATGACCTCAGACTCCCAAGCCCGGGGTCTTTCCGCTAAACCACGCTGCTTCTCTGTGGTATTTGTTAAGCGCTTACAATGTGCCAAGCACTGTTCTGAGCGCTGGGGGGGAATACAAGGTGATCAGGTTGTCCCGTGGGGGGGTCACAGTCTTGATCCCCATTTTACAGCTGAGGGAACTGAGGCTCAGAGAAGCGAAGCGACTTGCCCAAAGTCACCCAGCTGACAAGCGGCGGAGCCGGGATTAGAACCCACGACCTCTGACTCCCAAGCCCGGGGTCTTGCCACCGAGCCACGCTGCTTTTCGTGTGCCTGTATCACCCCAGCACTTAGCCCCGGGCCCGACACACGGCGTTTAATGTGTGCCACAATTATACTTATTATAGCTATAGGGTGGTGGCCCCGTTTGGCACCTTGGGCAAGTCACTTCTCTGCGCCTCAGTTACCTCATCTGTAAAATGGGGATTAAGACTGTGAGCCCCCTGTGGGACAACCTGATCAGCTTGTAGCTTCCCCAGCGCTTAGAACGGTGCTTTGTACATAGTAAGCGCTTAATAAATGCCATTATAATTGTTATTATTGGCTGGGTAATGCAAGCCAGCCCGGACCCTGTTGATTTTAGGGGTTTCTCCCCGCTCCCCTTAGGTGAGTCTCTGTCCCGTGGGCTCTGGATTTGGGCCGACGCCGACGGGCTACCGTTCTCCCCAGGTGGCATGCAGTAGCCCCACTGGTGGCCCCGTCGACCTCCGCACCGCCGCAGCCCCCGGGAACCGGAGCCACCTCCATGGACGACATCTTCACCCAGTGTCGGGAGGGCAACGCCGTGGCCGTTCGGCTGTGGCTGGACAACACGGAGAATGACCTCAACCAGGGGTGAGGGGCCGGTGAAAGGGTCCTTGGGGGGGAAGACCTTTTCTGGAGAGGGATGTGGGCCCCTAGGAGTTGGGGGGGGCGGGTACGGGAGCAGTTTGGGGGCCCCGTGGACGGGGTCGTCTGGCTCAGTCTCTCCACCAGGGCCTGGGCGTTTTGGAGTTGACCCGAGACCCCCGCTGCCCCTTGATTTGACCCCGGATTGCCCCGTGGTGCTGTCCGGGAAGGGGCAGGAGGGTCGGGGGCACCCGTGCCCTCCCCCGTCGTACCCAGGCCGTCCCCCCTCCCCTCGGCCAGATCAGAGCCCCGCTCTGGGCATCCGTCACAACCGTCCCGGAGCCCCCTTCGGTGCCTTAAGGGGTGCAGGGATCAATCAATCAATCGTATTTATTGAGCGCTTACTATGTGCAGAGCACTGTACTAAGCGCTTGAATGGGATGCTGGGGAGAGGTGGGCCCTGCCTGGGGAATGGGGAAAGGGTGGAGAGGGGCATGGGTTGGGTGAGGGGATTCCCGTCCAAACCCCTGGCTGGTCTCAGCTGGGGAAGGAGAAGGAGGGGAGGACGGGGCTGGGCCAAACTGGGGATGGGGTGGGGGCGGGTCCCGCCCTCCTTGGCTTTTTCCAGCCGCGGAGGCAGCTGTGGGAAGGAAGTGACCCGGCGATTGGAGACGATAGGGTATTTCTGGAGCTCCGTCCTGGCGGGACTCGAGGAGGGGCCGGCCCTTGGGCCCTCCCCGGAGCAGTGGGCGTTCGGAGGGAACCTGGGGGGTCAGTCGGTCTCCCCAGGGCCTGAAGAGAACACAGACTCCATCCAAAGCTGTCCCCGAACTCCGCCAGGGAGCCTCGGCGGGCGCCCAGGGTGGAGTGGAGCGAGACGAGGAGGGCAGCGCCTGCTGTCCAGGCGGCCTGGGAGCGGTGTTGTTTGGGGAAGGGTGGTTTAGAGGAAGCCAGGAGGGAGGGGCCGGGGGTGGTGGTGAGAGAGAGATATCAGGAGTGGCTAGAGGATAAAGTGAGCTTCATGGGAAACGCTTTCTCCCCCGCTTCGTGGAAGCCCATCTCGTGGGCCGTGGGAAGGGAGATGGAGCCGGCCCGTTCCCTCCATCCCGTTCCCTCCATCATCTCTCCCTCCTTGTCCATCTCTTCCTCCTCCTCATCTCTTTCTCCTCCTCCTCCATCTCTTCTCCTCCTCCTCCTCCTCCATCCTCCTCCTTCCGCCCCCCGGGTTTGGGCCGGGAAGTGACCGCAACGCTCAGGCATCCGGGGGGCGGGGTGTCCGGCCCCTGTCCCGGTCGGTCCCCCGCTCCCCGCCCCTCCTTCCTGCCCGTTGCGGGAGCCGGGCCAGCCCCGGCCGCCCGCCCGCCCGCCCGCCCGCGCGGGAATCTCCTTTTATGGCCACGTGGACCCGCCACCCGCCCCCCACGTTGATAGCAATAACAGAAATCCCTTGGCTTCCCTCCCACCTCTCTCCATCCCCCCTCCAGGCAGCCGAGGGGAAACAGGCTCAGAGAGGGGCCGGGCCTGGCCCGAGGTCACACAGCGGCCCGGCTCCTCGTCGTCCAGGGTGAGGATGTGGAGTCCCGATCCCCCCGTAACAGAAACGGAGACCCCTCCGCCCCTCCCGCGGCCTCTACTCCTACCCCCTCCTGCCCCTTCTCGGGGGAGACTGAGGCCGAGAGGGGTCACGGGCCTGAGGCGGGTGTCCTGTCCCGCAGGGATGACCACGGATTCTCCCCGCTGCACTGGGCGTGCCGGGAAGGCCGGGGGGCCGTCGTGGAGATGCTGATCATGCGGGGGGCGCGGATCAATGTCATGAACCGGGGGGACGACACCCCTCTGCACCTGGCCGCCAGCCACGGCCACCGCGACATTGTCCAGAAGGTGAGGACCCCCGACTCACCCCGCGGCCTCAACGGGCTCCGGGGAGTAAACTCCTCATTCATTCATTCATTCAATCATATTTATTGAGCGCTCACTGTGTGCAGACCACCGTACCCGGCAGCCCGCCTGGCAGACCGCTCCTTACCTAGTAATAATCGCCCTGCTGGTATCTGTCACCGCTTACTGCGTGCCGAGCAATCCGTCAGTCGTATTTATCGAGCGCTTACCGTGTGCAGAGCGCTGTACTAAGCGCTTGGAAGCGTACGATATAACAAACACCAAACAATCAGGTTGGACGCCTTCCCCGTCCCGCAGTCCGAAGTGGAAGGAGAACAAGCAGCGTGGCTCGGGGGGAAAGAGCCCCGACTCGGCAGTCAGAGGTCGTGGGTTCTAATTCCGGCTCCGCCACCTGTCTGCTGTGTGACCTTGGGCAAGTCACTCCACTTCTCTGGGCCTCAGTTCCCTCATCTGGAAAATGGGGGTTAAAAGTGTGAGCTCGACGTGGGACAGTTTGATTACCCTCTGTCTACCCCAGGGCTTAGAACGGTGCTTAGCAAGCGCGTAGTACAGTGCTGTGCACACAGTGAGCGCTCAATAAATACGATTGAATGAATGAATGCTTGACATATAGTAAGCGCTTAACAAATACCGTCGTTATTATTATTTGTTGGGCACACAGTAAGTGCTCGATAAATACGATTGAATGAATGAATGCTTGACACATAGTAAGCGCTTGTTATTATTATTTTACAGACAATAATAATGGTGGTATCTGTTAAGCGCTTACTGTGTGCCAGGCATTGTCCTAAGTGCCAGGGTGGATACAAGCAAATCGGGTGGGACACAGTCTCCTGTCCCACATGGGGCTCACAGTCTCAATCCCCATTTTCCAGGCGAGCCAACTGAGGCGTAGAGAATCAATCAGTCGTATTTATTGAGCGCTTACTGTGTCAGAGAAATGAAGTGACTTGCTCAAGGTCACACGGCAGACAAGCGACAGAGCCGGGATTAGAACCCATGACCTTCTCTCAGGCCCGGGCTCTTCCCCCTAGGTCTCACTGCTTCGCCCTGCACCGCGTCCCACCCCAACCCGCGGCGGCAAACGTAGTCTCTCTGTCGATCAATCAATCGATCGTATTTATTGAGCGCTTACTGTGTGCGGAGCACTGGACTAAGCGCTTGGGAAGTACAAGTTGGCAACATATAGAGACAGTCCCTACTCAACAGTGGGCTCACAGTCTCTGTCCACGCTGCCCCTTCATTCATTCAATCGTATTTATTGAACGCTTACGGTGTGCAGAGCGCCGGCTGGCCGGGGGTCACTCGGGAGTGAGCTCGGACGGGAAGCGGGGGGCCTCGGGGGTGGGGCTTTAATTAGGGAAGGGAGGGCAGTGCTTGGGCTGGGGGTGCCTGTCCACCGTCCGTCCCCCCCCGACCACCTCCTGCCGTCTTCCCCCCCAGCTGCTGCAATACAAGGCAGACATCAACGCGGTCAACGAACACGGCAACGTCCCTCTGCACTACGCCTGCTTCTGGGGTCAGGATCAGGTGGCTGAGGTGAGGCCCCTCCTCCCCCCATCTGCCCTCCCCAATCCACCCAGCCTGCAGACCCTCCCTTCTCTTTGGAGGTGGGGGCCTGACAGCCTGTGGAGGGCTGTCTGGGGGGCTTTCCTTGGAGATGGAGAGGTACGGTTTGGGGTCGGGGGGCTGCCTCTCCGAGCGCATCTCCGGACGCACGTCCTGGGGCGGTGGGGTATATGTTGTCTGCTCCCTTGTTACCCCCTCCCAAGCCGACGGCCCTTTCCTCCCCCTCTGCTGTCTTCCACACCCCCCCCACACAGGACCTGGTGGCCAGCGGCGCCCTGGTCAGCGTCTGTAACAAATACGGAGAGATGCCCGTGGACAAGGCCAAGGCTCCGCTCAGGGACAGCTTGCGAGGTCAGCCGCCGTTGCCCTCTACCCCGCCCAGCTGGGAGGATGAGGCCTTGGTGCTGGATGGGCCGGCGGGGGATGAGGTGGGGGGACGTTTGGGGGGGTCACGCTCCGCCTTAGGAGCTTTCTGTCTGTCTCATCAGAGCGAGCGGAGAAGCTGGGCCAGAATCTGAGCAAGATCCCGTATAAGGACACTTTCTGGAAGGGGACCACACGGACCCGGCCTCGTGAGCTGCGGGGGGGACGGGGGTGGGGTGTGGCGGGTGAGGAGAAATTGCTAAATCCTCCCCTTCTGACCTCTTTCCCTCCACCCCGCAAGGGAACGGGACCTTGAATAAGCACTCGGGCATTGACTACAATCAGCTGAACTTCATCACGCTCCTCAACAAGAACCACTCCGGAGAGGTGAGCCCTCGCTGTCAGGGCGCTGTGGGACCCCCTCCAACCCCGGCTTGGGTGACGAAACCCGCTACGGTCGGACCGGTGACCCCGCGGCGAGGAGGCGGGCAGGAAGTGTCAGAGGGGTTTGGGCGGCGGGCGTGAGGCAGGAAGTAGACGGGGTCGGCGTTGGGCGGCCGCGGGTGTGGATAAGCGTCCGACGTGGAGCCCCCCGATTCCCGCCAGCTGTGGAAAGGCCGCTGGCAGGGCAACGATGTTGTTATCAAGAAGATGCAGATCCGCGACTGGACCACGAGGAAGAGCCGAGACTTCAACGAGGAGTATCCCCGGCTCAGGTGGGCTGGGGGGGGTAGGTTTGGACCGAGTGGGGAGCCCGTGGGGAGGGAGGTGGGACCCAACGAGCCGCTCCTCCCCTCTCCCTCCAGAATCTTCTCTCACCCTAACGTCCTGCCCGTGTTGGGTGCCTGCCTCGTCCCGTCCGAACCCCAGCCCGCCATCATCACCCACTGGATGCCCTACGGCTCTCTCTACAACGTCCTGCACGAAGGCACCAGTGCGTGAGCCCCTTTTTCCCGGGGGGAAGTGGGGGAGACAGGGAGGCGTGGGTCGGAGGAGAAGGGCACAGGAGGCAGGGAAGACTCCTTGTGAGTGGGGATCGTCTCCACTGGTGCCCTGATGTGGGTCGGCTCGGGGAGGAGGCCTCCGCCTGACCTCTGCCCCTTCCCCCTCTCTGCCGGCCGCAGACTTCGTGGTCGATCAGACGCAGGCGGTGAAGTTCGCCCTGGACATGGCGCGGGGCATGGCCTTCCTTCACACCCTGGAGCCTCTGATCCCGCGGCACGCGCTCAACAGCCGCAGCGTCATGGTGAAGCCCGGAGGGGTCGGAGGCGGGCGGGGACCGCGTTCTGCAAGCCGCCGCCCCCGCCCTCCAACTTCTTCCTCTTTTCCTCCCCGCCCAGATCGACGAGGACATGACCGCCCGCATCAGCATGGCCGACGTCAAGTTCTCCTTCCAGTGCCCCGGCCGCATGTACGCCCCGGCCTGGGTGGCCCCCGAGGGTAGGGCAGGGCAGGGGGTGGGTCAGGGCAGGGTGGGGGGCGGGAGCAGCCCGGCGGGGAGCGGGAGCCGGCTGACCCGACCGGACCCGACCTCCCCCCAGCCCTGCAGAAGAAGCCCGAGGAGATCAACCGCCGCTCGGCTGACATGTGGAGCTTCGCCGTGCTGCTGTGGGAACTGGTGACCCGGGAGGTGCCCTTTGCCGACCTCTCCAACATGGAAATTGGCATGAAGGTCAGTTCCGTCGTCCTCCCCGCCGGGGCCGCTCCGCCCAGCCGGGCTCTCCCCCTCCCAGGCCGGCGGGAGCACGGCCTCCTCGCTCCAGGGAGGGAAGGACTCGGCCTGGAGCCCATTTGGCCCCCCCTTCCCCTCCAGGTGGCCCTGGAAGGCTTGCGCCCCACCATCCCGCCCGGCATCTCGCCCCACGTCTGCAAGCTGATGCGCATCTGCATGAACGAGGACCCGGCCAAGAGGCCCAAGTTCGATATGATCGTGCCCATCCTGGAGAAGATGCAGGACAAATAGCGGCTGCGGGGGCCCCCCCAAAGTGCTGCCCCTCCCTGCCCCTTCACCTCCCAGAGAAGCGTCAGAGGTGAGAGGTGCTAGGCCGGCCCGCGGGCAGCGGCCCGTCTTCCCCACAGCTACGGTACAGGCGGCTCTACCCCCAGCCTCACCTCTCCCTACCGCTGCCCCTGCTGCCCCAACCCCCGCCCCTCTCTGCGTGGGCGGGTGGGGGGCTGCTAGCGGGCCCACCCCAGCCCCGGGCCCCTTCCTCCGGCCCCGGGGGCGCGAGGGTGACGGGGCCCGGGAGCCCCGAGCTTCGTCCTCCACGGCAGCTGCCCTCGCCTCGGTCACAATAAAATTTTTATTATGAAAACGTGGTGGTGGTGGTGGCGGCGGCGGGGAGGAGGGCGGAAGGGGTCCGCAGGGAGCGGGGACCGACCGGGCCGAGTCGGGGTGGGGGGAGGCCGCTCTCAGGTGAAATAATGGGGCTTCTTGACATTGATGCCGTACTCCCCAAGCACCGGGGTCAGATCCTCCATGGTCAGCGTGTATTTCCGGTCCTGGCGAGAGGGCAATGTCTCAGCCCGACTGACTGGCACCGGGCCAGCTCACGGAGAATTAGAGGGGCACCGTCCCCCCCCTCCCCGCCAAAGGCCCCAGCTTGGCACCCACCTTGCTCTTGCTCCGGGAGCTGCCCGACGCGGTGCCCTTCATCTTGCAGTGCTGCAGCGCGTCGTTGGCAATGTCCGAGATGAACTTCTGCGCGGCCAGGGAGATGAGCCGAATGCTGAGGGGGAAGCCGGGCTCAGGGTGACCCGAGCGGGGCGGCCTTTGCCGGCCCCCTCCCCTCCCCTCCCCACCCTCGTCCCCTCACTCACATGCGGGGGTCGGAGGCCTCAAAGCCGGCCCGGTTCAGGTAGTAGCCAGTCACAGCATCTGGGATCTAAGAGGAGAGCACAAGAAGCTTGGCGTCGGTGGCGGTGAGGGCCGCGGTACCTCCCGCGGCGCTTCCCCCCACGCCAGAAGGCAGTCAGAGGCTGGATCACGTCCCCTTAAACGCTCCCCGCCCCGTCCTCGGTGTCATACGCGCTTACTTTGTGCCAGACGTTGTTCTAAGCCCTGAGATAGGTACGAGCTAATCAGGTTGGACGCGGCGCCCGTCCCACACAGGGCTTCGCGGTTTTAAACGCCAGTGACACAAAGGCTAGCTTCCAGGGCGACAGATCTAATAATAATAATAATGGCATTTATTAAGCGCTTACTACGTGCAAAGCACTGTTCTAAGCGCTGGGGAGGTTACAAGGTGATTACGTTGTCCCACGTGGGGCTCACAGTCTTAATCCCCATTTTACAGATGAGGGAACGGAGGCACAGAGGAGTTAAGTGACTTGCCCAAAGTCACCCAACTGACAAGTGGTGGAGCCGGGATTTGAACCCATGACCTCTGACTCCAAAGCCCGGGCTCTTCCCACTGAGCCACGGACACCATCCGATCTTCACGGACACGGTTCATGCCTGCATAATAATAATAACAATAATAATGGCATTTATTAAGCGCTTACTACGTGCAAAGCACTGTTCTTTATGGTATTTGGTATTATTCGTTAAGCGCCTCCCACGTGCCAAGCGCTGGATGGAACTCACAGTCTTAATCCCCATTTTACGGATGAGGAAACTGAGGCACAGACAAGTTAGGTGACTCGCCCAAGGCCGCGCAGCAGACAACGGGTGGAGCCGGGATGAGAAACTAGGTCCTCCGCCTCCGGAGCCCGGGCTCTAACCCCTAGTTCATTCATTCATTTATTCGTATTTATTGAGCGCTTACTGTGTGCAGAGCACTGTACTAAGCGCTTGGGAAGTCCAAGTTGGCAACATATAGAGGCGGTCCCTACCCAACAGCGGGCTCACAGTCTAGAAAATAATAATGGTGGTATTTGTTAAGCGCTTACTATGTGCAAAGTGCCGGGGAGGTTACAAGGTGATCAGGTTGTCCCTCGGGGGGCTCAGTCTTCATCCCCATTTTATAGATGAGGTCACTGAGGCCCAGAGAAGTGAAGTGACTTGCCCAGAGTCACACAGCTGACAGTTGGCAGAGCTGGGATTTGAACCCATGACCTCTGACTCCAAAGCCCGGGCTCTTTCCACTGGGCCACGATGCTTCTCTAGTTCACAGTGCAGCTCTGAGGAGGACAGTGGGGATGAGTGAGGATGGCAGGGAGGGAAGTTGGTCGGGACAGAAGCAACTCCGGAGGCTCCCGGCCTTTGCCATCCCATCTTTGGTGTCACGAAATAAGGGGGTGGGTTGGCACGGTTTCCCGGGCCCGAGTGGGGCGTGGGCAGGGCAGGTGAGCAGTCCACCAGCAGCGGTGGGGGGGGGTTAACTATAAAAATAATAATGATGGCATTTGTTAAGCGCTTACTATGTGCAAAGCACTGTTCTAAGCACTGGGGAGGATAATAATAATCATAATGATGGCATTTGTTAAGCGCTTACTATGTGCAAAGCACTGTTCTAAGCGCTGGGGAGGATACAAGGTAATCAGGTTGTCCCACGTGGGGCTCACGGTCTATAATCCCCATTTTCCAGATGAGGGAACTGAGGCCTAGAGAAGGGACTCGCCCAAAGTCACACAGCTGACAAGTGGCGGGGCCGGGCTTTAATTCTATTTGTTCTGACGTCTTGACACCTGCCCGCTTGTTTTGTTGCCTGTCTCCCCCTTCTAGACTGTGAGCCCACCGTTGGGTAGGGACCGTCTCTACATGCTGCCGACTTGTACTTCCCAAGCGCTTAGTCCAGTGCTCTGCACACAGGAAGCGCCCAATAAATACGACTGAATGAATGAATGAATGAAAGTGGCAGGGCCGGAATTAGAACCCATGACCTCTGACTCCCAAGCCCGGGCTCTTTCCTCTGGGCCGTCCTGCTGCTCCAAAGGTTGTCCCGCATGGGGCTCACAGTCTTAATCCCCGTTTTACAGATGAGGTCACTGAGGCCCGGAGAAGCGGAGGGACTTGCCCAAGGTCACCCAGCTGCCAAGTGGCGGGGCCGGCCCCACGGGCGGTGACCCCCCGAGCCCGTGCGGGTTGTGGCCGTACCGTGGGCGTGTAGTCCTCGAGCTGCATGAGGAAGTCGACGAGCGGCGTGCTGGACACCACCGGCTTCACTTCGCCGTTGGCCGCGCTGGGCACCACGTAGACCCCGTTGGACATGGCGCCTTCGGCGGGGGTCGTCGCGCCGGAGGCGGACACCGGCACTGCACGGAGACGGCGGGGGACAGTGAGGCCCCGACCCAGCGCTCCCCACCTCCCTCTTGGCCGTTTTTTAAATGTATCAGGCACCGGATCGCACGCTGATCATTTAATTGACGGTGGCATTTGTTAACTAGCTACAAGGAGATCAGGTTGGCCCACGGGGGGGCTCACAGTCTTCACCCCCGTTATACAGATGAGGGAACTGAGGCCCAGAGAAGTGACTTGCCCAGCTGACAATTGGCGGAGACTGGATTCGAACCCATGACCCCCGACTCTTCCCACTGAGCCACGCTGCTTCAGTCCTATCCCTACAGCAGGAAGGGGGAGGCCTGCCTTGGGTGCCCGTCACCCCGGTAACCGCCACCCTGGGTGCCCAGCCTCCACGTACAGTGCTTACTATGTGCTGTTTTAATCAATCAGTCAATCAATCGTACTTATTGAGCGCTTACTGTGCGCAGAGCCCTGTACTGAGCGCTTGGGAAGTACAAGTTGGCAACATAGAGAGACGGTCCCTACCCAACAGTGGGCTCACGCCCAGCCTCCACGTACAGTGCTTACTATGTGCTGTTTTAATCAATCAGTCAATCAATCGTATTTATTGAGCGCTTACTGTGCGCAGAGCACTGTACTGAGCGCTTGGGAAGTACAAGTTGGCAACATAGAGAGACGGTCCCTACCCAACAGTGGGCTCACAGTCTCAAAGCGCCGTTTTAAGCGCTGAAGCTGATCAGGTTGATGAGGATGACGGCGTTTGTTACCTGCTTACCAGAGAAGCAGCGTGGCTCAGTGGCAAGAGCCTGGGCTTTGGAGTCAGGGATCATGGGTTCGAATCCCAGCTCCGCCACTTGTCAGCTGTGTGACTTTGGGCAAGTCACTTCGCTTCTCTGGGCCTCAGTTCCCTCATCTGTAAAATGGGGATTGACTGTGAGCCCCACGTGGGACAACCTGATCACCTTGTATCCCCCCCAGCGCTTTGCACATAGTAAGCACTTAACAAATACCATCATTATTGTTATTATTACTATGTGCCAAGCATTGTGCTAAGCACTGGGGTAATAATAATGATGGTTCATTCATTCATTCAATCGCATTTATTGAGCGCTTACTGTGTGCAGAGCACTGTACTTAGCGCTTGGGAAGTACAAGTTGGCAACATACAGAGACGGTCCCTACCCAACAGCGGGCTCACAGTCTAGAAGGGATGGTATTTGTTAAGCGCTTACTATCAATCAATCGTATTTATTGAGCGCTTACTGTGTGCACAGCACTGTACTAAGCGCTTGGGAAGTACAAGTTGGCAACATATAGGGACAGTCCCTACCCAACAGTGGGCTCACAGTCTAAAAGGTGCCAAGGGCTGTTCCAAGTGCTAGGGGAGCTACAAGGAGATGAGGTTGTCCCACGTGGGGCTCACAGTCTTCCCCCCCATTTTACAGATGAGGTCACTGAGGCCCAGAGAAGCGACTTGCCCAAAGTCACACAGCTGATAAGGGGAAGGGCCGGAATTAGAACCCATGATCTCTGACCGACTCCCAAGCTCTTTCCGCTAAGCCACGCTGCTTCTCACCGTCCTACACGGGGCTCCCAGGCTTCATCCCCATTTTACAGAGGAGGCAACTGAGGCCCAGGGAAGTGACTTGGCCAAGGCCCCACAGCAGACAAGTGGCGGAGTCGGGGTTAGAACCCAGGTTTTTTGGACTCCCCGGGCTGTAGCCATCAGGCCTCATGGCTTCGCCCCCCTCCCCTGGCTCCCAGTCCTGTCCGAGGGCCCAAGGCCTTGTCGGGAATAATAATAATAATAATAATAATGATGGTATTTGTTAAGCGCTTACTATGTGCCAAGCACTGTTCTGAGTGCTGGAGTAGATATAACGTAATGTGGGGCTCAGTCTCAATCCCCATTTTGCAGATGAGGGAACTGAGGCCCAGAGAAGTTAAGTTAGAGAAGCAGCGTGGCTCAGTGGAAAGACCCCGGGCTTTGGAGTCAGAGGTCATGGGTTCAAATCCTGCTCCAGCACTTGTCGGCTGTGTGACTTTGGGCGAGTCACTTCACTTCTCTGTGCCTCAGTTCCCTCATCTGTAAAATGGGGATAAAGACCGTGAGCCCCACGTGGGACAGCCTGATCACCTTGTACGGCTCAGTGGAAAGAGCCCAGGCTTGGGAGTCAGAGGTCGTGGGTTCAAATCCCAGCTCTGCCAATTGTCAGCTGTGTGACTTTAGGCAAGTCACTTCACTGGGCCTCAGTGACCTCATCTGTCAAATGGGGATAAAGACCGTGAGCCCCACGTGGGGCAACCTGATCACCTTGTACGGCTCAGTGGAAAGAGCAAGGGCTTGGGAGTCGGAGGTCGTGGGTTCAAATCCCGGCTCCGCCACTTGTCCGCTGTGTGACTTTGGGCAAGTCATTTAACTTCTCTGGGCCTCAGAGACCTCATCTGTAAAATGGGGATGTGAGCCCCACATGGGACAATCTGATCACCTTGTATCCTCCCCAGTGCTTAGAAAAGTGCTTAGCACATAGTAAGCGCTTAACAAATGCCATCATTGTTATTATTACTACCTCAGCGCGTAGAACAGTGCTTGACACACAAAGCGCGCTTAACAAATACCACCACTGTTAAGAGCCCGGGCTTTGGAGTCAGAGGTCATGGGTGCAAATCCCAGCTCTGCCAATTGTCAGCTGTGTGACTTTGGGGACGTCACTTCACTTCTCTGGGCCTCAGTGACCTTATCTGTAAAGTGGGGACAAAGACTGTGAGCCCCATGTGGGGCAAACTGATCACCTTGTATGGCTCAATGGAAAGAGCCCGGGCTTGGGAGTCAGAGGTCGTGGGTTCAAATCCCAGCTCTGCCAATTGTCAGCTGTGTGACTTTGGGCAGGTCACTTCACTTCTCTGGGCCTCAGTTACATGATCTGTAATATGGGGATAAGACTGTGAGCCCCACGTGGGGCAACCTGATCACCTTGTATGGCTCAATGGAAAGGGCCTGGGCTTGGGAGTCGGAGGTCATGGGTGCAAACCCCAGCTCTGCCAATTGTCAGCTGTGTGACTTTGGGCAAGTTATGTTGCCAACTTGTACTTCCCAAGCGCTTAGTACAGTGCTCTGCACACAGGAAGCGCTCAATAAATACTACTGAATGAATGAAAGTCACTTCACTTCTCTGGGCCTCAGTGACCTCATCTGTCAAATGGGGATAAAGACTGTGAGCCCCACGTGGGGCATCACCTTGAATGGCTCAATGGAAAGAGCCCGGGCTTGGGAGTCGGAGGTCGTGGGTTCAAATCCCGGGTCTGCCGATTGTCAGCCGGGTGACTTTGGGCAGGTCACTTCACTTCTCTGGGCCTCAGTTACCTCATCTGTAAAATGGGGATTAAGACCGTGAGCCCCCCGTGGGACAACCTGATCACCTTGAATGGCTCAATGGAAAGAGCCCGGGCTTGGGAGTCAGAGGTCGTGGGTTCAAATCCCAGCTCTGCCAATCGTCAGCCGTGTGACTTTGGGCAAGTCACTTCACTTCTCTGGGCCTCAGTTCCCTCATCTGTCAAATGGGGATAAAAGGACTGTGAGCCCCATGTGGGGCAACCTGATCACCTTGAATGGCTCAATGGAAAGAGCCCGGGCTTGGGAGTCGGAGGTCGTGGGTTCAAATCCCGGCTCTGCCGATTGTCAGCTGTGTGACTTTGGGCAGGTCACTTCACTGGGCCTCAGTGACCTCATCTGTCAAATGGGGATGAAGACCGTGAGGCCCACGTGGGGCAACCTGATCACCTCGTGCGGCTCCGTTCCCTCATCTGTCAAATGGGGATGAAGCCTGTGAGCCCCCCGTGGGGCAGCCCGATCGCCTTGGAACCTCCCCAGCGCTTAGAACAGTGCTCTGCACATAGTAAGCGCTTAATAAATCATTCTTACAATTATTATTATTGCTATAAGCAGACGGCTATAAGAAGCCGTCCCGTCCCGCTCACCGGTGGCCCTGCGCTCGGCGGCATCTGCCCTGGCGGTGGCGGGGCTGGCCTTGCCGTCGGGTCCCGGGGCGGGGGCGGGGGCGGGGATGGCGGGGCCGGTGCTGCCGGGGGCGGCGGGGATGACGGCGGGGGGGGCGGGGGCGGCGGGGCCGGTGACGGGCCCGGTGACGGCGGGGATGGCGCCGGATGCGGGCGGCGGCGGCGGCGGGGCCGCGGAGGCGGCGGGGGCGGCGGGGGCCGCCGCGGGGGCCGGGCCCGGATCGCCCTCCGCGCCGCTGCCGCTCATCGGGCCGGGGACAAACCGCTTCCGCTTCCGGCGGACAAGCTTTCTTCCCGCCCTCGCCCCGTCCGGGCTCCTGATTGGCCGCCTTCGCCCCGTCCGCGCGCCTGATTGGCCGTCCTCGCCCCGCCTGTCGCTTTCCCGCCCTCCCCGCCGTCCGGGTACGTGATTGGCCGCCCTCGACCCGGTCCGGGCGCCTGATTGGCCGCCCTCGCTCCGTCCGGGCGCCTGATTGGCCGTCCTCGCCCCGCCTGTCGCTTTCCCGCCCTCCCCCGTCAGGACGCCTGGTTGGTCGCCCTCGCCTCCGTGGGCGCCTGATTGGTCGCCCTCGCCTCCGTCCGGGCGCCTGATTGGCCGCCCTCGCCTCCGTCCGGGCGCCTGATTGGCCGCCCTCGCCCCGTACGGGCGCCTGATTGGCCGCCCTCGACCCGTCTGGGCGCCTGATTGGCCGCCCTCGCCCCGTACGGGCGCCTGATTGGCCGCCCTCGCCCCACCCGTCGCTTTCCAGCCCTCCCCCGTCATGACGCCTGATTGGCCGCCCTCGCCCCGCCCGTCGCTTTCCCGCCCTCCCCCCGTCAGGACGCCTGATTGGTCGCCCTCGCCTCCGTCCGGGCGCCTGATTGGCCGCCCTCGTCCCGTCCGGGAGCGTGATGGATTGGCCGCTCTCGCCCCGCCCGTCGCTTTCCCGCCTTCCCCCGTCCGGACGCCTGATTGGTCATTCTCCCCCGTCCGGGAGCGTGATGGATTGGTCGCTCTCGCCCCGCCCGTCGCTTTCCCGCCCTCCCCCGCCCGGGCACGTGATTGGCCGCCCTCGCCTCCGTCCGGGCGCCTGATTGGCTGCCCTCGCCTCCGTCCGGGCGCCTGATTGGCCGCCCTCGCCCCGTACGGGCGCCTGATTGGCCGCCCTCGCCCCACCCGTCGCTTTCCCGCCCTCCCCCGTCATGACGCCTGATTGGTCACCCTCCCCCGTCTGGGAGCGTGATGGATTGGTCGCTCTCGCCCCGCCCGTCGCTTTCCCGCCCTCCCCCCGTCCGGACGCCTGATTGGTCACCCTCCCCCATCCGGGAGCGTGATTGATTGGTCGCTCTCGCCCCGCCCGTCGCTTTCCCGCCCTCCCCCCGTCAGGACGCCTGATTGGTCGCCCTCGCCTCCGTCCGGGCTCCTGATTGGCCGCTCTCGCCCCATCCGGGCTCCTGATTGGCCGCCCTCGCCCCATCCGGGCTCCTGATTGGCCGCCCTCGTCCCGCCCGTCGCTTTCCCGCCCTCCCCCGTCAGGACGCCTGATTGGTCGCCCTCGCCCCGTTCGGGAGCGTGATTGGCCGACCTCCCCCCTCCCTCCCCGTCCCGACGCCTGATTGGCCGCCCTCCCCCCTCGTCCAGACGCGTGACTGGCCGCTCTCGCCCCGTCCGAGCACGTGATTGGCCGCCCTCGTCCCGTTCGGGCGCGTGATTGGCCGCCAGGACCTTCGCTCGCCCTACCGCGCTTGGTGATTGGTTCGGCCTGGAGCGGCCACCGGAGACTTGAGCTGTTGCCAGGCAACGGGGCTGGGGCGTGATTGGCCGCCCTCGCCCCGTCCGGACGCGTGATTGGCCTCCCGGGCCGTCGCTCGTCCTAAGGCGCTCGGTGATTGGCTCGCCCTGGAGCGGCCACCGGAGACTTTACAGCTCTGCCTGTTGCCCAGGCAACCGGATGGGGCGGGATTCTTGGGGGCCCGCGTGGAGGAGGCGGGCGGTGGCGGAGCAAGTCCATTCATTCATTCATTCATTCATTTATTCATTCATTCATTCATTCATTCAATCAATCGTATTTATTGAGCGCTTATTGTGTGCAGAGCACTGGACTAAGCGATTGGGAAGTACAAATGGGCAACAAAGTACAACATGGGCAACATGAGAAGCAGCGTGGCTCAGTGGAAAGAGTCCGGGCTTTGGAGTCAGAGGTCGTGGGTTCAAATCCCGGCTCCGCCAATTGTCAGCTGTGTGACTTTGGGCAAGTCACTTAACTTCTCTGTGCCTCAGTTACCCCGTCTGTAAAATGGGGACTAAGACTGTGAGCCCCAAGTGGGACAACCCGCTCACCTTGTAACCTCCCCAGTGCTTAGAACAGTGCTTTGCACATAGTAAGCACTTAATAAATACCATCATTATTAACGTCTAGAGACGTTCCTCACCCAACAACGGGCTCACATTCATTCAAATATATTTATTGAGCGCTTACTGTGTGCAGGGCACTGTACTAATTGCTTGGGAGAGGACAATTCAGCAACAGATAGAGACGTTCCCTACCCAACAACATCGCGGGAAACCTCGCAGCCGAGGACTTAGTTCTCCTTCTGGGATGATGATGATAATAATAATAATTAATAATTATATATGTATAATTAATTATTATTATTATTATTATTATGGCATTTGTTAAGCGCTTACTATGTGCAAAGCACTGTACTAATCGCTTGGGAGAGTACGATATAACATCAAACACATTCCCTGCCCACAATTGAGCTGTCTAGAGGGTTTTCCTTCAGGTCTAACTTCACTCCCTCCGGCTGCAGGGTAGAAACGTTCACTATCACAGGGCTGAAGGCAGGGGAATTGAGACAGTATCGTGGCTCAGTGGAAAGTGCACAGGCTTTGGAGTCAGCAGTCATGGGTTCGAATTCCAGCTCCGCCACATGTCTGCTGTGTGACCTTGGGCAAGTCACTTAATCAATCAATCAATCAATCAATCAATCGTATTTATTGAGCGCTTACTATGTGCAGAGCACTGTACTAAGCGCTTGGGAAGTACAAATTGGCATCACATAGAGACAGTCCCTACCCAACAGTGGGCTCACAGTCTAAAAGGGGGAGACAGAGAACAGAACCAAACATACCAACAAAATAAAATAAGTAGGATAGAAATGTACAAGTAAAATAAATAAATAAATAAATAAATAGAGTAATAAATATGTACAACCATATATACATATATACAGGTGCTGTGGGGAAGGGAAGGAGGTAAGACGGGGGATGGAGAGGGGGACGAGGGGAGAGGAAAGAAGGGGCTCAGTCTGGGAAGGCCTCCTGGAGGAGGTGAGCTCTCAGCAGGGCCTTGAAGGGAGGAAGAGAGCTAGCTTGGCGGATGGGCAGAGGGAGGGCATTCCAGGCCCGGGGGATGACGTGGGCCGGGGGTCGATGGCGGGACAGGCGAGAGCGAGGTACGGTGAGGAGATTAGTGGTGGAGGAGCGGAGGGTGCGGGCTGGGCAGTAGAAGGAGAGAAGGGAGGTGAGGTAGGAGGGGGCGAGGTGATGGAGAGCCTTGAAGCCCAGGGTGAGGAGTTTCTGCTTGATGCGCAGATTGATCGGTAGCCATTGGAGGTTTTTGAGGAGGGGAGTAATATGTCCAGAGCGTTTCTGGACAAAGATAATCCGGGCAGCAGCATGAAGTATGGATTGAAGTGGAGAGAGACACGAGGATGGGAGATCAGAGAGAAGGCTAGTGCAGTAGTCCAGACGGGATAGGATGAGAGCTTGAATGAGCAGGGTAGCAGTTTGGATGGAGAGGAAAGGGCGGATCTTGGCAATGTTGCGGAGCTGAGACCGGCAGGTTTTGGTGACGGCTTGGATGTGAGGGGTGAATGAGAGAGCGGAGTCGAGGATGACACCAAGGTTGCGGGCTTGTGAGACGGGAAGGATGGTAGTGCCGTCAACAGAGATGGGAAAGTTAGGGAGAGGACAAGGTTTGTCGGGGGGTCGCGTAACTTAACTTAACTTCTCTGAGCCTCAGTTCCCTCATCTGTAAAATGGGGATTAAGACATTGTGAACCCCGCGTGGGACAACCTGATCATCTTGTATCCCCCCAGCGCTTAGAACGGTGCTTTGCACAAAGTAAGCACTTAACAAATGCCATCATTACTATTATTATTATTTCCCCAACCACTCAGGCCCCTCAAGAGCATCACCCTGCACCACGCTGGACCTAACCCCCTCAGCCGACGCCTTTCTAAACTCAACATTTGACCCTTTTCATATCCCCGGGGTAAGGCCCCCTTGCCCTCCCAACTCCATCTCCACGCGAGGTGCGTGCCCCACTCCCAGGCCCCTTTCTTCTTCCCGGTCTCTCCCACAGTAAGACTGGCTTTAGGCTGGGGTAGGGAAAAATCTTCTTTATTGCTATGGTACAGACCCTGAGTCGTGGCGGGGAGGAGGGAGAGGGTGGAGAGGGATGTGGAGTCTCGGGAAGGAGGAGATATTGAGCGAGGCAGAGCATCACAGGAGGTAGGCTCAGGCGGCAAACGGGGCTCAGAATAGGGCAGGGAGTTTCAGTGCTCTAAGGGTGGGATGGGGGGTGAGCAAAGTCTGCAGCAGGGGGGTGAGATTGGGGGATATTTAGGGGTCCAGGGTGGTGGGCATAGTCTGCAGCAGGGTGGTGGGATTGGGGGATATGTTGGAGCCTGGGCAAAGTCTGCAGCAGGGTGGTGAGATTGGGGGATATTTAAGGGCCCGGGGTGAGTGTGCAAAGTCTGCAGCAGGGTGGTGGGATTGGGGGATATTTAGGGGTCCTGGGGGGTGGGGGGGCACAGTCTGCAGCAGGATGGTGGGATTGGGAATATTTTGGAGTCTGCGGGGGTGGGCACAGTCTGCAGCAGGGTGGTGGGATTGGGGGATATTTAAGGGCCCGGGGTGTGTGTGCAAAGTCTGCAGCAGGGCGGTGGGATTGGGGGATATTTAGGGGTCCCGGGGGGGGAGGGTGGGCACAGTCTGCAGCAGGATGGTGGGATTGGGAATATTTTGGAGTCTGCGGGGGTGGGCACAGTCTGCAGCAGGGTGGTGAGATTGGGAATATTTTGGAGTCTGCGGGGGTGGGCACAGTCTGCAGCAGGGTGGTGGGATTAGGGGATATGTAGGGGCCCGGAGGGTGGACAAAATCTGCAGCAGGGTGGTAGGATTGGGGGATATTTAGGGGTCTCGGGGGGGGGGGGGTGGCGGGAACAGTCTGCAGCAGGGTGGTGAGATTGGGGGATATGTTGGGGCCTGGGCAAAGTCTGCAGCAAGGTGGTGGGATTGGGGATATTTAAGGGCCCGGGGGGGTGGGCAAAGACTGCAGCAGGGTGGTGGGATTGGGGGATATTTAGGGGTCCCGGGGGGGCGGGCACAGTCTGCAGCAGGATGGTGGGATTGGGGATATTTAGGGGTCCGGCGGGGGGCGGGGGGGGGGGGGAGCGGGCACAGTCTGCAGCAGGGTGGTGAGATTGGGAGATATGTTGGGGCCTGGGCAAAGTCTGCAGCAAGGTGGTGGGATTGGGGGATATTTAAGGGCCCGGGGGGGTGGGCAAAGTCTGCAGCAGGGTGGTGGGATTGGGGATATTTAGGGGTCTGGGGGGGAGGCGGGCACAGTCTGCAGCAGGGTGGTAGGATTGGGGGATATTTAGGGGTCTGGGGGGGGCGGGAACAGTCTGCAGCAGGGTGGTGAGATTGGGGGATATGTTGGGGCCTGGGCAAAGTCTGCAGCAAGGTGGTGGGATTGGGGATATTTAAGGGCCCGGGGGGTGTGGGCAAAGACTGCAGCAGGGTGGTGGGATTGGGGGATATTTAGGGGTCCCGGGGGGGCGGGCACAGTCTGCAGCAGGATGGTGGGATTGGGGATATTTAGGGGTCTGGGGGGGAGGCGGGCACAGTCTGCAGCAGGGTGGTGGGGTTGGGGATATTTTGGAGTCTGGGGGGGCAGGCACAGTCTGCAGCAGGGTGGTGGGATTGGGGGATATGTAGGGATACGGGGGGGCGGGCACAGTCTGCAGCAGGGTGGTGAGATTGGGGGATATGTTGGGGCCTGGACAAAGTCTGCAGCAGGCTGGTGGGATTGGGGGATATTTAGGGGTCTGGGGCATGGGCAAAGTCTGCAGCAGGGTGGCGATATTGGGGGATATTTAGGGGTCTGGGGGAGAGGAGGGTGTCAGGCAAGGAGCAGAGCCTTCAGCAAAGCCGGATAGTTGGGGGTCCCCCAGCCTGTAACGGGGTCCCAGCCAGGGCCACTGCAGAAACCCTGACCCTGCACCGTCTCATCCAGACAGGACAAATGGCAGCCATTTGTAACCTGCAGGGGTGGAGGAGGGGGGATGAGTCAGAGGGTTTTGGAGGGGACACCCCCTCCTGCCCTCCCCGTCCTCGCCCCAGCCCTCAGCCATTACCCAACAGCTCCCTTGGGGCGACCTCCACCCCCTCCTCCAGGCCCCGAGACTCACATCGAACAGGCCAGGGCCACCTTTGGCAGCCAGCTGGTACAGTAGGGGGTTCAGGAAGCCAAGAGGCGGGCGCCCGCTCAGCAGCCGCCGCTCATTCACCAGAGACAGAATCCCCCCGAACACCGGCGTGGAGGCCTGGGACAGGACGGGACGGGAGAGAAAGGGAGGGTCGGGAGAGATGCGGGGAATGGGGTCGGAAAGGGGGTGGCCAACAAGCCGGAGGAAAGGAGCGCTCTCCCAGTCTGGAGAGGGGCAGGGCTGGGGACCATGGGGAAAAACACCGGGGTCGGGGGCTGGGAGGTAGGAAGGCCCCGAGTCGGGACTCACCGAGGTGCCGGACACCCACGGGATGGGCAAGCCGTTGCTGACCACCCAGTAGCCGTCAGACAGAGCCGCCACGTCCGGGTAGGCCCGGCCGGTGGCGTTGAAGTAGCTCGACGGTGGTAGCCGGGTAGACGAATGCAGGAACTTCGATACCGCTTCCTCCTACGAGGGGGGTCGTTGGGAGGACAGACGGTCAGCCCCATGGCCCTCCATCCCCAAATTGGAGACCCAAGCCTCGCACATGGCGGAGGGGGGGCATTCGGAGCCCTGGAGGGGGGCAGCGTGGCTCAGTGGAAAGAGCGCAGGCTTGGGAGTCAGAGGTCATGGGTTCTAATCCCGGCTCCGCCTCTTGTCAGCTGTGTGACTTTGGGCAAGTCACTTCACTTCTCTGGGCCTCAGTGACCTCATCTGCACAATGGGGAGGAAGACTGTGAGCCTCTAGTGGGACAACCTGATAACCCTGTATCTCCCCCAGCGCTTAGAACAGTGCTTGGCACGTAGTAAGCGCTTAACAAGTGCCATAATTATCATCTCCAGCACCCTTAAATTCCCCTCCAGTGACTTCCCTCCCTTCTGGACTGTGAGCCCGCTGTTGGATAGGGACCGTCTCTAGATGTTGCCAACTTGTACCTCCCAAACGCTTAGTACAGTGCTCTGCATACAGTAAGCACTCAATAAATTATTATTACTACGTCTCGAGCTCTGTTGGGCAGCGATATCGGCAGTACATGACACAGAAAGCTTCCCAGACTCTTCTCAGATTACCTATCCCATGGGTTTGCATTAGAGCTGCAAGGCCATGGCAGGTAACATCAGTCACGTTTCCAGTTTAGTATTAAAGCCTTTTTTCTGGTCAGTGGGAGGGCCCTACTAGTTGGGGATGGGTGAGGAAGGGGAGAGGAGGAAAGCAAAGATAAAGTTGGAGCCCCTCCCTCCTCCTTGCTGACTTAAGCAGAACTCTGTTTGTACAGATTTACTACTCTATTTTACTTATACATATTTACTATTCTATTTATTTTATTCTGTTAATTTGTTTTGTTGTCTGTCTCCCCCGTCTAGACTGTGAGCCCGCTGTTGGGTAGGGACCGTCTCTATCTGTTGCCAACTTGTACTTCCCAAGCGCTTAGTGCAGTGCTCTGCACGCAGCAAGCGCTCAATAAATACGACTGAATGAATTGAATGAATGAATAAATACGATCGAATGAATGAATGAACAAATACTAAAATTATTATTATTAGTACCTGGTAGGATGGCCGAGGAAAAGCGTTGCTGAAGCCGCCTCCGCTGATGTAGTCGGCCACCTCATCCGTTACTAGGAAGGGATTCCGGAAGGACGTCCCGCCTACCGCTGTGATGTATGGGCTGGGGAACACAGGTCAAGTGGGTGTCATGGGAGCACAGAGTCCTGCGCCGGGGGAGTCAGGGGGGGACGTGAAGGGGTGAGGGGAAACAGAGAGCTCAGGGCCACCCCAGCACGCAGCAGGGACAACCGCATCCTTCTTGGGCCATGGGACGGGGGAGAGGAGAGGGGATCTCCGGTCACCTGGAAGCCGGGAAGCTGGGGCGGAAGACGTGAGTCCCAGAGGCCACAGTCCGACAGCCAGCACCGCTGTCTCCTGGGGAAGGAGGGATCGGGGAGAAAAGTACTTTCTTCAATGAGTGGTCAAAGCTAGGTCACTGGAGGGAAAGTTAAGGGCCCTGGAGATAACAATGATGGCGTTCGTTAAGCGCTTACTATGTGCCAGGCACTGTTCTAAGCACCGGGGTAGATACGAGGTCATCAGGTTGTCCCACGTGGGGCTCACAGTTTTACAGATGAGGTAACTGAAGCCCAGAGAAGTGAAGTGACTTGCCCAAAGTCCCACGGCTGAGAAGCGGGAGAGTCGGGATTAGAACCCACGACCTCTGACTCCCAAGCCCGGGCTCTTTCCACTAAACCGCGCTGCTACCATCCTTAGCCACGCCACCAAATGTCTTGTTGCCCCTATTGGAGATAAAGTCCTGGGCTGGATGGAACTTGAGGCCTGGGTTGGGGGATTAAAAGCTCAGGCCTCAGACCACCCCTGGTAATAATAATATTAATAATAATAATATTAATAATAATAATAATAATGATAATGATGGCATTTATTAAGCACTTACTATGTGCAAAGCACTGTTCTAAGCACTGGGGAGGATACAAGGTGATCAGGTTGTCCCACGTCTTCATCCCCATTTTACAGATGAGGGAACTGAGGCCCAGAGAAGTTAAATGATTGCCCACAGTCACCCAGCTGACAACTGGTGGAGCTGAGATTTGAACCCATGACCTCTGACTCCAAAGCCCGGGCTCTTTCCACTGAGCCACGCTAAAGGGTTCTTTCTACTGAACTTTGGACCGTAAGCGCTTAGCAGTCAGGGACATCTTTTACTTCAAATGCACAGTCCCAACTATTCAGTACAGTGCGCTACACACATGAAGTGCTCTCGACACTCAAAATGCTCAGAATAGTGCTCTGCTTTCGTTATGCCGTCAATAAATGCAGTTGCTTATTATTAGTGGCAGTATTAATACTATTAGGGAAGCAGCGTGGCTCAGTGGAAAGAGCCCGGGCTTGGGAGTCAGAGGTCGTGGGTTCTAATCCCGCCTCCGCCACTTGTCAGCTGTGTGACTTTGGGCAAGTCACTTCGCTTCTCTGGGCCTCAGTTCCCTCATCTGGAAAATAGGGATGAAGACTGTGAGCCCCATGTGGGACAGCCCGATTACCTTTTATCTCCCCCCGCGCTCAGAACAGTGCTCAGCACATAGTAAGTGCTTAACAAATACCATTATTATTATTATTATTACTACTACTACTAAAAACTTCATGGAATTTGCTAAGTTCTTACTATATGTCAAGCACTGCTCTAGGCGCCGGGGTAGATACGAGCTTATCAGGTTGGACAAAGTCCCTGTCCCATGTGGAGCTCATAGTCTGAATAGGAGGGAGCACACGGTATTAAATCCCCATTTTACAGATGAGGAAACTGAGGCACAGAGACATTAAGTACAAAATGCGTGAAATGTGGATCAAAGCGGTGAGCCCCACGTGGGGGCAGGGACTGCGTCCAACCTGCTTAGCTTGTATCTACCCCATTCATTCAATTGTATTTACTGAGTGCTTACTGTGTGCAGAGCACTGTACTAAGCGCTTGGGAAGTACAAGTTGGCAACAGCGCTTAGTACAGTGTTTGGCACACAATAAATGCTTAACAAACACCTTAAAAAAACCCCAAAACAGTGGCTTCCCCAGGGGTACTCAGCAGGGGACTGGCAGAGCCATGATGAGGACGGTTTTGTTCTCCGTCTCCCCCTTTTAGACCGTGAGCCCACTGTTGGGTAGGGACTGTCTCTATATGTTGCCAATTTGTACTTCCCAAGCGCTTAGTACAGTGCTCTGCACACAGTAAGCGCTCAATAAATATGACTGATGATGATGATGATGACGACAAGGGGAGAGCGGTCTGGATGAGCAGCCTTGGGCGAAGCGGGAACTGGAGGCTACCTGAAGCGAAGAGCAGGGTGAGGCCTCGGGCCCCGGCCTTCATCAGCTCGGCATTGACCCGATCCAGGTAGACGCTGCTCAGCGAGTCCTCGTCATCCCCGTAGCTGACGGTGTGCACCCAAGGCAGCGCGGAGGTGTTGCTGAGCGCTAAGAGCCACTGCAGAAACGGCTCCTGGGCCTCGTGGCGGCCTGGCGGGGCGGTGGAGGGAGAAGCACGGATGTGGGGGTCAGCACGGGACCACGGGGCGGGGGGCCTAAATCTCCAGTGGCTACCGGTCAATCTACGCATCAAGCAAAAACTCCTCACTCTCGACTTCAAGGCTGTCCATCCCCTCGCCCCCTCCTCCCTCACCTCCCTTCTCTCCTTCTCCAGCCCAGCCCGCACCCTCCGCTCCTCTGCCGCTGCTAACCTCCTCACTGTCCTCCCCCTGGCCTGGAATGCCCTCCCTCCACACATAATAATAATAATAATAATGATGGCATTTGTTACGCGCTTACTATGTGCAAAGCACTGTTCTAAGCGCTGGGGGGATACGAGGTGATCAGGTTGTCCCACGTGGGGCTCACAGTCTTAATCCCCATTTTACAGATGAGGTAACTCAGGCTCAGAGAAGTTAAGTGACTTGCCCAGTGTCACACAGCAGACATGTGGCAGAGCTGGGATTCGAACCCATGACCTGCACATCCACCAAGCTAGCTCTCTTCCTCCCTTCAAAGCCCTACTGAGAGCTCACCTCCTCCAGGAGGCCTTCCCAGACTGACCCCCCTTTTTCCTCTCCTCCTCCCCATCACCCCGCCCTACCTCCTTCCCCTCCCCACAGCACCTGTAGATATGTTTGTACAGATTTATTACTCTATCTATTTTACTTGTACATATTTAGTATTCTATTTATTTTGTCAATGATGTGCATCTGGCTTTACTTCTATTTATTCTGATGACTTGACACCTGTCCACATGTTTGGTTTTGTTGTCTGTCTCCCCCTTCTAGACTGAGCCCGTTGTTGGGTAGGGACCGTCTCTATATGTTGCCGACTTGTACTTCCCAAGCACTTAGTACAGTGCTCTGCACACAGTAAGCGCTCGCTCAATAAATATGACTGAATGAATGGTAGAGCCGGAGAAAGGGGATTCAGGTGGACGGGGAGGGGTCTGTCTGGGGGGTCGGCGGGGGCCTTACCGGGATTGCTGAAGACCCAAGTGGAGATGTTGGCCCCGGTGCTCATGAGATACTGCACGTCCAGACTGGCCTCCAGTCCGGCCCAGCCCCGGCCCTGCGGCCCCACCACCCGCTCCACGGCCGCCTGGTGTCTGAAGCCGCGGCCGAACAGACGCATGAACTTGGCCAGGTCGGTGGCGTGGAAGTATTGCTCCAGGAACTGGCGGGGGTGGAGGAGAGAGCACGCTGGATGCCCGGCGAGGGCACCGAAGGGACCGGGGTCGGGGGACGGACGGACGAGGAAGCAGGGGGAAGCGAGCACTGTACTTCCCCAGGTGCTTAGTACAGTGCCCTGCATACTGTATATAACTTAATTGAATTGAAGCGTGATGTGGGGCTTGAGGATGAGGGGACGAGCACCGTGGGGAGTTGCCGAGGCCCATGGTGGAGGGGAGACACCCGGAAACGTGGCCCTCGGGGCCAAGAGGACCAGGTGTGACTGCTGAGCGGTAACCAGGGGAGAGAGGGGTTACCTGGGCGCAGGCCTGGCTGTTGTTGGCCGCCGTCCCGCCCACGTCCAGCGTCGTCAGGTTGTACCGCTCGCGGATCACGGCCGGGGTCACCCCCAGGTGCAAGCCCTCCACGAGGCCCTGACCCCGGGCCCGCTGCTGCACGGTGGAGGGGGACGGAAAGCGGTGCAGCCCCCCGACTGAAGGGATGGGGGGGGGAGTGCATTGGGGAGCTGAGGGCTCAGTCCCCAGACACCCCTGGTGCCCTCCGCTCCTCGCACTACGTCCATCATCCCCCCAACTGTACCATTTCTTCCCTGTAACCCCCACCTCCTCCCCGCTTGCCCAGTACCGAAGTCAACGTGCGGGGCCAGCGACTCCGGGAGCCTGTACGGCCTTGGAGATCTGACCAGCCTCTGGCCGCCCGCCTCGTAGCGATGGAACTCGGCTCCTGCTAGCAGCTGCTCCGCCAGCCTGGAGGGGCATGGGGTTATTGTTATATCGTACTCTCCCAAGCGCTTAGTACAGTGCTCTGCATGCAGTGAGCGCTCAGTAAGTACCACTGACTGACTGAGGGGGGGTGGTCAGGGGAACGGGGGGAATGAGAGTCCAGGGAAGGAAGAAATGGGGGTCCAGGGGGATTGATCAGAGAGGGCTCTGACGGAGGCCCGGCAGCAAGTCGGTTGTGGCGTTGGGTGATAATAATAATAATAATGATAGTATCTGTTAAACGCTTCCTGTACTAAGCGCTGGGGTGCATACAAGCAAATCGAGTTGGACAAAGTCCCTGTCCCACGTGGGGCTCACCGTCTCAACCCCCATTTTACAGATGAGGTGACTGAGGCCCAGAGAAGTGCAGCCCAGAGTCACACGGCTGACAGAACCCACGGCCTCTGACTCCCAAGCCCACGATCTACCCCCTATGCCATGCTGCTCCTCGCTATGCCACGCTGATGGTGGGTGGCGGGGGGACGACACGAGGACATTCCCCCAGACAGATTCACCTCCCCCCCTGCAGCCTCTCACCCTGCGGTGAAGCGGCATTCCAGGAAATCCTGCGTGGCCACCGTCCGGCAGTCCCGCGCTCCCGCGGCCACCAGCCACTTATTCACCGTGCGCAGGGTCAGCACCGACGGCCGGACTAGGGTGGCCACCTCATCCAGGGTCAGGTATTTCCCTGCATAAGGCGACACAGTTGGGTTACGGAGGGGTGGGAGGGGGCACAGCCACAGATATCCCACCTGAGACCCCCCCCCCCCCCGCCGGCTCCCCATCGTTCCCCCATGATACTGCCCTGAGACCTCTCCCCTTCATACCATAGTGGGGGGACGTGGGGTTGGACACGGCCAGCACGAGTTCTTTCAGCTGGTCCAGCTTCTGTTGCTTCAGGGCAAAGGTCAGAACCACTGGCTCCTCTGGACCCAGGCGGCCCACGGGGGTCCAGCTGGGGGGCACCCTACGGTAAGGCCGGAGGGGAGAGAGAAGGAGAGGAGAGGCAGAAGGGAACAGAGGGGAGGGGGGAGACAGGTTCAGGAATTGAAACTCCATCCTCCGACTTCCAACCCAGTGCTCGTCTTGACCCGTTTGGGCGGAGGCTGTGGGTTGTTCTAGCATTGCCCACTTCCCTGAGGGCACTGGTGAAACTCCCACCACCACCCCTGGCCCCTTCGCCGCCCCGGCTGCTTCTCAGACGCCCCAAGGAGGCTGCGGGACGGCCAGAGCAGGGACCACCCCGGCATCTTGGTGGGATTAGAGAAGCCCGGTGTCCCCTAAGACTGGCCGTGGGCCAGCGCTGCGGCCCGCTAACCGCTCGGCGGCCCCCAGTTAATCGATCGGTGGTGTTCATTGAGCGCTTACCGTGTGCAGGGGACCGTACTAAGAGTACAATTAAAGGGAGTTGGTAGATACGTTCCCCACCCACAAGGCGCTTCCAGTCTAGAGGAGGAACATACAGTCCTCTCCGAAGTTGCCCTGCCAGGGGCAGGGGGGACGGGGGTGACTTACTGCAAGGACTGGTCAGGTTCAGGGGTCCAGCCGCTGACGCCATAGGAGCTGGAGGAAAGATAAAGGCCCAGGAGGCCTAGGAGCCTGGATGGATGGGGAGCAAGTGGAGAAAGGTGAATAATAATAATCATAATCATAAGAATGATGGTATTTGTTAAGCGCTTACTAAGTGCCAGGCACCGTACTAAGCGCTGGGGTAGATACAAGCAAATGGGGTTGGACACAGTCCCTATCCCACGTGGGGCTCACGGTCTCAATCCCCATTTTACAGATGAGGTAACTGCGGCCCAGAGAAGTGAAGTGACTCGCCCAAGCTCACACAGCAGACCAGTGGTAATAACAGTAATACTAATAATAATGATGGCATTTGTTAAGCGCTTACTATGTGCAAGGCACTGTTCTAAGCGCCGGGGAGGATACAAGGTGAGCAGGTTGTCCCACGT
This sequence comes from Tachyglossus aculeatus, assembly GCF_015852505.1. Lineage (NCBI taxonomy): Eukaryota > Metazoa > Chordata > Mammalia > Monotremata > Tachyglossidae > Tachyglossus > Tachyglossus aculeatus. Next base: position 133,467,459 of record NC_052067.1, on the reverse strand, counting down.
GGGGCTCACAGTCTTAAACCCCATTTTGCAGGTGAGGGAACTGAGGCCCAGAGAAGTGAAGTGACTTGCCCAAAGTCACACAGCTGAGAAGCGGGGGAGTTGGGATTAGAACCCATGACCTTCTGAATCCCAGGCCTGTGCTTTAGCCACTACGCCATGCTGCTTCTCCTGGGGTAATAATGATGGTGTTTGTCAAGCGCTTGCTCTGTGCAAAGCACCGTTCTAAGCGCTGAATGATAATAATGATGGTATTTGTTAAGCGCTTACTATGTGCCAAGTACTGTTCTAAGCACTGGGGAAGATACAAGGTGATCAGGTTGTCCCACGGGGGGCTCACAGTCTTCACCCCCACTTTCCAGACGAGGGAACTGGGTGTGGAGGGTGTGGTGCTGCAGAGCACCCCACCAACACCCCCTTTAATGCCCTCATTCATTCAATCGTATTTATTGAGCGCTAACTGTGTGCAGAGCACTGGACTAAGCGCTTGGGAAGTACAAGTTGGCAACATATAGCGACGGTCCCTATCCAACAGCGGGCTCACAGTCTAGAATTTTTCCCTGGTGCTTCCTCTCCCTTTTCATGCGTGTAGTTAGCCTCATAAAAAAAGATACAACTGTATTAGGCTCTTAAAAACAAACAAACCCTGAGTGGCTGCTTTCCTTCATGGGGATTGGTGATTGGGGGTCATTTTTTTTGGGGGGGGGGTTCTCTGTGCTTCTTTGGGGAGGTTGGGGCTATGGCTCTGGGGGAGTCTGTTGACGGCACTACCATCCTTCCCTTCTCACAAGCCCGCAACCTTGGTGTCATCCTCGACTCCGCTCTCTCCTTCACCCCTCACATCCAAGCCGTCACCAAAACCTGCCGGTCTCAGCTCCGCAACATTGCCAAGATCCGCCCTTTCCTCTCCATCCATCCCGCTCCCCTGCTGGTTCAAGCTCTCATCCTATCCCATCTGGACTACCGCATCAGCCTTCTCTCTGATCCCCCATCCTCGTGTCTCTCCCCACTTCAATCCATACTTCATGCTGCTGCCCGGATTGTCTTTGTCCAGAAACGCTCTGGTCATGTTACTCCCCTCCTCAAAAATCTCCATTGGCTACCAATCAATCTGCGCATCAGGCAGAAACTCCTCACCTTGGGCTTCAAGGCCGTCCATCACCTTGCCCCCTCCTACCTCACCTCCCTTCTCTCCTTCTCCAGCCCAGCCCGCACCCTCCGCTCCTCTGCTGCTAATCTCCTCACTGGGCCTCGTTCTCGCCTGTCCTGCCATCGACCCCCGGCCCACGTCCTCCCCCGGGCCTGGAATGCCTTCCCTCTGCCCATCCACCAAGCTCGCTCTCTTCCTCCCTTCAAGGCCCTACTGAGAGCTCACCTCCTCCAGGAGGCCTTCCCAGACTGAGCCCCTTCCTTCCTCTCCCCCTCGTTCCCCTCTCCATCCCCCCCATCTTACCTCCTTCCCTTCCTGACAGCACCTGTATATATGTTTGTACATATTTATTACTCTATTTATTTATTTATTTTACTTGTACATATCTAGTCTATTGATTTTATTTTGTTAGTATGTTTGGTTTTGTTCTCTGTCTCCCCCTTTTAGACTGTGAGCCCACTGTTGGGTAGGGACCGTCTCTATATGTTGCCAACTTGTACTTCCCAAGCGCTTAGTACAGTGCTCTGCACACAGTAAGCGCTCAATAAATACGATTGATGATGATGATGATGACCCCGGCTATGCCAGTTTGACCCTGGGTGGGGGCATGGGTTGTGGGTGTGTGGGGTGGAGCTGGCCCCGGGTTGGGGCTTTGAGGACCCTCTGATCCATCTATTTCCCCTTCCACCATATGGCTGCACTAATTCATTCTGATTGACTTTCTGCATTCATTTTCAAATATCTCCTTGACCCAGGGCCCGGGGGTGACTTGGTTTCTGACCAACCCCAACAGATGAGTCACTTAAACTGAGTCTCCCCCTCGTCCCCCTCTCCATCCCCCCCATCTTACCTCCTTCCCTTCCCCACAACACCTGTATATATGTTTGTACATCTTTATTACTCGATTTATTTATTTATTTTACTTGTACATATCTATTCTATTGATTTTATTTTGTTAGGATGTTTGGTTTTGTTCTCTGTCTCCCCCTTTTAGACTGTGAGCCCGCTGTTGGGTAGGGACTGTCCTTATATGTTGCCAACTTGGACTTCCCAAGCGCTTAGTACAGGGCTCTGCATACGGTAAGAGCTCAATAAATACGATTGATTGATTGATAGAAGGGGGAGACAGACAACAAAACAAAATATGTGGACAGGTGTGAAGAACAGATAGAATTAAAGCTAAATGCACTCCCATCCCATCGTTCTTCCCGGCTCCCTGGAGGCCCTTTTATGGCCAAATCTCTCTCCGATACTCTACTTCCACCACATTATTCATTCAACCGTATTTATTGAGCATTTACTGTGTGCAGAGCACTGTACTAAGCGCTTGAGAGGCGGCGTGGCTCAGTGGAAAGAGCCCGGGCTTGGGAGTCAGAAGTCGTGGGTTCTAATCCCAGCCCCGCCACTTTTCTGCTGTGTGACCTTGGGCAAGTCACTTCACTTCTCTGGGCCTCAGTGACCTCATCTGGAAAATAGGGATTAAGACTGCGAGCCCCACGTGGGACAACCTGATTCCCTTGTATCCCCCGTAGCGCTTAGAACAGTGCTTGGCACAGACTGAGCCCCCTCCTTCCTCTCCTCTTCTTCCCCTCTCCATCCCCCCAACCTTACCTCCTTCCCCTCCCCACAGCACCTGTATATATATATATATATATATACAAATATATATATATATATATATTTGTACAGATTTATTACTCTATTTATTATTTTACTTGTGAATATTTATTCTATTTATTTTATTTTGTTAATATGTTTTGTTCTGTTGTCTGTCTCCCCCTTCTAGACTGTGAGCCCGCTGTTGGGTAGGGACCGTCTCTACATGTTGCCAACTTGGACTTCCCAAGCGCTTAGTACAGTGCTCCTCACACAGTAAGCGCTCACTAAATACGATTGAATGAAGGAATGAACTGAATGAATAGTAAGCGCTTAACAAATGCCATCGTTATTATTACAATTTAGCAACATATTCAGACAATCCCTTCTTCCCCCTTCAAAGCCCTACTACTACTACTACTACTAATAATAATAATAATGGCATTTATTAAGTGCTTACTATGTGCAAAGCACTGTTCTAAGCACTGGGGAGGTTACAAGGTGATTGGGTTATCCCACAGGGGGCTCACAGTCTTAATCCCCATTTTACAGATGGGGTAACTGAGGCCCAGAGAAGTGAAGTGACTTGCCCAAAGTCACACAGCTGACAAGTGGCGTTGTCGGGATTTGAACCCATGACCTCTGACTCCAAAGCCCGGGCTCTTTCCCCGAGCCACGCTGCTTCTCTGCTAAAGACACACCTCCTCCAAGAGGCCTTCCCAGATCAAACCCCCTTTTCCTCAGATCCCCCTCCCTTCCATGTCACCTTGACTCTCTCCCTTTGGTCTTCCCCCCCATCTCCCTGCCCCATAGCCCTTGTGAATCAATCAATCAATCGTATTTATTGAGCGCTTACTTTGTGCAGGGCACTGTACTAAGCGCTTATCTGAATATATGTATCTATCTATCATTCTACCTATTTATGTTTATGCCTCTTCTCTTGTTCTGATGTCTGTCTCCCTAGGCCGTAAGCCTGTTGTGGGCAGGCATGTGAAGCAGAGTGGCTGAGCGGAAAGAGCCCGGGTTTGGTCGTGGGTTCTAATCCTGCCTCTGCCACTTATCAGCTGTGTGACTTTTGGCAGGTCACTTAACTTCTCTGTGCCTTGGTTACCTCATCTGTAAAATGGGGATTAAAACTGTGAGTCTTACTTGGGGCAAGCTGATTGCCTTGCATATACCCTAGTGCTTAGAACAGTGCTTGGCACAGAGTAAGTGCTTAATAAATGCCCTCATTATTATTGTTATAGCCTTGTATCTACCCCAGCACTTAGAACAGTGCTTGGCACATAGTAAGCGCTTAACAACTACCATTATTATTATTATTATTATAGCCTTGTATCTACCCCAGTGCTAAAAATAGTGCTTGGCACATAGTAAGCGCTTAACAAATACCACCATTATTATTATTATTATTATTATTATTATTATTATGGCCTTGTATCTACCCCAGTGCTTAGAACAGTACTTGGCACATAGTAAGTGCTTAACAAATACCATTATTATTATTATTATTATAGCCTTGTATCTACCCCAGCGCTTAGAACAGTGCTTGGCACAGAGTAAGCACTTAACAAATGCCATTATTATTATTATTATAGCCTTGTATCTACTCCAGCGCTTAGAACAGTGCTTGGCACATAGCGCTTAACAAATGCCATTATTATTATTATTATTATTATAGCCTTGTATCTACCCCAGTGCTAAGAACAGTGCTTGGCACATAGTAAGTGCTTAACAAATACCACCATTATTATTATTATTATTATGGCCTTGTATCTACCCCAGCACTTAGAACAGTGCTTGGCACATAGTAAGCATTTAACAAATACCATCATCATCATTATTATTATTATAGCTTTGTATCTCCCCCAGCGCTTAGAACAGTGCTTGGCACATAGTAAGCGCTTAACAAATGCCATTATTATTATTATTATTATAGCCTTGTATCTACCCCAGTGCTAAGAACAGTGCTTGGCACATAGTAAGTGCTTAACAGATACCACTATTATTATTATTATAGCCTTGTATCTACCCCAGCACTTAGAACAGTGCTTGGCACATAGTAAGTGGTTAACAAATACTATTATTATTATTATTATTATTATTATTATTATTATTATTATTATAGCCTTGTATCTACCCCAGTGCTTAGAACAGTGCTTGGCACATAGTTAGCGCTTAACAAATACCACCATTATTATTATTATTATTATGGCCTTGTATCTACCCCAGCACTTAGAACAGTGCTTGGCACATAGTAAGTGCTTAACAAATACCATTATTATTATTATTATTATTATTATTATTATAGCCTTGTATCTACCCCAGTGCTTAGAACAGTGCTTGGCACATAGTAAGCACTTAACAAATACCACCATTATTATTATTATTATTATGGCCTTGTATCTACCCCAGCACTTAGAACAGTGCTTGGCACATAGTAAGTGCTTAACAAATACCATTATTATTATTATTATTATTATTATTATTATTATAGCCTTGTATCTACCCCAGTGCTTAGAACAGTGCTTGGCACATAGTAAGCACTTAACAAATACCACCATTATTATTATTATTATTATTATGGCCTTGTATCTACCCCAGCACTTAGAACAGTACTTGGCACATAGTAAGTGCTTAACAAATACTATTATTATTATTATTATTATTATTATTACAGCCTTGTATCTACCCCAGAACTTAGAACAGTGGTTGGCACATAGTAAGCGTTTAACAAATACCATCATCATCATTATCATTATTATTATAGCCTTGTATCTCCCCCAGAGCTTAGAACAGTGCTTAGCACATAGTAAGCGCTTAACAAATGCCATTATTATTATTATTATTATTATTATTATAGCCTTGTAACTACCCCAGCACTTAGAACAGTACTTGGCACATAGTAAGTGCTTAACAAATACCATTATTATCATTATTACAGCCTTGTATCTACCCTAGTGCTTAGAACAGTGCTTGGCACATAATAAGCGCTTAACAAATACCATTATTATCATTATTATTATTATTATAGCCTTGTATCTACCCCAGCACTTAGAACAATGCTTGGCACCTAGTAAGCGTTTAACAAATACCATCATCATCATCATTATTATTATTATAGCCTTGTATCTCCCCCAGTGCTTAGAACAGTGCTTGGCACATAGTAAGTGCTTAACAAATACCATTATTATTATTATTATCATAGCCTAAAATCTACCCCAGCGCTTAGAACAGTGCTTGGCACATAGTAAGCGCTTAACAAATACCATTAGTATTATTATTATCATAGCCTTGCATCTACCCCAGCACTTGAACTTCTCTGGGCCTCAGTTACCTCATCTGTAAAATGGGGATGAAGACTGTGAGCCCCCCTTGGGACAACCTGATCACCTTGTAACCTCCCCAGCGCTTAGAACAGTGCTTTGCACACAGTAAGCGCTTAATAAATGCTATTATTTACATATTTATTACTCTATTTATTTATTTATTTATTTTACTTGTACATTTCTATCCTACTTATTTTATTTTGTTGGTATATTTGGTTCTGTTCTCTGTCTCCCCCTTTTAGACTGTGAGCCCACTGTTGGGTAGGGACTGTCTCTATGTGATGCCAATTTGTACTTCCCAAGCGCTTAGTACAGTGCTCTGCACATAGTAAGCGCTCAATAAATATGATTGATTGATTGATTGATTATTATTATTTTTATTATTATTATTAACAGTGCTTGGCACATAGTAAGTGCTTAACAAATACCATTATTGCTATTATAGCCTTGTATCTACCCCAGCACTTAGAACAGTGCATGGCACATTGTAAAAGCTTAACAAATATTATTATTATCATTATTATTATTATTATCATAGCCTTGCATCTACCCCAGCACTTAGAACAGTGCTTGGCACATACTAAGCGGCTTAACAAATACCATCATTATTATTATTATAGCCTTGTATCTCCCTCTGCGTTTAGAATAGCGCTTGGCACATAGTAAGCGCTTAACAAATACCATTATTATAGCTTTGTATCTACCTCAGCGCTTAGAACAGTGCTTGGCATATAGTAAGTGCTTAACAAATACCATCATCATCATTATTATTATTATGGCCTTGTATCTACCCCAGCACTTAGAACAGTACTTGGCACATAGTAAGTGCTTAACAAATACCATTATTATTATTATTATTATTATTATTATTATTATTATTACAGCCTTGTATCTACCCCAGCACTTAGAACAGTGCTTGGCACATAGTAAGCATTAATAAATGCCATCATCATTATTATTATTTTTATAGCCTTGTATCTCCCTCAGAGCTTAGACCAGTGCTTGGCACATAGTAAGTGCTTAACAAATACCATCATCATCATCATTATTATTATTATTATTATTATTATAGCCTCGTATCTACCCTAGCACTTACAACAGTACTTGGCACATAGTAAGCGCTTAACAAATACCATTAATATTACTACAGCCTTGTATCTACCCTAGTGCTTAGAACAGTGCTTGGCACATAGTAAGCGCTTAACAAATACCATTATTATTATTATTATTATAGTCCTGTATACCCCCCAGCACTTAGAACAGTACTTGGCACATAGTAAGTACTTAACAAATGCCATTATTATTATTATTATAGCCTTGTATCTACCCCAACGCTTAGAACAGTGCTTGGCACATAGTAAGTGCTTAACAAATGTCATTATTATTATTATTATTATTATTATTATTATTATTATTACAGCCTTGTATCTACCCCAGCACTTAGAACAGTACTTGGCACATAGTAAGTGCTTAACAAATGCCATTATTATTATTATTATAGCCTTGTATCTACCCCAGCGCTTAGAACAGTGCTTGGCACATAGTAAGTGCTTAACAAATGTCATTATTATTATTATTATTATTATTATTATTATTATTATTACAGCCTTGTATCTACCCCAGCACTTAGAACAGTACTTGGCACATAGTAAGTGCTTAACAAATACTATTATTATTATTATTATTATTATTATTATTATTATTACAGCCTTGTATCTACCCCAGCACTTAGAACAGTGTTTGGCACATAGTAAGCATTTAACAAATGCCATCATCATCATCATTATTATTATTATAGCCTTGTATCTACCCTAGCACTTAGAACAGTGCTTGGCACATAGTAAGCATTTAACAAATGCCATCATCATTATTATTATTTTTATAGCCTTGTATCTCCCTCAGAGATTAGACCAGTGCTTGGCACATAGTAAGTGCTTAACAAATACCATCATCATCATTATTATTATTATTATTATTATAGCCTTGTATCTACCCTAGCACTTACAACAGTACTTGGCACATAGTAAGCGCTTAACAAATACCATTAATATTACTACAGCCTTGTATCTACCCTAGTGCTTAGAACAGTGCTTGGCACATAGTAAGCGCTTAACAAATACCATTATTATTATTATTATAGTCCTGTATCCCCCCCAGCGCTTAGAACAGTACTTGGCACATAGTAAGTGCTTGACAAATGCCATTATTATTATTATTATAGCCTTGTATCTCCCCCAGCGCTTAGAACAGTGCTTGGCACATAGTAAGTGCTTAACAAATGCCATTATTATTATTATTATTATTATTATTATTATTATTACAGCCTTGTATCTACCCTAGCACTTAGAACAGTACTTGGCACATAGTAAGTGCTTAACAAATACCATTATTATTATTATTATTATTATTATTATTATTATTACAGCCTTGTATCTACCCCAGCCCTTAGAACAGTACTTGGCACATAGTAAGCATTTAACAAATGCCATCATCATCATCATTATTATTATTATAGCCTTGTATCTACCCTAGCACTTTGAACAGTACTTGGCACATAGTAAGCGCTTAACAAATACCATTAATATTACTACAGCCTTGTATCTACCCTAGTGCTTAGAACAGTGCTTGGCACATAGTAAGCACTTAACAAATACCATTATTATCATTATTATTATTATTATTATTATTATTATAGCCTTGTATCTACCCCAGCACTTAGAACAGTGCTTGGCACATAGTAAGCACTTAACAAATACCATTATTATTATTATTATTGTAGCCCTGTATCCCCCCCAGCGCTTAGAACAGTGCTTGGCACATAGTAAGCGCTTAACAAATACCATTATTATTATTATTATAGCCCTGTATCCCCCCCAGCACTTAGAACAGTGCTTGGCACATAGTAATCGCTTAACAAATACCATTATTATTATTATTATAGTCCTCTATCCCCCCGCCAGGGCTTAGAACAGTACTTGGCACATAGTAAGTGCTTAACAAATACCATTATTATTATTATTATAGCCCTGTATTCCCCCCAGCACTTAGAACAGTGCTTGGCACATAGTAATCGCTTAACAAATACCATTATTATTATTATTATAGTCCTGTATCCCCCCCCAGGGCTTAGAACAGTACTTGGCACATAGTAAGTGCTTAACAAATGCCATTATTATTATTATTATTATAGCCTTGTATCTACCCCAGCGCTTAGAACAGTGCTTGGCACATAGTAAGTGCGTAACAAATACCATCATCATCATTATTATTATTATGGCCTTGTATCTACCCCAGCACTTAGAACAGTACTTGGCACATAGTAAGTGCTTAACAAATACCATTATTATTATTATTATTATTACAGCCTTGAATCTACCCCAGCACTTAGAACAGTGCTTGGCACATAGTAAGCGTTTAACAAATGCCATCATCATCATTATTATTATTATAGCCTTGTATCTCCCCCAGAACTTAGAACAGTGCTTGGCACATAGTAATCACTTAACAAATACCATCATCATTATTATTGTTATTATTATTATAGCCTTGTATCTACCCTAGCACTTAGAACAGTACTTGGCACATAGTAAGTGCTTAACAAATACCGTTAGTATTATTACAGCCTTGTATCTACCCTAGTGCTTAGAACAGTACTTGGCACATAGTAAGTGCTTAACAAATACCGTTAGTATTATTACAGCCTTGTATCTACCCTAGTACTTAGAACAGTGCTTGGCACATAGTAAGCGCTTAACAAATACCATCATCATCATTATTATTATTATTATTATAGCCTTGTATCTACCCCAGCGCTTAGAACAGTGCTTGGCACATAGTAAGCGCTTAACAAATACCATTATTATTATTGTAGCTCTGTATCCCCCCCAGCGCTTAGAACAGTGCTTGGCACATAGTAAGCGCTTAACAAATACCATTATCATTATTATTATTATAGCCCTGTATCCCCCCCCAGCGCTTAGAACAGTGCTTAGCACATAGTAAGCGCTTAACGAATACCATTATTATTATTATTATTCTTGTCTCTATCGCTGTACTGTACTTCCCAAGCGCTCAGTCCGGTGCTCTGCACACAGTAAGCGCTCAGTAAATACAATCGACTGAATGAATTCAGGCTCCCAGGCTCCCAACATCCGCCGCCTCCCCCCCCACGTCCCCCCTCTTCCAATTTCCTGGCCCTCTTGCAACAAGCCTTTCCCCCAAGACCCGTCCATTACCACACTCCGGGTCCCCCCATGGTGATGTCCGTCCCCGGAATAAACTTGATAAAAACAAAATAAATCACATGACGGAGGCGTGTGATCGGTCCCCGCTCATGTGACCCGGACGGGTCACCACCAGGCCGGCCAAGGTCCAGTCGCCCTCTTCGGGGTGGGAATGGCCCCTTTCCTAGGCCTACACCAATCCCAGATCCCCTCTGATTCCCGGCCTTCCTTCGCACCTTTGTCCCTCTGCCAGAATCCTCCCTTCCCTCCCCAACCCAATCAAGAAGCTCATCCTCCCTTCCTCTGCCCCTCCTCCTCCTCCTCTGCCCCCCCAAAATAAAGCACCAACCGAAGCCGGGGTACAAACTCTGCAATTTATTAAGGCGTCTGGAGTGAGAATTGGCACTTGGTTCTGGACCCGGGGAGTTGAGAGGGATGGAGATGGAGGAAAAATGTGGCAGGGGGGTCCTAAGTGGGGGTGGGCACCGTTTGGGGGACAAGGGGTGTGACCTCAGGCGAGGGGCGAAGGGGGGTCGGCCCAGCACAATAAATAAGGTTCCAGGCCCGACCGGCCTCCTGGCCGCGGCCGTCCCCGCTGGACCACCCGTACGGAGACCCCGGCCCGGCCCGGGTCTCCGGCAGTCGGGTTGAAGGGACGGGTCCCCCCCTTTTTAGCCTCCCCTGATGGGGACGGGGCAGGGGGGACAGGAGGAGAGGGGCTGTTTGCCAAAAGCACCCACCCTGGCCTTGGCGGGGGAGAGATGCTCTTTGGTGCTGGAAGAATTGGGTGGGGGGCTCTCCAGAAGCCTGGGTCATCTTTGTCCTGTATGTGTGTGTGTCTGTGTGTTTGTTGGGGGGGAGATAATGACAAGGGGAGGTGGGGCAACCGGGGTTCCCGATGCCCCCAAAGGCCAAGGGGACTGGGAGGAGAGGTCAAGGAGAGGGAACGTGGGGTGGGGGCAGAAAAGTTAAGGAGAGGGCGGGAGGGAAAGTCTAGGGTCAGGGGGCAGAGGGGGCTGACTTGGAGATAGTAGTTCTGACCCTAGATGGGGGGCCGTCCACCCCCAACTTTTTCAACACACGGATAGTGTCTTCCCCCCAACCCTGCAAGCCGTCCGGCTCCGTCGCCCGGTCCCACGTAGCAGTCTAGGCCGGGGGTGGGAGGGGGAGATTGGGTCTCCGCGAGTCCTAACTTTTTGGGTTGCCCTTCTCCGGGATGCCCTGGGAGGGGGATTGGTGTGGTGGGGGGGTGGGGGGGGGGGTGGTCTCCCTTAGTGGGAGGAAAGCACTCTATGCCAAGGTCCAGGGCAGTGTGGCCAAAGTGGAGCGGGGAAGGGCATTTGGAAAGGACCGAGTGGGTGGCGGGGAAAGCCCAGCAGCCCCCCCCCAAGATCCATCATCTCTGGAAATGTCACGGGGAGGCCCCTCTCCCTCCCCCATTCCTTCTCAGGGTCCCACTCACCTTAACCCCGGAACCGGTTCTGGGGTCCCGGAGTCAGTCGGTCAGTTTCTGGGCAAGACATAGAGCTTCTTTGGTGAGGGGGGCGGGGTGGGGGGGGGAGGATTTAAGGGAGGGATTATTGCTGTAGAGAGAGAAGGAACCACCCTGTGCCCTGGGGGGCGAAGACAATGCCAAAGGGCCCAGAATGCTGGGGCTGAGGCCTACTGGCAGAGTGTGTATGAGGGGGCTGTCAGTACCTGGCTCTGTGCTGAGGACAGAAGCCCGGGAGATTGGTGGGGGGGAAAAGTATCGTGAGCTGACCCCAGGGTCCCTTTGGGTGCCCGAGAAGGGGTTGACCGTGCCCAGCCCGGGGAGGCTTTGCCCCCCGGCGGGGCTGCAGAGTCCTCTGCCCGATGGAAGGGCGTCCGGGGCATTGCTGGGTTGGAGGGGCCCGGGTCCGGCCTCCTGAGTGGGGTGGTGGGAGTCCAGTTGGGCACCCCACCCCCTGCCCTGGGCCGGGGGGTGCGTTACATGGGTGGTGGGTGGCGCGGCAGGGCAGGGGGGCGAGGGGGTGTGGAGAGTCTGTCCTGTTTTGGGGAAGCCCCGGGAGCTTCCCAGGTCGGCGGGGTCGGGGGGCTGGGGGTGATGGGGAGGTGCTAAATGCGCAGCTCCCCCTCCTCGGGGGTCTCGAGGCTGTGGTCGGTGCTGAGGGCGGAGGCGGGGGGGGCCTTGGGAGACCCCAAAAGGGGAGACCACGGGGGAGCGGGCGGCCAGCGGCGACAGGGACGGCGAGAAGCTGGGGGACATGGCGGCGGACGACAGGGAGCCCTCGTGGCTGATGGGCGACCGGCGGGGCCCGGGCCCGACGGCGGGCAGGGCGGCCGGCTTGGGGGGCACCGACTTGGCCCCGGGGTGGGCAACGGCCGTGATGAGCGGGGGCGGGTCGATGCGCGGCGGCGGGCAGGGCCTGGCCGCCTCGTCCTTGAGCCGGGCGATCTCGGTGAACACGTTGGCCAGCGGCTGGAACTGGGGGCACCAGCTCAGCAGATAGTCCCAGTTGTAGCTGCCTCGCAGCTCCTCGTCCCCGGCCACGATGGCCGTCAGCGCCCCGGCCACGCAGGGCTTCCCGTCGGCGGGAAAGCCGTAGTCCGCGGGGACCGGGCCGCAGCCCCCCAGGAAGGCCCCCGGGCCCGGCGCCCCCGGGCCCGGCGCCCCCGGCCCGTCCGGGCGGGGGCAGAGGGGCGCCCCGGGTCCGGCGGGGGGCGAGGGCAGAAGCAGCACCCCGGCCTTGGCCCCGGCCACGCGGCCCTTGAACCAGGGCTCGGCGGGCGGCTCGCAGGATGTGTCGGACAGCCCGTCGACGTCCTGCTGGATGCCCGAGTCCGGCCCGCGGGCGGCCAGCGACGACGACACGCTGGCCACCCGCGGAAACTCGTTGATCATGCGGATCTCGTCGTCCTCGGCCGCCTCGGCCGAGCCCCGGCCGCTCGAGTGGGAAGGGTCCAGGGAGCCCCCGCGCGGGTAGGGCCCGGCCGAGCCGCCGCCCGGGCCCCCGGTCGGTCCCCCCGCGGCCGGTCCTCCGCCACCGTAGCCCGGCAGGGTCTGGTGGTAGAGATGCTCCCCGGGCGCGGAGGGCGGCGTGGGCACCGGCGGGAGCAGGCCCAGCTTCTGCAGGGAGCCGCTGGGGGCCCGGCCCAGGGGGGCGTCCCCACCCGGGGTCGTCGGGGCCGTCGAGGGACCGGCCGTGCCCGGGGCGGCCTCCCTCCGGGCCTTGCGGCCTCGCCTCCGGGCCCGCACCAGGCCCAGGACCAGGGCGGCCAGCGCCAGCACCACCACCACGCCCAGCGAGGCGGCCACCGCCCCGACCAGCAGCAGGTTGAGGTCGGGCGCCAGGCCCAGGCCCGTGTGGGTCACGTCCACCGTGACGGGCACCGAGGCGCTGCGGGCGCCGGGCAGGGGGCCCCGGGCCACCACGTCCAGGTGCAGCTCGCGGGGGCCCTCGGGCCGGGCCCGGCCCCGGCCCCCGCCGCCCGGCGGGCGGCTGTCCACCTGCAGGGTCAGCGCCCCCGTGGTCCGGTTGACGCGGAAGTAGGGCGAGGGGGCGGCCAGCGCGTAGAGGACCAGGCCGTCGGCGCCCGCGTCCTCGTCCGTGGCCAGCACGTGGCCCAGGCTGTGGCCCCGGCGGGCCCCCTCGGGCACGGCGAAGTGGAAGGCCGGGGCCAGGAACACGGGGTCGTACTCGTCCTCGCCCGTCACCAGCACCGACACGGTGGCCGAGGCCGACAGGTTGCCCGCGTCCGTCGCCCCCACCAGCAGGCGGAAGCTGCGGACCCGCTCGTAGTCCAGGGGCCCGCGGGCCCGCAGCTCGCCCGAGGAGCTGTTGAGCGCGAACGGCTCCGGCCCCCCGGGCCCGGCGGGCCCCCCGAGCCCCCCGAGGCCCCCTCCCGCCGCCCCGGGCTCCGGGGGCAGCAGCAGCGTGTAGCGCAGCCGGCCGAAGGGCCCGGCGTCGCCGTCCAGGGCCCGCAGCGTGGCCACCAGGGTGCCGGCCGGCTGGTTCTCGGCCAGGCTGGCGGTGAGCACGGGCAGGGGGAAGGCCGGCCGGTGGTCGTTGACGTCCTGGACCTCCACGGTGACCGGCGCCAGGGCGAAGTGGGCGCCCGGGGGGTCGGCCGCCTGGACCACCAGGGTGTGCCGGGCCTGCGCCTCGCGGTCCAGCGGCCGGGCCAGCCGCAGGGCGCCGGTCACCTCGTCCAGCTGGAAGAGGCGGGCCGGGTCGCCCGAGCTGAGGCTGAAGCGCACCACGCCGTGGGGGCCGGCATCCGGGTCGGAGGCCGCCACCCGCAGCAGCTCGGCGCCCGCGGGGGTGTCCTCGGGCACGGCAGCCTGGTAGTGGGCGCGGGAGAAGACGGGCGGGTTGTCGTTGACGTCCAGCACGGTGACGCTCACGCCCACGGCCGCGCTGCGCTGCGGCCGGCCCCGGTCGGAGGCGGACACCGTCAGGTTGTACTGGGCTACCGCCTCGAAGTCCAGCGGCTCCAGGAGGACCAGGCAGCCCAGCGCCTGGGCCCCGCCGGACAGCCGGCGCTCCAGGCCGAAGGCCTGGCCCCGGTTGCCGCTGACGATGGTGTAGTCCAAAGCCGCGTTGGGCCGCGTGGGGTCGGCGTCCGTCGCCTCCAGCGACAGGAGGGTGGCTCCCGTGGGCAGGTCCTCGGCCACCGACACCTGGTAGTGGGGCTGGGCGAAGCGCGGGGCCTGGTCGTTCTCGTCCTGCAGCTGCACCAGCACCGTGGCCCGGGCCTTCCGCGCCGGAGACCCCTGGTCCCTCGCCTCCAGGACCACGTCCACCGTGCCCGTCCCGCCCGCCGCCGCCGTCGCCGGGCCCGTCGTGTACACGGTTCCTGCGGGAGGAAGGAGAGCGGAGTCGGGGGTGGGCCGAGGAGGATAGGCCAGCGCCCCGGGAAAGCCCGTCGTGGGCAGGGATGGCCTCTCTTCATCGCTGTTGCCAAGGGCTTAGTGCAGTGCTCTGCACATTCATTCAATCGTATTTATTGAGCGCTTACTCTGTGCGGAGCACTGGACTAAGCGCTTGGGAAGCACAAGTCGGCAACAGACAGAGACGGTCCCTACCCAATAACGGGCTCACAGTCTAGAAGGACAATGATGGCATTTCTGAAGCGCTTACTATGTGCAAAGCACTGTTCTAAGCGCTGGGGAGGTTACAAGGCGATCAGGTTGTCCCACGAGGGGCTCACGGTCTTCATCCCCATTTTACAGATGAGGTGACCGAGGCACAAAGAACTCAAGTGACTCGCCCAAGGTCACAGAGCAGACAAGTGGCGGAGCCGGGGTTTGAACCCCTGACCTCTGACTCCAAAGCCCGGGCTCTTTCCACTGAGCCACGCTGCTTCTCACCATAAGCACTCAATGAATATGATTTTGTGAATGAAAGGGTGGGTGGAAGGAGATGGAGAGCGAGAGAGGGGGCGGGAAGGGGGGTGGGGATTTGAACCCCTGACCTCTGACTCCAAAGCCCGGGCTCTTTCCACTGAGCCACGCTGCTTCTCACCGTAAGCGCTCAATGAATATGATTTTGTGAATGAAAGGGTGGGTGGAAGGAGATGGAGAGCGAGAGAGGGGGCGAGAAGGGGCGGGGGGGGTGGAATCTGGGCGCCGTCTGGAGTTGGAGCGGGAGGAGGAACGGATCTGCGGGGTGCAGGGGGGTGGGATTCCTGGGGCCTCACCGTTGCTGGGGTCCACGCTGAAGCCCTCAGGGGCAGATGCCAAGTGGTAAGTGATGAGGCCATTGTCCCCCGAGTCGTGGTCCGTGGCGGAGACGGTGAGGATGGCACTACCAGGCGGGGTGTGTTCTGGGAGGGCCACCTGCATTGGGGGTTGGGGGCGAGAGGGTGGGAGAATAATAATGATGGCACTTATTAAGCACTTACTATGTGCAAAACACTGTTCTAAGCGCTGGGGAGGTTGCAAGGTGATCAGGTTGTCCCACGGGGGGCTCCCAGTCTTCATCCCCGTTTTACAGATGAGGGAACTGAGGCCCAGAGAAGTGAAGTGACTTGTCCAAAGTCACACGGCTGACAGTTGGCAGAGACGGGATTTGAATTCATGACCTCTGACTCCAAAGCCCGGGCTCTTTCCACTGAGCCACGCTGCTTCTAAGCCAGTCTTCAGGGAACTCTTCTCCCCTATCGACATGGAGGGGGCTGAGCTTGCCACGCCCCAGGCTGGGACCAACTCCATGCCCTCGCCAGTTTGTCCACGTGTGAGGGTGGCGGAGGGTGAGACTTGTAGGGGTTGTGGGGCGAGGGGCGGGGGGCGCGGAGGGCCCCGAGCCGAGGCCGGGTACCTGGTAGAGGCCGTGGCTGAAGATGGGCATGTTGTCGTTCACGTCCTCCACCCACACGGTCAGGTTGGCGATGCCCTCGTGCTGCCCGTCACTGGCGAGCAGGTGCAGGTGATAGCAGTCGAGGTGCTCGTGGTCCAGGGCCCCGGTGAGGGAGATGCGGCCCCCGAAGAGGCCTACGGAGAAGGGTCCCGCTTCCCCGCTGGGGCTCAACGTGTAGGACAGTGTCGGCCCCGAGTCCACGTCGTTCCCGGTCACCCGGGCGATCTCCGCCCCCAACGGGGCATCTGAAATTCATTCATTAATTAATGACGGTGTTTGTTAAGCGCTTACTATGTGCCAAACACTGTTCTAAGCTCTGGGGAGGTTACAAGGTGATCAGTTTGTCCCCTGAGGGGCTCACAGTCTCAATCTGGGGAATTAGCGTGGCTCAGTGGAAAGAGCCCAGGCTTTGGAGTCAGAGGTCAGGGGTTCAAATCTCAGCTCCACCAGTTGTCAGCTGTGTGACTTTGGTCAAGTTACTTAACTTCTCTGTTCCTCAGTTACCTCATCTGTAAAGTGGGGATTAAGACTGTGAGCCCCCCCGTGGGACAACCTGATCAACTTGTAACCTCCCCAGCACTTAGAACAGTGTTTTGCACATAGTAAGTGCCTAATAAATGCCATTATTATTATTGTCCCCATTTTACAGAAGAGGGAACTGAGGCACAGAAAAGTGACTTGCCCAAAGTCACACAACTGACAATTGGCAGAGCCGTAATTTGAACCCATGACCTCTGACTCCAAAGCCCAGGCTCTTTCCACTGAGCCACGCCGACTGTGTTCAGAGTGCTGCACTAAGTGCTTGAGGGAGTACAATTCGGCAATAAAGAGCCCAATAGCAATAATAATGATGACATTTATTAAGTGCTTACTATGTGCCAAGTACTGTTCATTCATTCATTCATTCAATCGTATTATTTGAGGGTTTACTGTGTGCAGAGCACTGTACTAAGCACTTGGGAAGTACAAGTTGGCAACACATAGAGACTGTCCCTACCCAACAGTGGGTTCTAAGCGCTGGGGAGGTTACAAGGTGATCAGGTTGTCCCCTAAGGGGCTCACGGTCTCAACCCCCATTTTACAGATGAGAGAACTGAGGCACAGAGAAGTGAAGCGACTCACCCAAAGTCACACAACTGACAATTGGCAGAGCAGGGATTTGAACCCATGACCTCTGACTCCAAAGCCCGGGCTCTTTCCACTGAGCCAAGCTGCTTCTCTTGAAACAAGGGAGGGGACAAAGGGCTTGGGCGGGGACCTTGCTGAGAGGGCCAGAAGCCCGGGGCCGGGCAGAGAAGCTAGGGCGCTCCCCCGATGGCAGCCGGCCGGGCCAAAGCTCAGTTTGGAGCAGGCCCCACCAGCCCCGGGAAATGTCCCGGGCTGCAGCGGCCTTGGGGAGCTATCCTGCGCTGCTTCATCTCCAAAGGACCCGTTGCAACGCTGCCACGACCCCCTCAGAAGTGAATTTGGGGGGGACCCTCACCCCAGGTAGCTGCTGCAGCTGGGATGGGGGTAAAGCGCTTAACGGGGGATGAGATGGAGAAGTTTGGGTCGGGGGGAAGTAAAGGAGCTGGACGAGGAGGAGGGCGAGACGGCCTCTGGTCTCTAAATTAAAGATTAATCAGACGAGCGTTCCCCGGGATGTCTAAGAGGAGAGGGCTGACAAAGTCCAGAGCCAAAAATCTCCAGTGGCTGCCTGTCAACCTACGAATCAAGTAAGAACTCCTCACTCTTGGCTTCAAGGCTCTCCACCACCTGGCCCCCTCCTCCCTCGCCTCCCTTCTCTCCTTCTCCAGCCCAGCCCGCACCCTCCGCTCCTCTGCCTCTGCCTCCTCACTGGGCCTCATTCTCACCTGTCCCACCGTCGACCCCACGTCATCCCCCTGGCCTGGAATGCCCTCCCTCTGCCCATCCGCCAAGCTAGCTCTCTTCCTCCCTTCAAAGCCCTACTGAGAGCTCACCTCCTCCAGGAGGCCTTTCCACACTGAGCCCCCTTTTTTCCTCCCCTCCTCCCCATCCCCCCCGCCCTACCTCCTTCCCCTCCCCACAGCACTTGTATATATCTGTACAGATTTATCACTCTATTTATTTTACTTGTACATATTTACTATTCTATTTGTCTTGTTAATGATGTGCATATAGCTGTAATTCTATTTATTCCGACGGTTTTGACACCTGTCTACGTGTTTTGTTTTGTTGTCTGTCTCCCCCTTCTAAACTGTGAGCCCATTGTTGGGTAGAGACCGTCTCTGTATGTTGCCGACTTGTACTTCCCAAGCGCTTAGTACAGTGCTCTGCACACAGTAAGCGTTCAATAAATACGATTGAATGAGTGAATGAATATTCGAGGAGCCCGGAGAGAACCAGGCCTGAGCTGGAGTTCTAGGAGGAATCCCGACGGACAAAAGAGATTTGCGTGGATCCAAAGTCTCTCCCCATAGTGGCTGGCCGGTCCCATTCACTCACTTCCAGTTTGGCCACCATGGCCTCAAACTGAGGCCTGTTGGGAGTGGGGTCAGTCGGAAACAAGCCAAGTTTGCGCTGACCAGCCCTGGCTCCATGGAACCAACGGGTTTTCTCATACCCTGGCAGGGCTCCCGATTATGAGACGGGGACGGGTCTCAGGGGGATGGTCACGGGGATGAAGGGAACGGGAGTTCGGGGCTGGAAAATAGAAGCGTCACTGGGCCGACGGACGGGGCTCGGACCGATCCGCTGAGTGCAGTCTTTAATGCCGACTTGAAACACTGACCCTGACTCCTTACCCTGATCCCTATCCCGTAGCAGACAGGGACTGCATCTTATCGGCTTGCCATGTATCCACCCCAGCGCTTAATATAATTATCATTCATTCAATCATATTTATTGAGCGCTTCCTGTGTGCAAAGAACCGCGCTAAAAACGCTTAGCGCTCAAAAGAGATTCTTAAAATAAAATAAAATAAATAAATAAAAATAAAAGGATGATTAGATCTTAAAAATAAATAAAAATAAATGATGGCATTTCTTAAGCGCTTACTATGTGCAAAGCACTGTTCTAAGCACTGGGGTGGATACAAGGTGATCAGATTGTCCCACGTGGGGCTCACAGTCTTCATTCCCCCTTTTACAGATGAGGGAACTGAGGCCCAGAGAAGCGAAGTGACTTGCCCAAAGTCACACAGCTGACAATTGGTGGAGCTGCGATTTGAACCCATGACCTCCGACTCCCAAGCCCTTGCGCTTTCCATTGAGCCACACTGCTTCTCAGCTCCGACTCCAAGTCCTGAGATCCTGAGCTCCGACCCCAAGCCCTGGCCGCGCCTCTCACCCTGATTTTGACCCCGGCCCCCCGCCCTGACCCCTAAAGTTGAGTCAAACCATAATCCCGCCTGCCCCTCGTCACTCCCAGTGTGCCCCATGTCACTCACCCTCGGACACCCGAAGTTCCCAAGGCCGGGGGATAGTTGGCCGATTGTCGTTGACGTCCAGCACCATCACAGTCAAAGTGGCGGAGCCTACAAGCGGCGGAGAACCCCGGTCCGTGGCCATCACCACCAGGCTGTTGGGGAGACCGTGGTCCTTAGAACAGTGCTTGGTACATAGTAAGCGCTTAGCAAATATCGTCATCATTCATTCATTCAATCGTATTTATTGAGCGCGTACTGTGTGCAGAGCACTGGACTAAGTGCTTGGAAAGTACAAGTCAGCAACATATAGAGACGGTCCCTACCCAACAACAGGCTCACAGTCTAGAAGGGGGAGACAGACAACAAAACAAAACATGCGGACGGGTGTCAAGTTGTCAGAACAAATAGAATTAAAGCTAGATGCACATCACTAACAAAATAAATAGTAAATATGGACAAGTAAAATAAGTAGAGTAATAAATCTGTACAAACATATATACAGGTGCTGTGGGGAGGGGAAGGAGGTAGGGCGGGAGGGACTGTGAGCCCACTGTTGGGTAGGGACTGTCTCTATATGTTGCCAACTTGTACTTCCCAAGCGCTTAGTACAGTGCTCTGTACACAGTAAGCGCTCAATAAATACGGTTGATGATGATGATGATGATGGGTAGGAGAGGAAAAAGGGGGCTCAGTCTGATGATGATGATGATCACCATCAACATGGTCCACAGTCAGGGCGTTGTTTCTGTGGTGGTGAGGTCGCGGGGACGAGTCGGGGGACGCAGGGCTAGGGCAGAGGCAGGCGTCAGGACAGAGGGGCAGTGGGGAGTCCTCACCGGGTCTCTGCCCAGACCTCGCGGTCCAGGATGGCTGAGGTGGTGATGGCTCCGGTGCTGGGGTCCATCTGAAACAGCTCGCCCGTGGGCTGCGAGGGGGCCAGGCTGTAGGTCACTTGCCCCCCTGGGCCCTGGTCCACGTCTTCGGCTTCCACCTGTCAGGAGAGAGGACACTGAAGGGGACCCCAGAGGGGACCTCACCTCCCTTCTCTCCTTCTCCAGCCCAGCCCGCACCATCCGCTCCTCTGCCACTGCTAGCCTCCTCACTGGGCCTCATTCTCGCCCGTCCTGCCATCGACCCCCGGCCCACGTCCTCCCCCTGGCCTGGAATGGCCTCCCTCCACACATCCGCCAAACTAGCTCTCTTCCTCCCTTCAAAGCCCTACTGAGAGCTCACCTCCTCCAGGAGGCC
Source organism: Tachyglossus aculeatus (assembly GCF_015852505.1). NCBI lineage: Eukaryota > Metazoa > Chordata > Mammalia > Monotremata > Tachyglossidae > Tachyglossus > Tachyglossus aculeatus. The sequence goes on along the minus strand of NC_052067.1, from coordinate 133,446,187 downwards.
TTCCCAGACTGAACCCCCTTTTTCCTCTCCTCCTCCCCATCCCCCCTGCCCTACCTCCTTCCCCTCCCCCCAGCACCTGTATATATGTTTGTACAGATCTGTTACTCTATTTTACTTGTACATATTTACTATTCTATTTATTTTGTTAATGATATGCATCTAGCTTTATTTCTATTTACTCTTTTGATTTAACACCTGTCCACACGTTTTGTTTTGTTGTTTGTCTCCCCCTTCTAGACTGTGAGCCCGTTGTTGTACTGCCAACTTGTACTTCCCAAGCGCTTAGTACAGTGCTCTGCACACAGTAAGCGCTCAATAAATACAATTGATTGATTGATTGATTGTCTCTATATGCTGCCAATTTGTACTTCCCAAGTGCTTAGTATAGTGCTCTGCAAACAGTAAGCGCTCAATAAATACGATTGAATTAATGAATGAATGAATGATAGGGACCCCCCACCCAGGCCTCTTGCCCGCCTCTGGCCTGTGCCCTCTCAGGACCTCCTGTCCCCTCTTCAGCTTCCTTTTTTTAAAAAATGGTATTTATTAAGTGCTTACTATGCGTCAAACACTGTTGTACTTCCCAAGCACTTAGTCCAGTGCTCTGCACACAGTAAGGGCTCAATAAATACGATTGAATAATAGTAATAAAAATGGCATTTATTAAGCACTTACTATGTGCAAAGCACTGTTCTAAGCACTGGGGAGGTTACAAGGTGATCAGGTTGTCCCACGGGGGGCTCACAGTCTTAATCCCCATTTTACAGATGAGGTAACTGAGGCACAGAGAAGTGAAGTGACCTGCCCAAAGTCACCCAGCTGACAGTTGGCGGAGCCAGGATTTGACCCCATGACCTCTGACTCCAAAGCCCAGGCTCTTTCCACTGAGCCACGCTGCTTCTCTGTGTAGTACAGTGCTCTGCACACATTAAGGGCTCAATAAATACAATTGAGTGAATGAATGAATGTTCAGTTGCCCTGGGGTAAGTGATAACTAGGTCAGACACAATCTCTGCCCTGCATGGGGCTCACAGTCTAAATAGGAGGGAATACAGGTATTTAACCCCCATTGTACAGTTGAGGAAACCGAGGCACAGAGAAGTTAAATAAGAATAAGAATAATGGCACTTGTTAAGGGCTTACTACGTGCCAGGCGCTGAACGAAGCGCTGGGGTGGATACGAGCAAATCAGGTTGGACACAGTCCCTGTCCCATTTGGGGCTCACAGTCTCAATCCCCATTTTACCGATGAGGTAACTGAGGCCCAGAGAAGCCAAGTGACTTCCCCAGCGTCACACAGCAGACAAGTGGAGGAGCTCGGATTGGAACCCATGACCTTCTGACTTCCAAGCCCGTGGTCTATCCGCTCTGCCGCGCTGCTTCTCTGAGTGATTCGCCCAAGGCCACACGGGAAGCAACGGGCGGAGCCGGGATGAGAGCCCTCCGACTCCCAGATCGACGGTCTTTCCGCTAGGCCACGTTGCTTCGTCCCCCGCCTCAGTCCCCCGTCCCTTCCCGAAGTCTACTGATAATGATGGCATTTGTTAAGCGCTTACTATGTGCACTGTTCTAAGCGCACCCTCGACTTCTTTCTTCACTTCAGCCTCTCTTCTCAGCCTCGCATCTCCTACTCCCACTGAATCCCCCCACTCCATCCCTTACGGTCCCCAGCCTTCTGGGGTCCCCCCGCCCTGTGGCCCACCTGGAGGAGGGGGCCGTCGAAGGCCCGGGATTCCGGGAGGAAGGCCACGTAGTGGGGGCTGAGGAAATGGGGGGCGTTGTCGTTGGTGTCCTGCAGGCTCAGGGTCAGCACCGTGAAGCCGAACGCCCCTCCGCTCTCCGCTTGGATGACCAACCGGAGCCGGGGGGTGGTTTCAAAATCCAGCTCCCTGGCCGCTCGCACAGAGATCGCCCCTGAGGGGTGGGAGGACAGGGAGGTGAGGGGGTCAGGACCCCGCCAGCCTCGCTCCCTCCCGGCTCCTACGTTCTTCCAACCAGGAACACCCCTGGGGTCAGAGGTCGCCCCAATCCGGCTTCCCGCCCGCCCAGCCTGCTCTGCTGCTCTCACCTGGGCTCGCCAATAATAATAATCATATCATTTATTAAGCCCTTACTATGTACAAAGCACTGTTCTAAGCACCGGGGAGGTTACAAGGTGATCAGGTTGTCTCACGGGGGGTTCACAGTCTTCACCCCCATTTTACAGAGGAGGTAACTGAGGCCCAGGGAAGCGAAGTGACTTGCCCAAAGTCACGCAGCTGACAATTGGCGGAGCCGGGATTTCAACCCGTGACCTTGGACTCCAAAGCCCGGGCTCTGTCCACTGAGCAAGTGGGTCTGCTGCAGCGGATAGCAATGTCGGGGAGGAGGGGAAGGACCTCGAGATTCCCAATCCCTTCTCCTACCCGGACCATCTTGCTTTGTCGGCCCTGAGCTCGCTTTTGGGGTCCTCCCCCAGTCTCCCATCTTGGCTCCCCATGGGACCACCTCCCGCACCCCCTTCTCCCAATCTGGTTTCCCCCTCAGTCTCGCCCTCTGCCATTCCCCTCTCCCGCAGAGACCCTCAGGACCCCCCCATCCCCGCCACCTGGCTCCCGGGCCCTTCCTAGGCCTTTTCCCTCCCTCCCTCCCTCACCTGAGCTGGGCTGGATGGCAAAGATTTCCTTCTCGTTGCCACTCAGGATGCTGTAGGTGATGGGCCCCGAAGAACCCCCAGAATGGACGGCCTTGGGGGACAGCACCGGAGTCCCTGAAGGGGGTAGAGGAGGCCAGGGGTTAGGGCGAAACAGCCCCAGAGACCTTGGGCAGGGGCAGGCCGGGCTCTGCGTGGGCAGGGGGCTCGCCCAGGGGCAGGGGACCCTAGTTAGGGGAGATTCCCCGGGCGGGGAGAGCATGGCAGAGGTTGGACCTTTGGGGCACGAACTGATCTGGGCCCTGCCCGGGGGAACAGATCAGTTAAATTAGGGGTGCGGCCCGCCAAACTTCGGTTTGAAAAGCGTGGCTGGGGAAGTGGAGCCGGAGACGTGGCCCCTCGAACGGGCTGAGCCGACAGGTCGCACAGTTCCCGAGGGGGCACTGGATGCTCACCCACCAAGATGATAATAATAATAATCGTGGGGGCATTTGTTAAGCTGTCACTGTGTGCCAAGCACTGTTCTAAGCTCTGGGGTAATAATAATAGTGATGGTATTTGGTAAGCACTTATTATGTGCCAAGCACTGTTCTAAGCACTGGGGTAGTAATAATAATAATTATGGTATTTGTTAAGCACTTACTATGTGCCAAGCACTGTTCTAAGCACTGGGGTAATAATAATAATTATGGTATTTGTTAAGCGCTTGCTATGTGCCAAGCACTAGTTCTAAGCACTGGGGTAATAATAATAATAATTATGGTATTTGTTAAGCGCTTGCTATGTGCCGAGCACTGTTCTAAGTACTGGAGTAATAATAATAATAATTATGGTATTTGTTAAGTGCTTGCTATGTGCCAAGCACTAGTTCTAAGCACTGGGGTAATAATAATAATAATTATGGTATTTGTTAAGTGCTTGCTATGTGCCGAGCACTGTTCTAAGTACTGGAGTAATAATAATAATAATTATGGTATTTGTTAAGTGCTTGCTATGTGCCAAGCACTAGTTCTAAGCACTGGGGTAATAATAATAATAATTATGGTATTTGTTAAGTGCTTACTATGTGCCAAGCACTAGTTCTAAGCACTGGGGTAATAATAATAATAATTATGGTATTTGTTAAGTGCTTGCTATGTGCCGAGCACTGTTCTAAGTACTGGAGTAATAATAATAATAATTATGGTATTTGTTAAGTGCTTGCTATGTGCCAAACACTAGTTCTAAGCACTGGGGTAATAATAATAATAATTATGGTATTTGTTATGCGCTTGCTATGTGCCAAGCACTGTTCTAAGCACTGGGGTAATAATAATAATGATTATGGTTTTTGTTAAACACTTACTATGTGCCAAGCACTGTTCTAAGCCCTGGGTTAATAATAATAATAATTATGGTATTTGTTAAGTGCTTACTATGTGCCAAGCACTGTTCTAAGCACTGAGGTAATAATAATTATGGTATTTGTTAAGCACTTACTATGTGCCAAGCACTGTTCTAAGCACTGGGGTAATAATAATAATAATTATGGTATTTGTTAAGCACTTATTATGTGCCGAGCACTGTTCTAAGCACTGGGGTAATAATAATAATAATTATGGTATTTGTTAAGTGCTTACTATGTGCCAAGCACTAGTTCTAAGCACTGGGGTAATAATAGTAATAATAATTATGGTATTTGTTAAGCACTTACTATGTGCCAAGCACTGTTCTAAGCACTGGGGTAATAATAATAATTATTATGGTATTTGTTAAGTGCTTACTATGTGCCAAGCACTAGTTCTAAGCACTGGGGTAATAATAATAACAATTATGGTATTTGTTATGCACTTACTATGTGCCAAGCACTGTTCTAAGCACTGGGGTAATAATAATGATAATAATGGTATTTGTCAAGCACTTATTATGTGCCAAGCACTGTTCTAAGCACCGGGGTAATAATAATTATTGTTATTACGGTATTTGTTAAGTGCTTACTAGAGAAGCAGTGTGGCTTAGTGGAAAGAGCCCGGGCTTGGGACTCAGAGGTCATGGGTTCTAATCCCACCTCCGCCACTTGTCAGCTGTGTGACTTTGGGCAAGTCACTTAACTTCTCTGTGCCTCAGTTCCCTCATCCGTCAAATGGGGATGAAGACTTTGAGCCCCACGTGGGACAACCTCATTACCTCGTATCTATCCCAGTGCTTGGAACAGTGCTTGGCACATAGTATGCGCTTAACAAAAACCATCATTATTATTATTATTATTATGAGCCAAGCACCTTTCTAACGCTGCGGTAAATGCAAGGTTATTGGCTTGGTTCCACGTGGGGCTCACAGTCTTAATCCCCCGTTTCCAGATGAGGTCACTGAAGCCCAGGGAAGTTAGGTGACTTCCCAAGGTCACGGAGCAGAGGAGTGGCAGAGGTGGAATTAGAACCCACGTCCTCTGACTCCCAAGCCCGGGCTTTGGCCACTAGGCCAACTGGGTTCCTTCTTGGCCCCCCGGGGAAGGTGACGGTTCTAGGGGCCCCCAGGACGGGAGCGGCCCGCCAGCCCGACCGGACCCCGCTGACCTGGGGCAGCGTTCTCGGGCAGGGAGGCCTCGCTGCTGGCCCGGGGGAAGCGGGGCCCGCCGTCGGGCTCGTCGGGCAGCTGGACGACCACCACGCCGGTGGCCGAGAGGGCGGGCCGGCCCAGGTCGGTGGCCACCACGAAGAGGACGCGCTCTCGGGGGGCGAGCGAGGCGGTAGGCCGCGCCAGGCGGATCTCGCCCGTGTAGGAGTCCACGGCGGCCCCGGGCGGCGGCCGGGCCAGGCGGTAGAGGATGGACGCGTTGGCGCCCGCGTCGCGGTCCTCGGCGGTCAGCGTGGCCAGGGGGCGGGAGCCGGCCGAAGCCAGGCGGTGGGGCGGGCGCAGCCGCAGGGGGCTGGCCGGGAAGAAGGGCACGTGGTCGTTGACGTCGAGCACGGTGACCTTGATGGACACGACGGCGCTGCGGGGCCGGCCGGCCGCCCCGTCCACTGCCGTCACCTGGAAGGCGAAGGCGTCCCGGCGCTCGCGGTCCAGCGGCCGGGCGGTACGCAGCTCCCCGCTGGCCGGCTCCAGCTGGAAGGCCCCCGCCGCCCCGCCGTCGAGGTAGTAAGCCACGCGGCCGTTGTCGCCGGCATCGTGGTCGACGGCGCGGACGGTGAGCAGTAGGCCGCCCACCGGCAGGTCCTCGGGCACTTCCACGTTGTAGGCCACGGTGGGGAAGGCCGGCGCGTGGTCGTTGACGTCCAGCACGCTCACGGCCACCTGGAGCTCGGCGCGGCGTGGGGGCAGCCCGCCGTCCCGGGCCTCCACCCGCAGCTCGTACGACGCCGTGGCCTCGCGGTCCAGCTCCCGCGCCGTCCCCAGCTCTCCGGATCCCGCGTCCAGCACGAAGTCTCCCGAGGGGTCTCCCTCTGCCGTGGGATGGTGGGGTGGGGGAGAGAAGAGACACAGAGATAGGGGAGAGGAGATGCAGAGACAGGGGGAACCAGACGCAGAGGTGGGGAGAGGAGGAGCAGAGACACGGGGAGAGGAGATGCAGAGACAGGGGGAACCAGACGCAGAGATGGGGAGAGGAAGTGCAGAGACAGGGGAGAGGAGACGTAGAGACAGGGGAGTGAGATGCAGAGATGGGGAGAGGAGGCACAGAGACAGGGGTAGAGGAGACGCAGAGACGGGGGAATCAGATGCAGAGATGGGGAGAGGAGGAGCAGAGACACGGGGAGAGGAGATGCAGAGACAGGGGAGTGGGATGCAGAGATGGGGAGAGGAGGCACAGAGACAGGGGGAGAGGAGATGCAGAGACAGGGGAACCAGATGCAGAGTTGGGGAGAGGAGGCGCAGAGACAGGGGGAGAGGAGATGCAGAGACAGGGGAATGGGATGCAGAGATGGGGAGAGGAGGCACAGAGACAGGGGGAGAGGAGATGCAGAGACAGGGGGAACCAGACGTAGAGATGGGGAGAGGAGGAGCAGAGATGGGGGAGAGGAGATGCAGAGACAGGGGAACCAGACGCATAGATGGGGAGAGGAGGCACAGAGACAGGGGGAGAGGAGATGCAGAGACAGGGGGAACCAGACGCAGAGATGGGGAGAGGAGGCACAGAGACAGGGGGAGAGGAGATATAGGGACGGGAGTGAGATGCAGAGATGGGGAGAGGAGGCACAGAGACGTGGGGGAGGAGATGCAGAGACAGGGGGAACCAGATGCAGAGATGGGGAGAGGAGGAGCAGAGATGGGGGAGAGGAGTTGCAGATACAGGGGAACCAGACGCAGAGATGGGGAGAGGAGGCGCAGAGACGGGGGAGAGGAGATGTAGAGACAGGGGAGTGAGATACAGAAATTGGGAGAGGAGGCACAGAGACAGGGGGAGAGAAGATGCAGAGACAGGGGAATGAGATGTAGAGAAGGGGAGAGGAGGTGCAGAGATGGGGGAGAGGAGATGCAGCAGAGACAGGGGGAACCAGACACAGAGACAGGGGGAACGAGATGCAGAGATGGGAAAAGGAGAAGCAGAGACGGGGCAGTGGTGATGCAGAGACAGGGGAATGGAGACGCAGAGACGGGGGAGTGATGATGCAGAGACAGGGGAATGGAGACGCAGAGACAGGGAGAGGAGATGCGGAGAGGCAGAGATAGGAGAGACAGGCAGAGAAGAGGGCGCAGGGATCCCGAGAAAAAGGAAGATTAAGGCCGAGAGACCAGGTGGGTTGGGTCAGGGTCCAGGGACCATCGGAAAACGTTTGTGGGGGAGGGGGTGGCAAACGGAGGGGGAAACGGAAAGGAAAAGGGGGTGCATAGAGGAAAGGCGGGATAAACTCACACATGGGATCGGGAGATGGGGGGGTTGTTAGGCCAACGGGTTTGGCAGCGAGAGAAAATGGGGTGAAAAAGATGGGGAAAATGAGTCAGAGGCTCCCTCCAACCCGTTCGCACTTTGGCACGGGCCAGGGATATGAAGGGAGGGGCTAGGGGCATAACAGTGAGGGTATTTGCTAAGCGCTTACTCTGTGCCGAGAACTGTTCTAAGTGCTGGGGGGAATATAAGGTGATCAGGTTGTCCCACGTGGGGCTCACAGTCTTCATCTCCATTTAACAGATGAGGGAACTGAGGCCCCGAGAAGTGAAGTGACTTGCCCAAAGTCACACAGCTTACAAATGGCAGAGCCAGGTTAAGCGCTTACTATGTGCCAAGCACTGTTCCAAGCGTTGGGCACTGTTCTCAGAGTTGGGTGTGAGGAGAGGGGCTAGGGGGAGAAGCTGGGGAGGGGAGGGAGGGAGACTGAGCTGGGGAAGAGGTGCCCGGGGGCTAGGGATGTAATAATGATGGTATTTGTTAATAATAATAATAATAGTAATGATGGTATTTATTAAGCGCTTACTATGTGCCAAGCACTGTTCCAAGCGCTGGGGGGATACAAGGTGATCAGGTTGTCCCACTTGGGGCTCACAGTCTTCGTCCCCATTTGACAGATGAGGAAACTGAGAAGTGAAGCGACTTGCCCCAAATCCCACGGCTGACAAACGGCAGAGCCGGGTTAAGCGCTTACTATGTGCCAAGCACCGAGGAGGCACGGATCAGGGACTGGGGGTGTCGGAGGAGGTGGGGAAGCCCCCCTCCCCACCCCCCAGCTCCAGGCTCACCCAGGATGCTGTAGCGCAGCCGCCCGTTGGGCCCAGCGTCGGGGTCAGCAGCCCGCAGCGTGGTGAGGGTCAGGGGGCTCTGGCCCTCGGGCACGTCCAGGGTGAGGCGGTCCATCCCGAAGGCCGGGCTGTGGTCGTTCTCGTCGGTCACGGTCACCCGCACGGCCACGTGGCTCAGCAGTGGAGGATTGCCTTCGTCTCGGGCATACGCTGCAGGCCGGGCACTCAGGAGGAGCTCCCGCGCCCCTCTCCTAGGCCTTGTCCGCCCCGTCACCCGCAAACACTGACCTCCGCCCTCCCCCATCTTCACCTCCTCACCCCCTCTCCACCCCCAGACTCACAGACCCTTCTTCTCCCCCCTCCTCTACTGACCGGCCCCCACCCACCTGTCAGGCTGAATTCTTCCTGCTCTTCCCTGTCCAGGGGTCGAGTGGTGGTAAGGACCCCGGTGTCCGGGTCCAAGGAGAAGCTGTCACTGGCGACGCCGCCGTAAATCACATGCCCGTTAGCGCCTGGACAGTGAGAGGGCTCAGGATGGGCAGAGGGACCCTGTCCCCAACTCCTGGGGCCGCCTTCATGGCCACCAACCAGCATCTTTCAGGCCCTTACCTTCCCAGCGCTTAGAACAGTGCTTTGCACATAGTAAGCGCTTAATAAACGCCATCATTATTATTATCCTAACAATAATCACCAGCACCATTAAACAGCAGCGTGGCTCAGTGGAAAGAGCGCAGGCTTGGGAGTCAGAGGTCATGGGGTTCTAATCCCAGCCCCGCCACTTGTCAGCTGTGTGACTTTGGGCAAGTCACTTCACTTCTCTGGGCCTCAGTTCCCTCATCTGTAAAATGGGGATTAAAACTGTGAGCCCCACGTGGGACAACCTGATCGCTTTATAGTCCCCAGCGCTTAGAACAGTGCTTTGCACATAGTAAGCACTTAACAAATACCATCATTATTATTATTCTAGACTGTGGGCCCACTGTTGGGTAGGGACCATCTCTATGTGTTGCTGACTTGTACCTCCCAAGGGCTTAGTACAGTGCTCTGCACACAGTAAGCGCTCAATAAATACGATTGATTGATTGATTGATTAAGCACTCCTATGTGCCGAGCACTAGACTGTGAGCCTGCTGTTGGGTAGGGACCGTCTCTATATGTTGCCAACTTGTACTTCCCAAGCGCTTAGTACAGTGCTCTGCACACAGTAAGCGCTCAAGAAGATAAGTGACTTGCCCAAAGTCACACAGCTGACAATTGGTGGAGCCGGAATTCGAACCCATGACCTCTGACTCCAAAGCCCGGGCTCTTTCCACTGAGCCACGCTGCTTCTCTGAATGAATAAAGTGAGGATGAAGTAGAAGGGTGTGGGAGCCGCCAACCTCCGGCCCACATCCTGCCTCTGGCTTGGAATGCCCTCCCTCTTCATACCTAACAGACTGAGCCCCTTCCTTCCTCTCCCCCTCGTCCCCCTCTCCATCCCCCCCATCTTACCTCCTTCCCTTTCCCACAGCACCTGTATATATGTATATATGTTTGTACATATTTATTACTCTATTTATTTATTTATTTTACTTGTACATATCTATTCTATTTATTTTATTTTGTTAGTATGTTTGGTTTTGTCTCCCCATTTTAGACTGTGAGCCCACTGCTGGGTAGGGACCGTCTCTATATGTTGCCAACTTGTACTTCCCAAGTGCTTAGTACAGTGCTGTGCACACAGTAAGCGCTCAATAAATACGATTGAATGAATGAATGAATGAATGTGCTAAGGGCTGGGAGAGATGCAAGGTAATCAGGTTGTCCCACGGAGGGGGCTCACAGTCTTCATCCTCATTTTACATAGATGAGGTCACTGAGGCCCAGAGAAGTGAAGTGGCTTACCCAAGGTCACACAGCAGACAAGGGGCCGAGCCGGGATTTGAACCCACATCCTCTGGTCCGAGTCGGCTCCCCCCGTCCGCCCCCCACCAGTCCATCCTGGGGGCCTCCATCTTTGTCCCCTCCCCTCTCTCCCAGGTGTCTGTCCCTCAACGTGGCTGGGCCTTGTCTCTCCCAAACAGGGCTGGACCCATCTGGGGTCAGCAAGATCTTTTGACCGATCAGCCGGTCCCTCTTCCAATCCCTCCCGCCTTGCTGGCTCCCCCCGCTCGCCCGCCGGCCCAGCTTGCCCGTACCCAGGTCGGGGTCGGTGGCCAGGAGGGTGAGCACGGGGGTCCCCGCCGGCCGGTTCTCGGCCACGCTGGCCTGGTACGATGGCCGCTGGAAGGCAGGGGCTTCGTCGTTGACGTCCGACACGCTGACGGTCAGCAGCTGCGTGGCCGAGCGGGCCGGAGAGCCGTGGTCTGAGGCCACCACGGTCAGGGCGTGCTCTGCTTTCTGCTCCCGATCCAGGGGCCTCACGACGGACAGTGCTCCTGAGCGGGCAGGGACAGGGAGAGGAGTCAGACGTTCCTCCTCTCTCCATGCCCCGACCCCCGCGGCCCACCCTCTCTCCCCCCACCTTGACCCCGACGGTCCGCTGGGGCAGCAGTGTGGCCTAATGGAAAGAACGTGGGCCCCGAAGTCAGAGGGCCTGGGTTCTAATCCCACCTCTGCCACTTAATAGTAAAAATAATGATGATGAATGCTATGTGCCAAGCTCTGTTCTAAGCACTGGGGTAGACACCCGGTAATCAGGTTGGACACAGTCCCTGTCCCCCACGGAGCTCGCAATCTCGATCCCCATTTGGCAGATGAGCTCACTGAGGCCCAGAGGATAATAATAATAATAATAAATTACTAGAGTATTTGTTAAGCGCTTACTATGTGCCAAGCACTGTTCTAAGCGCTGGGGTAGATACAAGGTAATCAGGTTGTCCCACATGGGGGTCACAGTCCTCATCCCCACCTTACAGATGAGGTAACTGAGGCCCAGAGAGGTTAAGTGACTTGCTCAAGGTCACACAGCAGACAAGTGGCAGATGCGACCTCTGACTCCCAAGCCCGGGCTCTCGCCACGGCTTCGCTTGCCTGCTGCGTGGCCTTGGGCAGGTCAGTTCACATGGGACAAGCTGATCACCTTGTAACCCCCCCAGCGCTTAGAACAGTGCTTTGCACATAGGAAGTGTTTAATAAATGCCATCGTTATTATCTGGGCCTCGGTTTCCTCATCCGTATAAATCGGGAGGAGCTACCCGGACTTTTGATCCAGATGGGGTGCCCCATGTGGGACTTTGTCCGGCTCCTACCGCAGCGCTTGGTACAGTGGTCTAGTACAGAGTAAGCGCCTGATGAAGGGATGCCACGGCGAGGCGGGTTCGGGTCCCCGGCCGCCTCGGGGATCCTCCTCCCCGCCCACCCCGGCCCCCTCACCCGTGTCGGGGTGCAGGTGGAAATGCCCGCGACCGTCGCCCCCGGCCAAGCGGTAGGAGAGGCGGGCGGCCTCGCCCAGGTCCGGGTCGTGGGCGACCACGTGGAGGGCGACGGGCCCGGGCGGCTGGTCCTCGGGCAGGCGGGCCCGGGCCGGAGAGGCGAAGGCCGGGGCGTTGTCGTTCTGGTCCACCACGAAGACCCGGGCGGACACGCGGGAGGCCCGGCGCAGGCTGGCGTTGAGTGGGCGGTCGCAGGCCTCGACCAGCAGGAGCAGGGCCGGGGTGGCCTCGCGGTCCAGCCCTCGCGGGGCGCTCAGGGCCCCCGTGCGAGGGTCCAGCCGCAAGGCCGGGGCGGCCGGCACCTGGCGCAACAGGCGGTACCGGACGTCGCTGTTGGGGCCGGGCCCGTCGGCGTCGGTGGCCTGGAAGGTGTACAGCGTGGCCCCCGGGGCCGGGTTCTCCGCCAGAGCCAGGGTCAAGGGGTCGCGGCCGAAGGCGGGCGCGTGCTCGTTCTCGTCCTCCACCCGCACCTCCACCCGCAGCAGCCGTGGCCCCTGGGGGAGGCCGGCCCCGGCCCCGGCGTCGTCCGCCCGCACGGTCAGCGCCAGCCGGGCCGGCCCGGCCTCGAAGTCCAGCGCCCGGGCCAGGAACAGCTGGCCCGTGGTGGCGTCCAGCGCGAAGGTGCCCTCCGGGTCGCCGGCGGCGTCCAGCGTGTAGGTCAGTGCCCCCGGCGGCACCCCGGGCAGGGCCACCGAGCCCAGCAGGGAGCCAGGCCGCAGCCCCTCGGTCGCCATCAGGGTCAGCTCCGCGGGCGTCGCGTCCCGAGGGGGCGGCGGCCGGTGGGACCGGGGAACCACCTGTCCGGCGGGGAGACGGAGAGAGAATAATAATCGGGATGGTGATCATCATCATCGATCGTATTTATTGAGCGCTTACTGGGTGCAGAGCACTGTACTGAGCGCTTGGGAAGTACAAATTGGCAACGTATAGAGACAGGCCCTACCCAACAGCGGGCTCATGGTCTAAAAGGGGGAGACAGAGAACAAAACCAAACATACTGACAAAATAAAATAAATAGGATAGATATGTACAAGTAAAATAAATAAATAAATAGAGAGTAATAGATGATGAGGATGACGACGATGGTGGTATTTGATGATGATGATGATGATGGCATTTATTAGGCGCTTACTACGTGCCAAGCACTGTTCGAAGCGCTGGGGAGGTTACAAGGTTGATCAGGTTGTCCCACCGGGGGGCTCACAGTCTTCATCCCCATTTTCCAGGTGAGGTCACTGAGGCCCAGAGAAGTGAAGTGACTTGTATCATTACAGACACTGTAATGATTATTATTATTATTAGTTGCTTGTATAATAATAATGATGGCATTTGTTAAGCACTTACTATGTGCAAAGCCCTGTTCTAAGCGCTGGGGGGGGATACAAGGTGATCAGGTTTTTCCACCTGGGCCTCACAGTCTTCATCCCCATTTTCCAGGTGAGGTCACTGAGGCCCAGAGAAGTGAAGTGACTTGCCCAAAGTCACACAGCTGACAAGTGGCGGAGCCAGGATTAGAACCCATGACCTCTGACTCCAAAGCCCGGGCTCTTTCCACTGAGCCACGAAGCCCTTACTACGTGCCAGGTGCCGTGCCGAGCGCTGGGGTGGATACAAGCAAATAATAATAATCAATCAATCAATCAATCAATCATATTTATTGAGCGCTTACTGTGTGCAGAGCACTGTACTAAGCGCTTGGGAAGTACAAGCTGGCAACCTATAGAGAGTAATCATCATTACAGTATTTGTTAATCCCTTACTATGTGCCAGGCACCAGACTAAGCGCTGGGGTGGATACAAGCAGCGCTGGGGATAAGAAGCAGCGTGGCACAGTGGAAAGAGCCCGGGCTTGGGAGCCAGAGGTCATGGGTTCGAATTCCGGCTCCGCCACTTGTCAGCTGTGTGACTTTGGGCAAGTCGCTTCACGTCTCTGGGCCTCAGTTACCTCATCTGTAAAATGGGGATGAAGACTCTGAGCCCCAGGTGGAACAACCTGATCACCTTGTATCCCCCCCAGCGCTTAGAACACGGCTTTGCACATAGTAAGTGCTTAACAAGTGCCATCATTATTATTATACAAGCAAATAATAATAATAATCATTACAGTATCTGTTCAGCGCTTACTATATGCCAGGCACCGTGCTAAGCGCTAGGATGGATACAAGCAAATAATAATAATAATAATCATTACAGTATTTGTTAAGCACTTACTATGTGCCAGGCACCATACTAAGTGCTGCAGAGGATACAAGCAAATATTAATAATAATAACTATTATTATAGTATCTGTCAAGCACTGTTCTAAGCGCCGGGGTAGATACAAGCAATTAAAATATTTGTTAAGCGCTTACTATGTGCCAAGCACTGTTCTAAGCGCTGGGGTGGATATAAGCAAATAATAATATTATTATAGTATTTGTTAAGCACTTACTATGTGCCAGGCACCGTACTAAACGCTGCAGAGGATACAAGCAAATAATAATAATTATTATTATTATTATAGTACCTGTCAAGCACTGTTCTAAGCGCCGGGGTAGATACAAGCAATTAAAATATTTGTTAAGTGCTTACTATGTGCCAAGCACTGTTCTAAGCGCTGGGGTGGATATAAGCAAATAATAATATTATTATAGTATTCGTTAAGCACTTACTATGTGCCAAGCACTGTTCTAAACACTGGGAAGATACAAGGTAATCAGGTTGTCCCACGCAGGGCTCACAGTCCCAACCCCCATTTTACAGATGAGGCAACTGAGGCGCTCGGGATGGACACAGTCCCTTGTCCCACGTGGGGCTCACAGCCTCCATCCCCCCTGGTCAGTTGAGGGAACGGGGGGCAAAGAGAAGTGAAATGACTTGGCCAAGGTCACACAGAAGGTGGGGCAGCGTGGCTCAGTGGAAAGAGCTCGGGCTTTGGAGTCAGAGGTCATGGGTTCAAATCCTGGCTCCACCACTTGTCAGCTGGGTGACTTCTCTGTGCCTCAGTTACCTCATCTGTGAAATGGGGATGAAGACTGTGAGTCCCACGTGGGACAACCTGATCACCTTCTATCCCCCCAGCGCTTAGAACAGAGCTTTGCACATAGTAAGCGCTTAATAAATGCCATTATTATTATTATTATTATTATTATTAATTATTATTATTATTATTCTGCCTCTGAGGCCCATGCTCTAGCCATTAGGCCACACTGCTGGTGAGATCAGGGAGGAGCAGGGGAGGAAGGGTCTGCCGTGGGGAGGGGTGGCAGTGGAGACCAGCACAGAGAGGGGATGGGGCTCAAGGTATAAGAAGATCGGGGCGGGAAGGGGGGTGTCATGAATCCAAGCGCTTAGTACAGTGCTCTGCACACAGTAAGCACTCAATAAATACGATTGAATGAATGAATCCGGAGTCTAAGGCGTGGGGTTGCTCAGAATGGAATGGGAGGACAGTGCAGGGGAGCTGACAGTCAGGGTGAGGTGGGGGAACAGTAAAAATCGATGGTATTTTTGAATAATTATGGTATTTGTTATAAGCGCTTACTGTGTGCCGGGCACTGTTCTAAACGCTCGGGTGGATACAAAATAATCAGAGTGGACACAGTCCCTATCCCACACAGGGCTCACAGTCTTAATCTCCATTTTACAGATGAGGGAACTGAAGCACGGAGAAGTGAATAATAATGGATAATTATGGTATTTGTTAAGTGCTTACTATGTGCCGAGCACTATTCTAAGCGCTGGGGTAGGTACACGGCCCCATCCCTATAATAATAACAATAATGATGGTATTTGTTAAGTGCTTACTATGTGCCGAGCTCTGTTCTAAGCGCTGGGATAGATAGAGAAGCAGCGTGGCTCAGTGGAAAGCGTGCGGGCTTTGGAGTCAGAGGTCATGGGTTCGAATCCAGACTATGCCACTTGTCAGCTGTGTGACTTTGGGCAAGTCGCTTCACTTCTCTGGGCCTCAGTTACCACATCTGGAAAATGGGGATTAAGACTGTGAGGCCCCCAGTGGGACAACCTGATTTCCTTGTATCTCCCAGCGCTTAGAACAGTGCTTGGCACATAGTAAGCGCTTAATAAATGCCATCATCATTATTATTATTATTAGATACAAGGTCATCGGGTTGTCCCAGATGAGGCTCAGAGTCTTGATCCCCATTTTACAGGTGAGGGAACTGAGGCACGGAGAAGGGAAGTGACTTGCCCAAGGCCACACAGCAGACAAGTGGCAGAGGCGAGATTAGAACCCATGACCTTCTGACTCCCGGGCCCGTTCTCTATCCACTAGGCCATGAGTGTGCAGAACACTGTACTAAGCACTTGGGAGAGGACAATGCAATAATAATTATTATTAGTGTGATATTTGTTAAGTGCTTGCTATGTGCCAGGCACTGCACTAAGTGCTGGGGTGGATACAAGCAAATAATAATAATAATAATGATAGCATTTATTAAGCACTTACTATGTGCAAAGCACTGTTCTAAGCACTGGGGAAGTTACAAGGTGATCAGGTTGTCCCACGGGGGGCTCACAGTCTTCATCCCCATTTTACGGATGAGGGAACTGAGGCCCAGAGAAGTGAAGTGACTTGCCCAAAGTCACACAGCTGGCTATTGGCAGAGGTGGGATTTGAACCCATGACCTCTGACTCCAAAGCCTGGGCTCTTTCCACTGAGCCATGCTGCTGTGCCAGGTTGGGCACAGTACCCGTCCCACATGGGGCTCACAGTCTTCATCCCAAGCGCTTAGTCCAGTGCTCTGCACACAGTAAGCGCTCAATAAATACGATTGATTGATTTTACAGTGGTGGTAACTGAGGCACAGGGAAGTGAAGTGACTAGCCCAAGGCCACACAGCCGACAAGCAGTGGAGCCACTACCAATACAGTTGATAGACGCTATCCCTGCCCTTCAAGGACACTTCTCCCCCTCATCCCCCTCTCCATCCCCCCCGCCTTACCTCCTTCCCTTCCCCACAGCACCTGTATATATCTATATATGTTTGTTCATATTTATTACTCTATTTATTTATTTAACTTGTACATATCAATTCTATTTATTTTATTTTGTTAATATGTTTGGTTTTGTTCTCTGTCTCCCCCTTCTAGACTGTGAGCCCACTGTTGGGTAGGGACCGTCTCTAGATGTGGCCAACTTGTACTTCCCAAGCGCTTAGTACAGTGCTCTGCACACAGTAAGCGCTCAATAAATACGATTGATTGATTCGATCAGAGACTGTCGAGGGGTCTTGTCGAGGGAGATGGGTTGGGAGGCTGAGGGGGACTAGGCCGGGGGTGAGAGAAGGGTGGGGTGGGGGTGGAGAGGCCCGGGGGTCAGAGGTTTGGGGGGCCGGGGGAATTTCATTCATTCATTCATTCAATCGTATTTATTGAGCGCTTACTGTGTGCAGAGCACTGTACTAAGCGCTTGGGAAGTACAAGTTGGCAACATATAGAGACGGTCCCTACCCAACAGTGGGCTCACAGTCTAGAAGGGGGAGACAGAGAACAAAACAAAACATAGTAACGAGAGCAGTGCCAGCGCTTAGAACAGTGCTTTGCACATAGTAAGTGCTTAACAAATGCCATTATTATTATTATTATAATAAAATAAATAGAATATGTACAAGTAAAATAAATAGAGTAATAAATATGTACAAACATATATACAGGTGCTGTGGGGAAGGGAAGGAGGTAAGGCGGGGGGGATGGAGAGGGGGACGAGGGGGAGAGGAAGGAGGGGGCTCAGTCTGGGAAGGCCTCCTGGAGGAGGTGAGCTCTCAGTAGGGCCTTGAAGGGGGGAATCGGAGGATTGTGGAGAGGATGGAGTCTCGGGGCAGATTGGGAGACCGAGAGGCTGAGCTGGGTCAGCCCGAGACGTTTCCGATCTATAAACAGACTGAGCTGAGCGTCCTCCACACTGCCAAGTAAGGGATGATGGGGGCATGGGAGAGACATGGAGCAGGAGCGGGAAGGAGAGGAGAGGTGAATGGAAAGTATAATAGAGGGGGTGAGGAGGGAGATAATGATGATGGTATTTGTTAATAATAATAATGATGATGGCATTTGTTAAGCGCTTACTATGTGCGAAGCACTGTTCTAAACGCTGGGGGGATACAGGTGATCCGGTTGTCCCACGTGAGGCTCAGAGTCTTAATCCCCATTTTACACATGAGGCAACTGAGGCCCAGAGAATAATAATAATAATAATGGTATTTGTTAAGAGCTTACTATGTGCGAAGCACTGTTCTAAGCGCTGAGGGGATACAGGTGATCCGGTTGTCCCACATGAGGCTCACAGTCTTAATCCCCATTTTAGAGATGAGGCAACTGAGGCCCAGAGAATAATAATAATAATAATGGTATTTGTTAAGCGCTTACTATGTGCGAAGCACTGTTCTAAGCACTGGGGGGATACAGGTGATCCGGTTGTCCCACGTGAGGCTCACAGTCTTAATCCCCATTTTACACATGAGGCAACTGAGGCCCAGAGAATAATAATAATAATAATAATGATGGTATTTGTTAAGTGCTTACTATGTGCGAAGCACTGTTCTAAGCGCTGGGGGGATACAAGGTGATCAGGTTGTCCCACGTGGGGCTCACAGTCTTAATCCCCATTTTACAGATGAGGCAACTGAGGCCCAGAGAATAATAATAATAATGATGGTATTTGTTAAGTGCTTACTATGTGCGAAGCACTGTTCTAAGCGCTGGGGGGATACAAGGTGATCAGGTTGTCCCACGTGGGGCTCACAGTCTTAATCCCCATTTTACAGATGTGGCAACTGAGGCCCATAGAATAATAATAATAATGATGATGATGGTATTTGTTAAGTGCTTACTATGTGCAAAGCACTGTGCTAAGCACTGGGGGGATAAAAGGTGATCAGGTTGTTCCACGTGGGGCTCACAGTCTTAATCCCCATTTTACACATGAGGCAACTGAGGCCCAGAGAATAATAATAATAATAATAATGATGGTATTTGTTAAACGCTTACTATGTGTGAAGCACTGTTCTAAGCGCGGGGGGGATACAGGTGATCTGGTTGTCCCATGTTAGGCTCACAGTCTTAATCCCCATTTTACAGATGAGGCAACTGAGGCCCAGGGAAGTGAAGTGACTTGCCCAAAGTCACGCAGCTGACAAGTGGCAGAGCCGGGATTAGAACCCATGATCTCTGACTCCCAAGCCCGGGCTCTTTCCACTGGGCCACACTGCTTCTCTAAGCTCTTACTATGTGCTAGGCACTAAGCGCTGGGGTGGATACAAGCAAACTGGGTTGGACACAGTCCCTGTCCCAAGTGGGGCTCACAGTCTCAATCCCCATTTTACAGATGAGGCACCTGAGGCACAGAGAAGTAAAGTGACTTGCCCAAGGTCACACAGTGGACAAATAGTGGAGCCGGGATTAGAACCCATGACCTTCTGACTCCCAGGCGCATGCTCTATCCACTATACAGGAGAAACAGCATGGCTCAGTGGAAAGAGTACGACGGGCTTGGGAGTCAGAGGTCATGGGTTCAAATCCCGGCTCCGCCAGTTGTCAGCTGGGTGACTTTGGGCAAGTCACCTCACTTCTCTGTGCTTCAGTTCCCTCATCTGGAAAATGGGCATTAAGACTGTGAGCCCCCCGTGGGACAAGCTGATCACCTTGTAACCTCCCCAGCGCTTAGAACAGTGCTTTGCACATAGTAAGTGCTTAATAAATGCCATTATTATTATTATTATTATTATTATTATTCTCTGGGCCTCAGTTGCCTCAGCTGTAAATAATGACATTTATTAAGTGCTTACTATATGCAAAGCACTGTTCTAAGCGCTGGACTCTCCCAAGCGCTCAGTACAGTGCTCTGCCCACAGTAGGCACTCCATAAATACAATTAAGTGAATGAAGCAAGGCAGCAGTTGGCAACATTATGGGGCTTCCAGGCTGGAGTAGCCTTTCTCTCCTCCTGACCCCTCTCTGGTCCTCCCCCTATCGCTGCATGGCCTAGTGGCTAGAGCCCGGGCCTGGGATCCAGAAGGTCATGGGTTCTAATCCTGATTCTGCCACTGGTCTGCTGTGTGACCTTGGGCAAGTCACGTCACTTCCCTGGGACTCAGTTA
The DNA here is from genome assembly GCF_015852505.1 of Tachyglossus aculeatus. Classification (NCBI taxonomy): domain Eukaryota; kingdom Metazoa; phylum Chordata; class Mammalia; order Monotremata; family Tachyglossidae; genus Tachyglossus; species Tachyglossus aculeatus. The sequence goes on along the minus strand of NC_052067.1, from coordinate 133,426,393 downwards.
CCTCATCTGTAAAATGGGGATTAGGACTGTGAGCTCCAAGTCGGACGGGGACTGTGTCCAGCCCGATTTTCTTGTATCCACTCCAGCGCTTAGTACAGTGCCTGGCATGTAGTAAGCACTTCACAAAAAACACAATTATTATTATTATTAGAACCAATCTCCGAAATGGGGTGGGGCGGGTGGAGAAGTTGTCACTCTATTGAAGCTCTGACAGGCAAGTCCGGGGGTGGGAGTCCCTTGTGCGTAGCTCCGTGGAAAGAGCCCGGGCTTTGGAGTCCGAGGTCAGGGGTTCAAATCCCGGCTCTGCCAGTTGCCAGCTGCGTGACTTTGGGCAAGCCACTTCGCTTCTCTGGGCCTCAGTTCCCTCATCTGTAAAATGGGGATGAAGACTGTGAGCCCCCCGTGGGACAACCTGATCACCTTGTAACCTCCCCAGTGCTTAGAACAGTGCTCTGCACACAGTAAGTGCTTAATAAATGCTATTATTATTATTATTACTATTGTGTACAGTTCCCTAGCGCTTAGTATAGTACCTGTCACATAGTAAGTACTTAATAAATACCATTATTATTATTATTATTATTATTATTATTATTATTATCGTGCTGGGGAAGGGGCCAGAGTCGGGACTGTACCTAAGGGGGAAAGGAGGTGGACAGCGTGGGGGTTAGGGGTTTTCAACAGTGGAGGAGCACTGAGGAGGAGGAGGAGGAGGAGAAGGAGGCCCTTCTGCGTCGCCCTGAATTGCTTCCTTTATCCATTCATTCATTCAATCGTTCTTATTGAGCGCTTACTGTGTGCAGAACACTGTGTACTAACTGCTTGGTTCATCCCCCTACTCCCAGCCCCTCAACACATGCACATATCTGTAAATTATTAATTCTGCTCACAGTAATAATAGTAATAATAATAATGATGGCATTTGTTAAGCGCTTACTCTGTGCCAAGCACTGTTCTAAACGCCGGGTGGGGGGAATACAAGGTGATCAGGTTGTCCCACGTGGGGCTCACAGTCTTCATCCCCATTTTACAGATGAGGGAACTGAGGCTCAGAGAAGTGAAGTGACTTGCCCAAGGTCACACAGCAGACATGTGGCGGAGCCGGAATTCGAACCCATGATAATGATGATCATGATGGTATTTGTTAAGCGCCTACTATGTCAAGCACTGTTCTAAGCACTGAGGGAGATACAAGGTAATCAGGTTGTCCCATGTGGGGCTCACAGTCTTTAATCCCCATTTTACAGATGAGGTAACCGAGGCACAGAGAAGTTAAGTGACTCGCCCAAAATCACACAGCTGACAGGTGGCGGAGTCAGGATTAGAACCCATGACCTCTGATTCCTAAACCCGGGCTCTTTCCACTGAGCCATGCTGCTTCTCTAATTATGGTATTTGCTAAGCACCTACTATGTGCCAAGCACTGTTCTAAGCACTGGGGTAGATACGAGGTGATCAGGTTGTCCCACGGGGGGCTCACAGTCTTCACCCCCCTTTTACAGATGAGGTAACTGAGGCACAGAGAAGTTAGGTGACTTGCCCAAAGTCACACAGCTGACAAGTGGCAGGGCCGGAATTAGAACCCACGTCCACTGACTCCCAAGCCCGGGCTCTTTCCACTGAGCCACGCTGCTTCTGTAATTATGGTATTTGTTAAGCGCCTACTACGTGCCAAGCACTGTTCTAAGCGCTGGGGTAGATACGAGGTCATCAGGTTGTCCCACGGGGGGCTCACAGTCTTCATCCCCCTTTTACAGATGAGGTAACTGAGGCACAGAGAAGTTAGGTGACTTGCCCAAAGTCACACAGCTGATGGGTGGCGGAGCCAGGATTAGAACCCACGACCTCTGACTCCCAAGCCCGGCCTCTTTCCACTGAGCCACGCTGCTTCTGACCGACTGAAGGAGGAGGAGGAGAAGGAGGAAGAGGAGGGTGTCCTGTGGGTAGAGGTGATAAATCAGGAAAGAGGCATTTTGGGGTTCGGGGCGGAGCCGGGACCTATTATTTTGTAATGGAGAGGGGCTTTGCAGCCTTGGGAATTAGGAGACTAAATGTGTGGCCAGGGATGCTAATTGCTGGGGAGCAGGGGAAGTGGTATTTATTGAGCGCTTACTGTGTGCAGAGCACTGTACTAAGCTCTTCAGAGAGTTCAGTCTAACAGTATAACAGACACATTCCCGGCCCACAACGAGCTTACAGTCTAGAGAAGCGGCGTGGCTCAGTGGAAAGAGCCCGGGCTTTGGAGTCAGAGGTCATGGGTTCAAATCCCGGCTCCGGCAACTGTGTGACTTGGGCAAGTCACTTAACTTCTCTATGCCCCAGTTACCTCATCTGTAAAATGGGGATTAAGTCTGTGAACCCCACGTGGGACAACCAAATCACTTTGTATCCTCCCCAGCGCTTAGAACAGTGCTTTGGACATAGTAAGCGCTTAATAAATGCCATTATTATTATTATTAGAGGGGGAGATTAATATACGTAAATAAATTACAGATATGTATGTAAGTGCTGTGGGGCTGGGGTGGGTGGGTAGGGGATGAATAAAGGGAGCAAGTCAGGGCAACCCAGAAGGGCGACCTTGTACATATTTACTATTCTATTTATTTTGTTAATGATACGCACCCAGCTTTATTTCTATTTGTTCTGACGACTTGACACCTGTCTGCATGTTTTGTTCTGTCTGTCTCCCCCTTCTAGACTGTGAGCCCGCTGTTGGGTAGGGACCGTCTCTATATGTTGCCAACTTGGACTTCCCAAGCGCTTAGTACAGTGCTCTGCACACAGTAAGCGCTCAATAAATACGATTGAATGAATGAATGAAAGGGATTACTGAACGATCAAGTAGAGGCCCAAATTTTAATATTTAACCTCCTCACCGGGCCGCATTCTCACCTGTCCTGCCGTCGACCCCCGGCCCACGTTCTACCCTGGCCCGGAATGCCCTCCCTCCGCATATCGGCCAAACTAGCTCTCTTCCTCCCTTCAAAGCCCTACTGATAGCTCACCTCCTCCAGGAAGCCTTCCCAAACTGAGCCCCCCCTTGTCCTCTGCTCCTCATCCCCTCCCCATCACCCCAATTCCCTCTGCTCTACCCCCTTCCCCTCCCCACAGCACTCGTGTATATTTCTAGACTGTGAGCCCACGGTTGGGTAGGGACCGTCTCTATATGTTGCCAACTTGTTCTTCCCAAGTGCTTAGTACAGTGCTCTGCACACAGTAAGCGCTCAATAAATACGATTGATTGATTGATTGATTGATTTTTACATACTTATTACTCTATTTATTTTATTAATGATGTGTATATAGCTATAATTCAATTTATTCTGATGGTATCAACACCTGTCTACTTGTTCTGTTTTGTTGTCTGTCTCCCCCTTGTTGCGTAGGGACCATCTCTATATGGTGCCCAATTGGACTTTCCCAAGTGCTTAGTCCAGTGCTCTGTACCCAGTAAACGCTCAATAAATACAACCGATTGATTGACTGATTTTTACATACTTATTACTCTATTTTATTAATGATGTGTCTATAGCTATAATTCGATTTATTCTGATGGTATCAACCCCTGTCTACTTGTTCTGTTTTGTTGTCTGTCTCCCCCTTGTTGGGTAGGGACCATCTCTATATGGTGCCCGATTGGACATTCCCAAGCGCTTAGTCCAGTGCTCTGCACCCAGTAAGCACTCAATAAATACGATTGATTGATTGATTGATTGATTTTTACATACTTATTACTCTATTTATTTTATTAATGATGTGTATATAGCTATAATTCGATTTATTCTGATGGTATCAACACCTGTCTACTTGTTCTGTTTTGTTGTCTGTCTCCCCCTTGTTGGGTAGGGACCATCTCTATATGGTGCCCAATTGGACTTTCCCAAGCGCTTAGTCCAGTGCTCTGCACCCAGTAAGCGCTCAATAAATACGATTGATTGATTTGTACATACTTATTACTCTATTTTATTAATGATGTGTCTATAGCTATAACTCGATTTATTCTGATGGTATCAACACCTGTCTACTTGTTCTGTTTTGTTGTTTGTCTCCCCCTTGTTGGGTAGGGACCATCTCTATATGGTGCCCGATTGGATTTTCCCAAGCGCTTAGTCCAGTGCTCTGCACCCAGTAAGTGCTCGATAAATACGACTGAGTGAATTCACCCACAGCCCAATAAATGAATGACTTCACCCACAGCCCAATGGACCCAGTCCAATTGGAGACCCTTGCAGGCGGGGAGGAGGAGGGGATGTTTGGGGCAGGGGCAGGGATGGGGTGAGGGTTGGGGGTGGGCCGTACCTGGAGGTGGAGGTGCAGGACAGTGCTGAGGGGAGGGCTACCTTGGTCCCGGGCGGTCACCGTGAGGACGTGGTGCTCGCGGTCGGCGCGGCTCAGCAGGCCCGCAGTGCGCAGCTCGCCGGAGTGAGGGTGCAGGGAGAAGAGTGCCGAGCTGGGACCTAGGGGGGATCAGGATCAGGGATGGGGGACCCCAGACCCCTCCTGCCCCACTCCTAGCCCGGCCCGGGGACTCACCGTACCAGGAGACAGTCCCTGGCCATTCACTCATTCATTCAATCATATTTATTGAGCGCTTACTGCGTGCAGAGCACTGTACTAAGCGCTTGGGAAGGACAAATTAACAACATATGGAGACGGTCCCTACCCAACAACGGGCTCACAGTCTAGAACGGGGAGACAGACAACAAAACAGAACAAGTAGACAGGTGCCAATGCTATCAGAAGAAATAGAACTGTAGCTATATCCACATCATTAATAAAATATAGTAAATAATACATGCAAATAAAATAAAGAGTAATAAATATGTAGATATATACACTCCGCCTCTTGTCTGCTTTGTGACCTTGGGCAAGTAACTTAACTTCTCTGTGCCTCAGTTCCCTCATCTGTAACATGGGGATTAAGACTGTGAGCCCCATGTGGGACAACCTGAAGACCTTGTATCTACCCCAGCACTTAGAACAGTGCTTGGTCCTGGACCGGGCAATCGCTGTGCATATTTGTGTATGTATAAATAATAATAATAATAATAATTGTATTTGTTAAGCAGTTACTATGTGCCAAGCACTGTTCTGAGCACTGGGATAGATACCAGGTCATCAGGTTGTTATTATTATAATTATGATTATAATGGTATTTGTTAAGCACTTACTATGTGTCAAGCACCGCTCTAAGCATTGAAGTGGATTCGGACAAATGGGGTTGGACAGAGTGTCCCTGTCCCCCATGGGGCTCAGTCTCAATCCCCATTTTGCAGATGAGGGAACTGAGGCCCAGAGAAGTGAAGTGACTTGCCCAAGGTCACACAGCAGACAAGTGGCGGAGCCGGGAGTAGAACCCACGACCTCTGGCTCCCCAGCCCGTGCTCTAGCCACTGTGCCATGCTGCTTCTCATGTTGTCCCACGTGGGGCTCACAGTCTTAATCCCCATTTTACTGATGAGGGAACTGAGGCCCAGAGAAGTGAAGTGACTTGTCGACAGTCACACAACTGATGAGTGGTGGAGCCGGGATTAGAACCCATGACCTCTGACTCCCAGCCCAGGCTCTTTCCACTAAGCCACGCTGCTTCTTTAGCCACGTGGCATCTGCGGCTGCCCGTCTACTTCAGGCAATCTTTGGGCACGGGATTCATTCATTCATTCATTCACTCGTATTTATTGAGCGCTGCTTGTTTGCAGAGCACTGGACTAGGCGCTTGGAAAGTACAATTCGGAGACAGAACGAGACAATCCCTACCCACCAACGGGCTCAGTCTAGAAGGGGGAGATGGACAACGAAACAAAACAAGTAGACAACAAAACAAGTAGACAGTCCCTATGTCCCCTCCCCTCATCGGGTCATATCCCGGGCTCCCTACCAGTCAGTCCATACAGGATGGTCCCGTTTTCTCCCTCGTCTGGATCTCTCGCCTGTAGGGATGTCACCAGGGTCCCTGCCGGGATGCCCTCTGCCACCTGGAAAGGGCACACAGCTCGGGCTGAAGAAGGGGCTGGGCCGCCCTGGCTCTAAGGGCACCCGACTGGGGGCCCAGCTCGTCATCATCATCATCATCATCATCATCATCATCATCATCATCAATCGTATTTATTGAGCCCTTACTGTGTGCAGAGCACTGTACTAAGTGCTTGGGAAGTACAAATTGGCAACATATAAAGACAGTCCCTGCCCAACAGTGGGCTCACAGTCTAAAAGGGGGAGACGGAGAACAAAACCAAACATACTAACAAAATAAAATAAATAGAATGGATATGTACAAGTAAAATAAATAGAGTAGTAAATATGCACAAACATATCTACATATATGCAGGTGCTGTGGGGAAGGGAAAGGTAAGACGGGGGGGATGGAGAGGGGGACAAGGAGGAGAGGAAGGAAGGGGCTCATTTATTAAGCTCCCCACCCCAATCCCTCACCCCCTGACCCAGAGACCCTCCTCTACGCGCTGGACACCAAATACATCGACACAGACCACCCCCTGACCCTGGAAGAGGATCCCCACAGCTGCCAACAATAATAATAATAATAATGATATTTGTTAAGCATCTACTATGTGCCAAGCACACAGTCAGAATTAACCACGAGCAGTCTAGGGGGACGGGCGGACCTCCATCTCCCCAGTCTGTGGAAATCCCCTCCTCGCCTCCTCCATGATGAGACCCTCTCCAGTCCCAGCTGTTGAGGATGCCCAGTTCCTCCTCCCATGCCCAGCTGCAGAGAGTGCCCACCCTCCCGACTCGCTGAGAGCCCCCTCACCACCACCACCCAGACTTTCAGTTGCCCCCTCCCACGTCAGCCAGCCCCCACCTGAAGGGGAAAGCCAGGGGCGTGCAGGAAGCTGGGGGCGTTGTCATTGTCGTCCAGCACGGTGATGTGCACGGTGCCCGTGGTGCTGCGGGGCGGCGCGCCCCCGTCCTGTACCCGGACCACAAGCTGATGGCTGCTGTGCCCCTCCCGGTCGAGACTCCGCTTTGTGGTCACCTCCCCTGGGACACAGAGAGAGGGAGAGGGTGGTCACACCCGTGCGTCTGCAGTCCAGGCCGCCCTGACTCTATGGGCACCCAACTTGAGGCCCAGCCCCCCACCCCATCCCTATAACAATCATCATCATCATAATGATGACATTTGTTCCTATGCGCCTGCAGTCCGGGCCTCCCTGACTTTATGGGCACCCAACTTGAGGCCCAGCCCCCCGCCCCATCCCTATAACAATCATCATCATCATAATGATGCCATTTGTTAAGCTCTTACTATGTGCCAAGCACTGTTCTAAGCGCTGGGATAGATATCAGGGTGTCCCACGTGGGGCTCACAGTCTTAATCCCCATTTCCCGGATGAGGTCCAGAGAAGTGAAGCGACTTGCCCCAAGTCACACAGCTGCCAAGTGGCGGAGTGGGGATTAGAACCCACGACCTCTGACTCCCAAGCCCGGGCTCTTTCCACTGAGCCACGCTGACCCTCCGACACAGAGACCCTCCTCCACGCGCTGGACACCAAATATACGGACTCGGACCTCCCACCCCCTCAACACTGGAAGAGGATCCCCCCACCCCAGCCCCCATCAGAGTTAACCACGAGCAGTCTCGGGGGGCAGGGGGTGGGGAGGGTCTCCTTCTCCCCACCCTGCGGAGCCAAGTCAGAGAAGCAGCGTGGCTCAGTGGAAAGAGCCCAGGCTTGGGAGTCAGAGGTTGTGGGTTCTAATCCCAACTCCACCGTTTGACAGCTGTGTGACCTTGGTCAAGTCACTTCACTTCTCTGGGCCCCAGTTCCCTCTTCTGTAAAATGGGGATGAAGCTTGTGAGCCCCACGTGGGAGAACCTGATTATCTCGTAGTTACCCCAGCGCTTAGAACAGTGCTTGGCACATAGTAAGCACTTAAAAATAACATAAAAGAAAGAAAAAGTCAGTGGGCTGGGCGGAGAGCGGGAGAGGGCAATCACGCCACCTGTCCATTCGTTTATTCAATCGTATTTATTGAATGTTTACTGTGTGCAGAGCACTGTACTAAGCGCTTGGGAAATACAAGTTGGCAGCATATAGAGACGGTCCCTACCCAACAAGGGGCTCACAGTCTAGAAGACTTTCTGTTGTCTGTCTCCCCCTTCTAGACTGAGCCTGTTGTTGGGTAGGGACCGTCTCTATATGTTGATGATTTGTACTTCTCAAGTGCTTAGTACAGTGCTGTGCACACAGTAAGCACTCAATAAATACGATTGAATGAATGAATGAATCTCCTGCAGTCCGGGCCGTCCTGCCTCTACGGGCACTGAACTTGAGGCCCCGCCCCCGGTCCCATCCCGATAATAATAATAATACTAATAATAATGACATTTGTTAAGCTCTTACTATGTGCCAAGCACTGCTCTAAGAGCTGAGGTTGGGGGGGTACAAGGTGATCACGTTGTCCCACATGGGGCTCACGGTCTTCATCCTCATTTTATAGATGAGGGAAGTGAGGCCCAGAGAAGTGAAGCGACTTGCCCAAAGTCACACAGCTGACAAGTGGCAGAGCCGGGATGAGAGCTCATGACCCCTGAATCCAAGCCCAGCCTCTTGCTGCTAAATAACAATACTGGTATTTGTTAAGCGCTTACTATGTGCCAAGCACTGTTCTAAGCGCTGGGATAGATATCAGCTTGTCCCACTGGGGGCTGCGGGTGGGGTCACGGGTGGGGTCCTTCCTCACCAGTCTGCGGGTGGATGAGGAAGTTGTCGTCGGGCTGCAGAAGACGGTAGGTCAGGCGGCCGTTAGGCCCCGCGTCCCGGTCGACGGCGGTCACCTTGCCCACGCTGGTGCCCGGGGGCCGGTTTTCGGGCACGGCCAGGAAGGCGGGCTCCTGCCCGAGCCGCGGGGAGTGGTCGTTCTGGTCGGTGACGCCGACCCACACGGTGGCCGTGCCGGTGAGGCGGGGCCGGGCACTGCCGGACCCCGGGCCCGGGGTCACGGCCAGCACGGTGAGGGTGTAGAGGTCCCGGGCCTCGCGGTCCAGCGCCCCGCGGACCCAGAGCCAGCCGCTGTCCGGGTCCAGGCCGAAGCCAGCCGCCGCCCCGTCGGCCTGCAGGTGGTAGGCCAGGCCGGAGCCTGTGCCCTCGGGGCCACGGGCCCGCACCTGCAGGAAGCGGGTGCCGGGGCCCGTGCCCTCGGGGAGCTCCACCCGGTAGGTAGGGGTGTCGAACCGTGGTGCCCGGGCATCCTCGGCGTCCCGCACCCCGACCCTGAGCAGGAAGCGGGAGCTGAGCGGAGGGACGCCCCCGTCCCGGGCCTCCAGGACCAGCTCGAAGGCCCGGGGCCCGGCGGCGTCGAGCGGCCCCAGCAGCCGCACCAGCCCCGTGGCCGGCTCCACGGAGAACTGGCCGGCGCCCCCGGCCAGCAGGGCAAAGGTCACCCGGCCGTGGGCGCCGGCGTCGGGGTCGGCGGCCCGCAGGGTGTAGACGGGGGTCCCGGGGGCCGCGCCGGCCGGCAGCACGACGGCGTCCGTAGGCACGGGGAAGGCCGGGGCGTTGTCGTTGACGTCGGTCAGGGCCACGCGGACCCGGGCCCGGGCGAAGACGGGGGGCGACCCGCTGCCCGCCCGCACCTCCAGCTCCAGCACCGGTCCCGCCTCTCGGTCCAGGGCCCGACCGGTCCGCAGGAGCCCCGTGGCTCCGTCCAGGGAGAAGCAGCCGTCCGGGTCCCCGGATGAAATGGACAGGGAGATGGGGTCGGTCCGGCCTGGTGGGGGACGGGGGGGTCGGGTGAGCCGGGGGGAGTGGGGCGAAGAGGAGGAGGGGTGAGGGGAGAGGAGACGGGGAGCTGGGAGGAGAGGGGGAGTTGGGGTGAGGGGGAAGGGGTGAGCTGGGAGGAGGAGTGGGGATGGGGGAGAGGATGGAGAGGTCCTGGGAAGGAGCAGGGCAGGGAGAGGGGCTAGGCTTCTCAGAGGAACAAGGCCCGCGGAGTCGCACCTGGGGGGTTGTGTGCCCGGATGAGGCCAATGCTGGTGCCCAGGGCCACGTCTTCGGGCACGGTGAAGAAGTACTGCGCCTGCTCGAAGATTGGTGGGGAGGCAGTCCCGGGCACCACGCTGACGTTGACACGGGCGTTGGGCTCGGCCTGGAGGCCCCCTCCGTCCTGCGCTGCGATCTCCAGTTGTAGCAGGGAGCCCGCCTGGCCGCTTAGGGGCCAGGAGACCGAGAGGAGGCCTGGGGGGGACAGGGGGACAGTGGGATGCCTGGGAGGAGAGAGGAGGTGGGCGGCGGGGAGGGTGATGGGGCAGAGGAAGGCCTGGTGGGGGGGAGGATGGAGAGCCCCGTGGAAGAGGAAGAGGAGAGGGGGGTGTGCAGTAATAGTAGTAATAGTAGTAATAGCAGTAATAAAGTAGTAATAGCAGTAGCAGCAATTGTAGTAGTAGTAATCACAATAGTAATAGTAGTAGCAGTATTAATAGCAGAAGTAGTAGTAGTAATAGTAGACGTAGTAGCAGCGTGGCTCAGTGGAAAGAGCCCTGGCTTTGGAGTCAGAGGTCATGGGTTCAAACCCCGGCTCTGCCAACTGTCAGCTGTGTGACTTTGGGCAAGTCACTTTACTTCTCTGTGCCTCAGTTACCACATCTGTAAAATGGGGATTAAGACTGTGAGCCCCCTGTGGGACAACCTGATCACCTTGCAACCTCCCCAGCTCTTAGAACAGTGCTTTGCACATAGTAAGTGCTTAATAAATGCCATCATTATTAGTAGTAGTAGTAGTGTTAGCAATCATAGTAGTGGTAATGGTAGTAGAGGTAATAGTAGTAGCAGTTGTAGTAATAGTAGAAGTAATAATAATAGTAATAGCAGTAGTAGTAATAGTAGTAATAAAAATAGAAATAGTAGGATCAGTAGTAGTAATAGTAGTAGTAGAAGTAGTAGTAGTAATAATAATAATAATAATAATAATGGTATTTGTTAAGCACTTACTATGTGCAAAGCACAGTTCTAAGTGCTGGGGAAGTTACAAGGTGATCAGGTTGTCCCACGGGGGGCTCACAGTCTCAATCCCTTCCTTTTAGACTGTGAGCCCACTGTTGGGTAGGGACTGCCTCTATATGTTGCCAACCTGTACTTCCCAAGCCCTTAGTACAGTGCTCTGCACACAGTAAGCGCTCAATAAATATGATTGAATGAATGAATGAATGAATCCCCATTTTACAGATGTGAGGGAACTGAGGCCCAGGGAAGTGAAGTGACTTCCCCAAAGTCACACAGCTGACAAGTGGCGGAGCCGGGTTTTGAACCCATGACTTCTGACTCCAAAGCCCGGCTCTTTCCACTGAGCCACGCTGCTTCCCTAGCCACGCTGCTTCTCTAGTATAGTAATAGTAGTAGCAGTAGTAGTGATAGTAGAATAATAATAGTAATAGTAGTACCAGTAGTAGTAATGTTAGTAGTGGAAGTAGTAATAGCAATAGAAATAGTATTAGTAATAGTAGCAGAAGTAGTAATAGGAGAAACAGCGTGGCTCAGTGGAAAGAGCATGGGCTTTGGAGTCAGAGGTCATGGGTTCAAATCCCAGCTCCGCCAACTGTCAGCTGTGTGACTTCGGGCAAGTCACTTAACTTCTCTGTGTCTCAATTACCTCATCTGTAAAATGGGGATTAAAACTGTGAGTCCCCCATGGGACAACCTGATCACCTTGTAACCTCCCCAACGCTTAGAACAGTGCTTTGCACATAGTAAGCGCTTAACAAATACCATTATTATTATTATTATAGTAATAACAATAGTCATAGTAGTAATAATAATAGTGATAGTACTAGTAGTAATAGTAATAGTAATAGTGATATTGGTAATAGTAGTACTAGGAGTACTATTCATTCATTCAATCGTATTTATTCATTCATTCATACAATCGTATTTATTGAGCGCTTACTGTGTGCAGAGCACTGTACTAAGCATTTGGGAAGTATTTATTGAGTGCTTACTGTGTGCAGAGCACTGTACTAAGCCCTTGGGAAGTACAAGTTGAGTACTACTATACATACTACTACAAGTAGTAGTATGTATAGTATTAAGGGCTCACTGGGTGAGAACACTGCACTCAGTGATGGGAAGGAATATAGATGGGTAGGAATTAGACATGGTCCCTGACCCTCAAGGGACTCACAACTTAAGAATAAGGTGGGGGAGAAGAGTCTGGGGATGGAGACACGAGGAGAGATGACGGTGGGAATACGAGAGGGATGGGGCCGGGGGGCTGGGGAGAGGAGTTTTGGGCTCTCGTGGCTCTGCTGGGGGCGGGCCTCCGCTGCCCTTACCGGTGTCCTGGTCCAGAGAGAAGAGCGGAGGGGAGTTGCCGGCGATGATGCGATAGGTGACCCGGCCGTGGGGGCCCTCGTCTGGGTCGTGGGCACTGACCCGCAGCACGGGCGTGCCTGGCCGGCTCTGGGCGCTCAGGCTGGCTGCATACTCCCATGGGTAGAAGGCGGGACGGTTGTCGTTCTCATCGGTCACAAAGACCTTCACGTACACCATGGAGTTCAGCCCACCCTGCGGAGGCCACGAGGAGTCACGTCTTCAGACTGGGCCGGGGGAACCCCAACCCTGAAGCTCCTGGAGGTGACGCCGAGGGTCCCGGCCTGGCTTCGGCCGACGATAATTATGGTATTCGTTGAGCGCTCACAGTGTGCCGGACACGTACTGAGCACCGCGGCCCCTTCGGGCCCCGTCCTGGCTCGGACCGACTCCTCTCTAGGCTTTAGATGGGGGGATATGGAGGAACATGGTGGCCCCCTCCCCAGCCCGGCCCTCTCCACCTCCTCGGCTTCCCATCTCCCCCCGGGCAAGGCCCTGCCCGTTGGCCAGGGGCCTTACCCCATCGACGGCGTTGACGGTGAAGTCGAAGCTGGGCGCCCCGCCATCGCGGTCGAGGCTCTGGGCGGTGCAGATCTCCCCACTCTGGGGGTCGATGTGGAACTGGAGGGGGACGGTGGAGCCGATGCCGGCGCCCAGGGAGTACGAAAGAGAGCCGAAAGGGCCGCTGTCCGCGTCGGTGGCTGTGACCTTGGGGGTGGGGAAGGGGAGAAGGCGGGGAAGAGAGTAGGTGCCCCTGTCTAGGGTTGGAGTGAAGGGGGCTGGTGATCCCTAGCGCCACTGGCCGTCACCCCCGGGGTCCCCACTCAGCACCTGAGAAACAGAGCTTGGAGGTCCGTTGGGGCACGGGGTGGGTATAGCGGGAAAGAAGTTCCAAATCTCAGGGTGGACTAAAGGATCCCCAACCCCTTCTAAGGTATACCCTTCCTGATCCTCTCTCTCCATCCCTCCTTGTTCTTCCTGGCTCCCTGCCAGGCTTCCCTCCCCCACAGTTCCAGCTCCCACGGCCGGCTCCCCTCCTCCGCCGCCCCCCACACCAGGCAGGGAATGTAAACACGGTGGCCCTGTCTGTGGGCACCGCCCGCCCGGGTGTCTGCTCTCCAAGGAGGGGTCCAGGCGCCTCCCAGGCTCCTCTCAAGCTCCTAGGCAGGGTGCGGCCTCCCGGAGTCACCCCGGCCATCCCTCTGTCTCCGCGCAGGCCTACCCCTCTCCTCCGACTCTCCCGGGTTAGAAGACTCCTGGCATCCTCCATCACTCTGTTCCCAACTCCTTCCCTCCGGGGCCTTGATGGTCAGGAAGTTATTGTCTGGGGTTGAGGCCCAGTTCGATCCCTCTGGTCCATCCCATCCTCCCATTAAAGGAGGGGGGATGGAGATAGGCCATCCCTGCCCTAAGGAGTGACCTTAAGACAATAACCCCCCAGCATGACTCTGGCGGGTCGGGGGGACGGGGGGTCTCAGATGGGTTGTGGAATTTGTTAATCAATCAATGGTATTTATTGAGCCCCATGTGTAGATCGCTGTACTAAGTGCGTCAGGGAGTAATGATAATTATGGAATTTGTTGAGCGCTTATTTGCCAAGTACTGTTTTAAGCCCTGGGCACCGTTCTAAGCACTGGGCACCGTTCTAAGCACTGGGCACTGTTCTAAGCATATATTGTGATGTTGGTTAAGTGCCTACTGGGGGCCGAGTGCTGTACTGAGTGCTGTTTTTTTTTTAAAATGGTATTTGTTAAGCGCTCACTATGTGCAAAGCACTGTTCTAAGTGCTGGGGGGGATACAAGGTGATCAGGTTGTCCCATGTCGGGCTCACAATCTTAATCCCCATTTTACAGATGTTAATCAGAGTTAATCAGAGTTAATCAGATTGGACACCGTCCCTGTCCCACAGGGGGTTTACAGCAAGTTTAGTAAGTAATAATAATCATCATCATCATCATAATGATGGCATTTATTAAGTGCTTACTATGTGCAAAGCACTGTTCTAAGCGCTGGGGAGGTTACAAGGTGATCAGGTTGTCCCCCGGAGGGCTCACAATCTTAATCCCCATTTTACAGATGAGGGAACTGAGGCACAGAGAAGTTAAGTGACTTGCCCAAAGTCACACAGCTGACAATTGGCAGAACCGGGATTTGAACCCATGACCTCTGACTCCAAAGCCCGGGCTCTTTCCACTGAGCCACGCTGCCTCAGCCCTGACCTTAAACTTTTGCCCTGATCCCAGATCCCTAGTCTCCTCCCTGACTCCAAACCCCGATTTCACCTGTAAATCAGGCCCTCTGGCTCTTCCCTTGTCCGGATCCTCTTCCACTTGGGGACTGCCTTTTGTCCCCATCTCCTGTCAGTCAGTCAATCATATTTATTGAGCGCTTACTGTGTGCAGAGCACTGTGCTAAGCACTTGGGAGAGTACAATCTAATGATAGAACAGACAAATTCCGTGCCCATAGTGAGCTGCAACTCCCTACCCTCTCCCCCTTTATGGCACGTTTTCCTCCTCAGGTCCCTCCACAATCCTCCTGACTCTTCCCCTCATCCCCATTCCTGCCCCCTTCGGCAGTGCTGGCTGCAGATGATACTCCAGTGAGGCGGCTGTCTCAGGGTGCAGGGTTATTATTAATAATAATGATGATGCTGGTATTTGTTACTATGTGCCAAGCACTGTTCTAAGTGCTGGGGAAGATACAAAGTGATCAGGTTGTCCCACATGGGGCTCCCAGTCTTCATCCCCATTTTACAGATGAGGTGACTGAGGCCCAGAGAAGTTAAATCACTTGCCCAAAGTCGCACAGCTGACAAGGTGTTGATAGGGAGTGACAGCCTGGAGAGGTGGGGCAGTTGGTGGGGTGGTGGCAGTGGTGGTGGCCTGGGGGCAACTTCCTAGTTGAGAAGCAGCGTGGCTCAGTGGAAAGAGCCCGGGCTTTGGAGTCGGAGGCCATGGGTTCAAATCCCAACTCTGCCCATTTCCAGCTGTGTGACTTTGGGCAAGTCACTTAACTTTTCTGGGCCTCAGTTACCTCATCTGTAAAATGGCAATTAAGACTGTGAGCCCCCCGTGGGTCAACCTGATCACCTTGTAACCTCCCCAGCGCTTAGAACAGTGCTTTGCACATACTAAGTGATTAATAAAATAACAATATTGTTATTATTATTATTAAGCACTTACTATGTGCCAAGCACTGTTCCAAGCGCTGGGCACTGTTCTAAGCACTGGAACTTCTCTGTGCCTCAGTTACTTCATCTGTAAAATGGGGATGAAGACTGTGAGCCCCACGGGGGGCAACCTAATTACCTTGTATCTATCCCAGCACTTAGAACGGTGCTTGGCACGTAGTAAGCACTTAACAAATACCATAATAATAATTATTATTATTAGCAGGAGGGCAGTGGGGGGAAGCACCCAAAATCAAGTGAGTTGACAGGAAACCTGGCAGCTTGAGAGCACGGGGGTGGAAGGGTTGAGGTCCCCATGAAGAAATACTCTGGGTCAGAGGTTCTGAAGGAATCTGTATGACATCGGTGTGTTTATGGTCATATGTGCATATGTCCAGGGTAACGGAATGACATCATTTAGCATGCTGCCTGCAGCTTGATGTCATGTGGAATCAGTTGGGGGCTACATTTCCCTTGTCCCAGGGTGGTGAAATGGAAGTTGGCCCCTCCGGGAGCCCCAACATTTGGAGCCAGTGAAGAGGGGAAGGGGAGGGTGGAGAATTGTACTTCCCAAGTGCTTAGTACAGTGCTCTGCACACAGTAAGCACTCAATAAATACGACTGAATGAATGAATGAATGAACGAAAGCACCCAGGAGACCAGAAATGGGGGGCAGAGAGGGCCTTTGTGAGCCTCCATCGGGCTGGGAGGCTGGGTCTCCAGGGTCCTCTGGCTGACACAGGGAAAGGAAGAGGGGAGAATTTGTTCCCTGTTAATCTGGGGGAGTGCAGAGATGGAGAAGGGAAACCCCGTGGTCCTGACCCGGCCCTGGGACCTTGGGGACCCGGGACTGGGGGTGGTGGGGCCTCTTGGCTGCCTGTCCTGAGGAACGCCTAGTCCAGCGCTCTGCACACAGTTATGTTATTTGTTAAGCGCTTACTATGTGCCAAGCACCGTTCTATTGATGATTGGCAAGCAGTCCGCCTCCCCATTCCTCCCGCTCTCTTTCTTCCATCCTGCTTTTTCCGGGAGAGAGAAAGCGCGTCACCCAGACAGCTGTGAGCGCTGATTCCAGCCGCCCCCACCCCTGGGAGATCCCCCTCCGAAACTGCCAGACTCTGTGTCCGGTCTCCGTCTGGCCAGGAGAGGAAGAGGGGTGGGAATGGGGAGGAGGAGGAGGCCCGAGCCTCCCGCCTAGCTGGAGATGGGGTGGAGTAGATCGGATCAGGCCTCCGTCTCCCTCTCCCTCTCTGGGACCCCCCCAGCCTCCCACCTGCAAGGGTCTGGACAGACGAGGGCCCCAGTTCCTACTCCGGCCTAGCCAGCTTCCGTCCAGCTGGAAGGAGCTGGGTGGATTGGGAGGAGGCTGCCGGCGGTCTAAGCCTCCATCCCTGGCTGCTCCATCTCTGCTCTCTTGTCCTCCTGTCCCCGTTGCCAGATCTGGCCGGCCCCCCCATGTCTGGCTTATGGCCTGCTCCTTTTCTCTACAAACCAGCTACTCAGCTGGACCCACGCCAACCAGAGAGGCAAAGGCTGGGCCTCCCCACCCCTCCTGCGATAACCGTCCTAAAGCTGCTGCCACAGTCTCTCCTCCAGCCCCTTCTCTTCCTTGCCGGGCTCCCCGTTGCACTGCCGGGGGTCTCCATTGCCAAAGATAAGTCCCTCCTCATGGTCGCCTATTAGCTCCCTTCCCCAGCTTCCTACATGCCAGACGGCGTGGCTCAGTGGAAAGAGCCCGGGCTTGGGAGCCAGAGGTCATGGGTTCTAATCCCTAGGAGGCCTTCCCAGACTGAGCCCCCTCCTTCCTCTCCCCCTTCTCCCCCCCTCCATCCCCCCTGCCTTACCTCCTTCCCCTCCCCGCAGCACCTGTATATATCTATATATGTTTGCACGTATTCACTACTCTATTTATTTATTTTATTTTGTACATATTTATTCTATTTATTTTATTTTGTTAATATGTTTTGTTTTGTTGTCTGTCTCCCCCTTCTAGACTGTGAGCCCGCTGTTAGGTAGGGACCATCTCTATATGTTGCCAACTTGGACTTCCCAAGCGCTTAGTACAGTGCTCTGCACACAGTAAGCACTCAATAAATACGATTGATTGATTGATTGACCGTCTCTATATGTTGCCAACTTGGACTGCCCAAGAGCTTAGTAGAGTGCTCTGCACACAGTAAGTGCTCAATAAGTATGATTGAATGAATGAATCCCAGCTCCGCCACTTGTCAGCTTTGTGACTGGGCAAGTCACTTCACTTCTCTGAGCCTCAGTTACCTCATCTGTAAAATGGGGATTACGACTGTGAGCCGCACGTGGGACAACCTGATCACCTTGTATCCCCTCAGCGCTTAGAACAGTGCTTTGCACATAGTAAGTGCTTAACAAATGCCATCATTATTATTCATTCATTCAACCGTATTCATTGAGCGCTTACTGTGCACAGAGCACTGTTCTAAGTGTTTGGGAGAGTACAATATAACAGTAAACAGACCCGTTCCCTGCCCACCATGAGCTTATAGTCTAGAGGGCCTAGCTTTGCGCTCTATAAAGTCATTTTGGACATTGGATATTTGATATTCACCCCTCCTCCATCCCATTGAGAAGCAACGTGGCTTAGTGGCAAGACCCCTGGCTTGGGAGTCAAGAGATCATGGGTTCTAACCCCGGCTCCGCCACTCATCTGCTGTGTGACCTTGGACCAGTCACTTCACTTCTAGGTACCTCAGTTACCTCATCTGTAAAATGGGGATGAAGACTGTGAGCCCCACATGGGACAACCTGATGACCTTGTATCTACCCCAGCGCTTAAAACAGTGCTTGGCACATAGTAAGTGCTTAACAAATGCCATTATTATTATTATTCTCCCCACAACACTTATGTACATATCTTTAAATTCTCTAACATACATTTTTTATTTATATTAATGTCGGTCTTACGTTCTAGACTGTAAGCTTGTTATGGGCAGGGAACAGTTAGTCATATTTATTGAGCACTCACTGTGTGCAGAGCACTATACTAAGTGCTTGGGAGAGTACAAAATAGTTGGTAGACATGTTTCCTGCCCTCAACAAGCTTGCAGTCTTGATTGATGGATTGATCAACTTCTCTTGCTGGTTAGAGATCTCTGCACCAACCACCCCACTGATTTCTCTCCCCCTGGCTCTTTTGGTCCCCTCAACCTTTTTCTCCTCCCAGTCTCCCCCTTCCCCTGACCCCTCCCTGGTCCTCAACATCTTGTCACATGGCATATTGGCTACAGCACAGGCCCGGGAGCCACAAGATCATGAGTTCTAATCCCGGTTCTGCCACCAGTCCACTGTGCGACTTTGGACAAATCACTTCACTTCTCTGTGCCTCAGTTACCTCACTGTCTTGAGCCCCGTGTGGGATAGGGACTGTGTCTAACCTGATTTGCTTGCAGCCACCCTGTACGTAGTACAGTGCCCGACTCATAATAAGTGCTTAACAAAGACTATTATTATTATTATTATTATTATTATTATTATTATTATTATTATTGATATCAGTCCCAAACTAGCTCCAGGCTATGCTCTAGAGCTGGATCAGCAGCTCTGGAGAATTTAAAGTTTAGTCCTGCCTCTCTCCTCTCTGTTCCTCCTGAATTGCCCAGTCACCATCCTCTTCTCTTGCTACTCAAACCTTCTCATCATCCCATCCAAGCCCCTCTCCTCCAGGAAGACTGTCCTGACTAACCTATTAGTCAGTGAAGGAATGGATAAGCAGAAGGACAGTACCAATAAATCAGTGGTATTAATTGAGCACTTACTGGTGCAGAGCACTGCACTAAGTGCTTGGGAGAGTATAATTGAACAGAGCTGGTAGACACGTTCCCTGTCCAATAATCCTTGTGGAATTTGTTCAACCCTATATGCCAAGTAATGTGGTAGACGCAAGATAATCAGATCAGACCCAGTCCCTGCTCAACATGGTCCCCAGTCTAAGGGAATGAGAGAACAGGTATTTATTTCCTCTCCATTTTCCAGATGAGGAAACTGAGGCACAGAGAAATGAATTGACTTGCCCAAGGCCACAGTGTATGCTCAGTAAATACCACTGATTGACAGGTCTCCTGACTCTCATTCCTGTGTTGTTTCCGTTAGACCAAGCAGCTTTTTAGGAAATAGGGTTCACTTGCTTTACACCATGGACTCTGTTTATCCCTTCCCTTTCTGGTGTTAGACTGTGAGCCCACTGTTGGGTAGGGACTGTCTCTATATGTTGCCAACTTGTACTTCCCAAGTGCTTAGTACAGTGCTCTGCACACAGTAAGCGCTCAATAAATACGATTGATGATGATGATGATGATGTTGATGGTGGCTGGATGGGCTCACCGGGGCTAAGTTCATTGTGGGCAGGGAATGTCTCTGTTTATTGTTATATTGTACCCTCCCAAGCGTTTAGTACAGTACTTTGCACACTGTAAGTAAGTGCTCAATGCGAGCCCCAAGTGGGATAGGAATTGTGTCCAACCCAATTTGCTTGTATCCATCCCAGTGCTTAGTACAGTGTCTGGCACATAGTAAGCACTTAACAAATATTATTACTATTTTTATTAATAATAACAATAACTGAATGAATGAATGACTAGTCTGTGTGTTGACAGTGCTGGCAGAGGGGTGGTAGAAGAGTGGTGGGAGTCAGGGTGGAGGAAATGCTTGTTGGGGCAGAGTGGAGATGTCCTGGCCAGGATCTGAGATGCCTGTTTGGAGCAGAGTGGGGACTACCCAGCCCAATGTGGAGTTGCCTGAGGGAGCGGAGCAGGGCCCGATCCATCTTCCAGCTGCCCCAGTGGCAGTCCCAGCAGGTTGGAACTGAGAGAAACCAGGGGCCTGAGGAAATCTCGGGCAGATCCTTCATCTTCAAAGTCAGAGAAGAACCTACCACCCGGTCCTCTGACTAAGAGCCAGCCTTGGTGGGATCGGCTGCAGGGGCTGCAAGGGTGAGGAGATTGACTCCAGGGACTCCAGGCTGGAGCCCACCTTCCCAGCCCTCCTGGGGGCTCTTCAGGCCAACCCTCTTTTTTTAGTGGTACTCGGTAAGTGGGCACTGTGCTGAGCGCTGGAGTAGATACAAGATAATTGGGCTGGACACAGTCCCTGTGCCGAATGGGGCTCACAGTCTTAATCCCTCAAATAACAGACGAGGTAACTGAGGTACCGAGAAATGAAATGACTTTTCCAAGGTCACACAGCAGACCGATGGTGGAGCCGGGATTAAAACTCAGGTCCTTCCGACTCCCAGGCCTGTGCTCTATCGGCTAAGCCACGCTGATTCTCACCCTCTTCTCTCCACCAGTTTTCCCTTTCTGACTCAGGCAAACTGCATTTTTGTGGGGACACTCACAAAGGAGCATCAGGATGACGCTCTCTTTAGTCCAGAGACTGCTTCCTTTTCCTCTTTTACAGCACAACTCAAAGCCACCTCCTCCAGGAAGCTCTCCCTCCCTGAGAGCTGGGCCCTCCAGTCTCCAAACACCAATACCATCTGTGATCCATTTCTTTCTCTCAACTCATTCCTGTCCTTACTCTCTGTCCAGAAGGATGGGGATTGTCTGGGTGTTTGACTTATCCTGGATTACCTCCACGCGGTAAAAACAAAACAAAACAAAACAAAACAAAAAAAACCCCAAGCTTTTGTTCCCACCGCTCTCTCGAGCTAACTTCCAATTAGCCTCCCTTTTACGTCTAAGCTCAAGAATGCGGTCTTCCCTCATTTGCTGTCTCTATTTCCTCTCTGCCACCTCTCCCTTCAACCCTTTAGAACTGGGATTTTTCTCTTTTCACTGTGCTTTTACCCAAAAGGAAACAGACCCAGGGAAGTTAAGTGTCTTGCCCAAGGTCACGCAGCAGACATGAAACAGCTGCGAATAGAAGCAGGGTCTCCTGAGCCTTGAACCAGGTTGCTTTTCGCCCTAGGCTAAACTTTTTTGTCCCCTCTGCACCATCATCATCATCATCATCAATGGTATTTATTGAGTGCTTGCTACGTGCAGAGCACCGTACTAAGCGCTTGGAAGAACACAGTTCCACAATGTTGGCAGACACGTTCCCTACCCACAGACACTCTCCTCAGTTTCCCTCAGTTTTCTTCCTTCCTCTGTGCCCCCACTTTTTCTGGCTCCTGTCCTGGTACCTCACTTCTAGGCTCTGAGCATCCGTCCCTCAAGGGTCCATTCTGGGGTTCTTTGCTCATCTTCATCTCAAAGAGGTCACCATTGGGCAGGTCACTCTCCAATCTCCCTGCCCAGCCTTGACTTAATAATAATAATAATAATAATAATAATAATGGCATTTATTAAGCACTTATTATGTGCAAAGCACTGTTCGAAGCGCTGGGGAGGTTACAAGGTGATCAGGTTGTCCCACGGGGGGCTCACAGTCTTAATTCCCATTTTACAGATGAGGTAACTGAGGCCCAGAGAAGTGAAGTGACTTGCCCAAGGTCACACAGCTGACAATTGGCGGAGCCGGGATTTGAACCCATGACCTCTGTCTCCAAAGCCCGGCCTCTTTCCATTGAGCCACGCTGCTTCACAGCATGAAGAGACTTCTGACCATCTCTTCCGCGAGCATTTCCTGCCACTTCGGCATGGCCTAGTGGCTAGAGCAAGGGCCTAGGAGTCAGAGGGACCTGGGTTCTAATCCTGTCTTTACCACTTCTCTCCTGTGTGACTTTGGGCAAGTCACTTCACTTCTCTATGCCGCTGTGTAAAATGGGGATTAAAATGTGAGCCCCATGTGGGACGGGGACTGTGTCCAACCTGATTAGCTTGCATTCATTCATTCAATCATATTTATTGAGCGCTTACTGTGTGCAGAGCACTCTACCCCAGCGCTTAGAAGAGTGTTTGACACATAGTAAGCACTCAACAGATACCATAAAAAAGTATGCCTGTCCTGCTTTCACGGTCCTTCTCTCTTTCTAAACTCTCCATCTCAGGCTATTGTTGGGTAGGGATTGTCTCTATTTATTGCCAAATTGTACTTTCCAAGCACTTAGTACAGTGTTCTGCACACTGCTTTCCAAGCGCTTAGTACAGTGCTCTGCACACAGTAAGCGCTCAATCAATACGACTGAATGAATGAATGAATGAATGAACAAATGAATCTCAGCCAAAAGCACCATCTACCACCCTAACAGTCTAACCTCGGAGTCATTTTGGAGCTCTCTCCCTATTTCGAAGCTTGCCTAGAAGTCCAATCAATCAATGGCATTTATTGAGAGGGCAGTAGAGCTGATAAACACGATATTGCCCTCAGTGAGATTACCACTTAGTCGGGGAGAAGACGGTAACATAAATTCGGACAGAGGAAGTCAAGAATATAAAGATGTGTACGTAAATACTGTGAGGGTGGGGTGAATAACGAAGCGTTTTGTGGGTTTGGATCCAAATTCGTAAGTGATGCCGAGAGGAAGGGGAATTGAGTGGCGAGCCAACAGGTTAGTCAGGATAGGCTTCCCGAAGAAGCAGCGTGGGCTAGTGGTTACCTGTATATATGTATATATGTTTGTACATATTTATTACTCTATTTATTTATTTATTCATTTATTTTACTTGTACATATCTATTCTATTTATTTTATTTTGTTAGTATGTTTGGTTTTGTTCTCTGTCTCCCCCTTTTAGACTGTGAGCCCACTGTTGGGTAGGGACTGTCTCTATATGTTGCCAACTTGTACTTCCCAAGTGCTTAGTACAGTGCTCTGCACACAGTAAGTGCTCAATAAATACGATTGATTGATTGACTGATTGGTTAGAGCACAGCCCTGAGAGTCAGAAGGAACTGGGTTTTAATCTGGGCTCCTCCACTTGTCTGCTGTGTGACCTTGGATGAGTCACCTGGCTTCTCTGTGCCTCAGTTACCTCATCTGTAAAATGAAGATTAGAACGGTGAACCCCATGTGGGAAATGGACTGTGTCCAATCTGATTAGCTTCTATTCACCCCAGTGCTTAGTACAGTGCCTGGCACATAGTAAGTGCTTAACTAATACCATAAAAAGATGATTCTAGTAGGGCTTTGAAGATGGGGACACGGATGGTTTATCAAATACAAAGGGAATTCCAGGCAGGAGGGAGGACAGGAGCATGGCAAGAGAGTTGAGGATGAGGCACAGTGAGTAGATTGGTGTTAGAGGAGTGAAATATGTGGGCTGGGTTGTAGTGAGAGAAGAGTGAGGAAGGTAGGAGGGAAAAGACTGACTGAGCGCCTTAAGGTTAATGGGGAGTAGTTTCCATTTATTGCAGAGAAGGATGGGCAACAACTGGAGGTTTTTGAGAAGTGGGGAAATGTGCACAGAGCAAGTTTTTAGAAAAATGCCCCAGGCAGCAGAGGGACATGTGGACTGGAGTGGGGAGAAGCTGGAAGCAGGGAGCCCAGAGAGGAGACTGATGCAGTAGTTGAGGGAAAATATGACAAGTGCTTGGAGCAGCTTAGTAACAGTTTGGATGGAGAGGAAGATGTGGATTCTAGAGGCGTGAAGGAAGAACTGACAGGATTTGGCGACTGACTCAACATGTAGGTTGAAGGACAGAAAAGAATCGAAGATAATGCCAAAACTGTGGGTAAAAATCTTGCATGAAACCTCCCTAGATTATGCTCCCCTGCATCAATCCCAGTCAGTGTGGCTTAGTGGAAAGAGCCCGGGCTTGGGAGTCAGAAGTCATGGGTTCTAACTCTGGCTCCGCCACTTATCAGCTGTGTGACTTTGGGCAAGTCACTTCACGTCTCTGGGCCTCAGTTCCCTCATCTGTAAAATGGGGATGAATATGAGCCCCACGTGGGACAACCTGATGAACTTGGGTCTACCTCGGTGCTTAGAACAGTGCTTGGCACATGGTAAACGCTAAATAAATACCGTCATTATTATTATCTCCGGCTAGCCCAGAACTTCTGTCTGCCTCTGTAAAATTTCGGGTTTCCAGTCCTGTTCTTTGTCCTTTTAAAGTTTTATAGTTCTTGTCTGATTGTGGTTTGTGTGTCTGTCTTGTCTCTCCTGTTAAAGAACATTAAGGACCTGTCTTTTCCCTTTCCCTCCTAGTGCTCAGCGTGTGTGTGTGTGTGTGTGTGTGTGTGTGTTTGTGTGTGTGTGTGTTTATGTTCTGTCTCCCCCGCTTGGCTCTCAATCTCCTGAGGGCAAGGCCTGTGTCCTATTGTTCTTGTTTCGATTTTCACCCCCTCTCCTTCTTGGGACCTATTTCAGAGCAGTCTTCAGTACCTGGTCACCCCAGACACGATTGATTCAGACAAGAGCAGGGCCTAGTCTTCGACGGAGATCCCATTCACCTACTTTCAGGCTCGGGCCTCTGCCCCCCACCTGGGAAGTTGGTCTCCCTTCAGCGTCGACCCACCCGTAGCTCTCCCGACCCCAGAGACCCCGGGCCCTCGGCTGATGCTGATTCTCCAGCGTCCTGGGGCTCAGCCGGTGGCCCTGGACCATCTCTCTGGGCCAGTGCAGCCCCACAGAATCCCCGATCCCAACTATGGAGGTTCCCCAAAACTCAGACTGGGGAAGGGGTGCCCGGGCCAGCCTTTTGGCAAGGGGAAAACCTAGATCCTCTCCCCTGAAGCTCCCCCCCAGCCCACCCTTCTCGGTGGTCCCCTGGGACCCCCTTGGCCTCTCCCCCCGCCCCAGTCCCGGTCCCCCATGGTCACCTGGAGGAAGCAGGTCCCCCCGGGGGTGCTCTCGGGTAGGGAGGCGTTGTAGAAATTCCTCTGAAAGACGGGCTCGTTGTCGTTGACGTCCTGCAGGGCCACGCTGACCACGGCCGTGGAGGAGAGGGCCGGGCGGCCGCCGTCCGTGGCCAGCACCGTCAGCCGGGGCTGTGGGTCCAGCTCATAGTCCAGAGGGGCAGCGGTGGTGATGATACCGCTGGCCGGGTCGATGGAGAACCAGTGGGCGTGGGTGTCCGGCGAGGGCAGCAGGCTGTAGGTGACCTCGCCATTGGGGCCCTGGTCGCGGTCCCGGGCGGTGACCTGCAGGACAAAGCTGCCCGGGTAGACGACCTCGGGCAGCGGATCGGGCCGGTAGAGCGGCCGGTCGAAGGCCGGCGGGTTGTCATTGACGTCGGTGACCCGCAGGACGAAGGCGGACTCGGCCCTGAGCGGCGGCGACCCGGCGTCCGTGGCCGTGACCCGGAGGGCGTAGGAGTCCCTCTCCTCGCGGTCCAGCCGGCGGGCCACGCAGATGAGGTAGATGACGCTATCCTTGGTGGTCAGGGCGAACTGGCCCTCGCCGCCCTCCAGGGAGACGTTGACGTGGGCGTACTCGCCGTAGTCGGGGTCGGACACGGAGATGCGGGCCACGTATTGGCCCGGCTGGGCCCCCTCGGACACCCGGGGCGAGCCGTCCTCGCTCAGGAAGATGATGGTCATGGTGGGCTGGTTGTCGTTGGAGTCGCGCACGTGGACGGACACGAAGGCCGTGCCGACTTCGGGGTGGAGGCCACCGTCGCGGGCCTGCACCACGAGCTCGTGTACTCTGCGTTGCTCGAAGTCCAGCCCGCGCTGCAGCCGGATCAGGCCCGTCCGCGGGTCGATGGCGAAGAAGCCGTCCGCGTCGCTCTGGCGTCGGTTGATCTCGTACAGCACGGCCCCGTTCTCGCCCTCGTCCGCGTCGGCGGCGAAGACCCGCAGCACCGGGCTGCCTGGGGCCAGGCTTTCCGACACCACCGCCTGGTAGCGGCTCTGGTTGAAGGCCGGCGCGTGGTCGTTGATGTCCAGCAGGGCCACGTCCAGCACGGCCTGAGCCCGGCGTGGTGGGGCGCCGCCGTCGAAGGCCTCCAGGACCAGCGTGTAGTGGGAGCGGTTCTCGCGGTCCAGCGGGCCGCTGACCACCAGCTCGGGGCAGAGCTGCCCGTCGGGGCTGCGCCGGGTGTCCAGCCGGAAGGCATCGCCCGCGCCTTCCCCGGTCAGCCCATAGCCCTGCGTGCCCAGCCGGCCACCGTCGAGGTCGCGGGCCGGCTCCAGCGGGAACCGACGGCCCGGTGGCGAATGCTCGGGCACCTCCAAGGTGGCGCGGGCCTGGGGGAAGGCCGGCGCGTGGTCGTTGATATCATTGACCCGCACGCTGACCTCCACCGTCACTCCCTCGGGGGTCACGGCGATGAAGGCGTAGTGGTCGCGCCGCTCCCGGTCCAGGACGCGGGCGGTGCGGACCGCCCCGCTGTGCTCATCGATGGCCAGGTCCGAACTCACCCCACTGCCCTCCTGGGCCGAGATGAAGTACATGTGGGCCGTGGTGCCCGGAGGGAGTCCGGCGCTGATGTCTCCGATCAGCGTCCCGGCCGGCTGCTCCTCGTCGATCTGCAGGTCCAGCCGGCCAGGGGTCACCCCCGCCTCCGCCAGGCCACCGGGCCCCGGGAGAGGCAGCAACAGCAGCAGCAGCAGGGGAAGCGGCGGCCTCCGGGGAACCGTCGGGGCCCCGGGCCTTCCCACGGTCAGCTGACGGGCCGGGGTCGGGGCTGCCCGGACCTTGGTCCCCGCCATGGCCGGCCAGCTGGGCCCCTCCTGATCCTGGGTGGAAGGCGGAGAGGAGAAGGCGGGGCGGGAGGTCAAGGGGGTGCAGGGGGAACTGATATCCCTTTGTCCCCACGGTCCAGCCCCCTGCCCCCAGGCTGGCCTGGGGTAGTTGGGCCGAGGACCAGAGGGGGATGATATGGGATGGTCCATATGGGAGGGAGGTGGGTTGATGGGGGAGGGGGAAGGCCTAATATAGGAGGGGAGGAGGGCTGTTATGGGAAGGAGGATGGTTGGCAGGGGAGGGAGGAGGGTTGATATGGGAAGGGAGGAGGATTGATATGGAAGGGGGGGAGGCCTGATATGGAATGGGGGAGGGCTGATGTGGGAGGGAGGAGGGTTGATATGGGAGGGAGCTGGGGTGATACGGAAGGGGGGAGGGCTGATATGGAAGGGATGGGGGGTTGATGCAGGATGGGGGAGGGTTGATATGGAGGGGGAAAGGATGATTTGGGAGGGTTGATTTGGAAGGACTGATGGGAGGGAGGGAGGTGGATTGATTGGGGACGGATTGGGGGTTGATGTAGGAGGGAGGAGGGCTGATTTGGGGACTTGATATGGAAGGGCGGAGGGTTGATATGGGAGGGGGAAGGGTTGAAATGGGAGGAGGGAGGAAGACTGATATTGGAAGGAGAGGGGAGGGCTGAGGGATCCTGAGAATCTCCCAGCCACCCTCAGCCGGCTCTAGCTGCCAGCGGGTCCAGGAGAGAGTGCGTCTCGCTAGGCCGGACATCGTGGGCCGGCCAGCCGGCCACCCACCCGGTCCCGGGGGCCTGTGGACCCTGGCCCCGGGGGTGCTGGGAACCCGGAGGAGCTGTGGGGGGGACGGGTGGGGGTCTCTGCTAAAGAAACAGCTCTAGGCCTGAGCCGAAACCAAGGAGCCCCTGAACCCCAACTCAGCCCCCGAATGCCGGCAGAGACCGCGACACACACAGATGCTGAAGTTCAGCCCCCGCCCTCCCCCCACCATCACACATTCATTCATTCATTCATTCATTCATTCAATCAATCATATTTATTGAGCGCTTACTGTGTCAGAGCACTGTACTAAACGCTTGGGAAGTACAAGTTGGCAACATATAGAGACGGTCCCTACCCAACAACGGGCTCACAGGTGGATAGACGCACCCACGCAGATAGCCCACAGACCCTAAACCTTCATCCTCCCAGACTACAACACACACACAGACACACACACACACAAACACACACACACGCAAACACACACTCAAACACACACAGAAATAGTACTACAGACCTACGCACACTGAAAACACCCTCCCTGGTGTTTTCAGCGCCCACAGGCACTAACGTACTAACGCCATTGATGCCTGTGTACTTGTTTTGTTTTTTGTCGGTCTGCCCCTTCTAGACTGGGAGCCCGTTGTTGGGTAGGAATTGTCTTTATCTGTGGCCGAAGTGGACTTTCCAAGTGCTTAGTCCAGTGCTCTGCACATAGTAAGCACTCAATAAATATGACTGAATGAATGAATGTACACCCACACAGCCTCACACCCACGCATACAGTTGCAGACGCTCTCTATCTCATATACACACGCACACACACACTGGCCGACATAGTACTACAGACCTATGCACACTGAAAACACCCTCCCTGGTGTTTTCAGCACCCACAGGCACTAACGTACTAACGCCATTGATGCCTGTCTACTTGTTTTGTTTTTTGTCGGTCTGCCCCTTCTAGACTGGGAGCCCGTTGCTGGGTAGGAATTGTTTCTATCTGTGGCTGAATTGTACCTTCCAAGCGCTTAGTCCAGTGCTGTGCACACAGTAAGCGCTCAATAAATACAATTGAATGAATGAATGAATGAATGTACACCCACACAGCCTCTCACCCACGTGCTCTCTCTCTCTCTTTCTCTCTTTCTCTCATATACACACACACACACATGCAGACATAGTACTACAGACCTGAAAACACCCTCCCTGCATGCACACAGGCACTAAAGTACACCCACACAGCCTCACACCCACGCCTACAGTTGCAGATGCTCTCTCTCTCTCCGTCTCATATACACACACACACTCTGGCAGACATAGTACTACAGACCTATGCACACTGAAAACACCCTCTCCGCATGCACACAGTTACTAATGTACACCCACACAGCCTTACAACCACGCGTACAGTCACAGAACCCCCTTTCTCTCTCTTTCTGACAGAAATACACACACACACTCTTTCACATACATCCGCGCGCGCGGCAGTGGGGGCCGGGTCAGGGGTCATTCGGGCTAGCGGTTGCAGCTGTAACCTCTGGGTCCCACGGGGCGTCCGGGGCGGCCAGCTGGGCTCGGCCACGCTCCCGGATCTTGGCCTGTCCAGCAGCCCGGGAAATACCGGCTGGGGACGGACGGACGGGTGGATGGAAGGGCATTCGTCGCTGGGGGTTGTAAATGGGGTTTGGAAGTGGGGGGGAAGGGAAGAGGTGGGGGAGGGGGACCGACTTAGAGTGGGGGGCGGCGAAGGGGAGCTGAAGGGGGCAGATGGGGAAAGGCGGAGGAGCAGATGTGCTGAGCCTGTTTTCTCTCTCCCTTCTCTCCCCATCCCGGATTTTTTTTCCACGCGCTTCCAGGCCCCGCGCCCCCAACTCGAAGTCTGCTCGCCGCCTCCTCCCCCAGCCTCGTGTCTTCCATCCTGGGCTCTTTCCTCCACCCCCCTCCCCAATTCCTCATCTCCCCTTCCCTCGCCTCCTTCCCCCCGCGCAGTATCCGGGCCTCCGCGGTATCCCGACAGCTGGTTCCCATTAAGAGCCTGGCGGGCTGGATCGGCCCGGGCCTGTAACCGGATCCAACTCCGCTCCCCCCGCCCCGCCCCGCCGGCCCGTTACCTCATTATACAGCAACCCCCCTTCCCCACTAGCCCACCCCCCCACCCCCTAAACACACACACATACACACACACACACCACTAGGCCACAAAGCCCACCGCCCCTCATTTCTCCCAGTTCCAGCCCAAGCCATCACGGCCGCCCTCTCCCTCCCTGGACCCCCAGGATGAAAGGGGGCGGAGAGGGGGTCCCCAGTCCCCAGACCCCAACCCGCTTCACTCAGAGGAATTTAGAGACGGTCAGACCTGGCTGGGGTCATAGAGGGGCCTCCAGGACCCCCGACTGCAGCCTCCCTCTATTCCGGACCCAGGGCCTCGTCTCTCTGCCGCCTGGCCGCCCCAACCAGGGAGAGGGCATGGGACAAAGGGAAGACGGGGAGAAGAGAAAGAGCAGGAGACACAGAGAGAGAGAAAGAGGAGGGAGGGGAGAAGGAGGAGACAGATGAAGGGGGAGAGGGGAGATGGGGCACAGAGGGGAAAGGAGGGAGAGCAGAGCAGAAGAGCGGAGCCCAGAGGAGGAGGAGAGAGTGAAGCTAAGTGGTGGAACAGCCCAGCGAGGACAAAGAGGAGTTGGGAGGAGGAGAAGGAGGAGGAGGTGGAGGAGGAGGAGGAGGAGAAGGATCAGCAGCAGCAGTGGTGGCGGCTTCAGGAGGAGGGGTGTGCGGGAGCCCGGTGCCCCCCCCACCCAAACCAGACAGGACGAAAGCAGAGGGGAAGGCGTAGACCTCTCTGGGGGTAGCGGGAGAGAGACAGTGAGAGTCAAGGGAGGGTTGGGGAGACCAAGGGAAGAGGCTGGGGTGGGAAGGGTCGGGGGAGACAGAAGAGGGGAGATGGAGGAGGGAAGAAGAGGAGAAAATGAAGGAAGAAGGGGCAAGAAGGGGAGGGTCTCCAAGGGCAAGATGCAAGGAGAGACTGGTGTGGGGGGGAAGGAGGGAGTCAAAAAGAGTGTGGTCGGTGGCGGGGGGGGCGGAGCAGGGGGATGAAGGGCCGGGGGTGATCCATCGTCAGGGGGCTTCAGATTTGAAAACTCACTACCACTCCACACTCACTGCTTAGCTCCCCTGGCCCTCTTATAGACACACACACACACAAACACACACGAGGCTGGAGGAGCTGGTTAGCATGACTGGGGAGTCAGGGGTGGGGTCGGGGGGTGTAAAAATCTCTGATTCCTACAGACCCTCCCCGCCCCCGGGGACAGAGATGTCTCTGCCCTCCCTGTCTGACCCTGGCTAGCGGTTCCTAAACGGACTGCTCCTGGGAAGGAAAACCCATTATCCTGTTCCCTGGGTTTCCACCAACTTCCCTATGGTCAGGGAGGTCCACCCCATCTGCCCCTGGCTCTGCAGGTCTCTCTGGCAGGGGATGTCAGAGGCAGCTTGGGTCTGATTGCACACTCCGCATCGTAATGATTATGGTATTCGTTAAGCGCTCACTACGGGCCAGGCGCTGTACTAAGCGCTGGGATGGATACAAGCAAATCGGGTTGGATGCAGTCCCTGTCCCACATAGGGCTCACGGTCTAAATCGTCATTTTACGGGTGAGGTAACTGAGGCAGGGAGAAGAGAAGTGACTTGCCCAAAGTCACACAGCAGATAAGTGGCGGAGCCAGAATTAGAACCCACGACCCCCCCAGGAGCATGCTCTACCTACTACACCATGGGGCTTCTCCACACGTTGGGGCAGACAGGCAGGGAGGCTGCTGGGGGAAGCAGTCCCCTGAAGGAATGGAATCCGGATTCATCAGCCCCAGAGAGAGCTGGCGGACGCCCAGGGGGATGGAGGGTCAATGGAGTTCAAGGTTCATACTCAGACGAGGCACCAGGTAATAATAATAATAATAATAATAATAATGGCATTTATTAAGCGCTTACTATGTGCAAAGCAATCAATTGTATTTATTGAGTGCTTACTGTGTGCAGAGCACTGTACTAAGCGCTTGGGAAGTACAAGTTGGCAACATATAGAGCCAGTCCCTACCCAACAGTGGGCTAAGCTCTGGGGAGGTTACAAGGTGATCAGGTTGTCCCATGTGGGGCTCACAGTCCTCACCCCCATTTTACAGATGGGGTAACTGAGGCACAGAGAGGTTAAGTGACTCACCCAAAGCCACGCAGCTGACAACTGGCAGAGCCGGGATTTGAACCCGTGACCTCTGACTCCAAAGCCCGCGCTCTTTTCCACTGAGCCACGAGTCACCCAGAGACCCAGGGGAGCAGGCCGTCGAGGCCTGATGAGGATCTGAAAGCCAAGCACGAGCTCCTCATTCAGGGTTTCACTGTCTGGACATTTGCTGAGGAAAGTTGACGGACCAGTGGGCTGATTCAGCTCTTAGAACAGTGCTTTGCACATAGTAAGCGCTTAATAAATGCTATCATTATTATTATTATTGACGATCTTGAGTTACAAAGGAGCACAGACCTGGGTAGGAAGAACCTGGGAGAGAGCGGCTCTCCCCAACCCCTTTTCTAGTCTTCACTCTCCAGGATGGAAGTAACAGGGCTCCTGGGAGCACTGAGGAGAGGGGTTAGAAGGGGAGGTAACAGGATGGAGGGGCAACTGGTCAGCTTAGATGTGGACGGACTCTCCTGGGGCCTGGACTGGGGTCTGGTTGACCCTCAAACCAACCACCGGCTGGTCCCGAAACCTGCAGGGAGGCTGGGTCCGTGTTGGGTCTGGGGGACACCAGTCTCAAGGAACGGAGGCTCGGATATTGGGCCGTTCAGTCCCTTCGGGACACTCGGGTCTGGGGAGCCAGACTAGGTTGGACCCTCTCCCCCCTGCCCGATAAGGGGGATCACTTCCCAGTCTAATTCTGACCCAAACGCTTGAGAAGAAAGCGGTGCGGGCGATTATGGGGAAAAGGGGCCAGGGTCCATCCTGGCCACAGGGAGGGAATTGACGGCCACAGGTCTCCACTCAGTGGGCGTTAACTGTGCTTCCTACCCTTAGACTTCTTTTCTCCCAGCTTCTGCCCCTCTGACCCTTTCCTGATTTGGGCTCTGTCTTCTTCTAACCATCCCTCCGACCAAGACCCAGCAGCCTCTCCTTGCCAGGCTCCTGTCATCCCCCCCGCCCCTTCCACCCTCGCCCCCTACTCCAAGGTGAGCAACTTTCTCACTAGAGTTACCCTGCGGACTCAGGCTTGGTACGAGGTCCACTCGTAGAGAAGCGGCGTGGCTCGGTGGAAAAAGCTCAAGCTTGGGAGTCAGAGGTCATGGGTTCAAATCCCGGCTCTGCCAATTGTCAGGTGTGTGACTTTGGGTGAGTCACTTAACTTCTCTGTGCCTCAGTTCCCTCATCTGGAAAATGGGGATGAAGACTGTGAGCCCCACGTGGGACAATCCGACCACCCTGTATCCTCCCCAGCACTTAGAATGGTGCTTTTCTCATAGTAAGCGCTTAACAGATGCCATTATCATCATCATCACTCTGACCATCTTGCCCTTATGGATCTCTGAGGGTTTTGTTCTCACCCAGAATCCCATTTTCTCATTCATTCAATCGTATTTATTGAGCGCTTACTGTGTGCAGAGCACTGTACTAAGCGCTTGGGAAGTACAAATCGGCAACATATAGAGACGGTCCCTACCCAACAACGGGCTGACCCCATGTGCTCTCTCTGCCCCACTGTTTCTGACTCTTTCTCTCTGTCTTTCTGAATCCCTCCCCTCTCTCTCCATTTCTTTATGATATTCATTAAGCGCTTACTATGTGCCAAACGCTGTACTAGGGTCTCAGCATCCAGGTGACTGACAGGGGAGGTCCAAGGGTGACACTGAACCCTGGTGTCCCCTCAGTGAAAGCAGCTCCATGGAGCTGAAGGGTCAATCGTGGCTGATTCCTGTCTCCAAGGGAATAGGTCACAGTCACAATCGGTCAGAGGGGGATCAGCTAGCCATGAGGTGGAAAGAAGGGTGGGGACAGGAGAAGCAGGCAAGCTGGGGGCTCTGGCCCTTGAGACCCCAAACCTGGTTAGCAAGGAGAGCAGCAAAGGGATTGGTCTGCTGAGGCAAGGGAGGGCCTGGGTAGCTCCTGAACTGTAAACTCATCATCATCATCATCATCATCATCATCATCAATCGTATTTATTGAGCGCTTACTATGTGCAGAGCACTGTACTAAGCGCTTGGGAAGTACAAATTGGCAACATATAGAGACAGTCCCTACCCAACAGTGGGCTCACAGTCTAAAAGGGGGAGACAGAGAACAAAACCAAACATACTAACAAAATAAAATAAATAGAATAGCTATGTACAAATAAAATGAATAAATAAATAGAGTAAAAAAAATATGTCCAAACATATATACATATATACAGGTGCTGTGGGGAAGGGAAGGAGGTAAGATGGGGGGGATGGAGAGGGGGACGAGGGGGAGAGGAATGAAGGGGCTCAGTCTGGGAAGGCCTCCTGGAGGAGGTGAGCTCTCAGCAGGGCCTTGAAGGGAGGAAGAGAGCTAGCTTGGCGGATGGGCAGAGGGATTGGGGGCATTCCAGGCCCGGGGGATGACGTGGGCCGGGGGTCGATGGCCGGACAGGCGAGAGCGAGGTACGGTGAGGAGATCAGCGGTGGAGGAGCGGAGGGTGCGGACTGGGCTGGAGAAGGAGAGAAGGGAGGTGAGGTAGGAGGGGGCGAGGGGATGGACAGCCTTGAAGCCCAAGGTGAGGAGTTTCTGCCTGATGCACAGATTGATTGGTAGCCACTGGAGATTTTTGAGGAGGGGAGTGATATGCCCAGAGCGTTTCTGGACAAAGATAATCCGGGCAGCAGCATGAAGTATGGATTGGAGTGGAGAGAGACACGAGGATGGGAGATCAGAGAGAAAACTCGTTGAGGGTAGGGAATATCTCTGTTTATTGTTACACTTCTCTGCACACAGTAAGCACTCAATAAATACAACTGACTGACTGGCTGACAGACTGGCTCCTGGAGGGAATGAGAAGCAGTGTGGCTCAGTGGAAAGAGCCTGGGCTCTGGAATCAGAGGTCATGGGTTCAAATCCTGGCTCCGCCAATTGTCAGCTATGTGACTTTGGGCTAGTCACTTCACTTCTCTGTGAAGTGTTGCCAACTTGTACTTCCCAAGCGCTTAGTACAGTGCTTTGCACATAGTAAGCGCTCAATAAATACGATTGATTGATTGATTCTCTGAGCCTCAGTTACCTCATCTGTAAAATGGGAATTAAGACTGTAAGCCCCCCAACCTGATCATCTTGTAACCTCCCCAGCGCTTAGAAGAGTGCTTTGCACATAGTAAGCGCTTAATAAATGCCATTATTATTATTATTATTATTATTTAGCTTGGTCAAAGGCAGGGAACACCTGGGAGACACTGATTCAGTGGTCCAGAGCAGACGGGGGAGCTAAAAATGGGGGAGGCCAGACAGATGATAGGGGGTGTGTGAGTGTCTTCTAACGTGAGTGTCTGGACTGTCATCTTCTCTGTCTTGATCACTCTCTGGGGGTCTTCTTTCTCTTTGAACTATTACCGGTGTTTCAGTTTTCTAAATTGTGTCTGCCTGTGTGTTTGTTATACATCTATGTGGGTGTGTCTGTGTGACAGTGCTTGTCGATGTGTGTGTGTGCACACGCGCCCACGTATGCATGCATATCTGCCTGCCCGAAGATTTCCGTCTATGGTTCTGTAGGTATTTAATAATAGTGGCATTTGTGATTGTGCAGCTTGTATGTGTATGGGTGTTAGTGCGGGCGTGTGTGGAGGAGAGGCAGGGGTTTTCTAGGCAGCTACAAACCCCCAAGTCTTTAGGGAGAGGTGACCCTTGGTTCTTGGCAGTCGCTACTTGGGTCGCTACTAGAGAAGCAGCGTGGCTCAGTGGAAAGAGCCCGGGCTTTGGAGTCAGAGGTCATGGGTTCAAATTCCGACTCCACCACATGTCTGCTGTGTGATCTTGGGCAAGTCACTTAACTTCTCTGGGCCTCAGTGACCTCATCTGTAAAACGAGAATTAAGACTGTGAGCCCCACGTGGGACAACCTGATCACCCTGTATTCTCCCCAGCGCTTAGAACAGTGCTTTGCACGTAGTAAGTGCTTAACAAATGCCAATTATTATTATTATTATTATTATTATCATTGGGTTGCTGTAGTTTGGGGGCTAGCATGGCCATCTCCTGCCAGTGCTGTCTGTCTGCATCCCGTGACGAGGATAACTCAGGGCCCAACCCCAAGAGTTGGGGGGGAGAGGGCAGGCAGTGGGCCCTGGTCACTGCGCCACTCAATGAGCACTTACTGAGCACTCTCGCTGTGCCACCCACTGAGCACTTACTGAGCACTAGCTTTGCCACTCACTGAGCACTCTTTGCACCACTCAGTCCATCTCCGCTTCTCTGCCGCTCACCTCCTCACTGTACCTCGTTCTCGCCTGTCCCGCCATCGACCCCCAGCCCTCGTCTTCCCCCTGGCCTGGAATGCCCTCCCTCTGCCCCTCCGCCAAGCTAGCTCTCTTCTTCCCTTCAATCCCTACTGAGAGCTCACCTCCTCCAAGAGGTCTTCCCAGACTGAGCCCCCTTTTTCCTCTCCTCCTCCCCAGCCCCCCCGCCCTCCTTCCTTCCCCTCCCCACAGCACCTGTATATATGTTTGTACAGATTTATTACTCTATTTTACTTGCACATATTTACTATTCTATTTATTTTGTTAAGGATGTGTATTTAGCTTTAATTCTATTTGTTCTGACGTCTTGACACCTGTCCACTGGTTTTGTTTTGTTGTCTGTCTCCCCCTTCTAGACTGTGAGCCCGTTGTTGGGTAGGGACCGTCTCTATATGTTGCCGACTTGTACTTCCCAGGTGCTTAGTCCAGTGCTCTGCACACAGTAAGCGCTCAATAAATACGATTGAATGAATGAATGAATCTACACAGGTCTTTGGTGGCCTTCCTGCTTACCCGCGGCCTCCCTTCACCCCCAAATCACAGAGCCACACCTGTGACCCACCTCCACCCACCCTCCACCCTGGGACACCCCCACCTCCACCCCTGGTGCGTTTGGCCGCCCAAAGAGAGCATCCCCAGCACAAGCAATGCTCCTCTACACTCTCTGTCTCGATCTCCTCCTGTCTCCATCCCCGCCTCTGTCTCTGCCCGTCTCCATCTCTGCCTCTGATTACATCTCTAATCAGATCTAATTACATCTCTAACTAGAGAAGCAGCGTGGCTCAGTGGAAAGAGCCCGGGCGTGGGAGTCAGAGGTCGTGGGTTCTAATTCCAGCTCCACCAGCTATGTGACTTTGGACGAGTTACTTAACTTCTCTGTGCCTCAGTTACCTCATCTGGAAAATGGAGATTAACACTGTGAGCCCCATGTGAAGCAGCGTGGCTCAGTGGAAAGAGCCCGGGCTTTGGAGGCAGGGGTCATGGGTTCAAACCCCTGCTCCGCCAATTGTCAGCTGTGTGACTTTGGGCAAGTCACTCAGCTTCTCTGTGCCTCAGTTACCTCATCTGTAAAATGGGGATTAAGACTGTGAGCCCCCCGTGGGACAACATGATCACCTTGTAACCTCTCCAGCGCTTAAAGCAGTGCTTTGCACATAGTAAGCGCTTAATAAAAATGCCATCATGTTGTGGGACAACCTGATTACCTTGTATCTTCCCCAGCGCTTAGAACACTGCTTGGCACATAGTAAGCACTTAATAAAAATGCCATCGTTATGTGGGACAACCTGGTCACCTTGCATCTCCCCCAGCGCTTAGAACAGTGCTTGGCACATAGTAAGCACTTAATAAAAATGCCATCGTTATGTGGGACAACCTGATTACCTTGTATCTCCCCCAGCGCTTAGAACAGTGCTTGGCACATAGTAAGCACTTAACAAAAACCAAAATTATTATTGTTATTGTCTCTGCCAACATCTCTGTCTCTGCTTCCACCCCCCGTCTCTGCCTTTACCTCTGCTTCTGTATCTGTCTCTGGCTCAGATTCCCCCCAGGACATGCGCTACGGACCGATGGATTGACAGACTGATGGTCTCTGACCCTCCCATCTTTCCTTTCTCCTCGACTCTCGGCCTCCCCATCTCCCTGGCTCTCCTTGCCTCGTTCTCTTCTTTTCCGGCTTCTTTCTCTTCCCCTTTCTGTGGACCTGTGTCTCTCTGTGACTTTCTCTCTTTTGCCATTTCACCAACCTACCCCCCACCCCGCATGCACGCTCATTTGAGACCAATGCACACTTACACCCAACCTGATATATAGATGCACACTGTTACACTCACAAACACAGCCGTTTACACACAAAGTCCCTGACACACTCCCCCCTTTTTCCACTCACACCCAAAGCTACACGCTGGCCCAGAGTCTCCCTGGCACCCACCCAGCCACTTTCACTCATCCTCCCCTGGCCCTCGCCCCCCTCCGCCCCCCGCCCCCCATTGTCTGTCCCGAGGAACAAAAAGGTCCGGGTCCCGGGGAATGGGGTCCCCGGGCTGGGGGTCTCCTGGGGGCAGTGGGGGAGACGAGGAGGGGCGACCTTGGGGTCCGCGGCCCCCGTACTGACCTGGCCTGGTTCAACCGGGGCCTCGGGGGGTCCGGGATCCGCTATCCGCTCCCGAGGGGACCGGACCGGAGCGCATCACCTCCTCCTCCTCCTCCTCCTCCTCCTCCTCCTCCTCCTCCGCGCTGTCCTCCCGGACGCCTCTCCACCGTCCCTTGGTCCGTCCGTCCGCGTGTCCACGGTCCGTGGGGCAGTCTGCCCGCGTCTCCACGGTCCCTCGGTCAGTCCGTCCGCGTCCCTACCGTCCCTCGGTCAGTCCGTGCGCGTGTCCGCGGTCCCTCGGTCCATCCATCCGCGTCGCCACCGTCCCGCGGTCCGTCCACCCGCGACTCCGCGGTCCGTGGGTCAGTCCTTCCGCGTCTCCACGGCCCCTGGTCAGCCTTTCCGCGTCTCCACCGTCCTTGGGTCAGTCCTTCCGCGTCTCCACTGCCCCTGGTCAGCCTTTCCACGTCTCCACCGTCCCTCGGTCCATCCACCCGCGTCTCCACCGTCCCTCGGCCCGTCCACCCGCGTCTCTACCGTCCCTCGGTCAGCCTGTCCTCGTCTCCTCGGTCCGTGGGTCAGTCTTTCCGCGTCTCCACCGTCCCTGGTCAGTCCACCCGCGACTCCTCGGTCCGTGGGTCAGTCTTTCCGCGTGTCCACGGTCCGTGGGTCAGTCTTTCCGCGTCTCCACAGTCCGTGGGTCAGTCCTTCCGCGTGTCCACGGTCCGCGGGTCAGTCCACCCGCGACTCCGCGGTCCGTGGGTCAGTCTTTCCGCGTCTCCACCGTCCCACGGTCAGTCCACCCGCGACTCCGCGGTCCGTGGGTCAGTCCTTCCGCGTCCCCACCGTCCGTGGGTCGGTCCCCCCGCGTGTCCCCGGTCCGTGGGTCAGCCTTTCGGCGTCTCCACCGTCCCCGGTCAGTCCCCCCGCGTCTCCGCGGTCCGTGGGCCCGTCCTCCGGCGGCCCCGCCCGCCCGGCCCGCTGAAACCCGACTCCCCCCTCCTCCTCTCCCTCCGTCCGTCCCCCCCCCCCCCCCCCCGACGCGCCCCCCGGAGCCGCGGACGGATGCCCGGAGCCCCTCGGGGACCCGGAGGGGGGTCATGGGGGGCCGGGGGGGCGGAGGGGGACCCCGGGATCACGGACGGGGGGGGAGACACTAAGAGAGGGGGGGAAGGGATGAGGAGGGGTCCGGGCCGGGGGCACATGGGAGGATGGGGACCCCGGGATCATGGAGGGGCGGGGGTGGGGGTGGGGAGGACACCCGAGGAAAGGGGGGAGGGGGGAGAGAGGATGGGGGAGGGGGAAGGGATGAAGAGGGGTCCCGGCGGGGGGCCATGGGGGACCCCGGGATCATGGAGGGGCGGGGGGGGGGGGGGAGGGCACCCGAGGAAGGGGGGGAGGGGGGAGAGAGGATGGGGAGGGGGCAGGGATGAGGAGGGGTCCGGGTGGGGGCCCATGGGGGGCCGTGGGGGACCCCGGGATCATGGAAGGGCGGGGGGGGGGAGGGGGAGGGCACACCAGGAAAGGGGGGGAGGGGGGAGAGAGGATGGGGAGGGGGAAGGGATGAGGAGGGGTCCGGGTGGGGGACTTTGGGGGGTGGGGGACCCCGGGATCATGGAAGGCCGGGGGGGAGGGCACCCCAGGAAAGGGGGGAGGGGGGAGAGAGGATGGGGAGGGGGAAGGGATGACGAGGGGTCCGGGTGGGGGACTTTGGGGGGTGGGGGACCCCGGGATCATGGAAGGGCGGGAGGGGAAGGGGAGGGCACACGAGGAAAGGGGGGAGGGGGAAGAGAGGATGGGGAAGGGGGAGGAATGAGGAGGGGTCCGGGCGGGGGGCCATGGGGGGCCGTGGGGGACCCCGGGATCATGGAGGGGCGGGGGGGGGAGGGGGAGGGCACACCAGGAAAGGGGGGAGGGGGGAGAGAGGATGGGGAGGGGGAAGGGATGACGAGGGGTGCGGGTGGGGGGCCATGGGGGGCCGTGGGGGACCCCGGGATCATGGAAGGCCGGGGGGGAGGGCACCCGAGGAAAGGGGGGAGGGGGGAGAGAGGATGGGGAGGGGGAAGGGATGACGAGGGGTCCGGGTGGGGGGCCATGGGGGGCCGTGGGGGACCCCGGGATCATGGAGGGGCGGGGGGGGAGGGGGAGGGCACACCAGGAAAGGGGGGAGGGGGGGAGAGAGGATGGGGAAGAGGGGAAGGAATGAGGAGGGGTCCGGGCGAGGGGCCACGGGAGGAGGGGGACCCCAGGATCATGGAAGGGCGGGGGGGGGGGGAGGAGGAGGAGACACGAGGAAAGGGGGAGAGGGGGGAGAGAGGATGGGGGAGGGGAGGGGGGGAGGGATGAAGAGGGGTCCGGGCGGGGGGCCATGGGGGACCGTGGGGGACCCCGGGATCATGGAGGGGCGGGGGGGGGAGGGGGAGGGCACACCAGGAAAGGGGGGAGGGGGGAGAGAGGATGGGGACGGGGAAGGGATGAAGAGGGGTCCGGGCGCGGGGGGGGGGGGAGAGGGAGGGGAAACCGGGCAGAGGGATGATGATGATGATGATGATGATAGTATTTGTTAAGCGCTTACTACGTGCCAAGCACTGTTCTTAGCCCTGGGGAGGCTACAAGGTGATCAGGTTGTTCCACGAGGGGCTCAAAGTCTTCATCCCCCTTTTCCAGATGAGGGAACTGAGGCCCAGAGAAGTGAAGTGGCTTGCCCCAGGTCACACAGCTGAGAAGTGGCAGAGCCGGAATTCGAACCCACGACCTCTGACTCCCAAGCCCGGGCTCTTTCCATTGAGCCACGCTGCTTCTCTTCCCACCGGGGTCCAGGACGAGACTTTTTCTCAGGATCTCCAGGCCAGGCCAGGTTGATGTTGCGCAACGAGGGCAGAAATCCTGCGCAGAACCGGTGGAAACTGCAGCAGGTGGGAGTGAGGGAAGACTCAAGGAAGAACTTCCCAACAGCAAGAGGCGTATGGGGAAGTCAGAGAACAGGTCGGTAGGGGATGGGGGGTGAGGCTGGGAGGGCCTCGGGGGAGAACTTTGCTGGGGGATGGACTGGACGCCTCTTTGGGTTTGCAGAGTGATGCCCGGCTTGGGTTATCTCCCGGGGCTTGAGGGTCAGGAGCTGATCTCTTAGTCTGTGTAGGCATCTCAGTGACAGGTAATATTTCCGTCTGCCTTTGGCAGTAAGTCTGTCTTCCAGAGTCAGTGTGTCCACCCGTCCGCATCCTGCTCCTTAATAATGGCATTTATTAAGCACTTACTATGTGCAAAGCACTGTTGTAAGCGCTGTGGAGGTTACAAAGTGATCAGGTTGTCCCACGTGGGGCTCACAGTCAATCCCCATTTCACAGATGAGGTAACTGAGGCCCAGAGAAGTTAAGTGACTTGCCCAAAGTCACACAGCTGACAAGTGGCGGAGCTGGGATTTGAACCCATGACCTCTGACTCCAAAGCCCGGGCTCTTTCCACTGAGCCACGCTGCTTCTCTGCTGCTCCTTGAAGAACAGGTGTGCAGGGAATAATAATGATAATGATGATGGCATTTATTAAGCGCTTACTATGTGCAAAGCACTGTTCTAAGCGCTGGGGAGGTTCCAAAGTGATCAGGTTGTTCCATGGGGGCTCACAGTCTTGATCCCCATTTTCCAGATGAGGGAAATGAGGCCCAGAGAAGTGAAGTGACTTGCTTGGGCAAGTCACACAGCTGACAATTGGCGGAGCCGGGATTTGAATCCATTTCCTCTGACTCCAAAGCCCAGGCTCTTGTAAACTCTCAATAAATCCACTTGAATGAAAGGTGCTCCTGTTTCTGATGATGGTATTTGTTAAGCGCTTACTATGTGCAAAGCACTGTTCTAAGCGCTGGGGTAGATACAAGGTGATCAGGTTGTCCCACGCGGGGCTCACGGTCTTGATCCCCATTTTCCAGATGAGGGAACTGAGGCCCAGAGAAGTGAAGTGACTTGCCCAAAGTCACACAGCTGACAATTGGCGGAGCCGGGATTTGAATCCATTTCCTCTGACTCCAAAGCCCAGGCTCTTGTAAACTCTCAATAAATCTGCTTGAATGAAAGGTTCTCCTGTTTCTGATGATGATGTTGGTATTTGTTAAGTGCTTACTATGTGCCAAGCACTGTTCTAAGCGCTGGGGTAGATACAAGGTGATCAGGTTGTCCCACACGGGGCTCACGGTCTTGATCCCCATTTTCCAGATGAGGGAACTGAGGCCCAGAGAAGTGAAGTGACTTGCCCCAAGTCACACAGCTGACAATTGGCAGAGC
Organism: Tachyglossus aculeatus; assembly: GCF_015852505.1. Lineage (NCBI taxonomy): Eukaryota > Metazoa > Chordata > Mammalia > Monotremata > Tachyglossidae > Tachyglossus > Tachyglossus aculeatus. Next base: position 133,383,742 of record NC_052067.1, on the reverse strand, counting down.
TGGGATTTGAATCCATTTCCTCTGACTCCAAAGCCCAGGCTCTTGTAAACTCTCAATAAATCCACTTGAATGAAAGGTGCTCCTGTTTCTGATGATGGTATTTGTTAAGCGTTTACTATGTGCCAAGCACTGTTCTAAGCGCTGGGGTAGATACAAGGTGATCAGGTTGTCCCACGCGGGGCTCACAGTCTTGATCCCCATTTTCCAGATGAGGGAACTGAGGCCCAGAGAAGTGAAGTGACTTGCCCAAAGTCACACAGCTGACAATTGGCGGAGCTGGGATTTGAATCCATTTCCTCTGACACCAAAGCCCAGGCTCTTGTAAACTCTCAATAAATCCGCTTGAATGAAAGGTTCTCCTGTTTCTGATGATGATGATGGTATTTGTTAAGCGCTTACTATGTGCCAAGCACTGTTCTAAGCGCTGGGGTAGAAACAAGGTGATCAGGTTGTCCCACGCGGGGCTCACAGTCTTGATCCCCATTTTCCAGATGGGGGAACTGAGGCCCAGAGAAGTGAAGTGACTTGCCCCAAGTCACACAGCTGACAAGTGGCGGAGGCGGGATTTGAACCCATTTCCTCTGACTCCAAAGCCCAGGCTCTTGTAAACTCTCAATAAATCCGTTTGAATGAAAGGTGCTGCTGCTTCTGATGATGATGATGGTATTTGTTAAGCGCTTACTATGTGCCAAGCACTGTTCTAAGCGCTGGGGTAGATACAAGGTGATCAGGTTGTCCCATGCGGGGCTCACAGTCTTGATCCCCATTTTCCAGATGAGGGAACTGAGGCCCAGAGAAGTGAAGTGACTTGCCCCAGGTCACACAGCTGACAAGTGGCGGAGCCAGGATTAGAACCCACGACCTCTGACTCCCAAGCCCGTGTGTCGTGTCCCCCGACTCTTTGTGGCTCACAACCGGCAAGGACCTTGGGGAAGGGGTTGCACAGCTAGGGGATGGGGGCAGTTCCCGCCTCACGGTCAGTACAGAGCGGACACTTGGACACCTCCTCCAAACCCTTGCCCACCTTTTCGCACCTGCGGTTCAGACTTGGAGGGGGCTGGGGGAAAGAAGTGGGGGATACGGAGATTTTGTGGGGCTGGTGATCATCCTTGGTCCTGAAGGCCAATTATGTTGCCAATTTGTACTTCCCAAGCGCTTAGTACAGTGCTCTGCACGTAGTAAGCGCTCAATAAATACGATTGATGATGATGATGAAGACAGAGTGGCGTAATGGATGGAGCACGGGACTGGGAGCCAGAAGGTCATGAGTTCTAATCCTGCCTCCACCACTTGCCTGCTGTGTGACCTTGGGCTAGTCATTTCACTTCTCTGGGCCCCAGTTACCTCAGCTGTAAAATGGGGATCAAGACTGTGAGCCCCACATGGGACGGGGATTGTTTCCAACTCGATATGCTTGTATTCACCCCAGCCCTTAGTACAGTGCTAGGCACATAGTAAGGATTTAACAAATGCCATTATTGTTATTATTATTGTTATGACAAGCAGCATTGCTCAGTGGAAGGAGCCCGGGCTTTTGGAGTCAGAGGTCATGGGTTCAAATCCCGGCTCCGCCAACTGTCAGCTTTGTGACTTTGGGCAAGCCACAACTTCTCTGTGCCTCAGTTACCTCATCTGCAAAATGGGGATTAAAAACTGTAAGCCCCCCGGGACAACCTGATCACCTTGTAACCTCCCCAGCGCTTAGAACAGTGCTTTGCACATAATAAGAGCTTACAAATACCATCATTATTATTATTATTTTTATTTTATTTTATTTTATTGGTCTTGGACTCTCCCTGCCCAATTCTCCCAATACCTTCTGCCCCTATCTCACCACCTCCTGCTCTTATCTCTCCCTTCTGGTTCTGGTTTGTGTGTCTACTTCAGGATCCCTGTCCCATGCCCTACCACCTATCACCTCACTCCTTTCCCTCCTGTTCCCTCTTGCCACGGTCATCCCCTCTTGGGCCCTCCGGGCCAGCCAGCCCCCAGGGCGGGGGTCACGTTCCTGGTCCACGGACTTGGCTGGGGAGGACCATTCATTCATTCGATTGTATTTATTGAGCGCTTACTGTGTGCCGAGCACTGTACTAACCGCTTGGGAAGTACAAGTTGGCGACATATAGAGCCGGTCCCTACCCAGTGCAGGGGAATGAGACCCTGGGCCCAGGATGCCCCCGACTCATCCTGGGTACCCTTGGGCTGGGGAATCAGAACCTAGGGTGGCCCCAGTGACCTCCGCTTATATGCGAGGTCAGGCAGGGCCAGGGCTGAGTTTTGGGTCCATTTGGGGCAGGAGAGAGGCTTCTCCAGTCCGAGTCCCGTAGGCTGACACGTCTCACCTGATTCTGAGCTCCTGAGCCCCCCGGCTCATGAGGGCCTGAGACCCCCGGGGAGACCCCGTCCCGGGATCCACAGTGCCTGAGCCGCGTGGGAGCCAGGGCTGCAGGGGGGTGTGAAGGGAAAGCGCTCCTGGGCCCGGATTTCCGCCATTTCTTTGTCTCCCCCTCCCTGCCCCTCAGCACCTCCCGATCAGTCCCTCCCAAGGAAGCAGCGGCAGAGTCGGCAAACAGGAAACATTTCAAGGAAATTCCCATCAGGACCGGTTTCCTGATCTGCCCGCCCCACGTTTCTGGCTCTTCCCACTGCCTCCAGTCCCTGCTTGGGACGAAATGAGGATCCTGGATGTCTTTCCTCTCTGCCCCCACCCCCCCATCTCTCCAGGAGGGGTCCCCTGGGATCCTCCTACCCCCATTTGTCAATGTGCCAAAATTTTTTGGATCTAACCTCATTCCCTTCTATTACAATTTCAGGCCTCAGGGCTGGGCCTCTCTTATTTTCTCCCCACCCATCCCAATCCTTGACCGTGATCACTACCAACACAGGTCCTTCCCTTCCAGCCTTCATGGGGGCTGAGAGGTGGTGGAGGGAGAGAGGGAATGGGTTGGCTCATGCAGCATCAGGGAGTGAGGTAAGAGGAATAACTGATACCCAAATCTACATCTCCAGCCCTGATCTCTCACCATCTCTGCAGTCTTGCATTTCCTCTAGCCTTCAAGACATCTCTATTTGGATGTCCTCCCGTCACCTCAAACTTAACATGTCCGAAACAGAGTTCCTTATCTTCCCACCCAAATCCTGTCCTCCCCGTGACTTTCCCATCCCTGAAGATGGCACCACCATTCTTCCTGTCTCACAAGACTGTAACTTTGGCATTATCCTTGACTTCTCTCTTCAATTCAACCCACGTGTTCAGTCCACCACTAAATCCTGTCGGTTCCACCTTCACACTACTAAAATCTGCCCTTTCCTCTCCATCCAAACTGCTACCACATTAATACAACCACTCACCCTCTTCCACCTCGAATACTGCATCAGCCTCCTTGCTGACTTTCCAGCCTCCCGTCTCTCCCCACTCCCGTCATTCATTCATTCAATCATATTTATTAAAGCTTACTGTGTACAGAGCACTGTACTAAGCACTTGGGGAAGTACAGTACAGCAATAAAGAGAGACAATCCTTGCCCACAGCGAGCTCACGGGAGGGAGATTTCAGCACTTAGAACAGTGCTTTGCACATAGTAAGTGCTTAAGAAATGCCATTATTATTATAAGTAACCAGACATCAATATAAATAAATAAAATTACAGATATATACGTAAGTGCTGCGGGGTTGGGGGGGGAGTTCAAAGGGAGTGAGTCAGGGTGAAGTGGAAGGAAGTGGGAGATGAGGAAAGGTGGGGCTTAGTCTGGGAAGGTTTCTTGGAGGAGATGGGCCTTCAGTAAGTCTTTGAAGGGAGGGAGAGTAGTTGTCTGGCGTATTTGAGGAGGAAGGGCGTTCCAGGTCAGAGGTAGGACGTGGGTCAGGGGTCGGCGGTGAGACACTCTCCACTGGTTCCAATCCCTCTGCCTTCAAACATGCCCATGCCTCCCCCATCCTAAAAAAACCCTCTCTTGACCCCACTTTCTCTTCCAGTTATAGCCCTATTTTCCTCCTACCCTTCCTTTCCAAACTCCTAGAAAGAATCATCTACACTCGCTGCCTAGAATTCCTCAACTCCAACTCTCTCCTCGACCCCCTCCAATCTGGCTTCCGGCCCCTCTACTCCACCAAAACTGTCCTCTCAAAGGTCACCAATGACCTCCTTCTTGCCAAATCCAATGGCTCCTACTCTATCCTAATCCTTCTTGACCTCTCAGCTGCCTTCGACACTGTGGACCATCCCCTTCTCCTCAACACGTTATCCAACCTTGGCTTCATGGTCTCCGTCCTCTACTGGTTCTCCTCATCTCTCTGGCCGTACGTAATAATAATAATAATAATGGCATTTATTAAGCGCTTACTATGTGCAAAGCACTGTTCTAAGCACTGGGGAGGTTCCAAGGTGATCAGGTTGTCCCATGGGGGGCTCACAGTCTTAATCCCCATTTTACAGATGAGGTGACTGAGGCACAGAGAAGTTAAGTGACTTGCCCAAAGTCACACAGCTGACAATTGGCGGAGCCAGGATTTGAACCCACGACCTCTGACTGCAAATCCCGGGCTCTTTCCACTGAGCCACGCTGCTTCTCAGCCTCCTTCGCAGGTTCCTCTTCCCCCTCCCATCCCCTAAGTCTTGGTCCCCTTCTGTTCTCCATCACTCCCTTGGTGAACTCATTCGCTCCCATGGCTTCAACTATCATCTGTACATAGACAACACCCAAATCTACATCTCCACCCCTGTTCTCTCTCCCTCCCTCCAGGCTGGTATCCCCTCCTGCCTTCAGGACATCTCCATCTGGATGTCTGCCCACCACCTAAAGCTCAACATGTCCAAGACTGAGCTCCTTATCTTCCCTTCCAAATCCTGGCCTCGCCCTGACTTTCCCGTCACTGTGGACGGCACTACCTTCCTTCCCGTCTCACAAGCCCGCAACCTTGGTGTCACCTTCGACTCCGCTCTCTCATTCATCCCACACATTCAATCAGTTACCAAAACCTGCAAGTCTCACTTTCACAACTTTGCCAAGACCCGCCCTGTCCTCTCCATCCAAACCGCTACCTTGTTGGTTCAATCTCTCGTCCTATCCTGACTGGATTACTGCATCGGCCTCCTTTCTGATCTCCCATCCTCCTGTCTCTCCCCACTTCAGTCTGCTCTTCACTCTGCTGCCTGGATTATCTTTGTACAGAAATGGTCTGGGCATTTCACTCCCCTCCTCAACATTCTCCCATGGTTGCCTATCAACCTTTGCATGAAGCAAAAACTCCTCACTATTGGCTTCAAAGCTCTCCATCCTGTCACTCCCTCCTACCTCACCTCCCTTCTCTCCTTCTATAGGCCAGCCCACACCCTCCACTCCTCTGCTGCTAACCTCCTCACCAGGCCTCGTTCTCGCCTGTCCCACCGTCGACCCCGGCCCACGTCCTCCCCCTGACCTGGAATGCCCTCCCTCCTCACACCCACCAAGCTAGCTCTCTTCCTCCCTTCAGAGCCCTAATGAGAGCTCACCTCCTCCAGGAGGCCTTCCCAGACTGAGCCTCCCTCCATTCCTCTGCTCCTCCCCCTTCCCCATCGCCCCCACTTCCTCCCTCTGCCCTACCCCCTTCCCCTCCCTACAGCACTTGTGCATATTTGTACATATTTATTACTCTATTTATTTTATGAATGAAGTGTATAAAGCTATAATTCTATTTATTCTGATGGTATTGACACCTGTCTACTTGTTATGGTTTGTTGTCTATCTCCCCCTTCTAGACTGTGAGCCCGTTGTTGGGTAGGGACCGTCTCTATATGTTTGCCGATTTGTACTTCCCAAGTGCTTAGTACAGTGATCTGCACACAGTAAGCGCTCAATAAATGTGATTGAATGAATGACAGGTGAGATGGAGGCACAGTGAGAAGGTTAGCACCAGTGGAGCGAAGTGTGTAGGCTGAGTTGTAGAAGGAGAGAAGCAAGGTGAAGTAGGAGGGGGCAAGGTGATGGAGAACTTCAAAGCCAATGGTGCAGAGTTTTTGTTTGATATAGATGTGGCTAGGCAAGCAGTGCATATTTTTGAGGAGGGAGATGACGTGCCCTGAACGTTTCTGTAGAAAGATAATTCAGGCAGCGGAGTGAAGTACGGCCTGGAATGGGCAGAGCCAGGAGGTTGGAAAGTCAGAAAGGAGACTGATGCAGTAATCTAGGCGGGATAGGATGAGTGATTGTATTAACGTGGTAGCAGTTTGGATGGAGAGGAAAGCGTGGATTTTAGCGATGTTGTGAAGGTGAGACTGACAGGATTTAGTGACTGATTGGATATGTGTGCTGAATGAGAGATTGGAGTCAAGGATAATGCCACGGTTATGGGCTTGTGAGACGGGAAGGATGGTTATGGCATCTACAGCGATAGGAAAGTCCGGGAAAGGACGGGTTTGGGAGAAAAGATAAGGAGCTCTGTGTTGGACATGGTCATTTTTCTACAAAAATATTCTGGACATGTTTCCCCACTCCTCGAGAACCTCCAGTGATTGCCCATCCATGTCCGCAACAAACATAAACTCCTCACCACTGGCTTTAAAGCACTTAATCACTTAGTTCCCTCCTACCTCACCTCACTTCTCTCCTACTACAAGCCAGTCCGCCCACTTCGCTCCTCTAAGCTAACCTTCTCGCTGTGCCCCGATCCCGTCTATCTCGCCACTCACCCCTAGTCCACATCCTCCCTCTGGCCTGGAACACTCTCCCTCCTCAAATCCCACAGAAAATTACTCTCCCCCCGTTCAAAGCCTTATTGAAGGCATAACTCCTCCAAGAAGCCTTCCCTGACTAAGCCCCCCGCCCCTTTCCTCTTCTCCCACTCCCTTCTGTGTCACCCTGACTTCTCCCTTTGTTCTTCCCCCTTTCCAGCCCTATAGCATATACGTTCATATCTGTAATCTATTTATTTGTATTGATTCCTGTCTTTCCTCCTTCTAGACTGCAAGCTCGTTTTGTGGGCAGGGAATGTGTCTGTTTATCCCAAGCACTTAGTACAGTGCTCTGCACACAGTAACCAGTAAGTACTCAATAAATACGACTGAATAAATGAACGAATGAACTTCCTGACACTGAGATTGGGTCCCAGGAACACGAGGGATACAGAGAAATAAGGTAACTCTATTCCTCAAAACCTGAGGTAGGTCAGGAGTCCCCATGAAGACAGAGGGAAGGATGACTTGTTTTTTTGAGATTCTCCCTGCCTATGGGCTCTAAGTCATCTTAACACTTTGCCTCTCCCTTTTGAGCATCGGGAGGCAGGGATGGCGTGAGCCTAGGCTCTGGGGCCGGAATGGGGATGTTGAGTGCAATCAGACTATCAATCAATCAATCATTGGTATTATTGAACCTTTACTGTATGCAGAACATCAGACCAAACTCTTTGTCAGGCAGAGAGTGTGTCCACTAACTGTGTTATATTGTATTCTCCTAAGTGCTGAGCACAGGGCTCTGTACACAATAAACGCTCAATAAATATCATTGATTGATTGATTGGGAGAGTACAATAGACAAGATCACTGCCCTCAGTGAGTTTACAATGTGCCTCCTTGGAGCTAGCTAATTTTTTTTTTATGTTATTTGTTAAGCACTTATTATGTGTCAGGCACTGTACTAAGCCCTGGGGTACATACAAAATAATCGGTTTGGACACAGTTCCTGTTTCACATAGGCTCACCGTCTTAATTCCCATTTTACAGATGAGGTGACTAAGGAACAGAAAAGTTAAGTGACTTGCCCAAGGTCACACAGCAAACAAGTAGCAGACCCAGGATTAGAACCCAGGTCTTCTGACTCCCTCTGACTTCTAGATGGGGTGTGGGGAGGTAGGTTGGGTCAGCAATCAGGGGAAGAGGTAGAGGAGGAGCTGCTTATTAGAAGCAGCGTGGCTCAGTGGAAAGAGCACGGGCTTTGGAGTCAGAGGTCATGGGTTCAAATTCCGGCTCCACTGATTGTCAGCTGGGTGACTTTGGGCAAGTCACTTTACTTCTCTGTGCCTCAGTTCCCTCATCTGGAAAATGGGGATTAAGACTGTGAGCCCCCTGTGGGACAACCTGATTGCCTTGTAACCTCCCCAGCACTTAGAACAGTGCTTTGCACATAGTAAGCACTTAACAGATGCCATTATTATTATTATTAGAAGGAGGAGAGTGTGTCTGGAGAGGCCCAAAGCTGAGGGGTGAGAAGACGCTCAGCTGGCCTCCTAAATGCATCTTGCTCACAATTCTCCTGTTTCCCACTCATTGCTCATGACTTTTTCCCTTTCCAGAATTTCCTCCCCTCTCAGTTCCGCTTTGCCACATCCTTTCCCACCTTCAAAGGCTCCCAAAGGTCATTTTCTCCTGGAGACATTCCCTGACTAATCCCCCACTTTCTTGGTCATGTCATCTTATTAGTGACCACCCTTAGCACTTAGCACTGGCAATAGTAGTAGCGTTCGTAGTAGTAATAGTACTACTACTATTAATAGTGGTTTTTAATAAGTGCTCACTATGTGCCAAACTCTGTGCTAAGGACATTTGCTCCCTTGACTTTAACTAACACCTCTGTGCAGATGATACCCAAATCTACATCTCCAGCCCTATTAGAGAAGCAGCGTGGCTCAATGGAAAGAGCACGGGCTTGGGGGTCAGAGGTCATGGGTTCAAATCCCTGCTCTGCCATTTGTCAGCTGTGTGACTTTGGGCAACTCACTTAACTTCTCTGGGCCTCAGTTCCCTCACCTGTAAAATGGGGATTAAGACTGTGAGTCCCACATGGGACAACCTGATCACCTTGTATCCCCCCAGCACTTAGAACAGGGCTTGGCACATAGTAAGCGCTTAACAAATCACATTATTATGAGAAGCAGCATGGCTCAGTGGAAAGAGCCTGGGCTTGGGAGTCAGAGGTCATGGGTTCTATTCCTGGCTCCACCACATGTCTGCTTTGTGACCTTGGGCAAGTCACTTAACTTCTCTGTGCCTCAGTTACCTCATCTGTAAAATGGGGATGAAGACTGTGAGCCCCCCATGGGACAACCTGATCACCTTGTATCCCCCCAGCACTTAGAACAGTGCTTGGCACATAGTGAGCGCTTAACAAATCCCATTATTATGAGAAGCAGCATGGCTCAGTGGAAAGAGCCCGGGCTTGGGAGTCAGAGGTCATGGGTTCTAATCCCGGCTCTACCACATGTCTGCTTTGTGACCTTGGGCAAGTCACTTAACTTCTCTGAGCCTCAGTTCCCTTATCTGTAAAATGGGGATTAAGACCGTGAGTCCCACGTGGGACAACCTGATCACTTTGTATCCCCCCCCAGCGCTTAGAACAGTGCTTGGCACATAGTAAGGACTTAACAAAAGCCATTATTATTATTATTATTATTATCTCTCTCCCTCTTTGCAGTCTCACATTTCCTCTGCCTACAAGACATCTTTACTTGGATGTCCTCCCATCACCTCAAGCTTAACATATCTAAAACAGGACTCCTTATCTTCCCAACCAAACCCTGTCCGCCCCCTCACTTTTCCATCCCTGTAGACGGCACCACCAACCTTCCTGTCTCAGAAGCCCGTACCTCTGGTGTTATTCTTGACTCCTGCCATGGCCTAGTGGAAAGAGCACAGGCTTGAGAGTCAGAGGTCATAGATTCTAATCCCCACTCTACCACTTGTCAGCTCTGTGACATTGGGCAAGTCACTTCACTTCTCTGTGCCTCAGTTACTTCATCTGTAAAATGGAGATTAAGACTGTGAGCCCCATGTGGGACAATCTGATCACCTTGTATCTCCCCCAGCCCTTAGAACAGTGCTTGGTGCATAGTAAGTGCTTAACAAATACCATCATTTCTAGACTGCGAGCCCGTTGTTGGGTAGGGACTGTCTCTATATGTTGCTGACTTGTACTTCCCAAGCGCTTAGTACAGTGCTCTGCACATAGTAAGCGCTCAATAAATACGATTGAGTGAATGAATGAATTATTATTATTATTTCATTTAACCCACCTATTCAATCCATCATTAAATCCTGTCCGTTCCACCTTCATAACCGCTAAAATCCACTCTTTCCTCTCCACTCAAACTGCTAATGTAGTAATCCGGTCATCCTATCCTGCCTTGATTACTTCATCAGCCCCCTGTCTTTGCCCACTTCAATCCATACTTCACTCTGCTGCTGGATCATCTTTGTACAAAGACGTTCAGGACATATTTCCCCCCTCTTCGAGAACCTCCGCTGGTTGCCCATCCACCACCACATCAAACAGAAACTCCTCACTATTGGCTTTAAAACCCTCAATCACCTTGCCCCCTCTTACCTCACCTCATTACTCTCTTACTACAACCCAGCCCCCACACTCTGCTCCTCTAATGCTAATCGCTTCTCGGCCTTTTGGCTAAGATCAAGTGTAGTAATGCTAACCTCACTGTACCTCGATTTCAAATATCTCTCCTTCAACCCCTCGTCCACATCCTACCTCTCATCTGGAGCCCCCTACCTCCTCAAATCAATCAATCAATCAATCAGTCATATTTATTGAGCGCTTACTATGTGCAGAGCACTGTACTAAGCACTTGGGAAGTACAAATTGGCAACATATAGAGACAGTCCCTACCCAACATTGGGCTCACAGTCTCAAATCAGATATACAATAGCTCTCTCCAACTTCAATGTCTTATTGAAGGCATATCTCCTCCACAAGGCCTTCCCTGACTTCCCTTAATAATAATAATGGTATTTATTAAGTGCTTACTATGTGCAAAGCACTGTTCTAAGCGCTGGGGAGGTTACAAGGTGATCAGGTTGTCCCATGGGGGGCTCACAGTCTTCATCCCCATTTTACAGATGAGGTAATGGAGGCACAGAGAAGTCAAGTGACTTGCCCAAAGTCACACAGCTGACAAGTGGCAGAGCTGGGATTTGAACCCATGACCTCTGACTCCAAAGCCCGGGCTCTTTCCACTGAGCCATGCTGCTTCTCCCTTCTGTATTGCCCTGACTTGCTCCCTTTATTCATTCCCCCTCCCAGTCCACCAGCACTTTTATATATATATATATATATATATGTAATTTATTAATTTGTATTAATGTCTGTCTCCCCTCTAGACTGCAAGCTCACTGTGGGCAGGGAATGCATCTGATTATTGTTTTATTGTAATAATAATAATAATAATGGCATTATTGAGTGCTTACGATGTGCAAAGCACTGTTCTAAGCAATGGGGAGGTTACAAGGTGATCAGGTTGTCCTACGTGGGGCACACAGTCTTACTCCTCATTTTACAGATGAGGTAACTGAGGCACAGAGAAGTTAAGTGACTTGCCCAAAGTCACACAGCTGACAAGCGGCAGAGCCAGGATTAGAGCCCATGATCTCTGACTCCCAAGCCCGGGTTCCTTCCAATGAGCCACGCTGCTTCTCACTGTACTCTTCCAACTGCTTAGTACAGTGCTCTGCACACAGTAAGCACTCAATAAATTCGATTGAATGATTGAATGAATGGGCTAGATGCAGGATAATCAGATCAAACACAGTCTCTATCTCACAAGGGGCTCACAGTTGTCATCATTATTGTCATTATATTAGTAGCAGCAGCAGTGGAGTGGAGTAATTAAGTTCATAAGTGCTAGAGTTGTCTCTAGGGATGGGTGCAATTTGGGATGCTGAGGAATGGAGCAGGATAAGCTTGTTGGGGAGGTAGGATTTTACGAGAGCTTTGAAAGTCAGAAGGGCTGTGAGCCTTCTGATATGTCTGATATAGGAGAGAGGTCCAAGCTTAGGTAAAAATGTTAGCAAGGGGACAGAAGCAGGAGAGTTGAGCGTGCGATAAAGCAGGAAGGTTGGCTTGGGAAGAATGAAGAGAGCAGATAGGTGAGGTGGAGCCAGATGGTGGAAAGGCTTGAAGCCAATTCTGAGGAATTTTTGTTTGATCAATCAATCAATGGAACTTATTGAGTGTTTACTGTGTGCAGAGCACTGTTCTAGATGCTTGGGAGAGTACAATAACCCAGAGTCGGTAGACACACAGGAAGCCAGGAAAGGGTTTGAAGAAAAAAGCGGGCCAAGGGAAGAAACACAGGAAGCCAGGAAAGGGTTTGAAGAAAAAAGCGGGCCAAGGGACGCTTCAGGAAGATGATCCGTGCAGTAATGTGGGGTAGAGTTTGGGGCAGGGCGAGGCTGGAGGCTAGGAGCCCGGCAAGGAGGCTAGCCGTAACAAGACCGGAGCTTCTACCAGCAGGGTAGTGGGAGAGGAAGGGTGGATCTGCTAGATGCTGTGCAGGAAAACCAGGCAGGGCTTGTCAGTACGCACAGTAAATGCTCAATAAATAGCATTAATTGACTGAATATCAGTCAATCACATTTACTGAGCTCTCACTGCGTTCAGAGCACTGGGCTAAGTATTTGGTAGAGGACAATATAACCATATAACGGGCACATTCCTGCCCCACAAAGAGCTTCCAGTCTAGAGGGGGAGAATGTGAGAGTTGAATGATAGGAAGGTGTCAAGGATGACACTGTGGTGGGCTTCTGGGGCAGCGGGGAAGGTGATGGAGACTGCAAGATCCTTGTGTGTAGGGATCATCATCATCAATCGTATTTACTGAGCGCTTACTGTGGGCAGAGCACTGTACTAAGCGCTTGGGAAGTACAAGTTGGCAACATATAGGGACCATGTTTATCAACTCTGTTGCATTGCACTAAGCAGCGTGGCTCAGTGGAAAGAGCCCGGGCTTTGGAGTCAGAGGTCAGGGGTTCAAATCCCAGCTCCACCAGCTGTCAGCTGTGCGACTTTGGGTAAGTCACTTAACTTCTCTGTGCCTCAGTTACCTCATCTGTAAAATGGGGATTAAGACTGTGAGCCCCCTGTGGGACAACCTGATCACCTTGTAACTTCCCTTTTAGACTGTAAGCCCACTGTTGGGTAGGGACTGTCTCTATATGTTGCCAATTTGTACTTCCCAAGCGCTTAGTACAGTGCTCTGCACATAGTAAGCGCTCAATAAATACGATTGATGATGATGATTCCCCAGCACTTAGAACAGTGCTTTGCACATAGTAAGCGCTTAATAAATTCCATTATTATTATTATTACTACCCCAAATGCATAGTACAGAGCTCTGCATATAGTAAGCACTCAATAAATACCATTGATTGACTGAGATGAGACAGTTAGGGGGAGGAGGAAGTTTTGGGGGAAAGATGATGAGCTCAGTTTTAGACAATTGAGTTGGAGGTCATCATCATCAATCATATTTATTGAGCGCTTACTATGTGCAGAGCACTGTACTAAGCGCAAGGGAAGTACAAATTGGCAACATATATAACATTGGAGGCCTAGTAGAAAGAGCATCGACCTGGGAGCCCGAGAATCTGGGTTCTAATCCACACACACGCCTGCTATGTGACCTTGGGCAAGTCATTTCACTTTTCTGGATCTCAGTTACCCCATTTGTAAAATGGGATTATGTCCTCCTGCTTCCTACTCAGACTGTGAGCCCCATGTGGGATAGGGACTGTGTCCAACCTGATTAACTCGTATCTACTACAGGAGAGTTTCCAGTCCTCTACCAGTCTCGGCTATGGGAGGGAGAGTCAAGCGGAGGCCTACCCATTCCATTCCTAGCTTGGGCAGTGGCTAGCGAGTGGAAGGCGATCCGCTACAAGCCAAACTCTCCTATGCTGGGCAGCGGCGGCATGGCGAAGACTCGAGTTTACTGCGCGGAAGGCAGCAATGGTAAACCAATTATGTATTTTTACCAAGAAAACTCACTGGATACACTACAGGATGACTGCAGATGGAGAGTGGGGTGTTCTGGAAGAGATGTGTCCATGGTGTCGCTACGGGTCGGAAACGACTCGACGGCATAAGACTATCTTCCTCAGCACTTAGAACAGTACTTGTGCCAGAGTAAGTGCTCAACAAGTACCATGATTATTATTATTATCATTAGCTGGGCATCAAAATGGAGATGTCCTGGAGGAAAGAAGAGATGCAGGACTCCAGGACATACGGAGGGTAGAGCCAGAGGGAGAGATTTGTGATTCATCTGCATAGAGGTGAGAGCAGAAGCCAGGAGAAACAACGTGGTCTATCAGATAGAGCACGGGGCTGGGAGTCGGAAGGACCCGGGTTCTAATCCCGACTCCACCACTCGTCTGCTCTGTGACTTTGGGCAAATAACTTAACTTCTCTGTGCCTCCATTACCTCATCTGTAAAATAAGGATTAAGACTAGGAGTCCCCGGTGGGACAGGGACTGTGAGCCCGTTGTTGGGTAGGGACCGCCTCTATATGTTGCCAACTTGTAGTTCCCAAGTGCTTAGTACAATCAATCGATCAATCAATCAATCAATCATATTTATTGAGCACTTACTGTGTGCAGAGCACTGTATAAGCGCTTGGGAAGAACAAGTTGGCAACACATAGAGACGGTCCCTACCCAACAGTGGGCTCACAGTCTAGAAGGGGGAGACAGAGAACAAAACAAAACATATTAACAAAATAAAATAAATCGAATAGAGTTGTACAAGTAAAATAAATAGAGTAATAAATACGTACAAACATATATACGTATATACAGGTGCTGTGGGGACGGGAAGGAGGTAAGGCGGGGGGATGGAGGGGGAAGGAGGGGGAGAGGAAGGAGGGGGCTCAGTCTGGGAAGACCTCCTGGAGGAGGTGAGCTCTCAGTAGGGCCTAGTACAGTGCTCTGCACGCAGTAAGCGCTCAATAAATACGATTGAATGAATGAATGAATAAATACGATTGAATGAATGGACTGTGTCCGACCTGATTAGCTTGTATCTACCCCAGTGCTTAGTACAGTGCCTGGCACATAGTAAGCACTTAACAAATACCAGAAACAATACAGTAGTAATATTAAGTAATACTATTAATGAAGCCGTGAGAGTGGACAAGTAGCAAAGTAAACGACATTCACTCGTTTATTTATTAATTGCTTTCTTTTGTTTTTATCAATTGCATCTATGCTCTTATTCTTATGTAATGGGTTTGGCGATTTTTCTTCTTGAGACTTTAAGTGCCTTGAGGTTAGGGAACATATCTTTTATTCATGTTGTATGTTACCAAGCACCCAAAAGTGCTGAAATAATAAGAATAACGGCATTAAGTGCCTTATTGTGTATCAACCACTACGTTAAGTGCTGGGGTAGGAACAAAATAGTCAGACCCGATTCAGACACTGCCCAAATGAGGCTCTCAGTTTGAGGGAGGAAGAACGGAAGTCTTACTGCCAAACTAAAACTGGGCACAGAGAAATTGAGCGATTGGACTGTAATTGCGTTGTGGGCAGGGAACGTGTCTATCAATTCTGTTATATTGTACTTACCCAAGTGCTTAGTACAATGCTCTGTAAGTGTTCGATAAATACGATTGATTGATTGAAATGACTTGCCCAAGGTCACCCTGCAGGCAAATAGCAGATGGAGAACTAGAACTCAGGGCCCTTGACTCCTATAACTCTACTTCCATTGGATTGGGCTGCTATTGTTGGAACGTGTCTATGAACTCTGTTGATTGTACTCTCCCAAATGCTTAGTCCAGTGCTCTGCACACAGTAAAACCTCAATAAATGCCGTGGATTGACCGATTGATACCCGCGTACCCAAATGAGGCTCTTTCATTCCATTAAATGCTGCTGCTGCGGCTAAATGGGAAGTGAGGAGTCAGGTGATGCTGAGGTTACAGGGTTCGGTTTAGGAGCACGGGGTGGGATATGGGGAGCTGAGAAATCCTTGGCTTTTGGCCAGGAAATCCAGGGTGAAACCTTCCTCACCGAGGGGTCTGGGAGAGGGTACCAATCAATCCATTAATCAATTGGGGGTATTACTGAGCACCTATTCCGTGCAGAAAACCGTACTAGGCACTTGGAAGAGTAATCAATCAGTGGTATTTGTTGAACACACATTTATTATGAATTTATTGAGCACTAAAATCCACCCGTTCCTCTCCATCCAAACTGCTATCACGTTATCACTCATTCAATCATATTTATTGAGCGCTTTCTCTGTACATATTTATTACTCTATTTATTTATCTATTTATCTTACTTGTACATATCTATTCATGGCTCAGTAGGAAAGAGCACGGGCTTTGGAGTCAGAGGTCATGGGTTCAAATCCCGGCTCCACCAATTGTCAGCTGTGTGACTTTGGGCAAGTCACTTAACTTCTCCGGGCCTCAGTTCCCTCATCTGGAAAATGGGGATTAAATCTGTGAGCCCCACGAGGGACAACCTGATCACCTTGTAACCTCCCCAGTGCTTAGAACAGTGCTTAATAAATGCCATTATTATTATTATTATTATTTATTTTATTTTGTTAGTATGTTTGGTTTTGTTCTCCGTCTCCCCCTTCTAGACTGTGAGCCCGCTGTTGGGTAGGGACTGTCTCTATGTGTTGCCGACTTGTACTTCCCAAGCGCTTAGTCCAGTGCTCTGCACACAGTAAGCGCTCAATAAATATGATCAATTGATTGATTGATTGCACTGTACTAAGTACTAATACTGCACTGTACTAGTACTGCACTGTACTAATACTGCACTGTACTGTACTAGTACTGCACTGTACTAATGGTCCCGACCCAACAACGGGCTCACGGTCTAGAAGATACAATCACTTATTCTCTCCTGCCTTGACTATTCTATCAGCCTCCTTGCTGGTCACCCAGCCTCCTGTCTCTCCCCACTCCAGTCCGTTTTTCACTCTGCGGCCTGGACCATTCACAAAAAATGTTCAGGACATGGCTCCCACTCCTTAGGAAACCCCATTGTTTGGCCAGCCACCTCCGCATCGGACAAAATCTCCTCACCACTGGCTTCGAAGCCCTCAATCACCTTGCCCCCTCCTACCTCCACTTGCTGCTCTCCTACTCCAACCCAGCCCTCATGCTTCACTCCTTTAATCCTAACCTACTCGTCCATCTCGTCTATCTCACTGCCGACCCCTCGTCGACATCCTGACCCATCTTACCTCCTTCCCTTCCCCACAGCACCTGTATATATGTACACATGTTTGTACATATTTATTACTCTATTTATTTATTTATTTATTTTACTTGTACATATCTATTCTATTTATTTTATTTTGTTAGTATGCTTGGTTTTGTTCTCTGTCTCCCCCTTTTAGACTGTGAGCCCACTGTTGGGTAGGGACTGTCTCTATATGTTGCCAATTTGTACTTCCCAAGCGCTTAGTACAGTGCTCTGCACATAGTAAGCGCTCAACAAATATGATTGATGATGATGATGATGACTCTGGCCTGGAACGCCCTCCCTCCTCACATCCTATGCTGATGACACCCAGACCTACATCTCTGCCCCTGCTCTCTCCCCCTCTCTCCAGGCTTGCATCTCCTCCTGCCTTCAGGACATCTCCATCTGGATGTCTGCCCGCCACCTAAAGCTCAACATGTCGAAGACTGAGCTCCTTGTCTTCCCTCCCAAACCTTGTCCTCTCCCTGACTTTCCCATCTCTGTTGACGGCACTACCATCCTTCCCGTCTCCCAAGCCCGCAACCTTGGTGTCATCCTCGACTCTGCTCTCTCATTCACCCCTCACATCCAAGCCGTCACCAAAACCTGCCGGTCTCAGCTCCGCAACATTGCCAAGATCCGCCCTTTCCTCTCCATCCAAACCGCTACCCTGCTCATTCAAGCTCTCATCCTATCCCGTCTGGACTACTGCATCAGCCTTCTCTCTGATCTCCCATCCTCGTGCCTCTCTCCACTTCAATCCATACTTCATGCTGCTGCCCGGATTATCTTTGTCCAGAAACGCTCTGGGCATATCACTCCCCTCCTCAAAAATCTCCAGTGGCTACCAATCAATCTGCGCATCAGGCAGAAACTCCTCACCCTGGGCTTCAAGGCTGTCCATTCCCTTGCCCCCTCCTACCTCACCTCCCTTCTCTCCTTCTCCAGCCCAGCCCGCACCGTCCGCTCCTCCGCCACTAATCTCCTCACCGTACCTTGTTCTCGCCTGTCCCGCCGTCGACCCCCGGCCCACGTCATCCCCCGGGCCTGGAATGCCCCCAATCCCACTGCCCATCCGCCAAGCTAGCTCTCTTCCTCCCTTCAAGACCCTGATGAGAGCTCACCTCCTCCAGGAGGCCTTCCCAGACTGAGCCCCTTCCTTCCTCTCCCCCTAGTCCCCCTCTCCATCCCCCGCATCTTACCTCCTTCCCTTCCCCACAGCACCTGTATATATGTATATATGGTTGTACATATTTATTACTCTATTTATTTATTTATTTATTTATTTTACTTGTACATATCTATTCTGTTTATTTTATTTTGTTGGTATGTTTGGTTTTGATCTCTGTCTCCCCCTTTTAGACTGTGAGCCCACTGTTGGGTAGGGACTGTCTCTATATGTTGCCAATTTGTACTTCCCAAGCGCTTAGTACAGTGCTCTGCACATAGTAAGCGCTCAGTAAATACAATTGATGATGATGATGATGACGATGATATATGTTTGTACATATTTATTACTCTATTCATTTTACTTGTACATATTTATTCTATTTATTTTATTTTGTTAATATGTTTTGTTTTGTTGTCTGTCTCCCCCTTCTAGACTGTGAGCCCACTGTTGGGTAGGGACCGTCTCTATATGTTGCCAACTTGTGCTTCCCAAGCGCTTAGTACAGTGCTCTGCACACAGTAAGCGCTCAGTAAATACAAATGAATGAATGAATGAATGAATCCGACAGACGATTACTCTCCCAGTTGTTCAAAGCCTTATTGAAGGAAGGCCCATCTCCTCCAAGAGGGCTTCCCTGACTAAGCCCCCCTTTCCTCTTCTACCACTTCCTTCTGCATCACCCTGACTTGCTACCTTTATTCATCCCCTCTCCCAGCCCCACAACACTTATATTAATTTATATTAATATCTGTCTTCCCTGTGGTTGTGGACGGGGAATGTGTCTGTTTCAGCGTGGCTCAGTGGAAAGAGCATGGGCTTTGGAGTCAGAGGTCATGGGTCCTGGCTCCACCAATTAGCTGTGTGACTTTGGGCAAGTCACTTAACTTCTCTGGGCCTCAGTTACCTCACCTGTAAAATGGGGATGAAGACTGTGAGCACCCCATGGGACAACTTGATTAGAGAAGCAGCGTGGCTCAGTGGTAAGATCACGGGCTTTGGAGTCAGAGGTTGTGGGTTCAAATCCCAGCTCCACCAATTGTCAGCTGTGTGACTTTGGGCAAGTCACTTCCCTTCTCTGTGCCTCAGTTACCTCATCTGTAAAATGGGGATTAAGACTGTGAGCCCTCCCGTGGGACAACCTGATCACCTTGTACCCTCCCCAGCGCCTAGAACAGTGCTTTGCACATAGTAAGCGCTTAACAAATGCCATCATTATTATCACCATATAACCTCCTCAGCGCTTAGAACAGTGCTTTGCATATAGTAAGCGCTTAATAAATGCCATTATTATTATCATTATTGTTACATCATACTCTCTCAAGCGCTTAGTACAGTGCTCTGCACTCAGTAGTCACTCAATACAATTGAATGAATGAATGTGTGCAAAGCACTATAATCAACCCTTGAGAGAGCAATCAATCAGCGGTATTTATTGAATGCTTATTATGTGCAGAGCACTGTACTAAGCTCTTATTGTTATAGTGTACTCTCCTGAGTGCTTAATACAGTGCTCTGTACACAGAAAGCACTCAATAAGCACCCAGACTGAGCCCCCTCCTTCCTCTCCCCCTCCTCCCTCTCTCCATCCCCCCACCTTATCTCCTTCCCTTCCCCACAGCACCTGTATATATGTTTGTACATATTTATTACTCTATTTATTTATTTATTTTACTTGTACATATCTATTCTATTTATTTTATTTTGTTAATATGTTTTGTTTTGTTCTCTGTCTCCCCCTTCTAGACTGTGAGCCCACTGTTGGGTAGGGACCATCTCTATATGTTGCCAACTTGTACTTCCCAAGTGCTTAGTACAGTGCTCTGCACACAGTAAGTGCTCAATAAATACAATTGATTGATTGATTGATTGACACAGATTACCAAACGCACATTATGTTCATTCATTCATTCATTCAATCGTATTTATTGAGTGCTTACTGTGTGCAGAGCACTGTACTAAGCGCTTGGGAAGTGCAAGTTGGCAACATATAGAAACGGTCCCTACCCAACAGCAGGCTCACAGTCTACAAGGGGGAGACAGACAACGAAACAAAACATGTGGCCAGGTGTCAAGTTGACAGAACGGTATTTATTGAATGCTTATTATGTGCAGAGCACTGTACTGAGCTCTTATTGTTATAGTGTACTCTCCTGAGTGCTTAATACAGTGCTCTGTACACAGTAAGCACTCAATAAATAGGATTGATTGATTAGTACAATACAACCGAATGTAACCCCATCTCTCCCCAAATCCTGCTGCTCATTCCTAGGAAACATTTCCAGGATACAATATTAGCCTCCTCAAGGCTTTGAGGAGCTTACCATTTACTGGAGTAGACAAATCATCATCATCATCATCAATCGTATTTATTGAGCACTTACTATGTGCAGAGCACTGTACTAAGAGCTTGGGAAGTACAAATTGGCAACATACAGAGACAGTCCCTACCCAACAGTGGGCTCACAGTCTAAAAGGGGGAGACAGAGGACAAAACCAAATATACTACAAAATAAAATAAATAGAATAGCTATGCACAAGTAAAATAAATAAATAGAGTAATAAATATATAAATAAAGTAATAAATATGAATAGAGTAATAAATAAATAAACAAATGGACACAGATTACCAAATGCACATTATGGTCATTCATTCATTCATTCTTTCAATTGTACTTATTGAGTGCTTACTCAATAAAGCTCTTATTGTTATAGTGTACTCTCCTGAGTGCTTAATACAGTGCTCTGTGCACAGTAAGCACTCAATAGGATTGATTGATTAGTACAATACAACCGAATGTAACCCCATCTCTCCCCAAGTTCTGCTGCTCATTCCTAGGGAACATTTCCAGGATACAATATTAGCCTCCTCAAGGCTTCGAGGAGCTTACCATCTACTGGAGTAGAGAAATCATCATCATCATCATCATCATTAATCGTATTTATTGAGCGCTTACTATGTGCAGAGCACTGTACTAAGCGCTTGGGAAGTACAAATTGGCAACATACAGAGACAGTCCCTACCCAACAGTGGGCTCACAGTCTAAAAGGGGGAGACAGAGAACAAAACCAAATATACTAACAAAATAAAATAAATAGAATAGATATGTACAAGCAAAATAAATAAATAAATAAATACAGTAATAAATATATAAATAGAGTAATAAATATAAATAGAGTAATAAATAAATAAACAAATGGACACAGATTACCAAATGTACATTATGGTCATTCATTCGTTCATTCTTTCAATTGTATTTATTGAGTGCTTACTCAATAAAGCTCTTATTGTTATAGTGTACTCTCCTGAGTGCTTAATACAGTGCTCTGTGCACAGTAAGCACTCAATAGGATTGATTGATTAGTACAATACAACCGAATGTAACCCCATCGCTCCCCAAGTTCTGCTGCTCATTCCTAGGGAACATTTCCAGGATACAATATTAGCCTCCTCACCGGTCTCTCTGCTTCCAGCCTCTCCCTCTCTTCACTCGCTCACCTCCCTCCTCTCCTCAATAAGCTTCAGGGGTTATTCATTTCTCTCGGCCAAGAAGAGAAAACTCCTGTGCGGTGGCTCTTAGACCAGTCAGCTCAGGTGCTTTAACTTATCCACTCCCTTCACTCACCCTCTCAATCAATCAGTCGTATTTATTGAGCACTTACTGTGTGCAGAGCACTGTACTAAGCGCTTGGGAAGTCCAAGTACTCTCCCCCACCCAAGTTCTCACCGAGGCCTTGTTTCCGAGGCTTCCACCCCCAACCCCTGGCTCACGCTTTTCCTTTGGCCTCTCCCTTCAAATCCACCGGACCTCAGCTCTCTCCACCTTCAAAACCTGCCTTCTCCAGGAAGCTTTCCTTGATTGCTTCTCCCCTGGTTACATCCTCCCTATCATCTCAGCCCTTTTTCACTCCCCCCCCCCTCCTCCTGCACTTTTGTACATATTACTTTACAGCGTATTGTTTAGCCATTTATTTCTCATAACTGTAAATTCCCAGTCTTAACCCGCAAGATTGTAAGCTCCTTGTGAGCAGGGATCTTGTCTACCGCATATATACTCTCCCAAATAATAATAATAGTAATAATAATAATAATGGCATTTATTAAGCGCTTACTATGTGCAAAGCACTGTTCTAAGCACTGGGGAGGCTACAAGATTATCAGGTTGTCCCTTATGGGGCTCACAGTCTCAGTCCCCATTTTACAGATGAGGTAACTGAGGCACAGAGAAGTGAAGTGACTTGCCCAAAGTCACACAGCTGACAACTGGCGGAGCCGGGATTTGAACCCATGCCCTGCTTCACTGTACCACGCTGCAAATGACGATGGCATTTGTTAAGCGCTTTCTGTGTGCAAAGCGCTGTTCTAAGTGCTGGGGAGGATACAAGGTGATCAGGTTGTCCCACATGGGGATCAGTCAATCTTGAGGGAACTGAGGGCCAGAGAAGTTAAGTGACTTGCCCAAGGTCACACAGCTTGGCATTTGAATGGAGCCGGCATTTGAACCCATGACCTCTGACTCCGAAGCCCGGGCTCTTTCCATTGAGCCACGCTGCTTCTCTTGAGCCAGAAATGTTTAGTAAGTGCCCTATAATATTATTGATTGCTTTTTTATGGTATTTGTCAAGCGCTTACTATGTGCCAGGCACTGAACTAAGCACTGGGGGTAGATAATCAGATTGAACAGTCCCTGTTCCACATGGGGATCACAATCTTAACCCCAGTTTTACAGGTGGGGTAACTGAGGCACAGAGAGGTGAAGTGACTTGCTCAAGGTCACACAGCAGACCAGGGGCAGAGCTAGGATTAGAACTCAGTTCCTTCTACCAGGCCCAGGCTCAATCCACTAGACCACTGCCTCTCCAGCCCCTGTCCTGCTCCAGGTTTTCACTGTGGCAGCCTCACTGTCGCTCCCCAGCAGCTTAACTTTTTGCTGCATTTTCCACTTTTCTTTCTCTCTGTCTTTCCTCTTCCTCCCCACTTCAGATTGGGAACTCCTTGTGGGCCCAGGACTCAGTAGTAGTAGTAAACAGAAAGCGCTTAAATACCAGTTATTAATAGACTTTATTAAGTGCTTATTATGTGCAGAGCACTGTACTAAGCTCTGGGTAAGACTATACAAGTGGAAATTAAACTGGCTTTGTCCCTTGGCAGGGGAGGGATAATCATCGAAAAGCGTTCCTAACAGTGTGCTTGTTTCTTCTTTTGAGTGTTCAGCAAGTGCTCTGTGTCCCATGAGCACTTATTCATTCATTCAATCACATTTATTGAGTGCTTACTGTGTGCAGAGCACTGTACTAAGCTCTGGGTAAGAATATACAAGTGGAAATTAAACTGCCTTTGTCCCTTGGCGGAGGGGGATAATCATCGAAAAACGTTCCTAACAGTGTGCTTGTTTCTTCTTTTGAGTGTTCAGCAAGTGCTCTGTGTTCCATGAGCACTTATTTATTCATTCAATCACATTTATTGAGTGCTTACTGTGTGCAGAGCACTGTACTAAGCTCTGGGTAAGACCATACAAGTGGAAATTAAACTGGCTTTGTCCCTTGGCGGGGGGGATAATTATCGAAAAGCGTTCCTAACAGTGTGCTTGTTTCTTCTTTTGAGTGTTCAGCAAGTGCTCTGTGTTCCATGAGCACTTATTTATTCATTCAATCACATTTATTGAGTGCTTACTGTGTGCAGAGCACTTTTTTCTATTTTGTTAGTACGTTTGGTTTTGTTCTCTGTCTCCCCCTTCTAGACTGTGAGCCCACTGTTGGGTAGGGACTGTCTCTATATGTTGCCATCTTGTACTTCCCAAGCGCTTAGTACAGTGCTCTGCACACAGTAAGCGCTCAATAAATACGATTGATTGATTGATTGATTGATTGATTGATTGGAAAGTACAATTCGGCAACAGATAGAGGTAGTCCCTACACAACAACGGGCTCATGGTCTAGGAGGGGGAGACAGACAACAAAACAAGTAGACAAGTGTCGATACCATCACAATAAATAGAATTATAGATATATACACATCATTAATAGGGTAATAAATATGTACAGATATACACAAGTGCTGTGGGGAAGAGAAGGGGGTAGGGCAGAGGGAGGGAGTGGGGGTGATGGGGGGGGGAGAAGCAGAGAATGGGGGGACTTATGGCACAGGGACTGTGTCCAACTTGATTATCTTGTATCTACTCCAGTGCTTAGTACAGCGCTTGGTACACAGACACACCTCAATAAATACAATTATGATTGCTGTTGTGATGCTACAACTTCATCCACACCCCGGCACAACTGAGTGGGGTTCCAGCTTGGCTGAAGCTGAGTTTGGGGGAACCGTGTTTGGGCTTACCCCATCTGAGGGAGGCTAATGGTGCTTGGCACATAGTAAGCGCTTAATAAATGCCATTATTATTATTATTATTAATGGTATCTGTTGCTAGTCTGGCTTGAAGTTGGATCTGGCTTGAAGTTGGACTGGAAGTGGCCTGAACTCACTAGACTGTAAGCTCAATGTGGGCAGGAAATGCGTCTGTTATATTGGAGTCATTCATTCACTCAGTAGCGTGGCTCAGTGGAAAGAGCCCGGGCTTTGGAGTCAGAGATCATGGGTTCAAATCCCGGCTCCGCCAATAGTCAGCTGTGTGACTTTGGGCAAGTGTCACTTCACTTCTCTGGGCCTCAGTTCCCTCATCTGGAAAATGGGGATTAAGACTGTGAGCCCCTCGTGGGACAACCTGATCACCTTGCAACCTCCCCAGCGCTTAGAACAGTGCTGTGCACATGGTAAGCACTCAATAAATACCATTATTATTATTCATTCAATTGTATTTATTGAGCGTTTACTGTGTGCAGGACATTGTACTAAGCTCTTGAAAAAATACAACGCAACAATAAGCAGTGACATTCCCTGCCCATAACGAGCTCACAGCCTAGCGTGGGGGAGACAGACATCAATATAAGTAAATGAAATTACAGATATATACATAAGTAGTTCGGGGCTGGGAGGAGGAAAGAATAAAGGGGGCAAGTCAGGGCGATGCAGAAGCGGGTGGGAGATGAGGAAAAGTGGGGCTTAATCTGGGAAGGCCTCTTGGAGGAGATGGGCCTTCAATAAGGCTTTGAAGGCCAGGGAGAGCGGTTGTCCGTCGGATTAGAGGAGGGAGGGCGTTCCAGGCTAGAGACAGGACGTGGGCAAGGGATTGGTGGCGAGAGAAGTGAGATCAGTTTATTTATTTTACTTGTACACATCTATTCTATTTATTTTATTTTGTTAATATGTTTTGTTTTGTTGTCTGTCTCCCCCTTCTAGACTGTGAGCCCACTGTTGGGTAGGGACCGTCTCTAGATGTTGCCAACTTGGACTTCCCAAGCGCTTAGTACAGTGCTCTGCACACAGTAAGCGCTCAATAAATACGATCGATTGATTGATTGATTGATTGATCGAGGTACGTTAAGAAGGTTAGCACTAGAGGAGCGAAGTGTGCGGACTGGGAGGTAGGAGAGGAGCAAGGTGAGATAGGAGGGGGCAAAATGATGGAGTGCTTTAAAACCAACAGAGAGGAGTTTTTGTTTGATATCATCATCATCATCATCATCAATCGTATTTATTGAGCGCTTACTGTGTGCAGAGCACTGTACTAAGCACTTGGGAAGTACAAATTGGCAACATATAGAGACAGTCCCTACCCAATAGTGGGCTCACAGTCTAAAAGGGGGAGACAAAACCAAACATACTAACAAAATAAAATAAATAGAATATGGAGGTGGATGGGTAACCACTGGAGTCTTTTGAGGAGCGGGGCGACATGTCCAAAACATTTCTGTGGAAAAATGAGCCAGGCAGCAGAATTCATTCATTCACTTATTCAATTGTATTTATTGAGCACTTACTGTGTGCAGAGCACTGTACTAAATGCTTGGGAAGTCCAAGTTGGCAACATGTAGAGATGGTCCCTACCCAACAGCGGGCTCACAGTCTAGAAGGGGGAGACGGAGAACAAAACAAAACATATTAACAAAATAAAATAAATAGAATATGTACAAGTAAAATAGAGTAATAAATACGTACAAAAATATATACATATGTACAGGTGCTGCGGGGAAGGGAAGGAGGTAAGGCGGGGGGATGGAGAGGGGGACGAGGGGGAGAGGAAGGAGGGGGCTCAGTGTGGGAAGGCCTCCTGGAGGAGGTGAGCTCTCAGTAGGGCCTTGAAGGGAGGAAGAGAGCTAGCTTGGCGGATCATCATCATCATCATCATCATCAATCGTATTTATTGAGCGCTTACTATGTGCAGAGCACTGTACTAAGCGCTTGGGAAGTACAAATTGGCAACATATAGAGACAGTCCCTACCCAACAGTGGGCTCACAGTCTAAAAGGCGGATGAAGTAAGGACTGGAGTGGGGAGAGACAGGAGGCTGGGAGGTCAGCAAGGAGGCCGAAGCAGTAATCCAGGTGGGATAGGACAAGTGACTGTGTTAACGTGGTAGCAGTATGGATGGAGAGGAAAGGGCAGATTTTAGCGATTCATTCATTCAATCGTATTTATTGAGCGCTTACTGTATGCAGAGCACCGTACTAAGCGCTTGGGAAGTACAAGTTGGCAACATACAGAGACGGTCCCTACCCAACAGCGGGCTCACAGTCTGTTGTGATGGTGGGACTGACAGGATTTGGTGACGGATAGAATACGTGGTTTGTATTCACTTATTCAATTGCATTTATTGAGCGCTTACTGTGTGCAGAGCACTGTACTAAGCGCTTGAATGTATGAGAAAGGAGTCAAGGACAATGCCAAGGTTACAGGCTTGTGAGACAGGAAGGATAGTGGTGCCTTCTACAGTGATGGGAAAGTCAGGGTGAGGACAGGATTTGGATGGGAAGATAAAGAGCTCGTTTTGGACATGTTAAGTTTGAGGGGACAGGGCGCCCAAGTAGAGATGCCTTGAAGGCAATCAATCAATCATATTTATTGAGCGCTTACTGTGTGCAGAGCACTGTACTAAGCGCTTGAGCATTGTACTAAGTGCAGAGCACTGTACTAAGGCAGGAGGAGATCATCATCATCATTATCATCATCAATCGTATTTATTGAGCGCTTACTGTGTGCAGAGCACTGTACTAAGCGCTTGGGAAGTACAAATTGGCAACATATGGAGACAGTCCCTACCCAACAGTGGGCTCTCAGTCTAAAAGGGGGAGACAAAACCAAACATACTAACAAAATAAAAAAAATAGAATAGCTATGTACAAGTAAAATAAATAAATAAATAAATAAATAAATAAATAAATAAATAAATAAATAAATAAATAGAGTAATAAATATGACTGGAGAAGGGGAGAGAGATCAGGGCTGGAGATGGAGATTTGGGTGTCATCTGCATAGAGGTGGGAGTTGAAACAATGGGAGTGAATGATTTCTCCAAGGGAGTGGGTGTAGATGGAGAATAGAAGGGGACCCAGAACTGAACCTTGAGACCCCCATAAGTAGGGGGTGGGAGGCAGAGGAGGAGCCCGCAAAGGAGGCCAGGGAGAAAGGAGGAGAACCAGGAGAGGACAGAGTTAGTGAAACCAAGGTTGGATAACGCATCCAGAAGGGGATGGTCCACGGTGTCGAAGGCAGCTGAGAGGTCGAGGAGGGTTAGGAGGCAAGAAGGAGATTATTGGTGACCTCTGAGAGAGCGGTTTCTGTGGCGTGAAGAGGACGGAAGCCAGATTGGAGGGGGTCAAGGAGAGAATTGGAAGAGGGGAATTGAGACAGCGGGGGTACACAACTCGCTCAAGGATTTTGGAGAGTATGTTACCAACTTGGACTTCCCAAGCGCTTATAGTCCAGTGCTCTGCACCCAGTAAGTGCTCAATAAATACGACTGAATGAATGAGAGGAATGGTAGGAGGGAAATAGGGCAATAGCTGGAGGGAGATGTGGGGTCAAGGGAGGATTTTTTTGAGATAGGGGAGACAGGAGCACGTATGAAAGCAGTGCGGAAGAAGCCATTGGACAGCGCAAGGTTGAAGATGGCCTTTAGGGAGGGAAGATAGAGAAGCAGCGTGGCTCAGTGGAAAGAGCGCGGGCTTTGGAGTCAGAGGTCATGGGTTCGAATCCCAGCTCTGCCACATGTCTGTTGTGTGACCTTGGGCCAGTCACTTAACTTCTCTGAACCTCAGTTACCTCATCTGTAAAAT
This sequence comes from Tachyglossus aculeatus, assembly GCF_015852505.1. Taxonomy (NCBI): domain Eukaryota; kingdom Metazoa; phylum Chordata; class Mammalia; order Monotremata; family Tachyglossidae; genus Tachyglossus; species Tachyglossus aculeatus. Next base: position 133,355,433 of record NC_052067.1, on the reverse strand, counting down.
GGGGATTAAGACTGTGAGCCCCCCGTGGGACAGCTTAAGCACCTTGTATCCCCCCCCCCCCAGCGCTTAGAACAGTGCTTTGCACATAGTAAGTGCTTAACAAATGCCATCATCATCAAGATGGGAGGGGGCGAGAGTTTTGATAAGGTGCAAAGGAAAGGGGGTCCGACGCACATGTGGAGGGGGTGGCTTTGGAGAGAGGCAGGAGATCTTCTAGACTGTGAGCCCGCTGATGGGTAGGGACCGTCTCTACATGTTGCCAACTTGGACTTCCCAAGCGCTCAGCCCAGTGCTCTGCACACAATAAGCGCTCAATAAATACGATTGAATGAATGAATCTCTAGGGAAACTGCTGGAATGATGGGAGAATTGAAGAGGGAGGGACTGAGGAGGGGCGGGGGAGGTTTTAGGGAGTTCAAACCTGATGGCGTCAATGGAGCCCTGACCCTTCTCCTGGTGGGCTGGAGCCAGCCGCCCCTCCTCGCCTCCAGCCCCTGGAAAAGATCCCGAGGAGAGGCTGCTTTTCCCTGTCGGCATTCGCGGGGTGGGGTGGGATCCGAAGAGGGTTGCCTGTGATAGGTGTCCCCACAGCCCAGGAGGGTCCCATAGACAGCCAGCCTCAGAGGGTCCCGTGCCCACCCACTGGTCTCCCCAGGCCCAAAAAACCACTCAGGTCACCTTCATTCATCCATTCAATTGTATTTATTGAGCGCTCACTGTGTGAAGACCACTGTACTAAGCGCTTGGGAAGTACAATCAGTCAATCAATCGTATTTAGCGCTCATTCATTCATCGTATTTATTGAGCGCTTACTGTGGGCAGAGCACTGTACTAAGCGCTTGGGAAGTACAATCAATCAATCGTATTTATTGAGCGCTTACTTGGGAAGTCCAAATTGGCAACATATAAAGATGGTCCCTACCCAACAGCGGGCTCTCGGTCTAGAAGGGGGAGACAGACAACAAAACACATTAACAAAATAAAATAAATAGAATAAATATGTACAATAAAATAGAGTAATAAATACGTACCTCCCACTCCAAACAGCCCACTTTTAGACTGTGAGCCCACTGTTGGGTAGGGACTGTCTCTATATGTTGCCAATTTGTACTTCCTAAGCGCTTAGTACAGTGCTCTCTGCACACAGTAAGCGCTCAATAAATACGATTGATGATGATCTCCGAGTTCCTGAGCAATAATTCCCAACTGGACTACCTGTTGGTGGGAGCCCTTGTCCCCTCCCTCTGTCGTCATTCATTCAATCACATTTACTGAGCTCTTACTGCGTGCAGAGCGCTGTACTAAGCGCTTGGAAAGTAAAATTCAGCAACAGAGACAATCCCTGCCCACAGTGGGCTTGAGAAGCAGCGTGGCTCAGTGGAAAGAGCCCGGGCTTGGGAGTCAGAGGTCATGGGTTCAAATCCCAGCTCCGCCACTTGTCAGCTGTGTGACTTTGAGCAAGTCACTTCCCTTCTCTGGGCTTCAGTTTCCTCATCTGTAAAATGGGGATTAAGACTGTGAGCCCCATGGGGGACAACCTGATCACCCTGTAGCCTCCCCAGTGCTTAGAACAGTGCTTTGCCCATAGTAAGCGTTTAACAAATGCCACCATTATTATATTACAGTCTAGAAGGGGGTACTCTCTATACTCTCCCAAGCGCTTAGTACAGTGCTGTGCACACAGTAAGCTCTCAAAACACACGACTTATGATTGATTGATTCTGGTGGGCGCTGCCAAGCCACAGTTTTCCTCTGGAGCTCTGTTGTATTGTACTCTCCCAAGCGCTTAGTACAGTTCTCTGCACATAGTAAGCGCTCAGTAAATGCCATTGATTGAGTGAAACTGCTGGGAGCTACCAGGGTACAGAACAACTGCACATAATAGGAGAAGCAGCGTGGCTCAGTTGAAAGAGCCCGGGCTTGGGAGTCAGAGGTCATGGGTTCTAATCCCGGCTCTGCCACATGTCTGCTGGGTGACCTTGGGCAAGTCACTTAACTTCTCTGAGCCTCAGTTCCCTCATCTGTAAAATGGGGATTAAGACTGGGAGCCCCAAGTGGGACAACCTGATCACCTTGTATCCTCCCCCCCAGCGCTTAGAACAGTGCTTCGCACATAGCAAGCATAGTTTGGAAATTATGTTTAAGAAATTTATTATTATTAAGAAATTAATTTGGGTGCCCAGGGGAGGGTACTGCTGCTGCATGTAAGTACCATATTAGAAAATGTACAGCCACCCTTAAGGTCTCAGCAGCCCCCCAGGAAAAACTAAATGCCCAAATGTGGCCCACCCGCCTGGCAGTATCCCCCCACCCCCAGCCTGAGAAGCAGCGTGGCTCAGTGGAAAGAGCACGGGCTTTGGAGTCAGAGGTCGTGGGTTCGAATCCTGGCTCCACTACATGTCTGCTGCGCGACCTTGGGCAAGTCACTTAACTTCACAGAGCCTCCGTTACCTCAACTGTAAGATGGGGATGGTGACTGTGAGCCCCGCGCGGGACAACCTGATCACCTTGCATCCTCCCAGCGCTTAGAACAGTGCTTTGCACATAGTAAGCGCTTAAATGCCATTATTATAATAGTAAGCGCTTAACAAATGCTATTATTATTATAATGATGGTATTTATTAAACCCCACTTCACTTCTCAGAGCCTCCGTTACCTCAACTGTAAAATGGGGATGGTGACTGTGAGCCCCGCGCGGGACAACCTGATCACCTTGTATCCCCCCAGCGCTTAGAACAGTGCTTTGCACATAGTAAGCACTTAACAAATGCCATTATTATTATTATAGTAAGTGCTTAACAAATGCTATTATTATTATAATGATGGTATTTATTAAACCCCACTTCACTTCTTAGAGCCTCCGTTACCTCAACTGTAAGATGGGGATGGTGACTGTGAGCCCCGCGCGGGACAACCTGATCACCTTGTATCCCCCCAGCGCTTAGAACAGTGCTTTGCACATAGTAAGCGCTTAACAAATGCCATTACTATTATAGTAAGTGCTTAACAAATGCTATTATTATTATAATGATGGTATTTATTAAACCCCACTTCACTTCTCAGAGCCTCCGTTACCTCAACTGTAAAATGGGGATGGTGACTGTGAGCCCCGCGTGGGACACCCTGATCACCTTGTATCCCCCCAGCGCTTAGAACAGTGCTTTGCACATAGTAAGTGCTTAACAAATGCCATTATTATTATAGTAAGCGCTTAACAAATGCTATTATTATTATAATGATGGTATTTATTAAACCCCACATCACTTCTCAGAGCCTCCGTTACCTCAACTGTAAGATGGGGATGGTGACTGTGAGCCCCGCGCGGGACAACCTGATCACCTTGCATCCTCCCAGCGCTTACAACAGTGCTTTGCACACAGTAAGCGCTTAACAAATGCCATTATTATAATAGTAAGCGCTTAACAAATGCTATTATTATTATAATGATGGTATTTATTAAACCCCACTTCACTTCTCAGAGCCTCCGTTACCTCAACTGTAAAATGGGGATGGTGACTGTGAGCCCCACGCGGGACAACCCGATCACCTTGTATCCCCCCAGCGCTTAGAACAGTGCTTTGCACATAGTAAGTGCTTAACAAATGCCATTATTATTATTATAGTAAGTGCTTAACAAATGCTATTATTATTATAATGATGGTATTTATTAAACCCCACTTCACTTCTCAGAGCCTCCGTTACCTCCACTGTAAAATGGGGATGGTGACTGTGAGCCCCGCACGGGACACCCTGATCACCTTGTATCCCCCCAGCGCTTACAACAGTGCTTTGCACATAGTAAGCGCTTAACAAATGCCATTATTATTATAGTAAGCGCTTAAAAAATGCTATTATTATTATAATGATGGTATTTATTAAACCCCACTATGTGCCTAGCACTGTGGCAAATGCTGGGACACGGTCCCTGTTCCACCCTGGGGTCCCCCAGAGAGTTGCCTGGACTACTTCTGGCCTGGGGGCATCCAAGCCTCTGGGCTGCCTTCCCTTAGGACCCCCAGTCTTCCAGGTCTGGGATAGGGGTCTGCCCCCAATCTGGGAGTTTTGAAATTTGGGTGCCCAGGGGAGAGTACGGCTGCTGCATGTTAGTACCATATTAGAAAATGTACACCCTCCAGCAGCCCCCCAGGAAAAACTAAATGCCCAAATGTGGCCTGGCAGAATCCCCCCGACAAGCCTGAGAAGAGAAGCAGCGTGGCTCAGTGGAAAGAGCCCGGGCTTGGGAGCGAGAGGTCACGGGTTCTAATCCCGGCTCCGCCACTCGCCGGCTGTGTGACTTTGGGCAAGTCACTTCACTGGCCCTCAGTTACCTTATCTGTAAAATAGGGATTAAGACTGTGAGCCCCACGTGGGGGCAAGCTGATCACCTTGTATCCCCCCACCCCAGTGCTTAGAACAGTGCTTGGCACATAGTAAGCCCTTTACAAATGCTATTATTATTATGATTGGAAGGAAAGTGCAAGTCCAACTGGGTCCGCTTGAAGCCTGCGCCCCGGTGCCCAACCCCAGGGGCAACTATAGCCTCCCTGCCGGCAACCGTCTGAGTCCATCAGTCCCAACTCACACCCTTACTAGGGCTCCTTGTTGTCCCCCCGCGTCAAATCCAAACTCCGGCCTGCTCGCTTTGAGGCTCCACCCTCTGTCAGACCAATCTGCTCCCTTCGTGCCTCTGAGCGGCCGCCTCTCTCCTCCTTCCCAGCCTCCCCAAGAGGGCTGCTGGCGATTGAAGCAGACTACACAAACACCGGAGTCCTACAGGCCGGGGTCTGGCTGACTTCTGCAGCAGCAACAGAGAGGGAGGAAGGAGGACAAGGAGAAGGGCAAGATGAAGTCCCTCCCCCTAATTCCGATTTTCTCTTTCAGGGGCCCCCTTGGCAAGCCCTAGTCCAACTTCTTCCCCTCTCCCCTACTCCCTCCTTGGAAGGATGGCGTATCCCAGGGGCCTTCCAGCTACATTTCTGCTTGACATCTGACTCTGAGTCAGCCGGAACCCCTCAATGGCAACCAAATGCTTTGCCAAGTGATTGCCCCACTCACTGCCGGGAACTTTGGGATCTAAGGAGGCACGGACCATCCTCTTCCCCAGCTAGGGAATTGGGCCCAGAGGGCTCCGAGGCAGAGAAGCTCCTGGGGTTGAAAGCCGGGGGTGGAAACAGCCCAGGCTTGGGAGACTCCTAGAAAATGGGGTCATGAGGAGCAATTTCACCATCAACGAGTTTTTATTGGGGAGGGGGGTCACGGGTCTTTCACATCCCGTCCCTGTTGCTTCCCACCACGCTACAGAAGCAGGCCATACGGGCGGGCTCTGTGCTTTAAAGCATCTCGTGCGGCTATCGGGGCAGACGACTAGAAGTCCCGGGGCCGGGCCGGGCACAATCGCTAGGCGGTGGTGGTCCAGGACCCCCAATCTGCCCGTGGTGCTGGAGTAGGAGTCGGGATCGGGGCCCGGTATCTAGGGTCCCGGGGGTCCCACGGGGCTGGATCCCGCACCGGCCAGATCCCGGCGGTATCCCCAGAGCAGCTGGTTCAGGAGGGTGCCGTTCCCATCCTTGCGGGGCAGCGGCAGCGGGGGCAGAGGGTTTCCGCGGTACTCGATCACGGCCATCTTGGCGCGGTCCAGGTTGCTGCGGTTCGGGATGCGCTGGAGGAGCGTGTAGCTTCCCTGCCGGTCCCGGAAGCGGGGTGCTAGGGTCTGGAACAGCTTCGGGATCAGGTCCTTCTCCTGGGGAGCGGGAGTGAGAAGGGAGATGAAGCTTAGGTGAAGCTATGTACAAAGCAGCAGCAGCACAGGGGGTGATGGTGAATGGATCCCTCTACATTGTAAATTCAACGTGGGTGGGAAACGTGTCTACCTACTCTGTTATACTGTACTCTTTCCAAGCACTTAGGACAGTGCTCAGACTGTGAGCCCGCTGTTGGGTAGGGACCGTCTCTATATGTTGCCAACCTGTACTTCCCAAGCGCTTAGTACAGTGCTCTGCACACAGTAAGCGCTCAATAAATACCACTGAATGAATGAACAAATTCTGACGATTTTGACACCCGTCTCCGTGTTTTGTTTTGTTGTCTGTCTCCCCCTTCTAGACTGTGAGCCCCTTGATGGGTAGGGACCGTCTCTATATGTTGCCAACCTGTACTTCCCAAGCGCTTAGTACAGTGCTCTGCACACAGTAAGCGCTCAATAAGTACCACTGAATGAATGAACAAATTCGGACGATTGTGACACCCGTCTCCGTGTTTTGTTTTGTTGTCTGTCTCCCCCTTCTAGACTGTGAGCCCGTTGTTGGGTAGGGACCGTCTCTATATGCTGCCGACTTGTACTTCCCAAGCGCTTAGTACAGTGCTCTGCACACAGTAAGCGCTCAATAAATACCACTGAATGAATGAACAAATTCTGACGATTGTGACACCCGTCTCCGTGTTTTGTTTTGTTGTCTGTCTCCCCCTTCTAGACTGTGAGCCCGTTGTTGGGTAGGGACCGTCTCTATATGCTGCCGACTTGTACTTCCCAAGCGCTTAGTACAGTGCTCTGCACACAGTAAGCGCTCAATAAATACCACTGAATGAATGAACAAATTCTGACGATTGTGACACCCGTCTCCGTGTTTTGTTTTGTTGTCTGTCTCCCCCTTCTAGACTGTGAGCCCGTTGTTGGGTAGGGACCGTCTCTATATGCTGCCGACTTGTACTTCCCAAGCGCTTAGTACAGTGCTCTGCACACAGTAAGCGCTCAATAAATACCACTGAATGAATGAACAAATTCTGACGATTGTGACACCCGTCTCCGTGTTTTGTTTTGTTGTCTGTCTCCCCCTTCTAGACTGTGAGCCCGTTGTTGGGTAGGGACCGTCTCTAGATGTTGCCGACTTGTACTTCCCAAGCGCTTAGTACAGTGCTCTGCACACAGTAAGCGCTCAATAAACGCGACTGAATGAATGAACAAATAAGACTGACTGATATAAATTATACTGGGGTAATAATAATAGCTGTGGTATTAAAGGCATACTAAGTGCCAAGTAATAATAATAATAATGATGGCATTTGCTGAGCACTTACTATGTGTAAAGCACTGTTCTAAGCGCTGGGGAGGACACAAGGTGATTAGGTTGTCCCACGGGGGGCTCACAGTCTTCACCCCCATTTTCCAGATGAGGGAACTGAGGCCCAGAGAAGTGAAGTGACTTGCCCAAGGTCACACAGCTGACAATTGGCGGAGCCGGAATTTGAGCCTATGACCTGACTCCCGAGCCCGTGCTCTTTCCACTGAGCCACGCTATACAAGATAGGTCAAAGTCCAAGCAGTGCGGCCTAATGGATAGAGCACGGACCTGGGTTCTGATCCCGACTCTACCACCTGTCTGCTGTGTAATCTTGGGCACGTCACTTAACTTCTCTGTGCCTCAGTTACCTCATCTGTAAAATGGAGATTAGGACTGGGAGCCCCATGGGGGACAGGGACTGTATCCAATCCGATGATCTTGTATCTACTTCAGCACTTAGTAAAGTCCCTGGCACATAAGAAGCGCTGAATGAATCCCACAACTATTATTATTAGGTCCCTCATAGGACTCACAGTTTAAGGGAGTGGGAGAACAGTTATCTTATTAAAATTTATACAGAGGAGGAAACCGCGGCGCAGAATTTAAGTGACTTGTTCAAGGTCCCCCGGGAGGCAAGCGGCAGACCCGGGTTTAAAATCCAGACCTCTTCTAGACTGCAGGATCATCAAGGGCAGGGAATGCGTCTGTTCTGTTGTTCTACTGTACTCTCCTAAGCGCTTAGTACAGGGCCCTGCACACATTAAATTGAGTGGCTGCTCAATAAACCCCCTTTATCCTCTCCTCCTCCCCATCTCCCCCCGCCCTACCTCCTTCCCCTCCCCACAGCACCTGTATATATGTTTGTACAGACTGATTACTCTATTTATATTCACTATTCTATTTATTGTGTTAATGATGTGCAACTGGCTTTATTTCTATTTATTCTGATAACCTGTCCCCATGTTTTGTCCTGTTGTCTGTCTCTCCCTTCTAGACTGTGAGCCCGTTGTCGGGTAGGGACCGTCTCTATACGTTGCCAATTTGTACTTCCCAAGGGCTGAGTTGGGTAGGGACCATCTCTATATGTTGCCAACTTGGACTTCCCAAGGGCTGAGTCCGGTGCTCTGCACACGGTAAGCGCTCAGTAAATACGGCTGAATGAATGAATGAAGCGCTCAATAAATAAATACGATTGACTACGTCCCGTGCTCTTGGAGGTGGGGAGAGGAGAAAGGTTTGCTCCGTTCGAGGGCTGGGGGAATGGGGCAGAGCAGGTGTGGGGAGGAAGAGGCCCCCATCCCCTCGCCTTACCTCCTTCCCCTCCCCACAGCACCTGCATATATGCATATATGTTTGTATGTATTTATTACTCTATTTTATTTGGATGCATTTATTCTATTTATTTTATTAATATGTTTTCTTTTGTTGTCTGTCTCCCCCTTCTAGCCTGTGAGCCCGCTGTTGGGTAGGGCCCGTCTCTAGACGCTGCCGACTTGGACTTCCCAAGCGCTCGGTACGGTGCTCCGCACACAGTAAGCGCTCCACAAAATATGACCGAATGGCTGAGAGAAAAAGGGGCGGTCCTCACCGTCAGCCAGAAGTCGGCCATGCGCATGGCCTTCTCGTTGGTGTCTCCAAGCTTCCCGTAGTCGATGATCTGTGGGGAAGGGAGCGGATGGAAAAGGGGTCATGATAAACGGGTCAATTCTTTGGCAATTAGTGGTCACTGAACGAGTTGTCTACACGCGCTGCCCAGAATTCCTCAACGACAACTCTCTCCTCGACCCCCTCCAGTCTGGCTTCCGTCCCCTTCATTCCACGGAAACTGCCCTCTCAAGGGTCACCAATGACCTCCTGCTTGCCAAATCCAACGGCTCCTACTCTGTCCTAATCCTCCTCCAATTTGTACTTCCCAAGCGCTTAGTACAGTGCTCTGCACATAGTAAGCACTCAATAAATACGATTGATTGATTGATTGATTGATTGGTGCTCACCTTCTCAGTGGGCCTCCATCTCGCCTGTGTCACCGCCCACATCCTGCATGAACCCCCCGTGGGACAACCCGATCGCCTTCTAACCTCCCCAGCGCTTAGAACAGTGCTTTGCGCATGGTAAGCGCTTAATAAATGCCATAAAAAAAGTGGCCTCATCTGGCAGATGGGGATGAAGACTGAGAGTCCCCCGTGGGACAACCTGATCACCTCGGATCCCCCCGCAACGCTTAGAACAGTGCTTGACAAATACCAATATTATTACTATTATTATAGCCTTGTATCTACCCCAGTACTTAGAACAGTGCTTGGCACATAGTGAGCCCTTAACAAATACCAATATTATTATTGCCTTGAATCTCCCCCAGCGCTTAGAACAGTGCTTGGCACAGAGTAAGCGTTTAACAAATACCACCATCATCAGTGCTTGGCACAGAGTAAGCGCTTAACAAATACCATTATTATTATTATTATTATAGCCTTGTATCTCCCCCCAGCGCTTAGAACAGTGCCTGGCACAGAGTAAGCACTTAACAAATACCATTATTATTATTATTATAGCCTTGTATCTCCCCCCAGTGCTTAGAACAGTGCTTGGCACAGGGTAGGTGCTTAACAAATACCATTATTATTATTATTATTATAGCCTTGTATCAAGGCAGGCGAATCGACTGGAACGCTTCGGCTTAGACCTTTCCATTATGGGGAACCCTAGGGAGAGAATGGCTCTCAGTGGCATGGCTCCTAAGTTTCGTCGGGGTAAGCGAACTCTCCTGCGGCGATAAAGGGCTCACAGTGTCCCTCAAAGCAGCAGAAGAAGAGAGGAAGGGGCTCCTCAAATCCAACATGCTGCTAGAGCACATCATTTATGCCTCTTTTGACACCCAAGTCATCACCGGAACACATGAATGGGCAACACAAAGGCAAGCTGAATACCATAAAAACAAAAAAAAAATGAACTGGCCCGCACTCCCTGGCAAAAGTGTTCGGGATTACTAATAGGGGTATTCAGAATAATAATAATAATGATTCATTCAATCGTATTTACTGAGCGCTTACTGTGTGCAGAGCACTGGACTAAGCGCTTGGGAAGTCCAAGTTGGCAACATCTAGAGATGGTCCCTACCCGACAGTGGGCTCACAGTCTAGAAGGGGGAGACAGACAACAAAACCAAACATACTAACAAAATAAACAGTGCTTGGCACAGAGTAAGCGCTTAACAAATACCATTATATTATTATTATTATTATTATTATAGCCTTGCATCTCCCCCAGCGCTTAGAACAGCGCTTAGCACAGAGTAAGCGCTTAACAAATACCAAAATTATCATTATAATAATCCCTTCCACAGGCCACGCCCCCTAGCGGAGGCCACGCACATCACCGAGACCACGCCCCCTTGGGCGGGCCCCACCCACTTCCCGAGGCCCCGCCCACTGCCCAAGGCCCCGCCCCTTCCCGTGACCACGCCCCTCGTGGTGGCCCCCGCCCGCTTCCCGAGGCCACGCCCCTCCCCCGAGACAAAACGCCCCCTTGCGGAGACCACGTCTTTCCCGTGACCACGCCCCCTTGAGGAGGCCACGCCCCCCGGTGGAGGCCACGCACACCATGCAAGGTTTGGAGCACTGGTCTTGTAGGCCAGAGGTCGTGAGTTCAAATCTCACTATGGCCTTCGGTACTACATTTTTCAGCGCCTAGAACAGTGCTTTGCACATAGTAAGCGCTGAACAAATACCATTATTATTATCACCGAGACAACAAACCCCTTGTGGGGACCACGCCCGCTTGCGGAGGCCCCGCCCCTTCCCGAGACCACGCCCCCTTGTGGTGGCCACGCACATCGCCGAGACAAAACGCCCCCTTGTGGAGACCACGCCCCCTTGCGGAGGCCATGCACATCACTGAGTCCACGCCCCCGTGTGGAGGCCACGCCCCTCTCCGTGACCACGCCCCCTCATGGAGCCCCCGTCCTCTTCCCGAGACCACGCACATCATCATCATCATCAATCGTATTTATTGAGCGCTTACTGTGTGCAGAGCACTGTACTAAGCGCTTGGGAAGTACAAACTGGCAACATATAGAGACGGTCCCTACCCAACAGTGGGCTCACAGTCTAAAAGGGGGAGACAGTGAACAAAACCAAACATACTAACAAAATAAAATAAATAGAATAGATATGTACAAGTAAAATAAATAAATAGAGTAATAAATATGTAGAAACATATATACATATATACAGGTGCTGTGGGGAAGGGAAGGAGGTAAGATGGGGGGGATGGAGAGGGGGACGAGGGGGAGAGGAAGGAAGGGGCTCAGTCTGGGAAGGCCTCCTGGAGGAGGTGAGCTCTCAGTAGGGCCTTGAAGGGAGGAAGAGAGCTAGCTTGGCAGAAGGGCAGAGGGAGGGCATTCCAGGCCCGGGGGTCGATGGCGGCACATCACGCAAGGTTTAGAGCACTGGGCTTGTAAGCCAGAGGTCGTGAGTTCAAATCTCACTAGGGCCTTCTGCACTACATTTTTCAGCGCTTAGAACAGTGCTTTGCACATAGTAAGCGCTGAACAAACACCATTGTCATTATCACCGAGACCACGCCCCCTTGTGGCGGCCCCGCCTCCTCCCGAGACCACGCCCCCTCCCGGAGGCCACGCCCACCACGTGACCACGCCCACCACGTGGAGCCCCGTCGTCTTCCCGAGACCCCGCCCCCTTGCGGAGGCCACGCCCATCACGCAAGGTTTAGACCACTGCTCTTGTAAGCCAGAGGTCGTGAGTTCAAATCTCCCTAAGGCCTTCTGTACTACATTTTTCAGCGCTTAGAACAGCGCTTTGCACACAGTAAGCGCTTAGCAAATACCATTATTATTATTATCACCGAGACAACGCCCCCCAATCAATGACTGTATATATGTTTGTACACATTTATTACTCTATTTTATTTGCACATATTTATTCTATTTATTTTATTAATATGTTTTGTTTTGTTCTCTGTCTCCCTCTTTTAGACTGTGAGCCCACTATTGCGTAGGGACCGTCTCTATATGTTGCCAACTTGGACTTCCCAAGCGCTTAGTCCAGTGCTCTGCACACAGTAAGCGCTCAATACAACTGAACGAATGAATGCATGGAAATATGTTGGTACATATTTATTACTTTATTTTATTTGTACATACTTATTCTATTTATTTTATTTTAATATGTTTTGTTTTGTTGTCTGTCTCCCCCTTCTAGACTGTGCGCCCGCTGTTGGGTAGGGACTGTCTCTATACGTTGCCAACTTGTTCTTCCCGAGCGCTTAGTACAGGGCTCTGCACACAGTAAGCGCTCGCTAAATACGATTGAGTGAATGAATGAGACCACGCCCCTCCACGTGACCGCGCCCCCTCGCGGAGACCACGCCCTTCCCGAGACCACGCCCCTCCAGGTGACCACGCCCCCTCGCAGAGGCCACGCACATCGCCGAGACCACACCCCCCGAGGAGGCCACGCCCCTCCACGTGACCACGCCCCCTCCCCGAGACCGCGCCCCCTAGCGGCGGCCCCCCACCCTCACCCGCTCGGCGTAGCCCCGTAGCTCGTCGGCGCGCGCCCACGTGGTCTCGATGCGCTCGTGCCGCACCAGGCCGGTGAGCAGGTTCCGCAGCAGGTTGATGCGGGACTCGGGCCCCAGGCCCAGGCGGCGGAACACCCGCCCGTGGGAAATGCCCAGCGACCCCGACAGCCGCATCTCCTCCCAGGCTGACCCCGCGACCCGGAACCGGAAGCGAGGAGGCGGGGGGGGAGAGGAGGGCGTGCCGCGCGCTCGCCTGCGTGTCCGGAAGCGTCGCGGAGACGCGTCTGCGCATGCGTGGGGACGGGAACCGCGGCGCTTCTCTCGCGAGAGCGAGCACAGGGCGGTGCGGGGCCTTTGCGCCCCCTGGCGGGGAAGTGCGGCCCTTTTCATTCATTCATTCATTCATTCATTCATTCATTCATTCATTCATCATCACCATCCATCGTATTTATTGAGCGCTTACTGTGTGCAGAGCACTGTGCTAAGCGCTTGGGAAGCACAAATTGGCAACATCTAGAGACAGTCCCTACCCAACAGCGGGCTCACAGTCTGAAAGGGGGAGACAAAACCAAACAGACTAACAAAATAAATAGGATAGATATGTACAAGTAAAATAAATGAATAGAGTAATAAATATGTACAAACATATATACATATATACAGGGGCTGTGGGGAAGGGAAGGAGGTAAGATGGGGGATTCATTCATTCATTCAATCGTATTTATTGAGCGCTGACTGTGTGCAGAGCACTGGACTAAGCGCTTGGGAAGCACAAATTGGCAACATCTAGAGACGGTCCCTACCCAACAGCGGGCTCACAGTCTGAAAGGGGGAGACAAAACCAAACAGACTAACAAAATAAAATAAATAGGATAGATATGTACAAGTAAAATAAATGAATAAATAGAGTAATAAATATGTACAAACATATATACATATATACAGGGGCTGTGGGGAAGGGAAGGAGGTAAGATGGGGGATTCATTCATTCATTCAATCGTATTTATTGAGCGCTGACTGTGTGCAGAGCACTGGACTAAGCGCTTGGGAAGTACAAGTTGGCAACATCTACAGATGGTCCCTACCCAACAGTGGGCTCAATTGTATTCATTCATTCAATTGTATTTATTGAGCGCTTACTGTGTGCAGAGCACTGTACTAAGTGCTTGGGAAGTACAAGTTGGCAACATCTAGAGACGGTCCCTACCCAACAGTGGGCTCAATTGTATTCATTCATTCAATTGTATTTATTGAGCGCTTACTGTGTGCAGAGCACTGGACTAAGCGCTTGGGAAGTAGAAGTCAGCAACATATAGAGACGGTCCCCACCCAACAACGGGCTCACAGTCTAGGAGGGGGAGATAGACAACAAAACAAAACAGGTGGACAGGAGTCAAGTCATCAGAATAAGTAGAAGTAAAGCTAGATCATCATCATCATCATCAATCGTATTTATTGAGCGCTTACTATGTGCAGAGCACTGTACTAAGCGCTTGGGAAGTACAAATTGGCAACATATAGAGAGTCCCTACCCAACAGTGGGCTCACAGTCTAAAAGGGGGAGACAAAACCAAACATACTAACAAAATAAAATAAACAGAATAGATATGTACAAGCAAAAGAAATAAATAAATAAATAGAGTAATAAATATGTACAAACATATATACATATATACAGGTGCTGTGGGGAAGGGAAGGAGGTAAGATGGGGGGGATGGAGATGCACATCATTGACAAAATAAATAGAATAGTAGATATGTACAAGTAAAATAGAGTAATAAATCTGTACAAACATGAGCGCTTACTGTGTGCAGAGCACTGGACTAAGCCCTTGGGTAGTACAGATCATTCATTCAATCGTATTTATTGAGCACTTACTGTGTGCAGAGCACTGTACTAAGCGCTTGGGAAGTACAAGTCGGCAACATCTAGTGACGGTCCCTACCCAACAGTGGGCTCAATTGTATTCATTCATTCAATCGTATTTATTGAGCGCTTACTGTGTGCAGAGCACTGTACTAAGCGCTTGGGAAGTACAAGTTGGCAACATATAGAGACGGTCCCTACCCAACAGCGGGCTCACAGTCTAGGAGGGGGAGATAGACAACAAAACAAAACAGGTGGACAAGAGTCGAGTCATCAGAATAAATAGAAGTAAAGCTAGATGCACATCATTAACAAAATAAATAGAATAGTAAATATTTACAAGTAAAATAAATAAAGTAATAAGTTTGTACAAGCGAGCGCTTACTGTGTGCAGAGCACTGGACTAAGCGCTTGGGCGTACAGATCATTCATTCAATCGTATTTATTGAGCGCTTACTGTGTGCAGAGCACTGGACTAAGCACTTGGGAAGTACAGATCATTCATTCATTCATTCAATCGTATTTATTGAGCGCTTACTGTGTGCACAGCACTGGACTAAGCGCTTGGGAAGGACAAATCATTCATTCATTCAATCATATTTATTGAGCGCTTACGGTGTGCAGAGCACTGGACTAAGCGCTTGGGAAGGACAGATCATTCATTCATTCATTCAATCGTATTTATTGAGCGCTTACTGTGTGCAGAGCACTGGACTAAGCGCTTGGGAAGGACAGATCATTCATTCATTCATTCGTATTGAGCGTTTACTGTGTGCAGAGCACTGGACTAAGCGCTTGGGAAGGACAGATCATTCATTCATTCATTCAATCGTATTTATTGAGCGCTTACTGTGTGCAGAGCACTGGACTAAGCGCTTGGGAAGGACAGATCATTCATTCATTCATTCATTCGTATTGAGCGTTTACTGTGTGCAGAGCACTGGACTAAGCGCTTGGGAAGGACAGATCATTCATTCATTCAATCGTATTTATTGAGCACTTACTGTGTGCAGAGCACTGGACTAAGCGCTTGGGAAGGACAAGTCGGCAACATCTAGAGACGGTCCCTACCCAACAGCGGGCTCACAGTCTAGAAGGGGGAGACAAACAACAAAACAAAGCATACTAACAAAATAAAATAAATAGAATAAATATGTACAAGTAAAATAAATAAATAAATAGAGTATTAGATCTGTACAAACATATATTCATATATACAGGTGCTGTGGGGAGGGGAAGGAGGTAAGGCGGGGGGATGGGGAGGGGGAGGAGGGGGAGAGGAAGGAGGGGGCTCAGTGTGGGAAGGCCTCCTGGAGGAGGTGAGCTCTCAGTAGGGCTTTGAAGGGAGGAAGAGAGCTAGCTTGGCCCGGCATGGAGGGGGTGAAATAATAATGATGGCATTTATTAAGCACTTACTAAGTGCAAAGCACTGTTCTAAGCGCTGGGGATGATAATAATAATGATAGTAATAATAATGATGGCATTTATTAAGCGCTTACTATGTGCTAAGCACTGTTCTAAGCGCTGGGGAGGTTACAAGATGGCTCACAGCCTTCATCCCCATTTTACAGATGAGGCCCAGAGAAGTGAAGTGACTTGCCCAGAGTCACCCAGCTGACAAGTGGCGGAGCGGGGATTTGAACCCATGACCTCAGACTCCAAAGCCCGGCCTCTTTCCACTGAGCCATGCTGCGATGGCATTTATTAAGCGCTTACTATGTGCAAAGCACTGTTCTAAGCGCTGGGAATAATAATGATAATAATAATAATGATGGCATTTACTAAGTGCTCACTATGTGCAAAGCACTGTTCTAAGTGCTTTGAATAATAATAATGATAATAATAATAATGATGGCGTTTATTAAGTGCTTACTATGTGCAAAGCACTGTTCCAAGCGCTGGGAATAATAATAATGATAATAATAATGATGGCATTTATTACGCGCTTACTATGTGCAAAGCACTGTTCTAAGCACTGGGAATAATAATAATGACAATAATAATAATAATGATGACATTTATTAAGCACTTACTATGTGCAAAGCACTGTTCTAAGCACTGGGGAGGTTATAAGGTGATCAGGTTGTCCCACGGGGGGCTCACAGTCTTCATCCTCATTTTAGAGAAGCAGCCTGGCTCAGTGCCAAAAGCCCAGGCTTGGGAGTCAGAGGCCCTGGGTTCTAATCCCGCTCCACCCCTTGTCCCCTGTGTGACTTTGGGCAAGACACTTCACTTCTCTGGGCCTCAGTTCCCTCATCTGTAGAATGGGGATTAATAATAATAATAATAATAATAATAATGGCATTTGTTAAGTGCTATGTGCCAAGCACTGTTCTAAGCACTGGGATACAAGGTAATCAGGTTGTCCCACGTGGGGCTCACAGTCTTCTTCTTCAAATCGTATTTATTGAGCGCTTACTGTGTGCAGAGCACTGTACTAAGCGCTTGGGAAGTACAAGTTGGCAACATATAGAGACGGTTCCTACCCAACAGTGGGCTCACAGTCTTAATCCTCATTTTACAGATAATGTCACTGAAGCATGGAGAATAATAATGATAATGGTATTTGTTAAGCGCTTACTATGTGCCAAGCACTGTTCCAAGTACTGGGGGGATACAAAATAATAATAATAATAATAGCATTTATTAAGCACTTACTATGTGCAAAGCACTGTTCTAAGCGCTGGGGAGGTTACAAATTGATCAGGTTGTCCCACATGAGGCTCACTGTCTTAATCCCCATTTTACAGATGAGGCCCAGAGAAGTGAAGTGACTTGCCCAAATTCACACAGCTGACAAGTGGCGGAGATGGGATTTGAACCCATGACCTCTGACTCCAAAGCCCGGGCTCTTTCCCCTGAGCCATGCTGCTTGTTGTCTTGCAGCGGAGTGGGGATTAGAACCCATAACCGCTGACTCCCAAGCCCGGACTCTTTCCACTGAGCCACGCTGCTCCTCTCAGTGACTTGCCCCAAGTCACACAGCTGACAAGTGGCAGGGCCAAGATTAGATTAGAACCCACGACCTCTGACTCCCAAGCCCGGGCTCTTTCTACTGAGCCACACTGCTTCTCTAGTCCCAGCTCCGCCACTTGTCAGCTGTCTGACTTTGGGCGTGTCACTTCACTCCTCTGTGCCTCAGTTACTTCATCTGTAAAAAATGGGGATTAAGACTGTGAGCCTCACGTGGGACAACCTGATCACCTTGAATCCCCCCCAGTGCTTAGAACAGTGCTTCGCATGTAGTAAGTGCGTAACAAATACCATCATCATCATCATCATGTAATTCTATTTATTTTGATGGTATTAACACCTGTCTACTTGTTTTGTTTTGTTGTCTGTCACCCCTTTATAGACTGTAAGCCCGTTGTTGCTTAGGGATTGTCTCTATCTGTTGCCGAATTGGACTTAGTACAGTGCTCTGCACACAGTCAGCACTCAATAAATACGATTGAATGAATGAATAATAATAATAATAGCATATGTTAAACGCTTACTATGTGCAAAGCACTGTTCTAAGCGCCGGGGGGATACAAGGCGATCAGGTTGTCCCACGTAGGGCTCACAGTCTGAATCCCCATTTTACAGATGAGGTCACTGAGGCCCAGAGAAGTGAAGTGACTTGCCCAAGGTCACACAGCAGACATGTGGAGGATCCGGGATTCATTCATTCATTCATTCATTCACTCAATCGTATTTATTGAGCGCTTACTGTGTGCAGAGCACTGTACTAAGTGCTTGGGAAGTCCAAGTTGGCAACATATAGAGACGGTCCCTACCCAACAGTGGGCTCACAGTCCAGATTCGAACCCATGACCTCTGACTCCAAAGCCCGGGCTCTTTCCACTGAGCCACGCTATGAATATTAAGCCACGTGGCCTAGTGTAAAGAGCACAAGACAGGGAGTCTAAAGGCCTGGGTTCTAATTCCGGCTGCGACACTCACCTGCGTGTGACCTTGGGCAAGTCACTTAACTTCTCTGTACCTCAGTTACCTCATCTGTAAAATGGGGATTAAAAGTGTGAGGCCCACGTGCCCTCTATCTACTCCAGCGCTTAGAACAGTGCTTGGCACATAGTAAGCGCTTAACAAATACCATAATGATTGCAATTATTATCTGCCCTTCTATAAAATGGGGCTCCCTGAGTAGGACAGGGACTGTAGCAGTCAATCGTATTTCTAGAACAGAGCGGTGAACTAAGTGCTTGGGAAAGTACAATAAAAAGAGTGGTAGATATGTTCCCTCCCACAAGGAGCTCTCAGTCTAGAGGGCTTTAAATGCTTTGAATGCCTTAGATTTTCCACTGGATTATCCTTTATCTCCCCCAGGGTTGAGCACTCGGAAGCCACTTAATTAGCACTACTATTATTGTTATTATTAATAATGGATTCTAAGGCTGGCTATAAGGAAGGCATGACATAACGTGGTAAAAATTAGTCGGGGAAGATCTGAAGGAGCTGGATTTTTCAGGGAGGCTTTGAAAAAGGGGAGGGCTGTGTGAGCCCACTGTTGGGTAGGGACTGTCTCTATATGTTGCCAATTTGTACTTCCCAAGCGCTTAGTACAGTGCTCTGCACATAGTAAGCGCTCAATAAATATGATTGATGATGATGATGAAAGGAAAAGGGAGTTTCAGACACTGGGAAGGATGTGAGCAGGATTGATTTATTGATTGAGAAGGTTAGTTGGGGGTTTGGGCATGAAGAGATCTGGAGTCGGGTTAAGGAATTTATATTTGATAAGGAGGGAAATAAGTTGCTATTGTCAATCAGTCTAATTTATTGAGCGCTTACCGCCTGCAGAGCACTGTTCTAAGCGCTTGGAAGTACAGTATAACAGAGTTGGTAGACACGGACAAAAAGGATCTGGGCAGCAGAGTGAAGTGTGGACCGGAGTGGGGAGAGACAGGAGGCTGGATGGGCAGCAAAGAGACTGATACAATAATCAAGGATAGGATAAGTAATTAGATTAATGTGTTAGCAGTTTGGATGGAGAGGAAAGGACAAATTTTAGCGACGCTGGGAAGGTGGAATCAACAGGATTTTGTGGTGGATTGACTAGGCGGGTCGAATGAGAGAGAGGAGTCAAGCATAACGCCAAGGCTTGTGAGACAGGAAGGGTGATGGGAAAGTCATGGAGAGGGCAGGGTTTGAGTGGGAAGAGAAAGTGTTCTGTTTTAGACATATTAAGTTTGAGGTGATGGGAGGGCATCCAAGTGGAGTTGTTTTGAAGCAGGAGGAAATGAGAGAGTGCAGAGAGGGAGAAAGATCAGGGCTGGAGATGTTGATTTGAGGATCATCTGCATAGAGGTGCTATTTAAAGCCACGGGAGCAAATGAGTTCTCCAAGGGAGTGGACGTAGATGGAGAATGGAAGGGGACCCAGAACTGATCCTTGAAGGACCCCCACATTTAGGGGGTGGGAACAAAGAAGGAGCCCACGAAAGGGACTGAGAAGGAGTGGCCAGAGAGATAGGAGGAGAACCAGGGAGCGGACAGTGTCAGTGAAGCCGAGTTTGGGTAATATTCCCAGGAGAAGGGGGCGGCCGAAGGCAGCTGAGAGGTCGAGGAGAAGGAAGAGGAGGATTAGGATGGCATAGAGACCAGTGGATTTGGCTAGAAGGAGATCATTTGTGACCTTGGAGAGGCGGTTTCTATGGAGCGAAGGGGACGGAAGCCAGATTGGAGGGGTTCAGGGAGAAAATTGGAGGAGAGGAACTTGAGACAGCAGGTGTAATTAACTCACTCAAGGAGTTTGGAGAGGAATGGTAGGAGGGCGACGGGGTGTAACTGGAGGGAGCTGCGTTGACGGCTCCGTGCTGAGGGACAAGTTGAAGGGACTACTAAGGTTGTGAACTTGGGATGTGGATAATCAGTCAGTGCCCTGCTTGTGGGCAGGGCACTGTAATGGTGATGTCAGTTGTGATGGGAAAGTTAGGTCTCTATCTTCCTGTTAGATTATAAAATCCTTGAGGGCAGGGATCCTATCCATTACATTTAGTGGGGTGCTTCACACCCAATAGATGCTCATTAAATATCACTCACTAGCTGGCTGGCTTTATCAACTGCTGAGCGGAAGATGAAACTAAAGCAAGGATTGTACCTACCAACCCCATTGCACTCTCCAAAGCATTTAGTACAGTGTTCCGCACACAGGTCACACGTTCTCAATCTCTTTTGTGGGCTCATCCTCTGTTCCCACCCGCTAAATGCGGGGGTCCCTCAAGGATAAGTTCTGGGCCCCCTTCCCTTCTCCATCTCCATCCACTCCCCTGGAGAACTCATTTGCCCCCATGGCTTAATATTCCACACTGAATATTTGTCTCCTTTGTTCTCCCTCGGTGGGAAGGTCCCAAAAGCAGTGGGCAGAAGACCTAGTGTGACCTAGTGGAAAGAGCACAGGCCTGGGAATCAGAAGGACCTGAGTTCTAATCCTGACTCTGCCACTTGTCTGCTGTGGGACTTTGGGTAAGTCACTTTTCTGTGACTCAGTTACCGCCTCTGCATTATTGGGGATTAAGATTGTGAGCACAGTGTGGGACCTATGGCCAACCTGATTAGCTTGTATTTACCCCAGTGCTTAGTATAGTGCCTGGCACATAGTAAGCTCTTAACAAATGCCATTAAAAAATACCGGATACTGGGTAGATAGTGGTGGCTACTGCCGAAGCGACTGCTGTGTCTGTGGTTGTGACTATTGGATTCTGAACAGAGAGGAATCTGAACCTCTGTTCCCACTAGCCACTGTGCCCTACTGTTTGTTTTTTTATTTTCTGTATTTGTCCTCATCGATTATGCTGGTTCAGTGTTCTTATTGTTTCTCTTCTCCTTATATGACCGTTGCCTGTCCCCTCTTCCCCATTTATTCTTAATAATAATAATAATTGTGGTATTTGTTAAACTCTTACTATGTGCCAAGCAGTGTTCTAAGCGCTGGGATAGGTACAAGGTAATGAAGTTGGATGCAGTCCCTGTCCCACGTGAGGCTCATACTCTTAATCCCCATTTTATAGATGAGGTATCTGAGGCACAGAGAAGTTCATTCATTCAATCGTATTTATTGAGCGCTTACTGTGTGCAGAGCACTGTACTAAGCGCTTGGGAAGTACAAGTCGGCAACATATAGAGACGGTCCTTACCCAACAACGAGCTCACAGTCTAGAAGGGGGAGACAGACAACAAAGCAAAACATGTAGACAGACAGGTGTCAAGATGGTCAGAACAAATAGAATTAAAGCTATATGCACATCATTAATAAAATGAATAGAATAGTAAATATGTACAAGTAAAATAAATGGAGTAATAAATCTGTACAAGTATATACAAATGTGGGGAGGGGAAGGAGGTAGGGCGGGGGGTATGGAGAGGAGGAGAGGAGAAAGGGGGCTCAATCTGGGAAGGCCTCCTGGAGGAGGTGAGCTCTCAGTAGGGCTTTGAAGGGAGGAAGAGAGCTAGCTTGGCGGATTTGCGGAGGGAGGGCATTCCAGGCCGGGGGAGGACATGGGCCGGGAGTCCACGGCGGGACGGGCGAGAACGAGGTACAGTGACTTGCCCAAGGTCACACAGCAGACAAGTAGTGGAGTCGGGATTAGAACCCGCAACCTCTGACTGCGAAACCTGTGCTCTTAGCACTAGGTCTTACATTATGAACCCCTCAAGGCCAGGGGCCGTGTCTAATTCTCACCCCTTCCTTCTTTCCCAGCACTTAATACAGAGCTTTGCACACACTAAGCACTTAATAAATATTATTACTACTATTACTAACAACACATGACTGCCAAAAGGCAGCAGAAAGATCTTGGGTTTCACACTCAACAGTCAAGAGGACAAATGATCTCAACACAAACTTAAAAAGCAAGAGGCAGACCTTTCCCCAGCCTTTAAGATTTCTGAGGGTCCATTGCAGTATTCGTTGATTTGCTTCCGTCTACCTGTCATTTATTTTAGTGTCTGTCTCTCTCCCTGGACTGCAGTCAATCAATCAACCGTGTTTATCGAGTGCTACTGTGTGCAGAGCACTGTACTAAGCGCTTGGGAGAGTACAAGATATCGATGTAACAGACACATTCCCTGTCTACCCGAAGTTTACCGCAAGCTTCTTGAGGGCAGGAATCACGTCTGTTCACCCAAGCACTTAGTACAGTGCTCTGCACAGAGTGAGCAGTCAATAAATATTATTAATCGATTGTTGATTCTTGGGGAACAGGTTACTGCCGCGTTGTCTGGGACGATCTGGCAGGAGACAACCCATGACCTTGCTGGTAACAGGAGATTTAGTTTCCTGGCCATCAGTGGCAACATTTCTGACCTGGAGAAATGATTCAGATTTCCTTGGGGAAAGAAGAAAACTTGGAAATAAATTCATTTTCCCAGAGACTATTTTAGAAATGGCATTGGGAACTGGGTTGGGGTTTATCGTTCAGTTCAAAGATTAGAAAAACAGAAGGATTTTGTAACTCTCTGTCTAGATTTTTTTTTAAAGGAAATGTTTTAAGTTTTCTCAGTTATTTGTAGATCACTTGATATTGCTCAGAATGGTAATGACTCAGTATCTCCTGTAGCTGGATGATTTTTGTAAATATCTTGGGAATCATTTACCTCTTCTGAGCGGCGAACTGATGTTCCACTACACCTTCTCAAAAACCTTCAGTAGTTACCTTTCCCTCTCGATGCTGAGCAGAAATTCCTGGCCATTGCGTTCAAATCATTCCAGCAGCTTTCTTCCTCTCTCCACCTCTTCTCCCACTACAATCCAGTTCTCACTCTTTACTTCTCTCAAGGTATCCTACTCACTGGGCCTCATTCTTGTTGCAACTCTTGACTTCTTGTTCCAGCCCATATTCTCCTCCTGGAACACCCTCCCATCTAAATCTTTCAATCCACGGCTTCCTCCATCTCCAAAGTCCTTTTGTCCTTTTTTTTTTAAACATTATTTGTTAAGTGTTTACTCTGTGCCAGACACCGTACTAAGCACTGGGGTTGTTGTCGTTGTCTTACGCCGTCGTGTCCGACCCAGAGCGACACGATAGAAACATCTCTCTCAGAATGCCCCACTTCCATAATGGAATGGGTATTCCTCTGCTTGACTCTCCCTCCTGTAGTCGTGACTGGTAGTGTCCTGGAAACTCTCCAGGTGCGACGGTAAAGGTGAAGCACTGGGGTGGATACAAGCTAATCGGGTTGGACACGGTCCCTGTCTCACAGAGGGCTCACACTCCCTCCTAATCCCCGTTTTGCAGATGAGGTGACTGAGGCCCAGAGAAATTAAGCGACTACGCAAGGTCACCCAATAGACAAGTGATGGAGAGGTCCTCTGCTTCCGACACCTTAACTGTGGGGGTCCTCACCATTGACTTTAGAGCACTTCAATCACCTTGCCCCTTCCTAGCTCACCTCTCTACTCTCCTACTACAGAAGCCGTGTGGCTCAGTGGAAAGAGCACGGGTTTTGGAGATCATGGGTTCAGAGTCCGACTCTGCCAACTGCCAGCTATGTGACTTTCCGCTTCTCTGGGCCTCAGTGACCTCATCTGGAAAATGGGGACTAAGACTGTGAGCCCCCCGTGGGACAACCTGATCACCTGGTAACCTCCCCAGCGCTCAGAACAGTGCTTTGCACATAGTAAGTGCTTAATAAATGCCATTATTATTATTATTATTCTCTGCGCCTCAGTTACCTCATCTGTAAAATGGGGATGAAGACTGTGAGCCCCCCATGGGACAACCTGATCACCTCGTAACCTCCCCAGTACTTAGAACAGTGCTTTATCTGTCTCCCCCTTCTAGACTGTGAGCCTGCTTTTGGGTAGGGACCGTCTCTATATGTTGCCAACCTGTACTTCCCAAGCGCTTAGTACAGTGCTCTGCACACAGTAAGCGCTCAATAAATACAATTGAATGAATGAATGAATGAATGCTTTGCACATAGTAAGCACTTAATCAATGCTATCATTGTTATTATTACTACAATCTTACCACGAGTCTAGAGTCTAGACGGATCCGACCTCTCCTCTCGGCGTGGCAGCAGAAGCGGAGGCTGTGGGAGTTCCTGCTGGAGGGCTGTCCGCCCCTGCCCCTTCGTCCTGACCCCCGTCCCTGCCCCTGCCAGGGAGGCAGGGGGACTGAACCCATCTCTGTGAGTGTGAGCACTATTGCGGTGCCCAGCCTTGGCTGGACTATCGAAAAAGGGAGGGTCACCCTCGGACTGCAACTGGCCATCTGACCCGGGCAGGCCCCAGCCCGTGTGGCCCAGCGGGAAAGAGAGAGGGGAGCAATTCACGCCAACACGCCCAACGCAGCGGCCAGAGGGCTGTCACCTCCTGGACGTCCTCAGAAATGAGCCCCCCATCCCTTGTGTCCTGAAGCCCGTCGAACTATTTCAATAGCCATAAATACCGCGGCCCTGGCAGGCTTCAGGGCACCCCTGGACCGGCGCTCTGGGTGACGGCTGCGGGAATTTGCAGACGGGGGACAGCATGGAGGCGGAGAGCTGTCGGTTGCAGCTCCCACAGCCCTTGCACAAGGGGCGAGATCCAGCTGTCAGGAGGAGCAGCCCCTCCCTCAGCTCCCTGTTTTTCCTCCTGTCCTCCCCCAGTTTCTCCTGCTGCCTTTTGTTGTCAAGGAGAGCTCCCCTCCTCTGAGCGATGAAACAACTAGACTGTCTTCTAGACTGTGAGCCCACTGTTGGGTAGGGACCGTCTCTATATGTTGCCAAATTGTACTTCCCAAGCGCTTAGTACAGTGCTCTGCACACAGTAAGCGCTCAATAAATACGATTGATTGATTGATTGAACTGGGGATTTAGCCGCTTCTCCCTGGTGGCAGCTTTTTTTCCCCTCCCCAGGCTCCCCCTGGGGCCTGGTCGCTTCCCGACTCATTGCTGGCAGGTCTCTGGGGTCTTCACGGGCTCCTGTGTCGCCCTGGTGGGGTGACCTGACTCTGAAACAGCACGGTGCCGTGGATAGAACCCGGGCCTATGAGTCAGAAGGTCATGGGTTCTAATCCCAGCCCCCCCACTTGTCTGCTGGGTGACCTTGAGCAAATCAATTCACTTCTCTGTGTCTCAGTTACCTCATCTGTAAAATGGGAGTTGAGACTGTGAGCCTTGGGTCACACAGCAGCCAAGTGGCAGAGTCAGGGTTAGAATCCAGGTCCCGTGCTGTATCCATCAGGCCTCCCCCTCCTAGACTGTGAGCCCACTGTTGGGTAGGGACCGTCTCTATATGTTTCCAACTTGTACTTCCCAAGCGCTTAGTACAGTGCTCTGCACACAGTAAGCGCTCAATAAATACAGTGGAATGAATGAATGAATAATAATAATGATGGCATTTGTTAAGCACTTACTATATGCAAAGCACTGTTCTAAGCGCTGGGGAGGATACAAGGTGATCAGGTTGTCCCATGGGGGGCTCACGGTCTTCATCCCCATTTTACAGATGAGGTAACTGAGGCACAGAGAAGTTTAGTGACTTGCCCAAAGTCACACAGCTGACAACTGGCAGAGCCGGGATTTGAACCCGTGACCTCTGACTTCCAAGCCCGTGCTCTTTCCACTGAGCCACACTGCTTCCCGGGCCTGGATGGGACCGGGATTGTGTCCAACCCGATTTGCTTGCATCCAACCCAGTGTTTAATACGGTGCCTGGCACAGAGTAAGCGCTTAACAAATATCACAATTATTAAATGTGTTTGGTTTGCTTTCCACACCTAATAAAGTAGGTTTAATATACTAGAGTAGCAGCGTGGCCTAGTGGATAGAGCACAGGCCTCAGAGTCAGAATGACCTGGGTTCTAATCCTGCCTCTGCCACTTTTCTACTGTTTGACTTTGGGCAAATCACTTCACTTCTCTGGGCCTCAGTTACCTCATCTGTAAAATGGGGATGAAGACTTCAAGCCGCTTGCAGAGAGGCAGCGTAGCTAAGTGGAAAGAGGTCGTGGGTTCTAATCCCAGCTCTGCCGCTTGTCAGCTGTGTGACTTTGGGCAAGTCACTTTAATCAATCAATCAATCATATTTATTGAGCGCTTACTGTGTGCAGAGCACTGTACTAAGCGCTTGGGAAGTACAAATTGGCAACATATAGAGACAGGCCCTACCCAACAGTGGGCTCACAGTCTAAAAGGGGGAGACAAAACCAAACATATAGGGCCTCAGTTACCTCATCTGTCAAATGGGGATTAAGACTGTGAGCCCCACATGGGACAACCTTGATTACCTTGTATCTCCCCAGTGCTCAGAACAGTGCTTGGCACATAGTAAGCACTTAACAAATACCAACATTATTATTATTATTATTATTATTCTATGGGACATGGACTCTGCCCAACCTGATTATCTTATATCTACCCCCGGGGCTTAGAACAGTGCCTGGCACAGAGTAAGCACTTAACAAATACCATTAAAAAAAAAAATCCCCCCCAAAAACTGATTAAGTAAAAGAGAAGCAATATGGCCTAGCCAGTAGAGCAGTGGCCTGAGTTCTAATCCCAGCTCTGCCACTTATCTGCTGGGTGACCTTGGGTAAATCACTTAACTTCTAGGTGCTTCAGTTACCTCATTTGTAAAATTGGGATTGAGATTGTGAGCTCCAGGGACTGTGTCCAACCTGATTAGCCTGTATCCACCCCGATGCTTAGTACAGTGCCTGGCACATTGTAAGTGCTTAACAAAAACCATTATAAAGAAAAAAAAAGATCTGCCATATCCGCTGGGCTGGAAACCTTCATTTGTGCCGAGCCCCAAATGGGCCAACTGAAGCAGTGTGGTTCTCGTGGCCTAATAATAATAATGTTGGTATTTGTTAAGCACTTACTATGTGCAAGGCACTGTTCTAAGTGCTAGGGTAGATACAAGGTAATCAGGTTGTCCCACGTGGGACTCACAGTCTTCATCCCCATTTTACAGATGAGGGAACTGAGGCCCAGAGAAGTTAAGTGACTTGCCCAAAGTCGCACAGCTGACAAGTGGCAGAGCTGGGATTTGAACCCATGACCTCTGACTCCAAAGCCCAGGCTCTTTCCACTGAGCCACGCTGCTTCTCCACTATGCCTAGTGGATAGAACACGGGCTTGGGAGTCAAAAGGACCTGGGTTCTAATCCTGGTTCGCTTATATCCACCCCAGAGCTTAGTACAATGCCTGGCACTTAGTAAGCGTATAACAAATGCCACAATTATTATTATCCCCCCTAGACTGTAAGCTCGTTGTGGGCAGGGAATGTGTCTGCTATATTGAACTCTCCCGGGTAGTTAATACAGCACTCTGCACACAGTAAGCACTCAATAAATATGATTGGCTGACTGACTGCAGCCATGGTGGTGGCAGCAGTTACTTTGTAGCAACCACCCTTTCTTCCTTCCTCCCTCCTCTTCCTCCTTCTCTCCATCCTCTCCCCTCCCTGCTGCTACCAATGGTGCAATGGTTCACAGATCCCAAGCGGAGAAGCCGCGTGGCTCAGTGGAAAGAGCCCGGGCTTGGGAGTCTAATCCCGGCTCCGCCGTTTGTCAGCTGGGTGACTTCGGGCAAGTCACTTCACCTCTCTGGGCCTCAGTGACCTCATCTACAAAATGGGGATTAAGTCTGTGAGCCCCACGGGGGACAACCCACTTACCTTGTATCTACTCCGGCGCTTAAAACAGGGCTTGGCACATGCTAAGTGCTTAACAAATACCATCATCATCATTATTATTATCCCCGCTGAAGTGGGAACCTGGGGTGGCCCAGCTAATCAGGTTGGACTCAGTCAGTGTCCCACATGGGGCTCACAGTCCTAATCCCCATTTTACAGATGAGGGAACTGAGGCACCGTCTGACTTCCAATCCCGTGGTCTTTTCACCAGGGCACGCAGCTTCTCTATTTTGTGCTGCCCCTGCCACTGCTTTTGGGTCCTTCCCACTGTGGTGGAACAAGGGAGACAACCACCCCCCACCCAAAACCTGCTCCGTCTGTAGGAGTCGGGTGTGCAGATAGACGTTGGTAGAACCTACCCAGCCGCTCTGTTCCCCAGCCTCCTTGGGTTTGCATCTTGGCACTCAGACTATGCCAAGTCTTGCCTAGCATCCTCTAGGCTACTTTTCCACCTCACATGCATGACTGGTGCCTGTTTGCTAGGCTTGGGGAATTATCTCCTCCAGTGGGCTGGAAGGACTGTGGCTTGTTTGGGGGAAGCACGGCTGGAAGTCCCTGGGAGATGGACTCCCAGGAAGGTCAGCGGCACTGTTGGGCACTCCTCAATTCCAGTTGGCCAGCAGGTAGGGAAGTAGGTGGGATCATCACCATCAGTGGTATTTATTGAGTGCTTACTCTGTGCAGAGCACTGTCCTAAGGGCTTGGGAGAGTACAACAGGGGTGATAGACACACTCCCTGCTCACAACGAGTGTACAGTCTAGAGGGGGAGACAGACACAGTTCAGGGTTGCCAGTCCAGTGCTTAGAACAGTGCTCTGCACACTGTAAGTGCTCAATAAATAAGATTGAATGAATGAATGACAACTGTGGGAGAAGAGATGGGTCAGAGAGGGATCAACTGAGTTCACTGGTCTTGGGGTGGGCCCGTTTTCCCCAGAACTGGGAGTACTGGACATTTCCATGCAAGGACCTTACATATCTCCCACGGAGACTACTCTCTCTTACCCTCCCACCCTGTCGTTTCATCTCACTCCCCTTGTCTAAGCAGACAGGCCGGAGGGAGAGCTGGCAGGAAGGTTGGCCAGGGTGTGAGCCCACTGTTGGGTAGGGACTGTCTCTATATGTTGCCAATTTGTACTTCCCAAGCGCTTAGTACAGTGCTCTGCACATAGTAAGCGCTCAATAAATACGATTGATGATGATGATGGGTGGTGGTGTGGTGTGTGTGTGTGTGTGTGTGTGTGTGTGTGTCTGTGCTGCTCTGCCTCTACCTTCCTGCAACAGCCTCAGGACAGAGACCTCTGGATATCCTCTCTGAAAATTTCTGTCAATCAATCAATCAATCAATCATTCTGTCCCAGAATGAAGCTTCCCGAGTGTTCTCGCCTTCCCCCTCTAGACTGTGAGCTCAGTCAGTAAGCTCAGTCTGTTATATGGTACTCTCCCAAGTGCTTAAAACAGTGCTTTGCACACAATAAATTGTTCAATAAATACAACCGATCGATTGATCGATCCCCATCCTGGGATAACCTGAGGATGTCTTATATCTCCTGGCTTTCACCAGGAAAGATTCAGAGGCACAGAGGAGGCCAAGGATTTGCTTAACTTTTTACACTGAGGCATACCGGAGGTAATTTTCAGACATTCACAGTATCCAACATCAGTCTGGAATGATGCAGACCAACATCTGTTGGGGCTATCGGCCGTCAGGTCTTTTTTAGGTCAGCGAGGACGGCTTCCTTGGTAATAGCGGTCCAGGCATCAGGGATCTGGCCTCGGCCCTTGAATTTCTTCCTGCAGGTCTCTTCCAGCTGGGCCCGGAAGCGGCACAGGAACCACTTCCAGTAGGGCCGGGCGGATGCGTCTGGGGTGATGCTCCACGTGGCGTGCTCCCCTCCGGCCTGGCGATACAACTTCCATGGGATTCTTTTGCCACTAGACAGCACTATGGTGCAGTCACTTGCTACCAAACTGGTGCAGAAGTCCACTGAAAAGTTCTCTGTTTTATCCCACTTGTAAGCGCTCATGGCCTCAGGGCGATGGAAGAGGACGCTGTGGTCTCCGTCGTGATCGGGAAGCGTGTTGGTGCAGACCGCTTTGCAGAAGGGACATTGCTCCCAGCAGCCGCAGAACTGGGCAGAAAGCATGGCCTGAATTTTGGGTCCCACCTTGCCCGGAGCCAGCTGGCTACAGGTCTGGACCAGTCTCTGCCCGGCTGCAGCCAAGGCCTCGCTCATGGCCCCTCTGACCAGCTCCACGTCCAGGGCCTCCTGGTGTTCAACAATCTTCAGTTCTCCTCGGGGAAGAGGTAAGCGATTCCCCAGGTGTTTACAAAATTCGTCCAACCACAGGGACACTGAGCCGTTCTTGGTTTGAGCAGCGTCGGTCGAATTGCGAATGGCTGCAAGAACAAGTTCCTTGAAAATCTCTATATTGAGCAACAGGGCGCTGTTCAGTTTTTCCCAGTTTTGGGTGGAGCAATAAGCTTCTATCTGTTTTTCGACGTAACTCCTGAAAAACTCCCTGGGAGAATCGATGTACTGCCAGTAGTTCTCAAAGTTTTCTTCTTCCGCGAGGGAAATCAGAATGTGTCTCTCCAGGTCAGATCTGTTGCCCTGAAAGGCTGGGAAGTTCGCCTTCATGTCACTGGCGAGATCGATGGCTGTCTTGTCCCACACAGCAGTGAGCAGAGCAGAAGATACCTTGTCCCACAAAAAATCAACAAACTCTGTGGTGGAAGCCGCTGCTCCTTGGCAGGCAATTTTAAAGCTGATGAATAACTCTTCTCTCTTACTTTCTAAGTAGGTGACGGGATCATTTGCTCTTTTGAATGCTGCGTGCATATCCTGGAACCTCTCTGACGCTTCTTGGAATAAGCACAGAGCCAGGTCCAGTTTGTACTGGTTTGTAAATGCGTATCTTGCACCATTAGCTGCTGATTCTGTCTCGGTATCTATGACTCTCAGAATTTCATGGAAATAATTAGAATTGTATCCTTCTCTCTGCCTCTCCTGGGTGTCAATCGTTCTCTTGACCAGACCCATGATGTGACGCGTCGCTTGTTCGATGTTCATTTTATCACTCTCCTCCAATGTGGATACGAGACCTATTTTCTTCTGGATGTGTTTGGAATAGTCAATACTCATTTTTCTTCGAGAATGATCCCTGATTCGGTTGGTGCTGTTGGGTTCCTGTGGAAAATGTGCCAGGAGGATTCTTTCCAAATCCACAGGGATATTAGGCTCGTTAGTTGGCTGGAGAACCGAGGACACTCGGACAACCCACTTGGACCAGAGTTGATTAAACTTCTCTCTTAGCTCTTTCTCGCTGAATTTCTTTCCTCTTAGTGACAGAGCCAGCTCTCTACTCTCCACCAGCAACTTGTTCTCGTACCCTGATTTTTTCTGGTTCAGTAGATGCTGTCTCTTCTTCAAATCTGTTAAATCTTTCATCTGTCTTCTAATTTCGGAAACGAGGGTTTCTTTAAGGGCTTTTAGTTTATCTTCAAAACCGGCTTTCCACCGAATCAGTATTTCCCCGTCTTGACTCGTACTGAAATGCCTCTCGAGTTCTTGCTGGAGGGTCGTGTATTTTTCCAAGACCGGAGCCTCAAAATGTCCTCCGGGGATGTCTTGGAGGTCTCCATTCTGAATCTGGTTGTTCAGTTGGTTCTGCAAACCCAGCGCGTGACTTCTCAG
Source organism: Tachyglossus aculeatus (assembly GCF_015852505.1). NCBI lineage: Eukaryota > Metazoa > Chordata > Mammalia > Monotremata > Tachyglossidae > Tachyglossus > Tachyglossus aculeatus. The sequence goes on along the minus strand of NC_052067.1, from coordinate 133,323,645 downwards.
TTGCCAGGTCCAGCCGCTATACACCGTCTCCAGTTTGTTCATTGCCACTATCTCCCTGGTGTTTCTGAAACTAAAACCGAAGGTCTCATTAATCACCGCTCTCCACAAATCCTGGATGCGGACTTTTAATTCCGACACCCTCAAGATGGAGCCTTGAGATTCTTCTTTGGCTACCGTAAGAATCCGACTCTTCAGGTCCTGAACGTTGTGGCTGTAACTGGGATTGGGAGGGGCCATGGGGGGATTCCCTTCCCACTGGTGAGCAAAGTAATGGACGTGGGTGTTCACGTCAAACCGGATCACGTCACTGAACCGGGTGATGTCAGAGATCTGTTCTTGCTCTGCGGCCGCCGCCACCATTTCATCCAGTCTCCGCTGGAGCCTCCTGCGTCCTTCCTTATTCTGCTCTTTAGCCGTGATCTCCCCCATGTTCTGATGCACAAACAAACAGCTGGGGGAAAGTCTCACTTTCTTCATCCTCAGGAAGGCCTGGACCGCGATCTGCAGGATGTCCTGCATTTCAGAAGGACTCTCGCCAAAAATGTTGATCACGGTCAGGTTAGCGAGGCCGATGACGAAGGTCGCCAGCTCGTTGTCCCGATTCAGTGATGTATTGGCGAGTTCTGGGGCCTGGAGGCCCTGGTTGTCCACGACGAGCACAAAGTCGAAGCCCAGGTCTTCCCTTACCTTCTCCTCCACCTTGAGGAGATACATATAGGCTCCCCGGCTGCATCTCCCCGCACTGACAGAGAACTGCAGACCGAACATGGCGTTCAGCAGCGTGGACTTCCCGCTGCTCTGGAGACCCAGGACGGAAAGCACAAACAGCCTCTGGTCTCCCAGGATCTCAGTTAACCTGTCCAAAACAGCCCCCACCCATTTCAGGGGCACGTAGGAAGCATCCCCATCCACGAGTTCCATGGGATACCCCGCAACCATCAGGTCTGCGGCCATCTGGGGAAGAGAGAGAAGCATTGCGTTTTTCTGGGGTGAACCTCCATCAAGACCTTCGTAGATCTGCCCCACTTCTCTCAGTAAATGGTCAATCCCAATGGTAGAGTCACTTATCTCCTTAGAAACAGCTTCCAGGACAGTCTGTGTGTGTTTCTCTGTGTCATTCTTCATCTTTACCTTTAAGGTCAGCACGTGTGAGCACAAAATATCATACTTCTGTTGAAGGACTTCCAGCTGACCTGCAGTCATGTTGTCCAGAAAGACACTTAGCCACTGCAGAAAGTAGAGTTTGGCGCTTGCCTCTGATCGGGACTGGAGAACATCAACCATAGATCTCATCGGAGCATTGAGGGGGAAAGCTTTCTGCCACTGAGCAATCCGAATTTCCTGCTTCTGTGCCTCAATCTCACTCCTGTGCTGCTCGATGCTTTGGTTCCCTTTCCCACGCAGATGGCTGAGTTCCCTGTCCTTCTTACACCACCGGTGCCATAATTCTCCTTGGAGGGGCAGGAACTTTTCCTTTATCGCTGACAACTTGTGTTTTCTCAAGAGAGACACCAATGCCCGGGCCAGCGTTTCAGCCTCCTTGCATTCCTTGCGGTCCTCATCTATGAGGAACCCGTGCCGGCGGGCAATCTTGGCACAGCCAACGGCACTGAGGGCTGTTCCCTGAACCTCCAGGAGGTGCGTGATCGTGGCTCTCAGCTCCTCCATCAACTCCGCTTCGTTTCGGTTCTTGATCCCAATTCTCACTTGGAGGCCGCAGTTACCACCCACGATCTTCTCTCTGTCATCAAACAGGCAGATGAAAGGTTTTGGCGATTGAAGGAGCTCACGGACGACTTGCCTGTTCCTTTCCCTGGGCTCAGAAGCCGACAAGAGAACGACGGTGACGGAAGAGATTTCCTGCAGGAACCTGAGCTGGGCCTTGTGTTCTACGGCGTCTCCATGGAGATTGGCAAAGGCGATGCAGTTGTCAAAATTGTCATCGTCCTTCCCCCCGGGACAGTACCAGCAGACCTCCACCACGCCCCCCATCAGGAGAACGTCTTTGCTGCTCCCCCTGCAGTGACGGTGGAAAAATATGTCGTGTTTCTGTTTAGTCAGCAGCGAGTTTAGGATCTGGGACTTGGATGAAGAGAAGGAATTTCCCACTCTCAGGAAGGACACGATGTGGGTAGCTACCTGACTGATTAGTTGGTAGTCATAACTTTTCATCTTCTTCTCTCCTTCAAATTTCTTCACCTGTCGCCAGCTCTTCTTGACTTGGCGCAGAGACCACAGAGGGAATTCGATTTGGGATGTACAGGGATTGGGCACCACAAACGGAAGAGCCAGTTGACAGATGGAAAGTTTGGTTGAAATATACTGTCGCGTGAAGTCGTCTGCACAGTGGAAAATCGCCATCTGGACATCCATTGGATGGATGTGCGTCTGAGTGATGCCAGGGGGAGCCAGCTGTGTCTCAGGGATGTTAAAAAAGTCCTTAAGGAGGTCTGAGGAGTTCCGCCCATTCCCTGCAGGACTCAGGGACTCAGTCACGGTCAGCCTTGTCTTCCCATCATCCTTGCGGACCAGATACCTCAGCCGATAGTCCAGCATCAGCAGCTTTTGCAGGAAATAAAATGGTAATTCCTGGTCAGTGCGGGGCTGACTGTCATGCACGGAGGCTTTGTAAATCTGGTGGAAATCCGCTCTGCCCATCTTCCGGGGGTAGTACCGGTCCAGGCCCAGCCTTCGGATCAGGCTCAGAAAGTCTTGCTTGTCTCTCCCTGCCCGCTCTCTAACACTTCCCCTCTGCTCGTCTCTGGGTCTGGGGGTCGGGCCATTCATCTGTTTCTTGTCCTGAGAGACGCTTTCCCTTTCTTTTCTCTCCAAGTCATTTGGCAGAGAACGGACTGTGGTTTCACTGTCTCCCATGATGAGGGACTTCAGGTCTGCCTCCAGAGATTCCCAATCGGCACCTGCTCTGGAAAGGACAGCTGCGACTTCCATGGACAAGGACTTTCCCAAGTGCTCCCTCATAACAGTCAGACGTTTCTCTTTCTGCTGGAGGGTCAGGGCTGTGGGCCCAGAAGTCACGGTCAGGCCCGTGAGCAGCAGGAAGGCCTGCGCCTTGGGCCCACACTGCCTTCTGAGGGCCAGGTGAGTCTCGTGGGCTTTTGACATTTCCTGTAACAAGAAGTTGATCTCTTCCCGCCCCAGGAGGCCCCCAAAGGTTCGGCTTTCTGCCACGTAGCCTGCTGCGGCTGCAATGGACAGGAGCAGCAGCTCCGTGTCTGACTGGTCTGTGGCTCTGAGTGTCTGTAGCAGAGAGCTGAGTGCAGATCCCACCGCAGCTGTGGCCCGTCTCTGAGCCTCCTCCGTCGGTGCAGGGGATGCAGAGTCAGGATCCACCCTGAGGACACCGTTCTGGATTTCCTTTAGGATCCGGATAAAGTCAGCAAACTCAGAGCTGTCGGTCCGGGGCCGCTGCATCTCCTCTGGGCTGCAGACCCACTGTAGGAGCCAGGGAGCCTGGGGGAAGTTTAGCACGGAGCGGACGTGAGGGTTGAGGAGGAGGCGCAGGTGGGACCGAGTGAGTCTGGCTTCCTGGGGAGGGAGGTCCTTGCAAACGGTGGCTATGCTCACCAGGAAATCCTGCACAGCCCGATCTGAGAGGCAGATGCGACTCCAGGCGTTGTCATCGTTCCTTCGCTCATTCAGTTTTTGCATGAAATCCACCAACTTCTTCAGCTGCTTCTCAGGATTGGTGACCACCCAGGATTTCACATCCTCCAAGAAAGCTGTGAGGTCCCCCTCCGTGCTCAGGGTGGAGTCCCATCCCAGGGGCTGGGGGGCCTGGAGGCTGGTCGCCTCCCGTGACTCTCCTGGCACCTGCTGCCGGGGTTCTGCATCCAGTTCTCCAGCACTCAGCCTCCTTGCCAGATCTCTCTTGGTGCGGCCTCCGTCACGGGTATCGCCACGGAGTTCCGCTGAGGCAGCCGTGGCTTTGAGAGAGGAAGGAAAGACCCATTAGGCTGTGTTAGGGGGCAGGTGGAAGGCTCAGCTAGAAGACAGCGGGGCTTGTTTGTCTGGGGAAGGGGGCCGTGGAGGGTCTGGGGATCGAGATGACCTGTTCTTTCTGGACTTGTGATGGATCGTCACTCCCATTAGACTGTAAGATCATGAAGAGCAGGAACCCTGTCTTTGGTTTGATGATAATGGCATTTATTAAGGTATTATAACATAACACCTACCATGTGCAAAGCACTCTACTAGGCCCTTGGGAGAAGACAATAGAAGCAGCGTGGCTCAGTGGAAAGAGCCCGGGCATTGGAGTTGGAGGGTCATGGGTTCTAATCCCCGGTCTGCCACTTTTCAGCTGGGTGACCTTGGGCAAGTCACTTCACTTCTCTGGGCCTGAGTTCCCTCATCTATAAAATGGGGATTGAGACTGTGAGCCCCATGTGGGACAGGGACTGTGTCCAACCCAATTTGCTTGTATCCCCCCCAGCACTTAGTACAGTGCCTGGCACAGAGTAAGTGCTTAACAAATACCATAACTATTATTGTTAATAAGTCCTGCTTCCGCTAGTGCGTTTTACTTTGCCACAGAGTGGGGACATGGGAAATACTGAATTGTTCTTTTACTGTGTGGGTGCCCTGGGCCACAGTGAGACCAAACTGACGGAGGCATTTTGGTACTTGTGTTGCATGTTTCAGTTTCTAGTTACTCCCCCTACTCCTCCCCATGGTTATCCCCGTAGCTCCTTCCCCAACAATCTACTCCATATGGGAAACAGAACTTCTCCCAATTTGCCCATGGTGGGAATAACATAGGGGTACTTGGGGTGGGAAGCCAGTAGTTCTGGGCTAAAGGGGCCGCTGAACGCCCCATAATGTGGCCCCGAATAGAGTGTCACTGCCATCCCTGACCCTGCCAATAGGCTGAATGGAGCTCTCTTCACTCTGGCTAAGTGGAAAGAGCATGGCGTTGGGAGTTGAGAAGCAGCGTGGCTCAGTGGATCGAGCCCGGGCTTTGGAGTCAGAGGTCGTTGGTTAAAATCCCGGCTCTGCCAATTGTCAGCTATGTAACTTTGGGCAAGTCACTTTATTTTTCTGGGTCTCAGTTACCTCATCTGGAAAATGGGGATTAAGACTGTGAGCCCCCTGTGGGACAACCTGATCACCTTGTAACCTCCCCAGCGCTTAGAACAGTGCTTTGCAAGTAGTAAGCGCTTAATAAATGCCATTATTATTTTCTAGACTGTGAGCCCGTTGTTGGATACGAACTGTCTCTATATGTTGCCAACTTGTACTTCCCAAGCGCTTAATACAGTGCTCTGCACACAGTAAGCGCTCAATAAATACGACTGAATGAATGAATCAGAGGTCGTGGGTTCTAATCCCAGCTCTGCCACTTGTCAGCTGTGTGACTTTGGGCAATCACTTAACTCCTCTGTGCCTCGGTTACCTCATCTGTTAAATGGAGATTAAGACTGTGAACCCCACAGGGGACAACTTGATTGCCTTGTATCTTCCCCAGCTCTTAGAACAGTGCTTGGCACATAGTAAGTGCTTAATAAATACCATCATCATTATGGTAATGATCATCATTATCTTCTAGACTGTGAGCCCACCTTCTAGGCTGTGAGCCCACTGTTGGGTAGGGACCGTCTCTATATGTTGCCAACTTGTACTTCCCAAGTGCTTAGTACAGTGCTCTGCACACAGTAAGCGCTCAGTAAATACGATTGATTGAATGAATGAATGAATATTATTATACCCCACCAATCACTCCCTCCCCCGCCCCCCGCCAGCAGCAGAATTCCCTGGCCTCCAACTCTTGGCTGTTTCTGGGACAGTGTGCAGGGGAACTCTCGATCTGCAGGCCCGGCCAACCGGGCTCAGCTTGGCCAAGTCGGCAAGAGGAGAAAGTTCTAGACTTAGAGGCTTAAATTCACCTCTCACCTGCCTGCTCTTCCCCTTTCCCATGCCCCGAAAACCCTTGGCACTGAGGGAGCGGATCTGGGCAGCGCCACATCAGTTACAGCCCCAAGACAGCCCCATCAGCAGATTGCATCGGCTCTCTGGCCTGGTCATTAACGTTCATCAGTTAGAACCCAGGGAATTTGTGAATGTTAACGGTGGAAGCAAAGGTTGGGTGAAGGACACAAACAGCATGCTCATCAGTCCCATCAGAGTCGGGAGAGTGGTGTGGGGGAGCCAGCGTTGGAATGGGACAGGGTCCTCAATCTGTGCCAATCTAGGAAGCTGGGGAACAGCTCCAATGTCATCACACGTGGTGTGACATAATGACATCGTGTGGGGGTCCCTGCAAAGTAATTAACCCTGGGCCCATGAGGGGATTAACGTGGCCCTGACTTTTCTGGGAATTTCCTTTGCAGAAACGGAGAAGCAAGGGAAGAGGGAAAGGATTGAAGGATGTGTTCTCTCCCACTCACCCCTGCCCCCTCCAGCCACACCAATCTCCAGTCTCAGTTTTCCTTCCCACTCTCTCCATCACGTGGCAAAATGATCCCCTTTCCTTCCCCCTCTGCCACCTCACCCCGCCACTACAAGTAAAGTGATTTTGGATGACAGAGGGACTGAGTCCCTGAGGGGCTGCCTCCTCTATATTCATTCAATCATATTTATTGAGCGCTTACTGTGTGCAGAACACTGTACTAAGCACTTAGGAAGTACAAGTTGGCAACATATACAACCACATATATGGTTGATCACCCAGTCCTGGTCATTCCAATAGCCCCCTTCCTAGGTGTGGGGGCGGGGGGGTCAGAGACCTGGAACCCCACATTGCCCCCTTCATGGGCACAATGACGCCTGCTTTCCTCCACCTCCATACGCGCCGAGGGACAGAGGGGCGACGTACCAATGTCTCTCTGGAGTCTTCCTGCAAGACAGGGAGAAGCAAATGAGGAAAGACAAGACCTGTTGCTCCCTCCTCTGTCCCCAATAAGTGACAGGGACCCTAATCCCCAGCTACACTAAGTCATCTCCCCAAGATTCGGTGAGGGGGTACCCCAGGAGACTGTGGCCATGGGGAGCAGATTGTGGGAAGTTCAGGCCTGGATCCATCCTGACTGGTTCCTGGGAACTATGTCTGCTCTATGATCTTGGGCAAGTCATTTAAATTCTCTGAGCCTCAGTTACCTCATCTGTAAAATGGGGATTAAGACTGAGTCCCACGTTGGAAGTGGGCTGTGTCCAACCCAATTAGCAACCCAGCATTTAATACTGAGTGCTTAACAAATACCATTAAAAAAACCAACAACAAAACCCGCCCCCCAAAACTAGCCTTGCCCACCACCATTCAGCTCCTTGAAGTTGAGTCCTGATGTGAGGAGGTGGGAGATGGAGGGAAGGGAGCAGGAACTGCCCTGTGAGGGCAAAGGCCTCTCTTGTCTGTCTCTCTCTACTCTGCTCTAACAGCCTACACCCCTCTGACCCTCCTGTTTTCCTAATAATAATAATGTTAATAATAATGTGTGCTATTTGTTAAGCACTTACTGTGTGCCAAGCACTGTAGTAAGTGCTAAGGTAGATACAAGATAATCAGGTCCCCCATGGGGCTCACATTCTAAGGAGGAGGGAACACAGGTATTGAATCCCCATTTTGTAGATGAGGGAAAAGAGGCACAGAGAAATGACTTTCCAAGGTCACATAGCAGGCAAGTGGCAGAGCCAGGACTAGAACCCCGGTCTTCTGATTCCCAGGCCTGTGCTCTCTAAACTAGGCCACGCTGCTTTCCTCTCCCTTGCTTCCATCACTAACACCTCCTCCAGACCCTTCTTTCTCCCTGTCCCCGGCCCCAACCTCTACACCATCTCCAGATCCTCCTTGGTCTCCCCTTCTCCCCTGTTCTACTCTTCCACTCCCTTCCTCCAGACCTTCCTGTGCCTCCCCATCCCCAGTAACCAGAGCTGTCACTCACCAATCTCTCCCTGGAGTTCTTCTGCAAGGGAAACAGAGCCAGAATCTTGTGTGAGGGAGGGTTCCAGACTGTGGGGCAGGGGGATTTCGCTGGGGCATGGGTGGGGGTGGGAAGGATGACACACCACCATCATTAGCAGGAGGGGCCACCACTCTCTGGGGTCAGTTCTCCACCAGGCCCTGGTTCTGGATGGTACCAAGGGCCAGGGCAGATTTGGCCCCTTGGGCCGAGCAGGGACTACCCTTCAGGCAGCCTCCAAGAACACTTCCCCACTTTCCACCCCCAGCCAGGGGTCCCAATAGGAGCTTCCTAAGCACCAGGCTCAGAGTCCTCTCTGCTCTCCTGGAGGCCAGCGACAGCAAAGGCCCAATGAACAATCTCTGCAGAGGAGGCAGAGAATGGAGGCAGCAGATCAGACTGACCCCTGTCCCAGTCACCCCTCTTTCCCCCTTCCCTCAAACCCCGCTCGGGGTTCCTGTCTCCGGCCCCATCTTTTCCGCGGCCCCTCCCTTCTCCCATAGCCAACCCAGGGAAGGGTTAGAGCCAGTTGCCTCTGTACCTTTCTCCCTTGCGAGCTGGTTCATCAGAGTCTCTAGAGGGAGAAAAGGAAAAAGGTGAGGGGTTGCCTGTTGGCTGCACAGCTTGGCTTGGCCTCAGAGGGACTGGGGGAGTGGAGTCACTTTCTCTGGTCTGGGAAGGGGTGAGAGTGGGAAGCTGGGAAGGATGTGAGCAGGAAGAAGCTGCTCCCCCTCCCCTATGTGGTCCTCTTTGTCCCCTGGTTGGAAAAGGATCCCAGGTAGCCTTCCCCAGACCCCAGGGAGCTGGGAACTGCTGAGGAAACACTCACTGTGCTCCGCCTGGAGTTTCCCTGAAACAGAGATAAGGAGTGACTGTGAGCCCGTTGTTGTGTAGGGACCATCCCTATATATTGCCGACTTGTACTTCCCAAGCGCTTAGTACAGTGCTCTGCACATGGTAAGCATTCAATAAATATGACTGAATGAATGAGTGAGGTGAGGGAGGGAAAACTGAGTGGGGAACTCTTCTGTCCTGCACCCCACCTCGTGCTATCAGCCAGATGGACCCCATTTACCCTCCTGATGATCGCTGCCCCCTCTCCTCACCCCCAAGCACTGAAGGATGGGACTGCAGACCCAAATCCCCTCCACCTCCTTGGGTCTGGGATTCCAAATCCTTCGCTTCCGGGCTCGGAAACTGGTTTGTGGGAGAGGGAGCAATACAGGGGAGCATGTCTTCTCCCCAAAGGATTCGCTGCTGCTCTGGGCCTGCAGGGCCTCCCCTGGGGACAGAGTTGAGGTGGGGTATTTTTAGGGGCAGGGCAAGCCTGGGTTCCCCCCATCTGCTTCTTGGCTCCTTTTCGAGATGGGGGGATCAAAGGCATGATTTGTTTCAGGTCCGCTGGGGCAGTGAGAGGTGAATGGACTTACCGAGCTCTCTCTGGAGTCCATCTAAACACAATAGAAATGAGACAGATATGAGGGAGGGAGAGAGGAAGGGAAGGAGTGTGGGATGGAGGGTGGGAAATGTTTCCTCTAGCGTGACCTCTTCCCCAGCTGGAGCTCCCTATCTCCTCCCCGCCCGGTATCCAGTCTAGCCCAGCCACCCCTACCATGCTTCTCTGCTCCGTGGTATCCCAGCTCAGTCTCTGCTCTATCTCCAGTTTAGGCCTTGTCCTGGGGGATGGCGGGGGTCGGGGGCTGGGAGACTGGGGCTTCCTGAAGGGATCAGGACCCTGAAGGGAGACCTTGGCCATCTCCACCCCCATTCCTCCCTTCTCCGTAGCCTGGCCTTACTGATGCACCCTTCCTGAGGGTTTGTGCTGGAGATCGACACTGTGGGGCAGAAGAGGAGTGGAGGAGGAAGAGAGGGTGTATAAGTGAACTCTGCCTGAGGCAGGGGGTTTGGGGATGGGAGGTTGCCCAGGGACACTGAAGGGCCTGAGGGGCGAGATAGCAGATGTAGTAGTAGTTGAGGTAGTTGAAATAGTATTTATTAAGTGCTTACTGTGTGCAGAGGACTGCACTAAGCACTGGGAAAGAGTAAACTGATGGAAATTAGACTGGGAGCTCTGTCCCTCGAGGGGCTCAAAGTGGGTGCTTTTCCTTGGCTCCATCGGAACCAGAAATTTACCTTTCTCTTCATGAAGCTGCAGAGCAAGGCTCTCTGGAAGAAAAGGACAAACATCCACCTAAAGACTCTGACTGACCAGCTGGCCGCTCCTCCAGGGAACCCAGTGAAGTCTCTTACAGGTCACAAGCAGCGGTCCCCATCTCAGCCACATTCGGCCCGGGGCCACCCTCCCTCCTTCCCCTCCGGACCACAATCACCCCGGGATGAGTTAACCGGGGCTGGACTGGCTCCGGTCTGTGGGACTGGGGAAAGTTACGGAGGGATGCCAGGGAGAAACCACACATCAATGTTTTTCCTTTTCCCTCATCCCCTAGGCCGAGGGACTGGCCCCTGCATGACTCTTCCAATATCAGCTCTCCTCATTTAGGTCTGTCCCGTGTCTCTGTCTCACTTTCCCTTCCTCTTCCACCTCCTTGACTCACGGCTACTCTCTGTCCACCCTTCCCAAGTCCCTCTGTGCACTAGCAGCCCTCCCTCTCCCAGCCCCAGGTCCCACTGGGTGGGCGTTACCTTTTGCTAGGTGCTGCTCCCACATGAAATAGATCCCCTTAGCCAGAAGCATCCCCAGGAGAGACAGGATCATGGGAGGAACTGCCAACCGGGGAGACAGTCTCTGGGGAAATGCATCTGAAACATCAACCCTGCGAGTCAGGAACCAGGGATGCCCCACCCTCGGCCAGCCCGTGCCTCCAGCCCCGAACCCTACAGCTGCAGCGTGGCTCAGTGGAAAGAGCCCGGGCTTTGGAGTCAGAGGTCATGGGTTCAAATCCTGGCTCCCCTAATTGTCAGCTGTGTGACTTTGGGCAAGTCACTTAACTTCTCTGGGCCTCAGTTACCTCATCTGTAAAATGGGGATTAAGACTGCGAGCCCTCCGTGGGACAACCTGATTACCTTGTAACCTAGAACAGTGCTTTGCACATAGTAAGCACTTAATAAATGCCATCGTTGTTATTATTATTATATCCGGGGGACTCCAGGGCTACTTGCTTGCGTCTGCCTTTATTGCTGAGTTCTCCTGGATCCTGATCCAGGATCTGGACTCATGTTGGGAGCTCTGTTTCCACTGAATCACTGTTTTTGGCCCCGATTGTAGAACCAGCCTGCTCTATGCTGAGTTCCGGCCCACACCCAAATCCCTGGAATAAGCATTGGGGCTGCAGAGGACCCAAAACTTTTCTCCCTTTCCATCACCAGCTTGTATCTCCTGATTTTTTCCCCTGATCTGCTGGTGGTCATAACAGGGCGCTGACCTGGGGTACAGGAGTTGGCATCGCCTCTAGGAACTATTAGATGGAACCAGGTGGACAGAAAAGATCAAACAAACACCCAGACTATTGAATCAAAAGGGAAATAGATATATGAATAAATATCATGACCTCCATCCCCAGGATCTGTTTTGTGCTTCTCTCACTCTATCAAAAGGGTATGAGCATTACACAGGGAACCAACTGTAACTGCTTACAGTTCAATGTTGCCAATAATAACTTATGGTAATAGTGAACCTTAAACAGATATATATAGTTAAGTTCCCTGTAGATGCTAATGGCTACTGATACAATGCTGAAGAAACATAATGAGATATGCAATACAGCTGACCTGAAGCGTGCGCAATATCATCCACAGCCTCAACCAAAGAAAACTACAGCTACTCACAACTGAGTTCCGTGGTAGCCAAAATGGTATAAAGAAAATTCGACATCGATATTCAACCTGTGGTTGGGAAAGTTGTGATTGGCAGTGGAAGTCTGCGTAGGTACAAAATGGGTGTACATATATGTATGTTTATATGTATAAATGTACATTGGCGTGTCTTGCATACATTTGTGTGTATCTACAGCTGAGAGATGGTTCTTGTAGCGTGTCCCGAAAACTGTCCAATCCCCCCACCTCTACTGTCCAACTACTTACCTGAGCCCCTGGAGAGCAACTGGAGGCGGGGGAGCAGGAGGAAGGGGAGGGGGAGGGCGAGGACGCAGCTGAGCAGGGGGAGATTCCATCTTGAGCTGAGGTCTTGGGGGATCCAGACTGCCTTCCTGAGACCTGGGAGCAGGAGCAGGGAGGGTTAGGGAGCCGGGTTAGCCGAGGATTGGGAGCTACTGCCTCTTTCCTGTTGTTTGGGGAATTTTTCCAGCCTAGGTGGATGGGCGGGGTGGGGTGGGGGAATCAGAAGACAGGGACATACTGTCAGACAGTTGGGTTGACGCACAGGCACACCACAGTTGGACAGACCCACGGAGGGTCAGTTTAGGCCTGAGCAGTTTCTACCCTGTGAAGCTTAGGCAGTGGCGTACTGCCTCACTGGCTCATTGACTTGCCGGCTCACTGGCTGTTTGTTTATTCTCTTGCCAGCCAATTTACTGTCTCTCTCCTGTCTGCAGCAGAGCTGCTGTCTCTGGTTGTGACCAGGCAGCATTTGCTCTTGGGCCGCAGGTGGGGGATTTTCTGCCATCTGTGAGTCTCTCGGCTCTGCTGGTCCCTCATCCTTCCATATCCTGGACCAATTTTCCTTGTCATTATGAGGAACTAATTTCATCATCAGATGTGTTGCACTTGGATTTGCACTTATGGACATATTTGTAGTTTATTTATATTAGTGTCTTTCTCCCCCTCTGGACTGTAAGCGTGTTATGGGTAGGGAGTGTCTCTACGAACTCTCTTGTATTGTACTCTCACGGTACTCTGAACACAATAAGTGCTCAATAAATATGACTGATTGCTGTGTTGAGCCTCTTATATGGGCAAAGTATTGTACTACATACTCAGGAACATAAAATAGAAGTAAAAAAACACAATAGTGGTAGCAGTAGTAATAGCTTTTACTAAATGTGTGCTTTGTGCAAAGCACTGTACTAAATAGTGGGAAAGAAGTACGTGGATGAGATATAGATATGGTCCCTGGCTATCAAGGGGGCTCCAAACCTAAGAATAAAGCAGGGAAGGGGCTGGCAAAAGACACTTAGGAAAGATGGAACCAAAGTATAAAGTCAAGGTCCCTGCCTCAAGGAGGTTACAACTTAATGTACGTTGCACACAGTAAGTGCTCAATAAATATGATTGAATGAATCTAGTGGGGAAGACGAGCAGATACAAATTGCAAACGTACAATAGCAATGAGAGTAAAAGCATTAACACAACTGGTAATACACAAAGTAGGCCAGGAATAAATAAGGAAAGAAACAAATGGAACAAACCAACAATTATACAAAAGCCCTGAGAGTATTTGATGGAATGGATGACCAGGAAAGGGGAAGGTAAGTCAAGGAATCTCTCCTGGTCAGGCAGGTTTTTAGTCTTTGAAGATGGGGAGGGATGTGGTTTGGCGAGTTGAAGGGGGAGTGGGTTCTCTTCAGGAGAAGGGATATGCAATGGGTCGGAGATGGGAGAGTCTCGAGGGAGATCTAGTTAGGATTTGGCTTGAGAAAAGTGAAGGTTGGAAAGAGAATGGAAACCGAAGAAAGTGAGTTGGGGGAGATCCTTAAATCCAGTGATACAGAGTTTTGGTTTGAAGGGGTGGGAAATGGGTTGGTGTCTGAGGTTTCTGGAAAGCGGAGTGATGTGTTCTGAACTGTGTTTTAGGAAGATTATTCAAGCAGCTGGGTGACGGCTAGACAGGAAGTGGAAAGAGGCTGGGGGCAAGGGTCGATAAGGGGGCTGCTGCAATAAACCAGCTGGGAGGCGATGAGAGCTTGAATCAGGGTGGGGATTATGAGGGTGTAGAGAAAAGGGGAGGATCTGGGACATATTGTGGAGGAGAAACCAGGATTTCACCAAGGACTGAATAAGGAGGGTGAAAATCAGAGTGGGATCAAATAGATCATTACTGTTGTGAGCTTTTTATTATTTATTGGGACAGGCAGTACCATGGTGGTGTTGACTGGGATGGGAAAGTCAGGAGGAGGAATTGGCTAAGGAAGGAAGCAGAGTTCATTTTTTGTGATACTGAGTTTAAGGTGCCAGCAAGTCACCCGTGTGGAGATGTCCCGAAGGCAGGAAAAGATATGAGACTGTAATGCAGGAAGGAGGACAAGATGGGAGAGGTATACTTGGGAATCACTGTCAAAGAAGTGAAAGCTGAAAGTTTGTTAGTGAATGAATCCCCCAAAAGAGGCAGTGTAGAAAAAGACTAGGACCTAGAATTGAACTTTTGAAGCATCCACAGTTAAAATATGAGGGGAGGATGACAGCCATCAAAGGAGACTGAGAAGGAGTGGTCAGCGAGGTGGATCCCTCTTGGATTGTAACTTCAGGGAACACATAGCCAGAGATGACATGGATTTTCACTAGGAAAATCTCCCCAGGTAAGAGAAGCGGCATGGCCTAGTGGAAAGAGCATTGGCCTGAGAGTCAGAGGACCTGGGTTCTGATCCTTCCTCTAACATTGGCTTTGTAGCGTGACCTTGGGCAAGTCACTTAATTTATCTGTAAAATGGGGATGAAATACCTATTCTCTCTCCTATTTAGACTGTGAGCCCCACATAGAACAAGGATCTGATTAACTTGTATCTCCCCTTACACTTAGAACAGAGCTTAACACACAGTAAGCACTTAACAAATACCATAATACCATAAAAGTAAGGTGATAGTTTGTGGCCAGAGGGTCCTTAGGTAACTGGCTCTGGGTCCCAACCAGACTTCCCAGAAATTTCCACCTTGCCCCCTGCTCTCAACTGACCAGGGAAGTGAGAGAGACCTTGTTTATGCTCATTCATTCATTCAATTGTATCCATCGAGCGCTTAACGTGTCCAGAGCACTGTACTAAGCTTTTGGAAAGTACAGTTCAGCAACAAAGAGAGACAATCCCTGCCCACAGCGGGCTCACAGTCTAGCAGGGGGGAGGCAGACCTCAAAACAAAAAATGTTCTATCCCAGACTGCATGGGGAGCAGAATAATAATAATAATAATTACGGTATTTGTTAAGCTCTTTCTGTGTGCCAAGCACTGTTCTAAGCTCTGGGGTAGATACAAGGTAATCAGGTTGTCCCACGTGGGGCTCACAGTCTTAATCCCCATTTTACAGATGAGGTAACTGAGGCACAGAAAAGTGAAGTGACTTGCCCAAAGTCACACAGCTGACAAGCGGAGGACCCGGGATTAGAACCCACGACCTCTGGCTCCCAAGCCCGCACTCTTGTGGGGAGATGCCACACCTTCTTCCCTTCTCAGGTTGCCAAAGAAAAGCCGGGGGAGTCAATCAGGGATGTGGGGAATCAGCTAGGGATGAGAGGAGTCTGTCAATCAACCATCCAGGAGTAGACCCTTGGTATTTATTGAGGACTTTCTACTTGGGAGACTACATTAGAGTGGTAGACATAATTCCTGTCCTCAAGCAGCTTATAGTCTAGCGGCCAGGTGGTCTGTAGCCTCAGTGCACTCACAGTCCGTTAGGGGAGACAGGACAGACAAACAGACAAATCCTTCCCTTAAGACAAACAGACAAAGTGATGGCAGGAATTTGCTGGGAGGATGGGGAATGGGAGGGTGGGAGGCAGGCCTGAATTGCCTTGGATAAGGAAAAGGAGGAAGAGGCAGAAAGGGTGGGAGGAGGAGGAAGGACAGGAAGGGGGAAGGAGGGTGAGAGCAGAAAGGTAAGGGGGTCCAGACTGAGAGACCTGCTCCCTCTACTTACCCCTCACTGGGGTCTCTCTCTCACTTGTGTTTTTCAGGCTGTGGGATGGAACACACCAAGGTGTTGGTGAAAAACATTCATTTGCCAGACAAAGAGGGGCCTTAATTGAGGCTTTGAGGCTGAAGGAGAGCCTGGGGCAGTAAAGGGAGTATTTGTGGTTTACAACATCCTCAGGATGTCACTTTGGCTCCAAAGTCACTTCCTATTTCACCTCAGCGCTGGAAAGCCACCCTCAAGCTTGATGTCCAATTGGCAGCAGCTCGGTGCCGGCAGCTTAGAATAGCCCTGGGAAAGGGGAAGGAGACGAATAGAGCATCCTCCTCCGAAATGTAAGTATATATGTCGTTAAAAAAAAAGAGAGAGAGAAGGAAACTGTTTGGAATTTGAGAGACAATTGTTTGCCTGGCCATGCCTGGGAGAGGCTTGTGGGGTCATATCGTTGTGGGGGCGGCCTGGCCGGGAGTAGGAAGGGACAGACAGCTGGGAGGTTTGGGAACAGCTGGTGGTTGAGGTAGAGGTGGGAGTGTGGCAGGGTGATGGGAAGGGAATCCAGCTGGGAGCCCTCAGAGGCAGATGAAGAGGAAGATGACATCGGCCACCAAGTATGGGGTGGATGGAGGTGGACTTGTCACCCAGGGCTGAGCCCTGGGGAAAGAGGACAGTGGGCTAGAAAGGAGATGGGGGCACAGGAATGGGCCATTTTAGCGTGTAAATGGTGTGTCCCACCTTGGTCTCTTTGCTCACATCCCCCCACAGGTAAAAGTTAGAGTCACCAGTATCACATTTGGATTTTTTGTTTTGCTTTGTTTTTGTTATTTGTTAAGCGATTACTACGTGCAAAGCACTGTTCTAAGCGCTGGGGAGGATACAAGGTGATCAGGTTGTCCCATGTGGGGCTCACAATCTTAATCCCCATTTTACAGATGAGGTAACAGGCACAGAGAAGTTAAGTGACTTGCCCAAAGTCACTCAGCTGACAAGTGGTGGAGCCGGGATTTGAACCCATGACCTCTGACTCCCAAGCCCAGGCTCTTTCCCCTGAGCCACACATTTTCAAAGCCTTATTAAGGTCGCAGCAGCTCTTCTGAGAGGCCTTCTCCAACTAAGTCTTTTCTCCCCCTGCTCCCTCTCCCTTCTATGTACTTAGATCTGTGCCCTTTGGGCACTTGGTATTCACCCCGCCCTCAGCTCTACAGCCTGTGTGTACAGATCTCTAAATTATTTATTTTTATTAACATCTGTCTCCCTCTCTAGACTGTAAACTAATTGTGTGCCTATCACTTATTCACCTCTGCAGTACCATACTCTCCCAAGCGCTTAGAGCTCTGCACACAGTACACACTCAATAAATACCATTGACTGATAAATGACTGATAATAATTGACTGATAATACCATTATTGACTGATAATACCATTGACTGATAATAATAATAATAATGATGGTATTTGTTAAGCGCTTACTATGAGCCAAGCATTGTTCTAAGCGCTGATCTCTCTCCCTCATTTGAAGACGCTGCTGGGAATGATCTGTTTGGGGTGAGGGTGTGGCTGACAGAAGGGGTCAATTACTCAATCAGAGATGAGGAAAGGGGTCAGTTCTGGTCACTGGACAGAGGCCAGGCAAGAGATGGCTTTTCCTGGAGGTATCACATCCCTGCTGGCCATTTTCCCTCTTTCCCTTCCTCCCTCTTCCCCTCCCTTCAACCCATCCTCTCCCTCTCCCTTCAACCCATCCTCTCCCAGCCCCCATTTTGACATGTACCAATCTTGAGGCGTCAGCTCGCTTCCCATCCCAGATTTCTCCCACTGCCAAGGGCAACATTTCCCAGATTACCAGTTCCCAGTTGTCACTTTGTCCTAGACCTACGACAGTAGCCTCCTCACTGGTCTCCCTGCCTCCGGCCTCTGTTCCTTGTAGTCTGTGTTACTAGCAGCTGCCCCGACCATCTTCCTGGAGTGTTCCCCAGCACACATCTCTCCACTCCCTGAAAATTTTCAATCCTGCCCCGTCTCCCTCGGCATCAAGCAAAAACTCCAGATCATTAGCTTCAAGACTCCCGACCAGGTCTCCCCATTTTACAAATGGGCTGTCATCACCTGTTCCTCCCTAGCCTGTTCTCTTCACTTCTACGAAGCTCACTGTCTAACTGTATCTTTCTCTCAACTCCATTCCTGCACAGGCACTGTTTCCCTGGCGTGGAACTCCCTCACCCAAACAAATCAGCACTACCTCAGCCCTCTCCATCTTCAGAGTGCTCCTAAAATCCCATCTTCTCAAGGAAGCTTTCTCAGATTAGTTCACAATAATCTAGTCCCATCCAGCCTACCTTACGTTACCCTCAGTGCTATCTTACTACAACCAAGCCCACACACTTTGCCCAATCTGCTCACTGAACCGCGATCTTGTCTATCTCACTGCTGACCTCCTGCCCCTCTCCTGGAATGCCCTCCCTCTTCATGACCAACAGACCATTATTCTCTCCACTTTCAAAGCGTTATTGAAGACACATCTCCTCCAAGAGGCCTTCCCTGACTGTGTCCTCATTTCTTCTCTCATTCCCTTCTGCATCACCCTTGCACTTGGATTTACTCCCTTTATTCACTTTTCCTTCAGCCCCACAGCGCTTATGTAACTATCTGCAATTTATTTATTTATATTAATGTCTATCTCCCGCTATAGACCGTAAACTCATTGTGAGGAGGGAATATGTCTACCAACTCTATTATTGTATTCTCCCAAACTGCTTAGTGCAGTGCTCTGTACCCAGTAAGCATTCAATAAATATGATTGATTGATGGATTGGTCCGGGCAACACTCACTCTCAGCACTGTAAGCTCATTGAGGGAGGGAAACGTGTCTACCAACTCGATTGTATTGTACACCCCCAAGCATTTAGTACAGAGCTCTGCACATAGTAAGCACTCAATAAATGCCGTTGATTGACTGACTATCCTCAGCACTTCTATACAGAACTCTATTCCTCTTTGTATTTTCATTTTTCTATTCAATTATTAATTCAGCTATTTCATCCTGATATAACTGTACTACTTACTGTCATATCCCCTATCTCCCTCCTGTTTCCACGACTGATACATATTTTTGTCTGCCCATCTGCCCAATTCCCACTCCAACCCTATCCCTCCCACCCAAACCCCTGCCTTTCCCATCACTGTAGATGGCACCACCATCCTTCCTGTCTCACAAGTCCCTAACCTTGGCATGATCTTTTAGACTGTGAGCTCACTATTGGGTAGGGACTGTCTCTATATGTTGCCAACTTGTACTTCCCAAGCGCTTAGTACAGTGCTCTGCACACAGTAAGCGCTCAATAAATACGATTGATGATGATGATGATGATCCTTGACTCCTCTCTCTCATTCAATCCACATATCCAATCCATCGCTAGATCCTGCCGGTCCCACCTTCACAGCATCGCTAAAATCTGCCCTTTCCTCTCCAAACTGCTACGTTAATACAATCACTCATCCTATCCTGCCTGGATTACTACATCAACCTCCTTGCTGACCCCCCAGCCTCCTGTCTCTCCCCTTTCCAGTCCATACTTCACTCTGCTGCCCGGATCATTTTTCTTTAAAAATATTCAGGACATGTCACCCCACTCCTCAAAAAACTCCAGTGGTTACCCATCCATTTCTGCATCAGACAAAAACTCCTCAACCTTGGCTTGAGAGCACTCTACCATCTTGCCCCCTCCAAACTCATCTCGCTACTCTTGTACTACACACCAGCCCGCACTCTTCACTCCTCTAATGCTAACTTCACTGTGTCTCGATCTCGCCTATCTCGCCACCGACCCCTTTCACACCTCCTGCTCTGGCCTGGAATGCCCTCCCTCCTCAAATCCGACAGACAATTACTCTCTCCCCTTCAAAGCCTTATTGAGGGCACAACTCCTCCAAGAGGTCTTACTAGACTAAGCCCCACTTTTCCTCTTCTCCTACTCCCTTCTGCATTGCCCTGACTTGCTCCCTTTGTTCTTCTCCCCTCCTAGCCCCACAGCACTTATGTACATATCTGTAATTTATTTACTTGTATTGGTGTCTGTCTCCCTCCTTCTAGACTGTAAGCTTGTTGTGGATGGGGAATAAACAATCTGTTTATTGTTGTATTGTACTCTCCCAAGTGCTTAGTACAGTGCTCTGCACACAGTAAGCACCAAATAAATACAATTGAATAAATGAATGAATTAGATTGTGAACTCCTTGAAGGCAGGGAATGTGTGGATGGCTTCTGTCGTATAATAATAATAATAATAATGATACAACACTACCATCCTTCCCATCTCACAAGCCCGCAATCTTGGTGTCATCCTTGACTCCGCTCTCTCATTCAGCCCACACATCCAATCTGTCACCAAAACCTCCACAACATAGCCAAGATCCACCCTTTCCTCTCCATCCAAACCACTACCTTGCTGGTTCAATCTCTCATCCTATAACAACTGGATTACTGCATCAGCCTCCTCTCTGATCTCCCATCCTCCTGTCTCTCCCCACTTCAGTCTATACTTCACTCTGCTGCCCAGATAAGCAGCATGGCTCAGTGGAAAGAGCATGGGCTTTGGAGTCAGAGATCATGGGTTCAAATCCCGGATCCACCACTTGTTAGCTGTGTGACTTTGGGCAAGTCACTTAACTTCTCTGTGCCTCAGTTACCTCATCTGAAAAATGGGGATTAAGACTATGAGCTCCAGGTGGGACAACCTGATCACCTTGTAACCTCTCCAGCACTTAGAACAGTGCTTTGCACATACAAAGCAATTATTGCATTATTAATGCAATAATTAATAAACGCCATTATTATTATTATCTTTGTGCAGAAACGCTCTGGGCATGTTACTCCCCTCCTCAAAAATCTCCAGTGGCTGCCTGTCAGCCTACGCATCAAGCAAAAAGTCCTCACTCTTGGCTTCAAGGCTGTCCATCACCTCGCCCCCTCCCACCTCACCTCCCTTCTTTCCTTCTCCAGCCCAACCTGCACCCTCTACACTTCTGCCACTAACCTCCTCACTGTGTCTTGTTCTCGCCTGTCCCGCCGTCTACCCCCGGCCCACATCCTCCCCCTGGCCTGGAATGCCCTCCCTTCACACATTTGCCAAGCTAGCTCTCTTCCTCCCTTCAAAGCCCTACTGAGAGCTCACCTCCTCCAAGAGGCCTTCCCAGACTGAGCTCCCTTTTTCCTCTCCTCCTCCCCATCCCCCCGCCCTACCTCCTTCTCCTCCCCACAGCACTTGTATATATATTTGTACAGATTTATTACTCTATTTTACTTGAACATTTTTACTATTCTATTTATTTTGTTAATGATGTGCATATAGCTTTAATTCTATTTGTTCTGATGACTTTGACACCTGCCTACATGTTTTGTTTTGTTGTCTGTCTCCCTCTTCTAGACTGTGAGCCCACTGTTGGGTAGGGACCGTCTCTATATGTTGCCGACTTGTACTTCCCAAGTGCTTAGTACAGTGCTCTGCAAACAGTAAGCGCTCAATAAATATGATTGAATGAATAATGATGGTATTTGTTAAGCTCTTTCTGTGTGCCAAGCACTATTCTAAGCACTGGGGTAGATACAAGGTAATCAGGTTGCCCCAAGTGGGGCTCCCAATCTTAATCCCCATTTTACAGATGAGGAAACTGAGGCACAGAGAAGTTAAGTGGCTTGTCCAAGGTCACACAGGTGATAAGTGGCGGAGCCGGATTAGAACCCTCGACCTCTGACTCTCAAGGCCATGGTCTTTCCACTAATTCCCATTTTGCAGATGAGGTAACTGAGGCCCATAGAAATGAAGTGAGCTGCCCAAGACCAGGGCTCATATTCAGTAGGCACTCAGTAGATACCACAGGGACAGCCAGAAAGGCCGATGTAGGAGTTGTAGCCCTTCTCTCATAGAACACTACTGTGGTGTGCAGCTGCCGAGGCCTCAGAGCTGTTTTCCACTCTGCTCCATGTGACTTGTGGTCTAAGTTGTCTCAGGCAGGAACTCTTCCTCCTCCTCCCGCTCCTCCTCCTCCTTCTCCTCTTTCTCCTCCTCCTCCTCCTCTTTTTCCTCCTCTTTCCTGGTTCCCCCAACCTGAGTCTGCCACCCTGCCATCTTCACTGGCTTTCCCTCAGATAATCCGGTTCTGCCTCCATCACTGATGCTTTCTGCCTCCAGATACAGTAATAACAATAATGGCATTTATTAAGCACTTACTATGTGCAAAGTACTGTTTTAAGCACAAGGTGATCAGGTTGTCCCACGGGGGGGCTCACAGTCTTAATCCCCATTTTACAGACGAGGTCACTGAGGTACAGAGAAGTGAAGCGACTTGCCCCAAGTCACACAGCTGACAATTGGCGGAGGCGGGATACGTCTGTAAGACCCTCCGTGATGGCTCCCCCACCTGATTAGCAGATTTTGGGGGGACAGGGACTGTGTCTTCTCCTCCCTCTGACCTGCTTCCCAGTACCCAGTACGGGGTGGGAGATGGGGGCGTGGAGGGTAGTGTGTCTGTGTGTCCGTGTGGGTCCTGTTTCCCTGTTCCCTCTCTCAGACAGACAGCCCCTTGAGGGCAGGGCCTTCTCCTTCCTCTGCCCCTGCCTAAAGCACTGAGCACAGATCTCTGCAGGTTGATCAGAAAGCCAATAAACTAGGCTCAGTCCTGTGAGGAGAGTTATGGGAGCCAGAGGACGGTATTGGTCCAGGAAATTCCTGCCACTTCTTGGGATATGTTATCCCAGAACCCCAGGACAGGCAGAAGGTGAGAGAAGAGCCTCGGCTGTTTCTTGGGGGACACCCCACCAACCCAGTGTCCTTTCATCCCGCTTCACCCTGCCCCAGTACCTCTCCAGTTCTTTCACCAGGTGGGGATGCGTCTTCCTCAGGGCCCGGTGCAGCTGGTCTCTGCAGTCTTGGTCCCAGGACGGGCTGAAGCTGAACAGCCTCCTCATCTTCTCAGGGTTGGTGTTCCCTGCCCTCACGTGCTGATACTGCTCCTCGTTCAGCACTTGGTCGTGCAAGCTGTCCAGCAAGCTGTCCACCCCTGTCACCCGGTCAATCAGACTGTTCCGGTGCCGGTCCACAAAGTGCACTTCTGAGGGAAGGTAAAGGGGAGAGGGAGATGGGGTTGAAACACAGCTTCCTTCAGATAAGCCTCAGCCTGGTGATGCCGGTGCCCTGGCAGGGAAAGCAGAAGGTCACTGCGCCCGCATCTACTCTCTCAAGGCCCAGGAAAATGGCAGAGACATTAAGGGAAGATGTGTTCCCCCTCTACCCCGACCTTCAGTCCTCTGCAGGGGGCTTGTCTACTCCTCTCCTTGGTCCCACATCTCCTTCCTCCTCCAGGACATTCTTCTCTTCCCTTGCTACTGGTTACAGCGGCCATTCACCTACTTTCATTCATTCTTTCATTCCGTCGTATTTATTGAGTGTTTATTGTGAGCAGAGCACTGTACTAAGCGCTTGGGAAGTACAAGTTGGCAACATATAGAGACGGTCCCTACCCAACAACGGGCTCACAGTCTAGAAGGGGGAGACAGTTAAGTCCTTAACTGTTTGCTGAGTGACCTAGGGCAAATCACTTAACTTCTCTGTGCCTCACTTTTCTCAACTGTAAAATGGGGATTAAATACCTGCTCTCCCACCTACTGAGACTGTGAGCCCCATGTGGGACGGGGACGGTGTCTGACCTAATTAACTTGTATCTACCCCAGTGCTTAGATCAGTGTTTGACACATAACAAGTGCTTAACGATTACCATAAAAAAATTCAAACTCCAAGTCCTTAATTTCTCTCCCCTCTCCTCTCCCCTTCCCAATCCCCGCCTACCCCAGATCTGATTCCTTGAGCTCCTCGTCTTGGTTCGCTTTAACCTTCATTCATCCATTCAATCGTATTTATTGAGCGCTTACTGTGTGCAGAGCACTGTACTAAGCACTTGGAAGATACAATTCGGCAACAGAGACAGTCCCTACCCATTAACGGGCTCACAGTCTAAAAGGGAGGAGACAGACAACAAAACCAAACAAAAGTAGTAGACAGGCCTCAATAGCCTCAATTATAAATAAATAGAATTATAGATAGATACACATCATTAATAAAATAAATAGAATAATAAATATTATTATTTATTATTCCCGTGGTTGACATGTGTTTGATCAGATGTGCTGGACCTCAGCAGCCCAGAACCCTGTTAGAGGGGACAGAACCTGGAAAATGAAGGACATCGAGGTCATGGTGTACTTTGAAAATGTTTTCTAAAAAATATCGTAGTGGGCAAGTTAACCTCTCTTTTTCCAATCAAAAATTAATATTTGGTCTGTATAAATAATAATCATGATGGCATTTGTTAAGCGCTTACTATGTGCCAAGCACTGTTCTAAGCGCTGGGGGGCTACAAGGTGATCAGGTTGTCCCACATGGGGCTCACGGTCTTCACCCCCATTTTACAGATGAGGGAACTGAGGCCCAGAGAAGTTAAGTGACTCGCCCAAAGTCACACAGCTGACGAGTGGTGGAGGCGGGATTAGAACCCATGACCTCTGACTCCCAAGCCCGGGCTCTTTTCACTGAGCCACGCTGCTTCTAAATGTTGGTATTTGTTAAGTGCTTACTATGTGCCAAGCACTGTTCTAAGCGCTGGGGGGATGCAAGGTGATCAGGTTGTCCCACATGGGGCTCACGGTCTACATCCCCATTTTACAGATGAGGTAACTGAGGCCCAGAGAAGTTAAGTGACTCGCCCAAAGTCACACAGCTGACAAGTGGCGGAGCCGGGATTTGAACCCATGACCTCTGACTCCCGAGCCCAGGCTCTTTCCACTACGCCACCCTGCTTCTCTATAAACCAACTCTTTTTCCCAAGACAGGGCTGTCTGCTGCTTGAAGCAGTGTAGATTAAAGGAAAGATCATGAGACCTGGCTTCTAGCCCCAGTTCTGCCACTCGGCCCACTGTTTGACTTTGGGCAACTCACTTCATCTGGGCCTCAGTTTCCTAATAAAAATTATGATGATTAATCTCTCGGGGGTCTCGGTTTCCTCATCCCAATCCTAAAAAAAAAACCCTCTCTTTACTCCACCGCTCTCTCCAGTTATCGCTCCATCTTCCTCCTTGAAAGAGTTGCCTCCACTCGCTGCCTTCCTTTACTCTCTTCCAATTCCCTCCTTGACCGTCTCCAATCTGGTTTCTGCCCCCCTCCTCTCCATGGAAACTGCTCTGTCTAAAGTCACCAAGGATCGTTTGCCTAATGATAATAATAATAATAATAATAATAATAATAATAATAATAATGGTGGTATTTGTTAAGCGCTTACTATGTGCAAAGCACTTTTCTAAGCGCTGGGGTGTGGGGGGGCTACAAGGTGATCAGGTTGTCCCACTTGGGGCTCACAGTCTTAATCCCCATTTTACAGATGAAGGAACTGAGGCACAGAGAAGTTAAGTGGCTTGCCCAAGGTCACACAGCTGACATTTGACTGCCTCTAATCCAGCCTAATCCTCCTTTAACCCCTCAGCTGGCTTCCACACTACTGACCATCCCCTTCTCCTGGAAACTTGCATCTTGAAATGTACTTCGATCTGTGTGGACTTTGGACATTTTATACCCTCCCCGCAGCACTTCTGTACATATCTGTAAGTTCTATAATATAAATTATTCACGTATATAAACGTCTGCCTCTCCCTCTAGACTGTAAGCTTGTTGTGGGCAGGGAACGTGTCAACCAGCTCTGTTGTACTATACTCACCCAATCTTAGTACAGTTCTCTGCACACAGTATGCACTCAATAAATATCACTGATTGATTCATTGATTTATAAAATGAGGATAAAATACTCATTCTTCCTCTCGCAGACTGCAAGCCCCATGTGGGACATGGACACTGTCTGATCTGATTATTTTGTGACTACTCCAGTGCTTCCTAAGTCCTAAAATAAGTCCTTCCTAAATGCCATCATTATTACTATTGTCGTGTTCCACTCCAGCCTCCACCTCCTGAGCCAGTTCCAATTTCAGCCTGGATTTCGTGTCGTTGTTGCCTTCCTTGCTGGGCCCCAGAGCTCTGGGAGGGCGGAGGGTCACGGATGAGAACCTGGTTCTTGGCTTGGATTAGTGGATAGAGCCTGGCCTCGGGATTCGGAAGGACCAGGCTTCTAATCCCGGTTCTGCCACTTGTCTGCTGTGTGACCTCGGGCACTTCTCTGTGCCTCCGTAACCTCATCTGTAACATGGGGATTGAGAATGTGAGCCCCATGTGGGACATGGACGGGCTCCAACTTGATAGGCTGATATCTACCCAGTGCTTAGCACAGTGTCTGGAACATAGTAAGCACTTAACACATACCATGAAAAAAAATAGTTGGCAGTGGTGTGGAACCAGAAGGCTGGGCTGCTCTGGAGAAGGGGGGAAGCAGAGATCACTATAGACCCCAGAGCCTGGCCAGAGGGGAGTTATTTCAGGACGGGGGCATCTCCCACTTAGTTCAAGCAGACTCCAATTTTCGGGAAGACATTTTACGGCCTGGAAGGCTGGCCAGTACCATGCTACATGGGATTTCAATCAATCAATTGCATTTATTGAGCGTTTACTCTGAGCAAGGCACTCAACTAAGCAGTTGGGAGAGGACAGTACAACAGAGTTGGAAGGCACGGTCCCTGCCCGCAAAGAGCTGATCCCCACCCTCCTGAATTCCTCCCCACCCACCCTGTCCTGCAAGGTGCTCCAAGACACAATTGCACCATTTACTACTTAGAAAACAGTAAATATGTTCCTTTTTCAGGGGACAAAGGTGAGACTGGAAACACGAGATGCATTTTGGAGCCGAGTCACCTAATAAAATTCTCAGCCTGTTTAGGAGTAAATAATTCGGGGTGGGGATTCCTTGGGGTAGAGTCAAACTTTTGAAAAGAACACGCGTGAATTCAACATCCCTTGGTCAAGAGGGCTTTTAAGCCTCTTCACCGTCCCCTTGACTCCAAGACAAGTCTCATCTTTTGCGATTTCCTCTCATCTTTCCTATGGTCTGCCACGGGAGGCTTATGTCACGGTCCCTGGGACTTACCCCGCTGGGCGGCCATTGGACCAAGATAAACCGTCAGCTGCAGAACCGAGCCGGTCTGTGGGCCGCAGCACCGTGAAATTCATCCCTGGACCTCATCGGCTCAACGCGGCCGGTTCGGTGCTTCCCCGAGAGGCCGGTGGTCGGGACTCTGACCTCTCGGGGACCAGACCGAGCTGCCACTTTGGACTCATTGAAGAAGAAGCTCTGTGTGTTCCTGATGATGGCGGGTAAAGGAGCCCGGGTCCTGGAAATGGAAACAGAGATGGGACTTGTTACACGATAAAGCGGAAAAAGAGAGGGTGGATTGTGGTTAGTAGGATGCTCGGCACGAAGAAGTGCCCCGTGCAGCCTATCGATTTTTTTTTGTGGTATTTGTTAAGCGCTTACTATGTGCAGCTGGGGTAGATACAAACTAATCAGGACGGACTTAGTTCCTGTCCCACTCGAGGCTCACAGTCTTAATCCCCATTTTACAGATGAGGTGACTGAGGCACAGAGAAGTGAAGTGACTTGCCCAAGATCATACAGCAGACAAGCGGCAGAGCCAGGACTAGAACTCAGGTCCTTTTGATTCTCAGGCCCGTGCTTTGTCCGCTAGGCCACACTGCTTCTCTTCGTCTCTTCCCCAGTCCCGGTACTGGTCAAGTGATGGTGGTGAGGGGCTCAGCGGGTAGGTGGGCTGAGCTGAGCGCGAAGAGTCTGAGGGTTGTCAAAGCAGTGTGGCTCAGTGGAAAGAGCACGGGCTTTGGAGTCAGAGGTCATGGGTTCGAATCCCGCCTCCGCCACTTGTCAGCTGTGTGACTTTGGGCAAGTCACTTCACTTCTCTGTGCCTCAGTTCCCTCTTCTGTAAAAAGGGGATGAGGACTGTGAGCCCCACGTGGGACCTCACCTTGTATCCCTCCCAGCGCTTAGAACAGTGCTTTGCACATAGTAAGCGCTTAACAAATGCCATCATTATTATTATTGCAGGGGGAATTTGTGGGGAGGGAGGAACTAAGGTGAATGGGGTTGTTATTCGGAACAGAAGTCTGAGGGTTCGAATAACCCTGAAAGGGAGGGTGCGGAGGGGAGCTGAGAGACCACAGGAAAGCCCCCGCTGTGGCCCCGATTCCCGGGGAATGAGGCGAGCCCAGATCAGGGTCAAGGGTGGGGAGGGGGCTTTATGGTTCCGTAACATTTGATTTGGGGCGATTGCCTGTGGGATCAGTTTTTGAGGAGGGCGGCCTGGGCGGATGAATATTTACCAGTGGAAACATCAGTGCAGCATGGAGCTCCCCTGTCCTTTCTACACCGTCCCTTGCCTTCATCATCATCAGCATCATCATCGGTGGCATTTACTGGACACCACCTATGGAGTGCGAAGCACTGAAATGAGGGCTTGGGAGAGTGTCACAGAAACCAGACACACGGTCGCTGCCCTCCAAGAGCTTCCGGCCTAATGGGGATGGGCAGACAAAAAGGATCTAGACTGTAAGCCTGGTGTGGGCAGGGAATGTGTCTGTGATATTGTTCTAGTGTCCTCTCCTAGGCTCTTAGAACAGTGCTCTGCCCACAGTAAGCGCTCAGTAAATGCGATGGAATGAATGAGTGAATTTGTAAGTAAAAGGGGTGGGAGGAAGCAAGGATTTAACAGGAAGTGGCACAATGCGGGATGTTTCATCTCCCTCTCAGCCCTTTCCAGGAAGGTCCAGGCTGAAGTGTCTCCGGGTCCTCCCACCTCTCCTCCCCGCTGAGAAACACACACACACTGGAGTGCTGTCGTGTCCTCCCACCTCTCCTCCCCCCAGAGAGAACGAGTCACATACATACATACACACAGACACACAATGGAGGGTCGTCATGCCCCACCTCTCCTCCTCCCACCACCCACCCCACACTGGACTACCGTCGTGTCCTCCTGCCTGTCCCCCCAGAGAGAGGGAGAGACACTTACAGTCGTTTCCTCCCGCCTCTCCTCCCCCCCCAGAGAGAGGGAGAGACACTTACTTACGTACACACACACACAGACACACACACAGACACACAATGGGGGTCCTCCCACCTCTCCTTCCTCGCCCCAGACACACACACAATGGAGTGCCGTTGTCTCCTCCCACCTCTCCTGCCCGCGAGAGAGACACAGACACAGACAGACACACAGACAGACCCCCACAGGCACAGACAGACACACAGACAGACCCCCACAGCCACAGACAGACACACAGACAGACCCCCACAGCCACAGCCACACAGACACAGGCAGACACACAGACAGACCCCCACAGCCACAGACACACCAGACAGACCCCCACAGCCACAGACACACCAGACAGACCCCCACAGACACAGACACAGACCCCACAGACACAGACCCCCCCAGACACAGACAGACCCCCACAGACACAGGCACATAGACGCAGACACAGATAGACACACACACACACACACACAGAGACACAGACCCCCACAGACACACAGACAGACCCCCACAGACACAGACACACAGACGCAGACAGAGCCCCACAGACACAGACACACAGACAGACCCCCACAGACACACAGACAGACCCCCACAGACACAGACCCCAGACACAGACCCCCACAGACACAGACACATAGACACAGACAGACACAGATACACACACACAGCCACAGACAGACACAGACACACACACACAGACACAGACACACAGAGACACACACAGATAGGCATACACACACACCCAGACACAGACACACCCAGGCACAGACACACACAGACGGACACACTGCCACAGACACACAAAACTCACACAGCTGGACACACACAAAGACCCTGACAGACCCACACAGAGAGAGAGAGACAGAGAGAGAGGGAGGGAGGTGTCCGGCCCCCCGCGGCTGGCGCCCCCTGGCGGTGCGGGCCTTACCGGTCCGGTGGCCGTGGGCCCCGGGCCGGGAAAGCGGGCTCCTCCTCCTCCTCCTCCTCCTCCTCCTCCTGCTCTTCCTCCTGCTCTTCCTCCTCCTCCTCCTCCTCCTCTTCCTCCTCCTCCTCGGCCGGCCCCGCCCCTCCCCTCCTCGTGATGCCATCGCTGCCCCCTCTGCCCCTGCCCTCGTCCTCTCTCCGCCCGGCGCCCCCTCTCCCTCCTCCCAATCCCCTCTTCCCTCTCCCCACTCATCAATCAATCAATCAATCATATTTATTGAGCGCTTACTGCGTGCAGAGCACTGTACTAAGCGCTTGGGAAGTACAAATTGGCAACATCGAGAGACAGTCCCTACCCAACAGTGGGCTCACAGTCTGAAAGGGGGAGACAGAGAACAAAACCAAACATACCAACAAAATAAAATAAAGAGAATAGATATGTACAAGTAAGATAAATAAATAAATAGAGTAATAAATATGTCCAAACATATATACATATATACAGGTGCTGTGGGGAAGGGAA
This sequence comes from Tachyglossus aculeatus, assembly GCF_015852505.1. NCBI lineage: Eukaryota > Metazoa > Chordata > Mammalia > Monotremata > Tachyglossidae > Tachyglossus > Tachyglossus aculeatus. The sequence goes on along the minus strand of NC_052067.1, from coordinate 133,293,500 downwards.
GGAGGTGAGGCGGGAGGGATGGAGAGGGGGACGAGGGGGAGAGGAAGGAAGGGGCTCAGTCTGGGAAGGCCTCCTGGAGGAGGTGAGCTCTCAGCAGGGCCTTGAAGGGAGGAAGAGAGCTAGCTTGGCTGATGGGCAGAGGGAGAAGAGAGAGAAGCCCCGAGAGAAGCAGCGTGTCTCGGTGGAAAGAGCCCGGGCTTGGGACTCGAAGGTCAGGGTGTCAAATCCTGGCTCCGCCCCTTGTCAGCTGTCTGACTTTGGGCAAGGCCCTTCACTTCTCTGGGCCTCAGTTCCCTCATCTGCAAAATGGGGATGAAGACTGGCAGCCCCACATGGGACCACCTCATCACCTTGTATTCACTCATTCGATCGTATTTATTGAGCACTTACTGTGTGCAGAGCTTGGGAAGTACAAAACGGCAACATATAGAGACAGTCCCTACCCAACAACGGGCTCACAGTCTAGAAATAATAATGATGGCATTTATTAAGTACTTACTATGTACAAAGCACTGTTCTAAGCTCTGGGGACGTTACAAGGTGATGAGGTTGTCCCACATGGGGCTCACAGTCAATCCCCATTTTACAGATGAGGTAGCTGAGGGCCAAAGAAGTGAAGTGACTTCCCCAAGGTCACACAGTTGACAAGTGACGGAGCCGGAATTTGAACCTGTGACCACTGACTTCAAAGCCCATGCTCTTTCCACTGAGCCATGTTGCTAGCAGTTAGAACCTAGGACTTGTATCCTCCCCAGTGCTTAGAACAGTGCTTTGCACTTAACAATTGCTGTCATTATTATTATTATTATTGTTATTATTATTATCTCCCCTCCCCATTTCCCCTCTTCTCACCCTCCTCACCCTCCTCTCTTCCCTCTCTTTCCCCACTCCTCCCCATTTCTCCCCTCTTCTCCCCCTCCTCTCTTTCCCCTCCTCCCTACTCCTTATCTTCTCCCCCTCTCTCTTCTTCCCCCACTGGTCCCTATCTTCTCCCTCTCTCTCCCCTTCCCCCATCTTCTCCCTCTCCCTCCTCTTCTCCCTCTTCCCCCTCTCCTCTGGTTCTTGTCCCAGCTCATGTCCTGATCCTACACGGGTCCTTTCCCCTGTCTCTAGAGGCCCCTTTCCCCACTCCTTCCTTATTCCCCCTCTACTGTCCTGCACTTGCTCCTTCTCTTTCTCTGCACAGCCCCATTCCCATCCCCATCTGTCAGTCAGTGGTATTTATTGAGCACTTATTGAGCACTGCATTAAGCACTCGGGAGAATACGATGCAGTAGAGTTGGTAAACATGATCCTTGCTCTCAGTGAGCTTTCAATCTAGTTGGGGAGACAGACATTAGAATAAATTACAGATTCATTCAATTCATTCAATTGTATTTATTGAGCGCTTACTGTGTGCAGAGCACTGTACTGAGCGCTTACAGATAGGGGACATGTGTAGGTGATGCGGAGGAGGAGAGGGTGTGGAGATGAGTGGTTAGGCAGATGAGGCCTCTTGAAAGAGATATGATTTTAGTAGGGTCTCAAAGACAGGAGAGTGGTGGTCTGTCGGATATAATAATGATGGTGTTTGTTAAGCGCTTTACTATGTGCCAAGCACTGTTCTAAGCTCTGGAGCGAGGGGGAGTTATTCCAGGCAGGAGGGAGAGTGTGAGCAAGGAGTCGGAGGCAAGACATGTGAGATCAAAGTACAGTGAGTAGGTTGGCGTCAGAGGATCGAAGTGTATGGGCTGGCTTATAGTAGAAAATCTGCGAGGGAAGGTGGGAGCGGGAGACCTGATTGAGTACCTTAAAGCTGAGGTAAGGAGATTCTGTTTGATGTTGGAAATGGGTGGGCAACCCCTGGAGGCTTCTGAGGAGTGTGGAGACATACACAAAACAGATTTTTAGAAATATGACCTGGATAGCAGAGTGAAGCACGATGGACTGAAACAGGGAGAGGCTGGAGGCCTGGAGGCTAGCGAGGAGGCTGATGCAGTAGCCAAAGTGGGATATGATAACTGCTTTGACCATCATGGCAGCAGCTTGGATAGAGAGGAAGGGGAAGAGTCTAGAGATGTGGTGAAGGGAAAACTGCCTGGATCTGGTGACGGACTGAACGTGTCGGTCGAATGAGAGAAATGAATGAAACGATAAGGGCGGCGTTATAGGTTCGTGAGACGGAGAAAATGGGGGCATTGTCTACAATGATGGGAAAGTCTCGGGAAGGACGGGGTTTGGTTGAGAAGATGAGGGTTCTGTTTTGGACATGTTGAGTTTGAGGCATTGGCAGGACATCCAAGTAGAGATGTCCTGAAGGTAGGAGGAAATCTGAGATTGCACAGAAAGAGAGAGGTTAGGGGCTGGACAGGTAGATTTGGGAATCATCCATATAGATAGTAGTTGAAGCCATGGGAGCAAATTAATTCTCCAAGGTAGTGGGTATAGATGGAGAAGAGGAGGGGTCCCAAAATTGAGTCTAGAAGAACCTCCAAAGTTGGGGGGTGGGAAGTAGAAGAAGAGTTGGTGAAAGACTCTGAGAAGGAATGACCAGAGAGATAGGAGGAAAACCAGGAGTGTCTGCAAAGCCAAGGTTAGTTAGTGTTTCCAGGAGGAGGGAATGGTCCGCAGTGCCGAAGGCGGCTGAGAGGTTGAGGAGGTTTAGGATGGCATAGAAGCCACTGGATTTGGCAAGAAGGAGATGACTGGTGAACTTAGAGAGGGCCGTTTCACTGGAGCGGAGGGGCGGAAACCAGATTGAGGTAGGTCAGGTAGAGAAATGGAGGAGAGGCAGCGGAGGCAGTGGGTTTCAACAGCTTGCTTGAGTTTGGAAAGGACTGGTGAGTCGGGGATGGGTCGATAACCGGAAGGCTCCATGGGGTCAAGGGAGGGTGATTTTAGGATAGATGGGGGATACACGGGCTCTCCCCATCTTCAAAGTCCCCCTACAATCATATCTCCTCCAAGAGGCCTTCCCTGACTAAACCTTCATTTACCTTCTTTGCCCTCCCTTCTGTGTTGCCTATGCAGTTGAATTCACATTCATTCATTCATTCATTCAATCATATTTATTGCATCCCTTAAGTACTTGATATTCACCCTTCCCTCAGCTCCGTAACCCTTATCTACATATCAATCAATCATATTTATTGAGCGCTTACTGTATGCAGAGCACTGTACTAAGCGCTTGGGAAGCACAAGTTGGCAACATATAGAGACGGTCCCTACCCAACAGTGGGCTCACAGTCTAGAAAGTCTCAGCCTACATTCCACGTGTGGCTTAGTGGAAAGAGCCCGGGTTTGAGAGTCAGAGGATGTGGGTTCTAATCCCGGCTCTGCCACTTGTGCTGTCTGACCTTGGGCAGGTCGCTTCACTTCTCTGGGCCTCAGTTACCTCATCTGTAAGATGGGGATTTTCATTCATTCATTCAATCGTATTTATTGAGCGCTTACTGTGTGCGGAGCACTGTACTGAGCACTTGGGAAGTACAAGTTGGCAACATATAGAGACGGTCCCTACCCAACAGTGGGCTCACAATCTAGAAGGCGGAGACAGAGAACAAAACAAAACTTATTAACAAAATAAAATAAGTAGAATATGTGCAAGTAAAATGAATAAATAGGGTAATAAATACGTACAAACATATATACATATATACAGGTGCTGCGGGGAAGGGAAGGAAGTAAGGCAGGGAGGATGGAGAGGGGGACGAGGGGGAGAGGAAGGAGGGGGTTCAGTCTGGGAAGGCCTCCTGGAGGAAGTGAGCTCTCAGTAGGGCCTTGAAGGGATTAAGACTGTGAGCCCCACGTGGGACAACCTGATTACCCCAGCGCTTAGAACGGTGCTTGGCACGTAGTAAGTGCTTAACAAATACCGAATTATTATTATCTTCTCCCCTGACCTTCCTGTCTCCCCTCCTGTGCCCCTGCCCCCTCCCTGACCCCTCTCTCCCTTCCTGCCCTATGTCCTATGTGCCAGTAATGTAAGACGCAGGCAGGCCGCTTCCTTCCTCCGGTCGCACTCCTCCCCTCCCCGACCAGCCCAGTGAATTTAGTAAATTCAGCATTTACCCCGGCCCGCCGCCAGCTCTGTCTGTTGCTTCCAGCCTGTCAGTCCCCCAGGTATCACTCAGGGAGGGTCCGTGCTTTAGGGTCCCGGCTGACCCCTGGGACATTAGGACACAGATGGGCTCTAGGCCTGGGACCTCTCCATTGGGGGGGGCTTGGGGAAGCTGCCAACAAGGGGCAGCTCAGTTGTGGGGTACATTTGGGCAAGGGACACTCCCAGGCCTGGATCACCCCGGACCCACTGCCCCACCCCACTCATGGCTCCGGGGACCCTCCAGCCTCCGGGAGATGAGTTCTTTCACTGTAGGTAGGAATTGTGCCTGTTATATTGTCGTGTTGTATTCTCCCAAGTGCTTAGTACAATGCACACAGTAAGCACTCGATAAGTGCAATTGATTGACTCCTTCTCAGCGTTGCACACCCCCAACTGCACGTGGACTAGAAAGAGAGTCTTGAAGGGGAGCCCCCTCACCCCCGATGAGATTTCTTCTCCAATCAGTCTTGGGTCTGGGATGGGAAGTTGATTCTGGGGCATCAAGATCCGTTTTCTGGGGATCAGAAACCTCTAGGACATCAGCCCTGAGCTCCCTGCCATGCCAACCATGGAGAGATCTGGAAACTTTTTGCCGCAGGAGACATTGCAGTGAAGACTGATGAGAGAGTAAGGGCTGGGGCCGGGAGCCAGGGTTGTGGCTGCCCTGCTCTTACAAATTCATTGACCCCCAGAATAATAATAATAATAATGATGGCATTTGTTAAGCGCTTACTATGTGCAGAGCACCGTTCTAAGCGCCGGGGAGGCTACAAGGTGATCAGGTTGTCCCAAGGGGGGCTCACTGTCAATCCCCATTTTCCAGATGAGGTAACTGAGGCCCAGAGATGTTAAGTCACTTGTCAAAGTCACACAGCTGACAATTGGTGGAGCTGGGATTTGAACCCATGACCACTGACTCCAAAGCCAGTGCTCTTTCCACTGAGCTACATTGCTTCCTTCCTTCTCACCCTGGGTGGTGCCTGGCATTGAAATCAATCAATCAATCAATCTGGAGACCCCCTCCTCACCCCTCTTTCATTTCCCCTCCCACCCCTACCCCACCCTGGGATGGAAGTTGGCCAGCCCCTAGTCGATCCTCCCTCCACTGAACTGGAGAGCGAGTCAGGGAGGGGCACTCACCCTCCTGGGGTTCGCCATGTTGTCCCTCTCTTTCTCCAGGGACAACTCGGGGTCCAGAGCTGGGAATCCCTTCCCAGGCCACGCCGGAGAGATCGGGGCCACCGAGTGGCTTCAAGGAGAAGGTAGTGGACTTGGGATTTTATTCCAGGTCCGTAGGCACAATTCAGGGCCCTATCATCGCAGACCTCCCTCCCCAGCCCCAAAGCTGTTGCAGATGGACACTGAGCCCTTTGTGTCTGCAGTTGAAATCGAAACCGACAAAGGGGAAGGAAATGGCAAAGGGAGGGAGAAAACAGTGGGCCAGTGCTGGGCCTGCACTGAGCTAGGGAGCCAGCGAGGCGGTGGTCAGGGGTTGGAGAGGAGGAAGAGGAGCGGGGAGCTAGGGTAGAGAAGACTCCAGGGAGCTCACAGTCTGTCAATCCTGTGGACCGTCAAAGAATCCCGGAGTCAAGAGGTCACCTAATCCAGCCCTCTGCTTCCACAAAGGTGAAGACGTAACCACTCGAGTCAGATGGGCACCTGTTCCTTTCTTAAGGCTCTTCCGGGAGGGACCCCACCTGCCCTCCACAACATAAGGGTTTTTTCACCTGCCTCTTCCTGTTCCACTGAAATCTCTCGAGCTGCACTTTAAACCTCTTTCCGCTGGGATCATCATAAATGTGTTCACGCTGGTGCAGTAAAAACAGGAGGGAGTTGTAGGGGAAAGGGTGTTAGTGGATAGTTTTTTTTTAAAGGTATTTATTAAGCACTTACTATTCATTCATTCATTCAATCGCATTTATTGAGCGCTTACTGTGTGCAGAGCACTGTACTAGGCGCTTGGGAAGTACAAGTCGGCAAAATAAAGAGACCGTCCCTTCCCAACAATGGGCTCACAGTCTAGAAAGGGGAGACAGACAACAAGACAAAACATGTGGACAGGTACTATATCCGGCACTGTACTATGTGCTGGGGTAGATCAGTCAATCAATCAGTTGTATTTATTGAGCACTGATTTTTGCTGAGCACTTTACTAAGCACTTGGGAGAATCCTGGCTCCGCCAACTGTCAGCTGTGTGACTTTGGGCAAATTACTTAACTTCTCTGTGTCTCAGTTACCTCATCTGTAAAATGGGGATTAAAACTGTGAGCCCCCCGTGGGACAATCTGATCACCTTGTAACCTCCCCAGCTCTTAGAACAGTGTTTTGCACATAGTAAATGCTTAACAAGTACCATTATTATTATTATTATTAGTACAACAGAATTAGCAGACACGCTCCTTGCCCATAATGAAGAGGTTGGACACAGTCCATATCCCACACAGGGCTCACAGTCTTGATCTCCACTTTACAGATGAGGCTCAGAGAAGTGAAGTGACTCTCCTAAGGTCACACAGCAGACAAGTGGCAGAGCCAGGGTTAGAATCCAGATCCTTCTGATTCCCAGGCCCTTGCTATATTCACTAGGCCGTGCTCCTTCTTGTTCTGTCAGATTGGATAGCGAGTGTGATGAATCAAAGAAAACTTTCTGGAGGAAGTGACCTTTGGCTGAGCTGTGAAGGAGCAAGTAGCAACTGTGGTCTGTCGGGCTGTATGTGGCTTGCTGAGTTTAGCTCCCAGGCCCAGCTCCTGGCACGGAAACCAATCAAAAAGTGGAGCTGGCAGGGTTGGGTCAGAAGTCAGGCTGGGTTCAGAGGTGGATAGTAGTAGTCGTAGCAGTAGCAAAAATATTTATTAAGTACTGACTGTGTGCACAGCACTGTGCTAAATTCTGGGAAAGAATATGTGGATGAGAATGAGACAAGGTCCCCGGCCCTTAAAGCGTTCACAGTTTAAGAGTGGGTGACTCTCCTGGCCCCCTAGAATGAGGACGATTTGGGCCTCAGCCCCTGTCTTCCCGAAGCCTTCTCCTAGCAGTGGCTTGGAGGGGGAAGGGAGAGTGGTGGACAGCAGCAGAAGGCTTCTTAATGCAGGTAAGTGTGATTCCCTGGAGCAGGGTGAGCAAATTTTCAGTGCCCAAAATTGTAGAGTCTCCTCATGTTTGAAGGGGAGTGTCTTCTGGGATCTGGTAGATCTCTCTGGGAAGAATAACCCAGGCTTGCAGAGACAGAAAAGTCTGCCAATCACTGCCACTTTTACAACTTCCCCCATTTGATGAAACCTCCCCAACCGCGATGGTGGGAGGTGGGGGAAGCACAGCGCTCCGATTGCCAGGGATCACCGAAAACGTCTGAGATCCTGGCAGCCCTGGAGATGCTTCCTGGCCTCAGAGAGTCTTTGGGCCTTACCTCTCTTGCACAAACATGATGACCGCTTCTCGGTTTCTGTGGCTTCCCCTGTGTCCTGCCTCTGAGTTGGTTTTCCAGGGCCTGTGGTTCTGTAAAGTCGGGGTCACGTTCAGTTTTCGGTAGACATTTGTCAATATTGCCTTCTGGAATCAATGACTCATATCCTTGGATGGCGGGAAGGGAGGTTTGAGGAAGAGTATCGTACTCCCTAGAGATGGCACAATCAATATCGAATGTTTACAAAGTCTTGGAAAAGTAATAATTATGATATAGTACTGTTAAGCATTTACTATGTGTCAAGCACTATACTAAGTGTGGGGTAGATACAGGTAAATCAGGTTGGGCCCAACCCCTGTCCCACATGAGGCTCACAATCTAAGTTGGAGGGAGGAGGATTTCATCCCCATTTTACACACGAGATAACTGAGGCACAGAAAATTTAAGTGACTTGCCTAAGATCACACGGCAGACATGTGGCACTCTGGGCAAGTCTCTTCACTTCTCTAGGCCTCAGTTACCTCATCTGTAAAATGGGGATGAAGACTGTGAGCCCCCCGTGGGACAACCTGATCACCTTGTAACCTCCCCAGCGCTTAGAACAGTGCTTTGCACATAGTAAGCGCTTAATAAATGCCATAAAAAAAATGTGGCAGAGCTGGTATTAGAATCCAGATCCTCTGACTTCTAGTGCTCTTTCCACTGGGCAACGGTGTTTCTCTACAATAGAGTTGGTAGTTAGGATTTCTGCCCACAAGGAGCTCACAATCTAGCAGGGGACACAGAACTTAAAATGAATTTCAGGAAACAGAAGCAAAGAGTGTGATGATATGTGCACAAATGCTGTGGTGAGGTGGGGTGCTTAGGGGGTATGAACTTTTAAAAAAATAGTATTCGTTAAGTGCGTACTATGTGCCAGGTAGCGTGGCTCTGTGGAAAGAGCACAGGCTTGGGGGTCAGAGGTCCAGGGTTCAAATCCCAGCTGTGTGACTTTGGGCAAGTCACTTAACTTCTCTGTGCCTCGGTGACCTCATCTGTCAAATGAGGATTAAGACTGTGAGCCCCCCGTGGGACAACCTGATCACCTTGTAACCTCCCCAGCGCTTAGAACAGTGCTTCGCACGTAGCAAGTGCTTAATAAATGCCATTATTATTAGAGAAGCAGCATGGCTCAGTGGAAAGAGCCTGGGCTTTGGAGTCAGAGGTCATGGGTTCAAATCCCAGCTCCGCCAATTGTCAGCTGTGTGACTTTGGGCAAGTTACTGAACTTCTCTGTGCCTCAGTTCCCTCATCTGTAAAATGGGGATTAAGACTGAGAGCCCACTTTGGGACAACCTGATCACTTTGTAACCTCCCCAGCGCTTAGAACAGTGCTTCACACATAGCAAGTGCTTAATAAATGCCATTATTATTAGAGAAGCAGCATGGCTCAGTGGAAAGAGCATGGGTTTTGGAGTCAGAGGTCATGGGTTCAAATTCCGGCTCCGCCAATTGTCAGCTGTGTGACTATGGGCAAGTTACTTAACTTCTCTGTGCCTCAGTTCCCTCATCTGTCAAATGGGGATTAAGACTGTGAGCCCACTTTGGGACAACCTGATCACCTTGTAACCTTCCCAGCGCTTAGAATAGTGTTTTGCACATAGTGAGTGCTTAATAAATGCCATCATTATTACTAAGCAGTGGGTTAGATACAAGATAATCAGGTTGGTCAGAGTCCCCGTCCCTCATTGGCTGACAGTCTAGTGGGAGAGAAAACAGGTATTTAATCCTGATTTTTCAGGTGAGAAAACTGAGGCACTGAGAAGTTAGATGACTAGTCTAAGATATCACACCTGGCAGATGGCAGAGCCAGGATTTAGAACCCAGGTTCCCTAATTCCCAGGCCTCTGCTCTTTCCACTGGGAGACACAGGGATGAGGAAGAATGGGGTTGGTTGGAGGAGCTGAGTTGTTAAGTCAGTAAAGAGTTTCTGGAGGAGATGTGATTTTAGCAAGGCTTTGAAAGTGGGGAGAGCAGTGGTCCCTCAGCCCCACTGCACTTACGTATAGATCCATAATTTATTGAGAAGCAGTATCACGTAGCGGATAGAGCAGAGAGAGGCCTAGGAGTCAGGTCTTGGGTTCTGATTCCAGCTCCGCCACTTGTTACCTCAGTTAGAGAAGCAGCGTGACTCAAGAGAAGCAGCGTGGCTCAGTGGAAAGAGCACGGGCTTTGGAGTCAGAGGTCATGGGTTCAAATCCCGGCGCCGGCAGTTGTCAGCTGTGTGACTTTGGGTAAGTCACTTAACTTCTCTGTGCCTCAGTTACCTCATCTGGAAAATAGGGGTTAAGACTGTGAGCCCCCCATGGGACAATCTGATCACCTTGTAACCTCCCCAGTGCTTAGAACAGTGCTTTGCACATAGTAAGCACTTAATAAATGCCATTATTATTATTATTATTATTATTATTACCTCATCTGTGAAATGGGGATTGAGACTGTGAGCCCTGGATGGGACCGGGATTGTGTCCAACCCGATTTGCTTGTATCTAAGCAACGTGGCTCAGTGGAAAGAGCATGGGGCATTGGAGTAAGAGGTTATGGGTTCGAATGCCGGCTCCGCCACCCGTCTCCTGTGTGACCTTGGGCAAGTCACTTAACTTCTCGGAGCTTCAGTTACCTCATCTGTAAAATGGGGATGAAGACTGTGAGCCCCACGTGGGACAACCTGATCATCTTGTATCCCAGTGCTTAGAATAGTGCTTTGCACATAGTAAGCGCTTAACAAATGCCATTATTATTATTCTTCATTCATTCATTCAATCGTATTTATTGAGTGTTTACTGTGTGCAGAGCACTGCACTAAGCACTTGGGAAGTAAAAGTTGGCAACGTATTCAGTCCCTACCCAACAATGGGCTCACAGTCTATTATTATCCACTCCAGTGCTTAGTGCAGCACCGGGCACGTAGTACGCGGTTAAAAGATACCAAATAATAACTATTATTATATTTATATTAATGTCTGTCTCCCCCTCTAGACTTTAAGCTCACTGTGGGCAGGGAACAGGTCTACCAACTCTGTTACATTGTACTCTTCCAAGTACTTAGTACAGCACATAGTAAGCACCTAATTAATATGATTGATTGATTGATTGATCTGGCAGATGTGAAGGGAGAGGGAAATCCCGGCAGAAGGGAGTGTGGGGGCAAGGGATTGATGTCGAGAGATGTGAGATCAAGGCCCAGTGAGTAGTTTGGCATTAGAGGAGCAAATGTGGGAGCTGGGTTTTAGAGGGAGAGGAACGAGAACAGGTGGAATGGAGAGAGCTGATTGAGTCCCTTAAACCTGATGGTGAGGAGTTTCTGTCTGACACGGAGGTGGATGGACAGCCATCGGAGGCTTCTGAGGCACGGAAAGATGTGCGTAGTAGTATTTTTTAGAAAAATGGTCCAGGAAGCAGGGTGAAGTGCAGACAAGGGTGGAGAAAGACAAGAGGCAATTCCTGGAGCTGAGGTGAAACAGAAACCCGCCTGGGTACAGGAAGCATCCTGGGCTGTTTCAGACATGATGCAGAGGTGACTCACTGGGAATATACACCTAACTAGTCAGCGGGGTGTCAAGAGCCTCTGGGCCCAGCTCTGAGACCCTAATGCAGGAAGCGCAAATAACCAGAGAAGCAGCGTGGCCTAGTGGAAAGAACACAGATCTGGGGGTTAGAGGACCTGGGTTCGAACCCCAGCACTGCCACATAATAATAATAATAATAATAATAATGGCATTTGTTAAGCACTTACTATGTGCAAAGCACTGGGGAGGATACAAGGTGATCAGGTTGTCCCACAGGGGGCTCACAGTCTTAATCCCCATTTTCCAGATGAAGGAACTGAGGCACAGAGAAGTGAAGTGACTTAACCAAGGTCACACAGCTGACAGTTGACGGAGCCGGGATTTGAACCCACGACCTCTGACTCCAAAGCCTGTGCTCTTTCCACTGAGCCACACTGCACACACTGCTGTCACATGTCTGCTGGGTGCTCCTGGGCTAGACACTTCAGTTCTCTGTACTTCAGTTTCTTCATCTGTAAAATGAGGATTCAATACCTGTTCTCCCTTCTTCTTCAACTTTAGCCCCATGTGGGACAGGGACTGTGTCCAGCCTGATTATCTTGTATCTAGCCCGGTGCTTAATTCAGTGCTTGGCACAGGGTAAGTCTTAAACAAATGCCACAAATATTATCGTTACCAGAGGGGGAAGGAGAGGGGCAGAGAGCTGAAGGGCCTTTTTTTCAGTGACTGGCTGGGTCACTGGTGTGGGAGGAAGGGAAGGGGGGACAGGGGAACACTTAATTTCCTGGGCATACACAAAAAAAGCTCATGACCCTTTCTCCTCCCTATAATCACTGTGACCTGTCTCCCCTGAGGTGAAAGGCATTCCCACAACTCTCCCCGTGGCTGCAGAGCTGATGTCATCACAGGCCTTGCCGCCAACCCCTTTCCCTCCTCACGCCTGAGTGTGGACTCATTCGTTCATTCAATCATATTTATTGAGCACTTACTGTGTGCAGAACACTGTACTAAGCGCTTGGGAAGTACAAGTCGGCAACATATAGAGACGGTCCCTACTGAACAATGGACTCACAGTCTAGAAGGGGGAGACAGACAACAAAACAAAACATGTGGACAGGTGTCAAGTCGTCAGAACAAATAGAATTAAAGCTAAGTGCACATCATTGACAAAATAAATAGAATAGTAAATATGTACAAGTAAAATAAATAGAATAATAAATCTGTACAAACACATAGACTGTGAGCCCACTGTTGGGTAGGGACCGTCTCTATATGTTGCCAACTTGTACTTCCCAAATGCTTAGTACAGTGCTCTGCACACAGTAAGTGCTCAATAAATGCGATTGAATTGAACTAATGAATATACAGGTGCTGTGGGGAGGGGAAGGTGGTAGGGTGGGGGAGAGGGGGAGGAGGAGAGGAAAAAGAGGGTTCAGTCTGGAAAGGCCTCTTGGAGGAGGTGAGCTCTCAGTAGGGCTTTGAAGGGAGGAAGAGAGCTAGCTTGGTGGATGTGTGGAGGGAGGGCATTCCAGGCCAGTGGGAGGACGTGGGCCGGGGGTCGGTGGCCTCCCCTCCGCTCCTCTGCCGCTAATCTCCTCACCGTACCTCGCTCTCGCCTATCCCGCCATCGACCCCCGGCCCACGTCATCCCCCGGGCCTGGAATGCCCTCCCTCTGCCCATCCGCCAAGCTAGCTCTCTTCCTCCCTTCAAGGCCCTGCTGAGAGCTCACCTCCTCCAGGAGGCCTTCCCAGACTGAGCCCCTTCCTTCCTCTCCCCCTCGTCCCCCTCTCCATCCCCCCATCTTACCTCCTTCCCTTCCCCACAGCACCTGTATATATGTATATATGGTTGTACATATTTATTACTCTATTTATTTACTTATTTATTTATTTATTTTACTTGTACATTTCTATCCTATTTATTTTATTTTGTTGGTATGTTTGGTTCTGTTCTCTGTCTCCGCCTTTTAGACTGTGAGCCCACTGTTGGGTAGGGACTGTCTCTATGTGTTGCCAATTTGTACTTCCCAAGCGCTTAGTATAGTGCTCTGCACATAGTAAGCGCTTAATAAATACGATTGATTGATTGATTGATTGATTGATCAGATACAAGCAACCTTCAACCTGGGGCACTAAACAACCAGGGTGCCCTCGCATCACTTAGCACCAGCTCTGCCTATTTGCAAGCTAATCCATCAGTGGCATTTACAGAGCGTTTACTGTGGGCAGAATACTGTCCGTCTCCCTGACTGACTCTTAACCTCTTTTTCTGTACCCTTGAAAGTCTATCTGTCGATCAGTCAGTCGTATTTATTGAGTGCTTACTGTGTGCAAAGCGTGTACTAAGCTCTTGGGAGAATACATTATAACAATATAACAGATACATATCCTGCCCACAAAGAACTTACGAACTAAAGTGGGAGAACGACGTTAATATGAATAAATATATTCCAGATATAGTCTTTTTTCTCCTCTCTTTCCTTGTAGCTTGGTAGGATTGGTTATGCATTTACTATGTGCCAGGCACTGTCCTAAGCACCGGGATAGATCCAAGCTAATCAGGTTAGATAAGGTCCCTGTCCCACATTCGGCTCACAGCTTAAAGAATCCCCATTTTACAGATAAGGTAACTGAGGCCCAAAGAAGTTAAGTGACTTGCCCAAGGTCGCACAGCAGACAGGTGGTGGAGACGGGAATAGAGCTCAGGTCCTCTGACTCTCAGGCTCTTTCCATAGGCCATGCTGCCACTGTACCTCGTTCTCGCCTGTCCCGCCGTCAACCCCCGGCCCACGTCCTTCCCCTGGCCTGGAAAACTCTCCCTCCACACATCGGCCAAGCTAGCTCTCTTCCTCCCTTCTAAGCCCTATTGAGAGCTCACCTCCTCCAGGAGGCCTTCCCAGACTGACCCGCCTTGTCCTCTCCTCCTCCCCATCCCCCCGCCCTACCTCCTTCCCCTCCCCACAGCACTTGTATATGTATTTGTACAGATTTATTGCTCTATTTATTTTACTTGTCCATATTTACTATTTATTTTGTTAATAATGTGCATATAGCTTTAATTCTATTTGCTCTGACGATTTTGACACCTGTCTCCATGTTTTGTTTAGTTGTCTGTCTCCCCCTTCTAAACTGTGAGCCCCTTGTTGGGTAGGGACCGTCTCTAGATGTTGCCGACTTGTACTTCCCAAGCGCTTAGTACAGTGCTCTGCACACAGTAAGCGCTCAATAAATACGATTGAATGAATGAATGGTGTTCTACTCCGATGTTCTACACACAGTTGCCAGTCAGTTGATCTACTCTCCCCGTTCCTTCACAGAGGAGATCTTGCCGGGGTGGCAGGTGGTTGCTTGCATGCAGGAGGAGGGCATGTCTGGCTTCCCATCCCCATCCCCTGAGGGTCACCATCCCTACTGGGCCCTAATGGAGCCTGCTGGGACAGTGAAGCTGGGAGTTCAGTGAGCAGAAGGTCTCAAAATAATAATAATAATAATAATAATAATAATAATAATAATAATAATGGCATTTATTAAGCACTTACTATGTGCAAAGCACTGTTCTAAGCACTGGGGTGTTTACAAGGTGATCAGGTTGTCCCTCGGGGGGCTCACAGTCTCAATCCCCATTTTACAGATGAGGTCACTGAGTCCCAGAGAAGTTAAGTGACTTGCCCAAAGTCACACAGCTGACAAGTGGCGGAGTAGGGATTGGAACCCATGACCTCTGACTCCAAAGCCCGGGCTCTTTCCACTGAGCCATGCTGCTTCCCTGCTTCAAAACCCTTGATGATGAGGATGACATTTGTTAAACACTTTACTCTGTGCCAAGCACTGTACTAAGCGCCACCCCAAAGGGTTGCCTCCCTCTCAGTGAATGACTGCCTTCCTCAATCTAAGGCACCTCCCCCTAGAAACTACAATGGTGGTAATTAGGAATGAATTGGGAGTGAACTTGCTATTGTTCTTCCAACCTAGGAACAACTGGAGGGGTGATGATTTAATCATTATTTCTGAAATGCTACTACCTTCAATTTCGCTAAATTAGTAAAAGGTAAAAGCAAATCAAGTACAGAGGTCATCTTGATATATTTGAAATGATAAATGAATTCCACACATCCACATCCATCTATTCCTCCCTTCAAAGCCCTACTGAGAGCTCACCTCCTCCAAGAGGCCTTCCCAGGCTGAGCCCCCTTTTTCCTCTCCTCCTCCCATCCCCCCACCCTACCTCCTTCCCCTCCCCACAGCACCTGTGTGTATATGTTTGTACAGATTTATCACTCTATTTATTTTACTTGTACATATTGACTATTCCATTTATTTTGTTAATGATGTGCATTTAGCTTTAATTGTATTTATTCTGACGACTTGACCCCTGTCCACGTGTTTTGTTTTGTTGTCTGCCTCCCCCTTCTTGACTGTGAGCCCGTTGTCGGGTAGGGACTGTCTCTATATGTCGCCAACTTGTAATAATAATAATAATAATGACATTTGTTAAGTGCTTGCTATGTGCAAAGCACTGCTCTAAACTTGTACTTCCCAGCGCTTAGTACAGTGCTCTGCATACTGTAAGTGCTCAATATATACGACTGAATGAATGAATGAATGAATACCAGCAAATCAAGTTGGATACAATCCCTATCCCACATGGGGCTTACAGTCTCAATCCCCATTTTATAGATGGGGTAACTGAGGCCTCCGAGAAGTGAAGTGACTTGCCCAAGGCCACACAGCCAACAAATGGTGGAGCTGGGATTAGAACTCATGACCTTCTGATTCCCAGGCCCATGCTCTATCTACTATGTCATGCCACTGATGTCCCACACTCTGGTGGGTTTCAGTCAGCCAGGAGGCTGGGTGGTCAGATTGCCATCATCATCATCAATCGTATTTATTGAGTGCTTACTGTGTGCAGAGCACTGTACTAAGCGCTTGGTACAAGTTTGCAACATATAGAGACAGTCCCTACCCAACAGTGGGCTCACAGTCTAAAAGCCATGACTGCAGCTTTGGTCCTGGGTTCCGAGGTGGGGGAAAGTGGCAAAAAGAACAAACCCTAAGTTCAGGGCATCAAAGCCTTTCTTTAAACACACTCCAATCCAAATGAGTAAACAAAGAAATAAATGATAAATGACTTTGTCTCAGCAGGGTACCAGAAAATGTGATAACAACAATAATCAATCAGTGATAAGTGCTTTCTCTGAGCAGAGCACTGTACTGATATGCTCTTGGAGTAATAATAACAATGATCAATCAATCAATCAATCGTATTTATTGAGTGCTTACTGTGTGCAGAGCACTGTACTAAGCGCTTGGGAAGTCCAAGTTGGCAACATATAGAGACAGTCCCTACCCAACAGTGGGCTCACAGTCTAGAAGGGGGAGACAGAGAACAAAACCAAACATATTAACAAAATAAAATAAATAGAATAGAATGGAATTCCACTGCTTTCATTACAACGGAGATCGGGAAGAGCACATGTCTCAGTCAGAGGACCCAGATTCTAATCCCCGCATCGTGATGATAACGATGGTATTTGTTAAGCGCTTACTATGTGCCATGCGCTGTTCTAAGCACTGGGATAGATACAAGGTTATGACGTTGTCCCACATGGGTCTCACAGTCTTAATCCCCATTTTCCAGATGAGGCAACTGAGGCCCAGAGAAGTTAAGTGACTTGCCCAAAGTCACCCAGCTGACAAATGGCGGAGCTGGGATTAGAACCCGTGACCTCTGACTCCCAAGCCCGGGCTCTTACTGGAAGATTATAGTACAACACATTCCCTGCCCACAACAAGCTTACAGTCCGGAGAGAGGCCTATGGTCTAGAATAGCAATAACAGTAACAATAATAGTAATGATGATAATAATAACAATAATAATATTTGTGGTATTTGCTAATAATAATAATAGCATTTGTTAAGTGCTTACTATGTTCCAAGCACTTTACTAGGCTCTGGGGTGGATGATACAAGCAAGTTGGGTTGGACAGAGTCACTGTCCCACTTTGGGCTCACAGTCTCAATCCCCATTTTACAGATGAGGTTACTGAGGCACAGAGAAGTGAAGTGATTTGCCCAAGGTCACACAGCAGACATGAGGCGGGCCTTCTGATTCCCAGGCTCATGCTCTATTCACTATGCCATGCTTCTTCTTAAGTGCCAAGCACTCACTACGTGCCAAGCACTGTGCTAAGATCTAGGATAGATACTACATAAGCAGATTGGACACTGCCCCCCCGGGGCTCACAATCAAGCACTTAGTACAGTGCTCTCCACACAGTAAGTGCTCAATAAATATGACTGAATGAATAAGAAGGAGGGAAAACAGGAATTTCAGCCCCATTTTAAAGATGAAGAAACTGGGGCACAAAAAGTGAAGTAACTTGCCCAAAACCACAGAGCAAGCAGGTGTCAGAGGTAGGATTCGAACCCAGGCATCCTGACACTCATTCCTGAGCTCTGTTTTTTTAAAAAATGGTATTTGTTAAGGGCTTATTGTGCCAGGCACTATATTAAGGGCTAGGGTAAATATAAGAAAATCAGATTGGACACAGACCCTGTCCCATATAGGGCTCACAATCTTATATCCCCATTTTACAGATGAGGTAGCTGTTAGGCACAGAGAAGTTAAGGGCCTACTGAGAGCCAAGGCCCTACTGAGAGCTCACCTCCTCCAGGAGGCCTTCCCAGCCTGAGCCCCTTCCTTCCTCTCCCCCTCGTCCCCCCTCCATCCCCCCATCTTACCTTCTTCCCTTCCCCACACCACCTGTATATATGTATATATGTTTGTACATATTTATCACTCTATTTTACTTGTACATATGTATTCTATTTGTTTTATTTTGTTAGTATGTTTGGTTTAGTTCTCTGTCTCCCCCTTTTAGACTGTGAGCCCACTGTTGCGTAGGGACTGTCTCTGTGTGTTGCCAACTTGTACTTCCCAAGCGCTTAGTACAGTGCTCTGCACACAGTAAGTGCTCAATAAATGCGATTGATGATAATGATGAAGGGACACGGTGGGAAAGTGGAGGAGCTGGAATTAGAACCCAGGTCCTCCGACTCCCAGGGACATCTCTTTCCACTAGGCCACACTGCTTCTCTATTGAAGACCAAGTGTTGGTTTTCCTCTTCTACGGGGCAGTCCGGCCCACTGAGGGGACAGAACACCTGTCCACAGTTCTATCCAAACCTTTCCAGAACCTTTCCAGCTACTTGACTTCCTCTGGGAAGCTCTAACGAGCCCCTGGGTGAAGAAGAGTTTTTTGGGTTTTTTGGTCTGTTTTGAGTTTTCATTCAAATAAAAATAGAAACCCAAATCGAGTCCTTGGAGTTCTCCAGCTCCCCCTGTGCCTTGCTTAACAGGAAATGGTCCTTCACTACTACCACTACTACTACCACTACTACTACTACTACTACTACCACCACTAATGGTATTTGTTATGAGCTTACTATGTGCAAAGCACTGTTCTAAGCACTGTCCCCAGGTTACAAGGTGATCAGGTTGACCCACGGGGGCTCACAGTTTTAATCCCCATTTTACAGATGAGGTAGCAGAGAAGTGAAGTGACTTGCCCAAAGTCACACAGTTGACAGTTGGTGGATCCATGATTTGAACCCATGACCTCTGACTCCAAAGCCTGTGCTCTTTCCTCTGAGCCACGCTGCTTCACGCTGCCTGCTGTCCAGTGGATGATCGACTGGGAACAGACTCAGGCCCACACTCTGGGCAGGGCAACTCCTCTCCATTTTTTTGATTTGAGATCTGTGTTGCATTTCCGATCCCCATGCAGGAGGGATGAGGCGGACACAGGCACACAACTGACCAAATAAACACAGAACCCTATGAACGCATAAGAACCCAAATGGCACATGCGTAAACACAAGGAACCGGAGATGCTATTACAGATGCTATTACAGGCAAGTATGAAGAGTGGCGAGGGAGGAAGCTAGGAGGGAATACACAGGACTTCAGAAATGGGCTTTTAAGCTGAAAGTGGAAACAGCGAAACATACTTGAAAAGCCTGCTAGGATTCCAAAGCCACCCCTGGTCACTCATTCCAAATCTTTGTAATTTTTGCTGTCAGGGCCTGCCCAGACATTCTTTCCATGTCTAACCTAAATCCCTCCTGTTGCAGTTGTTTTAGTCCATTTCCTCGTGTTCATCATCAGTGGAGATGAGGAACAGCTGGCCATCCTCCCCCCCCCCCCCGCCCCGCGCCCCCCTCTCTAGTTATGGATTCCCTTTGCTGATCTTGCAGTTGGAAAGCCTCTCCCCTTCCCCCTTCTCTTCCTCCTCTTTTTCCTCCCCTTCTTCCTCTTTTCCCCCTTAGTGCTCCCTGCCTCTTCCGCCCCAGGGCTCAGATCGAAGCGATCTGAGTAATCTGAACCAAGCCAGAGTCCTGGCAGGCTGCTCTGACGACTTCAGCCCACTTGACCGTGGGGACCCGTTTGAGGGGAAACGTACCCAGAAGCAATAGGACTCCTGGGTTCTCTCCTAGAGGACAGGGGAGGGGCTCCCTGACGGCCTTTGGGCCTCCTCTCCTGTTCCACACTTCCGCGTCTTCCCCTCTGCTGCCTCTGATCCACTGACCCCAGCCTCTTCCCCAATGCAGGGCAATCCTGGCCTTGGAAGCCCTTACATGGCTGTGAATCTTCCCTACCCTGGCTGCTTCAAGGAGGGGCCGGGGGAGCTGCTTTGGCAGGCTGAATGCCGTGGTGGGGGTGGGGATGAGGGGGAGGTGGGGAGGGGGTTTCCGTGCTGGGTGGGAGCTTTCAAAATGTGTGAAGGAATTTGAGTGAGCTGAAATGGAAAATATTTGAAAACAGCTTTCCAAGCTCAACTGGCCACATGTCTCTGTGGATCCACCCCAGGACACTCAGCCCTGCCAGAGCCCTGGTTTTCCACGTGCGCTTTGGCTAGAATGCAGCCAGGGAGTCGGGGGGATGTTCTCCCGGTGGTCGGGCCGCATTCTCCGAGAGACCCACTTGTGGGCACGAAGTGGGCCTCAAAGCGGGAGGGTTTTCTTTCATGCCATTTCTTCTAGACTGTGAGCCCACTGTTGGTAGGGACCGTCTCTATATGTTGCCAACTTGTACTTCCCAAGCGCTTAGTACAGTGCTCTGCACACAGTAAGCGCTCAATAAATATGATTGAATGAATGAATGCCAGGTTTCACCCCAGTAGAGGAGACCTAGGGGTGGGCCCTGTCTCCAATCAGTCAGTCATATTTACTGAGCGCTTACTGTGTACAGAGCACCGTACTCTGAGAGCGGGGTGGCCTCATGGATAGAGCAGGGGCCTGGGAATCAGGAGGACCTGGTTTCTAATCCCGGCTCCTCCATCCACTTGTCTGCTGTGTGACTTTGAGCAAGTCACTTCTCTTCTCTGTGCTTTAGTTACCTCATCTGTAGATGGGGATTAAGACCGTGAGCCCCATGTGGGATGTGGACTGTGTCCAACCTGATGACCTTGTATCTATCCCAGCGCTTAGAACAGTGCCTGGCACATAGTACAGCTCTTACTAGTAAGCTCCTTCAGACAGGCTAGCCTACACATCTCATCTATCTTACCGCTGACCCCTTTCCCGCGGTCTCCCTCTAGCCTGGAAATCCCTCCTCCTCCACATATGCCAGATCACCACTCTTTCCATCTTCAAAGCATGTTGTGGGCAGGGAACGTATCTGTTATATTGCTACATTATACTCTCTCAAAAATTGGTATATTGCTCTGCACAAAGTAAGCACTCAATAAATACGATTGACTGAATTGTCTCATCCTCTTCATGGGGCCTTCCCTGATTAAGTCCTCTTTTCCCCAGCTCGCTCTCGCTTTTGGGTCAACTATGCACTTGGATTTGTTACCTTTGGACATTTGCTATTTGCCCCACTCCCAACCCCACAGCATTTATGCATGTATCTCATCTGTAAAATGGGGATTAAGACTGTGAGCCCCACGTGGGACAACCTGATCACCTTGTATCCTCCCCAGTGACAGGCCCATATGTCTGTTTATTGTTGTATTTTACTCTCCCAAGTGCTTAGTACAATGATTTGCACAGAGTAAGTGCTCAATAAATGCAATTGAATGAATGAATGCGGAATTGGAGGAGAGGAACTTGAGACAGCTTGTGTAGACAGTGCTTTGCACATAGTAAGCACTTAAATGCCATTATCATTATTGTTATTATGTATCTTTAAATTATTTGTTACAAATTACTTATTCATTCATATTAATGTC
The DNA here is from genome assembly GCF_015852505.1 of Tachyglossus aculeatus. Taxonomy (NCBI): domain Eukaryota; kingdom Metazoa; phylum Chordata; class Mammalia; order Monotremata; family Tachyglossidae; genus Tachyglossus; species Tachyglossus aculeatus. The sequence continues at coordinate 133,272,228 of NC_052067.1, read as the reverse complement.
AGTCTTCCCACCGCCCCCCGACTTCTAGACTGTGAGCCCACTGTTGGGTAGGAACCGTCTCTATATGTTGCCAACTTGTACTTCCCAAGTGCTTAGTACAGTGCTCAGTAAGCGCTCAATAAATACAGCTGATTGACTGATTGATTGTAAGCTCAACAGGGGCAGGGAAGGTGTCTGCTACTTCTCTTGTATTATATTCTCCCAAGTGCTTAGAACAGTGCTCTGTACAAAGTAAGTGCTCAATAAATTCCATTGATTGATTGATTGATTAACAGAAACCTTAAAAGAAAACTGCACTGAGTGTTTGGGAGGGTACAATATGGCAATAAAACAATTGTTCTCTCCGAAATGGGAACAAGTGAACATGGAGAAAATCCTTCAATTGGCCTCTGATGGATGAAGAAGGAGCAAAAATCCTCTACATTTCCCCTCAAGCACAGCCCCAGATCAGCGGGAGAAGAAGAGGAGCCTGTTTAGTTTGACTCCACAGAAAAATTGTCCAGGGAAGCCGAAGACTGTGTCTGTATGTGTCAGACTGTGAAGACTGTGACTGAGAAGACTGTGTCAGAAAAGCAGCGTGGCTCAGTAGAAAGAGCCTAGGTTTTGGAGTCAGAGGTCATGGGTTCAAATCCTGCTCTGCCACTTGTCAGCTGTGTGACTTTGGGCAGGTCACTTAACTTCTCTGTGCCTCAGTTCCCTCATCTGTAAAATGGGGATTAAGACTGTGAGCCCCCTGTGGGACAACCTGATCACCTTGTAACCTCCCCGGCGCTTAGAACAGTGCTTTGCACATAGTAAGCACTTAATAAATGCCATCATTATTATTATTATTATAATATCTAAAACCTGGGCCCAGACCTAATCACTGTGAAAAGAAAATCCAGTCTCACCAAGACAGGGTGGAGAGAAGCCTTCGACAACTGGGGGAGTTATTTCTGAAAGGGCCTGATTTGGGTCCACCCACTGCAACCAGAATGATGTCTAAAGAGGGTCAGGAATGCTAATTTAGCCGCAATCAATGCTAGACGTTTTTCAAGGTCTAGATGTCAGGCCAACTTTGTCCGCTTCAAGTTTATCCTTGTGTTCGATAACTCTGCCCCCTCCTCTGCCTGGCAAAATTATTTCTCCCTCCTTATTGACACCCATGCCCACTGCCCTCTCCAGTTGTTCCTGACGTTTAACTCCCTATTCCCCTGTCTCCCTCATCCCTTGCCCCTAGTGACCTGGCCACCTACTTTATTGAGAAAATTGACACTATCAGGCATGATCTCCCTAAAATCTCCCCTGCCTCTCCCCAGTACCTCCCCCTTCCTTCTCCTTCTTCAACTCTCCCATCTTTCCCAGCAGTATCTCTAGAGGAGATCTGCATTCTCCCAAAATCCACTCCCTCCACCTGTGCATCTGACCCCATTCCTTCACACCTTATCAAAACGCTCAGCCCCTCTCTTCTCTCCCTAACTGCTTGCTCTCCAATAGCTTCTTCTCCACTGCTTTCAAACATGCCTATATCTCCCCTATCATGAAAAACCCTCCTTTGACTCCATAGCTCCCTCCAGTTATTGCCCCATCTCCCTCCTACCTTTCCTCTTCAAGCTCTCTGAGCGAGTTGTCTACACTCGCTGTTTCAAGTTCCTCTCCTCCAATTCTTCATTCATTCATTCAGTGCATTTATTGAGCACTACTGTGTGCAAAGCACTGTACTAAGGACTTGGGAGAGTATAATACAACAATAAACAGACATATGGGCATGTCACTCGCCTCCTCAAAAATCTCCAGTGGTTGCCTCTCAACTTTTGAATCAAGCAAAAACTCCTCACTCTCGGCTTCAAAGCTCTCCATCACCTCACCCCCTTCTACCTCCCCTCCCTTCTCTCCTTCTCCAGCCCAGCCCGCACCCTCTGCTCCTCTGCCACCGCTGACCTCCTTACTGGGTTTCATTCTTGCCTGTCCCACCATTGACACCAGGCTCACATCCTCCCCCTGGCCTGGAATGCCCTCCCTCCACTCATCCACCAAACTAGCTCTCTATCTCCCTTCAAAGCCCTACTGAGACCTCACCTCCTCCAGGAGGCCTTCCCAGACTGAGCCCCCCTTTCCCCTCTCCTCCTCCTCCTCCTCCCCTCCCCATCGCCCCCTCCCTCTGCCCTTCTCCCTTATTTGTACATATTTATATTTGTAATATATATATATATTTGTAATAAATATTTGTACATATTTATTACTCTATTTTATTAATGATGTGTATATAGCTATAATTCTATTTATTCTGTTGGTATTGACACCTGTCTACTTGTCTGACTCCCCCTTCTAGACTGTGAGCTCGTTGTTGGGTAGGGACCATCTCTATATGACGCCCATTTGTACTTCCCAAGCACGTAGTACAGTGCTCTGCACACAGTAAGCACTCAAAAAATATGAATGAATGAATGAATGAATATTCCCTGCCCACACTGAGCTTTCATTCATTCATTCAATTGTATTTATTTAGTGCTTACTGTGTGCAGAGCACTGTACTAAGCACTTGGGAAGTACAAGTTGGCAACATATAGAGACGGTCCCTAACCAACAGCCGGCTCACAGTCTAGAAGGGGGAGAGCTTGCAATCTAGAAGGGAAGACAGACATTAATATTAATAAAGAAATTACAGATATGTACAAAAGTGCTATGGGGCTGGGAAGGGAGATGAATAAAGGGAGCAAATCAGGGTGACACAGAAGGGAGAGGGAGAAGAGGAAAGGGGGGCTTATTCAGGGAAGGCCTCTAGGAGGAGATGGGCCTTCAATAAGGCTTTGAAGTGGGGGAGAGTCATTGTCTGTCGGATTTGAGGAGGGAAGATGTTTCAGCTCAGAAGCAGGATGTGGGCTAGGGGTAGGTGGTGAAAGAGGTAAGATCAAGGCACTGTGAGAAGCAGCATGGACTAGGGAATAGAGCACAGGCCTGGGAGCCAGAAGGTCATGGGTTCTAATCCTGACTCCGCCACTTGTCTGCCACTTGGGCAACACACTTCACTTCTCTGTGGTTCAATTCCCTCATCTGTAAAATAGGGATCAAGACTGTGAGCCCCGTGTGGGACAGGGACTGCGGGCAACCCAATTATCTTGTATCTACCCCAGTGCTTAGAACAATGCCTGGCACATAGTAAGTACTTAACAGATGCCAAAATTATTAGCATTATTATGAGAAGGTTACCGTTAGAGGAGCAAAGTATGAGGGCTGGGTTGTAGTAGAAGAGTAGTGAGGTGAGTTTGGAGGGGCAGGGTGATTCAGTGTTTTAAAGTCAATGGTGAGGAGTTTTTGCTTGATGCAAATGTGGATGGGCAACCACTGGAGGTTCTTCAGGAGTGGGGAAGCGTGGCCCGAATGTTTTTGTAGAAAAATGATCTGGGCAGAAGAGAGAAATATGGACTGGAGCGGGAAGAGACAGGAGGCTGGGAGGTCAGCAAGGAGGCTGATGCAGGATTCTAGGTGGGATAGGGTGAGTGATTGTATTAAAATGGTAGCAGTTTAGATAGAGAGGAAAGGAAAGGTTTTATTGATGTTGTGAAGGTGGAACCGATAGGATTTAGTGGTGGATTGAATAGGTGGGTTGAATGAGAGAGTGGAGTCAAGGATAACACTTAGGTTACAGGCTTGTGAGATAGGAAGGATGGTGGTGCCATCTACAGGGATGGGAAAGGCAGGGGGAGGACTGGGTTTGAGTGGGAAGTTAAGAAGTTCTGTTTTGGACATTTTAAGTTTGAGGTGATGGAAGAACATCGACGTAGAGATGTCTTAAAGGCAGGAGGAAATGTAAGACCACAGACAGGGAGAGAGTTCAGGGCTGGAAACGTAGATTTGGGTATCATCCACATAGAAGAAGCCGTGGGAACGGATGTGTTCTCCAAGGGAGTGGGTGCAGGTGGAGAATAGAAGGAGACCCAGAACTGAACCTTTAGAGACCCCACAGTTGGGAGGAGCCCACCAAGGAGACTGAAAATGAGTGGCCAGAGAGATGAGGAGAACCAGGAGAGGACAGTGTCAGTGAAGCCAAGGTTGGATAATGTTTCCAGGAGAAGGGGGAACATTGTCAAAGGCAGCTGAGAGGTCAAGGAGGATTAGGATGAAGTAGAAGCCATTAGATTTGGTAAGAAGGAGATCACTGGTGACCTTTGAGAGGGCAGTTTCTGTGGAATGAAGGGGATGGAAACCAGATTAGAGAAGGTCAGGGAGAGAATTGGAAGACAGGAATCCGAGACAATGGGTGTATTCATTCATTCAATCATATTTATAATGATAATGATGGTATTTGTTAAACGCTTACTATGGGCCAAGCACTGTTCTATTTAGTGCTTACTGTGTGCAGAGCACTGTAACTTGCTTAAGGAGTTTGGAGAGGAATGGCAGGAGGGGATATGGGGTGGTAATTATAGGGAGCCATGAGGTCAAGGGAGTGTTTCTTTTTTTAAGGTTAAGGGAGACACAGACATGTTTGCAACCAGTGGGGAAGAAGCCAATGGAGAGTGAAAAAATTGAAGATAGCAGTTAGGGAGGGAAGAAGAGAGAGGACAAGTGTTTTAATAAAGTGTGAAGGAATAGGGTAGGATGCACAGGAGGAGAGAGGGGGGATTTTGAGAGGAGGCAGGAGGTCCTCTAGAGATACTGCTGGGAAAGATGGGGGAGTTGAAGAGGGGCAGGGGAGATTTTTAGGGAGATCACTCCTCATAGTGTCAGAGGTCAGGTGCAGGTCACAGCCATTGTGCTCACTCCAACTTGAGCCCACCCCTCTCTTGAGAAGCAGCGTGACCTAGTGGAAAGACCATGGGCCTGGGAGTTAGAGGATCTGGGTTCTAATCCTGGTTCTACCACGTGCCTGCTGTGTGAACTTTGGTAAACCGCTTAACTTCTCTGTGCTTTAGTTTCTCATCTGTTCTCCTTTCTACTTAGAAGCGTGGTTGAGAAGCCGTGTGGCTTTGTGGAAATGGCACAGGCTTGGGAGTCAGAGATTGTGGGTTCTAATCCCCTCTGCCACTTATCAGCTGTGTGACTTGGGGCAAATCACTTCAATGTCCCGGTACCTCAGATACCTCATCTGTAAAATGGGGATTAAGACTGTGAGCCCCACGTGGGACAACCTGATTACCTTGTATCTGCCCCAGCACTTGGAACAGTGCTTAGCACATAGTAAGTGCTTAGCACATAGTAAATACTTACCAAATACCATTATTATTATTAGACTGTGAGTCTTATGTGGGTTAGGAACTGTGTCTGATATAAATACACTGTATTCATTCATTCATTCAATCATATTTATTGAGCGCTTACTGTGTGCAGAGCACTGTAGTCTTATATGGGTTAGGACCTGTGTCTGATCTGAATACACTGTATTCATTCATTCATTCAATCATATTTATTGAGCGCTTACTGTGTGCAGAGCACTGTACTAAGCTGTGAGTCTTATATGGGTTAGGAACTGTGTCTGATCTGAATACACTGTATTCATTCATTTATTCAATCATATTTATTGAGCGCTTACTGTGTGCAGAGCACTGTACTAAGCTGTGAGTCTTATATGGGTTAGGAACTGTGTCTGATCTGAATACACTGTATTCATTCATTCATTCAATCAGATTTATTGAGCGCTTACTGTGTGCAGAGCACTGTACTAAGCTGTGAGTCTTATATGGGTTAGGAACTGTGTCTGATCTGAATACACTGTATTCATTTATTCATTCAATCATATTTATTGAGCGCTTACTGTGTGCAGAGCACTGTACTAAGCACTTGGGAAGTACAAGTCGGTAACATAGAGAAACAGTCCCTACCCAACGACAGGCTCACAGTCAAGAAGGGGGAGACAGACAATAAAACAAAACATGTAGACAGGTGACAAAACATGTAGACAGGTGAATGTCAATGTTTCATCCAAAATGGGCTTGGGAGTGTAGGGCTTAATTATCTAAATACCTGGTGATTTGTCCTCAGATGATCAATTTGTTTTTGAATACTGTAGTCCAAAAATCTTTATAATTGAGCTTCATGATATCTAACATCCTTAAACCTGTATCTACCCCAGCGCTTAATACAGAGCTCTACATGTAGTCAGTGCTTATCAAAAATGATTATCATTACGTTGCCTATCAGATGACTCCTCTCCCAGTCACAGTGTGAGCTCTGGGGAAGAAGGGAGTTACCCCTGTGGGCAGTGTGAAGGGGTAAGTAAGGGCAGTAGTACAAGGGTAATAATAATAATAATAATGGCACTTATTAAGTGCTTACTATATGCAAAGCACTGTTAGAAGCGCTGGGGAGGTTACAAGGTGAACAGGTTGTCCCACGGGGGCCTCTTTCGGGAACTAGTAGCTTACCTGGAGAAGCACTGTGGCCTAGGGGCAAGAATATTAGCTTGGGAGTCAGAGGCAGTGGGTTCTAATCCCAGCTCTGTCACTTATCTCTTGTGAGAATTTAGACAATACACTTTACTTCTCTGTACCTCAGTTACCTCAGCTATAAAATGGGGATAAGACTGGGAGCCCCATATGGTACAAAATCCAATTTGTACATATTAATTACTCTATTTATTTATTTATTTATTTATTTTACTTGTACATATTTATTCTATTTATTTTATTTTGTTAATATGTTTTGTTTTGTCTGTCTCCCCCTTCTAGACTGTTAGCCCGCTGTTGGGTAGGGACCGTCTCTGTATGTTGCCAACTTGTACTTCCCAAGCCCTTAGTACAGTGCTCTGCACACAGTAAGTGCTCAATAAATACGATTGAATGGATGAATGGATGATTACCTTTCATCTACCCTAGTGTTTAGAACAGTGCTTGGCACATAGTAAACTATTAACAGATCTAGACTGTAAGCTCTTTCAGGGCAGGGAATTCATTCATTCATTGAATGAATGAATGAATGATTACCTTTCATCTACCCTAGTGTTTAGAACAGTGCTTGGCACGTAGTAGACTATTAACAAATCTAGACTGTAAGCTCTTTCAGGGCAGGGAATTCATTCATTAATCAATCAATCAATCAATCAATCGTATTTATTGAGCGCTTACTATGTGCAGAGCACTGTACTAAGCGCTTGGGAAGTACAAATTGGCAACACATAGAGACAGTCCCTACCCAACAGTGGGCTTAATTCATTCAGTCGTATTTATTGAGCACTTACTGTGTGCAGAGCACTGTACTAAGCGCTTGGGAAGTACAAGTCAGTAAAATATAGAGACAGTACCTACACAACAACGGGCTCACAGTCTAGAAGGGGGAGACAGACAACAAACCAAAACATGTGGTTCATTCAATCGTATTTATTGAGCACTTACTGTGTGCAGAGCACTGTACTAAGCGCTTGGGAAGTATAAATTGGCAACATATAGAGACGGTCGCTACCCAACAACGGGCTCACAGTCTAGAAGGGGGAGACAGACAACCAAACAAAACATGTGGTTCATTCAATCGTATTTATTGAGCGCTTACTGTGTGCAGAGCACTGTACTAAGCGCTTGGGAAGTATAAGTTGGCAACATATAGAGACGGTCCCTACCCAACAATGGGCTCACAGTCTAGAATGTGTCTGTTTATTGTTGTACTGTCCTCTCCCAAGGACAGTATTAAATTTAATACTTAAATTTAATGAATGAATAAATGAACAAATACCACTCTGTCCACATGTTTTGTTTTGTTGTCTGTCTCCCCCTTCTAGACTGTGAGCCCACTGTTGGGTTGTACATGGTTGTACATATTTATTACTCTATTTATTTATTCATTTATTTATTTTACTTGTACATTTCTATCCTACTTATTTTATTTTGTTGGCATGTTTGGTTCTGTTCTCTGTCTCCCCCTTTTAGACTGTGAGCCCACTGTTGGGTAGGGACTGTCTCTATGTGATGCCAATTTGTACTTCCCAAGCGCTTAGTACAGTGCTCTGCACATAGTAAGCGCTCAATAAATACGATTGATTGATTTATTGATTGATTGATTGATTGATTAAATACGATTGAATGAATAGTAGAAATAGCAGCCGAGGAGCAGAATGTGTGGAGCCGGGCTGCCCTCTTGTGGCCGAACACATGTACGCATCCTCCGCATCAACATTATGGAACAATAAATAGTTCACGAGGTTTTTTCCTTTTTTTAAAATACTAAGAACTGTCCTATGCCCTGGGATAGATACAAGCAGAACAGATTAGACACAGTCCAGGGCCAAAATAGGGCTCATTTGTCTTAATCTCCATTTTAAAGATGAGGTAGCTGAGGCACAGAGAAGTGTAGTGATTTGCCCAAGGTTACACAGCAGAGAAGCTGGGGAGGCAGGACTAGAACCCAAGTCCTCTGCCTCCTGGGGCTTTGCTGTATCTACTAAGCCATGCTGCTTCTCACACAATCATCACCCTTCTCTCAGCCGTGCCAATGTTCAGGAGACTGTGAGCCCACTGTTGGGTAGGGACTGTCTCTATATGTTGCCAACTTGTACTTCCCAAGCGCTTAGTACAGTGCTCTGCATACGGTAAGTGTTCAATAAATACAACTGAATGAATGGTAGGGGTGGGATGGTGATGGTAGGGAGAGGCCATTGGGTTGATGGGATCAAAGCCCACCCTTAACGCCTGTCTTCTCCTCTTGACTGTAAGCTCCTCGTAGGCAGGGAACACAACTTGGCCTATGGGAAAGAGCACGGGCTTGGGAGTCAGAGGGCAGGGGTTCTAATTCAGCTCTGCCAACTCTCGCCCCTTCCCTCCTTCCCTCCTTAACTACCAACTTCAACCGCTCACTCTCCAAAGACGTCTTCCCCACTGCCTTCAAACATGCCCACATGGCTCAGTGGAAAGAGCACGGGCTTTGGAGTCGGAGGTCATGGGATCGAATCCCAGCTCCGCCACATGTCTGCTGTGTGACCTTGGGCAAGTCACTTAACTTCTCTGAGCCTCAGTTACCTCATCTGTGAAATGAGGATTAAGACTGTGAGCCCCACGTGGGACAACTTGATCCCATTGTATCTCCCCAGCGCTTAGAACAGTGCTTTGCACATAGTAAGCGCTTAACAAATGCCATTATTATTATTATTTTTATCTCCTCCATTCTATAAAAACCCTCCCTTGACCCCATAGTCCCCTCCAGCTATCACCCCATCTTCCTCCTACCCTTCCTCTCCAAACTCCTTGAGCGAGTCATCTACACTCGCTGCCTTGACTTTCTCTCCTCCAACTCTCTCCTGGACCCCCTCCAATCTGGCTTCTGCCCCCGTCACTCCGCTGAAACCGCCCTCTCAAAATTCAACAACGACCACCTTCTTGCCAAATCCAACGGCTCCTACTCCATCCTAATCCTCCTCGACCTCTCAGCTGCTTTTGACACTGTGAACCATCCCTTTCTGCTCACCTTCACAACATAGAGAACAATGTAGAGAAGCAGTGTTGCTCAGTGGAAAGAGCCCGGGCTTTGGAGTCAGAGGTCATGGGTTCAAATCCTGGCTCTGCCAATTGTCAGTTGTGTGACTTTGGGCAAGTCACTTAACTTCTCTGTGCCTCAGTTACCTCATCTGTAAAATGGGGATTAAGACTGGGAGCCCCCCATGGGACAACCTGATCACCTTGTAACCTCCCCAGTGCTTAGAACAGTGCTTTGCACATAGTAAGCGCTTAACAAATGCCATTATTATTATTATTATTATCGTCAAGATCAGCCCTTTCCTCTCCATCCAAACCGCTCGCATGATAGTACAATCGCATGTTAGTACAATCACTCATCCTATCCCGACTGTATTACTGCTTCTAGACTGTGAGCCCACTGTTGGGTAGGGACTGTCTCTATATGTTGCCAACTTGTACTTCCCAAGCACTTAGTACAGTGCTCTGCACACAGTAAGCGCTTAATAAATACGATTGATTGATTGATTGATTGCATCAGCCTCCTTTCTGACCTCCTAACCTCCAGCCTCTCCCCATTTCAGTCCATACTTTACTCTGCTGCCCGAATTACCTTTCTTCAGAAACACTCACCCCCCACTCCTCACAAATATCCAATGGTTGCCTATCAACCCCCATAGCAAACTAAAATGCCACACTGTTGGCTTCTAAGCTCCCCATCACCTTGCCCCTTCTTACCTCACTTCCCTTCTCTCCTACATCCCAGCCCGCACAATCTGCTTCTCTAGTGCCAACTTTCTCACTGTGCCTCGATCTCACCTGTCTCGCCGCTGACCTCTGGCCCACGTCCTACCTCTGGCCTGGAATGTCCTCCCCCCCTCAAATCCGCCAAACAATCTTCACTCCTTCAAAGCCCTACTGAAGGCACACCTCTTCCAAGAGACCTTCCCAGACTAAGCCCCCTTTTCCTCAGTGCCCCCTCCCCTCCATGTCACTCTGACTCACTCCCTTTACTCTTCCCTTCCTCCCTGCCCCACAGAACTTATGTATATATCTATAATTCTATTTATTAATATTGATGTCTGTTTTCTTGTATTGATGTCCATCTCCTCGCCCTAGACCGTGAGCCCCATGTAGGCAGGGATTGTCTCTCTTTATTGCAGAATTGTACTTTCCAAGTACAGTGCTCTGCACACAGTAAGCGCTCAATAAATACAACTGAATGAATGAGAGTCAATGCCTAGCCCAACGGGCCACCCCGGCTCAGCCCGGCCAGACGTTTCAATCAGTAAGATGGATGTGGCAGAACATTCCTGTACCCCTTCACCCAGGTTGGCCCCAGAAGCACAGGGTGGGAACTACAAACTTCCTGAGCTCTGGTTCAAAGAAAGCCCGAGTATTTACTGAACACTTATTGTAGGCAGATAACTGTAATAGGCACTTAGGAGAATCTTTTAGACTGTGAGCCCACTGTTGGGTAGGGACTGTCTCTATATGTTGCCAATTTGTACTTCCCAAGCGCTTAGTACAGTGCTCTGCACATGGTAAGCACTCAATAAATACGATTGATTGATTAAGAGAGAACAGTACAACAAAATTGCTGGACATGCCCCCTGCCCACAAAAAGCTTATGGTCCAGAGGGGGAAGAAGGCATTAAAATACATTACAGATAAGTACATAAGTGCTGTGAGGGTGAAGTTGGGGACAATATCAAGTGGTTAAAGAATATAAAACCAAGTGTCTAGGTGATGCAGAAGTGGGAAGGAGTAAAGGAAATGAGAGGTTAGTTGGGGAAGGACTCTTGGAGGAGAAGTGATTTTAGGACTTGGGTTAATAATAATAATGATGATGGTGGTTAAAGGGTATAAAGCCAAGTGCCTAGGTGATGCAGAAGTGGGAAGGAGTAGAGGAAATGAGGGGTTAGTTGAGGAAGGACTCTTGGAAGAGAAGTGATTTTAGGAGGACTTAGGTTAATAATAATAATATTGATGGTGGTTAAAGGCTATAAAACCAAGTGCCTAGGTGATGCAGAAGTGGGAAGGAGTAGAGGAAATGAGGGGTTAGTTGGGGAAGGAGTTTTGAAGGGGAAGTGATTTTAGGAGGACTTAGGTTAATAATAATAATAATAATAATGATGGTATTTGTTAAGCACTTACTATGTGCAAAGCACTGTTCTAAGCACTGGGGAGGTTACAAGGTGATCGGGTTGTCCCACCAGGGGCTCACAGTTTTAATCCCCATTTTACAGATGAGGGAACTGAGGCCCAGAGAAGTGAAGTGACTTGCCCAAAGTCACACAGCTGACAGTTGGCGGAGCTGGGATTTGAACCCATGACCTCTGACTCCAAAGCCCGGGCTCTTTCCACTGAGCCACGCATGTGATACTCTGGGGGAGGAGCAGTGTGGTCTAATGGATAGAACACAAGCCTGGAAGTCAGAAGGACCTAGGTTCTAATCCTGGTTCTACTACTAGTCTGCTGTGGGACCTTGGGCAAGTCGCTTAACTTCTCTATGCCTCAGTTACCTCATTTGTAAAATGGGAATTAAGACTGTTAGCCCCAGTTGGGACATGGACTGTGTCTAACAAGAAGCAGTGTGGCTCAGTGAAACAAGCTCGGGCTTGGGAGTCAGAGGTCATGGGTTCTAATCCTGGCTCCACCACTTGTCAGCTGTGTGACTTTGGGCAAGTCGCTTAACTTCTCTGTGCCTCAGTTCCCTCATCTGTAAAATGGGGATGAAGACTGTGAGTCCCCCGTGGGACAACCTGATCACCTTGTATCCTCCCCAGCGCTTAGAACAGTACTTTGCACATAGTAAGTGCTTAATAAATGCCATGATTATTATTAAATTACAAAATGGAGTCTGTAAACAAAATGCAATTGTTCTCCCAGCCTAGGAACAACTGGAGGGGTGGTGATTTAATTGTTATTTCTGAAATGCTACTACCTTAAATTTCGCTAAATTAATAAAAGGTAAAAACAAATCAGTGAAAAGAGCCCGGGCTTTGGAGTTAGAGGTCATGGGTTCAAATCCCAGCTCCGCTACTTGTCAGCTGTGTGACTTTGGGCAAGTCACTTCACTTCTCTGGGCCTCAGTTATCTCATCTGTAAAATGGGGATTAAGACTGTGAGCCCCCTGTGGGACAACCTGATCACCTTGTAACCTCCCCAGCGCTTAGAACAGTGCTTTGCACATAGTAAGTGCTTAATTAATACCATTAAAAAAATACAGAGGTCATCTTGATATATTTGAAATGATAAATGAATTCCACACGTCTGCCAAGCTAGCTCTAGCTCCCTAGCTAGCTCCCTTCAGAGCCCTACTTTCCACATAGTAAGCGCTTAACAAATGCTATCGTTATTATTATTATCGACCGCAGCGCTTAGTACAGCACCTGGAACATAGTAAGTGCTTAACAAACACCATAAAAAAGAAGGGCCCTATACTGAGGTGGAACCAGGTTGGACCAGGCTGGCCTATGGCTCTGTGAGACCCCTGGAAAAGGGACAGTAGCCCAATCCAGTGAAATCCTGGCCCAACTGTAAGTCTGATTGATCCCTAGAAACTTGGGGAACAACTGGTGCCACTGCAGAGTCAAGACTGGCACAGGACCAGCTCCGGCCCCAGGAGGGCACTTGCCACCACCAAAGCCAGAAACTGGCACAACCAGAAGGGTCAGAAGTCCCCAGCTGACCTTTATTCATCCATTCCTTCATTCAATCGTATTTATTGAGCGCTTACTGTGTGCAGAGCACTGTACTAAGCGCTTGGGAAGTACAAGTTGGGCCTGGACAGAGCTAAAGGGGAAGGTGACTGGGAGATGGTACTGGCTCTTCTGAGCCTGTAACTGCACTGCTTGATTGTGATGATAATAATAATAATAATAATGATGGCATTTTTAAGTGCTTACTATGCACAAAGCACTGTTCTAAGAGCTGGGGAGGTTACAAGGTGATCAGGTTGTCCTATGGGGGGCTCACAGTCTTCATCCCCATTTTACAGTTGAGGTAACTGAGGCCCAGAGAAGTGAAGTGACTTGCCCAAAGTCACAGAGCTGATAATTGGTGGAGCAGGGATTTGAAGCCATGACCCCTGACTCCCAAGCCTGTGCTCTTTCCAATAAATAGAATAATAAATATGTACAAATGTACACAGAAGTGTGATGATGATGATGATGATGATAACCACTCATTCATTCAATTGTATTTATTGAGCGCTTATTGTGTGCAGAGCACTGTATTAAATGCTTGGAAAGTACAATAATAATGATGATACTTGCTAAATTGCCATGTGCCAAGCACTGTACCAACCACTGAGGTAGATACTCATGTTAGACACAGTTTAAGGGGGAGGGAGAATAGATATTTAATCTCCATTTTACAGATGGGGAAACTGAGGCCCAGAGTAAAGTGACTTCCCCCAGATCCCACAGCAGGCAAGTAGATAGATCACGGGCCTGGGAGTCGAAGTACTTGAGTTCTAGTTTAGCTCTGCCACTTGTCTGTCGTGTCATCTTGGGCAAGTCACTTAACCTCTTTGTGCTTCAGTTTCTTCATCTGTAACGTGGGGCTTGAGACTGTAGGACAAGGACTTTGTCTGACCTGATTAACTTGTATCTGCCCTAGCGCTTACTACAGTGCCTGGCACATAGTAAGCTCTTAATAAATGCCAGAAAAAAGTGGCAGAGTGGGCATTAGAATTCAGGTCCCCTGGCTCCCAAGCCTGTCATGCTGCTTGTGCTGTGCTGTTGTCTGGAAATTTGTGGTATGTGTCCTAAAATGTCCCATTACCATTTAATATACTCTCCCAGTCTCATGGGTTTATAATAATAATTATGATGGCATTTTTAAGCGCTTACTATGTACAAAGCACTGTTCTAAGCGCTGGGGAGGTTACAAGGTGATCAGGTTGTCCTACGGGGGACTCACAGTCTTTAAACCCCATTTTCCAGAGGAGGTAACTGAGGCCCAGAGAAGTGAAGTGAGCCCACTGTTGGGCAGGGACTGTCTCTATATGTTGCCAATTAGGACAGTGCTCTGCACACAGTAAGCGCTCAATAAATACGATTGATGATGATGATGATGAAGTGACTTGCCCAAAGTCACACAGCCGACAGTTGGCGGAGCCGGGATTTGAACCCATGACCTCTGACTTCCAAAGCCCTGGCTCTTTCCGCTGAGCCACGCTGCTTCTATCTTTATCCAGGGTGGACACGGGCACTAATCAGTTCTCAGAGCTCAAGTCAGGTGTGGAGAAGAATCCTTTAAGGGAGTAGAGCGGGCCACCCCTACCAGAGAAGGTGCCAGCCCAGGGACTACAGATCAGGGCCCTTTTTGCCAGAAATAGTGCTAGCCCAGGGCTTCCAGAAATGGGCCCCTCCTGCTAGAGAGGGTGTCAGCTCAGGGATTACAGAAAGGGCCCCTCTTGCCACAGAAGATGCCAACCTAGGGCTAACAGAAAGATGATTTCATACTGAAGCAGCGTGGCTCGGTGGAAATCAATCAATCAATCATATTTATTGAGCGCTTACTATGTGCAGAGCACTGTACTAAGCGCTTGGGAAGTACAAATTGGCAACATATACGGACAGTCCCTGCCCAACATTGGGCTCACAGTCAAGGCCCTGCTGAGGGCTCAAGGCCCTGCTGAGAGCTCACCTCCTCCAGGAGGCCTTCCCAGACTGAGTCCCTTCCTTCCTCTCCCCCTGGTCCCTCTCTCCATCCCCCCATCCTACCTCCTTCCCTTCCCCACAGCACCTGTATATATGTTTGTACATATTTATTACTCTATTTATTTATTTATTTTATTTGTACATATCTATTCTATTTATTTTATTTTGTTAGTATGTTTGGTTTGTTCTCTGTCTCCCCCCTTTTAGACTGTGAGCCCACTGTTGGGTAGGGACTGTCTCTATATGTTGCCAATTTGTAGTTCCCAAGTGCTTAGTACAGTGCTCTGCACATAGTAAGCGCTCAATAAATACGATTGATGATGATGATGATAAAAACATTGGGCTCACAGTCTAAAAAAGACTCCAAACCCATGGGGTTCGAATCGCGGCTCCACCACACATCTGCTGTGTGACCTTGGGCAAGTCACTTAACTTCTCGGAGCCTCAGTTCCCTCATCTGTAAAATGGGGATGAAGACTGTGAGCCCCACGTGGGACAACCTGATCACCTTGTATCAGAACAGAGCTTTGCATATAGTAAGCGCTTAACAAATGGACCAAGTTTGGGCCTGGGAGTCCTAGGACCTGGGTTCTACTCCTGGCTCTGCCATTTGCCTCCCATGTGACTTTGGGCGAGTCGCTTCACTTCCGTGTGCCTCAGTTTCCTCAGCTGCAGAATGGGGTTCCAATACCTGTTCTCTCCACCACTTAGACTGTGAACCCCATACGGGACAGGGGACTTTCAGGTTTGTCCATATTAAGCTTAAAGAGTCATCTGGTTGGAAAGATCCCAAAGGCAGGAGAAGATACTATAAAATGATTTCAGTAAATCTCTGTTGAGAAATATAGGTATTGGGTAGGGACTGTCTCTATATGTTGCCAACTTGTACTTCTCAAGCGCTTAGTACAGTGCTTTGCACACAGTAAGCTCTCAATAAATACGATTGATGATGATGATGATTGGTCTGTCTTTGAAGTTGCAATCCTCTCGCCCCACCCAGTTTAATTTGGTGTGCATCGGTCTTTTCAGTTATTCTAGACTTGGAGAGTGAAACTACTGCATATAATACTGGAATAATACATTTCCCCTCCCCATCCCCCGAGCCCTACCTCCTTCCCCTCCCCACAGCACCTGCATATATATATTTGTACAGATTTATTACTCTATTTATTACTTGTACATATTTACTATTTATTTTGTTAATGATGTGCATATAGCTTTAATTCTATTTATTCTGACGATTTTGACACCTGGTCCACATGTTTTGTTTTGCTGTCTGTCTCCCCCTTCTAGACTGTGAGCCCGTTGTTGGGTAGGGACCGTCTCTATATGTTGCCGACTTGTACTTCCCAAGCGCTTAATACAGTGCTCTGCACACAGTAAGAGCTCAATAAATACGACTGAATGAATGAATGAATGAATACAGATATCGTGCCACATGAGATATATTCTAAAAGGTAGGAAGAGAAGGTATCAGACTGTGAACTGTATTTATTGAGTGCTTATTGTGTTCAGTGCACTGTTCTAAGCACTTAGGAGAGTAAAATACAACAATAAACAGATACAGTCTCTACCCACAGTGAGCTTACAGTACAGAAGATATGTCCCTTTGTTGGGTAGGGGCAGTCTCTATATGTTGCTGATTTGTACTTCCCAAGTGCTTAGTACAGTGCTCTGCACACAGTAAGCACTCAATAAATATGATTGAATGAATGAATGTCATCTCCATTTTAACCATGAAGAAACTGAAGTCCAATAGGATTAAGTGATTTGCACAAGGCCTCACAGAAGGTCAGCATCTTAACTGGGATTAGAATAATAATAATTATGGTGTTTCTTAAACGCTTACTATGTGCCAAGCACTGTTCTAAACTCTAGGGTAGATAGAAGGTAATCAGGTTGTCCCACATGGGGCTTATAGTCTTAATCCCCATTTTACAAATGAGGTAACTGAACCACAGAGAAGTTAAGTGACTTGCCCAAGATCATACGGCAAAAGAAATGGCAGAGCCGGTATTAGAACCCACGTCCTCTGAATCCCAAGCCCGTGCTCTTTCCACTAAGCCTTGTGTGCTCTAACCATTTGGCCACATTGCCTACTGTGTATAGGGACAAGGGTACTCGTATCTCCCTCCGGGTTGTGTTTGTTATGTCAGGATATGTCAAGAAGTTTCCAGACCTCATCTGTAAAGGGGAATTCAGAACTCCAAACTCCAGATAGATGTCAATGGGTGGGTTCAGCCAAAGTTCAGACTTTGTTTACCAAAGTCACCAACCAAGGGGATCAGGAGCAGCTAGATGGTTCCCACCAATCGTTGCCTGATTTGCAACTTTAATATTTAGAGGAGGAAATAAATTTTCATCTCTCTAGAAAAACCAGCAAGCAGGCTCCTTTACTCTACCAGGGTAATTGTGAAGGTTTTCCCCTGACAGCCTTGGTGTTTGAGCTCTCCATTTTCTTAGTCACCAAGTCTCCTTTTTATCTTAGAGGATGTCTTCTTCCTCCAGGTCATTTTACCTTTGACTGATTGGATGAGCTATTTCTAGCCTGGATAGTTACCTGATCAGAATTCGGAAAATTTCAAGGAAATAGCTTTTGATTCACTTTGGGTATTATTACTCTTCTGACTGAAAATTGTGGGAAGCCATCTTCTAGGACAGAAATGAGGTGACAGTTGGGGACATTTTCTCTCAGAGTGTATGTGTTTGTGCAATACGATTGATGTAGGATGGAGATCCCCCTTCCTCATCTTGTGTGTGCAAACACGGTGCCTGATGCTATTTTCATTTCTGCCTCTTAGGATCACAGTCTTCAGGTAAAGCTTTGGTCTAGAAACTCCCCATTTCTGATTGTGGTGCACTAAGCTGCCCTGTCTGTAAACTCCAACCCCAGCTCTCTGGGCCTCAGCCACATCCTCTGAGGTTTCACCTTGCTGAGTTTGAAAACAGTTCTTTGACACCTCCTGTTTACAGTTTCCCCATTTCAGCTCACCATAGAGCAGATAATAATAGTGGCTGAGGCAATTCTCAAGTGCTTATTATGTGTCAAGCACTGTATTGTGCACTGGGGTAGATTCAAGATAATCATGGTGGGCAAAGTTCCTTTCCCATAATGGGACTCACGCTCTAAAGGGGAAGGAGAACAAGAGTTGAATCCCCAGAGAAGTTAAATGGCCTTCACAAGATCACACAGCGGGCAAGTGGTAGAAGCAGGTTTACGATCCAGGCCCTCTCTTTTCCTGGTTGGAGCTCTTTCCACTAGGCCATACTGTTTCTCACGCTGCTTTTGGAGTAGTCACAGAAGAGCAAAATTGTTCACAGATAATCTTAAGGAAAAAAATGACCTGACACCTTGTCTGATGTGTTTGTATGTGTGTGTGTGAGAGAGAGCGAGAGAGATAGAAACAGAGAGAAAGAGAGAGAGAGAGAGAGAAGAGAAAGAGGAAAGTATGGTAGTAAAATAGATAAAGGAACCACCCAACATATGCCTGATATTGGGCAAAGAGCCCCAGAGATCAGAGCACTGTACACTAATGCGGTATTAAGGATCCGTACTGCCACTGCTGTATGAAACCTTGTCCTTGTTCATTCATTCAATCATATTTATTGAGCGCTTACTGTCCCCAAACTGGTTTCAGTTAACCCAGCTGGAATCAGTAAATGAGGGTAAGTGACACCCTGAGAAAAGAAGATGGAAAATTCAGACTAGAAAAGGGAAACAATTTTAAAATATTGGAACTATATAGGGTAGCAGGTACGAGAATATATCAGGTCTATTACATTTTAACACAGCAGGGTGGGATTATCTGCATTTGGGGTTACAGAAGGAATCGGCTGGGTTTCCTGCAGGGGCACTGGACTTGATTTCTGTAAGTCCACGGAAGATAGTAGAGGGCTGAGCCTGGAAGATGGCAGATGTTTTTACTTTTAATGAAGGAAACAGAGGGTGACCCTGGTAGTCAGGGTGAGCTGCAGGTTTAGGAAGGGAGTAGAACAAGCATATGCATAGATATGCCCAGAGTTGGGCAGGGAGAATTAGTACCCCCATCTAAGATCTGTTTTTTCTGACCTCATCTCTTCCTTCCTCAGTCCAGTTTGTACTTCACCATATTCCCTTCAAAGCCCTACTGAGAGCTCACCTCCTCCAGGAGGCTTTCCCAGACTGAGCCCCCTCCTTCCTCTCCCCGTCCTCCCCTTCTCCATCCCCCCGCCTTACCTCCTTCCCCTCCCCACAGCACCTGCATATACGTATATATGTTTGTACGTATTTATTACTCTATTTATTTATTTTACTTGTACATATTTATTCTATTTATTTTATTTTGTTAATATGTCTTGTTTTGTTGTCTGTCTCCCCCTTCTAGACTGTGAGACTGCTGTTGGGTAGGGACCGTCTCTATATGTTGCCAACTTGTACTTCCCAAGCGCTTAGTACAGTGCTCTGCACACAGTAAGCACTCAATAAATAGGATTGATTGAATGAATGAATGAATATTGCCCGGATCATTTTTCTGCAAGATGTTTGGTCCATGTTTCACCACTCCTGAATAACCTCTCCAGTAGCTGCCCATCCACCTCCTCATCAAACAGCAGCTCCTTACCAACTCCTTAATGAACTCAATCATCTTGTCTCCTCTTTCCTTACCTCACTGCTTTACTACTACAACCTAGCCTGAGTCCGTTTCTCCTCTAATGCCAAGCTACTCACCGTAACTCAATCTCATCAATCTCACCGCCCACCTCTTGCCCGTGTCCTGCATCTGGCCTGGAATGCCGTCCCTCCTCATATCTGACAGACAATTAGTCTCTCCACCTTCAAAGCCTTATTAAAAACACATCTCCTCCAAGAGTTCTTCCCTGACTAAGCCCCCATTTCCTCTTCTCCCACTCCCTTCTGCATCAACCATGTATGTGGATTTGCTCCCTTTATTAATTCCACCCTCAGCACCACAGCAGTTATGTACATATTTGTAATTTATTTATTTATGTCTGTCTCTCCCTGTAGACCATAAGCTCATTGTGAGCAGGGAACGTGTCTAAAAACTCTGATCTATCGTTTCATTGTACTCTTCCAAGTGCTTAGTACAGTGCTCGGCACCCAGTAAGTGCTAAATAAATTCAATTGATTGCTTGATTAAAAGCCACCTCAGAAGCTAGAGGAGACTTAGGTAAATACAGGGCTGGGGTGTCAGGGAAGGCAAAAAGGACCCTCATTTCTACTAGCTCTCCTTTCCTGAGGGACAGCTTATTGGGATTCTAGGTCTGAGGAGCAATTCCTGCTGGTCCTGGACTTCTGCCCTTGGTGCTGCTACTTGGAAGACTGGACACTTGCTGCTGAAGTCTGAGAACATCCACCTCTGACCCATCGGGGGTCTTTCACAGCCTTGATTCTCCCTTTAAAGCCCAACAGAACATCAGGAACCTCTGGTCTGTCATCATCATGGGGTTTACAGCAGCCTCTCAAATCTTGCTTCTGGTCTGTCCCGGTGCTCTGATCATGGGTTAAGACCATGAGTCCCATGTGGGACAACCTGATCACCTTCTATCCCCTCAGCGCTTAGAACAGTGCTTTGCACATAGTAAGCACTTAACAAATGCCGTTATTTTTATTATTAGTATTATTATTATGGGTTTACCCCAAGATATAGTAGCTGCAGTTCAGAACCTCACCCCCAACTTTGTCTTACAAGGAGCAGTTGCCAGTATCTTCAGAGATGCAGGAGGGAGAACCTAAGTAATCAGCTTTAGTTTCTTCCCTTCCTCCATACTTGGTTTTCCTCAACTGATCAAATCCACTAGTCTCACTAAACCCTATGACTTCCTCTTCAACTCCCTCCTTCTGTCATACCTGCCCAAACTGACACCGGGTTGTATCTTTTCTGTAATAGTTCATTCATTCAATCATATTTATTGAGTGCTTACTGTGTGCAGAGCACTGTACTAAGTGCTCAGGAAGAACAAGTTGGCAACATAGAGAGATGGTCCCTACCCAACAACGGGCTCACAGTCTAGAAAGTCACAGTCTGTTCTGCATGGGTAGTGGAAGGCAAGACAGGATCCCTCCCCACAGCACCTGTATATATGTTTGTACCTATTTATAACTCTATTTATTTTACTTGTACATATTTACTATTCTATTTATTTTATTTTATTAATTTGTTGTTTTGTTGTCTGTCTCCCCCTTCTACACTGTGAGCCCGCTGTTGGGTAGGGATCGTCTCTATATGTTGCCAAATTGTACTTCCCAAGAGCTTAGTACAGTGCTTTGCACACAGTAAGCGCTCAATAAATAAATCCCCATTTTACAGATGAGGGAATGGAGGCCCAGAGAATAATAATAATAATAATGATGATGATGGCATTTATTAAGTGCTTACTATGTACAAAACACTGTTCTAAGCACTGGGAGGTTACAAGTTCATCAGGTTGTCCCTCAGGGGCTCACAGTCTTAATCCCCATTTTACAGATGAGGTAAATGAGGCCCAGAGAAGTTAAGTGACTTGTCCAAAGTCACACAGCTGACAATTGGTGGGGCCAGGGTTTGAACCCATGACTTCTGACCCCAAAGCCCGGGCTCTTTCCACTGAGCCATGCTGCTTCTACAGTTCTATGTTGAACTGTACATAGTAGGTAGTAAGCACATAATAAGCACTTAACAAATACCATAAAAAATGAAGATTAAAACCAACTAACCCTCTCCCCCTTTTCTACATGCCTCAATGTTATTTCCTGTTTCGCATAGCATTAACACCTCAGTGTTAAATTCTGCCTTTGTACCCTTTGATCTTTGCAAGCAATAGCTAAACTGTAGTGATTGGCTGCAGCTGTTTCTGCAAACTGTGCAACTATTAATTAATTAATTAATTCAATACATTTATTGAGTGCTTACTGCATGCAGAACACTGTACTAAGCACTTGGAAGAATACAACATTCATTCATTCATTCAATCGCATTTATTGAGCGCTTACTGTGTGCAGAGCACTGTACTAAGCACTTGGGAAGTACAAGTTGGCAACATCTAGAGACGGTCCCTACCCAACAGCGGGCTCACAGTCTAGAAGGGGGAGACAGACAACAAAACAAAACATATTAACAAAATAAAATAAATAGAATAAATATGTACAAGTAAAATAAATAAATAAATATGTACAAATAAAATAAATAAGTAGAGTAATAAATACGTACAAACATATATACATATATACAGGTGCTGCGGGGAGAGGAAGGAGGTAAGGCGGGAGGGGTGGGGAGGGGGAGTAAGGGGAGAGGAAGGAGGGGACTCAGTGTGGGAAGGCCTCCTGGAGGAGGTGAGCTCTCAGTAGGGCTTTGAAGGGAGGAAGAGAGCTAGCTTGGCAGATGTGCGCAGGGAGGACATTCCAGGCCAGGGGGATGACGTGGGCCGGGAGTCGATGGCGGGACAGGCGAGAATGAGTCCCGGTGAGGAGATTAGTGGCAGAGGAGTGGAGGGTGCGGGCTGGGCTGGAGAAGGAGAGAAGGGAGGTGAGTTAGGAGGGGGCGAGGTGATGGACAGCCTTGAAGCCGAGAGTGAGGAGTTTTTGCTTGATGCGTAGGTTGACAGGCAGCCACTGGAGATTTTTGAGGAGGGGAGTAACATGCCCAGAGCGTTTCTGTACAAAGACGATCCGGGCAGCGGCATGAAGCATGGATCGAAGTGGGGAGAGATAGGAGGATGGGAGACCAGAGAAGAGGCTGATGCAGTAATCAACAGTAAACAGTAAACAGGCACATTCCCTTCCCATAACAAGCTTACACTCCAGAGGATGAGCTTACAGTCTACAAGTACAACTACAACTTACTAGAACTCAGGGTCCATCTTCTTTCTTTCCCCCACCTCCTTCCCTACTTCCATCTGTTGTAATAATAAAATAATAATAATAATAATAATAGTATTTATTAAGCACTTACTATGTGCAAAGCACTGTTCTAAGCGCTGGGGAGGTTACAAGGTGATCAAGTTCTCCCTCAGGGGGCTCACAGTCTTAATCCCCATTTTCCAGATGTGGTAACTGAGGCCCAGAGAAGTTAAGTGACTTGCCCAAAGTCACACAGCTGACAACTGGTGGAGCTGGGGTTTGAACCCATGACCTCTGACTCCAAAGCCCGTGCTCTTTTCACTGAGCTACACTGCTTCTAGGAGCTCTCTTCTTAACTGGACAGCCTGGCTTTGTACATTTGGGTGAGAACTGGTCACCTTCCTGGAGCCAGTTGAGGGAGGACATGCCTGGAGGGTCGTATGAGCCCTCCCTTGCTCCCCACACTCCTGACCCTTGGGCCCAACCATGCAAAAAGGGACTGCCCTTCACCCATGATCCCAGGGGCTCCCACTGAGCCTGCTTCTGCTCAGGGAATGGCGTGACCAAAGGCAGCACGAGGCCTTCTCGACTTTTAGAACATCGGAAAGGTCACCACTGTGGCAGCAGCTGAAACTTCCTGAACTGTGGGGTTGTGAGCTGTGAGGAGTCTGAAGTCCTGTCACTCCTTTTGTGTTCATTGTAGTTTATGTCTTTTTTATTTTTGTTTGCCTTTCCTTAAATATGTCTCCTCTCCTCCTCCCCCCATCTTACCTCCTTCCTTTCCCCACAGCACCTGTATATATGTATATATGTTTGCACATATTTATTACTCTATTTATTTATTTATCTTACTTGTACATATCTATTCTATTTATTTTATTTTGTTAATATGTTTGGTTTTGTTCTCTGTCTCCCCCTTCTAGACTGTGAGCCCACTGTTGGGTAGGGACTGTCTCTATATGTTGCCAACTTGTACTTCCCAAGTGCTTAGTACAGTGCTCTGCACACAGTAAGCGCTCAATAAATACGATTGATTGACTGATTGACAGGGTTTTTGTCCAACCTGATTAGCTTGTATATACCCCAGCATGTAGTACACTGCCTGGCACATAATAATAATAATGATGGCATTTGTTAAGCTCTTACTATGTGCAAAGCACTGTTCTAAGCGCTGGGAGGTTACAAGGTGATCAGATTGTCCCTCGGAGGCTCACAGTCTTAATCCCCATTTTACAGATGAGGTAACTGAAGCCCAGAGAAGTTAAGTGACTTGCCCAAAGTCACACAGCTGACAATTGGCGGAGCTGGGGTTTGAACCCATGATCTCTGACTCCAAAGCCTGGGCTCTTTCCACCGAGCCATGCTGCTTCTACAGTTCTATGTAGAACTGTACATAGGTAAGTAGTAAGCACATAGTAAGCACTTAACAAATACCATAAAAAAATGAAGATAAAAACCACTATCCCTCTGCCCCTTTTCTACATGCCTCAGTGTTATTTCCTGTTTTGCATAGCATTAACACCTCAGTGTTAAATTCTGCCTTTGTACCCTTTGATCTCTGCAAGCAATAGCTAAACTCCAATGATTGGCTGCAGCTGTTTCTGCAAACTGCAAAACTATTCATTCATTCATTCAATACATTTATTGAGTACTTGCTGTATGCAGAGCACTGTACTAAGCACTTGGAAGACTACAACAGTAAACAGGCACATTCCCTGCCCATAACAAGCTTACACTCTAGAGGATGAGCTTACAGTCTACAAGTACAACTACAACTAACTAGAACTCAAGGTCCATCTTCTTTCCTTCCCCCTCCTCCTTCCCTACTTCCATCTGTTGTAGGAGTTCTGTCCTTGCCCGGGCAGCTGGGCTTTGTCCATTTGGGGGAGAACTGGTCACCTTCCTGGAGCCAGTTTGGGGAGGACATGTCTGGAGGCTCGTGTGAACCCTCCCTTGCTCCCCACACTCCTGACCCTTGGGCCCAACCATGCAGAAAAGGACTGCCTTTCACCCATGACCCCAGGGACTCCCACTGAGCCTGCTTCTGCTCAGGGAATGGCGTGACCAAAGGCAGGCAGCACGAGGCCTTCTCGACTTTTAGAACATCGGAAAAGTCACCACTGTGGCAGCAGCTGAAACTTCTTGAACTATGGGCCAGTGAGCTGTGAGGAGTCTGTAGTCCTGTCACTCCTTTTGTGTTTATTGTAGTTTATGTCCTTTTTATTTCTGTTTGCCCATCCTTAAGTATGTCTCCTCTCCCCCTTATTCTAAGATTGCGAAGCCTTTAGGGGCAAGGGACCATGACTAAATCTCATCTGTGTATTAATTTTTCAGTGTGTAATACAAGTGAATTGCTGGAAAGAACTACTACTACTGCTACAACTACTACCACTACTAGTATTCATTCATTCATTCAATCGTATTCATTGAGTGCTTACTGTGTGCACTGTATTGTACTAAGCGCTTGGGAAGTACAAGTTGGCAACATATAGAGATGGTCCCTACCCAACAGCGGGCTCACATGGTGATCCTGGGTGAAGGTGCAGGGGAAGGTGAGAGGTTGAATACTGATCTCTGCCCCGGGCGATGCCAAGAAGAATCCCAGACCAAACCACAGTCTTGACCCTGGGTACAGAGTCCTGAGTCCAGAGTTTGAGTCCCTTCTGTTCTCAATCTACACTCACTCCCTTGGTGACCTCATTCGCTCCCACGGCTTCAACTATCATCTCTACGCTGATGACACCCAGATCTCCATCTCTGCCCCTGCTCTCTCCCGCTCCCTCCAGGCTCGCATCTCCTCCTGCCTTCAGGCCATCTCCATCTGGATGTCCACCCGCCACCTAAAGCTCAACATGTCGAAGACTGAGCTCCTTGTCTTCCCTCCCAAACCCTGCCCTCTCCCTGACTTTCCCATCTCTGTTGACGGCACTACCATCCTTCCCGTCTCACAAGCCCGCAACCTTGTTGTCATCCTCGACTCCGCTCTCTCATTCACCCCTCACATTCAAGCCGTCACTAAAACCTGCCGGTCTCAGCTCCGCAACATTGCCAAGATCCACCCTTTCCTCTCCATCCAAACTGCTACCCTGCTCATTCAAGCTCTCATCCTATCCCGTCTGGACTACTGCACCAGCCTTCTCTCTGATCTCCCATCCTCGTGTCTCTCTCCACTTCAACCCATACTTCATGCTGCTGCCCGGATTATCTTTTTCCAGAAACGCTCTGGGCATATTACTCCCCTCCTCAAAAATCTCCAGTGGCTACCAATCAATCTGCGCATCAGGCAGAAACTCCTCACCCTGGGCTTCAAGGCTCTCCATCACCTCGCCCCCTCCTACCTCACCTCCCTTCTCTCCTTCTCCAGCCCAGCCCGCAACCTCCGCTCCTCCACCGCTAATCTCCTCACTGTACCTCGTTCTCGCCTGTCCCACCGTCGACCCCCGGCCCACGTCATCCCCCGGGCCTGGAATGTCCTCCCTCTGCCCCTCCGCCAAGCTAGCTCTCTTCCTCCCTTCAAGGCCCTGCTGAGAGCTCACCTCCTCCAGGAGGCCTTCCCAGACTGAGCCCCTTCCCTCCTCTTCCCCTCGTCCCCCTCTCCATCCCCCCATCTTACCTCCTTCCCTTCCCCACAGCACCTGTATATATGTATATATGGTTGTACATATTTATTACTCTATTTATTTATTTATTTATTTATTTTACTTGTACATTTCTATCGTATTTATTTTATTTTGTTGGTATGTTTGGTTCTGTTCTCTGTCTCCCCCTTTTAGACTGTGAGCCCACTGTTGGGTAGGGACTGTCTCTATGTGTTGCCAATTTGTACTTCCCAAGCGCTTAGTACAGTGCTCTGCACATAGTAAGCGCTCAATAAATACGATTGATTGATTGATTGATTGATTTATCCATGATCTCTGGGACTGAGGGTCTGCCCTGCCTGGTTCAGATTCCCACAGGCCTCTGCACAGAGGAGTCCTGAGCTGGCATGAGCCCAATTTTAACCTCAGGTTGGGGTGAGGGGCAGAGAGAGGGAGGCGAGAATGAGGAAGAGCTGAGCTGATGGTTTATTGGCTCCTGTTTCCACCTCCCCCTCCTGCCCCCCTGCCTCCAGATATTACTGCCTTGACTTCCCCCTGAACCGTGACTTGTCGGCAGGCCTCCTCACCTCTCATAGTCCTCTCCCCGGCCCTGGCCACAGCATGCTGGTCCAGGTCCAGTTGCTCTGGCTGCTCTTGGCTCTCACAGGTATATTTTAATGCCATGAACTGGAGTTATCTATGTGATAGGTTTGTCTGTGAGGTGGGGTTATCCATGAGGCTGTGACTGTTCCTGACTGGCACTGATTCCCTTGGTGACGGCTAATGTTTGTGCTTTCCTTTCCAGGATCCAAGGGTCAGGTACAGCTGGTGGAGTCCGGAGGAGGCATGAAATATGCAGGGGAGTCTCTGCGTCTCTCCTGCCAGGCCTCAGGATTCAACTTTGGGGGCTATGCTATGAACTGGTATCGGGTGGCTTCAGGAAAGTCTCGTGAATTTGTCGCCAGCATCAGTTCCTGGGATGGGAGTAACACCAATTATGCGGATGCAGTCAAGGGTCGATTCACCATCTCCAGGGACAACGCCAATAGCCGGCTGTACCTGCAGATGAACTGGCTGAGAGTGGAGGACACGGCCCGGTATATCTGCCACGTTCACAGTGAGGGGAAGCGAGTGAGGGCCCAGGCATAAACCCCTCGATCCCTCCTGCATCAGATGCCAGGAAACTACTGTGGCTGCCGCCACCACTGCTGAACAACAGCATGTGAGAGGAAGTCATGTCTAGTTGTCGCTGGTCAGCTCACCAGAAATCTCCCTTTTCAGCCACCTGTCTCCAGGTGGACCATTAAAATGTGTTTTGCTTTACGCACCCCGCCCTCCACTCTCCCTCTCCTCTGTCTCCTCATCCCAGTCCCTACACTCTCTCCATCCCCATGGCCTTGCTGCCTCCCTGTTCCTCATTCATTCATTCATCCAATCGTATTTATTAAGCACTTACTGTGTGCAGAGCACTGGACTAAGCACTTGGGAAGTACAAGTCGGCAACATACAGAGACGGTCCCTACCCAACAGCGGACTCACAGTCTAGACGGGGGAGACAGACAACAAGACAGAACATGTGGACAGGTGTCAAGTCATCAGAATAAATAGAAATAAAGCTAGATGCACATCATTAACAAGTTCATGTGTCTCTCTATAACTCTTCCCTCTTTCAGCCACTACAGTGAAGCAAGACCCGCCTCTTACCTCAGAACCAAACCACTGTCACAGTCTCCTAGCTAACCCCCCTGCCTCCAGACTCTTCTTTCTCTTTCTACCGCATTTTTTAAAAAAATCTCTCATCAAGTTTCTATTCTATTCTTTTGTGACTGTATACTGCCTGGTCTCTCCTAATGAACTGTAAATTTTTCAGAAGAAGCAGTGTTACCTAGTGGAAAGAACATGGGCTTGGAATTTTGCAGATGAGGTAACTGAGGCCCAGAGAAGTTAAGTGACTTGTCCAAAGTCACACAGCTGACAATTGGCGGAGCCGGGGTTTGAACCCATGACCTCTGACTCCAAAGCCCGGGCTCTTTCCACTGAGCCATGCTGCTTCTACAGTTCTATGTAGAACTGTACATAGTAAGTAGTAAGCACATAGTAAGCACTTAACAAATACCATAAAAAATGAAGATAAAAACAACTAACCCTCTCCCCCTTTTCTACATGCCTCAGTGTTATTTCCTGTTTCACATAGCATTAACACCTCAGTGTTAAATTCTGCCTTTTTACCCTTTGATCTCTACAAACAATAGCTAAACTCCAGTGATTGGTTGCAGCTGTTTCTGCAAACTGTGCAACTATTCATTAATTCATTCATTCATTCAATACATTTATTGAGTGCTTACTGTATGCAGAGCACTGTATTAAGCCCTTAGAAGAATACGACAGTAAACAGGCACATTCCCTGCCCATAACAAGCTTACACTCTAGAGGATGATCTTACAGTCTACAATTACAACTACAACTAATTACAACTCAGGGTCCATCTTCTTTCCTTCCTCCTTCTCCTTCCCTACTTCTAGAAGATGAGCTAACAGTCTACAACTACAACTAATTAATAATAACAATAATAATGGCATTTATTAAGTGCTTACTATGTGCAAAGCACTGTTCTAAGCACTGGGGAGGTTACAAGGTAATCAAGGTGTCCCACGGGGGGCTCACAGTCTTAATCCCCATTTTCCAGATCAGGTAACTGAGGCACAGAGAAGTGAAGGGACTTGCCCAAAGTCACACAGCTGACAATTGGTGGAGCCAAAATTCGAACCCAGGACCTCTGACTCCAAAGCCTGTGCTATTTCCACTGAGCCACGCTGCTTCTCTAACTAGAACTTAACTAACCAGCACTCACAGTCCATCTTCTTTCCTTCCCCCTCCTCCTTCCCTACTTCCGTCTGTTGTAGGAGTTCTGTCCTTGCCTGGGCAGCCGGGCTTTGTCCATGTGGGTGAGAACTGGTCACCTTCCTGGAGCCAGTTTGGGGAGGACATGTCTGGAGGCTCATGTGAGCCCTCCCTTGCTCCCCACACTCCTGACCCTTGGGCCCAACCATGCAGAAAGGGACTGCCCTTCACCCATGACCCCAGGGGCTCCCACTGAGCCTGCTTCTGCTCAGGGAATGGCGCGACCAAAGGCAGCACGAGGCCTTCTCGCCTTTTACAACATTGGAAAGGTCACCACTGTGGCAGCAGCTGAAACTTCCTGAATTGTGGGGCTGTGAGTTGTGAGGAGTCTGAAGTCCTTTCACTCCTTTTGTGTTTATTGTAGCTTATGTCTTTTTTATTTTTGTTTGCCCTTCCTTAAAAATATGTCTCCTCTCCTCCTTATTCTAAGATTGTGAAGCCTTTAGGGGCAAGGGACCATGACTAAATCTCATCTGTGTATTAATTTTTCAGTGTGTAATACAAATGAATTTCTGGAAAGACCTACTAGTACTGCTACTACTACTACTACTACTACTACTACTACTACTACTACTACTACTACTATTCATTCATTCATTCAATCATATTTTTTAAGTGCTTCCTGTGTGCAGAG
Source organism: Tachyglossus aculeatus (assembly GCF_015852505.1). NCBI lineage: Eukaryota > Metazoa > Chordata > Mammalia > Monotremata > Tachyglossidae > Tachyglossus > Tachyglossus aculeatus. The sequence goes on along the minus strand of NC_052067.1, from coordinate 133,242,271 downwards.
CACTGTACTAAGCGCTTGGGAAATACAAGTTGGCAACATATAGACGGTCCCTACCCAACAGCGGGCTCACATGGTGATCCTGGGCGAGGGTGCAGGGGAAGGTGAGAGGTTGAATACTGATTTCTACACCGGGTGATGCCAAGAAGAAGCCCAGACCAAACCACAGTCTTGGCCCTTGGAACAGAGTCCTGGGTCCAGAGTTTATCCATGATCTTTGGGACTGAGGGTCTGCCCTGCCTGGTTCAGATTCCCACAGAGGAGTCCTGAGCTGGCATGAGCCCAATTTTAACCTCAGGTTGGGGTGAGGGGCAGAGAGAGGGAGGTGAGAATGAGGAAGAGCTGAGCTGATGGTTTATTGGCTCCTGTTTCCACCTCCCCTCTCCTGCCCCCCTGCCTCCAGATATTACTGCCTTGACTTCCCCCTGAACCGTGACTTGTCGGCAGGCCTCCTCACCTCTCATAGTCCTCTCCCCGGCCCTGGCCACAGCATGCTGGTCCAGGTCCAGTTGCTCTGGCTGCTCTTGGCTCTCACAGGTATGTTTTAATGCCATGAACTAGAGTTATCTATGAGATAGGTTTGTCTGTGAGGTGGGGTTATCTGTGAGGTTGTGACTGCTCCTGACTGGCACTGATTCCCTTGGTGATGGCTAATGTTTGTGCTTTCCTTTCCAGGATCCGAGGGTCAGGTGCGGCTGGTGGAGTCTGGAAGAGGCGTGAAATACTTCTGGGAATCTCTGCGTCTCTCATGCCAGGCCTCAGGGTTCAACTTTGGGAGCTATACTATGAACTGGTACCGGGAGGCTCCGGGAAAGTCCCTTGAGTTCGTTGCCAGCATCAGTGCCTGGGGTAACAAAAATTATGCAGATGCAGTGAGGGGAAGATTCATCATCTCCAGAGACAACTCCAAAAGCCAGGTGTACCTGCAGATGGATAGGTTGAGAATAGAGGACACGGCCCGGTATATCTGCCACGTTCACAGTGAGGGGAAGTGGGTGAAGGCCCAGGCATAAACCCCTCGATCCCTACTGTATCATATCAATCAATCGTATTTATTGAGCGCTTACTATGTGCAGAGCACTGTACTAAGCGCTTAGTATCATATGCCAGGAAGCTGCTTTGGATGCCGCCACCGCTGCTGAAGAACAACATGTCAGAGGAAGTAATGTCTAGCTGTTACTGGCCAGCTCACGAGAAATCTCCCTTTTAAGCCACTGTCACCAGGTAAGCCATTAGAATGTGTTTCACTTTACTCACCCCGCCCTCCACTTTCCCTCTCCTCTGCCTCCTCATCCCAGTCCCTACCCCGGCTAAAATTGGCTCCGCCAATTGCCAGCTGTGTGACTTTGGGCAAGTCACTTAACTTCTCTGTGCCTCAGTTCCCTCATCTGTAAAATGGGGAAGAAAACTGTGCGCCCCTTGTGGGACAATCTGTTCACCTTGTAACCTCCCCAGTGCTTAGAACAGTGCTTGGCACATAGTAAGTGCTTAATAAATGCTATCATTATTATTATTATTATTATTACCCTCTCTTCATCCCCACGCCCATAGCTCCCATGGCCCTGCTGCTTCCCTGTTCCTCCACACCTGGACTCCAAACTGTCCCTCCCACATTCATTTAACATTTGTCTATCCTTCCCTTCCTCTCTCTCTGTCACGTCTTCATTCCCAGAGGTCTCCCTCAGAGCCATGTGATGGAAGGGGCAGGAATGGGGCAGGAGAAACTGGGAATGGAGGGTGGAGTTGGTAATGAAAAACAGTTGACAGCGATCTTGCATTTCTGGACACTGCCTGAGTGAGGAGGTTCAAAGTTTGGGGTTTTTGGGCAGAGCATCAGGAAGCTGGGGGTGCAGAAAACTATGGTGTCACACAGTTAAGCACACTAGTTTAAAGGGGGCAAGGTGAGAAGTGGCAAGATGGAGAATGTGGGGTGAATGTAACAGACTGATCACTTTTTAAGGTTGGATGCTGAGGTGGCCATTCCAACTAGCTTCCACAATGAGGAGGGGATAGAGGAACCCAAACAACAATAATGATAATAATAATAATATTTGTTAAGTGCTTTCGATTTTCCAGGCACTATACTATGAGCTGGGGTGAATAAAAGCAAATAGCGCTGGACACAGTCCCTGCCCAACATGGGACTCACAATCTCAATTCCCATTTTACAGATGAAGTAACTGAGGCTCATAGAAGTGAAGATACTTGCCCAAGGTCACACAGGAGGCAAGTGGCAGAGCCAGGATTAGAACCCATGACCTTTTGACTCCCAGGCCTGTGCTCTAGGCACTACAGTCCTGGGAAATTTAATTAACATCTTATCTGGAATTATCTTGTAACCAAGCCAATCAGAAAGAATAACTGGAAAGCAAGTCGAGGGGCCAGGGAGTTGGTGGTTGAAGTCCTAGGCTATTTAATAATAATAATAATAATGATAATGGCATTTATTAAGCGCTTACTATGTGCAAAGCTCTGTTCTAAGCACTGGGAGTTTACAAGGTGATCAGGTTGTCCCACGGGGGGCTCACAGTCTTAATCCCCATTTTCCAGATGAGGGAACTGAGGCCCAGAGAAGTTAAGTGACTTGCCCAAAGTCACCCAGCTGACAAGTGGCAGAGCCGGGATTTGAACCCCTGACCCCTGACTCCAAAGCCCGGGCTCTTTCCACTGAGCCATGCTGCTTCCCTAAGGAAGTACTTGAGGACTTGGAGGACTTGATGTTGGAGCTGGACCCCTGGGAGAGCAGGACACTGAAATAGCTTGGAATTGTGACCTAGAAATGATGCACAGGGAGGGATTTGTAGAGCACCCCAGATGGGGGTTAAGATGTCAATCAATCAGTCAATCAATGGTATTTATTGAGCACTTACTGTGTACAAAGTTCTGCCGGAAGTGCTTGGGAGAATGCAGTGCAACAGAGATATTCTGAAAATTCAGAGTCCGAAGGCTTGAACTCCAGAGATGGAAGGCTCCTGTCCCTGATGGGGAGAAAAGACCAGAGGAACATGACCCCTGGGACACCTTCAGAAAAGAACAGAGCATCCTGGGGTTGGGGGCAAGTACTAGAGCTTCGGAAAGGTGTTTGAACTGGCAGGGAATGTGTCCAATAGTTCTGTGGTAATGTACTCTCCCAAATGCTTAGTACAGTGCTCTGTACATAGTAAGTACTCAATAAACATCATTATTGACTGATTGATTAAGAATACGTGCAAGAAGACTAGTAAATGTAACCGAGATCTCTGGTGTTCATTCATTCATTCAATCGTATTTATTGAGTGCTTACTGTGTGCAGAGGACTGTTCTAAGCGCTTGGGAAGTACAAGTTGGCAACATATAGAGATGGTCCCTACCCAACAGTGGGCTCACAGTCTAGAAGGGGGAGACAGAGAACAAAACCAAACATGTTAACAAAATAAAATAAATAGAATATGTACAAGTAAAATAAATAGAGTAATAAATGCGTACAAACATATATACATATATAAAGGTGCTGTGGGGAAGGGAAGGAGGTAAGGTTGGGGGGATGAAGAAGGGGAGGAGGGGGAGAGGAAGGAGGGGGCTCAGTCTGGGAATGCCTCCTGGAGGAGGTGAGCTCTCAGTAGGGCCTTGAAGGGAGGAAGAGAGTGAGCTTGGCGGATGGGCAGAGGGAGGGCATTCCAGGCCAGGGGGATGACGGGAGCCGGGGGTCGACGGCGGGACAGGCGAGAATGACGCACGGGGAGGAGATTAGTGGCAGAGGAGCGGAGGGTGCGGGCTGGGCTGGAGAAGGAGAGAAGGGAGGTGAGGTAGGAGGGGACGAGGTGATGGAGAACCTTGAAGCCGAGGGTGAGGAGTTTCTGCCTGATGCGTAGGTTGATTGGTAGGCACTGGTAGCCATTCATTTAATCATATTTATTGAGTGCTTACTGTGTGCAGAGCACTGTACTAATTGCTTGGGAAGTACAAGTCAGCAACATATAGAGATGGTCCCTACCCAACAACATGCTCATAGTGTTGGCACCGGCCTGTGGTGGGGCTGGAGGAGAAGCAAGGACCTGGGAATCTAGGGGAGGGGGAGGGAGGCCTTTCTCCACAAGCTCCCTGTAGCTAGCCCCAGAAGGCAGCGTGGCTCAGTGTAAAGAGCCCGGATTTTGGAGTCAGAGGTCATGGGTTCAAATCCCAACTCCACCAATTGTCAGCTGTGTGACTTTGGGCAAGTCACTTAACTTCTCTGTGTCTCAGTTCCCTCATCTGTAAAATGGGGATTAAGACTGTGAGCCCCCATCCGGGGGACCCTCCAATCACCTTGTAACCTCCCCAGTGCTTAGAACAGTGCTTTGCACATAGTAAGCACTTAATAAATGCCATCATTATTATCTCATATTTATTGTTCACTCAGTATCAGTTTTAGAAACTTTCTATCCCTTTTCTTTTTTTCTGCTCCATTAACATACGTACAAAATGAAATTCAGGAGATTCGCAAAGGACAAGATTTGTGTACATTTTATCATGTACAAATTTCTCATTGCTTTCCTGTAGGTTTGTGGGATGCCCTACTCAATATTCCCAAAGTTCTTGTACCCCTCTTGCTGCCACTGCTTTAGGACAGAGTCAGGCACAGAGGCGATGGGGACAAGCCTACCACCCCCTTCCCAGGGTTGTCTGCAGCAAGCTTGCAACCAAGCACTCCCACCTGTGGCTCCCCAGGCTGCATATCCCCAAGCACCTTCCAACCTTCCAGTGGATACTCCCTTATCCTGCTGCTGTGGATTTGGAGAACAAAAATTCCTTGTTGCATTGACCACCCCCTAGGAAAGCTGAAACTTCCTGCCCCTCCCCTTCCTCCTGGGCACTGTGGATGCACTCCAAGTTGGGATCTGGGACTCTCCCTGGCAGCACAGCATCACCCCACTCAATAATCATCATCATCATCATCATCAATCATATTTATTGAGCACTTACTGTGTGCAGAGCACTGTATTAAGCACTTGGGAAGGACAAGTTGGCAACATATAGAGACAGTCCCTATCCAACAGTGGGCTCACAGTCTAAAAGGGGGAGACAGAGAACAAAACCAAATATACTAACAAAATAAAATAAATAGAATAGATATGTACAAATAAAATAAATAAATAGAGTAACAGACATGTACAAACATATATACATATATACAGGTGCTGTGGGGAAGGGAAGGAGGTAAGATGGGGGGGATGGAGAGGGGGACGAGGGGGAATGATAGCATTTATTAAGCACTTACTATGTGCAAAGCACTGCTCTAAGCACTGGGGAGGTTAACAAGGTGATCAGGTTGTCCCACAGGTTGTCCCACAGGGAGCTCACTGTCTTCATCCCCATGTTACAGATGAGGTAACTGAGGCACAGAGAAGTTAAGTGACTTGCCCAAAGTCACACAGCTGATAAGTGGTGGAGTCAGGATTTGAACCCATGACCTCTGACTCCAAAGCCTAGGCTCTTTCCACTGAGCCATGCTGCTTCTCCGAGCCACGCTGCTTCTCCTCAACATCGGACAGGTGGTTCACTCAGGTAGTCATTATATGCCTGGGTAACATCCATACCCCATTTGCCCTCTCAGGGAGACGTCACCTGACCACAGACTATGAGATGTCATGAGCTCATGACATGAGGGAAGGGGAGGGAGGTTTAGTGTAGGCCATGTATCACTGTGGTATATATGGTACCACAGTGAAACTTCCTCTGCAGAGTCCTGTGCAAAAATCAACAGGTGTGAGAGGATGTAACAAGCCTCCACTCTACTGGAGGACTCCAGTGTGACAGCCAACTCAAGACACCATCACGCCCGGCTCTGCCCACCTCACTGCCCAAAACATAGCAAGCGTGGCTCCGTGGAAAGAGCACGGATTTGGGAGTCAGAAGTCAATCAATCGATCAATCAATCAATCAATCATATTTATTGAGCGCTTACTGTGTGCAGAGCACTGCACTAAGCGCTTGGGAAGTACAAGTTGGCAACCTATAGAGACAGTCCCAACCCAACAGTGGGCTCACAGTCTAAAAGGGGGAGACAGAGAACAAAACCAAACATACTAACAAAATAAAATCGATAGAATAGATTTGTACAAGTAAAATAAATAGAGTAATAAATATGTACAAACATATATACATATATACAGGTGCTGTGGGGAAGGGAAGGAGGGAAGATGGGGGGGATGGAGAGGGGGACGTTGGGGAGAGGAAGGAAGGGGCTCAGTCTGGGAAGGCCTCGGGTTCTAATCCCAGCTCTGCCACTTGTCAGCTGTGTGACTTTGGGCAAGTCACTTAACTTCTCTGAGCCTCAGTAACCTCATCTGTAAAATGGGGATTAAGACTGTGAGCCCCACGTGGGACAACTTGTTCCCCTTGTATCCCCCCACCGCTTAGAACAATGCATCAGCCATAGTAAGCGCTTAACAAATGCCATCATCATTATTATTATTATAGCAGGATTGGGGGAGAATCCTGGTCTCCACCTCAGGACTCCAACTATTCCCTCTGAAGGACAGAAGGGAATAGGGCTCCCTAGCATAATAAGATGAGAAAGAGAGATAGAGAAAAACGCAGACAGACTGAGTCAAAGAGTGTGAAAAACACAGAATCAAAAAAAGAGAAAATCAGAAATCAAGAGACTCAGACTTAGATTCAAAGAGGGGAAAAGGCAGAGAAACATATTGACAAACAGATATAGCTCCAGAATCAGAGGGAAAGACAGTAGGAGATCCAAAGAGACAAGAACATACAGCGACAATCAAAGAGAGAAAGCAGTATGGATAGAGAAGCAGCGTGATTCAGTGGAAAGAGCATGGGCTTTGGAGTCAGAGTTCATGGGTTCAAATCCCGGCTCCACCAATTGTCAGCTGTGTGACTTTGGGCATGTCACTTCACTTCTCTGTGCCTCAGTTACCTCATCTGTAAAATGGGGATTAAGACTGTGAGCCCCCCGTGGGACAACCCGATCACCTTGTAATCTCCCCAGCCCTTAGAATGGTGCTTTGCACATAGTAAGCGCTTAATAAATGCCATTATCATCATTATTATTATTATTAGAAGCAGAGAGAAGGCATAATGTGATAGAGACTGAGAACAGAGGGAAATAAACATGACAGAGAGGGCTAGAGAGGGAAAGACAGAGAAGGACTGAGGAAAGAGAAATACTTCAAAGGTGGAGAAATGAGAGAAAGAGAAAAAGAAGACCCTGAAAAACAGACACAAGGAGGGACAGACTAAGGAAAGTAAGAGAAGAAAGACAGGTAATAAAGTCAAAGGCATCCAGAGATATGGAAAGGAAGACAGAATGAGATAAGGAAAGAGAATATGAAAGCAGAAGAAATGTCTGGAATAGGTTAATCTGAAAGAACAGGTAACCAAGCCTCCTGGCATGTGATACAGGCACTAGGATGACTGGGGTGTGTACACATAGAATAATGTATTGTACTCGGTAAATGCTCAGTAAATACCATTGATTGATATAAGCAATCAATTAGCTCTCCCCTCCTACCTTACCTCAGGGACTTCCTAACTCTCAGTCAATGGTATGTGCTAGCCTTTGTGTTTCAAGTTTCTACTTTCTTGCCTATAATTGCTCCACTCCTCAGTGTATTTCCCAGGTAATGGAATTCTGCTACAGTATTTATCTTTTTTCCTGCCAGAAGGAGAAATTGTGTGGCCTACTGGAAAGAACACGGGCCTTGGAGTCCTAGGACATGGATTCTAAACGCAGGTTCTGCCACTTGTTTGCTAGGTGACCTTGGGAAAGTAATTTAACTTCTTTGTGTCTCAGTTTCTTCAACTGTAAAATGGGATTAAATCCTGTTCTCCACTACCTAGACTGCAAATTCCATGAAGAACAGGGATTGCGTCCGATCTAATTATCTTGAATCCACCCCAGTGCTTAGTCCAGTGTTTGGCACACAGTAAGTGCTTAACAGATTTGGAAAAAAAAACTATACATATGCTTTTTGTTATGCTACTGGCTTCCTTGAGTGTGAGATGATACATCACCTAAATTTTGGGGGTTACGTCAGCTGTAAAATGGGGATTAAGACTGTGAGCCCCACGTGGGACAACCTGATTACCTTGTATCAACCCCAGCACTTAGAACAGTGCTTCACACATAGTAAACACTTAACAAATACCATCATTATTATTATTATTATTATTATTATTATTATTATTAGTAGTAGTAGTAGTAGTAGTAGTAGTAGTAGTAGTAGTAGAGTGCTTCTTAGCTCGTTACTGAAAAAAATGTCATTAACCAGATATTCTCAATATCACAATGTGGCTCTGGTCCACAGGGTGGACACTGGATGTGATTTTTGTAACATATGAGGCACAGGAGACGTTCAGGAAGCAGCTCCAAAAGCGCCACACAATTTTCTTATTTTTTTTCTCATATTTTACAAAAGCAGTGGAATTTAAGCTTCTCGAGTGCAAGTACTCTGTACTACAGGAACAATGGAGTCTTTTGACAGGAACATCAGAAAAGTCTCTACCTTCAGAACCAAGAAGTATTGCATGGGATTTGATTAGAGTAATAGTGGCTTGACCAGTAAAGATTCTCATACTCTCCCTCCGACACAGAGTACAGTGATCAAGTGGGAGAAAAACAAATTTAGCATATCTTGAAGTGCATATGTGGTCTTTGCCCATGTTAGCCAGCTATAGGCTTTATGAGAACTTAATAATTATGGTCCTTGTTAAGTGCTTACTATGTGCCAGGCACTATTCTATACTATATTACACTATACTATATACTATTCTAAGCACTGGAATAGATACAAATTAACCAGGTTGAACACAGTCCCTGTCCCACATGGTGCTCAGACTCTTAATACCCATTTTACAGATGAGGGAACTGAGGCTCAGAGAAGTTAAGTGACTTGCCCAAGGTCACACAGCAGATGAGTAGTGGAGCCCGGATTAGAACCCCTAATCTTCTAACTCCCAGGCCCGTGCTCTGTCCATTCATTCAATCAATCATATTTATTGAGCGCTTACTATGTGCAGAGCACTGTACTAAGCGCTTGGGAAGTACAAGCTGGCAACATATAGAGACAGTCTCTACCCAACAACAGGCTCACAGTCTAGAAAGGGGGAGACAGACAACAAAACAAAATATATTGACAAAATAAAATAAATAGAATGGTAAATTATTATTACTATTTTATTATCATCATTATTACTATTATTATTCAATTGCACTGATTGAGCACTTACTGTGTGCAGAGCACTGTACTAAGAGCTTGGGAGAGTACCATACAATAAACAGACACATTCTCGGTCCACGACGAGATTATCTTTTACCCACCCCAGTTTTCGGCACATAGTAAGCACTTAACAAATGCAATTAAAAATAAAAGGACCCAATAGTCTCTTCCTCAAAGTTGGAGTCCAGAGATGCTAGAGGGAGGTGGCGTCGCCGTCTGCCTACCTGGGTTTGGCTCTTCTCCAGGCTGCTCCTAACCCCCGGGTTGGCCGGCCTCCAGTTTGGGCAGTTGGACTACGTGTTCTACAGTTGGACTACAGAGAAGCAGCTTAGAATCCACTTAGAATCCACTTAGAATCCACTAAGCCATGCTGCTTCTCCAGAACTTAGAACCCAGATTTCCTGATTTCTGATTTCTCTCCCTCCCACCACTAATCCCAACCTCCCTCCAACCCCTCCATACATTCATTCATTCATTTATATGTATAATTTATGCAAATATTTTATTTAAATTTATTAATTTAAAGTAAATTTAATTACTTTTAAATTAAAAGTTAAATTACATTTAAAAATATGTTTATATTATTTATATTTATATGTATCATTTATACAAATAAATACGTATTTATTGAGCACTTACTGTGTGCAGAGCACTGTACTAAGTGCTTGGAAAGTACAACTCAGCAATGAAGAGAGACAATCCCTGGTCACACCGGGTTTACCATACCAGGACCCTAAGATCTCTATATGTTGCCAACTTGTACTTCCCAAGCGCTTAGTTCAGTGCTCTGCACACAGTAAGCACTCAATAAATACAGCTGAATGAATGAATGAATCTCACCAAAGAAATAGAACAGAGACCTGAACCTGAAGACCCACCAAGGAGAAAGCATTGGTCTATTTTTCTTTTTAATGGCACTTGTTATTACACAAGCGCTGTACTAAGCACTGGAGTAGACAAAAGATCATCAGGATGGATTCCGTCCATCTCCCACATGGGGCTAAATAAGAAGGAGTAGGATTTAATCCCAATTTTACATATGCAGATGAGGTAACTGAGGCACAGAGAAATTAGTGATTTGCCTTAACTGACACTGCAGACAACTGCACACCCAGAATTACAACCCAGATTCTTGGTATTCCAGATAGGGGCTGCTAATGGGGGCGGGCACTAAAGGACATACGACTTCCCTTTAACAACTAAAGAAGCAGCTTGGTTTAATGGAAAGAGTCCGGGCTTTGGAGTCAGAGGCCATGAGTTCAAATCGCAGCTCCACCAATTATCAGCTATGTGCCTTTGGGCAAGTCACTTAACTTCTCTGGGCCTCAGTTACCTCATCTGTCAAATGGGGATGAAGACTATGAGCTCCCTGTGGGACAACCTGATCACCTTGTAACCTCCCCAGTGCTTAGAATAGTGCTTTGCACATAGTAAGTGCTTAATAAATGCCATTATTATTATTATTATTATTATTATTATTATTATTATGTGGGTTCTAATCCTGGCTCTGCCACTTGTCTGTTGTATGACCTTGGGCAAGTAACTTAACTTTGTGCCTCAGTTACATCATCTGTAGAATGGGGATTAAGGCTGTGAGCTCCATGTGGGACAACCTGCCAATCTTGTATCTACCCCAGTGCTTAGAACAGTGCTTGGCACATAGTAAGTGCTTAACAAATACTATTACTATTATTATCATTATTATTATTACTGTCTCCCCTGCTACTCTCATCAAGGTGGGGGCCCCATCTTCTCCACTCCAGTTACTAGATATAGTCACTTAACAAATACCAACATCATCATTATTATTATTAAGTGCTCTGCACACAGTAAGCGCTCAATAAATACTATTGAAGGAATGAACTACCGACTTGTTAACCCTCTCCCATTCACTCTGGACGGCCTCTAATCACTTGCTAACATTGGCCCATTAGTAGCTGAACACTTGTTAATATTCTCCCATTTACTCCTGGGACTCTCCAAGCAGGGAGCAACTGAGTCCCAATCCACTACAGGAAACTGCATTTGTCACTGAGCTCTCCGAATCAATCAATCAATCAATCGTATTTACTGAGCGCTTACTGTGTGCAGAGCACTGTACTAAACGCTTGGGAAGTACAAGCTGGCAATATATAGAGACAGTTCCTACCCAACAGTAGCTATTGCAGCTCCACACTTTATTTCTTGAATGCCCTAGCTCCCCATATATGTTCTCCATCCCATCACTCTGGTTACCCAATCCCTGTCCCTCTCATTTTTTTAATGGGATTTATTAAGCGCTTACTATGTCCAAAGCACTGTTCTAAGTGCTGGGGAGGTTACAAGATGATCAGGTTGTCCCAAGGGGGACTCACAGTCTTAATCCCCATTTTACAGATGAGGTAACTGAGGTACAGAGAAGTGAAGTGACTTGCCCAGAGTCACCCAGCTGACAATTGGCGGAGCCGGAATTTGAACCCATGACCTCTGACTCCAAAGCCCGAGCTCTTTCCACTGAGCCATGCTGCTTCTCTCATTCAACACTACTCCTCATCCCCCTCCTCCGACGTCAGCCCATGTCAGCTCACTCCTAACCAACACCTGCCTTCCCCTTGAGCCGGGTCCTCCCCGCACACCATCAGACAAGTGTGGTCTGTGGAACCCCCATTCCGACATGGCAAACCTTCCCATCATCCTTGACCTGTTCCTGACTGAGGTACTGCTCCTCCATGCCATTACTGAAACTTGGCTCACCTCAGATCACAAGCTTGGGAGTCAGAGGACGTGGGTTCTAATCCCAGCTCTGCTGTTTGTCCGCTGCATGACCTTGGGGAATCACTTAACTTCTCTGTGCCTCAGTTCCCTTATCTGTAAAATGGGGATTATGACTGTGAGCCTACCCCAGAGCTTAGAACAGTACTTGGCATGTAGTAAGTGCTTAACAAATACCATAGTTATTATTAGTATTATTATTATTGTTTTCCGTGCTACTCTCATCAAGGTGGGGGCCCCATCTTCTCCCTACCCAAGACACTGGGAAAGGGGGAGGAGTTGGCTCTCTATTCCCCATCTTATTTTTGCACCATCCCACCCCCCCATCCCTCTCTTTCCTTTTTTTTTAAGTGTCATTTATTCAGCACTTACTATGTGCAAAGCACTGTTCTATGCGCTGGGGAGATTACAAGGTGATCAGGTTGCCCCCCAGGGGGCTCACAGTCTTCATCCCCATTTTACAGATGAGGGAACTGAGGCCCAGAGAAGTTAAGTGACTTGCCCAAAGTCACACAGCTGACAAGTGGCAGAGCCGGGATTTGAACCCATGACCTCTGACTCCAAAGCCCGTGCTCTTTCCACTGAGCCATGCTGCTTCTCTCTTCTCTTCCCTTCCTCTGAAGCTCATAACATCTGCCTCTACTGCCCACTCCAGTTACGAGATACATTCACCTACCGCTCCCCAGGCCCTTCCTCCAACTTCCTAAACTATTTGATCCCTCTCCCACATTCCTTCTCCCTTTCTCCATGACTATGTTTCTTCTTGGGGACTTCATTGTCCCCGATTACCCTTAAATGTCCATTTCTTCTTACTTCTCAACTCCAGTGATCTCCTGCCCCTCCCACCTCACCTACACACCAACATGGACACACATTTGATCTCATCATCTCTAGTCACTGTAGATTAAAACCCAGCTTCTCTGACTCTCCAACTTGTGCTCTATCCACTAGACCACTTTGCCTCCCATGGAAAAAAAGGCCCGGGCCACGTGTCAGATGGACCAAGGTTAAACGTGTGAGAGGGCAGAGCTTTGGAGCCCCGTTGCCCAGCAGAAGCTGAGGGGATGAACTTATGATGATGAAATCATCATCAGGAACTCAGGATGATGAAATCAAATGCGTGTCCATGTTGGGATGTAGGTGAGGTGGGAGGGGCAGGAGACCACTGGAGTTGAGAAGTAAGAAGAAACGGACATTTAAGGGTAATCGGGGACAATGAAGTCCTCAAGAAGAAACATAGTCATGGAGAAAGGGAGAGGCGAAGAGAATTGACAGTAAAAGAAGTCTGCTCCTCAGACCAGACCCCAACCTGAGCAGGCCGCCATCACCAGTTCTGCTGGGGAGACAAAGTTTGGGTGTGACTGAGGATGAACAGGAAGAGAAATGTCTGGTCCTAGCAACCATTTGCCCATGATTCACACAGATTTGTGTTGATTCTCGGGATCTGTTTTGATGAAGGAAATTGACATCCTTTGGACAGTGTGTGCCCAAATTGATGTGTGGATGAGGTGGGATGGGACAGGAACTCACTGGAGTTGAGGACTGAGAGGGAATGGACTACAGAGAGTCCATATACCTGTATATATGTATATTTGTTTGTTCGTATTTATTACTCTATTTATTTATTCTACTTGTACATATCTATTCTATTTATTTTATTTTGTTAATATGTTTTGTTTTGTTCTCTGTCTCCCCTTCTAGACTGTGAGCCCACTGTTGGGTAGGGACTGTCTCTAAATGTTGCCAACTTGTGCTTCCCAAGCGCTTAGTACAGGGCTCTGCACACAGTAAGTGCTCAATAAATACTATTGATTGATTGATTGATTGATTGGAGAGGTCATCGGTGAAATTGAAGTCCCCAAGAAGCAATGTAAGGATAAGTCAGAACACGTTTACCTGTAGCTCATCCTCCACCTGCTCTGTCGGGGAGGTGTCACATGATCCCAGCCCATGAGATATCCTTCTTGCCGCATTCTGGGAGGGAATAGAGGTTTAGTGTTGGCTGTGTATCACTGTGGAGATTGGTACCACAGTGGAACTTCCTCTCCAGGGCCCCATTCAAAAACTACAGGTGTGAGAGGATGTAACAGGCTTCAAACTATTCCAAGCTTCCATTGTGCCACACTCTGCCCACTTTTCAAACTGTAGCAGGACTGGGAGCTCCGAGTGACCACCCAGGACCCCTTCTAGACTGTGAGCCCGCTTTTGGGTAGGGACCGTCTCAATATGTTGCCAACTTGTACTTCCCAAGGGCTTAGTACAATGCTCTGCACACAGTAAGCGCTCAATAAATACAATTGAATGAATGAATGAATCCAATTTCCCATAAGATGGAAGGGAAGAGAGTTCCTTAACATTGTCGGTCGAGAGATAGAAACAGAGAGAGAAAGCCTATTAGACACAGAAGCAGAGAAAACAAGAAAAAGAGACTCAGGAATAGTCAGACCAAAACTAAGGTGCCAAGAAGAACAGAAGTTCTTCACTCTCTTTCACTTCCCATGCCTCTCTTTCCCTTGCTCTGAAGACCATTTCATACACCTCTACCACCCACTCCAGTTACTAGACACAGTCTAAGCCCCGCTCTTCCTTATTTCCCACTCTCTTCTGCACTGCCCTGACTTGCTTCCTGAGCTCTTCCCCTGTCCCTGGCCCACGACACTTATGCACATAAGTGTAATTTCATTTATTTGCATTGATGCCTGTTTTCCCCCTCTAGACTGTAAACTCGTTGTGGGCAGGGAATATCACTGTCTATTGTTGTATTGTATTTTCCCCCAAGGCTCCTCCTCCAACTTTCTGAACTATTTGATCCCTCTCCCACATTTCTTCTTCCTTTCTCATTCATTCATTCACTTGTAATTATTGAGCACTTTACTGTGTGCAGAGTACTGTACTAAGAGCTTGGGAAGCACAATGCAGCAATAGAGACAATCCCTGCCAACACCGGACTTATCCCTACGTTGCTTCTTAGGGACTTCAATTTTGCCAGTGACCTCTCCACTGTCCATTCCCTCTCAGTCCTCAACTCCAGTGAGTTCCTGCCCCATCCCACCTCATCCACACACCAATTTGGGCACACATTTGTTCTCATCGTCTCTAGTCACTGTACAGCCTCTACCCTCACCAACTCTGAAATTCTTCCATCAGACCACAACGTCCTCACCTACTCTCTCTCCCACGAACACACACCTCACAAATCTGTCCTGTTCTCTCACAGAGACCTCCAATCTTTGAATCTATCTAGTATTCTGAAGTAATCATTTATTCATTCAGTCAATCATGTTTATTGAGTGCTTACTGTGTGCAGAGCACTGTACTAAGCACTCGGGAAAATACAATAATCGACAGTGACATTCCCTGCCCACAACAAGTTTACAGTCTAGAGGGGGGATACAGACATCAATACAAATAAATGAAATTAAACTTATGTACATAAGTGCTGTGGGGCTGGGAAGGGGGAAGAGCTAAAGATGCAAGTCAGGGCAACACAGAAGGGAGTGGGAGATAAGGAAAAGTGGGGCTTAGTCTGGGAAGTCTTCTTTGAGGAGATGGACCTTCAATAATGCTTTGAAACAGGGGAGAATAGTTGTCTGTCGGGTAAGAGGAGGGAGGATATTTCAGGACAAAGGCAGGACATAGACTTGGGGTCTGGGATGAGACAGGCAAGAAGATCAAGGCACAGTGAGAAGGTTAGCTGTAGAAGAGTGAAGAGTGAGAGTTGGGCTGTAGGAAAGAAGCAAGGTGAAGTAGGAGGGGGCAAGGTGATGGACTGCTTTAAAATGAATGGTGTGGAGTTTTTGAGGAGCAGGGTGATACGTCCCCAATGTTTTTCAGAAGAATGATCCAGGAAGCAAAGTATGGTCTGGAGTGGGCAGAGACAGTAGGCTGGAAGGTCAGCAAGGAGGATGATGCAGTAATCCAGGTAGGATAGGATAGTGATTGTAATAACATGGTAGCAGTACTATGTAAAGGGTGGATATTAGAAGATAGAGAAGCAGTGTGGCACAGTGGAAAGAGCACGGGCTTCGGAGTCAGTGGTCATGGGTTCATATCCCGGCTCCACCAGTTGTCAGCTGTGTGACTTTGGGCAAGTCACTTAACTTCTCTGTGCCTCAGTTACCTCATCTGTAAAATGGGGATTGACTGTGAGCCCCCTGTGGGGCAACCTGATGACCTTGTAACCTCCCCAGTGCTTAGAACAGTGCTTTGCACATAGTAAGTGCTTAATAAGACTGAGCTCACTCCTTCCTCTCCCCCTCCCCCCCTCCATCCCCCCACCTAATCTCCTTCCCCACAGCACCTGTATATATGTGTATGTGTTTGTACGTATTTATTACTCAATTTATTTATTTATTTTATTTGTACATATTTATTCTATTTATTTTATTTTGTTAATATGTTTTGTTTTGTTCTCTGTCTCCCCCTTCTAGACCATGAGCCCACTGTTGGGTAGGGACTGTCTCTATATGTTGCCAACTTGTACTTCCCAAGCGCTTAGTACAGTGCTCTGCACAAAGTAAGCTCTCAATAAATACGATTGAATGAATGAATGAATGAATAAATGCTATCATTATTATTATTATTATTAGCGATGTTGTGAAGTCAGGGCAGACAGGATTTGGTGACGGATTTGAATATGAGGGTTGAATGACAGAGAGGAGTCAAGGATATAGGTGACATCTATAGTGATGGGAAAGTCAAGGTGCGGACTGGGTTTGGGTGGGAAGATAAGGAACTCTATTTTGGACATGTTAAGTTTGAGGTGACGGGAGGACATCCAACTAGAGATGTCTTAAAGGCAGGAGGAGATGTGAGACTGGAGAGAGGGAGAGCTATCAGGGCTGGAGATGTAGATTTGGGTGTCATTTGCGTAGCAGTGTTGGTTGTAGCCATGCCCCATTTAATCTCCAAACTATATTCTCTAAATAATAATAATAATAATAATGGCATTTGTTAAGCGCTTACTATGTGCAAAGCACTCTTCTAAGCGCTGGGGAGGGTATGAGGTGATCAGCTTGTCCCACGTGGGGGTCACAGTCTTAATCCCCATTTTACAGATGAGGTAACTGAGGCCCAGAGAAGTTAAGTGACTTGCCCAAAGTCACACAGCTGACAACTGGCGGAGCCGGGATTCAAACCCATGACCACACAACAAACTGACACTCTCAACACAACTCTTACCACTGAACTTAACTCCATCATTCCCCTGTCCCTCCACTACTATCATACCATTAACCCACAACCCTGGGTCACATCCAGAGTACATTTCCTCTTCTTCTGCGTGCAAACAATGAACACTGCTGACAGAAATCCAAACACCTGGCTGACCTCACCAATCTGAATTTATCCTCCACTACTCTGACTCTGTCCTCTCTTCCACTGTCAACAATACTTCTCCATCCTGTTTTTTTTTATGGCATTTCTTAGGTGCTTACTATACACCAAACACTATTCTAATCTCTGGGGTAGATATGCAAGATAATCAGGTTGCACACAGTTCCTGTCCTACATGGGACTCACAGTTTTAATACCATTTTACAGATGAGGAAACTGAGGCACAGAGAAGTGAAGTGACGTCTAAAATCACAAGCCAGAAAAGTTGTGGAGCTGGGATTAGAAATCAGGTCCACTGACTCCCAGGCACTTTTTCATTCCATTGGGCTAGGCTGCTTCTCATGACTCTAATCAACTCTCATTCCCATTGCCCCTGCAAGCCATTTCAGACGTCATACTGCCTCCTCAGATGTCCTGTCCCCCAACCCCTCATCTCTCCCCTAATGATCTAGACACAGTTTTGATACATTGAAACCATCAGGTGTGAATTCCCTTAAATCTTTACTGCTCTTCTCCAGTCCCTCCCTCCTCCTGTGCCCTTTTTGAGTCTCCCAGTTCTCCCAGTAGTGTCTCATGAGGAAATCTCTTGCCTCTTCTCAAAATCTACCCTCTCCACCAGGGCCTCTGATTTCATCTTTTCATACCTTATTAAACATAGGCCACTGCCTTCTTCCTTCCCTAACTAACATCTTCAACCATTCACTTTTGCCAATTTGTACTTCCCAAGCCCTTAGTACAGTGCTCTGCACACAGTAAGCGCTCAATAAATACGATTGATGATGACAATGATTCACTTTCCAGTGGCTTTCCCACTGCTTTCAAACACGCTCGCCTCCCTTTTCTCCATGGCTCCCTCCATTTATTGCCCCATCTCCCTCCTACCATTATTTACCAAACTTCTTGAAGCTGTCTCCACTTCCACACCTCCAATTTTCTCCGAGACTCCCTCCAATCTGGTTCCAACGCCTTCACTCCATGGAACCTGCCCTCTCTAAATTCACCAATAACTTTCTTCTT
The DNA here is from genome assembly GCF_015852505.1 of Tachyglossus aculeatus. NCBI lineage: Eukaryota > Metazoa > Chordata > Mammalia > Monotremata > Tachyglossidae > Tachyglossus > Tachyglossus aculeatus. The sequence goes on along the minus strand of NC_052067.1, from coordinate 133,223,972 downwards.
GCCAAATTCTATGACCTTTAATCCATTCTGCTACCTTTGACACAGTGGACCATCCCCTTCTCCCTGAAATACAGTGCTTGGCACATAATAATAGTAATAATAATAATAATAATTTTGGTATTTGTTAAGCACTTACTATGTGCAAAGCACTGTTCTGAGCACTGGAGAGGATACAGGGTGATCAGGCTTTCCCATGTGGGGCTCACCATCTTAATACCCATTTTATAGATAAGATAACTGAGGCACAGAGAAGTTAAGTGATTAGCTCAAAGTCACACAGCTGACAATCAATCAATCAATCAATCAATCGTATTTATTGAGCGCTTACTATGTGCAGAGCACTGTACTAAGCGCTTGGGAAGTACAAATTGGCATCACATAGAGACAGTCCCTACCCGATAGTGGGCTCACAGTCTAAAAGGGGGAGACAGAGAACAGAACCA